>NC_091686.1:18300000-19550000 GCF_041296265.1 Equus caballus | reverse complement strand
TAATCATGAGGCTGGGGGCTTTTCTAAGAAGATTTGGGACCCTTCATGGTTGGCAAGCCCACGTTTCTCCCTGTGGCCACCGCAGCTATGGGATTGGAGCTCCTGCCTATTTAAGGCTATGTGTCACATCTGGTGTTCAGAAAGGACACTCCCTTCCCCTGGCCCTTGTTGCCTTTGTAAGGGGAGGACCTGGGACGTGGCAGAAGGCCACTAAAGGCTGGAAGGAGACCCGTGAGCAGGCAGGTGGCCCGGAGCCAGCGTGCTGTGCCAGCACTTGGTATAACCTCCAGGGAGGACGCAGTCCACACACGTCCCGGCTTCCAAGAGGCAGGCCCTGGGTGTCAGCCCGCAGCTGTCGTCTCTGCTGCTCAGCCTCTGGGCCCCGTGGATTCTCACTCAGCCTTGAGTTGTTATTTTTCAATGTTTGTATGTGTTCCCTCTTTAACATGTCCCAGAGGGAATTCACGATTTCCTCCCCCAACTCTGATTCTCCTCCAGGCTTTCCCTTCTCAGAAACTGGCACCTTCATCACCTACAGGCTTATCCTTTAGGTCCCAGCTAAACAGCACGTCCTCTGTGGAAAGACCTTCCTGGGCACCAAATCTAAAGTGCCCCTCCACCCACCCACCCAGACACCAAGATGCCCTCTTTCATGTCAGCCTGTTTATCACATTCTGTAATTATTTTTCTGTGTGTCTTCTCACTCAAAACGTAAAGTCCATGAGGATCAATAGTCTCCCTTTGCTTCCCTGGAGCCACTCTCCAGTCTTCTCCCCCCTCCTCTAGGCCTGAGGAGGCTGACTGATGGGGTCTGTGTTGCCCAAGTTCCGATGCCCCCAACTAGGAGATGGGGAGTGGACTGAGGCGTCGGTGGCTCCCTCCTTCCTGCAACTCTTGCTCAGATCTGGTAACCACTTTCTCCGCTTGCCCTGCCAGGCCCGGGTGGTAATGGCTGCCATCTGTTGCCAACCCTGAAGTGCCTCACCATCCCTTCACCAGGGATCTCTTAACCCTGCCCACACTTCTGCAAACAGTCCCTTCATTAAATTCTCCTCAACGGCCCCTCTAGAAGGTGCCACTTGTTGCCCGACAGAAGTTCTGACCAATACGGGAGCCACGTCTAACTCACTGACCAGCTTCCCCAACAATGTGCTAAAGAATGTCTGGCATGTCTTAGGTACTCACTGCATGTGTTCTGAATAAATGAATGAATGACAAGGATACTGTGTTTTTATTTACATTTTTATTAAGATATAATTCATATACCGTAAGATTCACCCTTCTAAGGTATACAATTCAGTGGTTTTTAGTATATTCACAAACTTGTGAGACCATCATCACTATCTAATTCCAGAATATTTTCATTACCTCAAAAAGGAACCCTGTACCCATTAGGGTCGCTGCCCATTTCTCCCTTCCCCTAGCACCTGGCAACTACTAATCCACTTTCTGGCTCTATGAATTTGCCTGTTCTGGACATTTCATATAAGTGGAATTATACAATATGTGGTTTTCTGTGCCTGGCTTCTTTCACTTAGCATAATGTCATAGCATGTATCAGTGTTTCATTCTTTTTTATGCTAAACAATATTCCATTGAATGGATACACCACGTTTTGTTTATCCATCCATCAGTGGTTGGACATTTGGGCTGTTTCTACCTTTTGGCTATTATGGATAATGCAATTATAAATATTCGTGTATAGGTTTTTGTGTGAATGTATGTTTTCCATTCTCTTGGGTATATACTGAAGAATGGAGTTGCTAGGTCACTGGTAGCTCTAGGTTGAATTTTTTGAGGAAGAATACTGTGTTTTAAATCCACAGTACTTTGTTTATCTTGTGGCCTCAAGTATTGGCATCTGCATGGGAAAGAACCCAAACTGACAAGGATGTGGAGCAAAGGAAGTCTCAAACACTGCAGCTCCACTCCTAGTCATTACCCAGGAGACGTTCTTGCACATACGCACCAGGATATACAAACAAGGATGCTCATAGTAATACTGTTGGCCCCAAATTGGAAATAATCTAATGTCCATTGACAGCAGCTTGGATAAATACATGGTGGACTATACATCAAAGAAAATAAATGAACTACAGCTACACATAACAGCATGATGGGCCTCTCATAGTGTTGAAAGAAACAAGTCACAAAAGAATACGTGTAGTACAGTTTCATTTACATAAAGTTCCAAAACAAGTAAAACTAAACCACGGAGTTTAGAAATGCAAATGCAGGTGGAAAAACTATTAAAAAATTATTTCAACAAAAAAACAGGATATTGGTTACCTCTGGCAGGGAGCAAGGGAGATGTGTCAGGGAGGGACACAGGGAGGTCTGAGCTGCAGCCAATTTTCTAGTTCTTGTCCTGGGGGATGGACACAGTGGGGTTCACTCTGAATTATTTTAACTCTACATAGGTACTTACTGACTCACGTACTATTCTGAAAGTTCTGTTTCACAACTAAAGAACAGACAGACAGAACCCAGGTTTAGGTGTCAGGAGCACTGGATTCCAGGTCAGGTTTACCACTAAAGAGCTGTGTGACACAAGACAAATTACTTAAGCTCTCTGCCTCAACTTTTTTATCCCTAAAATGAGGATGATAATAACAACTGCCATTTATTCAGGGCTTACTATTCCTAGGCACCATGCTAAGTACTTTGACATGTTATCAGTAGTCATTGTGTGTCCCTTGGGCACAAGGAACACATAACTAAAGCCAGCTTAAGTAAAAAGTATTACAAGGATACAGAAACGGCCTACAGACCCTCAGGTCAGGGTCAGCCAGGGAACAGACTCTGGGAACTTTCTCTTGTTGCTGCTTTTCTCTCTGAAATGGTTGCATTCTTCTCTTTTGCTATAAACTGGTTGTCTTTGCATCCTGGTCCACGTGTGAGTAAATGACCACCCACAACTCCGAGGTTTGTATCTTGTCCACTCAGGACAGCAGCCAGACTGAGCCTGGAACCTCTCAGTACAAATTACAAAGCTCCTTGCGGGAAAGAGTTCTCACTGCTTTTGTTTGGATCCAGTGCCCACCCCTGATCCAATCAACTGTGGCAAAGCGGCAGAGTCATGCGAGCCAAAAGACCATGAACCAAGTGGGGACTGCGAATGGTTGGCAGTCGCCCATGGAAATCTAATGCTGTAGAGAAGGATAGCCCCAAAAAGGCAGCTCCTAGAATGGGGGCAAGGGAGAGTGGAAGGACAGACAACCCAATATCAACTGTTATTTAATCTACTGTTTACAGCAACCCATCGAGGTAATGTCTATATCCCCATTTTATAGATGAAGAGACTGAGATTCAGACAAGACCCAGTTTTTCTCAATAGCAGCACTATTGACATTTTGAGCTGAACAATACTTTGTGGTGGGGGCTGTCCAGTGCATTGTAGAATCGTTAGCAGTATCCCTGGCCTCTACCCACTGGATGCTAATGGCACTCCTCCAGTTGCGACAATCAAAAATGTCTCCATATATTGCCAAATGTCCCGTGCAGTTGACAGCCACTGACACAGGCTAAGTAAATTGCACACCCCACTCCACTAAGACAGAGACAGGATTCAAACCCAGGTCTGTTGGCTTCTAAAGCCTGTTCTCTTAGTCGCTGTCTCTCTTATGGTCCTATCTAACTTACCTACCTCATAAGGTTGTAATGAGGATATGCTGAATGTAAAAGCACCTTGAAGAGTTATGCGGGACGTAAATAAGTCTCCACATTCTTCTGATGAGCTCCCACTGCTGTGGATCCATGTGGGTGCTCAAACAGGACAGAGCTCGACATCTCTAAGAAAGTTGAATTCCCTGGACCTGGCCACCAACTAACCGCATTTCCCATTTAGTTTCGTGATGTGATTACTCTCTAAATCCTCTCCCTCGTGAAGACTGATATTCCCAGGGTCTTGCTGCCGCAAGTCCAATTCCACTCTGTGAGCTACGATTTATGGTAACTTTCCTTAGCTGGCTTTCCTCTAGTGGAGGCAAGTCTTTCTCCAGATAATTTGGTCCCCAAAACCCATAGATTCTTCCACAAACAACTGACTAAGCAAGTTACACCTCTTCCTTCCTGAACTAGAAGCCTCAACAAGCTAGGCTGCGCGAGGTTCATGGTTCCATTATTCCAAACCCAGTGGTTTCCTTGGAGAGGACCATCCCATAACTAAAATGCCTCTCTGAGAATATTGCTTGGCGAAGCCCTACATGAACAGACTCCAATCTGTTAGTTTTTATTCTGGTTTTCAATCTTTGCTGTGACTGGATTCTAAAAAATGATCAAATCCTTCATTTGTCGGGCTTTGAGGCCCTCCCATCCGAACAATAAGGGAAAACATTTTGGCTAAGGTTAGGGTGGGTTGGCCACACACTACTGACAGGAGGTCTTTACAACAATCTTCTGGAAGTTTATAAAAGCATATCCCTATAGGTTAATTTGGCTGCCTAATAAAGTGACCATGACATGTCATTCATATCCTTCCAGTCATAAAGATATAAACAGTTTGTATGGAGGTCTGGTTACAATATAATATATATGTATTCGTTTTGATGAGGAAGATTGGCTCTGAGCTAACATCTGTTGCCAGTCCTGCTCTTTTTTTCACCCCCAAACCCCAGTGCATAGTTGTATATCCTAGTTGTAAGTCCTTCTAGTTCTTCTATGTGGGATGCTGCTGCAACATGGCTTGATGAGCGGTGTGTGTGTCCGCACCCAGGGTCCAAACCAGTGAACCCTGGGCCGCCAAAGCAGAGTGTGTGAACTTAACCACTATGCCACCAGGCCAGCTCCACAACATAATATTTTTTAGTAAACTTTTTTTTATTGAAGCATAACTTAGACGCAGAAAAGTACACAAATCCTAAGTACACAACTCAATGAATTTATCCCAAAGTAAACACACTCATATAACCACCACCCAGATCAGGAAATTACCAGCATTCCAGAAGCCCCCCTCAGGCCCTCTTCCAGTCACTATCCCCACCCTCTCCCTAGACATAACCACTATAATTTTAATCTTACGACCCCCATATTTTTTATGTATCTGATGGCCCAGATAATTATCCCTGGAGGCCAGAGTTAATCAGAAGCTGAGAGGATTGTTTCCCCATGAGTCACTCCTTTAAAGATTATTTTATCAGTGAGGATGCTTCCAGCTGCAAGTAATGGAAACCCCAACTCAAAGGGCTTAAACAATAAGAAAATTTACAGCCTCCACATAAACGGAAGTCCCACTGTAGGGCGCCCTTCAGGGTTAACTGAATCAGCAGTTTGCGTCAACAAAGCCCCATGTTCTTTGCTTCTCTCCACTCAGCCGTCTTGGTTTTCATTCATTCTCAGGCCAGCAGCAGCACAGCCACAGCAGTTCTTTCTGTGACTCCTTCTTTGGAGAGGAAACTTCTTCTAGAGGTCTCATCCCACTGGTGAGAATTGGGTCACGCGTGCAACCAACCAGACCAGGGGGACGAGATTGCCGCAAGTGTCTCAGACATCATCTAGGGTGGGATGGCTGTTGAGAAATCCACTCCAGTACTCCCTACCCATGTAATAAAAATAGAAAATGTCTGGCTCAGCTCATTTATAAACATGCTTTATACTGCTAAATGGTAACAAGGGTTATAAACTGTGGAGATTTGTGGCTGAACATGCTGTTGGAGGTTCAAGGTTAGAGGTAGGTAACGCTCTGTGAGGAAAGAATAAATTGACCATGGCAAAATAAACACAGCAGCTCTCGCCCTCTCTCCTCTAAACGCCAATGATCCTTCCTCTCTGAATTGCCCGTTTGGGCACTGAGTCATAAACATATTTTTGAAAGTTATTGGGATAGTGTCTGTTAGCAGTTATGCTAAGCACAGGACACAATGTTTCAGTATACACTTAGGACAAATCCTGCCTCGTTACAAATCACATGATGGCAGGCAGTACACATGGGGCAGGACATTTATTTTTTTATTTTTTTCTATTTAAAGATTGGCACCTGGGCTAACAACTGTTGCCAATCTTCTTTTTTTTTTTTTTAAAGAGTGGCACCTGAGCTAGCAACTGTTGCCAATCCTTTTTTTTCTGCTTTACCTCCCCAACCGCCCCCCCTCCCCCCCACCCCACCCCAGCTTATCAAGCCGTGCTGTGGCAGGTATCCCACATATAAAGTAGAGGAAGATGGGCATGGATGTTAGCTCGGGGCCAGTCTTCCTCAGAAAAAAGAGGAGGATTGGCAGCAGGTGTTAGCTCAATGCTAATCGTCCTCAAAAAGAAAAAAAATCATAACGATTAGTTTTCTTGCATTACTTCTGTGATAATTCATTTTTCACTTCTAGATCTCCTATTAATTGGGATAGGTATCTCCTGGTATGAACCTCACATTTTCTATCTTTTCCTTTTGGTTTCACCTTGTGGGAGATTTCCTTGTTTTTATTTTCCAACTCTTCTATTGCTTTATTTCTGCTCTCATTTAAAAAAACCTTTATTTTGAAATACCTTTAGGCTTACAAAACTTGCAAAGATAGTAGAGTTCCCATATATTCATCACTCCACTTCCCCTAACGTTAACATCTTACATAACCAAAGTACAATTGTCAAAACTAAGAAGTTTAACGTTGCAACAACACTATTAACTACAGACTTTATTTGAATGTCACCAGTTTTTCCACTAACATCCTTTTTCTATTTCGGGATCCCACATTGCATTCAGTTGTCACGTCTCCTTTGTCTCCTCCAATCTATGACAGTTGTTCAGTCTTTCCTTGTCATTCATGACCTTGACACTTTTGACGAATACCAGTCAGTGTTTGTAGAATGTCCACCACTTTGGGTCTGTCTGATGTTTTCTCATGATTAGACTGAGGTTACGAATTGAGGGGAATACAACAGAGGCGATGTGCCTTCTCAGTGCGGCATTTCAAGGGTACATGATACCGATATGTTACTTATTACTGGTGATGTTAACCTTGATCACCTGGTTAAGGTGTTGTCTGTCACCTTTCTCCACCGTAAAATTACTGCTTTTCCCTTTGTAATTAGTAACTGCTTTAGGGGAAATACTTCGAGGAAATGTAAATATCCTGTTTCTTCTTAAGCTTTTGTCTAACTTTAGCATTCATCGGTAGCCTCAAATTTTGTAATTTCTAGAATTAATATTCTCTGAACATTACTTTTTAAATAGCATCCTATGTTTGTATTCATGTATACAATATCATCTCTCTTAAGTTATCAGGTTTTTTTCTTTTATTCTGCATTCTCTCTTCCTCTGACTTCCTTTTTCCTATTTGTTTTGGTCTCTTTTTCATGTTAAGGGTCAAAATGGTTGATAGTCCTTGGCTATCCACTCAAATTTAACTGTTAAGCAAGCAAGGCACTAAAAACCTTTTTGGATGCTTTGCATCAACAGAACTCATTGACTGAAGGATTTCACTACAGAGTGACCATGTGGAAGCTACCAAATGTCAGTATCTGTAGATCTTTTCTCTTGGACTGGTGAGTTTCTCCAGAGAGGAATCTTCCTAGCCCCTGCCTGCGGGTATAATCTTGGCTGCTGGTATTCTAGGAGCCAAGGGGGTGGGCTGGAGGGTGTCTCAGCAACTAGTATGAACTTCCATTTAATATCCATCTTCAGGTCCATACTCACCACTGCCCTCATCTCTGCCTTGTAATCACATCAAGATCCTCTCAGGTTCAACTTCTCCCAAGGTTAAACCTCCAGCTTTCATCAGAGGAGAGGGACAGTTGCCTAGCTGTGCAAAGACGTGGGGTGAGAGTGGGGAGGCGAGTTTAACTCACTGTTTACAACACTGCTTACCCTCAGAGCTAACTGGTGCTTCCCATTGCATGAGTTTTTCAGGGATCTGTGGTGTGACTTCATTGTGTTGGCTTTTCCTCCTGTAGGCATTTAAATTTGTTTTCCATACTCTTCTAGGTTTATTGGCCTTCTATCTTCCAAAAATTTCTTGAGATCTTGCATCAACTGAGGTGTACTCTCATTCACTTTGTCCTTGTGATTTATGTCTTTGTTTACTCCTTATTCTCATCATTGCGTGACTTTTGGAAGGGAGCAGAAATAAACAAGTTTGTTCAAACTGCTATGTTCAATCAGAAACCTCTTACTGTTATTTTATTTAGGGTGGTCAAAATCACTCTAAATATTAAGTATAAAGTTCTATAATACAATTTCCCATGCAGAAAAAATTCCAAATGATTTCTGTAAATACTCCATCTCAAGGAGGTGGAGCATAACTCCTTACTCCTTAAATGCGGGCTGCCCATAGTGACTTCCTTCCAGTATGGAACCGTGGGGAAGGTTCCTTCTAAAGAATAACTTCATAGTAGAGAAACCTAATGAACACTATCTCAGCCTGGTGATCAAGGTCAAAATCAGCAGTCAGAAATCATATTGATAGTATGTACCCTTGAACTGATGTGATAAAAATGGCTATTGACCTCCTGAGCCTCCCCCAACCCCAAACCCACAGCCTCAGTCCAATCACAGCAAAAATATCAAATTCAAATAGAGAGCAGCCTACATTGTACCTGACCACTACTCTTCAAAACTGTCAAGGTCATCAGCAACAAGAGTCCAAGAAACTGTCACAGTCAAGAGGAGCCTAAGGAAACATGATGACTAAATGTAATGTTGTATTTTGGAACAGAAAAGACATTAGGTAAAGACTGAGGAAATATGAATAAAGTATGCACTTTAATAATTTATCAATTTGGTTCATTAATCATAACAAATGTACCATAATAATGTAAGATGTTAATAAAAAAACTGGGTGTCAGGTTTATGGGAACCCCCTGTACTGTCTTCACAATTTTTCTGTAAATTTAAGACTGTTCTAAAAAATAAAGCTTATTAAAAATATTTCTATGAAACCAATAAACACTGACAGCTGAATCTATTTACAGATAAACAGGATCGGTCTGTGGGTGTGCAGGGGTGCAGGGGGTTTGGGGTTGTTAGTGATGCGGGCAACAATGGATGTATCTCATAATTCTACTTGGAAGTCCTAGATGGATCTTCAACAAATTTGGCTACGGTTCTTCATTCAGACACAGCACAATAATCCATACTGAATTAACTTAGTCCTTTCTTATGCCCAGCATAATGAGAGGAAACTCTGAAGGATGCAGAAGACCCTTCCTTCAAAGAGTGTATAGTCTATTAGCAGAGACACTTAAATAAAATATACACACACACAAAGTATGTGATTATAGTATCTGCCTTGGGTAATTGCTTCTCCTATGCTCTCCCTCCCTTTCAAACCTGAGGAATGGGTCCCCATGCCCTTGATGGACCAGAAGCGGACACTCTGATGCTATGTGGCCAACCACACTCTCACTTCTAGGAATTAATTCCCATTAGGTGTTTGGACTGGAAACTAACGTAGCCACTTTAATTCCTATCGGTCTTCTGATTCCCAGTCCTAGTTCCTCATGAGGTCCAGCTGTGCTTCCGACCCTTCAGTTCCCTCAGATTCTCATTCATCACTGATTCAAGACAAGTTCCTATGAAAAGTTCCTTTTACCTATGTTAGCTTAAATAGGTTTCTGTATCTTATTCTACGATAAAAATAATCAGAGTGTGTATCTTAAGTAAAGAATATTCTTCTTTCCAAAGATAATTCAACTAGCACGGAATAAAAAACCAGTTTCTGCCCTATGAGAGCTTAGGTATTTGGAGAGGCAGACCCCTTACAAAGATATTAGCAAGGCACGCATTTTAAGGTCAGACAAGTTGCAGAGGCGATAGTAGTCAGGATATGTGTCTCAGAAACCCGAGGTGACCTAGCTTAAGACAAAAAGCAAATTTATTGATTCATACATGAAAGGTCCAGAGGTAGAATATAGCCTTAAATAACAGTCAATGACGATGCTCAAACAGGACTGCCTTAGTTTACGTGGATGGTCCAGATTCTAAACAAATCAGCCTTATTTCTTCCAAATGTTTTCCAGGTCAGACCATTAGGTAAATTTTTTTACCACAATACTTAAAAATGAGGGGAAGCAAAGCTGAGATGTTGTCATTTGAGTAAAACAGAAGGCACAGTAGTTCAAGAGGGGCAAAAGGGAGGTTGTAGTAAGAGCTAAGGAAAAATCCAAAAAATTTTTTAAGAGACACAGAAGGACAAGTGGGTTAGATTGGGAGTCTTGGAAAGCTCACTTCCCTGTGCTATTCATGGTTGAGCTTCTCCCAACTTCTATCTTTATTTGTTCCTGATTAGATTTCATGGGTAATTAAATCAGACTGGGCAAGTTTGTGAGAAGATTCATTTCTATTGCAGACACCATCCTACTGTCCTGTAAGGTAGTGCCACCTCCCTTTCTGAAAAACTTAGGTGAGGAAACTAGAAAAAAGATAACGAAAGTTTAACCTTCTTTAAGGAAAAACAAAATTCAAGCACCTCGATTTTAAAATTTCTTTTCCCAGGTCCATATGGTTCTAAAGTTAATATCAATGTTTCGGTCACAGAGATTAGGACCAGGGCAAACAATACGAAACTGTTTTGACACTGGCACTGATGGATCAAAAATGCCATTTGTCACACTTGTAACAGACAGCATTTGTATCTGCATTATGTTGTGCTTCCTCCAGTGAAGTTGAACCATCTTTTCATGATATGACAATCTCAAAAGCTGGAAACGACAGTTTCCAAATCTTGCTACATGGCACGAAGTAGATTTCCATTTCTCAAACTTCCACGTGACTTGTAGAGAGAGGTTCAGAAGCGGCGAAGGTCAAGCCAATCAATTAACAATTACTTCCTATTAAAAATTACAGATTTACATATATATATTACCAGGTTAAATCTTATCCAGGATCCTAGAGTGGGTGATGGGATGGGTGAAGTTATGCAAGAACTTCCCATCTACGCTGGCTAAGGCTTTCACTAATAGTCCTCAACTCTCCATCCTTATAGGCTAACTTTTATCAAAAGTCTTTTCTAATAACAATGGTTCAAATCTAAATTCTCAATAAATCGTCTCAAGAGACTGTTTTGCAAGGGACTGAGGGGCATTTTAAATAAGTGGTTTCCACTGAAGCAATATGATTCTCTTCAACAACCAAGACTTTTCAGGGACTTCTGAGACAGCAGCTATTTTTAAGTACGAACTTACTTAAGAAAATGATTACGTTATTGATTCCATTTTATTAACCATACACAGAAACATCTAGATATGAGAATTAGTAGCAGACATATCAAGCATATTATTGGAGTACAGCTAGAGCTTAGATTTTATATGGGAACCACCACAAGTGGAAATTGAGAGTTTTAGGGCTAGATTTGAGTTTAAACTCTAGCTCTCCTCTTAGCTGTGTGGCCCCAGGCAAGTCAAGTCATTGGTAAAATTTGGATACCCCATCTACTATGTAAGGACACGCTAAGAGTCAGGATCAGAAACGTCTGTAAACTATCGAAGACACTGCCTAGCACATAGCAGACGGCACCTAAATGATAGTATTACAACTGTCCTCATGTTTCATCTGAAAGCGACTCTAGTCTCTCGTGAATGCTTCATAAAAGAATTAAGTTCTTAAAATGCTGGCATATATATGACTAAGCTGGGTGGTCCTTGAAATACACAGTATAGATATCTATTAAGCTAATTAATGTCGTTACCAATATTACCTATAATTACCAACAATTTAGTAAATTGTATTGCTATTTCTTACCTTAAATTTACATAGTTGGAATCACAATCTCCTACCTCGGGTTTTCAAGAATCAGCCAGGATTTGTCAAGTACCTGGCAAACACTCAGCATCAGGAAGAGGGCAACGATGTGAGTTATTAGGATTGAAGATTAAACACTAGATTGAAACACGAGTAATAAGAACAGGACCATCCTTTCCTGTTGGTCATCCTCAACTCATGTGATAGTAAAATAACCAAGCCCTAATGAACGCTGCCTCGTTAGCAATGTTAGAAGGCTATCAGTATGCTTTAAAGGTAATTATCAAAAGGATTTATTTCCCTTGTTTTATTAACACAGTCACTAGAATTTCAATCCCAGTGTTTAATTTTCCGTAACAATTTAGCTATTTCCAAGAAAAACAGTCATTTGAAGACTGGCATTGCAGATAACAAAATATTATCACCCCGCACTGGCTTCTCTTTACCAGACAGTTTCAGTGAAAACAGAACTCCCGACCTGTGTCCCTAGTTGCCACTTCACATCCATTAATACAGCAAAAGTCTTAATTTTTGCCTCTCACGATTATGAAATGAGCAACTCACTTCAAGGAAAGAGCAGCAGCAAGAATCCTGAAGAACCACAGAACTCCCCATCGAGTTACACTAGGCACAATATTAGCACAGACACAGGCGACTTTCACGCTTCTCAAATCTTTTCTTCCAGAACACCTGAGGATTATACAGCCAACACTTCTACTTTAAAAATAAAACAAAAACCAACTTTTCTTTTAATAACTGTAGTCAGAACAAGAAAAGGAAAACAGTATCTTTATTGTGTGTAGTTCCAACAAACATTCACTGTGTGCACATTCCAGCAGAAAGAGACAAAGATCTTTGTTCAAAATATGCTGAAATAAAATAGGTAAACAAACTCCATTATTGAATACACAAAAGGAATGTTATTATTACTCGTTCATAGTTGAGGGTGAAGTAAAAAGAAAGGACATCAATAATCACAATTACGTTCTGCCCAAATAGCAAATGTAGAGCCTAAGTGCAGGCAAAGAGCAGCTCCTAAAACTCAAGAGTAAAATGCCAGACACAGGGTAGGTAACCTGACGACTACTTCTCTGCTTCTTGGAAACTCCCTCTGAGATCACCCCAAACTGGGCTCTTTCAGAGCACAGCAGCCAAATGTGACTAAACCTCCCCATTACTTTTGTGATATTTGGCAACAGAATGAGATGGTTAAAGAAAAAAATCAATCTCTTGTTGAGACAAGACATGTCTGAATCCATTTCTCCTGGGGAAGGAAGTAATAAACATTCGTGTTCAGCATTTCAATCTCCTAAAATGGAATTTAACCAGATAGATATCACCTGAGATTTTCAACATGAGATACCATAAGTAATGACATACCTGGCCTGTAAAGAATTTTTCATTGCTTCATATCGGAACCAAATGAGCATAAACTCAATAATGATCTTATTTCACAACCTATGCATTTATGACAACTTGCTGGAAGAACTTTACAGGCTCATATTACAGGTTCCAATGAATTTTTGTTTCTGCTTAAGTTGTCTGAGAACTAAACACAATATAAACTTTGTCCCCACCGCTTTCTCGTCTTTAGAAATGTGGAAGTCATTCAGAAACCAAAACCAATTCCTGAGAGACAGGAGCTAAAGATTTGGAGGCCCAGCACGAACACCCCTATCTTGGCGGCATAAGCTCTCCCTCGTGCTCTCCTCCGGTGATCTCCAGGCGCTATGTGTACAGTAGGGGTGCAGTCGCAGTCAGTATTTCTCAGGAATAAACCACCAAACACCCCCGAGACTAGCTCTTGGGGCCGGGGTCAGCCAACAGGGACGGGCTCCACTTGCTCTCCAGAGAGGTTTTCACAACCTACTAATGTGGAGACTGTTTTTCCAGAATTCAAGGCTACCTCCTAAAACAAAAGTCCTTTTTGATGGATTTGGCTAACATACTGTATTACTTTATTGTTTAGAAAAACCTCTGCAAACTCTCATACAAGCTCTACTTGTCACCTGGCTGTTTATGGAGGCAGCAGGATAATAGTAAATGGACCCCAAAGTGGTTTTATAATACGAAGTGACATCACATCAGCATCAGATCAAAAGAAGGCCTGGGTCTTGGATGGGTTTCAGGGAAGGCAGAGACAAAGTCTGAAAGTCTACTTCTCTGGCTCTGAGTAAAAATAAGTCCAGCTATAAACAGAAAAAGACAACCAATATGAAATAGAAAAACATACTTTTTACAGTGGTTTATCTTAAAAATATCAAAAACACCAATTTTACTTAAGACTATCATTCTTTACCGTTTCTTATAAGCCAGATGTTTTCCATTCAGTTTTGGAGCCTACCAGCACACTTTTAATTGGTCCAAGTTATCTTCTGGCTTAGTTTTAGCTTGAATGCTCCCTTTCCAGCTCCTCAATACTCCTTTGTTCTTTATTTCTACTGCAAAATGGCCCCATGTAATCATGCAACCTAATTATTATAGCAATTATATACCACTTCTTATTCAAGGCAACCCTTCCTAGCCTTCAAACAGAGGAGCATCAATAGTCACACCACTTTTGTTATATAATAACCAAAGTTTTTTTTCAATAAATTGTCTTGAAGTGGCATCTTATAATACACACAAAACATTTTCTAAAGGTAAAAGTTTGACTATCACCATATCTGATACATAAAAGTCAGTCAGAAATCCCCTAAAATTACTCCATAATGTCACATTCAAATGTGCAAATACAAGGTTAATATTATTTTGATGAATTCTAAATTCACTCAACTGCTAAATCACAGGATACAAGACCTGGGTTGAACTTTTTCTTAAATAGTTTGCATGGGCAGACACTGGTTTGCTGGGCAGTTTCCCATCTTGTCAAGTCGCTGGCAAGCTGGAAGCGGGGAGGAAATACTGAGCAGTGCCCGTGGTCCTTCTGGAGTGAAGCTGCTCCCTGCTGCACATGACAACCGCTCACAAGCAGAATGGTAATCCTCAAAGGATGGGGAGAAAAATCACCACAAACAGCTCTTGGCAGAAAACAGCCAGGACACTGAGGTCTCCTCAGGTGCTTCCACAGGAAAAAAAAAAGTAAAGTCAAATATGCCAGAGAAATTCCTGAGCCAAGAAGAAATAGTAACATAATTTTAAATAATAAGCTACTCATCAATGAAACACATCCGAGAAAAAAAACTCCGAGTTTTTTATTCTCATGGAAAAACAACAAAACCACAGCAGAATAGTAAATGGACCCCAAAGTGGTTTTTATAATACAAAGTGACATCACATCAGCAGGAGATCAAAAGAAGGCCTGGGTCTAGGATGGGTTTCACGGACGGCAGAGACAAAGTTGGAGCCACAGAGATAAAATACAGATGAAATGCAACACATTCTCTCGTCACAGTCTCCCCCTCTCAAATGCCGCTTTAGTGTGGAGGGTATTTTACTGGAGCAAACAAAAGATCAAATATTGTATCTTTGATCAATTTGAAGTCTCTTAATTTTGCAAAATGGGGAATAAAAAATTTGCTAATCAATAAACAAAAAAGCAGCAAAAATCTATGGTAAAGCACTACAGATATAATTGTGAATTTATATTTTACCAGTAAAAGATGGTTGGGGGGGAAGACGGCGAGAAACTGGTAACAAACAAAAGCAAAGGATGAAATCTTTGGTGCTTTCTCTAAAGCACTACTTTTCACAAGAAAGATTACTACGAATTTGCCCCATCACCTCAATTCACCTCTCCCTTTCCCTGTTTCTCTCTACTCCCCAGAAATAAAAGGGAAGCATGCTTCTGTCCAGCACCACTTGGTGGACCCACGGGGTGGCAAGAGCTACCTGCCACACTCGCTTGGGAGGGCAAGGTTGATCACATGGTTCTTTCCAATTTTAACAAATAGAAACAAGGAAGACCATTTGGCGGCTGTGTTTTAAGTCTTGGGTGTGCACCTTGACTTCATCAATTTAAACCCCTTATGATAAACAATAGAATTAAGTCAGAATTTTTTTTTTTAATTTACTTAAAAGAAAAATGGAAAAAGAAAAGCTTCAAAAGCAGAGCAGGCTGCCCTGTTAAGAATGTCTGATGTGCAATCAAAGTATTGGAAAGCAGGCATTTTTACCAAAGGGCAATGTCACTAGGACATATGGATTGTAATTATAAAAGACAGTTATGAAATGCAAAGGCGTTCGTGGAAACCAGTGGAGAGAGGAAACAGTGGCAAGGACACAGAACAATGGGCAGGTGCTTTGGGAGGAAGGCTCTGAGAGATGAAGGACACTGGCCCCGGCTCTGAGGTGGATGTGTGGCCAACCGTCTGGGCTCCAAGGGGGAAGAATAAAACTGGCAGGATTCGGGAAGAGGGCACCACTGCAGCCTCCAAACAAGTCTCTAGTTTCCACTTCCACGTGTGTATGCTTCCGGCCTCCACCACGGCCTCCTCAGGAGGATGTGCTTTCCGACGTGCAGTAACGATACAGGAAACCTACGAGAACGGCGCCGACGACGGGGAAAAGCCAATATATCCAGCAACTAGAAGCGGGGGAAACAGCAGCAAAATCATCAACATTTTATCCCAAATGTTCGCTATCCTTCAACATTCACATTTTCATATTTTTATGAGCAGAGTTCTGATTTATTTTGGGAAATTTAACTGCTTTTATCACAGTAGGTGGAAACAACAACTAGTTGGATTGGAGTGACAATATTTAATCAATTTTAAAAAGATTCAAAACAGAATGTATAGTGTGATACCAAAAAAAGATATATATGTATATACACACCTCCACGCGCATTTTTACAAACCCATTTCTGGGTTCTGGGATTATGGCTATTCACATTTTTCTTCTTTGTGCTTTGTTTTTCAAATATTTTACAATTAACATTTTTTTAAACAGGAAAAAGCCATCATTTTATATATATAATTATAAATTTAGAAGCAATAACATCTAATACAACTATTGGCCATATTATTTCTGTCTCACATGTATTTTTTTAAATTTAATCCTCACAACAACTCTACAAAATAGGTACTACTATTATTCTCATTTTAGACATAGGAAATGCAAGCTTTGCACCTAAAATCACAAAGTGAAGCAAGTCGAGTGGTTCCAAACCCATCCCCTTAATCTCTGCTTAACAAGGATATACACACACACAGAACACATTGATAGTTCTAATAAAGTAAATGGCAGGTGGCTTCAAAAGTCCTGTAAGTAAGAGACTTTCCTCAGGAGTTTGAGGGCAGTCACCATGGCCCTAAAACAATTCTTCTTCTCAAACAGCGCTTATTAGCACTGCTAGTTCCAAGGTGTCATTGTTCCACGATGCAAGTGACCTGCCTGTCCCTCTACTTAAGACAAATGCAGTCTTGATATTAAAAGACTTTGAAGCCAATAAAACCAGCTGAGGTTCAATAATAAAAATGATTCTTTTTGCCTAAACATGCCTAGCAGTTTGTACACTTAAATATGGCAAAAAGCTGCTCCGGACAAGTTTAGAATGTCTGCCAGGTACCTTTGTTTAAAAAAACAAGCAAGCTGGCATGTACGTGAGCAATATGGCACACAAGAACTTTGAAGAAATCTCCCCCGAAGAATAATGAATTCAGATATCTTGGAGAGCAACCACAAGAGACAAAAGAGCTCAAAAGTAGGGTTCTTAAGAAAACACTAAAGAAGAGAAATTCTTCAGTACAAAACACTGAGAATGGCTGACCGTCAATCCTCAAATAATCCTTCACAGTACTGGACTGCCACTGAGAACAGAACCAGAGGAGATGCATTTATACTGTGCCAAAGGAGGCTCAGGATCAACATAACTCCCGGGCCATAGACAGAACTTCCTCTTGGAGATTCTCAGGTTATTGCATGCAGACGTGATTCACTTATTTTATTGCTTTGTAGTATTCCACTGTATGAATACACCAGAATGAATTCATTCATTTTATTAATGACTGGTTATGTGGGTTGTTTCCAATATTTTAATATCTTGAGTAACGTTGCTATGGACGTTCTTTTTTTTTGAGGAAGATTAGCCCTGAGCTAACATCTGCCACCAATCCTCCTCTTTTTGCTGAGGAAGACTGGCCCTGAGCTCACATCTGTGCCAATCTTCCTCTATTTCATATGTGGGACGCCTGCCACAGTGTGGCTTGAGAAGCGGTGTGTAGGTCCACACCAGGGATCCGAACTAGCGAACCCCAGGCCACTGAAGTGGAACATGCGAACTTAAGGGCTGTGCCACTGAGCTGGCCCCAACTATGGACATTCTTGTGCATGTTTTGTGGTATACACGTGCACACATTTCTCTTGAGTATATCCTGAGAAATGGAATTGCTGGGTCAAAAGTTATTCACATTGTTAGATTTACTAGATAATGCCAAATTGTTTTCCAAAGTGATTGTACCACTTTACATTTCCCTAAGAATCTTGGTGATCCACTTCCTAAACAACTCTTCTTATTTTTGGAATTTTTAATTTTTGCCAATCTGGCAGGTGTGAGAAATACCCTCTAATTTTAATTTGCATCTCTCTGGTGACAAATGAAATTAAACCTTTTTTTCATATGCTTATATTGGTGTTTCCTCTTCTCTAAGGTACTTGTTTAAGTCTTTTTCTCATATTCTACGAAGTTATTTTTTAAAAGTTGATTTGTAGGAATTCTTTAAGTATTCTGCATAATAATTCTTAATAGTTTTATGTGTAGCATAAGTCTACTCCAAGTTTGTGGCCTGTATTTTCAAATTCTCTATGGAGCACTTGGGTGAGCATAAGTCCTTAATATTAAGGAAGTTGAATTTACTACCAGTGTCCTTTAAGTTTGCACTTTTTTAACACTCTGTCCATCACCTCAAACAAAAAAGATGGGACACTTTTATGGGGAAAAAAAGACACATTTTTCTCTCTTTCTGAAATGCTTTAAGTGGGATCTCAGAAAGATAAAACAGATAGCTTTATACAATCTCTATAAAGATTTTTTACAAGCCAAAGATTCCACAGTTATCTTAAGTAGAGACACTTAAGGGATGGCAAATTTATACATTTCAGAGCTAATACCTACTGTATTACTAATATTAGTGTAAAGGATATTTGTAAATAAA
Organism: Equus caballus; assembly: GCF_041296265.1. Classification (NCBI taxonomy): domain Eukaryota; kingdom Metazoa; phylum Chordata; class Mammalia; order Perissodactyla; family Equidae; genus Equus; species Equus caballus. The sequence continues at coordinate 19,531,244 of NC_091686.1, read as the reverse complement.
CCTTTGAGAAAACCCAAATTCCTGAAAATGACTGCACTACGTAATTGTTTCTTCTGTAAAAATGCAGTAATAGCACCTACCTTACAGAGCGGTTGTGAGGATTGAACAAGATTAAGTGGCAGTCGCAGAGCTAGGCTGAGCTGCAGAGACAGGCACTTGACTGAACAGTAGTTACCTGTCCACGCATACTGGCCTCTTACTGAGTAGGATTCCAATTTATGTCACAGCAAGATTGAAAAACTACTCAAGGCATGAAATTTTGAGATGACTCAAAAAAGACTGAAATTGTAAAAATTAATTTTGCTAATGCCAAGGAACTACTGAATTTTCAATAATTTTGATCAAAAAAGAATTCACTGTCAAACTGTACTCTTAAGTTATGTTATATATGTATGTTGATGGAAGAACTTCTTACTAGACATTATCTTGAGCATAAGGAAGTCTATTAAGGCAATACTAACCTTTTGCACGTGTTGTTTTTCGAAGGGTCCTGAAGAAAATGCATAATCAAAATTAACAGACAAAAAGAAAGAAGATTAACACAGAGTACATAAATCTTCTTGAATATCTACATAAACTCTGAAGCTAACATAACTTGACCTTTCATGCAATTTGATGCTTACAAAGCTATATGCAATGAGAGGACTAGGAATTCTATTCCTGGTAAGATACTGGTATTCCCTAGTGAAGAACCCTTAATGAAAGCATAGAGAAATGACCTAAACTTTTTTTAGATGTAAAAACAATGCTCTTGGTACCAACTATATTGAAATGGACTAATCTGCAGTCACAATGATCCGCCTGGTTCAGCTGGGCTTGCCACTGGCAGTAGCTAAGATCACATCTTCTGAAAACATATATAAAAAAATTAAAACTCTCATTTTGTAACATAGGGTCAACTGTGAAATGCTCTAGAGCACGCAGATGATTGCTTCGTGGCTTATAGAAACCAACTAGTTTACTACCTGAAATCATAATAATTATGATTGGAGATCTTATGTCTTATTTTACAATGAAACGGGGAAGAATGGAGTTAAAGGGGAAAAAGGCCAAAATAACCTTAAAAGCAACATTTTGGCAATAAAAAGTAATGATGTACTGATACATGCTACAACATGGATGAACCTTGAAAATATTATGCTAAGTGAAAGAAGCCAGAAACAAAAGACTACATATTATACAAATCCATTTATATAAAATGTTCAGAACAGGCGAATCTATAGAGGCAGAAAGTAGATCAGTAGTTTGTTAGGGCTGTGGGGGAAGGGGAGTTGGAGGGAAATGGAAAATAACTGTTAATAATTATGGAGTTTCTTCTTGGAGTGATGAAAATGTTTCAAAATTGATTGTGATTATGGTTGCACAGCTCTGTGAATATATTAAAAACCCTTGACATCATAAATAGGTGAATTGGATGGTATGTGAATTACATCTTAATAAAGCTATTATTAAAATTTTTTATTCAATTTAAGTAAATATCAAATGAAGTTATTGATTCCATTAACCAGCTGTATAATACAAAAGGCTTGCTAACTTACTGCCAGAGGACAATAACCCATCAGCATAGGTTACTCCTTCCCAAAATATCACCTTTCCCAATATGCAGAAGTATGCCAGGGTGCGAACACAGAATATCAACTCTGCCTAATCTCCAAGAATTTCCAAAAACTCTACATACTGGCCTAGATACTTTAGAGCAGACCATGAAATGAGTTTTAATTTCATATATCCAGAAATCTGTCATGCAAATGAATACACGCCCCAAACCTGAAAGAAATTAGCCTATAGGCAAAGTAAAACTTCTAATAAAAAGTTTTAGGTAAACCATACTGATATACTACCACACTTTGAGACCTTGATGATTACTGCTATCTGGGACATTTCTACTAGAAAGCATGGATCAGGCTAATTAAAACATGTTATTGGTCAATCTTTGAGAAATACAACAGATGTTTTACAGATTTGGAAGGCCCTGGTGGCAGTGATAGCGATGGTGGTGTGTGTATCAAATTAAATTATAATGTTGCCTTTTTAAATATTCCATTATGGTAGCCAAGAAATAATTGAATTCCATCAATAAAATGCCCATGGTCTTTTATACTTTATCCACATATATACCAATGATTTATAGGACAAAAAAAGTAGAGTTAGTATTAAAAACAATGAGATAATTTGAAAGGCTTCATGAGAGCATTATGGAGTAGTATATGTATTATGATGGTTAATCTGTATCACATTAAAAGCCATATAGTTCACATAAATGGATTCTCAAGATTTCAAAGCTGTTAGCCCCTTTTACAACCAAAAGCTCTGGATGTGTGCTAACTTAGAGTGAGCCTCAGACAATGTAGCAAGCAACTGAGAGAAGAAAGAGAGGAGGAGAGAGCCCAGAGAGAACCAAGACCATAATATGCTGAAATTGTAATACTTTCTAATTAATAAAAAGTTAAAAATATACATTTAAAAAAAAAACACTAAATACCTCAACCTCTGTTTTAAGATCAATCCATCCCTGGAGGCAAAAAGATCAACTTCCCTAACACTGGAGGAAAGAGAAGAGAAAGAAGCGTGCCCTCTCTGTAGGATACTGACAGCCAAGTAAATGCCAAACTAGAGCGACGCCACTTTTCATCAACTATAATGAAGGAGTTGTTCAAGGCACTGCTCTCAGTCGCCAAGAATCTCAGCTGAGTTTGGAAAGAAGCCAGTTAGTTATTTTTAAAGTTACAAAATTAAAAAGAAAAAGGTTCTATTAAGAGAAAACCTTCCTTCACCCTCACCCTGCCATACTCTCTATGCATAGTCCCCCAACTCGCATTTCCACTCCAAAGCTCTGTGCTGAATCTAACGGATGCTTAAGTAAAATTCCTACAGTTTATGACTAACTTTAATTTATCCCTTTGGGTGTTCAGCCATATCTGGCTGGTTATGTTCTTGCCCACATTTTAATTTACAGGCAAGATTTCTGGTCAGAACAGTGACTGTTCTCAATCTTTGGCATGGAAAATAGTGATTGCAATATTATATGATTTCAGTTACAAAAGAGCAGATCAAATCCAGAGATCTTCCCGCAAAAGCCCTATCAAGCCATTAATATGCACGCTTCTTTATTCTCCAAGGAGTTTGGAATACACTTCCAAACAACCAAATTGCTTTAAGTCTATTCTGATTTTAGTTGAAAATTAACAGAAATTAACTGTTTAAATAAACTGGTTCCTAAAGTTTAAAGTTCACTAAGGTTTTAATTCTCTCATAAAATAAATAAGTAAATAAATATATTTACATACATATAAATAATTACAGGGGCTTTGTAGGATAAAAGGAAGTATTTCATTATACATGAGCAACCTTTTTATAAAGCTGCTCATAAGGCAAAGTTCAAAGATGAACAATGCCCTCTAAAACAAATTTCTGTATGAGTCTCTCAAGAACGCACTATGTTAAGATATATAAGATATCACTGGAGAAAAAAATTAAAACACTCACAGAATAATTTCTACCAGGCCCTAAGAAGTGAAAAACTTGTTATAACATTGAGGGCTGATTTGAAAAGGATGTTACCTTGTCCTTCTGACACCTTATGCTGCACAATTAAATATTTCTAAACAGAGCGTTACAAGAGGATATTAATTCTTGAGATCCCTCAACAAAGGGTAGTCTTTGGAGAGTGACTTTGCCAGACAGTCTATATTTTATTTCAAAAGAGTATGTTACAAGTTAGAAATGCTAGACAAAAACAGGGAACAAATAAAACACCTGACAAAATTCTTGAGCAAATGGCAATCGCTACTCATCTAAAGGGCATCTGCATCGCTATTCCCAACTTTAAAACTTAGGTCGTAAGTACGACAGGAACATTAAACAACTCTTGAAATTTTTAGTATAATGCAACCAACTAACTATATTACACAATTGTAAATAAGGTATTCTTTTTAGCTTCTCTCCCATAAAAGAGAAAGTAAACTGAATGTTATGTATCTATAATATGTTATGTATGTGTAACAGAAAACTATCTGTGTTGGGGCCGGCCGGGTGGCACAGCGGTTAAGTTCGCACGTTCCGCTTCTCGGCGGCCCGGGGTTCGCTGGTTCGGATCCCGGGTGCGGACATGGCACCGCTTGGCAGCCATGCTGTGGTAGGCGTCCCACATATAAAGTAGAGGAAGATGGGTACGGATGTTAGCTCAGAGCCAGGCTTCCTCAGCAAAAAGAGGAGGACTGGCAGTAGTCAGCTGACGGCTAACCTTCCTCAAAAAAAAAAAAAAAACAACAACAACAAAAGACTGTAGCATCTGTGAGAAAAAATGTATCTGCCTCTAACTGCAATTTACAGATTGCTTCTAACATATGTGGACTTTACTAGATTTCAAATGTTAAACTTCTTAAGTTAAAAAATGAAGTTTAAAAAACATGTCAAGCCTTTATGGAGACAATCTTATTTGTTTAAAAAAAAAGATTAAATCTTGTTGCAGCAAATGTCATCGCATCAAAACTTTAGTCTATGGAATACTAAATATTTATGAAAAAAGAATGAGGAAGATCTTTCTGAACTGATAAGGAACAATCATTAAGATAAAATTTTTAAGTAAAAAGAAGCAAGGTGCAGAACAATATGTACGAGATTTTTTTTAAAGGAAGAGATGGTTGGTCTGCCTATCTATCGACTGACCAATCCATTCAGCCAGCCAGCCATCTATCCATTTATATTTCTGTATCTACAGAATTTCTTTGGAAAAGTAAACAAAATGGTAGCTGGTTACCTCTGGGGAAGGGGAACTGGATGGGAGGAAGTCATCTTTTATCATACACTTTTTTGTACTATTTGAAATTTTTACCATGTACATCCTGTACTACCCATGCAAACTATTTAAATGGGAAAATGGTCAAGTTATTGGGTCTATTCATTGTAATGAGATCTGACTAGTGAAGCAGTTGAACTGTCACCTAGAAAATACCTGTTGAATAAATGAATGAAGTGGTGCCCACTTTTGTGGTCAGGTTAGCATTTATATGTACCCTATCTCCTGAACTGATGCCAGATTGAGTGATAACAGAAGCAACCTAGAAGCAAGAGCATAATCAAAAGACAGACTTCATGGACCACAAATGCGTCTAGGATACTTGCAGCACAGTAGGCAGGCGGGCAGGCTGGCACAGGAAACACTAAGTCTGTTTGTAAGGTGAGTTTCCATAACCTAAAGCAGACCAGAAAAATGTGAACTCAAATATGAATAGAAGATTGATGGCTCTCAGCATGGGACTAATCTAGCCAGGAAGAGAATCACAGAGACAAAAAGGGTTTAATTCTAGTTAATTATCTTTGACTGAAGCAGCTAAGAAAAACATCTGTTGCCAGACCTGTAGTTTCTAAGCTTTCAAGTTTTAGTATTGCAATATTGCAGGCCCTTGAACCTCAGGCATTACCAATCTAACAAGAAAACAATAGTGACTTTCAATTATCTACCTGTGTCATAGCAAAAGCAATATGAAAGGTAGTTTCAAAAAAACTGGGAAAATCTTCCTGATTTATATTCTGGAATAGCATGTTCTGGGGTGTTTTCTTTTTTTAATTTTGAGGAGGAGGAGACAGTTCAGGGAGGGAAGGAAGAGATACGGAGCTGTGGAGGGAGGAGAGCAGAAGTGGAGAAGAAAAGAAAAAAGGAAAGGGGGCCGACCCGGTGGCATAGTGGTTAAATTCGCCTGCTCCACTTCGGCGGCCCAGGGTTCGCCGGTTCAGATCCCGGGTGCAGATCTAGCATCACTCATCAAGCCATGCTGAGGCAGCATCCCACCTAAGAAGAACTAGAAGGACCTACAACTAAGACATACAACTATGTACTGGGTCTTTGGGGAGGAAAAAAAAAAGAAAAGAGGAAGATTGGTGACAGATGTTAGCTCAGGGTCAATCTTCCTCACAAAAAAAATAATAAAGGAAAGGAGAAGAGGGAGAAGGGAAATGAAAACTCTGTCCCATAAGGAAGAAGACACCTCTTAATTAGGCTTCAAAGAAATCACTTCTTCAGAGAGGTTCAGAAACGCTTAAGCAAAAGAAAGTATTAATGAAATGAACTTTACATCCATTTCTTCACAGTGAATGAAGAAAAATTAACAAGAGAGACACCTACATCCTAGACAGAAGGGCCTATTCAAAACTCTGTAAGAAATAAATCTGAGGGATCAAGAATTTCTTCCTGGAACTGAAATCAGGCTTGACTACAGTTCTATGACAACCTATGTAGGTGGTCTTGAAATTTTCTCCAAAGGTTTTCCTTGCCTAATCTGCCTGGAGTACAGCACTATGACTCGAAACACTCAATAACCAGCTCTCTACTTAATGAAGACTGTCCTGTGGGTACAACAGGGATGAGGAAAACGGCCTCGACAACACTGCCTTTGATCACTGTTTCACCCAGGCAGGGGCCAAACTGCATTTGGAGACTTCCACATTATTACTGAATTTAGTGAACTAAAAGGGTTTCTTTCTCTATATTTCTTACCGAAAGTCCAAGGCTCAATAGTTTTAATTTAGCTGCCACATTTCTAAGTAATTCTTTGGCCTATAGAAGACAGACAGTGCTTTCCACAGAAGAGAATTAAAATTTCCTAAGTTTTCAAATGAAAAGATGGGCATATCATTCAGCAAAAAAGTCTTTACTTTACTTGAAAAGCAAATTCCCAAGTCCCACCTCCAGAGGTTATGAATCAGTAGCAGTGGAAGCCCAGGAAATACACATTTCAGAAAACATGCCAAGGGATTCCGATATACTATAGGTAAGACGAGGAACAGCTTTTGAAAAATACTGCTCTCCATTTCTAAGAATGGTCCTAACTATCTACTGTGCTACCAAGGAAGAAAAACAGCGACAAGAAGCAATCTGCGGACTTCTAGACATTATAATTCCAAAAATATTTTTTCTGTTTTTTTAATATAAAGGGTGCTCTCACAATTGCTATGCACAAGTGGGTTACGGCTCCGACATACAAGGTGCATCTCTGGTACAGATGGGACTAATCCTTGAATCAAATGTTGACCTCTGAGAGCAATGTCTTCTGGACATGTTCAATATACTAAATGAGGCCATGCTTAGTTCAAATTTTACCTTAATTATACAAGTGAGCATTTAAGAATAGACAGTACCTGTGTTAGAAGGGGCGGATGAACAAATCAACAGGGCTCACAAAGCATTTAAAGAACCATTTCATTTCCTGTCGTAAACAATCCAACCGTTCAGAGTAGCAGAGTGCAGCAAGACGGAAGAGTTAACTTACACAAACACTCTGGATTGCAAGGCAACAGATGGTAGACACTATCAAGCAATCTCTTGAGTTGAAAGAATTCTTGTGTTTAGGCCAACTTTAATTGCTGTGTCAAATGTGTTCAGTAATTCCAGCTCAATGAGAAAAGGAAAGCAAGAAGCCAGAAGGAGGGTAAGGGGAGGAAGCACCACCTCCATGATGTTCCAGGCAGTGACGAAAGTGCTGTCCCTTTAAATCAGAGGGTAACGTAATAGCTTTCTGAAGGACAGAAGTCAAGGAAAACTGTGAGGGAACAGAGGAGAGCAACCACCCAGCTTGTGGGAAGCAAAAAGGCTTTCATATTTTCTTCCTGGTACATTATGCAGTGCACATTAAGGTTTTCAAATATTTAATTTTTTGTTTTTATTCTATCACTGAGTAAATGGGAAGGGTGTAGGCCTATTTGAGCCTACACCATAAAAGGATTCAATTTGGGAATAAGGAAAGAAAGGTCTGTTCTGGTCAATTACTTCAGTCTACAACTCCTTCTAAGACTTCTAAGAGAAAATCAACTTTCCAATTCTTTTTCCAACACAGAAGCAATTATTATCACCTGTACTAATTAATGTAAAAACAAGGAATACTTCTCTACAATTAAACCCATAAACTAATTTCTTTCAAACCCATACAGGGCATGACATTAGAGTTTCAGTTTTTTTAAAAGCAAACAGAAACATGAACAAAATATTTCCTACTGTTCAAGACTCAGCTGTTCTTTTTTCCTGAGATGGGACTGAGTCCCAATTCCTGAAAAATAGGATTTTTGCTTGGGGAGAAGTAAACACTTCTTTTGCTAATTTTTTAAAAAAGCAATTCTATTTGAGTAAATAGAAATACAAACACTTGAAACACACAAGAGAAACAGATGTCTTCTTACCTTGCCACCACCTTCAGGTTTAAGGTCATTCTGTTAAAAGCGGAAAATAAATATTTTAAGATATATCCAAACGAACACTCTCTATGTGCTTGTCTCTAACCTTGGAACATGAGAGCACATTCTGTTAGTAGTAAACGTATCATCAAGGTCCCTTATTAGAATGGTATGGTTTAAAAAGTCCATAGTTAACACCTTTTAGCAAAGAATTTGCAAGAACCACCAAACCACTATTTCAGGTAGAGACGTTATTAACTGCATTACAAAAACCAATCAATTAAAAAAAAATCCACAATCAGTTCCATTTTCAGAGATATACAAGTTCTATGTTAGCACAGTAAGGCTAGATGATTTTGGAGAAAATTTAGCCTGCTGGCTAGATTGAATGGATTCCCATTTTAATAATTCATCCTCTCATCGCGTTCTGCAGCTGCTGGGTAGCTTACTCTCCATAAGCACTCCTAGCTCGGATAGTTCTTACCGGATGCACGTCACCAATATAGTACTGCTTCAGCATTTCTCTGGCATCAGAGGAGTGGCCCACATCTTCAAAGCTTTCACTTGCATCTGCACCAGCTTGTTCCAGCAGAACCTCTTCTCCTCCAGGATGCTACAAGGAAAGATGATTGACTGAACAGAGGGCTCTCTGAAAAGCAAAGTAATATAAGGTACTTTCCCCTCCCCCTCTTCCTTTCCCTTTTCTCCCTTTAATGGGAGTAATGGGACGAACCGACATTGTATGCCACCTGATAGCATGCAATGGGAAGAACACAACATAACTTCTGCGACCTTTTGGCCAAAAATGCATAATATGAGTATAATTGTGAGGAAACCTAGGCCAACTGTAAACTGAGAGATATTCTACAACATGACTGGCCTGTGATATCCAAATATCTCAAGGTCATGAAAGCCAAGGAAAGACTGAAGAATGGTTCCAGATTGAAGGAGGCTGGAAAGACATGAGAAGTGGAAACAACGTGTACTCCCGACTTGATTCCCTTTGCCAGCATTGCTGAGACTGCTGCAGAAACCTGAATGGAGACTCTGGGCAAAGGGCATATGGAATGCTTTACTCCATTCTTGCAACTTTTCTGTAAGCTTGAAATGGTTTCAAAAGAAAAAGTTAAATAAGTAATACCAAAATAACTGCTCCTATACCTGGGAAGTTGATTCTATCTATAATTTACAAGCTATATGACCCTGGACAAGCTACTAAGAACTCAAAATGTCTTTGTTTCCTTAACCGTAAAATGGAGATAATGTGAGTAGTACCTATCTTAACTACTATTGTGAGTATTAAATGAGATAGGATATGAAATACTTTGTACTCAAGAAAAGAACGGTATAGTTTGTATAACATGCTATCATCTATGATTCTAAAAAGCAGATACATATATGTGTGCATATGCATAAAATCTCTCCGCAAACACTGAAGAGAAGCTGGTGGCAAGGAGACAGGGTGGAAGGACAACTTTTCACTGCTACCCTCTTGAAACTGTCTTACCAAGTAACGTATTACCTACTCAGAAAATAATTTTTTAAAAATTACATTTAGTCCCTGATTTAAAGCAAAAACTCAATAAACATTTACTTATAACTAGTAAATTTAGAACTTACGTTACTTGACATATGTAAACTTATTTGAAGTCATTTTCTGAAACATCAAGTAATGCTTTTAAGCAGGAATAATATTTTCATCCCTATTTTAAAGCCAAACTCAGCTGAAGCACAAACACTCTAAATGTAACCTCCCTGTCAGTCACTTGCCTATGAGCTCCTGAGGATAAGGATGACTTCTATTTTTGTCTCCTAAAAGGTCTCCACCCAATAAATGGGTCTCCTATCCCAGTATTCAAGCATGCTGTTTCAAAGCAAGAGTAAGATAGCCCCGCTCATCTGTCAGTACATCGGAACGCGCTCAGGTGTAGTAAGCCATTAGTTTGGGAATTGTGTCCCAATTTGCTTTATGTATCTAAACTATAGAAGATATTTTTTCCGTGTGACACACAGCAACTATTATGTTGCCTTTCAGAGTAAAGGAATAACAGAATTTCTTAGCAGCATGAGATATTTCAGGGAATGGCTGAACTTATAACTTTCTACACAACTCTTTCCACAACTACAAAGTATTTTCATTGTCATCAATCTCTCACCACTTGTAAATAAGAGAAAATGAAACATTTAAAAATGCCTATTTTTTTCCACTGAATTTGGAAAAAACAAGAATAAAGAATCAACTCTAGTTGCATAACAGAAATAAGTACAGTTAATTAACATTTTGGTGCGTGAAACTCCATTGTTTTTCCTGTACATTCAATCATTTCAATCATTATGCTGCAATTTTTACTGAGTATTTACTATGTTAATGTACTTTCGTTTGCAGTGCCATTGAGTCCATTCAGACTCCTAGCAATCCTGTGTACAGCAGAGCGGAACCCTACCTGCCCAGTCTTTTTGTGCCACTCTCTCACTTTCTCGCACTATAGGAGACAACACTCCACTGCTATTCACAGGGTTTCTTTTTTTTTTTGAGGAAGATTAGCCCTGAGCTAACATCCACTGCCAATCCTCCTCTGTTTTCTGAGGAAGACTGGCCCTGAGCTAACATCCATGCCCATCTTCCTCCACTTTCTATGTGGGATGCCTACCACAGCATGGCTTGCCAAGCGGTACCATGTCTGCACCCGGGATCCAAACCAGCAAACCCCCGGCTGCCAAAAAAGAATGTGTGAACTTAACCGCTGTGCCACCCGACCAGCCCCTATACAAAGGGTTTCCATGGCCAATTTTTTTGGAAGAAGGTGGCCATGTCCTTCCTAGTCTGGCTAGTCTGCAAGTTCTGCTGAAACCTGTCCACCACGGGTGACCCTGCTGGTATTTGAAATACCAGTGGCATAGCGTTCAGCATCACAGCAACACCTAGCCACCACAGTATGACAACTGACAGACAGGCGGTGTGGTTCCCTAACCAGAAACAAACCTGGGCTGAAATGGTGAGAGCGCCAAATCTTAACTACTAGACCACCAGGGCTAGCCATTTTCATGTATTAAGCAGTGATAAATAAAAGTTTTGGTGTTTTTTATGAAAGTGAATTCATACAGTATATTCTGTTTTATCGTCTAGTTTTTTTCATGGAGGCAAGGAGGGTCAGAGTGGTGGAAAAACCCCCTAGGTTTAGTAATTCTTATTCCAAAATGCAGTCTTAAGATAGATGGTTGAGAACAAGCAAAAAGATGTCAGGCATCCTTAGTTTCTATTTTAGAACTCTATAAACTTCAGATACTATTTAGAATCAAATGGCAGCCCAGCTGCAGGCAGTGCACTAGGCCTGAGGCCACAGCAGAGCCCAGGCCAGTCCTGGGCCAAGATAATGCCCAAGCTGAGGGGCAGAAGAATGCCCTGAGAAGAATCCGAAGACGAGCCCCAGAACCCCACGGAGGAGAAACCCTGCCACCTTGGCCAGGCTGGCTCTCAGAAAGATGTTGGGAGCTGTGCTCGACTCCAGCAGGAGCCTCTGGGTGGTTTTGCCCATCTTTATCATCACTTCTTTGCAGGTATGAGCCACCACTGTGGTCCACAGTGCTGCAGAGTGACAAGAAGCTCACCCGGGAGCAGGTATCTGACAGTTAAGTCTTAATTTGAAGCATAGTCCTCAGGGAAAATGCAAATTATATTCCCAAATAGTCCTTCTTGACATGAAAATATTGCTTCAACAACCCAGAGGATAGATTTTTCAAAAAAAAATGAAGCAAAAATAGTACGAACTTCTCCTATGACTGATCCCACTACGCTCACTGACATGATAAAAGGGAGTGTACCAATCTTCCTCCCTATGATTCTTATTGGTGGATAGATCAACACGATATTCTCGGGCTTTGTCACAACCAAAGTCCTATTTCCAATGACCCTGTTTTAAGCCTCTGATACAACAAGGAATCAAACTACTCACATTAGCTGCATCCTAGTGAGTTCTACATCCTAGTACTTCTGCTATGCATTTGGGCTTCAGAGCATTTACTCTCTGATTCTGGGAATGATGCAGGCATAGATGACTGGAGCAGCCATGGCCATGCCTGCAGACACCAACAAAGCTTTCAAGACAATGGGGCAAGTTTTGGAGCTAAGAGATCACCAGTGGGCAACAGATGATGTCAAAGAAGAGCTCATGGCCAAAGCCCTCCACTTTGAAGGCATGTTCAAAAAGGACTTACAGACGTCTATTTTTTGAAGACCAAACAGGGATTAGTCTGTCAGGAACTCAAAGGAGCCTTTAACCTTGTAACATTCTTCTGAGCAGGAGCCTCTCAGAATAAAAAGGACAATGCATGAGCTGGTGGGGGGGGGGGGGGGGGGAAGGATCACTCTTGCCTGAGCCAGGTTCCCCTTTATGTTTGAAACTAGAGGAAATGAGGACTACGTGCCAGGTGATTTACAGGGAAAGAGCTATTTCAAAAATGTTTTAAAATTTCCTGCTGGTGACTGTAGAAATGAAAGGCAGAGAAAGGAAAAAACTCAAGCTAGTGATAGTAGACAAAAACGTAGCAAAAATTCAATCTTTGGAAAAATCATTGCCAGTTATAACTAATTATCATGTACAATCAGCCTGACTTCTAAACCACAGTAAACTCCTGTTTCCTTGGAATCCAAATACTCTGTATTTTTACATTTAATTTATGTGGTAGTATTTTAATAACTTCCTTTACAAAATAAGAAATTTCATTACTGAAAATTTAGAAACTATGTATGAACAAAACAAATCTCCCTATATTGTTCATTTTGAGCCTACAAAATGATATAAAGAGCAAATGTGTCAAAACTTTACTCGAATAAACTCTTTTTCAAAGGGAATACTAAGGGCCAGGACAGACTTAGCAAACCGCCTATAACTCGTAATACTGTCCAGGGAAAATGGTGACCCTGAGACACTGCTGGATTCTCAAGCGCCTTCAAGATGATCACAGATAGGTTAAATAATGGGATATTCTTGATCTGGAGTCCAGAATACATCAAATCCACCGAAAAATCAATGGTTCTGTACTGTATATGGCCACTCAGTTGAACTCGAAGACACAGTTATTCTAAATAAGAAAGTTTTACATATTGCTATAAGAAGGGAGAGAGAGCACTTGCTGGCAGGTACATAGATAAAGGCTGCCCAGAAATAATTCTGTCTGGATCAAATGTCCCAGGAAAGTGCCAATTTCTGTAGCAAGAGGTAAACGTTGATTTGCATGTTGAGTACTGTAGTCCAGAACAAATGACTCTTGACTCTACCAATTAAACTATCCTGTTTTCTCTTTAAAAGACAAATCAGTTGTATGGAAGTAAAACTGGGGAAGTCAGAGTAAGATCTGTGGATTCTATCAATGTCAATATCCTGGTTGTGATATGGCACTACAGTTTTGTAAAATATTACTTTTGGAGGAAAAGGGGGGAAAGTTACAAGAGTTCTATTATTTTTTACAACTGCATATAATCTATCATTATCTCAACAAAAATTTAAATTAAAAAAATCAAATCAGGGGCCAGCCCCATGGCCAAGTGGTTAAAGTTCCGCACGCTCCACTTCGGTGGCCCAGGATTCACAGGTTCAGATCCCAGGTGAGGACCTGCTCATCAGCCATGCTATGGGGGCATCCCACACACAAAGTAGAGGAAGACTGGCACAGATGGTGGTAGCTCAGAGCAAATCTTCCTTATAAAAAAAAAATCAAATCAAATTTCCTAAGTTCACACCCAAGAGAAACGTGCACAGATATATGAACTTATATATACATACCCACATTCAAATGAGTATAGTAGCATTATTTATTACAACCCTGAACTTTAAACAACCCAACGTCCATAAGTAGAATATGAATAAACTGAGGTATAATCATACAATGGAATCGTAATCAGCCATGAAAAACAATGAACCACTGCAACATGCACAACACAAAAGAATATAACATACGTATTGAACAAAAGACACCAGACATTAAACAATATATACTGTGACATTTTTATTTGTAAAAAGTTCAAAAACAGGCAAAACAAACCTATAGTGTTAAAGTCAACAGAGTGGGTCCCACTAAATGAAAAATTAGACCAGATGGACTTAATAGATATATATAGAACACTTCATCCAAAAACAGCAGGTTACACATTCTTCTCAAGTGCACATGGAACATTCTCAAGGATTGACCATATTTTGGGAACCAAAGCAAACATCAATAAATACAAGAGAGTTGAAATAATATCAAGCATCTTTTCTGATCATAACGCTATTAAACTAGAAATCAACTACAAGAAAAAAGCAGAGAAAGGTGCAAAAATGTGGAGACTAAACAACACGCTTCTCAACAAACAATGGATCATTGAGGAAATTAAAGAAGAAATCAAATATTATCTGGAGACAAATGAAAATGAGAACACGACATACCAAATCATTTGGGATGCAGCAAAAGCAGTCCTAAGAGGGAAATTCATCGCAATACAGGCTCACCTCACTAAACAAGAAAAAGCTCACGTAAGCAACCTCAAACGACACCTAACAGAACTAGAAAAAGAAGAACAAACAAAGCCCAGAGTCAGTAGAAGGAGGGAAATAATAAAAATAAGAGCAGAAATAAACGATATTGAAACAGAGTGGGTCCCACTGGTGATGAAGAAGAAAGCAGTGATTTGGGAGGGGGTTCAAGGAGAGGTTCCAGGGTACTATAAGGTTTTACACGGTAGTTATCCAAATGTGTTCACTTACTAGATTGACACCATAAAGCTAAATCTCAGGAGTACACAATCAGTGGGAAAATCAGTTCCAAAATATCACACACACAACTACCCTCAAGTATACAGTCAAATGATCTTCAAGAAGGGTGCCAGGAGCAGTCAATAGGGAAAGGACAATCTCTTCAACAAATGGGGCCAGGAAAACTGAGTATCTGCATGCAAAATAGTGAAGATGGACCCTTATCTTACACCTTAAACAAAAATCAATGCAAAATGCATTAAAGATCTAAAGGTAAAACCCAAAACTATAAAACTCCTAGAAGAAAATAACAGGATAAAAGCTTTATGACATTGGGTTTGATAATGCTTTCTTGGATATGACACCAAAAGCACAAGCAACAAAAGCCAAATTGACAAATGAGACTACATCAAACTTAAAAACTTTTATGCATCAAAGGACACAATCAAGAGAGTGACAAGACAACCTATGGAAAAAGAGAAAAGATACGTAAATCATAAAGGGTTAATTAGGTAGAATATGTAAAGAACTCCTAAAATTCAACAACCATCAAATACCCTGATTAAAAAATGGGCAAAGGGGGCTGGCCCAGTGGTGCAGCGGTTAAGTTCGCATGTTCCTTTTCTTGGTGGCCCGGGGTTCGCCGGTTCGGATCCTGGGTGCCGACATGACACCGCTTGGTACACCATGCTGTGGTAGGGGGTCCCACATATAAAGTAGAGGAAGATGGGCATGGATGTTAGCTCAGGGCCAGGCTTCCTCAGCAAAAAGAAGAGGACTGGCAGTAGTTAGCTCAGGGCTAATCTTCCTCAAAAAAAAAAAAAGGGGAAAGGACGTAAATAGACATTTCTCTGAAAATGATACACAAGTGGTCAAAAAGCATATGAAAGGCTGCTCAACATCAGTAGTCACTGGGGAAATGCAAATCAAAACCACAATGAAATGTGATCTCATACGTATCAAGCTATCTATTATCGGGGGGAGAAAGTGTTGACGAGGATGAGGGTATATTGGAACCCTTGTGCACTCCTGGTGGGAATGTAAAACAGTGCAACTACCAGTACCATCCATCTCCAGAACTCTTTTCACCTTGCAAATCTGAAACGCTATGCCCATTAAAAACCTTTGTTTTTTGCTGAGGAAGATTAGCCCTGAGTTAATCTTCTTCCACTTTATATATGGGTCACTGCCATAGCATGGCTGACAAGCAGTGCAGGTCCACGCCCGGGATCCAAACCCACAAACTCAGGTTGCCAAAATGAAGCATGTGGAACTTTAACCACTATCTTATGGGGCTCACCCCTAAAAACTGTTTTTTTGATTTAAAGTCTCTCTCGTATGCTATTAGTATGGCCACCGCTGGTCTCTTTTGGTTGCTACTTGCATGAAACAGATTTTTCCATCCTTTCACTGTCAGCCTATTAGCGTCTTTGGATCTAAAGCGAGTCTCCTGTAGACAGCATAGAGTTAGATCATGTCTTTTTATCCATTCTGCCAAGCTCTGTCTTTTGATTGGAGAGTTTAATCTATTTACATTTAAAGTAATTACTGATAAGGAGGGACTTAAAATTAAAAACTATAAAACTAAAAAAACCATAAAAATTAAAAACTTTTGTACATCAAAGGACAAAAAGTGAAAAAACAACCTACACAATGGGAGAAAATATTTGCAAATCATACATCAAATAAAGGACTAATATCCAGAATATATAAAGAAATCCAACTTAACAACAAAAAGACAAACTTTGTCAATTTAAAAAGGGGCAAAGTGGGGCCGGCGGCCCTGTGGGTGAGTGGTTAAGTTCACGCGCTCCGCTTTGGCGGCCCAGGGTTTTGCCGGTTTGAATCCTGGGCGCAGACATGGCACTGATCATCAAGCCATGCTAAGGGAGCATCCCACATAGCACAACTGGAAGGACCCACAACTAAAAATACATAACTACGTACTAGGGTGCTTTGGGAGAAAAAATAAAATAAAATAAAACGTTTAAAAAAAAAAATGGGCAAAGAGCTTGAACAGACATTTCTCCAAAGAAGATACACAGAGGACCAATAAGCACAGGAAAAGATGCTCAACATCATTAGTTATTAGGGAAACGCAAATCTAACCACAATGAGATACCACTTTACACCTGCTAGGATGACTATAATGAAAAAAAAAAAAGAAAAAGAAGTGTTGGAGACAACTTGAAGAAACTGGAACCCTCATTCATTGCTGGTGGGAATGTAAAAGATTGCAGTTGCTATGGAAAAGTCTGGAGGTTCTTCAAAAAGGTTCTTCACAGAACTACCATATGACCCAGCAACTCCACTCCTACATATACCCAAATGAACTAAAACAACGACTCAGATACTTGTATGCCAGTGTTCACTGCAGCACTGTTCACAATGGCCGAAAGGTAGACACAACCCAAATGACCACTGATGAATGGACAAACAAAATGTGGTGTATACATATAATGGAATATTATTCAACCCTTAAAAGGAATGAAATTCCGATACATGCTACACCGTGGATGAACTGTGAAGACATGATACTAAGTGAAATGAGCCAGATACAAAAGGACAAATATTATGATTCTATTTCTATGTGGTACGGAGAACAGTCAAACTCATAGACAGAAAGCAAAACAGTGATTACCAGGGGCTGGGAGGAGGGGGCAAGGGGCAGTTGTAGTTTAAGGGGTACGGAGTTCCAGTTTGGGATAATGAAAAAGTTATGGAGATGGATGGTGGTAATGGTCACAAAACAACGTGTATGTACTGAATGCCACTGAACTGTATACTTAAAAATGTTAAAATATTAAATTTTATGTATATTTTACCACAATAAAAAAATAAAATAAAAGGGGCTGGCCCCGTGGCCGAGTGGTTAAGTTCGCGCGCTCCGCTGCAGGCGGCCCAGTGTTTCGTTGGTTCGAATCCTGGGAGCCGACATGGCACTGCTCATCAAACCACGCTGAGGCAGCGTCCCACATACCACAACTAGATGGACCCACAACTAAGAATACACAACTATGTACCAGAGGGGCTTTGGGGAGAAAAAGGAAAAAATAAAATCTTAAAAAAATAAAATAAAAATCCAAAACATTATACTAAGTGAAAGAAGCCAGACACAAAAGGACAAATAGCGTATGACTCCACTTACACGATGTACCTAGAATAGGCAAATTCATAGAGACACATAGTAGGTGAGAGGTTACCAGAGGCTTGGGAAGAGCGATGACGAGGGAGTTACTGCCTAGTGATTACAGAGCTTCTGTGTGGGGTGATGGAAAAGTTTTACAAACAGCAGTACTGCTTGCACAACAGTGTAAATGCAATTAATGTCACTGAATTCTACAGTTAAAAATGGTTAAAATGGCAGATTTTATGTTATATATATTTTACCACCATAAAAAAAGAATAAAGCTAGGTTTACATAACTATAAGCAATAGAAGCCAAAAAATATACTTTTATTTGAATCACAGCAAAACACAACAAGTAAGATCAAAGCAGTTTGGGGGTTACCCTTATTAATCTAGATTGGTTGCCTACACTATTCAAATCTGGGCAATCACAAATTTCTCCCTATTTTTATTAAGTAAACCTAACACAAGGCAGTGCTTATTTTCCATTTTTTCTAGGACCTGCTTTGCTTTTACATCTCATATGAATTTGCAAAAAAGATTCTTTTAAGCCTTTCTGTTTTAAGACTAATGGACCTTGTCTCAGTTTATATTATGTAAGCAATTACACAATATTACAAGTAAAATGTTTCAAATAAACTATACTGCAATCAAGATCATAAACTTTCAAAAGAAATGAAACCATGACTATGTTTGATTCATTTCTACCTCAGTCCAGCAATAATCAAGTGAAAGGCTTTACAGATACAAAGGGAATTTTGTAATGTCCTCTTTTTTTTTTTTTTTTTTTTTTTTTTTTTTAAGATTTTTTATTTTTTCCTTTTTCTCCCCAAAGCCCCCCGGTACATAGTTGTATATTCTTTGTTGTGGGTTCTTCTAGTTGTGGCATGTGGGACGCTGCCTCAGCGTGGTTCGACGAGCAGTGTCATGTCCGCGCCCAGGATTCGAACCAACGAAACACTGGGCCGCCTGCAGCGGAGCGCGCGAACTTAACTGCTCGGCCACGGGGCCAGCCCTGTAATGTCCTCTTGTGAAAGATTTTAGTCAGTTCAACTATCCAAAGAACAGGTGGTAGGCAGCAGGGGAAGCCTTCTGGCTTTTCCTTAAGGTCATCTACTTTACTAAGTATCATTGAAAAGAGGACAGGAAATTCATGTTTCAATATAGAAAAGAAAGAGGACAAATTACTAACAGAAAATAATACTTCCAGATTACTAATTCTCTGGAAAGGATAGGGGACAGATGGGCAGAAAGGAGGAGGACGTGAAGAACAACAAACAGTTACAGAATAAAAATCTTGTTGGGAAAAAATTACACAAATTCTCTGTGACTGGAAATTCCATACTGATGTAATACAACTAACAAGAGGATACGCTAAAGACCACCTGACTTGGAAAATGAAATCTAGAAACATTAAGTACGATTGCGGAAGCTGCAAAATTAGGCCGGGTGATGAAAAGAGAGACCTCTAGCCAAAGAGATTAGCAGAATACCTCATCAAAACAAGATATGGAGGGTAAAATTTCAGAAAGGATAAAAACCACTTCCTAAGAAACAGTCTGACAGGGCAGAGAAAGATAAGAGACATGAGTGGAGAACAGGAGGAAATGGTGCGTTAGCATTTGGATTAGAAAGAGCCCAGTGAGGCAGGGGTGTCACCTAGGAGAGGAATTTGATGGCTGCCAGAGAGGGTAACCTTGGCAGTCACTATTTCCCAGGGTCTGAATTTCAGGTCTGCAGATCCAAACATAACTTATCCCCACAAGATCAGATAGACACCCTTACCCCCACCAGATTAGGTCCCACTGCTATAGATTCTCACAACTCCTTCAGCACCCTCATGGTATAAATCATAACTGCAATTATTGATCTTATGTTTTTTTTCCCATACTAGACTCTAAGCTCCATAAGAACAGGGACCATGGTTGTCTCATCCAGAACACAGCATGACACCTGCAACATAGTGACGTATAGGGAGCACTCACACTGCCCTCCTTCCCTCCCACCTGCCTTCTCTCTCTCTCTAGCACGTATGTCAGCATCCATGCCCACATGCAAAATGAATAAATGCAAGTTGATTTGTTGATCAGGGCATCTTAACCTGGACAGTGATGGAGGTTAAATTTTGCCTCATCTTATTTCTAGCCTTCTCTAGGACTAACCACTTGGGACTGCTCAAGGAAAGAAAGCATTCCTTCTACAGATGTGTTAATTCTACAAGCTAAATAATGATCAAATTGCACTTTCTTTTGACTAGCCTTGGAGAAATCCAGTAAGAATTGTTATTAGTCAAACTCTGAAGCTTTCGGGGGTACCCTAGGGGTTCACTAAATAAAGCCTGCATTCCCAGTCTTCCTTAAGGCAGGACCACTCTACCTTGCACAATAATTACTTGTGCAAAGATCTTATCCTTCCTGCAAATCCAAGGCATCGAATTCAACTTTTAAATCTTCAGAGCACCTGCCACTCAGTAAACACTCAAAAGATGCTGCAGGAAACAATATAATTCAATTTTCTACCATTAATAAACATAACCACTAACACTTATTGAGCTCTTAATGCCAGGTTCCATGGTAAGTCTTTATGTGCATTATCTAAATTGTCACAACAACCCTGTGGAGTAGGTACTATTATCTCCATTCCACAGATGGGAAAAGGCTTTTACAGAGCTTATTTGCCCAAGATTACACAATTATTAAGTGGTAAAGTAAGAAACTGAACCAGAGACTTGAACCCCAAAGTCAGCACCTAGCCATTAGAATTATATTTCATATATACATCACCAAAATTCTCTGCAAAAGACACTGTTAAGAAAATGAAAAGACAAAATACAGACTGGGAGAAAATATTCGCAATACATATGTCTGAAAGGACCTGCATCCAGAATATATAAAGAATGCTTTCAAGTCAATAACAAGAAAACAACCCGATTAAAAATGGGCAAGATTAAACAGACATCTTACAAAAAGACACACAAATGGCCAACTAGCCCATGAAGATACTCAACATCATTAGTCATCAGGGAAATACAAGTTAAAACCACAATTATATACCAGTACATACTCATCAGAATGGCTGAAAGTAAAATGACTGACAAACACCATGTGTCAATGAGGATGTGAAGAAACTGGAAAATTCATGCATTGCTAATGGGAGTGTAAAATGATGTAGACAGCTTGGGGAAAAGTCTGACAGTTGCTTAAAAAGTTAAAGAAACATACGAATCAGCAATCTCACTCCTAGGTATTTGTCCAAGAGGAATGAAACATACGTCCACACAAAGATCTGTACGTGAAAGTTTGAAGCAGCTTTATTCATAATAGCCAAAAAATGGAAACTCAAATCTTAATCAACAGGGGAATAGATCCATTTTAGTACAGTCATTAAATCAAATAAAAAGCACTAAGTAGGAATAAATTGCTGATACACAGAAAAAAAACACAGATGTATCTCACAGATATGTTAAGCGAAAGATGCTAGACACAAGAGTACATACTGTCCTATGGTGTTAGAAACCAAATCAACGGTTGCATGAGGACGGAGGTGGTAGAAATGTTCTATATGTTGATTGTGATGGTGCTTACACAGGTGAGACATTTGTCAAAACTCACTGAACTCTACATATAAAATCTTTACATTTTATTATAGGTACATTAGATCTCAACAGAGTTGACTTAAGGGGAAAAAAAACCCTAGAGAGCAAACTAATTACTAACAATCCAAATGTTTATCAATAGGAGACTGCTTAAATAGACTATGATCGATACAACAAATTCCATGAAGAAGGAAGTGTTCTGGGTATGGATATGGAAAGACTCCTGAGATACAGAGTTAAGTGAAAAAAGCAAGGCACGGATCAAGAGTGGAAGGGACTACATTCACTTTTGCTTGTATATGCAAAACAAAACTCTGGACGGATACCCAAACAAGAGCAGTTAACTTTGGGAGGCAGGAGCACTGGGCAGATGGGAAGAAAGCTTTTGCCGGTATACCCATACAACCTATTCAAAAAACGAAAAAACTACCTGGGTTCCAGGAAAAAAGGCACCTGTTCTAACTTTCCAACAACACATTCCTAGTGCTTCCAAATTATATCTAAAATGTGAAAGAAAGTGGCTGTAAGACAGATGTAATTCTATACTCTGCAGCCATGAAAAAAACTGAGGCAAATCCTAATGTAATGGGCATAGACTACAGGATCAGATTGCCTGAATTCAAACCCCACCTTATACCACCATTTAGCTTTATGACTCTGTGAAAGGCACTTCTATGCTCCTCAGTTTTCTCTCTCTAAAATGGGTTGTTGAGAGAGTGGGTTGAAAGAGAAATTACATGTAAAGCACTTAGAATAATAAACATCCAATAAATACTATTATTTCCATTAAACCAAATCAATTAATAGATACTATAATTCAATGAAGGAATATTATGATTCTCTTCCTGTGCATATTTGCATATATTGGTATATACATGGAAGATGTAGAAGGATTCAAAGAGATTCTTGGGATTGAAAGAGTTTTACTTTCTTCTCTTCTGATTGCTTTTCCCTCCAACCTATTCTTGACTCCTCAGCAAAATAATCTACTTGAAAAGTAATGTGCTTCGATGTCAGTCCCATCTTAAAAGACTTCTGTAGTTTTCCCTTACACTTAGGATCAAATCCGTACTACCTACCCAGCCTTGCCTGTCCTGGCTCCTGCTAAGCCCTCTGGCCATTCTTGTCGTTCCTTCAGTCCACTATAGCCACAGCTGCCTTCAGTCCCAGTAATGTGCAAAATTTTTGCTTGACTCTGAAAATGCTGTTTGAATGCTCTTTTCTCTAGTCTTTCCAAAGCTAGTTTCTTCTCATCAGCTCAATTAAAAGTCATCTTCTTGGGGCTGGCCCAGTGGCATACTGGTTAAGTTTGTGTGCTCCACTTTGGTGGCCTGGGGTTCGTGGGTTCAGATCCCAGGTGCAGACCTACACACCGCTCATCAAGCCATGCTGAGGCGGTGTCCCACATAGCACAACCAGAAGGTCCTACAACTAGAATATACAACTATGTACAGGGGGGCCTTTGGGAAGAAGGAGGCAAAAAAAAGAAGATGAATGGCAACAGATGTTAGCTCAGGTGCCAATCTTTAAGGAAAAAATTCTATTATCTATGAAAAAAAAATAGAGGCACAGATGTAAGCTCAGGGACAATCTTCCTCACCAAAAAGAAAAAAGTCCTCTTCTCACAGAAGCTCTCCCAGATCATTCTTACTAAAGTAGATCTGCCCCTGCCGCCATTTTTCTTTCTCAACTCCTTGTTTGTTTCCTTCATAGAAAGCACCACCATTTAACATTTGTCAGTTTTTGTCTTGTTTTGTCTCTCCTAAAAGGGTAGCTTCAAAAGGGCAGGACTATGCTTATTTTTATACACCACCAGGGCCTAGCACCACAGCACCTGACATAGTCAGCACTTAAATGCTTGTTGAATGACTAAAATGCCATCCCCTCTGTGAGGCAGGTCCTAAAGTAATATTTCCACTTAAGCCAACAGTCACTAAAAAAATACACAGAATGTTTTAAAATATCACAATGTGTTATTTTAAGTCACTCTTTTCAGAAATGGTTATTTATACATGAGACAATGGGCTTCCAAACTTTTGTCATTTATGATACACAGTAAGAAAGCAAGAATATTAATGGAAACAAAGGTTCAGAAAAATCATACTTACCCTTGCTAAGGGAGATGCACTTTGACATTTTCTAGTCAATGGCATAAGATATTGTAAACATTTTTATGTGATTTTTCTAAACTACTAAATAGTGGAAAGACAATGATATGTACTATTGCAAGGTTTTGGGTTTTCATGCATGACTTCAATAAATTAAACCAATACCACTGATGCAAAAATGTAAAATTAATCTGGTAGGGGAAAGATAATTCAATTATATTGCCAATTCTAAATTATCACATTCAAACTCCAGAATAACACTCTAATCATATTCATTAATCAAAAAAAAAAAAAAAAGCAACCTACAGATGCAAGATAGTCAAATTAGGAAGCCCTTTCTAAGGAGGAGCCCCAAAGTGATTTCAGGCTGGAAAGAGAACGATGAAAACTGATGTAAGTCTCCTCCATCTCACCTGACGGCAACGCTATTCTTCCACACCTGCAGGCCCAAAATCTTGGTGTCCTCCTGACTTTTTCTCTCTCGCTTCTCAAAGCCACTGCATTATTAAATCCTGTGGGCTCTACCATCACAACACATTCAAAATCTGACCATTCTCACTGTCCCCACTCCCACCATGCTGGTCCAAGCCACCACCTCTTGCCTGAATTACTACAGCAGGCCCCTAACTGGGCTCACGGATTCTGCCCTTGCCCTCCTTCAGTCACTTTTCAAAAGTGTGGTCAGAGTGATTCTATTAAACCATTAAGTCATGTCACGTCACTCTTCTACTCCAGTGTGGTTTTCCGTCTCAGAACAAAAGTCAAAATCCTTCCTAAAACCTGCAAAGCTGTACTTCACCTGCCCTCCCCTGTCATGCTGACCTCATCTACTACTATCCAGCCACTATGGCCTCCCTCACTGTTCCTCAAACACACCAGACACGCTCCCACCTCAAGGCCTTTGAACTTGTTCCCCCTGCCAGGAATGCCCTTCCTTAGCTCCCTTCTGGCCTCTACTCTAGTCATCTTCTTAATAAAGCCATCGCTGGCCATCATATCTAAAATTTCAACCCCTGATCCTCATACCCTCACCCTATACACATCCACAGTTGTCTTTTCTGCTTTATTTTTCTTCTTAGCACTTACCACTACTTAACATAACATACTTTTTATTTACTCTGCTTACTGTCTGTTTCACATAGATTATAATCTCCATGAGGACAGAAATGTTTAACTGTCCACTGCTGTATCCTCAGCACCTAGAACAGTATCTGGCACATAGTAGACACTTGATAAATATTTGAATGAGTAAGTGAATGAATAGGCTTGGAATGAACAGGAAAACAGAGATCGAAACTATGTGCAAAACAGGTAAGTAAGAACGGCTAAGTGCAGGTAAAGATCTGCAGCTCAAGCTTCAAGGGCATCCTCGACACACCTGTGACACACTCTAGCTCCATGAGCATGTGGTGAACCAGGTTAGCAACCACTACTCAAGACTGAATTAACGTCCACTGCAAGCACTGAGTGTTCCTTCTAAGTTCACTACCTACTCTGAATCAATCAGGAAGAAACCAGGGGGAAATGAAGCCACAAACGAAAAATATCACCTACCCATTATGAACTATGCTTTAACATGCTACAACCCAAAATGTAAACTTATTATGAGGCATACACCAAAGAACACAGCTAAGGCTAGAATTCTGAAGTAATGCTATGTAGACAAGAGAACTAAACCAGACTCCGCCACTAGCCAACTCTATGACCAAAATCTGTCTGAACCTGTTTCTTGCACACCTGTTAAAATAAGGATCACTACTATCCAAGTCACTCTCAATGAGTTATTTTGAGGATGAAATACTGGAAAAGCACTTTTAAAAGCATAAAATGCTATACAAATTCTAAGATGTTAACTTATTGGCCACTAGGAAGATTTATTACAAACAATGTCCCTTTTTTGGAAATTTTACATTTTAAAAGATTTTATAGATTTATCAATCAGGACATAGAGAGTTCTCCCCTAGGCCCCAAATAAATAGAAAAAATATTTTACTAGTGTTTTTGCTTCAGAAAAAGAACTAATAAAAGTGAACTTTTTTCTCAGTTACAATAAGGTTATGTTACACAAGAATTTTCAAGGAATTAACCATAAGTTTATTAATCTATTACTTAAAATGATACACATCAAAAAATACATGTAACATATATATGTACTATACATAAATATCTCAAAGCCTCAGGGATTGGTGGTGGTGGGAATGACTGTGAAGGAGGAAGAGGGAACTTTTTAGGGGTGGAAATGCCCTTTCCTAATTGGGGTTGTGATTACATGGGTGAATACATTTGTCAAAACTCATCAAACTGTACATTTTAAATGGGCACAACTTACTGTATGTAAATCACACCTCAAAAAAGTGACTTTAAACAAATTAAACGTCTTATCTTGCCTCCTTAAGTAAAAACAAAAACCACTCAGTTGCACCATGGCCTCAAGGAGAACGTGGTAATGAGATCTAATGCAACATGCTTGAAGATTTGAGAGGATGCCAGAATCGAGTCAATGGCCCGAAAAAGGTCAACTCGTGACCTTCTGGCCTCAAGGTCAACTCAAATTGGAAAAAACAAAGGCAGCATAACTGGGGGGCAGGAGGGGGAATCTCAGCCTCTCATAAAAAATCGAAAATGGTATTACTTTAGAAGGCATAGTGGAAAGAGCACAGGTGTAGAGGCCTTCAGACCCAGGTTCGAATGGCTCTAGACTGTTAAATGTGTGACCTTAAGAGTCCTCGGTCTCTCAGAGGCTCAGTTTCTCTTTCTGTAAAGTGGAGATAATGATAGGTTGGAGTTCAGAGTTTAGCCTAGCACACAGTAAATGCTCAACACGTGATAAATAATACACAAAACCGCTCAATTCTGGTGCTGGCTGGAAATGCATGCATATACAAGCCACCCTCCCCCGCGTCCCCATGCATAGGACCCCCTCGGAGGGTCGTGGTCCATTTCGCACGCCTCATCGCCCTTAGCCACGCCCCATTTCCCTCCTGCTCAAACCCCTAGCCGCCTTTCCGGGCGACCACTCCCCACCCCTGCAGCTCCCAGGGGCCACCCACCTCGTTAAGGAAGCGAGTGACATCGTAGACTCGCCCGTGGATCACCAGCCATATCTCCTTCGAGGAGTTGCGCTTGGCCACCTCCTCCAATCGGTAATAGGTCACGGAGGTCTCGACCCCTTGCCCTTTCCCATTGCTGCCGCTTGCGTCCACAGCCGCCATTGGGCCTAAGACACCTCTTCTCCACCGGTATCCGAGTTTCCTCCGCTAACTTCCTTGAGGTAGACCTTGCACTCAGCCCTCCCGGCTTCCGTATCCAGGGCGCGTAAGGCCGTCGGCAGGTTCCTGGCAACAGCCAATCATGCGTCCGAATAGTTTCTGGTCCATTTTCTTTCCTCTAATCAGACGAGGGATTCCGTTTTAAACCCCGCCCACTTCTCGCCCGATCCTCGGGGCGTAGGCCTGGTTCGAGTTCTAACTAACCAATCAGGATTGTCCCTCCCCTCCAGTCTCGCCAATCAGATACCGTGATTTTGGAAAGGCGCCTAGTGGAGACGTGTTGACAGGTGTCACGCAGGAGAAGTTTCCCGTTTGCTGGGCGTACGCGCCTGCAGAGCCCTGGAAGCTGGGCCGAGTCTCCGTTTTCCCCTCCGCCTTGGATCCCTCCTGAGTCACGCGAAGCTCTTGTTCCCGCCCCTCTTGCTCAGCCTGTATTTCGGCCCCCGGTTTACGTCCTTGCTTTTGCAGCCTCCAGGCTGTGACCTGGCGAATCGCGTCCATCTAAGGCTCAGTTTCCTCACCAGTAAGATGGGCATGATAAACTCTACCTTACAGAGAAGTTTGGCTCTTTAAATAAGAGAGTGGATCTGCAGAGCGCTTGACACATAGTAATCAATACATAAATGACAGCGCATGTTAGGAAAGGCAGAGCCACTGGCTTAAGGCCTTGGGACAGAGATTGCAGGTAGGATATGGAGCATTCCAAGTTTCCGTCACTAGTAAGAATCTGATTTTGTTGATATAATGTCAATTATATCTTAATAAAGCTTGGGGGAGAGAATCTGATTTTTTCTTTTTTTTTTTTTTTTGAGGAAGATTAGCCTGAGCTAACTTCTGCTGCCAATCCTCCTCTTTTTGCTGAGGAAGATTGGCCCTGAGCTAACATCCATGCCCATCTTCCTCTATTTTATATGTGGGACGCCTGCCACAGCATGGCTTGATAAGCGGCGTATAGGTCCACACCTGGGATCTGAACTGGTGAACCCCAGGCCTCCAAGCAGAATGTGTGAACTTCACTGCTGCCCCAACAGGCTGGCCCCAGGAATCTGATTTTTAAAGCAATTCTTTGGTGATAAGGATATATCTACACTATCGTTTGTATATGTTGTAAAATAGAATTTCCTTCAACTGTCCCCGACTAGAGGTTCCAGCATCTTCGAATTCCAAGTTTGGATAATGTGCAGCATTGTGAACTACCCATTTTTAACTGCCATCACAACTGACAGATTGGTCATGGTATAATGTCATTTTCATCATGTCACTCCCCCAGACTGTCCATAATCCATACCCAAGTTCTTTCGCTAATATTTTCCACCATTCCCTTTTATAAGCCTTGTGCACCAGCCCTGACTCCTACACCTGCTGGTCACAAACCCACATCTGTGGTCATCCCGGGTCCACCCACTTAAGATATCCTCTTCCTTCCAATGCCTACTCACCTTTCAAGCTCCTCCTCAGGTCCTTCCTTTTTCACAAACTCACCTACCATTCTGAGCCCCAGTGATTCCATCTCCTTATAGTACCTAAGCATATTACTATTTCAGGAAACCCCCTGTATCTGTAAATGTTAGCTTTCTCTATCTTACCTCCCTAATTAGACTGGAGCTATGAGAGCAATCCCATATGATTCCTAGGATATTCCACAAACTCTAAATATTTGCATTCATTTCAGAGATATTTACTGTGCCACAGGTACTGTGATAGGCTCTGGGAATAGAAAGGTAACACAAGAAAGAAGTCCTCTGAAACAAAAACATTTACATTTATGTATATTTATTTATGTATTTATTTAAGTGCTAGAAATGCAATTTGTACCAAATGCAATGGGACACAGCTCTCAACACATATTTGTTAAATGAAGAATTCACGATTAACATGATGTGCGTGAGTCACCTGAGGAGCCTATGTTAAAAATGCAGTTTCCCTCCCATCCAGACATGGAGTCTCTTCCTCCCCTTGAATCTTGGCTTGCCTTGTTACTTACTTTGACCAATAGATTGTAGCAGACGTGAAACTGTGCAAGTTATGAAGTCTGGACCTCAAGAGGCCTTGAAGTTTCCATCTTCACCATTTTAGAACACTACCCCGAGATCATGATGCTGTGAAGGCTGGGATTAAACACCAGCCATTTAAGCGGTCTCAGCTGAGCCTACCCCTTAATCAACTTGTCAGCTGAATGCAAACACATGCGTGAGTCCAGTCTCAATCAGCAGAACCACCCAGTCAACCCACAGAATCCTGAGAAATAATAAAACCTTGTTTTAAGACGCTACAAAAAAAAAAAAAAAAAAAAAAAAAAAGCACATTCCCAGCCCCACCTCCAGAGATTCAGGTCCAGTGGGTCTGGATATAGAACTAGGAATCAACATTTTTAGCAAGCATTTTGGATGACTCTGATGCAGGTGGTCTGTGGACACCCTTGAGAAACACTGAACTCTTTTTTGAAGCATGTTAGATATGTCTTTATCTCTCATACAGTGAATCTGTAAAATTATGCAGCATTTCCTTCTCTACCTCCACCTCTAGGAAACTGAGTCCAATAGTGTTTTTAAAGACCCTAGGAGGATAGCATGAAAGAACCTCTTGGCAAAGGGAGGGGTAGGAGAAATATATATGGAGTACCACAAAAGCAAAAGTGGGTTCTCTGAGACTGGGAAGAGGAAAGTGGTTTGGAATTCCTCCTGTAGCAGGGACCCCACAAGCTTCCTGAAAGGGACCTGGACAGGTGATGGGACCTCAAAGGGGAGGGGCTACTTGGTGCATGCAGGGAGATGGGACCCTCGATGCCAAGGTTCCCAGCTAGCACACATACTTCAGCCCCGGTGCAGAGGCTGTCAGCTCTGCAACACGTCTTCCAGGAAGTGACCAGTGTGGACTGAAGGTTAGAGAGCTCTTCCTGAATGTTTTGCACTCCCTCTGGGGTGGTGGGGGAGGAGGGGAACACATCCAAAAATGACTAAGACTGAATGTGCCCCCATAACAGCAAGTGGAACTAGGATCAGATTAAGTTGTGTTTTGTGTGTGTGAGAGAGAAAGATTCACCCTGAGCTAACATCCATTGCCAATCTTCCTCTTTTTTTTTTTTTTTGCTTGAGGAAGATTAGCCCTGAGCTAACATCTGTGCCAATCTCTCTCTACTTTGTATGTGGGATGCCTCCACAGCATGGCTGATGAGTGGAGCAGGTCCATGCCCAGGATCCGAACCCACAAACCCGGGCTGGTGAAGCAGAGTGCATGGAACTTTAACCACTCGGCCTTGGCACCAGCTGTAAAGTATTTTTTAATTAATACTTAAATTTCTTTTTAGAATTTCAAATAGGTAAGTTGAAAGAATAATACAATAAACTCCCATATACTTTTCACTTAGATTCACCACTTGTTAATATTTTTCCATATTTGATTTCTCCCATATATTTATTATTATAATTGTTAATAATGTTAAATAATTTCAGAATAAGTTGCAGACATCATGACCCTTTACCTCCAAATAATTCTGTATCTTCTAAGAATAAGAACATACTCTTACATAACCCCACTAGGATTTTCAAATTCAGGGAATATAACATTCACACAAAACAATTATCTAACATGCTGTCCATAGTACCTTCCAATTATTGCAATGATATCCTTTGTGGAATTTTGGTGTATCTCTGTGATCAAGGATCCAATCCAGGATCATGTATTGCATTTGTTTACGTTTCCTGGGACTTGTTTAATCGGGTAGGTTTCTTCAGCTTTTCTTTTTCTCTCATGATATTGACATTTTTAAAAAGTATAGCTTCAAACTGAGTTTGAGTCAGAAAAATATTGTGGCCGAAATGTATTGATTGTAAATTCATATTCACAATGTATAGTACATGTTAGCCAGAAAGTCTAGCTTGGGATCCCTGTGCCTGCCACTCACAAACTTGGTCACCTTAGGCAACCTCCTCAATCTCTTTTTTTCAAACTGGACACCCAGATGTTCCAATGCCATTTGATGGAAATACAATTCCCCATTGAATTGTTTTCCTGTCGTTGTTGAAAATTGACCATATAAGTAGGTCTTTTTCTGAACTTTCTATTCTGTTCCAGTGATTTATTTGTCTGTCTTATGCCAATTCCATACTATCTTGATTACTATAGCTTTATAGTAAGACCTGGAGTCAGGTAGTGTAAATCCTTCAGCTTTGCTCTTATTTTTCAAAACTGTCTCACTATTCTAGATCCTTTATATTTCCACATAAATTTTAAAATCAGCTTGTTGAACTGAGTGGTCAAGGTTAACATCCCCAGCGATAAATCATGTTGATAGTGTGTACCCCTTGGTATGTGATGAGAGTACTTTACCACTGTGGCATTCTTTCTCAAGACTCATAATCCCAGTCTAAGAGAAAACATTGGTCAAACCCAAACTGAGAGTCATTCTACAAAATACCTGACCACTATTCCTCAAAAATGTTAAGATCATAAAAACAAAATAAACAAAAAACAAGGAAACACTGAGAAACTGTCACAGACCCAAGTAGACTAAGGAGACATGACAACTAAATGCAATGTGGTATCCTGGATTGGACCCTAGAACCGAAAAAGGACAGCAGGGAAAAACCAGTGAAATCTCAATAAAATAACAGCAATGTACAGGGTTGATGTCTTAGTTTTGACACATGTACCATAGTAATGGAAGACGTTACCATTATGGGAAACTGGGTGAGGGGTATAGAGAATCTTTCTGTAGTATTTTTACAACTTTTCTGTAAATCTAAAATTATCCCAAAATCAAAAGGTTATTTTTTTAAGTCAGCCTGTTAATTTCTGTAAAAGAGCTTATCGATGAATTTATAGAGAATGAACATCTTAACAACCTTGAGTCTCACAACTCACAAACATGGTATACCACCCCTTTTATTTGAATCTTTTTTTAATTTGTAGTTTTCAGCACAGAGGTCCTCTACGTCTTTTGTTAAATTTATCTCTAAATATTTTATGGTTTTTATGCTATTATAAATGGAATTATTTCATTTTCCAATTGTTTACAGCTACAATAGAGAAATAGAATTGATTTTGTACATTGTCTTAGTATCCTATGACCTTGTTAAATTCTCTTATAGTTCTAGTGGTTGTTTTGTAGATTTCTTACAATGATCTAGGTAGCAATCACGTCAACTGCTAATAAAGACAGTTTTACTTCCTCTTTTCCAAACTGTGTGCCTTTCTTTTTTTCTTCCCTTATTTCACTGGCTAGGTATCCTAGTACAACATTGAATGAAAATGGTGAAATGAACATCCCTGCCTTGTTCCCAATCTTAGGAGGAAAGCATTCAGTCTTTCACAATTAAATATGATGTTGTCTGTAGATTCTTCAGTAGATGCCCTTTATCAAAGACAAGGCAGAATTCCCCTATATTCCTGGTTTCCTAAGGTCTTCTTTCTTTCTTTTTATTTATTTATTTATTTTTGGTAACATTAGTTTATAACATTATATAAATTTCTGGGGTACATCATTATATTTCAATTCCTGTGTAGATTACATAATGTTCACCACCTAAAGACTAATTATAATCCATCACCACATACACGTGCCTAATCACCCCATTTGTCCTCCTCCCTCCCCCATTTCTCTTCTGGTAACCACCAGTCCAATCTCTGTTTCTATGTGATTATTTATTGTTGTTTTTATCTTCTGCTTATGAGTGAGATCATATGGTATTTGACTTTCTTCCTCTAACTTATTTCGCTTAGCATAATTCCCTCAAGGTCCATCCATGTTGTCCCAAATGGGCGGATTTCATCGTTTCTAATAGCTGAGTAGTAGTCCAGTCTATATATATATACCACATCTTTATCCATTCGCCCCTTGATGGGCACCTAGGTTGCTTCCAAGTCTTAGCTATTGTGAATGATGCTGCAATGAACATAGGGGTGCATGTATCTTTATGCTTTTGTGTTTTCATATACTTTGGATAAATACCCAGCAGTGGAATAGCTGGATCATATGGTAGTTCTATTCTTAATTCTTTGAGGAATCTCCACACTGTTTTCCATAGAGGCTGCACTAGTTTGCACTCCTACCAGCAGTGTATGCGAGTTCCCTTCTTGCCACATCCTCTCCAATACTTGTTGATTCCTGTCTTGTTAATTAGAGCTATTCTGACAGGAGTGAGGTAATATCTCATTGTAGTTTAATTTGCATTTCCCTGATAGTTAATGATGTCTTTTCATGTGCCTGTTGGCCATCTATATATCTTCTTTGGAGAACTGTCCAGATCTTTTGCCCATTTTTTAATTGGGTTGTTGGTTTTTTTGCTGTTGAGATATATGAGTTCTTTGTATATTTTGGATATTAACCCCTTATCAGATAGATGGTTTGCAATTATCTTCTCCCAATTATTAGATTGTCTTTTCATTTTGTTGATGGTTTCCTTTGCTGTGTATAGCTTTTTAGTTTGATGTAGTCCAATTTGTTTATTTTTTCTATTGTTTCCCTTGGCCAGTCAGATGTGGTACTTGAAAATATGCTGCTAAGACTGATATTGAAGAGCGTACTGCCTATGTTTTCTTCTAGAAGTTTCATGGTTTCAGGTCTCACATTCAAGTCTTTAATCCATTTTGAGTTAATTTTTGTGTATGGTATAAGATAATGGTCTACTTTCATTCTTTTGCATGTGGCCGTCCAGTTTTCCCAACACCATTATACTGAAGAGACTTTCCTTTCTCCCTTGTGTGTTCTTGGCTCCCTTGTGGAAAATTAGCTGTCTATAGGTTTTCTTTTTTTATCATAAAAGAATATTGAATCCTGCTGAATACTTTTTATGCATCTATTGAGATGATCATACGACTTTTCTCCTTTAATGTGTTAATATGATGAATTACTTTGAGTGGTTTTTGAAAGCTTAACCATCTTTGCATTCCTGGGATAAACCCCAACTTTGTTATGATGTTAGTCTTTTTTATATATTGTTGGATTCAATTTGCTACTTTTTAAAAGGATCTTTGCATCTATATTCATAAGGAATATTGGTCTGTAATTTTCTCTTCTTGAATGTCTTTGATAGCTTTTTTCAAGCTCATTGACAAATATTTGCTGAGTAACTACAGCTAAGTACTGTGTCAACATAAGTATTACACAAACCTCAGCACAGTGCCTGCCACAGAGAGTCCTCCATAAAGGCTGGTTATTTTGGAGTTATTATTTCTAGATGCCATAATTGAAACCCAGCTCTTAAGGAAACTTGGAGGAAGATGGCACTTACCATATAAAACATTTTTAACATTAACATTTTACTTTTGCCACTTTTACATATTAGAAAGTCCTCTCCCCCCTGCTGTCCAGGTTTGTGCTCTGAAATTTATCTCAGATAACAGTAGGATCGTGTGTGAGATGCTGCTCCAGAGGAGTCATTATTTACCCTGCAAGCTGATTTTACTGCTTTTGTATAGAGAATGAAATTGGAACAGGAAACTGTCAAGGAAAACACTATGCATGCTCCTTGAGAATAGAGCAAGGAATAAGGATGCTGTCCCATTTTCTACAGACATCAAACACACCTGTGTTCTCGTACTTTTTTTTTTTTTTTTTCGGTGGTGGTGGTGGAGTTCCCCTTTCCTCTTCCGGGAATGGAATATTACAAGGTGGGCCTCTAGTCTGTTTTGTTCTTCCTAAGGTATTATGTCCCCTGGCAACCTATTCTCTTCTCCTGCCAGACGGAAGACAAACTCTCAAAGTCATCACGGTCCCACACTCTCCTTCTCTTCCCAGGGCCAGATCTGGGCCATCCAGGTCAGGGAGGCTTCAGGAAGTAGGTGCAAAGTTAGAGACCATATCCTCCAGGACATGGCCTCAGGGAGGGTTTGGTTGCAAGTATCCTAGAGTTGTTCCAACCCTCAGGTGAGCCAGACCTCCCTGACCCGTTAGGTGGCCTCTTCTGGAGCTTCTCCAAGGACTATCCTGTTGGGTCTTATGCCAGTGGGGCCCAACCCCCACAAGCCCAGCCAGTTTCTAGGAGTGAAAGAAACTATAGCTGTACCAACAGCCACTGACAAGAATGCTTTCTACCCTGCGCTGGTTTTCCTGGCTTCAGAAAACCCACTTTTCTTCCTTCCTGGGTTTGTTAGTTTGTTTTTAACAGGTAATAAATACATTCACATGTTCCAAGAAGAAAATACATGTATGTATAAATATATTTGTGTGTCTAAGTATATACATACATATATAAATATACACATGCATTATATATAATAGACATAGACATATTTAGACACACATAAATATGTGTGTACATGTATTCAGTTTCCACCAGGTAACTACTTTCATTTTCTTATTTATCCTTTCCACACACCCTCCCTTTGTATACAGTGTAGTTTATTATACACACTTTATCCATATACCAGGGGAACCCCCAGCTTGATCAAAGATTTAAACATAATAAATGCAAAAATAAAGAGTATGATTCTACCTACTCAAAGTTCAAAAATGGGGAAGACAAATACAACAATAAAATCCCAAGTGACAAATGAAAAAAATAGATAAATTGGACTTCATCAAAATTAAACATTTTATGTTGCAAACAATACCATTAAGAGTGAAAAGACAACCCACAGAATGGGAGAAAATATTTGCAAATCATATATCTGATAAGGGACTTGTATCCAGAATCTATAAAAAACACTTACAACTCAAAAATAAAGACAGATAACCCAATTTAAAAATGCGCAAAGGATTTGAGTAGACACTTAGCCAAAGAAGATATACAAATGGCCAAGAAGCACATTAAAGCATACTCAATATCATTAGCCATTAGGGAAATGAAACTCAAAATCACAATGAGATTCCACTTCACACCCATTAGCATGGCTATAACCAAAAAGACAGACGATGACAAGTGCTGATGAGTACGCAGAGAAACTGGTGCACGCACACACTGCTAGTGGGAATGTAAAATGGAGCAGCCACTGTGGAAAACAGTTTGGTAATTTCTCACAAAGTTAAACAGAGAGTTATTATATGACCCACCAATTCCACTTGTAGGCACACCAAGATAATTGAAAATGTGTGTCCACATAAAAACCTGTTCACAAATGTTCATAGCAACATTATTCATAATGGCCAAAAAGTGGAAACAACCCAAATGCCCATCTACTGATGACTGGATAAATAAAATGTGGTGTGTCCTTATAATAGAATGTTATATTATTTGGCAGTAAAAATAGCATGCTAAAACACAGATGTACTTTGGAAACATCATGCTAAATGAAAGAAGACAGTCATAACAGACCACATGCTGTATAATTTCATTTAGGTGAAATTTCCAGAAAATGTATATCTATAGAGACAGAAAATAGATTTAGTGGCTGCATAGGGCTGAGGCGGTTGGGGGAGTGGGGAGTGACTACTAATGGGTGCGAGGTTTCTTTGAAGGAGGTGTGAAAATGTTCTAAAATTAGGTTGTGATAAAGGTTGCAAAACCCAGTGATTATACTAAAAAACATTGAATTGTACACTTTCAATAGGTGAAATATATCGTATATGAGTTATATTTCAATACAGCTGTTGAAAAAAAACAGAAAAAACTTAGATACAGTGTTAGAAATCTAAACTAGTGCTTAGGGGAAGGGCATGAAGAGGGGAAGGGAAAGGGATTAAAAAAACTAAAAAGGCTGTGGTACTTCCCAGATGAGCCAATGAAAGAAGGGATGTGAAAAGATGTTAAAATGTTGAAGTTCTATATAGTGTAAGAGGTTCTTTTTGATAAAGGTATTCTAGTACATAGACTGAATGATGTCACTGTTTTTGCTACAATCTACTGAGCAAAAGGCCACTTTGAAAAATCATAATGTTTCCATAAACTCAAAGTTTCCTTTAGGCTGGTTTTGCCCTCAGAATGCTCCAACTGTCTTTGGTGAAAGGCCTTTATCTAGTCTGTAGAGCGTGAGTAGCAAGGTGCAGAAAGGCCCTTTGCGATTAGATTGACCTCTAATTTATTTTTAAAATCAGCTTTATTAAGATATAATTTATAGGCACAAATGTACCTTTTACTAATCATCATCCACATTTATTTAAGTAGAAACTCTCTCAGGGGTGTGGCTGGAGGAGTGAATAACGGCTATGGATTAAGTGATAAATTAATAGTTAAGATAAGTTAATAAGATAAGGGATAGTTAAGCGGACAATTTGTACATTTTTTAAGTCCATAATACATTTGCATGGTTCAAAACTAAAAATAATTAAAAGTCTGTTGCCCACCCTTTCTACTCATTTTCCACCCATTTTCCATCTCCTTCCCTTTACCCACCTCAGATAAACAATAACTTAATAATTTTTTTGTGTATCCTTCCTGCATTTCTCTACGCAAATGCAAGTATACAAATATTTATGCTTAATTTTACTCCCTTTTATATAAAAAGTAGCAAACAACACATAGTTCTGCATCTTGCTTATTTTTTTAATTAACAACATCTTAGAAACATTTAGGTAGTAACACATAGAGGGTCTCCTCATTTATTTTCACAGTTTCATTGATTTCCACGATTTGGAATTCATAGTTTGATATGAATGTCTCATAATTTACCTAGCCTCCCACTGATGGAGATTTGGGTTGTTTCCAGTCTTTTGGAATTACAAACAATGCTGTCATTAATAACCTTGATCATGGGTCATTATACAAATGTCCAAAAAGAAATGGGACTTCTAGGTCAAGAGCATACGCATTTGTAATGTTAGCAGTTGCACCAGTTTATAATCTCCCTGCCTTCCACGGCAATTGCACCAATTTATATTCTCACTGGAGACACGTGAGTGCCTTTTCCCATAGCCCCACAAATAGTGTGTTATCAAAGTTTTTGAATTATACTAATCTTACATTTTTAAAAAACCGCATCGCACTGTAGTTTTGATTTGTATTTCTCTTCTTATGCGTGAGGTCAAACATCTATTTCTATAGTTAAGAGTCAGAAAGGAATTTATCAACCTTCCATCTAGATCAGCTCCTGAAAAAATCCCTAATGGCCAAGAATTTCTTTTGGGTTGAGATGGTTTAATTTCTATATGCCAAGCAGGAGCCTACCTCAGGGGATACTCTGGGTGCCTGAAATGGTCTCCCACCCCAACTTCACATTCAGATTTTATCATTCTAATCTCAGGTGAAATGTCACCCCCTTGGTGAGGCCTAGGTGAGCCACCCCATCCTAAGTGGCTCCTGAGTCTATCACGTCATTTTGTTTTCTTTCTCTCCATAGAACACATGGCTACATGGTACTTTTCTGATTTATGTGTTGATTGAACTGTACATGTACCATTGTATCCCCAGTATCTGGCATGATGCTTGGCACACAGTAGGTGCTTAATAACTATCAGTGGAATAGACGAATGCCCAACTTAAGGGGTGAATTTTCTAAACAGTTTCTAACAGAGTTTTTTGAAATTGCAGTGTGGGAAAGGAATGTGGCCTTGCCTCTGGGTTGAGAATGTCTCCAGGCAGCCCCGAACCCTGAACCTTTCTTCTTAAAGCATTTTTAAGTCTGGGCTAACTTGGAGCAGTGGATGTGAGACCCACCCCTGGTTCAGTTCGGGTTAGGTTTGGGACACTGGGATATTTTCTTTCATCCATAATCACTGGATCAAGACCTATAAATCAAATAGTTAAGACACAAAACACAAACAAGGTCGTAATTTGTTTCTTCCTGCCCTCTGTTTTTCTTGGCATGGAAAAACTCAAGCTTTTCCTGACTGGCGATGGGGAATGACACTGGGGGTGATTCATTAAAAGTAGCCTGAGTAACTGGCCTTTCATTTCTTCTCCTTTTTTCCCCTTATTGTCCCAACTCACGTAAGGAAACACATTGAATAAAATAATTCCCCTGCTGATAAAGAACTTTTCCTTGACTCCTTGCTCACTTGCAGCTATACGTTCCCAGAATCAAAATCTTAGAGCTTGGAGACCAACATGGCTAAGGGTGGTTATGATGGGTATTTTTGATTGGGAAAGAAGGCCTGGAACCCTGGCCTATGGAAGCCACTTCTTCTACCTCCTTTTCTCAACAAAGTTGTCTATTATGTCAGGAAATTGTTCCTGTCCCCAGGAACTTGGCTACACAAGCAGGAGTTGGCTGTGGCTATGGGTAAATCTGAGAACCTCAGTTCCCTGTCTCTAAAATGGGTGTCATAATTCCAGAACTTTCCTCTCAAATATTTGAGTACCACTAACGTCAACCATTCCTAAGGCCAGGAAAGAGAAAAGGAAGTGGTAACAATAAAAAACAAACATCCTATTTAAGAGTATATACAGATCATAATAGTAGAAAAATAGCAGAATATACCATTTTCATCTTTTATACTATAGGCTGTATTTTATTTGAAATTTTTCATAATTTTTTTAAAGAAAGAGTATATTAAAAATATGTACAGAAAAAAAGACTGGACAATAATAGAACAAAATGCTGATGATAGGGGTTAGGGCTTGGAGCTGATTTTAGTTTTCATCTTTATACTTTTCTATATCTTTTAGTTCTTTTCAGAGATTGTGTATTACTTTTGTAATTCAAATGAAATAATAATAAAATGTTATTTTATTTAAGTTGGTTGGTGTGCCCCAACCTCCTGCACCTCTCTGTGGAAGTGGAACAATTTATTTTCCAAGAGGTGGGCATAGAAGGTCACAAGTGAGATGGGGAGGGATGGGGGCAGATGTGACCATGATCCAGCTCAGGGTGAGGCTGTGGAAAAATACCAGTGATGTCACTATACCAGTGAGGCCACTATTAAATCACCCCTCTGTTGGTTTTCTTCCCCTCTCCACGAAATAATCCCGGGTCCTTTCACCTGCTGTTGTAAATCTAGCTTCCTTGCCTTTTGTCATTTTTGTGACGTCCCTCAGCCTGCTCCTTGGGGATCTCTGTGGATCCCCAAGGCGACCAGCTGTTCCAGCAGGGGCGCCCCTAGGAAAGGGAGAGTGAGAGGATGAATCTGTGGGTCGCCAATACTCTAAATTGGTGGCTCGTTGACTTTGACACGACGGTGATGTAACTTTCCATCATTCATGGAGCAAATGTGTCCTGAGCACCATCAACCAGCCAGCAGAGAAAAACACATACGTTAGCAAACGCCTTACAGGGTAAGAGCTTCTATGCTATCCGTCATCCGATGCAGCGCGAAGGACTCGGGGCAGACTGGAGGAGCAGGGTCATGAGAGGCCTTGTGGAGATGAAGTTTCCCTGAATGCGTACGTGAAACAAGTCGTAGACTGTACTCAACAAACAGGAAGCCTCCTCCCTACTCAGGCTCTGAATCAATTAGGGATGGGTGGGAGGAGTCAGGAGATGGATTATCTTCTGATAAGGTTTAGGATGCAGAATGTGGCAGAGTGTGTGGGCCCAACAGGCTTCCTTCTATCCGAATTAAACATTTTTCCACCAGTCCCACGCAGCAGTGGACCAGAGTGCCCTCCCCGGATGACGCGATAGAACTCGTGCTCCTTCCCGGGATCTTAATCCTAAGAGACTAGGAAGAGGAAGCTGCTGGGCGACTGATGCCCAGTTTCGCCTAATATTCTCCCTTCCCTAAGTGCAGAAGAAGGAATGTGAAAAAAGGAGCCTGAAGTATTAACTTCAATTGATGACCCTCTACGGAAAGAAAGAAGTGGAATGGAGAGAAAGGATTTTCCTCTCCAAGATTTCTTACCATTCCTTGGACTTAGAATACTTTGAGGCTATGAAGTAAGCTATAACCCATCACCTCAGGAAGGTGCACAGAAGTGCTGGACTTTGGTCTTAGGGATTTGTATCTGCCAGCCTTTCCCTTTCTCCTGGTCTCAGTACCTCCATCTTCCTCCCTGGAAATTCTAGTCTATGTGAATCTAGTGGGGGAGCCAATCAGTATATTCCCCCTCCCCCTCCACATGGGGCATGTGATGCAATCTGTCCAATCAGAGAAGCTCATTTCCCTGTCCCTGTTGTTTCAGGAATGGGCATTTGATTTAAGGCAGCCAATCAGGGAAAGAGAACTAAGTGGAGGGTGGTATTGCTTCTTTGAGGAACACTAAACTGGAACAAAGTATTGTTTGGGGCTCTCCACTGCTGTTTTGTCTGCCAAGTGGAAAGAGTCTAAAGAATTGAGCCCAACAAAGCAGAAAGGTACCCTGGGGACGTTGTTGAACCCTTGAATCTAGTCATAAATGAAATCTAGTCTCGTGGTTACATGAGCCACTAAATTTGCCTTTTTTTGTTCTCAAGCTAGTGTGAGGTAGGTTTCTGTTCCGTGGTATGCACATACACAGTACTTAGCCTCCACTTTCCAGGGGTGCTCAGACTATGAAGCCCAAACCTCCATTGGACGTTCAGAGCCCCTTCTTTTAGTGGTGCCCATTGTAAATTGCAAATTGATCAAGTATTCTAAAAGATTCAAATAGATCTGGCTATTGCATTTAGGGCAGCAATACTTGCTTTAGGTTGGCACCATTTCTGCTTGCCAGCAACTTGGAAACCGTACTGAAAGCAGAGGCTGGAGGGCATATAGCTGGAGAGAAAACAAGGAA
Source organism: Equus caballus (assembly GCF_041296265.1). Taxonomy (NCBI): domain Eukaryota; kingdom Metazoa; phylum Chordata; class Mammalia; order Perissodactyla; family Equidae; genus Equus; species Equus caballus. The sequence continues at coordinate 19,489,739 of NC_091686.1, read as the reverse complement.
TGTGGGTGTGTTAGAATGCAGGAAATGGCTAGGAGAAAGTGACTAGTGCTCTTTTTCCTTATATATTATGGATGAGAGTTGGCAGTAGAAAAGAGAGAAAGGGAATCCCAACTAAACCAAAGAGGATGTGTGGGCAAGTTATCCTGCAAAAGGGCACTAGGAATTTGATGCTGGGTGGCAGAGAAAAAATTATGGGATTATAACAGCTAACATTTTCTTACCCACATTCTCTAGACTAATGATACACTAAACACTTCACATGCATTATAACAACGCTAGGTGGTAGGCACTAGCGTTATTCCCATTTTACAGATGTTAAAATTGAGACTGGGAGGAACTTGCAAGAGGGTCCCACAGCTCGTGGAGCCAGGATTCCACATCGGGGCAGGCTGAATCCTGCATATCACAACCTCCACGTCCTCCCTTTCTTGCTAAAGACCTGGGTTAGAATCTACCTTCTGTCACTCACTGGTCGAGTGACCTTCAGCACATCAGCCTCTCTCAGCTTGTTGCCTCACCTGGAAAATTCAGATATTAAACTAGATAACCTTTTAAAAAGCTCCTTCAAGTCAAAAATTTCGGAAAAAAATACTCAAACATTTCAAAAACTTAAAAAATCCCCAACTCCCCAAACTAGGATTTGTATTCCTGGCCTGAGCGTTTCCCCTCAAGACTGTATAAATGGGTTTTCCCATGGATTTAGGATCAAAGGGCTCCTTCGGGTTATGTATTCCTTTGAAATGGATTCAAAAGCAGGCGTTTTCAAAGTGCAGGGGAAACTGGATAGCCTTCATCATTGCTGAGTGAATCAGCATCCCAAGAGCACAGGTGACAAGTCCTGACCCATCCCTTCACTGTCTGATAAGCCCAAAGGTCACAGCTCTGAACTCGAACCCACTTTTCCTTCTTCCTGCCCCTTTTGTGATTTTTCTGATAAGGTGCCCTAAGTCATCTGTAATACTGTTTTCTCTCTCTGCAAACATAATCCCCAGGGCGGGCACTCTGCCTGCGAGCTCCCCAGCTGCTTCCAGCTCTCCCTCTGCCCACAGCCCTTTAATTGCTGCATTCCAACAAATTAGCCATGTGACAGAAGATTATTTTTAACTTCAATAGAGCAGCTCCCTCTCCTTTAATATATCATGCTTGGCTCACATTCCCTTGGTGAAAAGGGCACCATCGGCTACTTCTGAGAACTTTTAATTACTCCAATTGTTTGCAAAACTCTTAGAAGCTTGGAAAAAATACATTTCATTCTCCTTTCCCAGTTTCCCCAATTGCTATTTAATGGAAACTGAGGCTGAGTCCAACGTGGGGACTTACCAGCTTTAACGGGTCTCCCCAAATCCCCTTTAGCCCCCTCCCACTGGTTCTCCACGGGATGGTTTTTTAAAGTGCAAATCCACTGGGAGGATGAAGGGAGGGCAAGTTCCAGAGGGACAGAGACTCCCCTCCCAATCCCACACAGAGCCCCAGAAGGTGGCAGGAGGGGGGTGCTGGTGGCCCCATGAAGACTGAGCACTAAGCACCTCCTAGGTCTTGGGACCCTCCAAGAGGTTCCTTATGATTGAGCTTGACACTGAGTCTGAGGCTTTCACCTTCGAGTAAACCACACAACAATGAGCGTCTCAGTGGCCACCACGTGGACCAAAGTCCTTCTCCAATTTGTCTGAATTTCCGAAACCTCAGATACTTCTCTAATCTCAGGAGGCCAAGTGAGCAGTGTGGCCAAATATGACTGAGATTATATCACCCACCATCATGGAAAGGTAGAAAGTTGCATTTCAGTTTGAGTCTCTCCCAAAAAGAAATGTGCGATTTCTTACACCTGAGTTTTGCAAAGTAATTCATACAGATTATGACAGTAAGTGTATCATTCCAGCCATTTTCAATGCTATATGTATTTTGATGTACACCGAATTATAAAGATAGGTATGTGGGGGTGGGGGTGGAGGGATGAATGGTGTGGTCTTGTGTTGGTAAAAGGGAAGAGTGTTCCAGGCAGTGAGAACAGCACACATACAGGTTGTCAGGTGGGGAAAAGCATGGTGTGTTTGGGGAGTTGAAAAAAGGCCAGTGTGTTGGAACCTACAAATAGTAATATGTTCCACTCTTCACAGCCCAGTTGTTTCAAGTTTTTAAATTGAGGTATATTTTATATAAAATAAAATGTCTATATTTTCATGTACAAGTCAATGAGTTTTGACAATTGTAAACATTCATGTAACCACCAACCAAATTAAGACATAAACTTTTTCATCTCTTTAGAAATTTCCCTAGTACCACTTTCCAGTCAATGCCCCCCAACCTCAGGCAGCTGCTGTTCTGACTTCTATCACCATGGATTTGTCTTGTTTGTTCTTGACTTGCCAGCATATAAATGGAATCCTGCAGTTTGCACTTTTTGGTATGCATCTCTTTCTTTCTACATTATGTTTTGGAGATTCATTTGTGCTGTTCTAACAATTCCAACCTGTGTGGTGTTTTTATATTGGATTTGCAGGAATAAGTGGAGGTGGTAAATTCAGGCCTAACCAGATCAATTTCATTAATGATAGATTTCCCTAGAATGGGCTTAAGTCAACTGCCATAGACTGCAGTAATGCTGGTTAGACATGGCAAGGGGCTTTTGATTAAAAAGAAGTTGGCTCCAAAGCAATCTTGAGAAAGAAGAACAAAGTGGGAGGAATCATGCTCTCTGATTTCAGACTATAATACAAAGCTACAGTAATCAAAGGTGTATGGTACTGGCACAAAAACAGACACAGATCAATGAAACAGAAATAAATCCATACTTACATGGTCAGTTAATCCATGCAAAGGAGGCAAGAATATATAATGGGGAAAAGACAGTCTCTTCAATAAACGGTATTGGGAAAACTGGACAGCTACATGCAAAAGAATGAAACTAGACCACTTTCTTATACTATACACAAAAATAAACTCAAAATGGATTAAAGACTTAAATGTAAGACCTGAAACCATAAAAACTCCTAGAAGAAAACATAGGCAGCATGCTCTTTGACATCAGTCTTAGCAATATTTTTAGGGATCTGTCTCCTCAGGCAAAGGAACAAAGGCAAAAATAAACAAATGAGACAACATCAAACTAAAAGGCTTTTGCACAGCAAAGGAAACCATCAACCAAACAAGAAGGCAACCTACTGGATGGGAGAAAATATTTGCAAATGATATATCTGATAAGGAGTTAATATTTAAAATATACAAAGAACTCATATGACTCAACATCAAAAAAACAAACAGTACAATTAAAAAATGGGCAGAGGAGGAGCTGAATAGACATTTTTCCAATAAAGACATACAGATGGCCAAAAGACACATGAAAAGATGCTCTACATCATTAGCCATCAGGGAAATGCAGATCAAAACCATAATGAGATATCACCTCACATCTGTCAGAATGCCTATTATCAAACAGACAATGAATAACAAGTGTTGGCGAGGATGCCAAGGAATCCTCATAAACTGTTGGTGGGAATGTAAATTGGTGCGCCCAATATGGAAAACAGCGTGGAAGTGCCACAAAAAATTAAAAATAGAACTATCATACTATCCAGCAATTCCACGTCTGAGTATTTATCCAAAGAAATGAAAACACTAATTCGAAAAGATATATGCACCCTCATGTTCATTGCAGGATTATTCACAATAGCCTAGATATGGAAACAATCTAAGTGTCTATCAATAGATGAATGGACAAAGAAGACGTGGTATATATATACAATAGAATATTACTCAGCCATAAAAAAGAATGAAATCTTGCCATTTAAACAATATGGATAGACCTAGAGGATATTGTGCTAAGTGACATGTCACACAGAGAAAGACAAATACTGTATGATTTCACTTATATGTAGAATCTAAAAAAAAAACAAGGGGCTGGCCCAGTGGCGTAGTGGTTGGGTTCACGAGCTATGCTTCGGCAGCCTGGGGTTCATGGGTTTGGATCCCAGGCACAGACCTACACTCCACTCATCAAGCCATGCTGTGGCTGCATCCCACATGCAAAATAGAGAAAGACTGGCACAAATGTTACTTCAGCAACAACCTTCCTCAAGCAAAAAGAGGAAGATTGGCAACAGACGTTAGCTTGGGGCCAACCTTCCTCACCAAAACAAAACAAAACTAATGAACAAACAAAACAAAGCAGAAACAAATTCATAGATGCAACTAGTGGTTGGCAGAGAAGAAGGGTGTGGGGGGATGGGAGAAATAGATGAAGGGGTTAAGAGGTACAAATTTCCAGTTATAAAATAAATAAGTCACAGGGACATAATGTACAACATCGCGAATATAGTCAGTAATGTTGTAATAACTTTGTATGGTGACAAATGGTTACTAGACTTGCTGTGTGATCATTTCATCATGTATGCAAGTGTCAGATCGCTATGTTGTACACCTGAAACTAATATATTACATGTCAACTATACTTCAATAAAAAAAACAAAAACAAAAACAAAAACAACTAGCCTGGCTGGAGCCAAAGGCTTGTGCTGAGCAGACGTGGAAAGTAAAATTTGAGTTAAATTGTAAAAAAAAAAAAGAAGGTGACAAAATGTACCTTACACCTCACATTTTGACCCCACTATTCTGCATTTAGGAGTTTCTCTTACAGATAAATATACTCACACATGTGTGACATGATGTTTGCACAGGGATATGAATAGCAGGATTATTTTTCATAGCCAAGGGTTAGAAATAAACGAATGTCCTTCAGTAGGGATCTGATTAAATAAATAATAATGAATCCAGACACTGGAACACTCTACAGTCATGAAAAAAATGAGGAAGTTCCTTACGTACTGTAAGGAGATGATTTTCAAAGTGCAAAAAGCAAGATGCAGAACAGTGTGTGTTCATTCACTTCTTCAACAAATACTTACGAAGCAACTACAACTCTACGTGCTGAGGATGCAGCATTATACAAAATAAAGTTCCTTCCCGTATGGAGCTTCCATTCTAGTGGCGGAGATGGGAGAAAAGAATAGACATATGAAAAAGATGTTTGTAGAGTGTGCAATCGTTAATGCAAAATAATATAATCAAGGAGGGAAGAAAACATAAATGTGTTCTTTTACATATGCGTAAAATATCTATCTTGGAGAAGATATACCAGAAACTGGTAGCACTGGGGAAGGGAACTGGGAAGCTGGGGGACACAGTTAGAGGAACTTTCTGCTCTTTGTATTTTCTGAATTTTTAAATTCTTGACTGTGTTACCCAATCCAGAATTAATGGATATAATTACATTTTTTTTTAAGTTGGAAGAAGTATTTGGCAGTATTTCCAAGCACCTGGGCCCTCAAGTTTTGGGAAACGCCCTATGGTTTCTTAATCAGGGCAGGAGGAAAGGGCTGGCTCCCAGCTGTCACTCACTGCAGGCATGCACCAAAGTCAGAACACCTCTCTGGTAAGATGAAAGAGGCACCGAAAGGCCAGAAGGAAATAAAATGAGTCTTCAGTCACATATGTTTCACGGGCACTTATAAAAGACTTAGGCAGCTCCTTCCTAAATTTGAATGAATGTCAAGAGAGAATCATTTCAGGAAATGTGAGTTCCTCTCTTCAAACTTTTTGGGACCATCCCCTTCTGGTATGAATTGCATAGAGCCAAGTTCATTCACAGGGAACATCTGTGTGTGAGGAAGTGGAGGGATGGGGAGCATGATAAAGAGACCATCCAATGCTGAACTTGAACACCTTGTCTTTTTTCCCAGCTTCCCTTGGATTGCCTGTTTGTTTGGTTATACGGAAGGAAAGGCTATAAAACATTTATGATTTATTATCCAGGTTTATTCATACAATATGTGAAAGTGGCAATACCGAAGAGAAGCTTGACTGAAATCTGCACTCTTTGTGGATGTTGTATTCTAGAAGCTCCCCAGAGTTGTTGGACGATGGTTCTATGACTACTGTCTCCTCAGGGCCTCTAGTCAACCAAAATGGAAAAAAAAAAAAAAAAAGTTAGGCTTTGAATAACAAGTTTATAATTATTTATCTTGTCTCACAATAAATTACCCTTTTTAAAATCCTACCACTATTTTTCTTATATTTTATTAACTTTTAATTACTAGTTAATATAGGAATACATTCTTCTTTTTTGAAAAAATTAGAGTGTTGCAGACGAAGTTTTGGTTCTCTTTAATCATTCCTCACAGTGCTAATTTAATTGGTCTGGAGTGTGGCTGGCAAGTAATTATTATAGTGATTCTAATATGAAAACCACTTGTCTAACGGTTATAGGAACCCAATATTTTTTGAAACTCAATATCTAGAAATGATGGGAAATTATATGTATATATTTACTGCAATAAATGGTTTTCTTTCTCTAAGTGAAGAGTGAGATTTGCTTTTGAGACAGATTGCATTTTAGCAAAAAAACCTGAATGAACTTTTGGGTTGTGCAAATAAAAAGCCAATATGCAATCCTAGAATGGAGTTCAGGGACAGTGAGACCCTAAACTTATCATATAAAAGTTGTCATTATCATGGGCATGTTGCGCCTCTGCAAATTATTAAGATGTGGCTTCAGACTGGGGGTTAGGAAGAGCTGACTGAGAAGTTCCTTGGCTAGAGAGAGGGAGGGCTGTCAAAGACCCTTGTGGAAGGGTAAGGCCAAGAAACTCAAGGACTGTGCTGTCCAACACAGTAGCCACCAACTGCATGTGGTCCTTAACTTTTAAATGCAAGTGAATTAAAATTAAATCAAATTAAAAATTCAGTTTCTGAGTCATACTAGCCACATTCTAAGGGCTCAATAGCCACATATAACTAGTGGCTATCATATTGGGTACAAATATAGACCATTTCCATCATTAAAGAAAGCTCTATGGAACAGTGCTACTGTAGAAATTATTTTATGTGGTCTTATCTAGTAGCTAGTTTTAAATTTTCTTTCCTGAAATGTAATTACTTGCTTTATCACCAAGCCTTCAACACAGTTTTAAAATAATAGTAACAGCTAACATTTACTGAACACTTTGTATTGATCAGTCTTTTTCGTTGAGCATAACAGACTTCACTGTCTAATTTAAGCACAAAGAGATTTATTAAAGTGTATGGAGAGCTCACAGAATCATTAGGAAAGTTAAGAAATAGACTCCAAGCTAAATACCCAGGAATGACTTCCAAAATTACACTGCAGAACTGGGTTGACAAGCAAGCCACAGTCCCTGCCACCATCCAGAAGTTTCAGAACTGCTAATCCGTCACCACAGCTACTGGTTCCAGAATCACGTTGCCCTTGCCATGATCAGCACCAGCAAAATGGATGCCTCACACTTGCCTCTTCCTCCACAGAACTCACAGTTCTAAAGTCTCACAATAGTGGAATCTGTAACACAAACAGAACCGTAGCTGCAAAGGAGTTTAAGCAATGGAGTAAGTGTTTAGCTTTCCAGCCTCTGCAGTTCAGAAAGCAAGCTAGAAAGGGATTGGAATGAATTTCAAGAAAATGAGCCTAAAGTATCTGCCATGACTTGCCGTATGCCAGGTTCCGTAAACATGCCTGATCTCATTTCATTCTTACAAGAATTTAGTAAGGGCTTATAATTATCCCCTTTTGACAGATGAGGACACTACAGTAAATGGTGGACACACAGTATGGTCTTGGTTTTGCTTTGAGAAGTTGAAAGAGGGCCCTCTGTCCACTCTTGGAGAGAAGTAAAGTGAAGCGGGGAAGACAGAGCTGCCTGGAGAAGCCGGGATGAAAGACGACAACCCACGAAAATAAAGCAGCAGTCCCAAGGTGACAAAGGACAGCCAGAATGAATTTGAGAACTCAGGAGTGGTGCTGCTCTATGAATTCATGCCAGATTCCAGAGTCCCTGCTCTCTCCACAAACACATGCTGCCCTCAATGGGAAAAACCAGAACTTACACACACGTAACAAACATGTAAGAACACTTCCCTGGTTACAGTCCAACCACTCCAGTTGGATTGGTAGCACAGAACACAGCGCAAAAGTAAAGAACTCAGCAAGGAAGGCTTCCAGAAGGAGGTAAGTTTTCAGTCGGTTTTAGAAGAGAGGCGAAGTTTTAGTTTACATATGGCTGTCAGAAGGCAGATGAAAAGATGAAAGAACTCACACGCCCTCATGCCAAGACTCAGCAGCTGAAGGGGGCAGCCTTGGAGCAAATCAAAGCAATGTCCTTGATTGAGGATGAAAGAGGTGAGTCAGTGTTTAGGAGAAAACAACAAATAAGCTGGCTGGGAAAGGAAATGATTGCAGGATAAAATCATGTGAAACCCTTCCTATGATTATAGTCATATTAAAATATTAAAGTATGTATTGAAATTCAATTTGGAGCAGAATGAAAATCTTGGAGAGTAGGACCTAGAAATTTTCTGACAAGCACTCCAGGTTGATTCTCTTGCTTTGCCTGTCATGAGGTCTATTCCCGGGCTCAGCTCTGTTTCCCTGTGACGTAGCCCAAGCTTCAGGTGCACAGGGGCTGGGGCCCCTTTGCCACATCCTTCTTTACTGGAGACATTCTAGTGGGATCAAAAGATAACTATGTCAGAGGGAAGACTAAACCTCAAGGAAATGGGTTGTTCCGTGCTGAGTGATTCAGAGAAATTTGAGAAAGAAGCGTCAATATCCCAGAAATGTGGTTGTATGCATGATTCTTACTTTGCTGGAGCTTTATCAAACAATATTATTAACTAACAATTCAACAAGTCTTTCCATCTGCCAGGGCCAATGCTAAGCAATTTAATAGGGCACTACATCATTAACCCTCACAGCAATTACCTACACTAGAGGCTGTTAGTGTCCCCATTTTACAGCAAGGAAACTAAGGCTTAGAGGTCCCACAGCTAAGAACTGGACTCCATAGCCCATGAATTTAACTAGCCTGATTTTTTCTTATTATTATTTATATTTCCCTATTATCTTTTACATGTTATGTTTGTTTGCTTGTTGGCTCCCCACTCCTCCAAAAACTAGAAGTTTCTTAAGTGCAATGATGAAGTCTAATTCATCTTTTGATACCCTTCTCCCCAGAACCCTACAGAAACTAGCACATAGTGAGTGCTTAATATACGTGAGCTAGACGCAATAATCATTCACTTTGTATGCTTATACCTAACTACTCTTGCAGATACAGCTTCCAGATGACAAGTAGATGACATGAGTACTCTCATTTCCTATAGTGCCACAGTCAAGTGTGAGGGTCTTACTAGTGGTGTAACCTTGGGCAAATGTTAAAAGAAAAAAAAAGTTTTATTGTTTATAAAGGATTATCTGTAAAAAGAGGACTGCTGTTGGGGCATGAAGAAATAGCTGGAAAAGATTCAGATCATAAGATTCAGATGCGTAAAAAAAAGTATGTATTTTCTAAGAGTGGTACATGGGTGGGTTCTCAGAGGAGCCAGCGTCTTGCTAGAGCAGCCAGAGCCTGCTGACTCTCTCAGGTCCCTCCTATCAAGAAGGATGGAGCAGCAAGAACAGGGACTTGTGGTTAAATGTTAACTTGTGTTTATTTCTCTACAATTGCCTGCTGTTTCATTTGGCCAACCCAGTGAAGATTCTTTCGTAAGCCTGTGTGTAATTTCTAAACACCAGACCTACGACCTTTATACACATGCTAAACATTTATGGAGTGGGAGAATTCTCCTTTTTCTTCATCCGTGAATTGAATAAATATCAACATCCTCCCTTGCACCCCCAAAAAGTATTCTTTGATCTACACTAAAGATAAACCAGTAGTAATTCATCCTGATCAGCTAAGGGCTGTAAAGCAGATTCTTTGATAAGCCAATTAATTTCAGAGTGTAGTGGGGCTTGTTCCTTCATGATGCTGATTTAGATTCTTAAAGCCATAGAATGTTAGAGCTGGAAAGAGGCCTTTTAAGAGTATCTCGTCAAATGCTCTGATTTTAGCAGATGAGAAAACTGTAAGTTCCAAAGAGAGAAAAGGACCTTTAGACTTGTGCACAGATGTTAATAAAGAGCTGTATAGGAAATGTTTGTCTCAACAATTCCTCTACTATTTTAAGATTTCTGAGCTGTTGCTTTTTGTTTCCTTTATAATCTGGTGATCCAAGTGCAGAATTTGGGCCTGGAATTGGAAATCTGTGGACACTAATCTTCAGCTTTGTGCTGACGTCAGAGGTAATTGAGAATCACTGCTGCCCCCTGCTGGAAATGTAAAATCTCACAGGCTCTCAAGGTTATAGCAATTTTGTTTGTTCGTTTGTTTTAAAGATTGGCACCTGAGCTAACATCTATTGCCAATCTTCTTTTTCTCTTCTTCTTCTTCTCCCCAAAAGCCCCCAGGACATAGTTGTATCTTCTAGTTGTGAGTGCCTCTGGTTGTGCTATGTGGGACACCGCCTCAGCAGGGCCTGACGATGGATGCCATATCCGCGCCCAGGATCTGAACCAGCGAAACCAGGGGCCACAGAAGCAGAGCACAGGAGCTTAACCACTGGGCCACAAGCCGACCCCTGGAATTTTTTTTAACAGTCAAAAAAATTATGAAAGTAATAGTTCCTTCGGTTAAAAGTTTAAACAGCATCAAAGCATATAATGATCAAAGCAAAATCTGCCCCCTCTCAACCCCACTTTCCAGGCACAACTGTTAATTTTTTTGAAGATTCTTCCACAATTATTTTCTATTCATGTATCTATGTATATATTTACACATATGTATATATCTTTTACACACAAATAGGGCAATGCTATATGCACTGGTCTGCAACTTGTTTTTCTCTTTTTTATTTAATTTATCTTACTGATTTTGAGTAGACAATACATTCAAAAGCTTCCTAAATTTTTTAAGAAACAATATGTCTTGAACATCCTTTCAAAGCAGTATATATTGGTGAAACTCATTCCTTTTGATGGAGGAATAATATTCCATTGCTTGGGTGTATCATAAATTATTCATTGAGTCCTCCTCTGATGGACTAAAATGTAAATCTCTATAAGAGTAGGTACTTTATTAACTTGTTGTGGTCATTACTCACTGCTGTCCCGGATAATGAGAAGAATACGCAATAAAATTTGTTTAATGAGTAAGTGGACATTTTTCCAGTTTCAAGTATTTCTCTGCTTCAAAAATGCTGCCCTGAATGTCCTTGTGCCTGTACTTTTGAGAAAAGGATAGTGTAGGAGGAAGTGCAGGTTCAAAGATGCGTGAATTTTAAGTTTTGATAGATACTGCCAAATCGGTACTTTTGATGACAAATGGATGCAAATGTAATTCTATCATTCCCATAACTGACTGAGCATCAAAACCAGAATGTCCCAGAGAATTAACTAAAAAGAGCTCCTCTCTGCACATCCCTTCTCTGTTCTAATTCAGGAGTTAGGGTGGGAGGAGGAATCTGTATATTTAACAGCCCCACCCGGCATGGTGATGCCAATGCACACTCCGGACTGCCAGCGACCACATGATCCACCCGTTTCTTGCTACACTGCAGCAGACAGGAGTGTGCTCCTATCTCCTAATCCTAACATGGTTCCTCATTTGTTATTCACCTGATGCTTGTTGAGTGCCTACTGTGTACAAGACCCTATGCTCTCTCACCCAGAGGCAAGATTGTACGGGGGTGTGGTATGGATTTCGCCACTCCCATGGGTGGTGGCGCTGGGGGCAAATGGGTGAGTTTGTTGGTGTGAGTTTGTTGGTGTATGTGTGTTGGCGGACGGCTGGGGTTTGGGGAGGGAGCAGTGTGTAGGTGAAACTCAGGAATCCTGCAGCACGACAGTTGCAGGAATTTTTTAAAAGCCTAGCCCTGCCCTCAGTGACACGTGGGTACGTCTAACACACATAGGGCAGGCACAACTTCTAGGTCTTCTCAGGCCACTGGTACTGGGGGTCGCCACAAGCCAACGCGTGGGGTGGGACATGGTCCTTTCTCTCTGGGCCCTTCTAAGCCAGAGAAAGTATAATGCAGATGAGACATGCATGGGAAATTGCCATGAACAGCCAACAGATCGCAGACATAAAAAGAGATGACAGATTCCACTGTCATTCATGACCCACCCAAATGTCACATCCTCTGGGCTCTTTCCCTGATGACTCCAGCCCCAAGCAGGTGTTGTTTCCACGCACTCCATGGCACTTGAAATATAACAACAGAAAAAAACGAAAACCAACCAAACAAACTCCTACTACTGCTCCCTGAGGCTTACTATGAACTTCTAGCCGCTTTACTTCCTCACCTCATTTTATTCTCTCAACGGTGCAGGAAACTCAGAGAAGTTAAATAACTAGATAAAGGTCACAGCATTTGTTTAGTAGAATGATCTTCACATTTTCTTGCTTGCACATCTCATCAAATAATTTTGAAAAATTGTGTATCCTTAGAAACAGACACACACACATCTATGGCCACTTAATTTATAACAAAGGAGGCACTACACAGTCGGAAAAGTTCCTTTTAATAAATGGTGCTGGGATAGCTGGATACCCATATGGGAAAAAAATGAAATTGGACCCTACTTCATGCCATACACAAACATCAACCCCAGGAGGATAAAAGACTTAAATGCGAAAGGCAAGAATCTATAGCCTTTTAGAAGACAACACGTGAAAATTATATTTTCATGACTAATGAATTTGGAAAACATTTATTAAACAAGCCACTATCAGCCCTCATTTAAAGGAAAAGAATGATAGCTTCAATTACACTAAAGATACACATTTTGGTTCATTAATGTACTCCATAAAGAGTATAACAGATAAATCACAGAGTGAGAGAAGATATTTAAAACAAATATAACTATATGCTCTTCAGATTGTTGCAATACTAGGCTAAGGCAGCAGTGTTAAATGGTAGAACGACCTTGGAAAACAGTTTGGCATTCTTTTGTATGTACGTTATACTGCACAATAAAAAAGAAAAACAAAAGAAATCATCACCTAAGAATGTATCCACTTGCACATTTTAAAGCTGACATCTAAAAGTTTTCATCTTATTTACCTTTTTTTTTTTTTTACTTGAACAAGAATGCTTACAGCGGCCTTATTTGTAATTGCCCCCAACTGGAAACAACCCCATATCTATGGAGAATGAATAAATAAATTGTGGATTTTTCATACAATGAAACTCTACTCAGCAATAGAAAGCAACAACATGGATGAATCTCAAAACCATCATTGCACAAAAGAAGTCAGACACAAAGAGTACCTACTATATGATTCCGTTTCTATGAAATTCAAGAACAGACAAAACTAAGATGTCCAAAACCCAAACAGTGATTAGGAGATGGGGACTGACTTGAAAGGGGCCCAAGGGAACTTTCTGGGGTGATTCATCATGCATTTAACTAGACGGAAAGGATGTAATTTCTGGCACATTATAGATTTTCACATTTAAAAATAAAGTGTTATATCACTGTCATAAATATATCCAATGAAACACAAATACCATAGCAATTTGATATCCACCACCATCCTTTTAAACATTAAAAAATATGAGCCAAGGGGCTGGCCCCGTGGCCGAGCGGTTAAGTTCACGCGCTCCGCTGCAGGCGGCCCAGTGTTTCGTTGGTTCGAATCCTGGGCGCAGACATGGCACTGCTCATCAGACCACGCTGAGGCAGCGTCCCACATGCCACAACTAGAAGGACCCACAACAAAGAATATACAACTATGTACCGGGGGGCTTTGGGGACAAAAAGGAAAAAATAAAATCTTAAAAAAAAAAAAAATATGAGCCAGGACAGTTCCACAAAGACAGAAGCTGCACTCAGGACCCTTCCAGACCTCACCCTGTGACCATCTTCATCTGGTTGTTCATCTGTATCTTTTATGATATCACTTATAATAAACTGGTAAATGTAAAATAAATAAATAAATAAAAAGTAAAAAATATGGACAAACCCTTCTTGAACAGTCATACACTTTAAATCATTCTTTTTCCCCTTGTCTCCCACTACGTATTACTCTAATGTAACATATTTTTATGTTTGAAAGTCCCTTATTCGTCAACCTATTATTCTGCAACCATATATGACTACACATTTAAATTTTAAAATCTTAAAAAATACACTATACTATGATCATAAGGCTCTAAATATCAACAATTTTCTTTGGGCTTAAGTTAGCATTATAATTATTAGTTATACACTAATAATATTGATCAAAGGAGCATAAAATTATTTCCATTGAAAATTCATCTCAATGAAATGAATGGGAGAGTAGTTACTGGGACCTTAATTAGTCTTTTGAATTATGCTTTTGTTTGCATCCAGATTCAGTTTCTAAGGTCATAATATATACTACAGGGGGCTGGTCCCATGGCCGAGTGGTTAAGTTTGTGCGCTCTGCTACCACAGCCCAGCATTTCGCCCGTTCGGATCCTGGGCACAGACATGGCACTGTTCATCAAGCCATGCTGAGGCAGCATCCCACATGTCACAACTAGAAGGACCCACAACTAAAAATATACAACTATGTACGAGGGGGCTTTGGGGAGAAAAAGGAAAAATAAAATCTCACATAATAATAATAATAATATACACCACAGTAAGATTCAGATGTATGCCTTATCTTTTGCAAAGTGGGAGAAAGATGATGGGGAAGTGTTCTCAGGCAGATAAGTCTTAAGAAAGACAACACATGAAGGTCGATCCCCCTGGAAAAGTCTTCATGCCCAGGGGTCTATGTAACTCCAGTTTGAAGACCTCCAGTTTAGAAAGCAGTGGAGATGGAATTCCAACCCAGATACATCTGACTCCCAGCCAAGATTCTTTCAACTGTCCCATACAATCCTAATTTATTCCTTATGACTTTGGCTTGAAAAGAGCACTTTAGGAGTATTTATTTGAGGGGGGGTGGCTATAGAAGTAATACTTAACCATTGCTCAAAATTAAAATATAGTGTCATTGTTTTTACATGTTGGTCCCCCATCTAGACCTTGAACTCCTTGAGAGCAAGATTATATTTGTGCCCCTAGAACCCACAGAGCTTTGACTCATAGAGCAAGAGCTCAATAAATGCAGAGGCAAATGCCTAAGATCATTTCTGAGTCTCTGACCTGCATGGATAAGGGCCCCAGATTTGAGAGGTGATATCAATCAGTGGCTCAGCTTTGGAGTTTAATATCCCATTATTTCCATCAGTCCCTTCCTCCATTCTTTGCTACAGACAACTGATGTTTTCTCAAGCTAACATCCAACGCTTGGTGCACTTGGCTTCAACACAATGCCCTCGTTTAGCCTTCCAACTAGATTGTCTCCTGCTCCCACCCCAAAGGCCTCCTTTATCGAATTTCTGTAACTCTAATGGATGATCACAGACAACCTTCACCTGGGGAATTTGGGAGATGCCAGCCATGTGTGACGACACAAACATTCCATGTGCTGAATGGAAAGGCCTGAAGAACCTCCAGTCCATGCTGGGCTTCATCCTCTGCTGCTCTTCTCCAGCCCACAGAAGCCAGAACAGTGTTTCCCAGACTTCTGGCATTCACAGGTTACCTTCATGATTTTTGGTATATCCACGGGCCACCTGTACTTACATCATACTTTTCTTTAGATGACTCATTTTTTTAACCTAAATACCGACTTGAGCTTTGTCCTGAGCATTATATCCAAGTGATGACAGGCTTGATGACATAGACATATTTCAAATGCATGTTTTAAAAAGTTCATTATTAGTAGTATTTTTAAAAATGTTAGTCGGTGTACCACATGAGATAATCTCACATAACACACGACAGGAAATGCTCTGTCCTAGACAGGAAGTCGGTAGACTCTGGAGCTCTCCTGAGCCTCTTCTATGAATCAGGCACCGCGCTGAGGCTTCACAAAGGATAATATTTATTGGAGATCTTTTCCCCCTTGTAAAAAATTGGGAAAACATAGAAAAGTCTAAGGAAGAAAACTTGAAATCTCTTGTCGTTCTTTCTTAGTTAATATCAAACAGATCTGGATCTAAAATCTGACTCCGGCGTGTACCTATTATGACATCTTGAGCAAGTCACTTGACCTCCCGGAGCCTGTTTATTCATCTGTAAAACTGGCACAATAATACCTTTTTTGTAGGATCTTGGTGAAGATTAAATGAAATAAGAGATGCAAAGTACCCTAGCATAGTAAGTGAAAAATAGTAAGTGCTCAAAAAAAAATTTTATATGATTATTATTTCCATAAATTTGTGGTCACATTATATGTTTCTATCCTTTTTCTCTTCTTACTATATCTTGAGCATGAAATAATCTTTGGGTACATAATTATTTATTTATTTATTTGTTTGTTTATTTATTTATTTATATGAGAGGGAGGCATAATTTTTATCACAGAGTAAAATTCCTCACTGTAAACACACAATGACTTATTTAATAATTTTATTATTGGATCCTTTCAATTCTAATTTTTTGTACATTGTAAGTAATGCTGTGATGAAAATCCTCATACTTAAATCTTGGTGCTTATTTATGATTATTTCCATAGGATGACTTTCTAAAAAATGGATTTTTTTTTTTTTTTTTTTTTTTTTTTTGCTGGGAAAGGTTCGCCGTGAGCTAACATCTGTTACCAATCTTCCTCTTCTTTTTTTTTTCCTCCCCAAGGCCCCAATTGTATATTCTGCCTGTAAGTCCTTCTAGTTCTTCTTTGTGAGCCCCCACCACAGCATGGCTACTGACAGACGAGTGGTGTGGTTCTGTGCCCAGGAACCAAACACAGTCTGCTGAAGTGAAGCATGCCAAACTTTAACCACTAGGCCATCAGGGTTGGCTCTGGGTATTATTAATATTTAAAACCTCACTAATTTAATTGGCATATGTAAGACATTGTTTATAGGTGTCATCTCATTTCATATTCACTACAACCCTATAAAGTGTCCATTTGGTAGTCTGTCCTCTTCAGCAGATGGGGAAAACAAGGCTACTAGAGGTTAATTTCTTACCCAAGCCAGTAAGTTGCTGGCCCAGGACAAGCTTGATGGTCCTTAACATGCTGACTGTGGCGTTTCCCCTATACCACACTGCCTCCTGCTGGTGCTCAGGGAGAGGGCATGAAGTACAGAAGTTCCTCAGAGCAGATTCCTTAGATAAGTTGGATATTTGTGGTGAGTAAGGAAGAGAGTGATGATGTTGGGACAACTATATGATGGCAGGACTTTGAAAAATGTGGAAAAAACTCAGCTAGCTTTATACTTAATATTTATGTACTTTACGTAAGTTATATCTTAACAAAAAAAAAGAAAAATGAGATTTTTGATAGAGAAGAGGAGGAAAGACTTCAGGCAGGCACTGGATGAGTTCGGATCCTGGGTGCGGACCTAGCTCTGCTCAACAAGCCATGCTGAGGCAGCGTCCCACACAGCAGAACTAGAAGGACCTACAACTAGGATATACGACTATGTACTGGGGCTTCGGGAAGGGGGAAGAAAAAGAGGAAGATTGGCAACAGATGTTAGCTCAGGACTAATCTTCCTCAAAAAAAAAAGTAGCTTACACTTACTGAATCCTTACAACGAGCCAAGCCCTACACTAAGGGCATTGGAAATAGTAATTCATTTAATTTTCATACAATCCCCATGAGAAAGACCCTCATACCTGAAAAAACAAAAAAAAGGAAAGAGGTTACAAAACCCAGAGCAAAGGAGATAGTAGAAAAACAAAATCAGAAGGTTGCAGCTCTCCATCAGAATAGGTTAGCAAAGGCAAAGTATAACATTAAAGATAAAAGGAAGGGACACACTGGGGCTGGCCCCGTGGCCGAGTGGTTAAGTCTGTGCGCTCCGCTGCAGGCAGCCCAGTGTTTCGTTGGTTGGAATCCTGGGCGCGGACATGGCACTGCTCATCAAACCACGCTGAGGCAGTGTCCCACATGCTACAACTAGAAGGACCCACAACAAAGAATATACAACTATGTACTGGGGGGCTTTGGGGAGAAAAAGGAAAAAATAAAATCTTTAAAAAAAAAAAAAAAAAGGAAGGGACACACCAAGAATAAATATAATCTTGTCATTTTAACCACAAACTCACAACACAAGAAGGAAGAAAAAAAAAT
Source organism: Equus caballus (assembly GCF_041296265.1). Lineage (NCBI taxonomy): Eukaryota > Metazoa > Chordata > Mammalia > Perissodactyla > Equidae > Equus > Equus caballus. The sequence goes on along the minus strand of NC_091686.1, from coordinate 19,471,746 downwards.
CTGACAATAACAACCTAGAAGAGGAAGAGGATAGGGATGGAACAGCTTAATCTAAGAAAATAAGAGGCTATCAGAAAATGGACTATCTCATCTATGAGATGTTTTATACAAACCACATGGTAACCACTAAACAAATAACAAGAATAAATACACAACTTACAAACAAGAAGAAAGCCAATATAGAAAACTACCTACCTGAATTGGTAGTCCAAAAATCATGGGATGAAAAAAATAAAGGAAATGCAAGAGAACCGAAACAAGCAATAAAATGGCAGCATTAGGCCCCCACATTTCAATAATCACTCTAAATGTAAATGGATTGAACTCTCCAATCAAAAGACACAGAGTGGAAGGATGGATTAAAGAACAAGACCCAACAATATGCTGCCTCCAGGAAACACAACTCAGCCCCAAAGACAAACACAGACTCAGAGTGAAAGGGATGGAAGACGATACTCCAAGCTAATAATGAACATAAGAAAGCAGATGTCACCATACTTATATCAGACAAAGTAGACTTCAAGATAAGACAGGTAAAGAGAGACAAAGAGGGGAGTATATAATGATAAAAGGGACACTCCACCAAGAAGACACAACACTTATAAATATATACGCACCCAACACAGGAGCACCAACGTATGTAAAGCAACTATTAACAAAACTAAAAGGAGATATCAACAACGATACAATAATAGTAGGGGACCTCAACACCCTACTAACACCAATGGATAGATCATCCAGATGGAAAGTCAACAAGGAAATTGTAGAATTAAATGAAAAACTAGACCAGATGGACTTAATAGATATATAGAGAACACTCCATCCAAAAACAGCAGGTTACACATTCTTCTCAAGTGCGCATGGAACATTCTCAGGGATAGACCATATCTTGGGAGACAAAGCAAGCCTCAATAAATTCAAGAGGGTTGAAATAATATCAAACATCTTTTCTGACCATAATGCTATGAAACTAGAAATAAACTACAAGAATAAAGCTGGGAAAGGGGCAGAAATGTAGAGATTAAACAACATGCTACTGAACAACCAACGGATCATTGAGGAAATTAAAGAAGAAATCCAATACAATCCCCATGAGATATCTCTATTTTTGTGCTTGACAGATGAAGAAGCAGAGGCACAGAGATGGTTAAGTAACTTGCTCAAGATTACACAGCTAGCAAGTGGAGGAGTCAGGATTTGAGGCAGGTAATTTGGCTCCTGGTTAAGGCAGGCAGACAGGCTGGGATCGCAAAGCAGCCACAATCACCAAAAATCTGTCAGACTGAGAGGCTTGCTCCCCTGATCTGGAATGTCTACCACATGGAGATTTTGTCAGACCAGGATACTATACAGATTTAGATCCATGTCTAATTAATTCAAGGGTCCAGCATATGATTTTACATCCTCAGTGACACTGCCACTTGCTCTCTCTCCTGAGTTGTCCTTTAATGGCCCCAAACTGGACCTTTGCTGGTTCCTGCCCACTGGGGCTGGTAGAATAGCCTCTGAAGCTAGACCAGTTCCTGGGCCCCTCAGAGTGGGGGCACATTCACCTACTAGAACTGGGATTTCTCTATTTGGTCCAGGTATTGGAGAGTGAATTCCAAGAGCATCAGAGACCCCTGTGGGTTACTCATACCCTATGTCCCCACTTCTTCCTACACCCACTCCAAGCCCACTCAGTCCCCCACCCAGTCTAGAAATGCCCCTTACTCACTCTGCTGCCTGTAAAAAATATAGGCAATGATACATGCAATGATGCCATGGGGAATGGGCTCTCCAAGGCCAGTGTGGCAAACCCATCACAGAAATGCAAAGTAAGTAGGGTTCAGGAATGCGTCCAGCAAGATGGGGACTAGAAGTGGATTTGGAACTGGGGTTGGACAAGAAGAGAACCTGGAGAAGGAAAGAGGGACCATGATTTTTTTTGAAGTCCTCTCCAGGCCTATCTATAAGGATAGAAAGGGAGAAAAAAACTCAGGGAAGGTATGCCGTGCAGGCATGTTTATGTAGTCAGCTGTTCTGTATCTAGAAAATCATGACACAAATACATAAGAAATGGGAGGCAGCCCTAAGAATGCCCCTATTTCAGTAACCATAGTTTGCCGGTGGGCATGAAATTAAATTTCAGTAAATATAATTTGCTGGTGGTACAGTTTTTCAACACGTTTACTCATGTGCCTAGTCAGTTCAATCCAACCTCAAGAAATGTGTCAGGGGGCTGGCCCAGTGGTGCAGCAGTTAAGTGTGCACATTCTGCGTCAGCGGCCCGGGGTTCATCAGTTCGGATCCTGGGTGCAGACCTATGCACCACTTGGCAAGCCATGCTATGGTAGGCATACCACATATAAAAAAGTAGAGGAAGATGGGCACGGATGTTAGCTCAGGGTTAATCTTCCTCAAAAAAAAAAAAGAAGAAGAAAAAAAAGAAATGTGTCAGGCCCTGGGCTAGTTTGCAGAATGTATGGTGAACAAGCAGACAGCTGCCTGCCCCTAAAAGAGCTAACTGTGGAGAACGTACTTCAGGAAGGATGAAGTATGAGGTGCTAAGGAGGAAGCAGCAGGGGATTAAACCCAGCCCAGAAAGTCAAGAAGAGGTGAAATGTCTCTTAAATGAGACTTAAAGGACAAGCAGGATTTAGTTAGGCTGGAATGGACAAATGAAGGCTCCAGGCTGATTGAGTAGCAGGTGAAAAGGAAATGATAGAAGTTGCAGTGCACACACACAGGGGAACACAAAATGAGACTGGTAAACAGGTGACGCTTTCAGGCTTTAAAAGTCATGTTAATGGGCCTGCGCAGCATAGTGGTTAAGTTCACACACTTGCTTCTGCCCTGGAGTTCCCCAATTCGGGTCCCCAGTGCAGACCTACACACCACTCATCAAGCCATCCTGTGTTGGCACTCCACATACAAAACAGAGGAGGATTGGCACAGATGTTAGGTCAGTGACAATCTTCCTCAAGCAAAAAGAGGCAGATGGGCAACATGTGTTAGCTCAGGGCCAAGCTTCCTCACCAAAAGAAAAAAAAAAAAAGAAAGAAAAAAGTCATGTTAAGGAGCTTGCACCTTGTTCAAAAGCCAAAGGGAATTGCCAAAGAGTGATGAGTGAAATGTTTTGATATGTGTTCTACTGTGTATCCTTCCACTCAGTAATTCCACTTTAAGGAAATTATACTAAGGAAATTATGAACTTGTGCAACAATACAGCTAAAGGATGTTTTTAATATTGAGATTGTCCACAATTACAAAATTTTGAAGTAACCTAAACACCTTACAGTAGCAGTTTAGATAAAGAAAACTTTAGTTCATTCATATATTGGAATGCTATGTAGCTGCTAAAGATACTGTAGAAGAAGTATTTAAGGGCATGGAAAGATGTTCATTACATGTTAAATGAAAAGTGAACGTTATATAAAATATAGCATAATCCCATTTTTTGTAAATAAATAAATATATATATACACACACAATAGGTATACAAAAGGCATTGGAAGGCTATAAACCTAAATGTCTATTTTTTCATGTGGGACTATGGGTGATTTAAACGTTAATCTTTTGCTTATTTTCTTCTAATTGTTCTACAACAAAATGTGCTATTTTTGTAATTTAAAAAATTATATGTCTTACATGTCTAGACGTTTCTGGGGTACTGGCCATATTCCATTTCTTGACCTCGACTGGGTTAACATTTGCCTTTCTTTAAATCATTTGTTACAAGGTAAATTTGTTTAATGAACTTTCCTCTATGTATATTACATTTCATAGTTTTAAAAGTGTTTAATAAGCTGCACGTATTTATTTTCAATATCTTATACATAGTTCCGCGTCTCTGTAAGCACAGTGTTCCACAATTTCGGAGCAAAGTTGACACTTGACTGCAAACTCCGGTTGGTTTACCGCCCGAGCAGCGTGGACTTCAAACCCCAGCAGGCATTGCGGCCGGCACAGGGGGAACTACGGAGTCCGAGACGGGGGCCAGGACCCTACGGTCCTTTCCCTCCCAGAAGCCCGCGGGCGGCTCGGAACGCCGTCCGTATCATGGCCGCCGGAGCCGGGACGGCGAGCCCCGCTTCCGGCCCGGGCGTCGTGCGTGACCCGGGGGCGTCACAGTCGAGGAAGCGGCCTGGCCGGGAGGGCGGGGAGGGCGCGCGGCGATCGGACGCGATGGCGGGAGGAGGCGGGAGCAGCGACGGCAGCCGGCGGGCGGCAGGCCGGCGGGCGTCCCGCAGCGGCGGGCGGGCTCGGCGGGGGCGCCAGGAGCCGGGGCTGGGGGGTGCCGCGGAGCGGGGCGCGGGGGAGGCACGGCTGGAGGAGGCGGTGAACCGCTGGGTGCTCAAGTTCTACTTCCACGAGGCGCTGCGGGCCTTTCGGGGTAGCCGGTACGGGGACTTCAGGCAGATCCGAGACATCATGCAGGGTGAGGGCCGGCCGGGGAAAGGAGGCTGGAGCGCCTGGAGGGGTATCTGTGGGGCCCGGGTGTCGGGGCTGGGGGTCGCCGGGCCAACGATGTCTTCTTTTCCCAGCTTTGCTTGTCAGGCCCTTGGGGAAGGAACATACCGTGTCCCGGCTGCTGCGGGTTATGCAGTGTCTGTCGCGCATTGAAGAAGGGGAAAATTTAGGTATGGCTATTTTTGTGTTTTTCTCTGGGCTTACTTATTTAGGGCTAGTCGTTGTTTTCAAACTTATATCCGGAACTGAAGGATTCGGGGTTAAGGTGCGCTACTGTGTTTGGGTCACAGTGGTCTTAAACTTCTAGGATGCGTGTATTCTCTGGCTCTAGTTTTCTCCGGTTAAGATTCTCTTGGCTGCTTTTCTATGTTTTTTATTTCCTCCCACCTGTTTCTTACTCGCCCCAACTTTGCTGCTGTCTAAAGTGAGTTATGTTAAGATGGCCATCTTTTCCCCCATAGTAGAATGTTTTCAGAGTATGAGCACATTTTTTTTTCTGAATCGAACTTGACAGCTGACTAGCAAAACTGTCTTCAGTTTCTGGCCGCTTATATCTGAGGAGGATGTGTGTATCCTGAAATTTGAGATGCAATGCATGTGTTGATAATTTTTTACCTGTCTTGAAAATTGTTAAAAGATAGTCACTTCAAATTCACTGATTTGAATTTGGACCCGTAACATGTTTGTAAGCCTGTAGCCAGTGTCAGCAAGTTTAATGCAAATCTTACTATATTTGCGTGGTTTTTTCCGATAAATATGTGTATTTTTGGATATCACTTTTCTGTTCCTTAGAAAATAGCTTAAAGTGAAAACTGTGCTCTTTGTTCTAGACTGTTCCTTTGATATGGAGGCTGAGCTCACACCACTGGAATCAGCTATCAATGTGCTGGAGATGATTAAAACGGAATTTACACTGACAGAGGCAGTGGTCGAATCCAGTAGAAAACTGGTCAAGGAGGCTGTAAGGCTCTATTTTTATTTCTTTTTTGTTTTAACAAAAATCAGAGATCTTTGAGGATATAATGCTTATCTTTCCTGTGTAGGGTGGAGGAAAAACAAGGATGGAGAGAGCACAAGTGAGCACACTCAAACACATGCACACACTAGATATTATCTCTATAGGCGACCCCTTCCCAACCCAGGCTCCGAAAGAAAGAACTGTTCATGGCAGTTGCTCAGCTTTTGTGATTTTGGTGGTCTTCCTTGTGGCTGTGGCACGAGTGGCCACAGTACACAGCAAATGGGTTGGCATTGCAGGCTGACATTTTGGTGGTGGTTATACCATTCAGGAGCATCCTGAAAGGGCTAGAAGTAACTGGCTTAGGGTTTGGTCACCCTTGTTTATAATAAACGGAGAATAGCTGGGGCCTCAGGCAATATGGAACTGACTTTGAGCTATTTCGTGCAATTGTTTGCAGAAAGAAAGGCTTAGGGAACATTCCCTTTGAACAAACAGAATCAAACGTGCCGGGATAATCAGCTGGTTAGAAAAACAGTAATGGTTTTTCTAAGAAAAAAGCTGGTAGAGTGTGTAAAAGTTTGGGGCTGTGACTTTGTAATGGCTCAGTTCAGGGAATAAGTTCAAGGAGTAGAACTTCTTTGTACTTAAAACATAGAAGTGGCCAAGGGAACCAGTCAGAAAAAGCTTTGTCTTCTCTGATAACCAAGGCTAGGGGTGTGGAAGTCTTGGTGGGGGAAAGTAAGGAAACTGGTAAGGAAAGAAAAGGAGGGGAACTCAGGTGGGGGCGATAAAAGCTTCCTTATTAGCAAGGAAGACTTTCTGTCCCTTGGCTGTGTGCTGAGTCCTCAGGTCCCCTGTTAAAAAACCACCTGTGTGTGTGAGGTGCAGATGTTTTATTTATTCAGTTAAGTACCTTGGGCAGGAACTACTTTTGGTCTTGCAAAGAATGCTTAGAGAGGAATAATTCCAAGAATAGGCTTAGTATAGGTAAGTCAGGTTTGTGTTGGAGGGAAAATGCCAGAAAAGATATATTAGCAAGGGAGGAGAAACCCATGCCTCCTTTGAAAAGAGCTAAGGATCTTCTGAATGGGAAGAAATGGTCCCAGTTTACAGTGATTCATGTAACTCTTGATTGAGAAATGCAGCTCCTTCAGAACACAAGGGCTATAGATTTGTCTTCTGGCCCCTCTTTTGAAATCGTCTTTGTGGGCTTTCATCTTTCAGCTGTATATTTATTATTTTATTATTATTACTCAAGTTCATAGATCTTTTGTTTGGGGGCTTCATTAGGAAAAGTCTATTAGCAAAATCTAAATTCCCTTAAAATAGTCAACCATTTTCTTACGTTGACTCCCTTCAGCTTTTCCATTTTCTACCAGGTACCAGATCTCTTTTTATACTTAGTCTATTACTGTTAGTGCTGTGTAACAAATTACCCCAAAACTTAGCAGCGTAAAACAATAATATTACCTCTCAGTTTCCAAGAGTCAGGAATCTGGTAGTAGTTTAGCTGAGTATTTCTGGCTTGAGTTGAGATTATAGTCTGGCTCATGAGATTACAGTCAAGTTGCCTGCTAGAGTTGCAGTCATCTCAAGAGTCAGCTGGGGCTGAAGGATCTGCTCCCGTGTGTACTCACATAGTTGTTAGTCGGACTCACTTTCTCACTGGCTGTTGACTGCAGACTTCTGCTCCTTACCTCTCCATAGGGCTGCTTACAACATGGTAGCTGCTTCCCCTAAAGCAAGTGATCCAGGAGATCAAGAGCCCAAGACAGAAGCCACAGTCTTTTATAACCTAATCTCAGAAGTGACATATCATCACTTCTGCCATATGCTATTGGTCACACAGACCAGACCCACTCTGGATTAGTGTGTGGAATGGGACTGTGCAGGAGGTTGGGATCATAGGGGGCCATCTTAGAGGCTGGCTACCACAATTACCTTGATCTCCTAGTTATTAAATGATATATCACTTGTCTCTTCAATTTTTTTTTTTTAATTTCTCGTTTATAGAGTCAGAATCTGCTAATGGTCGTCTTTGGGAAAATACCTTGGGGTACCTAGGCTCGATGAGACTTTTTGATGCATTTTAAGCTTTGTAAAGTGTCACAATAACTTATTTAAAAGTATATTAAATTTCTTCTTAAGTTTATCAAATAAGGTATTTGTTAAGTTAGAACTTCTCATTGTGTGGTCTGGGGATCTCTGCGGGTCTTCAGGCCCCTTTCAAGAGTCAAAACTATTTTCGTAACAATGCCAGAATGTTAGTTGACTTTTCATTGCATTGACATTTGCACTGATGGTGCAAAGGCAATGATGGGTAAAATTGCTGGCGCCTGAGCGTGACCAAGACAGTGGTAAACTGTACTAGTAGTTATTGTATTCTTCATCGCCACGTGCTTGCAGTTAAAAAAAAAAAGCTAGTTTCAATTAAGAATGTCTTTGATGATTGATGAAGCTTTAGTAAAAATGATTACTTTTATTAAATCTAGACCCTTGAGCAAACATCTTTTTCAGTATTTTGTGTGACAAAATAGGAGGTTTGCCTAAAGCATTTCTGCTGCATACCAAAACATGATGGTTGTTTTCAGGAAAAGCACTTGTGTGATTATTGGAGTTGCATGCTGATCTACCTGCTTCTTTAGTGGAATACCATTTTACTTGAAAGAACTGACAAACTGGTTATTCATACATGGGTATTTGGTACTCACGTTCGTGAGAAAGAGCACAGTGAGCTTGTCCCTTCAAAGAAAATAGTTGACGGTATTTGTTGTCAGCGATAAAATTCAAGCTTTCAAGTGAGAATTAGAATTTTTGAAAACTTGTATTCATGTGCTTGATAGCTTCCCAATACTTAGACTTTTCTGATAAGATGATGTGGTATTAACAACTGTGATTTTAAAAAGATTTTTAATGAATGTATCAACAGTTGGAAGATCTGTATAACTCAGTGAATCAATATTTTCCAAATGATCAGTGCATTATATTACAAAATCATTCGTGGATAAAAGATCCCTTTAAAGTGCCAGATAAACTAACAGATTTTAATGTAATAGAAGATGAAAAGTTCACTTGCCAAAGTTTGGCCTAGAGTCAAGAATATCCACAATTTTCTGAAAGTGCTTATTAAAATACTCCTCCCTTTTCCACCTTCCTATCTGTGTGAGGCTGGATTTCTTAAAATACCTCAACCAAAACAACATATCGCAACAGAGTGAATGCAGAAGCAGATAAGATTCCATCTTTCTTCTATTAAACCAGATATTAAGGAGATTTGCAAAAATGTAAAACAGTGCCACCCTTCTCATTAAACTTTTGTCTTAGAAAATATAGTAATTTTTCATAAAGATATGTTATTTATGTTAACCTGTAATGAGTTTATTTCTTAATTAATAAATATTTTAAAATTTTCTCAGTTTTATATTTCTAATATGATAATATAACCCACATAAACAAAAGTCTTTGGGGTCCTCATTAACATTAAAGAGTATAAAGGAATCCTGAGACCAGAAAGTTCCAGAACTGCTTCTGTAAGCTGTTAATGATATTGAGACTACATTTGGTATTATGTGGTATCTCTCTTTGTAGAAGATTCCTTGGCTGGATTTCTGTCGAGACCAGGAGAACAACATGTATGGCATGTGCTTGGAGGAGAATTTACTTGTTGCTTTTTCCTGTGCAGCATTCTCCCCTGCACCTTAGGTAGCAGCACATTGATTTTCTTTGGGGGCTGGTGCATCAGACACTTTCTCTTAGAACTTTAATTCTTGAAACAAAAGGCTTTGTCAAGGCTTTATGAGCATTCTTGCTTCTCATAACAGCCTGGTTTCTTCCTGAGTTTGCTTCTTTAGCCTTTCTTCATTTCTGTGGGTTTTGGTTTTCTCTTCCTATATACTTTCTGGCATTTCCCCCAACATAAACCTATCTTACTTCTTTTGAAAATCTATGCTTGGAATTTCCTTTTTTGTTTAAGTTAGCCAGAGACCATTGTTATTGCTTACACCCTAAGAACCTTAACAGATACAGAAGAGAAGAAATTATACTTATTTCTGAAAACTCTCAAGTGAAAAGCAATGGGTCATCTCTTAAAAAAAAAACTTCCAGGAAATTAATACATAGTTTTAAAAGATAAGTTCAGAGCACCAACTTTGGAGGCAGACTTTCAACTTAGATTTTGAAAGCATTCACATTTCTTTTCTTGTTTCACAAATTAAATATAGTAGGCCCTGTGTTCCAGTTCTGGAAAAGATAAAGTAAGCATACTTTCTTCTGTGTCTCCTGAGGCAAGTATAAGTCCTAGACAGAATGAGTGGAGAACTATCTGAAGACTCAGAAATGTAAGTGGTAGTAAGCAGATGGGGAAGAAGACCAGAATTTGAAAGTCCACCAAACTGGTGATGAGTAGTTTACCATTTTTTCCCTCTCCAATATTGCCTGGCTTGGACTTGAGGGCTCCTGAAACCTGGAAGTGCACTCCAGGTATAAATAGAAAGAACTCCAAGAGAGGCTCTTCTCTGGTCTGGGCAGCAGGAAAGGGATCTCCTAAGGGTCAGAGAGGGTGAGAGAGATCCGAGGTCTTTTTTTCTTTTCTCCCTTTCTCCTGTCACAGCACCCAGGCAATACTACACTGGTGGCAGCAGGGCAGGCACCTAAAACTGACAGAAGAGAACCCTTTCTCTTTAGCAGTGGAGCTATGATCCCCAGAACCTGGAGCAAATTCCATTGCTTTTTTAACTGTCTGTCCTCCTGCTTAGCCCTGAATGCACACACAGTTAGTGTGTGGCAGAGTGGGGAAACTAAAGCCAAGGAATGCAAGGCTGGTTTGATATTTGAAAATCAATCAATATAATCCACCCTATTAGTCTAAAGAAGAAAAAAATGATCATATTAATTGACGCAAAAAAAGCATTTAACAAAATTCAACATTCGTTCATGATAAAAAAAAAAAAGAAACACGCAGCAAACTAGGTATAGACGGGAACTTCCTCAACTTGATAAAAGGCATCTACAAAAAAGCTACAGTTGACATCATACTTAATGATGGAGGATGGAATGCTCTGTTCTTAAGATCCCAAACAAGGCAAGGATGTCCATTCTCACCACTTCGGTTCTACATCATACTGGAAGACATAGCCAATGCAGTAGGTCAAGAAAAAGAAATAAAAAGCAACAGATTGGAAAGGAAGGAATAAAACTGTCTCTATGTGCAGAAGACATGACTTTCTATGTAGAAAATCCCATGGGGGCCATCCCCAGTGGCCTAGTGGTTAAATTTGGTGTGCTCCACTTTGGTGGCCCAGGTTCAGTTCCCAGCATGGACCTGCACTACCTGTCTGTCAGTGGCCATGCTGTGGTGGTGGCTCACATACAAAAAGAGGAAGATTGGCAACAGATGTTAGCTCAAGGTGAACCTTCCTTGCAAAAAAAAGAAAAAGAAAAAGAAAAGAAAATCCCACACGATATACCAAAAACGCTATAATTAAGTTTAATAAGATTGCAGGATACAAGAGCAACACACAAAAACTAATCATATTTCCATAACTAGCAGTGAATGATGTGAAATGAAATTACCAAAAAAGTGCCATTTGTAATAGCTCCAAAAAAGAAATACTTAAGTATAAGTCTAGCAAACCCGTGTACAATCTGAGTATGGAAAAATACAAAAGGCTGATGAAAGAAATCAAGACCTAATAAAGGAAATTAAAAAGACATACCATGTTCATGGATTGGAAGACTTAATATAGTTAAGATGTCCATTCTCTCCATTTGATCCACAGATTTAATATAATTCCAGTCACAATCTCAGTAGGATTTTCTGTAGATACAGACTGATTCTAAAATACATATGGTAAGGCAAAGGAACTAAGATAACCAAAACAATTTTGTAAAAGACGAACAACTTACATGACTCCAATTTTAAGAATTACTATAAAGCTACAGTATGCAGGACTATAGACGTAGATTAGTGGAACAGAAGAGAATCCAGAAATAAACCCACAAATATGACATTGATTTTTGACAAAAATGTAAAGGCAATTCAATGGAAAAAGCTATTCAATAAAAAAAAGATAGTCTTCAACAAATGGTATTGAAACAATAGGATGTCCATATGCAAAAAATGAACCTCGACCTAAAACTCATCTTACACAATATTAAATCAAAATTGATCATAATCTAAATGTAAACTGTAAAGCTATAAAACTTGTCAAAGAAAACATGAAAGAAAAATCTTCATGTCCAGCACTTAGGCAAAAAGTTCTTAGATGTGACACTAAAAGCACTATCCATAAGAGGAAAAATTGATAAATTAGACTTCATCAAAACCTAATACTTTTGGGGCCGGCCCTGTGGCCGAGTGGTTAAGTTCACACACACCACTTCGGCAGCCCAGGGTTTCGCTGGTTCAGATCCTGGGCGCAGACATGGTCGTCAAGCCATGCTGAGGAGGCATCCTGCATGCCACAACTAGAAGGACCCACAACTGAAAACACAACTATGTACCAGGTGGCTTTGGGGAGAAAAAGGAAAAATAAAATCTTAAAAAAAAATGAAAATAAACCTTATTACTTTTATTCTGAGAAAACCACTGCTAAGAGAATGAAAAGACCAGCTGTAGACTGGGAGAAAATATTTGCAAATCACCTATCTGACAAACGACTTATATCCAAAATATATAAAGAACTCTCAAAAGAAAACAAACACCCTGTTTAAAAAGTGGGCAAAAGTCTCAACAAAGAGGATATACAGATGGCAAATAAACACATGACAAGATGCTCAACATATTTAGTCAATAGGGGAAAACAAATTAAAACCACAGTGAACACTAGGACCTACTAGTAGAATGGATAAACTTTAAAAAATACTAACGCAACAAGCACTAGCGAGGATGTGTAACAACTGGAACTCTCATACGTTGCTGATAGGAATGCAAAATGGTATAGCCACTTAGGAAAACAGTTTGGCCATTTGTTACAAAGTTATGCATACATTTTCCATATGACCCAGCAATCCCACTGCTGCATATTTACCTTAGAGAAATGGAAAGTTATGTTCACACCAAAACCTGTTAGGAACGTTTTAGCATCTCTCTTCATAATCACCCCAAATTGCAGATGACCCAAATGTCCTTCAGTGTGTGAATAAACAAACTGTATATTCACACAATGGAATACTGCTCAGCAATAAGAAAGAAGGAACTATTGATAATGCAACAGAGACGGACCCCAAAGACCTTATACTGAGGGAAAGAAGCCAGTCTCAAGGCTACATCCTTTATAAAATAAGTGCTACATACTGCATGCTTCCATCTAAATGACATTCTTGAAGAGACCAAACAGTGAAAAGATCAGTGGTTGCCAGGGGTCAGGGCTGGGAGAGGAGGTGACTACAGAGGGGCAGCATGAGAGAGGCTTTTTGGATCCACGGCTTTTGTGTCCTCATTGTGGTGGTTACAGGAGTCAACACGTGTGTTGAAACTCAGAACAGTACACCAAAAAAAGGTTAATTTTGTTGTATGCAAATTAAGTAAAATTTAAAAGCATAATACAGGGGCCGGCCAGGTGGCACAGCCGTTCAGTGTGCACGTTCTGCTTCTCAGTGGCCTGGGGTTTGCTGGTTCAGATCCCGGCTGCAGACATGGCACCACTTGGCACGGCATGCTGTGGTAGGTGTCCCACGTATAAAGTAGAGGAAGATGAGCACGATGTTAGCTCAAGGCCAGTCTTCCTCAGCGAAAAGAGAAGGATTGGCAGCAGTTAGCTCAGGGCTAATCTTCCTCAGAAAATAAAACAAAATAAAAAAACATAATAGGACCTAAATGTTTTATAGAAAGTAAAACCTTTGGGGGCCAGCCCAGTGGTGTAGCGGTTAAGTTCACACGCTCTGCTTTGGCATCCTGGGGTTCACCAGTTCAGATCCTGGGTGCGGACTTACACACTGCTCATCATCCCATGCTGTGGCAGCATCCCACATACAAAATAGAGGAAGATTGGCATGGATGTTAGCTCAGGGACAATCTTTCTCACCAAAAAGAAAAAAAGTAAAACCTTTGTATTCTTCAAGAAAGTAGGTATAGTCTTAGGTATAGTTTTTCTACTGAAAATGATGTAAAAGTGAATATGGTCATCTAATTAAAATGAAAAGACTTACTTTGTACTTTGCCTGGGCAGCAAGAACTTTCGGTTGTGCCTGCTATTCAACAGCATTTGACACCAGTTTCCTTTGTCCTGTGTGGCTGTGCTCAGCACGCTGAGGTCAGAATCCTCAGAGATTAGTGCTTACCGAATTCCCTTCCTCTTCCTCCTTTTCTCGGTCTTTTTCTCCTTAAGTTCTTCCCTGTGAAGACTGAAAATATCTACAGACCAGTTTTTCTTCCTTCCCTTTTTTGAGTGTGAGATATGTTTCTTCTGCCTCTCTTTGAGACAGGATTTAAGGTAGCTGTTTTATCCTGTTAGATAACACCAAGTGCTCCCACTTTTTCCCTGGCTTTTCTAATTTTTAAAGACGTACAAGTTTTTTAAATATCCATTTTAATTTTCCATCACTGTTCTCCCTCTACGTATATTCTCTTTGGGTTTCTTTACCAAAGGACTCTTCTTTCTCCCTGTTGTTGATGAGACCTTCTCATCCTACCTGAAACTTTGTCCTCTTCCTTTGCTGCCTGTGGATGAGCTGGGTTTGTTCGTCTCAGAAATTCCCTGCACACTTTATCTGGTTGTCAGCTGGGGTTTACAGCAGTGAGAGGCTGTGTTGGTTCTCCTACAGAACTGGCCACAGGCCCTTCCTGACTGAAAGCAGCAGGACTCTGCGGTCAGCAAATTGATTTTTTTCCCCACAGTATATCCTCCCCTTTCTGCCCCCATTACATCAAAGCTTGTGCATCTAAAAAGAGCAGAACCAGTTGTTCTGGGGACCTGGAATGACTCCTGTCCATTTTGCCTTTCCTTAGAAGGCCCTATTCAAATTGGGTAAATGGTCTGTAATCCAGCAGATCAGATTTTGCTGTTACCAGCTTTTTAAAAAAAAATCCAAAGTAATGTCAGAAATCTACCCTATCAACTGAAAGAGAGCTTACAGTTGTTCATAATGCTTAAACAATAATTGTTAGTTTTTAAGGATGGGAATTTGATGGAATCTGAAAAGTTCTTGGGTAAATAAGACTTAGTTTTGCTTTTTAGTAGTTTATTTTGATATTCGATATTCTGATTGCATCTGTCATCACTGTAACAGTTAAAAAGGTTTTCTTCCTCTTTCGTAGGCTGTCATTATTTGTATCAAAAACAAAGAATTTGAAAAGGCTTCAAAAATTTTGAAAAAACATATGTCCAAGGACCCCACAACTCAGGTAAATTTGATTATTTTTTTGTTCCCATGACTTAAATCCATCTCATTGTTTTTTGTGGGGAAACAGGGAAAGGGTTCCTTGTCAGGAATGTTATCTAAATATTCACCTTTAAATATTCAGCACCTTTAGCACGTTGTCTTACTGGATAACTTAGTGTTAGATTGGCTTTTCAAAATTTATTTTTCATTAGATTTACATAAATCATTTACTTGCTCATTTCTGTCTGGTTCGTGACAGAACTTGATTTAGGCTATCAGCACCAGGTATCAAGCTTCTAATTTTTTTTTTTGTAACACTTTGTAACACTTCTAACTTTATTTACATAAATGCTGATCCTGCAGACTTGAGAATCTGCCTTGGTGAAAACTTAACTCCTCTATTTTCTGGTGTCAAAAGCTCTGTTGGCACCCTGCTTTCATTGTTTTTTCCTTTATAAGTCTAAATTTTAGTTTTTGAAAAGGTAATACGTGTACATAATGTAAAATTCAAAAGGTACAACAAAAGAGCTTAGTGAAAATTCTCTCCCATCTCTGACTCAGCCATCTCATTCCTCTCCTCAGAGGCAACCAGTGTTGTTTCCTTTTATCCTTTCAGCGATATTCTATGCATTGCATATGCAAGCAGATAAGTGTGTGTCTGTGTATATATGTGTATGTACAGACCTACACTTATGTCCATTCTTCCTGTTCTTCCCATGTACATATGTGAGCATAGTCTATACACTAATTTCAGCATTTTGTAAATTGCTTTTTTCACTTCATGTATCTTGGAGACCATTCTATATTAGTACATAAGGAGCTTCTTTATCTTTTTTGTTTTATTTTTTTGAAAGTTTAAAAATCTTTTTGTAAATGTATAAAGGTACTTTAGATCCTAAGTTCTTCATCCTTTTTTTTATAGCTGCATAGTAACCCATTGTGGCTGATCCATAATTTATTGGTCTGTTCTTTGTGGTAGGCTTCCCTTCCTATATATGGAGCAGTGATTTTCACTGCCAGCATTAGGAAAGTTCTGATAGTGTTGTCTCAACTCATCATCATTGAATTTTTACTAGAGTTCTCCTTTCTCATGTTGCAAATATTGGTCCTTTGTGTAGAAGCTGAGAAATGATCTCCTGAACATTATCCGTGAAAAGAACTTGGCCCACCCTGTTATCCAGAACTTTTCCTACGAGACCTTCCAGCAGAAGATGCTGCGCTTCTTAGAGAGTCACCTGGATGACACAGAGCCCTACCTCCTCACGGTGGGCCTTGGCCTTCTGTTCACATAACCATGATGTGACCTTGAGGATGTGCAAGCAATTAGGAAAGGACAGCTGTTTTTAGAAGTGAAAAGAGTAAATGTCTGGAAAAGACTTTGAATTATATACACTATCTTCCTTAATTAAATGTCTTATATATACAGAAGCAGAGATACTGGCAGAGACAAATGGAACATACCTGATCTGACCTCCCATTTTTACCTTCTCTACATGTGATTAATCTGTTGTGGTTGAAGTAGAACATTCTCTTACAATTGATGGTGGTTCTCAAAGGAGGTGAAATTTGAATTAAGTTTGAGAGGAAGAGAGGTTTGGTAGATATAGTCTAATGGGGTTGTTAATGGGAAGAAGGCATAACTGGAGGAAAGCTGTGTCTGGAAGTATGATAAGGCAAAAGAGGCCAAGTGAAGATATTCTTTAATTGGATCAAAGAGAGAAGCATAAAGAATGGAAGCAATGAGGCTCAAGACTGCATGTGGAAGAATTAGAACCCAGTCTGTCCTAGAAGGTGGACTATGATAGAGGAAAATTTAGTGAGAAGGTTTTTTTTTTTTTAAACTAGGATTTTGAGAGTGTTGAAAATATACTATCTCCTAACAGTGGATCTGCAAGGCCCATATTAGGATAGTGTCAATGATCCTAGCAGTCATTTCGCAAATCTCAAATTATTTATAAAGCAGATAGTTTGGAATATTCAGGGAGCAAGTATCAGGATACTTGAGCCTGCCCTAGGATCCTTTCCTTTGTATTTCAGGTAACTGGAAAATAACCTGCCACTGTTTCTGGATGACAATAGAACTCTCAGCTCTTAAGATAGTGCTCGTTAGAGATAGACCTATCTGAAACAGTGATACTGGACTGATTGGGAATGTATAAAACTTCAATCATAGGGAGACAGGTGAGCAGTTGGAGTTAGAGCAAGATTGGCTTATCCAGGGCTTTATGTGGTATAAGTAAGGATTTTTAAAGAGTTGTTAATAGGCAAAACATTGTGGAAACAATCCATAAAAAATTCCATACACAGTGGCCAGCCCAGTGGCGAGCGGTTAAGTTGGCACGTTCCACTTCTTGGCGGCCTGGGGTTCGCTGGTTTGGATCCCGGGTGTGGACATGGCACTGCTTGGCAAAAAGCCATGCTGTGGTAGGCGTCCCACGTATAAAGTAGAGGACGATGGGCATGAATGTTAGCTCAGGGCCAGTCTTCCTCAGCAAAAAGAGGAGGATTGGCGGTAGTTAGCTCAAGGCTAATCTTCCAAAAAAAAAAAAAAAAAAAATTCTATACACAAACAAAAAGACAGTAATCAAAACATTCGTTATCCTAAGTTTGAAAAAAAAGTTTGATTTTTATACCTGACCCTATAGGTATATTTGGGATTCAGAACCTAGATTAGGGATGAAATTGGAAGGATGGAAGAGGAGATACAAAGTGAAATCATGTAATTATTTGTTGTCCAAAAGGCTAAAGAATTGTTGCAATTTCGAGATAGCACCACTCCAACTTGAGTTCTCCTTTAGTATAGAAACCTGTGAGCCATTTTTTGAGGCAGGAAAGAAGAGAGGAATTTGAGGTAATTCTTGTAAGTTCTCTCTCTTTTTATGTCCTCCTCTAGTTTATGCCTAGATTGGATTTGTAAGTAAACATGTTTGCATATTGAGTATGTTCATGGTGAAAGAAGCAGAGAATTAATGAAATTCTGTGAATTCCTCTTCCTGATGACATTCTTCCTTTCTCAGATGGCCAAAAAGGCTTTGAAATCTGAGTCTGCTGCCTCAACTACAGTGAAGGAAGATAAACAGCCAGCACCAGAGCCTGTAGAAAAGCCACACAGAGAACCCGCAAGGTGAGAGGGATGCCCTTTTGTGATCCTGGGTGAAACACTGGGGTGGTCTTTTAGAAACATAGTCTCCTTCTTAGAGCAGGATTAGTTAGCTCCTCCTGGTGATCTGACCTCCTGACGTGTTACTGGGTTACTTGTACAAGGCCCTAGGGGAGTTACAGAGCACAGCCTAGGAAAATGAGAATATTGAAGATGGGATGTCGCATCCCTGACGGAAGTTCCTGACTGACTATTCCTGAAAGGTTCTTTCCTCTGTGTCTCTCTCCTTGCCTCGCTCATATCTACCCAGTACATCCTGGTGGATATCTGATCTTTTAATACAGTGTTCAGTCTTGTGAATCAGATTCCCAAGACCAGTTGCTAAAGCAGGGGTCACAAGTTCAGATGCCTTTGGGGGCCTGGTGGGAAATGTAAAGGAGCAAAGTGGGTCTAGGATACAGTTGAGAGCATGGGACTGTGAACCAGAGAGGGCGTGCTTTTCAGTTTTGTGTAGTTGTAGCTATGTGAGAATGTCCAAGGTGCCCAATCTTCAGTTCAAATTTTTGTGTGAGACGTCTAAATTTTTTTTTCTGAGATTTCTCAATTTTTGAATGTTGGCAGTTAGTCCAATTAAAAAAAAAAACTTGCATAGCTTATGGGTTGGGGCCTGCAGGCTGCCAGTTTGCCCTCTCCTAACAGTTTTTACTTAAAGCATACTAGCTATTCCAAATGATACATGAACTTAACTTTATTTTTAAAAGGCAGTTTCTCATTTTTCCAAGACTTTTCTTACTCTGAGAATTCTCAAGATCCCATTTATAAGTGTATTATAGGAGAAAGAGGCAGAATGGATACCAGTATTTTACTTCTCTCACATGAGGGTTGGACTAGGACAGCTGGAAGAAGAACTTAGACTTCAAGGTGAGACTGCTGGATTATCAGTTAGTTGTCCAGATGGACTTGTAGTTGTTAGGCACTATACAGAGTTCTTCCATAACGGAAAGCATTGCTTTAGTCCAGGCAGACCAAATGGTTAGACAGCCCCCAGGCTAGAAGTCTCTGGAGGGAGTATCATTGGCCCTAGCTCCTTTAAGATTCTCTTACTTGGAGTTTGAATTCCATAGTTCAACTTATAGATCATATTTAAAGCCTCTACTTAGACTTAGAAAGGGAAGCCCTTATAAATAAAGGTTATATCAAGCAACCTCTCTCTCTTTTTTAACGAAGAGTCCTGAACTTGAGGAGCTCTCTAATTTGAAGCTTCACACTTGAAGCTTCAGCAGTGGTGAAACTGGTCTTTGTATGTTTGCTTTATTTGTAGGCAGCTACGGAATACTCCAACCACCATTGGAATTATGACTCTGAAAGCAGCTTTCAAGACTCTATCCAGTGCACAAGATTCTGAGGCAGCCTTCTCAAAACTGGACCAGAAAGATCTGGTACTTCCTAATCAAGTGTCCCCACCATCACCGGCCCTCAAAAACAAGAGACCGAGAAAAGATGAAAACGAAAGTTCAGCCTCAGCTGAGGGTGAGGGTGGCTCTGAACTGCAGCCCAAGAACAAGCGCATGACAATAAGCAGATTGGTTTTGGAGGAGGACAGCCAGAGTACTGAGCCAAGTGCAGGCCTCGACTCCTCCCAGGAGCTTGATCCAGCGTCACCATCCAAGCCCACCGTTCTCAACCAATCCCTCCCTGGAGAGAAGAATCCCAAGTATGAAGACCTTCTTTGTAGCAGTTTTGGGGCTGGTTGGTGGTCCTGGTTGCGCCTGGTATTGCTTCTGTGAAGGAAGTTAACTTTCAGCTAAGTTACTCACCACCAAGTCTTGCTCAGACTGCTAGAATGTGACTCAGGAATGGGGAGTGACGACATAGCCATCCCTGCCAATTCTCAAGTGCCACACTGGGGCTTCTGGGCATTGCACTAGGGCATGAGTGAGGATGGAAGGGTTTCAAAGCCTCCTGCTCATCGCTGCTTTCATTTTTAGCAAGCTTCTGAGTACCATGACTACTGAATATTAGTCTTGTTTGTCACAAGAAATTTGAATTGGGCCACCTTATCCTTTGGTCCTTAAAAGAGATTTATGAATATTTATAGTTTTGCACCTTCTATGACCATTTAAGATGGCAAATTCAGTAAATATTTACTATTCTCTCACACTCTGCGAGGTTCTATGGGGCAGTGGTTAGAATGCTTTCATTTTGTTCCCGTCATGACCCCCAACCTGGCTTTCCAGTTTTGCTACCTTTTGTGCTCTCTTATGGATCCTTCCTCCAGGCAAACTGCTCTGCTTGCTCTCTCTGGGACACGCTGTGTTTGGTTTTTACTACTGTATTCTTGCTTCCTCTCATTCCCCACAGTTGGACTATCACCCCTCCATCATTGCTTGTCAGAATCCCCTCCACCCTTCAAAGGGAAGAGAAGCTGATGTTGACCAAGTACTTTCCATGGGCAAGCACTTTCACGTACTATCTCCTTAAATCTCTGCACTCCTCATTCTGTGAGTGATATATTGTCCCCATTTTATAGATGAGGAAGATTATTAACTTGCCTGAAATCACACAGCTGAAAAGTGGCAAATTTGGGCTTTGGGATTTTTAATCCTAGTCAGTCTTGACACAAAAGTCTGTGGCCTATACACCGTGTACACCAAGCTGCCCCTTAAAATTCTGCCTCCGTGAATCTCCAGTGGTCACCCTGCTGTAAGTGATTACCTCACTGGTCTCCCAAAGCCATTGCCATCTCTATTACTCCTCTCTCTTGTAGTTGTTTGGGGACCTGTGCTCTGGCATGCATGTGCTAGGTGCCCTGAGGGGCTGTGGTATCTGATAAGTGATTTATACTCGGGCAGAAATCTGCACTATATCCACCACTACCTACATTCAGAAGTGAGTGAATCATTGGCTGGGCAAGCAGATGCAGCTCAAGACATTTTTATTCTCATTTGATACATGATCTCGTTTACTCCTTGCAGCAATCCTGTGAAGTGTAGGTATTACTCCATGAACAGATGAGGAAATAGGAGAGAGTGCATGATTAAAGTGGTTTTATAAATGGGAGGATTTGTGAAGGTTTCAAACATATCTACCTCTCTCATGTGTCAAGGGTATGAAGTACGATGGGTACTCTAAAGCAGAGGTTGGCAAACTACAGCCCCTGGGCTAAATCTGCCTGCTGCCTGTTTTTGTAAATAAAGTTTTATTGGAACACAGCCACACCCATCATTTACGTATTGTCTATGGCTGCTTTTGAGGCTACATTAAGTTGAGTAGTTGCAACAGAGACAGTAAGCTCTACAAAACCAAAGATTCTATGTGGCCCTTACAGAAGAAAGGGATCCCATGACCCTGGCTCTAAATGAAGTTTGTGTGAGGTGCCCTGGGAATTCCAGAGAAGACCTGAGCCTGCTCAGCAGAGTTGTGGGTGGAACAAACCTTGCAGAGGAGCAAATGTTGAGCTGGCTTGAAGGATGAGTAGGAGGTCATCAAGCATGAGCTGGGGGGTTCTAGGCAGTGGGAACCCCTTGCATAAAGGCAGGAGAAAGTCTGGTATGCTTTGAAAAACGTCATGTGGTCTGTATGACAGGAGAATACAACGCACAGAGAGGATGAAGGAAGAAAAGTCTGGATGGGTAGATGGGCCAGATCTTGAGTTCCTATTGTATTCTTCAGACAGAGGTTCTCAAGCTGGGCTTCATATCACAATTACCTGTGGGATGTTTAAGAAAATATATATTCCCAGGCCCCTGGCTATGAATTAGAAGGGGCAGGGGAATGCTCTGTAATCTGCTTTTCTAACTATGCCCCAGATAATTCTAATACAACTAATCTGAAGGCCTGATGAGGGCTTTTGAACAGGCACTGAGGGAAAGGAGAGGAGGAGCGTGGCTGGAGGCTGCTGCCAGGTGAGCAGTCAGGACCTGGGGGAAGCTGGGCCAGTGGAATTAGAGGAGGGGAAGGCAGGATTAGGGTGTATCACCTGAGGCAGGGCTACAACTACTAGATTTTTTTATCCCCCGTGGCACTTGGTACAGAACAGATGCTTACCGGATATTTATTAACCAAATAAAATAATACTTGTTTCTTGCAACTTAAGGAGTCATATCCAAAACTTCTATAGAAGGCCAGCAAAAGGTTAACATTTTAGGCTTTATGGGCCACTTGCGTCTCTGTTGCATATTCTTGTTTTCACAATGCTTTGAAAATGTGAAAACCATTCTTAGCTCAAGGGCAGTACAAAAACCAGCAGCCACAGGTGTAGTTTGCTGACCCCTCTAGACCATCCAACCCCTCTAGACCATTCATTGCTCAAGTTCTCACCTCACCAGTGAGGAGCGCAAGGACCAGGAAGTGACCTGACTTGCCCAGGACTGCAGAGCCACCTAGCAGTTGAGATGAGGACCCAGATCTCAGGCCCTTCCCCATCATGAGAAATGAGGAAGCACCAGAACATTTGTCCACATAATAAATGCTGAGTTCAGAGGAGGAGTGGGAGGTGACCAGAGGGATCTGGGAAGACTCTGCAGGAAGAGTGAACAGCTACTCGGGTGAAAATGCTGGACCAGAGGTTAAAACCAATGTTATCCCAGCACTGGGATAAGGAGATAGAAAACTTCGACTGTAATCCTGTGTAACTTTTGTTTATAAATAGTAAGTAATGCAGTTAATATCCTGAGAAGGAAAAACCTTAAGTAATTTTTTTTCACTCTGTCTCAAGCAAATTAATTATTCTCATGAATAACATTTTTGGAGAGATCCAATTTAAAAAGAAAGGAAAGGAAATAGTTCACCGTTTGTCTCAGCCACTTAGGTAATGTCATAGAACACTTAGGGAACTCAAGGAATTCTTTTCAAGTCTTTGCACTTATTAAGCAAATTGCTTTCATTACTCATTTGCAAAATACCCAGACAGCCTTAAAAATAAATTTCTTTTCATGGGGAGAAGGCGACAGAAGTTTGTCTCTACTCTCTTGGTCAAGTTTTACAGGTCATTTTGATCGATGTAAATTCTTTAAAATTTAATTCAGATACTTTCCATGTTTGTTTTGTAAAAGATGTTATAATTCTGAGGTCAGATTTGTGCTCTGTTCCCAGGGCAGTCATATTATCAATCAGGTAAACACAGTCAAAGTTGATTAGAAAAGACTGCCTATAATTTGCATTTAAATTATTTAATAATTTGGGCTTGGGGTTATATTTCAGCATTGGGACTGTTTTTGGTTGCACCCAAATACCTAACATTTCATGTTCACAGGAAGGATTCTTGTTTGCTCACCACCCTAATCTTTGATGGTATAATTCCTTTGCAGCTCTTTGATAATCCCCTTATTAAGCTAATATTTCTGCAGCTCCCCTTAGGGCTCGTGTTACAGTGCTAGGTGTTTGGCATAGACAAATGAAGATACAGGCCCCGCCTTCAAGATGCTTATGGTTAGGGGTATGTTGTGAAATGGCTGTTTAATGAGTGGAAGCACTAGCCCAAGGGCAGAGGAGCTGGGCTTTTCGTGTGTTTTGGGGCCAGTAGTTAGGGCAGGCTTGTTGACAATGGTGGCCTTGAAAGATGGATAGGATTTCAGCTGGCAGAGAAGCAAATCCCAAGCAGAGGGAACAGTAAATACAGAGGCAGGAAAGTACAGAGTTTGCAGGAGAAAGGAGGAGCAGAGGGTGTGGCTCTGCTGTTTGTGTGGGTGTGGGTATGATGGGGATGGTGGTGGGGAGAGGAGGCACTCACTGGTGGCAAGAAATTGACTGGGTCTAGACTGGAGGATCTTGATTTCCCCATACAGGCGTCTAGGCAGTGAGAAACATCACAGAATAGAGGAGGGATGTGGTAATTTCAGGACAATTGTTCAGATGGCTTTCGAAGGGGAAGGGGCTGGGGCAGAGACTCCAGTTAAGAGGCTAGTGTAATACTGGTGAAAGGTACCATGGGCTTGGACTAGGGGAATGGGGAGGGAAAGGAGAGCCGTCCAGAGACAGGAATAGGGCATATCTGTGAAGGGAGTTTGCAGCTTCTAGGTTGAAGAATGCTCACACCTTAAGAGTGAAAACTAAACCAAACAAACAAAAAACAGGAAAATGAACAGATTTTGAGGGAGATGGTGATGTATTACAGTGCTGAGTTTGAGGGATGGTCCTGCAGCCTAGAGGATGTTGACATGGAGATGCCTGGCCAAGTCAGGATTTGGGAGTTGTGTGTAGGTGAAATCTTGAATGTGGTCACAGCAGAACAGAGAGGCATACAGGGTGGTGAGTAAGCCAAGGACAGAAAATGGGATGATCCAGGATGAATTTGTCTTACACCTTGTCCTCTCATTGATCTCCTCTTAGAGTACCCAAAGGCAAGTGGAACAGCTCTAATGGGGTTGAAGAAAAAGACACTTGGGTGGAAGAGGAGGAACTGTTTCCAGTTCAGGGTAAGCTAGGAGATTCTCTTTGGTCTCTCCTTGATGCTTGCTGAAGTGTAGATGCATGTTACTATCACATTTGTGTTCCAGAAACTGCTTGTCTCCAAACTAGAAAAAGTTTAATAAGTTCTTCATTGTGATTCATCAGGAATCAGTTTTATGTCCTTTCGCATTAAACAATGGAGACTGTCAAAGCAGCACTTTATATTTAAAGAAAATTCCTGGTTTTGTTTTAATAAATGATATATTTAATTGCCGTTGATATTCTTCCTAAAGTCTTTTAATTAGAAGAGGTAGAAGTGGTTATTCCTTGCATTTCTTGTATAAGTAAAAACTCTCTTACCAGTTTCTATATATAAATGTATTTTTCTAAGATAAGAAACTTTGCTTTTCCATAATTAATACTAAACTTCATAGCATTTGCATTAAAATCTCTCACATCACATATTTTGCATTCTAATGGAAATATCTAAGTGCTAAACTTTAGTTTTGGAGATTATTCTGTAGACTTTTTGTGACGTAGCAACAACAGTAATCCTCTGCCAGTCTGAAAGGTTTTGTCCTTAAAAAGTAGCTTCATTGGCAAAAACATAGTTGGCAAGATCAAGATCACACAGGAAATGGCGGAGGTAACAGAAAATCAATAAAAGTGGCATTTAATATTTAAAACCAACAGGATATGAAAGTCCTAGAAAACACCCACTTCCAGTGTAGTCCAGATTTGTCAGATTTACAAATCTGCTTCCACTATAGTATGAAATACTTCATAATTTAAAAATAGTACTCTCCTGTAAGTGTCCCTTTTCCTGAGCCCCCTCCTCCATTGTCAGGAAGCATTGCTGCGACAGCATCTGGTAAGGCAGACACTCGAACAAGTTTTATGTTTATGCAACTTTGCCTTTTCTTGCAGCTTTTTAACTGGCTCTCGTTGGCTTGCAATGGCATTCATGTCTTTTATACTTGTATAACCTCCTGTAGCCTTCTGGTCCTTTAAAAAATTATTTTGGTCCATGTTTTTTGAGGCCTCATCTCTTTCCATATGGTGAGGGGTGGAGTTTGAGCAGATCTCGCATGTCTGTCAGAGTAGGAAGCGATAATTATTATCCCGTTCTTTTTTTTAAGGAATTAAACCAAATTTTACTTCTATAAAATGATCAGGGATTTGAAAATTCTGGCATAAAACAGTAAAACTGTGTTATTTCAAAGCAGTAGTTAGCAAGGGGTTATAAAGCAGAAATTTTCTATATGTACACACACACCTACATATATACACTTATGTGTGTATATTAGGGTTTTAAATACCACAGTCCCTCAGTAATTTTAGAAAATGATATTGGTTTTCCTAAGGAGCCTGAAATCCATCACTAACCAACATTTATTGAATGCCTATTTGTAAAGTATTTGCTTTGTACAGATTCTCATGGGCTGAAATGATTGGTATCCCCAAAACAAAGGACAAAAACAAATTAATCCTTTAACAATGTCTTTTCTTTTCTCAAAGTTTGTGAAATTTGAATCAGGTTTTCCCTTTCGGGACATTCTGTGTCTTTTTCTTGTGGTTTGTGCAGACAAAGGTGAACTCTGAAATGAGTCTACTTTTAATGTTTTCCAGCAGCACCAGATGAAGAGAGTGCAACCAGTATAACAAAAAAGCAGGTAATTTAGAATTCTCTCTTCTGATCTTTTCTGGTTGTATGGGTAGAACAGAGGTAAAATAAGTACCCACATCTCCTGGGCATAGACTACCCATGCACACGGTAAAAAAATTTTTTGCAATTTTCAGATAACCTAAACTAAAAGTAACGATTAGAGGCCAGCCCTGGGGCCGAGTGGTTAAGTTCGCGCGCTCTGCTTCAGCGGCCCAGGGTTTGGCCAGTTTGAATCCTGGGCACCAGCATGGCACCGCTCATCAAGCCATGCTGAGGCAGCGTCCCACATAGCACAACTAGAAGGACACACAACTAAAAAAAATACACACCTATGTACCGGGGGGCTTTGGGAGAAAAAGGAAAAAAGAAAAAGTAATGGTTATTCTCTGGAAGAATAATCTAAGAGGACAGAAACTTGGCACATTTTCCCACCCATGAACAACATGTTTGAAGTTTTGAATACAGAAATGATTATTAGTTGAGGATGAAATCTCTGGACATTGAAAATTATTAAATGTCCAAATTCACAGTGTTAACTTATTATCTATCTTATGTTTTGAAAATATAAACCCTTTTGGGTTCCGATTATTCTTCTAGGATTCTTGAGTTTACCTCTTCACTATATGAAAATGTAAATAAGTGGAGAGACAGGTTGTAAGAAATCTTTTGGTTTTCTATTGCAGAAGTGGACTGTAGAAGAAAGCGAATGGGTCAAGGCTGGAGTGCAGAAATATGGAGAAGGAAACTGGGCTGCCATTTCTAAAAATTACCCATTTGTTAACCGAACAGCTGTGATGATTAAGGATCGCTGGCGGACCATGAAAAGACTTGGCATGAACTGAAACAGGCTTTCATTTCCACAGAATTCACAGGAGCACGGTTCCTAATAATAGCCCCTGATAGTCTGCTGTTTCTTTCAGAAGCTGGGCTGGGAGGAGAATTTTGGGCATCCTCCTCCGACATGGGAAAGGTCCCAGTTTCACTTCATCGCTGTTGGAGATCGTGGAGCTGAGAAACAAAGCCAAGTCCACCCCATGTCCTTGGCAGAGATGACAGGCACGTAGCTTGTACAGTGCCAGAATATCATTAGTATTTCCCTTCTTTAGTGGTTTGCTTGAATTTAAATCCCCGGTAATCAGTAGAACCTTCTCCTAGGAAATGGTGGAGTCTGTTAGGAGCCACTTATGACTCCATGACCTGTTAAAACCAGCAACATGAGCATTATTTGGAGTGAACTTGTTCCAGGTAAAGCTTTGGCCTTCTGATGCAAATGCAAAGGAACTTCGTCTGTCATGAGCCCAGGTTGCCGAGAGACCAGTCCTGGTGGAATCAGAGTCCCTTAAAGACTTCAGCCAGTTGTGACATCAACACCTATACCTGACTGCCTTGGCATTTGCTCTTAATATTTGCTGGGCTATGTAGGCAGGTTTAACCTCCACTTCTCATGTGGTTGAACCAGTGTGTTTTTTGGTAAAATGGTGATTGTAGATAAGCTTAGCCCCTCCCTTCATCTTCTCTTCCCAATTCCCTTCCTTATGCTGGACTTTTAAAGCCTAAAAAAATTCTGATTGAATATAAATGCCTAATTCCATTCTTTGTGAAATGGTTGCTTCCGCCTGATTCCCTAATTGTGCTGTGTTAGTGTCTTGCACTGGAATTCAACATTCCCTTCTCCTTTTGTACTGTGTTGTGCTTGCTGTCTCTCTCTGACATCCTTAAAGACTCTTTTTAGCAAAAAAAATTTCAGTAAAGTGTTTTCTGTAACCGTTTTTTAAAATGAGTACTAATTATTGTCCATAACTTGTAGCATTCTTCATTAAAGTCTTGCTTCTCTCAAATTTAAGTAGCTGTTTAATTGCAGCAGAGCATATATGAACAGATGCAGGTAGCAAAATGTTGAAGAAGCTTTGCTGAACCATATTGACTATGTTAAGAAGCTGATGTCAAACTGTATTGGATGTTATAATCCTTGGAATACGTGTCGAACAGAGATGTGGAAATTTCCTCTTAATTTGTCCATTTCTTCATATAACATACTTCTGGGGACAGAAACAATCCCCCTTTCTCACTTTTGAGTGAGTGAAAGGCAAGATGTAAAGAAATGCTGAAGTTTTCAAATTCATCCTGTAGTTATAACTTCGAAACTTTTGTACAGCTTTATTACCTGTTAACTACATGTTTGGGGGTTTGGTACTACTGTTTTTCTGTCAATTAACCCCAAATGAAACTACAGTGAGACGGTGAGAACATGATTTCCTCTCCATCTGGCCATCTCTCCATCTGGTTTCAGCTAGTTGTGGTCTCCCTCTGAATCAGATTAGGATCCAGAAGCTTTTCTCCCGTCAACTGTCACATCATTAGATGGTGCTCTCTAGGTAGAAGAGCGACACTGTGATGCATTTAAAGAAGTAAAATATCCTGATCAGTGCTTCTCAAATTTGAGAAACACATAGGTCCATTAACATTTTTTAACATAACTTCAGTGTTATTTTTATTATGATGTTACTGAAATGTGTACAAACAAAACTCTGCCTAGCGCTTCTATAGAACTATAAAACTTACTGTGAACTCATGACTGTTTGCTGAATCTAAGTCACTGCTAGAGACATGAGTAGTGCTAGGACTGTGGCGGTGCTGGGACTCGGGTGGGAGTACCTGTGCCACTGTGAACTGAGAAATGATCCCAGTCTCCTACCCTCCCCACCTCCTCCTCAGCAAGACTGCTGCAGAGCCACTGTGCCTCAGAGTGCTGTGATATCATTGGCCTTCGCTAGAACTGAACACAATTATGAAGGCTGTTCTTTGGTTATTAGCTTGGGACAGTTAAAGGATTACCACTTGGAATCAATGCGATGAATTCTAAAGTAATACTTGGTTAGAAGGTGCTAATGCTGTTTTGTTTTTTAAGATTATGGCTGAAATAAAAATTGACATTGTCAGAACTCAAGAGATTGACAGAACACTGTCCTGGTAGGTAAGAGTGTATGGCCCACTTGGCCTCAGCTGTGCCACCTGTGCCTGTGGGATGGTGAGCTAGCCACTGGAATCCTAAATGTCCATTTCCTCATCTCTAATGCAGTAGGTAATGATATCTCCCATGTAGGGCAGTTGTGAGAATAAAATAAGATGCAGGTAAATCTCTTAGCTCCGTGCCGACCATGGAGTCAGTGGGTGTTCAATGAGCCTTTCTCTCCCTGTGGGTGCTGAAGACGTCATGGATAAAAGAAGAAAGATCAAGGGTTTGAACAATATAATCTGTAAGTGGGTTTTGAATGGCTTTAGATGAGTGTATCAGTCAGGTGGAAGGTGGCAGAACGAGGAGGATTACCAGTGGAGGAGTTTGACCGCTGTCTCTTGCTCACTCTGTTCATCCATTTAAAGTTGTGCACACATTTCTATGCTGTGCTTGGCTCTCTAAGCTGTAGTACAAGCAGAAAGTCCACTTAACAGGTGTTGCCCCACATGTCTTAGAGGAGCAGTAGGTAGCATCTAGCAATCTGATATGAATAAGAGAGAAAAAACTCCCTAGACCCCCTTTGTCTATATATTCAGATGGTTGTAAGTAAACTTACCCAATGTTTATCTCCAAGAAGCAAGAAGTGAAAAATGACAGCCCAAAGGAAGGCTGGAAATACCTCTTCTGAAGTGGTAGATCCTATCTAGCACCTGTGAAGTAGGTTTGGTAAGCCATTGAGTTTTTGAGGTGAAAGCAAACACTTCCTGTGAGCCAAACATGGGGGTATCATGCCAGTTCTATTATGGAATATCTCTGTGTGGCCCTGAAACTGGCCTGAGTGTGACTTGTGGAGTTAATGATTACCCCAGTAGTGGTCTAATCTCTTGGTTCCACTGGGCTGCAAGCAGTTTGCCTGCAGAGGAGTCTCCAAAGAGCAGCATGTTCCCTTTGCTCTTTGGGGCTGGACTGGTGGTTCTGAACCTAGTGACTTCTGCTAGGAGCCAGAAGACAGAACCCCTTAGTGGCTCTGGGGACCAGACACTCTTCCATGGAGCAGATCGATGTGACTTTGCCATCATGATCCCTTCAGGAGGCACAGAATGCTTTTGGCAATTTGCCCGCCAGACTGGATACTTCTATTTCAGTTATGAGGTGGGTACTTGGGCTCCTCTGGCCATACTGGGGACTTGGGCTTTTTTGTTTCTTTTTGTAAAGTGGGTCAGGTTTTAGACGAACACAAGCTCTGGTTGTCTTTATTATGCTGTGATCCCCCACCTGTTAATGAAATGGACCTGCAGGTAGATGGAAACTCTCCATGGATGAATAGTGACTAAAACATATGGCTTGGCTTCTCAAACTGGGGGTGCTGGATGTGTGCTCAAAGCCATGGAACAAACAGTGTGCCTCTTCCAGGAGAGAGAACCAGCGCATTTACTCCCATTTGGAGAGGAGAGGGGAGAGGATACATTTTTAAAATATTAGAACAATATGGCTATGGTACAAAGTCGAATGAAAAGTCACATGACCTTTGGAGACAGACCCAGAGATTTCAAAGAAACACTTCAGTTTATGAGGTTTGGGGAGCAACATCCACTCTTTGCCTTTAGGTGTAATTCCAGCAAATTGGAGAATCACTCGCTCAAGATTTCTCTGTTCAGCCAGACAGTCCTGTTTCTTTTAGGAAGGTAAATGTTTTCAAGTTGCCTGTTCACAAGCCAAGTCCTTTCCCTCATCCTTTGGTCCTAGACCACAGTGCCCAAAGATGGTCTCCTCAACAGTAAAGTTAAAGGCTGTTCATTTCTTTTGTTTATCTTAGAAACCTGTTAACTTTCTAATTTTTGTTTACATAGTAATAGACTATATTGATCTTATTCCATGCCGCTATAACTTAAAACATTTTAAATTAACTTATCAGAGCTTTTTCTTATCTCTGAATTTATAACAGAACAGTAGCTACTAGTTAGCTCGCTGTAGCCTGAGCTTATCAGGACCCAGCATGAGGACAAGTGCCTAAATCTGGAACACCACCAGGGAAGTCAAAACCAAGCAAGTTCGGTTAAGAACTCCAGGGCCAGAATCATACATACCAACCGATACATGCCAGCTGTATGGTCTGAGACATGTCTTCTTAACATGGGTGCTGTTGGGATTTTGGGCAATTCTTTGTCCTGCAATACTGTTTCTAACATGGCAGGATGTTCAGCATTGCTGTCCTTCCTTAGCCCCGAACACCACTGTTGTCTGAATCCAAATTCCCAGAGGATGTTGGGCAGTACCATCCCTGATTGAGAACCACTGTGCTGATGATCATGGAGTGTCAATCTTGGCAATTACCTAGCTTCGTGGTGATGCAGCAGGGACTTTTCTCCCTCTTTAATGTGTCTTGGCAGGTTCAGCGGACAGTGGGAATGTCACGTGACCGGCATGTTGCTGCCACCGCACATACACCACAGGGTTTCCTCATAGATACCTCTCAGGATGTTCGGGGCCAGATTAACTTCCCTACCCAAGAGACAGGTCTGTTTTCATCACCACAGCTATTACAATAATCATAAGTTTCTTTGAAATTGGGGAAATAATGAAGTATTGAAATTAATTATCTGAGACGTAAAAGCCTGGGCTTTTTCACATAGGGATGGTGAAACGATAAGAAAAAAATTTAGCTTTCAATACCAAAAACCAGTTTTCCTGCAGACTGCCGATGGCCAAGGACATTAAGCGGTAGTCCACTAGCAGTTTGCGGGCAGAGTCTCCAGGTGACTAATTATTCTAACTCCAGGGTCTAGAAGCTCAATTTTATCTCATCATCTCAACTGACTAGTTTATGGGAAAATGACCAAAACAGACTCATTTATGATACAGAATTCCAATTAATAAATTTATTATGAGATAGCATTTCTTTCCAGTCACCAGAATACTTGAACCAGTTACCAAAAAGCAGACTAGAACAAAAGAAAATGCAAGGCCACGAAAAACATCCACATTCCACAACAAAGCACTCCTTCAGTCACCAGAAAATTCCTACAGCCAGATGGAGCCCATCCCCATCCTGGACGGCACCAGTCAGTTTTAACTGCCCTCTCTACCAGCCAGGTATACAAAAAAAGACAGTGTTTCTCAACAGGGGCATAAAACAATGCCCCTTTGTGTAGCACAGGATATTCAGCATTATAGGATAGTTAGCATCTTTGGCCCTTACATGCCAGCAGTGCCTTCCAATCATTTCAACAATCAAATACACGGCCACACCTTTCAAATCCTGCTCCTCCCCACTCCCCGCTCCCCACACAAGGGGAGGTGACTCCAGTTGAGAACCAGCACCAGTCCATGCCCCAA
The DNA here is from genome assembly GCF_041296265.1 of Equus caballus. NCBI lineage: Eukaryota > Metazoa > Chordata > Mammalia > Perissodactyla > Equidae > Equus > Equus caballus. The sequence goes on along the minus strand of NC_091686.1, from coordinate 19,439,564 downwards.
ACCAGCAGTCCCTGTACAGACCACCTTGCAGGAAGTTACTCCAGCAGGATAACTGCTTTTATTCACAACATACCAATTTTTTCCCTAGATTCAAGTTCACAATGGTATCCCCCAGCTCTAAGGGTGTACAAGAAGCAGGCAAACACAACGTTCTTAATTTCAACTCAATTGAAATTAAGTTGAGAAGTTCCTTAATAAGGGATGTGGGAATTATAGGTTGAAAACGAGGGAGAAAACATTGTTTTCTATCCAGTATAGAACTAAAGTTACTAAAATTTGGCAAAACATGTTGTAAATATTATTTAGTAAAATAAGTTTCATGTAAGATAAGTGTCTTCCACATCAAAACTTGGGTCTTTGTCCTTCCTAAGTAAAAAGAAGGTGCTATAGAGGCACGTTTAACACTGCAGAACAGTCATCTCCAGGGAAATTTAGAGGGTGGGAGGGTGAGAGATCAGCAAAGGGTGGGAGACCAAGACTTGCTAATGATCTAGGGATTCCTACAGGTTTTTATCAGCTTTGTCTAAAAAATCAGCAAAATCGCTTTGGTTCTGTGCAAGTGTACCTCAATTTTGGAGTCTTCTATGAGGATCCTGAGATGGACCACAAACAGAATGAGAGAAAACAACTGAATGATACTCTGGATGCAATTGAGGTAATTGTTTTGTGGGAGATAAACATCCGTGGAAACTGATTTTCAATTTGGAGGAAAGATTAAAATTATGGAAGTACCGGGGCCGGCCCAGTGGCACAGTGGTTAAGTTCGCGCGTTCTGCTTCTCGGGCAGCCTGGGGTTCACCGGTTCGAATCCCAGGTGCGGACATGGCACCGCTTGGCAAAAGCCATGCTGTGGTAGGTGTCCCACATATAAAGTAGAGGAAAATGGGCATGGATATTAGCTCAGGGCCAGTCTTCCTCAGCAAAAAGAGGAGGATTGGCAGTAGTTAGCTCAGGGCTAATCTCCGTCAAAAAAGAAAAAATAAATAAACAAAATTATGGAAGTACTATCATTTGAATGAGGGCTCATTTGGTTAGAAACCAACCAGGTAAGGGGATTTGAAGACTTTAACTTTCATGACTCAGAGTTCTTCAAATTCCTCACTTGTTTTATACCAAGGGGTTGGCTCACAGGCCAAATCTGGCCCATTGCTTGTTTTTCTTTTAAGGTTTTTTATTGTTTTTATTTTTCCTTCTTCTCCCCAAAGCCCCCCAGTACATAGTTGTATATTTTAGTTGTGGGTCCTTCCAGTAGAGCTATGTGGGATGCCACCTCAGCATGGCTTGATGAGCGGTGCTAGGTCCACGCCCAGGATTTGAACTGGCAAAACCCTGGGCCACCAAAGCAGAGCGCAGGAACTTACCCACTCAGCCACGGGGCCGGCCCTGTCTGTTTTTTAATTCAGATATAATTCACCATTTTAAAGTGTACAATTCAGTGGGTTTTATATATCCCCAAGGTCCTGCAACCATTACCAGCATCTAATTCCAGAAGTTTCATCACCCCAAAAATAAACTCCATACCCATTAGTCACTCTGTCCCTCATGCCCCCCAGACCTGGGTACTCACTCACTATTCTACCTTCTGTCTCTATACATTTGCCTATTGTGTACATTTCATATGAGTAGAATCATACATTATGGCCTTTTGTGTCCGGCTTCTTTCATTTGACATGTTCATTCCTTTTTATGGATGAATAATACTCTATTGCATGGATATACCATATTTTGTTTATCCATTCATGAGTTGACAGACAACTGGGTTATTTCCACTTTTTCGCTATCATGAATAATGCTGTTATGAACATGTTTTCATTTCTGTATACATAGAAGTGGTATATTCTGCTGGGTCATATGGTAGCTGTTTAACTTTGTGAGAAACTGCTGTTTTCCACAGCAGCTAAACCATTTTACACTCCCACCAGCAGTGTATGAGGGTTGCAATTTCTCCACATCCTTGCCGACATCTTATTGTCTTTTTTATTATAGCCATCCTAGTGGGTGTGAAGTGATAGCGTGTGGGTTTTTTTTTTTTAAAGATTTTATTTTTCCTTTTTCTCCCCAAAGCCCCCCGGTACATATGTATTTTTGGTTGTCGGTCCTTCTAGTTGTGGGATGTGGGATGCCGCCTCAGCATGGCTTGACGAGCAGTGCCAGGTCTGCGTCCAGGATTCGAACTGGCAAAAACCTGAGCCGCCAAAGCGGAGTGCGTGAACTTATCCACTCGGCCACAGGGCCAGCTCCTAGCTTGTGGTTTTGAGTTGTGTCTAATGACTAAAGACATTGAGGATCGTTTCATGTGCTTTTGGCCCTTTGTATATCTTCTTTGGAGAAATGTCTATTCAAATCCTCTATTTTAAAATTGGATTGTCTTTTTATTGTTAAGGTCTAAGAGTTTTTTATATATTCTGGATATGATTTGCAGTATTTTCTCCCATTCTGTGGGATGTCTTTTCCCTTTCTTGATAGTCTCCTTGATGCACAAAAGCCCACTGCCTTTTTTTGTACACAAAGTTTTACTGGAACACAGCCATACTCATTTGACAATTACAACTTGTCTATGGCTGTTTTTGTGCTACAATGGCAGAGTTGAGTAGTTGCAACAGAGACCATATGGCCTGCAAAGCCCAAAATATTTACTATCTTGTCCTTTAATTAAAAGTTTGTAGGCCCTTATTTTCTACCATATACAAAGAACAGAAGACATCCCCAGAAGGGCACTATGTGCTGAGGAAATGTGTAAATCTAGAGACACTCCACAAGGGCTCTCTAGTTTCAGCACTAAAGTTTTTCATTATAAAAATTATTTTTATTTAAAGTCCAGGCCACTTTTTCATATACAGCAAAACCAGAATATATCAACTACAACAGCCAACTTACTACATATCATAAAATCATACAAATAAGTTACTCAACTTCCAGATAACTTAGGGTAGTGCTGGTAAGCACCCAGGTGAGCTTAGATGGCAGGTAGGGAGGACTCCTTTATTTTATTGTGTGTCCCACAGGAGAGTACACAAAAGGTGCAGAACAATATCTTTCACATGTGGCGATACTACAACTTTGCCCGAATGAGGAAAAGGGCGGACTTTTTCCTTCTCCAATCAAATTATAACTATGTGAACTGGTGGTCAACAGCCCAGAGCCTTGTTATTGTTCTTTCTGGAATCCTGCAGCTGTATTTCTTGAAGCGTCTCTTCAATGTCCCACTGACTACAGGCACAAAGAAGCCAAGATGCTAAGCTAAAACAACTACAGTGCCGTGGCTCTTTCCTTCTGGGGCAGAACCTTCGTCAAAGCTTTGGTCAAACCAGCTTTGTAAAGTTCTTGAAAAAGATCAGTTTCCCGTTAGAAAGTTTTAGTCTGTTGCTGTCATCTACACAGGCAAAAAATGGCAATAAAATAAACGTTACCATCAAAATACTGTTCATCATACAGCAGTCCCCCAACCGTCACTAAGTCTATGTAGAGGTTAACAGAGAACCTCAGAAGGGAGAAGAGTTGGAAAAAATGGGACAAAAACAGAAATCCGGTTTTATATGTCGCATACAAAAATAGGAGTTGGTAGACTGCTTTTTTGTAGTGGAAAAATGTTTATTTTTAGAGATAAAATACCTTTGGAATTTAAAATAAGCAGTATATTTGTTAAAGAAAATGTTTTACAATCCAGCTGGTTTTTAAATTTTTGAAATGTTTTTCATTTTTAAAAAATATTTTAACAATTCTAAAAATAATTTTGGGAGATGTGGGGAAGGATGGAGGAATTGAATTATTTCAGGGTCTCTGATTAGTGCTTTTTGTCCAGTCGAGTCAGGTTAAGTAAAGGTTCGTAAGAGAAATTATGTTTTAGGAAATCAAGGTGATAAAAATAACATTCAGCCTGGGATCATGTTGTCCAAGAAAGAAAGATCAAGGGGGAAAAAAAGCTTGTACCATCAAGTGATGATTGGTTAGGGATGTGGTGTATATATATATATACACAGACACACACACACACACACACACACACACACACACACACACAATGGAATACTACTCAACCATGAAAAAGAACAATCATCCCATCCGCAACAACATGGATGGACCTTGAGGGTATTATGTTAAGCGAAATAAGCCAGAGAAAGACAAACGCTGTATGATTCCACTCATACGTGGAAGTTAAACAAACACACAGACAAAGGCAACAGTTCAGTGGTTACCAGGGGGAAAGGGGTTGGGGGTGGGCCCGAGGGGCGAAGGGGCACATTCATATGGTGACTGAAAAATAGTAACGTACAACTGAAATTTTACAATGTTATAAACTATCATGACCTCAATAATAATTAAAAGCTTATAAAAACCAAAATAATATAATCAAACTATACTCATAAAATCCTACTCTCAGTAATAGGAATACTCAGTATATGCAATATAAAAATAATTCTTACCATTTATTCAACACCTATCATTTGTCAGGCACTGTGCTAAATGTTTTACAACGATTTCTGATTCCAGAAACCATTCTTAGGTAGATAATTAACGCTGTTTTTTGAAACAGAAGAAGAAAATAAAGCTTATTAAAATTTAATGACTCATCATAGACCCTGGAGCTGGTAGGTATCAGAATTCGGGTGTGAATCCAAGTTTTTCTTCCACACCACACAGCACCTACCCTATGGAAAATTAGCAGAATAAATTGTTATTATTTTATCCCAATTTCATTTGTATAATCCCAGACATGGCCTACTAGTCTATCTTGCATAGTACTAATAAATAATTAAGAAAATTCATTGTGTTCCTTTCATGTGTTTGGAAAATAATGTTATCACAGATAACAATAAGCTATTCTTGTCCTCAGTTCCAACGATTCAGAAGCTGTTACTCAAAACAAGACGCCCTCTGATTCAAACATAAAACACTATTCTATTTAGTCACAAACACAAAGATCTGAAACCCCATTTTTGAGCCATTTCTGTGTATAAGAATCCAGCCTGCAATCGTCGATAATAGAATATTACACTAAAAAGTCCCTGAAGAAGTCACAGTGTTGACAAAATACAACAGGATGGTGGAGCCTACACAGACACAGGAAACAAAGCTAGGCCCTTCCACACAGCCACAAGTCCTTGCGACGATTTCGTTTTTAAGTCAATGTCTCTTCATGCCGCACATATTCCCCAATGTCTGCTTGATGAAATACCACAATCGCCATGGGGTCTACTTTCCTGCAGTCTTGTGTGGACTTTGCTGCCACCCCAAAACCCTAAGATTCAAAAGAAGAGACACTGATTCACTCAAGCAATTCAATAAGCATGCACTGAGGGCTAGAAATAACAAGCACGAAAAAAATACAGTTCTTCCAACAATTCAAAAGATGCTGAAAATTTACTCTCTCAAGCACACAGATTGAAAATACATCCTTGCTGAAAAAAAGATACTTGATTTGTGTACGAGCTACCATCTCTACTCACCAAAGGGATGTCTGCCATGGAGTACACCACCACTCCCTGGTACTGAGAAGTATTTTCAGTGATTCGGCCCAGTCCAGATTTCAACACGTGGTTCCCATACAAGAAGGACTGCTCGGCTCCAGGTTTTATCCACACTTTATACTATAAAAAAGAGAATTAAATCCAAGAGACGTAAAAATGCTAACAGTCATACCCCTGCAGATAAGCTGGCTGCTGGATCTGCGATTAATTTCTTGAAACAATTTTAAGGAAAAGAAAGGATGCATGTTTCCCTCACTCTGTTCACTGCCTGAACAGAACTGCCAGGAGGTTCTTTTCTCAATTCTAGAAGCAACTTCTCCCTCGGACAGTTTAACAGCTCTTTTTCTGGACCCCACTCTGTTCCTCATCACAGCCGCCTATTTGCTTTTTAATCTTCAGCTGGATCTGTATAGGCTTTTCTACTTTGCTGGAGATAACTAGAACCACAGCGCCATACAGCACTCGTACCCCGAGGCCCTAACTATGCCCGAACAGCAAGACCCACAAACATCTCCATGTGCTGGCACTGACCCCAAGCACTGTCGGGGACTCTGCGGCAGAGAAGCTGCCCAATTATCTGCGCGCTGAAGTGGGCCTCATCCTTGACTTCCTCCATCCCCAGAGGCAGACTGGAAACCACTGCACAAACCTTGGCATAGGGTGCAAGGTAATCCAGAGCTGTGATGTGCAACCGGAACTTGTGAGTCTTCGTGAATTTTCCAAAGCAGGTCCCCAGCGACACCAGCTTGTCACCGGAGATGTTAGCAGCCAACTTCATGATCTTCTCACTAAAGGAGTAAGGAAGAAGGAGCTGTCAGATGAGGGAGGCTAGTGGGACCCAGGCCCCCACCCGAGTCCATGCTGCCCCCCGTCTCCGCCTCACCTCACATAGTACACCCGGTCGTTGTGCAGCCTGAAGCAGTAGGTGCCGTCGGGCCTGTCGACCAGCAGCTGAAGATTCTCCCCGATGCTGAGAGCAAATGGAGGACTGGAGGCCGCGCCCGAACTTTCTCGTCCCGGCTGCGCAACCCTACTCCCCCCACGCCCCTCCCGGCCACACACACTCCCTCTTCCACCCCGCGCACTCACTATTTTGCTATCTTCTCAAACATTACACGGGTCTCCTCTTCGGTCAAAGGCCGCATTCTCCCGCCGGCTTAAGGCACGAGATCCTCGTGCCTCAGTCGCCGGAAACGGAAGTCAGTCTCCAGCCGCTCCCTGGCAACCCCAAAGCCTGCCTCTCTAGCTGCCTTTCACTCGTTCCCCACGCCGGCGCCCCGTAGCCTGGAGGACCGTCGGGGTTAGAAAGCTGGCCCGGATGAGAAACCATAGAGACCGGAAGTGTGTCCCTCTTGCTTCCGGTCCTAGATTTGGAGCCAGCGCCCCCGCTGGGCCGGAGGGGAAGTGACGCTGCTGTCGGGAACATGGCAGCGACGGCGACTGTCCCATCGTCGGCTACGACCTCGGCCACGACGACAGCCACTGCAGCGGCTCTCGGGGAGGTGGAGGATGAAGGACTCCTGGCGTCGCTGTTCCGGGACCGCTTCCCGGAGGCCCACTGGCGTGAGCGGCCCGATGTGGGCCGTTACCTCCGGGAGTTGAGCGGCTCGGAGCTGGAGCGGCTGCGGCGCGAGCCCGAGCGCCTGGCGGAGGAGCGGGCGCAGCTGCTGCAGCAGACGCGCGACTTGGCCTTCGCCAACTACAAGACCTTCATCCGCGGCGCCGAGTGCACCGAGCGCATCCACCGTCTCTTCGGCGACGTGGAGGCGTCGCTCGGCCGCCTGCTCGACCGCTTGCCCAGCTTCCAGCAGAGCTGCAGGTGCGGCGAGCCCGGCGCTAAAGGGGCTTTTAACGACTCTAATAGCTGACATTTATGATGATAGAAATAGCTAACACTTACGTGGCTCTTACTACGTGTCAGGCTCTGCTGTGAGCATTTTCTTAATCCATTTAAACTTCACAACAGCCTTCGAGGCAGGTACTGTTATTCCCATTTTATGTATGAGGAAGTTAAGACTCAGAGGTGACTGTCCAAGGGCACAGCTAGTAAGTTTCGAAGTCAGAATTGGAACCCAGCAGCACCTCCTTCCCCCATAGGTGTTGTGAGCACTAAACCAAGAGAATCCATGCAAAGCACTTATCCTTGGGTCTGACATAGTTAACGCTTTACACTTGTCATCTTAACATATGTGCATGTTTGTGTAAATATATATGTACACACACCAGCTCAGACCAGAGGTCACCTGCTCCAAAACTCATTAATAGGAAGCTGACAAGGAAATGCTCCCATTTGGGGGCAGCAAAAATTATGAAAAAAAATCCCTCCTTTTTGATCCATCTTCTGCCTCCCTAGATCTTAAGTCCATTATCCCTAATTCTGCCTCCCAGCCTTTCATGGTAAAAGTTTCTTTTCTTTTGGGTCTTTGGATATTTGACAATAGCTTTTGTACCCTTCCACCCGCCTAGAATAAATAGGGGACTTCATAAAGCCGGTCTCTGCAATTATGAAGAAATGGAGCCTGTGGTGGGAACTAAGGTTGAACGATAGCATAGGAGATTAAGAGGCTGAGGGAACTGGGGGTAAGGCTGTAGCTTGTAGGCTAGTTCAGTGCATTATTACCAAAATAATAACAGCTTTTATTAAAGGAACATTTACTGTGTCAGGTTCTGTGTTGAATGCTTTATACATATCATCTCATTTAATCCTCACATCCTTATGAGGTGGTTCCTACTGCTATTTTACCAATGAGGAAACAGTTCAGAGAGCCTAAGTACCTTGCCACAGCTAGTTAAGTGGCAGATCTAGGTTCAGATCTTTTTATCATTTATTAGTTGTGTGATCTTGGACAAGTTGCTTAATCTCTCTGGGATCAAAGTTTCCTCAAGAGTAGTAGTATTTACCTCAAAAATTTGGTGTGAAGATTAAATCAGATAAATCATCCAGCCCAGTGCCCAGTTCATATTAAACGCTTGGTAACTGTAGCTAAGGTTTGGGTGCAGAGCAGTGAGCAACCAACATTCTCCTGACTGTTACTAGGAACTTTGTGAAAGAGGCTGAGGAGATCAGCTCAAATCGACGGATGAACACGCTGACTCTAAACCGGCATACAGAAATCTTGGAAATCCTGGAGATTCCTCAGCTCATGGACACCTGTGTTCGGAACAGCTATTATGAAGAGGCCCTGGAGCTTGCATCCTACGTCCGCCGACTGGAAAGGAAATACTCTTCCATCCCTGTCATCCAGGTAGCCAGCTTGCCCAGAGAGGACTGAAACTGACGTGCTTGTAATCAGTAATTCTGTGGTCATCACCGAAACTTTAGGCAGAAGATTTAGGGCAACTCCCTGCAGTTTCACATCAGTTTCTGCCAGCAAGGCAGGCTTGAACATAAGAGGTGCATTCACTCAATTGTTCAACTGATAAATGTTAATCGTGTGCCAAGCACTAATGTCAGTGCTCGGGATACAATGTGAACAAAGCAGATGAGGTCCTGGCTCTCATCAGTGTAACCCGACTATTGGCAAATGAGTGAATAAATAGTATGATGCTTTCAGATAGTCGTGAGTGTCTGAAGAAAATAAACCAGAGAACGTGGTAAAAGAGACTAGGGTGGGTTACTCTGGGTAGAGTGGTCAGGAAAGGCTCTTCTGGAGAGCTAACATTTATGCTGTGACACAGGTGATGAGAAGGTGCCAACCACAAGAAGATGTGGGGAGAGAGCAAACCAGAAAGTGGAAAGAATAAGTACAGAGGGCTGAGGAGGGAAGAAGTTGGAATGTTTAAGAAATACAAAGACATCCAGTGTGACTGGATTGCAGCAAGCAGGGGGAAAGCGTCAGGAAGCAAGTGAGGCAGGAGAACCAGCAGGACCTGCAGCCACAGTGAACCAGATCTTTGTTAGTGAACCTGTATGCATCAGCTTTAGAGAATCTACTTTGTGTGTCAGGAAACCAGTGGGAATATTGGTCTGCAATAGTCAGGGTTAGTGGAATGGGTTCCAGGGAGTGTCTTTCCCTATGTGTGTGTAGTGTGACTCACCCCCTTTATTGTCAGGGCATTGTGAACGAAGTGCGCCAGTCCATGCAGCTGATGTTGACCCAGCTGATCCAGCAACTGAGGACCAACATCCAGCTCCCTGCCTGCCTCCGTGTCATTGGCTTCCTGCGGCGCATGGATGTCTTCACCGAGGCTGAGTTGAGGGTGAAGTTTCTTCAGGCCCGAGATGCTTGGCTCCGTTCCATCCTGACTGCGATCCCCAATGAGGATCCCTATTTCCACATCACAAAAACCATCGAGGCCTGCCGTGTCCATCTATTCGATATCATCACCCAGTACCGTGCCATCTTCTCAGATGAGGACCCTTTGCTGCCCCCTGCCATGGGGGAGCACACTGTGAATGAGAGTGCCATCTTCCATGGCTGGGTGCTGCAGAAAGTCTCACAGTTCCTGCAGGTGCTGGAAACTGACCTTCACCGGGGGATAGGCGGCCGCCTGGACTCTCTGCTGGGCCAGTGCATGTACTTTGGGCTGTCCTTCAGCCGGGTAGGGGCTGATTTCCGGGGCCAGTTGGCTCCAGTTTTCCAGCGGGTGGCCATTAGCACTTTCCAGAAAGCAATTCAGGAAGCAGTGGAGAAGTTCCAGGATGAAATGAACTCCTACACCCTCATCCTGGCTCCAGCCATCCTGGGCAGCAGTAACCTGCCTGCTGCTGTGCCAGTCACTCAGCCAGGAACCCTGCAGCCGCCCATGGTGCTTTTAGATTTTCCACCCCTTGCCTGCTTTCTCAATAATATTCTGGTCGCCTTCAATGATCTGCGCCTTTGCTGCCCTGTGGCCCTGGCACAAGATGTGACTGGGACCCTGGAGGATGCCCTTGCCAAGGTGAGCACATGCTGTTGGCTCTCTACTGGGACCTTCCTTGGTAACAGGTGGCCAAACTTTTGTAATAACCCAGTTCCTGTGACAGTGGTGCCTGCTGACTTAGAGAGGTTTAGGGATTTTTCTGGTTGAGACGCTCTGGTTAGTCCCCCTGCATGGGACCTAGCAGTGGCTCACCTGTAGTAACAATTCAGTAATGTATTAGTTTTCTATTGCTGCATGACAAACTTGCACAACCATAGCAGCTTAAAACAACATACATTTATCATTTCCAGTGTTGTTTTGTTTTGTTTTTAGATTGGCACCTGAGCTAACATCTGTTGCCAATCTTCTTCTTCTTTTTCTTCTTCTCCCCAAAGTTCCCCAGTACCTAGTTGTATATCCTAGTTGTGAGTGTCTCTGGTTGAGCTATGTGGGACGCCACCTCAGCATGGCTTGATGAGCGGTGCCATGCCCACGCCCAGGATCCAAACCAGCAAAACCCTGGGCCGCTGAAGTGGAATGCACGAACTTAACCACTTGGCCATGGGGCCAGCCCCTCATGTCCAGTTTGTGTGTGTCAGGAGTCCAGGCACAGCAAACTGGGTCCTCTGCTCACAAGATTACAATCAGTGTCAGCCAAGCTGTGGTCTCATCTGGAGCTCGGGGTCCCCTCTTAAGCTCATTCACATTGGCTGATTTCTGTTCCTTACAGTTGTAGGACTAGGCCTTCAGCACCTAGAGGCCGCCCCACTCCATAGGCAGTTCATGTTGTGGCTTTTTGATTCTTCAAGGCCAACAGGAGACATCCCTCCTTCCTGAGTCTCTTTTAGGGATGTTCTCAACCCTCCTTTAAGAGGCTCATCTGATTAAGTCAGGCCTACCTAGGATAATCTCCCTCTTGATTAATTCAGAGTTAACTGATTAGGGACTTTAATTACATCTGCAAAATCCTTCACCTTTGTGCCATACTCTATTGGTTAGAAACAAGCCACAGATTGTGTCTGCACTCAAGGGGGGGAGATTACAAAAAGGAGTGGATAGCAAGGGGCGGGAATCACAAAAGCCGTCTGAGAATTCTGCCTAACACAAGTAACAGTACTACCACTACTAATATCCTAGTATGGTGCACATTTTCTACACATTTAAATCTTTATATATGGGGATGCTTCTTAAAATGGATGACATCTTATAAATCGTCAGCCAAGTGGCAGTTGTGATGTGGTTGTATAAAATCTTTCTATTGATGTTCTCCTGTAATAAAGAGCAAGAAAGCATGAGCACTGACACTTTTTAGAGTCAATGGAATTCAGATAATACTAATCAGCTAATATTTATGTAGAACTTACTTTGTGCCAGGTGGCATTCATCATATTTTACATGTATTAAGACTTGATCATCACAACCCTATGAAGTAGGTCCTGTTGTTGGCCCTACTTTAGATGAAGAAACTGAGGCAGAGAGGGCATGGAGTACTTAAATAATCACTTGGAAGTCACAGAACCACTAAGTGGCACAGCTGGGACTTGAACCCAGGATGTCCAGCACCTGAGTCTATTCTTAACCCTGTCACTGTGACTCCTGTCTGTAATGTCACGTAGGCTGCTCTGTTATTTATATATGGAACTTTCTTTCCAGCTGTTTTCTTCTTTACAATTTTCTAGTGGTCCTAGCTTCCTGTAACCTCAAAGGCCTTACTCAGTAGAAACCTTTTAGAGATTTGCTTCATTTTCCTGGATCCAATATAGTTCTAGTCCATCTCCCATGGGAGTCAAGCACAGTGTAGTCTCTGTATAATTTCATGATGCTCTTCCACTGGAACTGGACACTGTTCCATTAATGAAACAAGTTGGGTCAGAAATACACCAATGAAGTGGCAGCACTCTGGAGATTGACCACAAGTCTGAATTTAAACAAGATAGTGATATAATGTACTGTTTGGAACTCCTTTCTTCATGAAAACTTGAGGGATGCACATTTGTGCTTAGTTTCATGCACTACTGATGGTGATAGACTACCCCAGTGATTGATGGTGTCCTTGTCTCTTAGGTAACCAAAATAATCCTGGCCTTCCATCGTGCTGAAGAGGCTGCCTTCAGCAGTGGGGAGCAAGAGCTTTTCGTCCAGTTCTGCACTGTCTTCCTGGAAGACCTGGTTCCTTATTTAAATCGCTGTCTCCAGGTCCTTTTTCCACCAGCTCAGATAGCACAGACCTTAGGTAAGAGAAAGGAGAAGAAAAGATTTTTTTAAACTGCTTTATTGATATAATTCATATACTAAATAATTCACCCATTTGTAAAATTCATTGTTTGGTATTAAGTGTACAGAGGTGTGCACCATTACCATTTTGGAACATTTCCATCACCCCAAAAAGATCTCTCATGCCCATCTGTAGTCATTCCCCAATCCCACCCTTAGCCCCTGGCAACCACTGGTCTATTTTCTTTTTTGTTTTGTTTTGTTTTGAGGAAGATTAGCCCTGAGCTAACATCCACCATCAATCCTCCTCTTTTAGCTGAGGAAGATTGACCCTGAGCTAATATCTGTGCCCATCTTCCTTTACTTTTTTATATATGAGATGCCTGCCATAGCGTGGCTTGATTAAGTGGTGCTTAGGTCTGCGTCCAGGATCTGAACCAGCCAAGCCGGGCGGGCCACCAAAGCTGACAGCGTGACCTTAACTGCTATGCAATCGGGCCAGCCCCTGATCTACTTTTTGTTGCAATAGATTTGCCTTTTCTGGACATTTCAAATGAAATCATACAATATATGTGAATACCTGGCTAAATGGAAGAAGCCAGTCACAGAAGAACCACAGATTGTATGATTCTATTTATATGAAATGTTTAGAGGTGTTTTAAAAATATTTATCCCAAACTGTCTTCAGTTCCCTGTGCCCTCTCTCTCTGCGCCTGTGAAGGGGGCGTGGGAAGCACTGCTCCAAGGGCAGTGGGCCAGCGATGGCACCAGCAGAGCGGCTGCTCTCCGCTTTCCCCCAGCTTCTGCCTTGGGCCTGTCACGGGGAACCGGTGCCTGCCTTGGTTCTCGGGCTCTTACTCCATCCGCCCTACACTGTGCTGTTCCAGATCACCTTCAAAGTCTCACTTGACAGTATAGCTTCCTGTCCCATATCATAAAGATGAATTTTGTGTGGAAATATGGTAGCTGTGTCTGAACTTCCTCTAAGTGTTTTTTCTTTCCTGTGACATCAGTATTTTAACTTATTAAACGTTTTTTCCATTCCCTTTCCCTACCATGGGTCAGGCGTTCCACCCACTCAGCTCTCCAAGTACGGAAACCTCGGGCACGTGGACGTCAGCGTCGTCCAGGAGCCTCTCGCCTTCATCCTGCCCAAGAGGGAGACGGTCTTCTGTCTAGACGAGGAGGAGCTGGTGCCCGAACTCCCAGCCCCGGCCCCAGCACTCCCCGCCGAGGAGCCGCGCCTCGAGCCTGCCACTCTGGCCTCCTCTGAGGCGGGGCAGGAGGAGGAGCCTGGGTCGGCGGAGCCGCTGCCGCCTGACGCGCCCGGTGCGGGCCCCTGACGGGCCTTCCCGCCGCCGACCGGCGCGGTCCCCGGGCTCGGGCGCCGGGCTCCCGGCAGGGCCCGCTGAGAAGGAGCGCCGCCGCGGGTGTGGAGGCCTCGGAAAGCGCGAGTGCGTCCCAGGGGAGAGGCTGCCGAGGGATTCAGGAGAGGAGACCGAAGGGGGAACCTCCGAGTGCTGCTTGTAAAAGGCTGATTGTACGATAAGAAATGGAATTCAATAATAAAGCTGACTGACGTCACCGAGAGGCGGGCTGCGCAGTGTGGGCGGTGCCAGCGCCCCCGGGAGGCGCGTGGGAACTACGCTTCCCGGCGTTCCTGGCGGCGGAAGCCTCGGCTACGGAGGCCGGCGAGGGACGCGGGTGGGTGGCTCCGCTTGGGCGCACCATGGGCCTGCTGCTGGGGTCGCTGCAGGCGAGGGCGCGTCGCTGCACGGGGCCGGCCCTCCTGTGGAGAGAGGGGGTGGCGGGCGGCAGCGCCCGGGCCTGCAGCTCCACGCCTGCCTGGGACGGCCTCGAGGGCCCGGCGCGCCGGCGCTCCTACTGGCGCTACCTGCGGCGTCTGGTGCAGGGAGCGCCTGAGCCGCCCTACTCGCGTGTGTGCCAGGTCGGGGACCCGGCGCTGCGGGCCGTGGCAGCCCCGGTAGAGCCGGCACAGCTGGCGGGGCCGGAGCTGCAGCGGCTGGTGCAGCGGCTGGTACAGGTGATGCGGCGCCAGCGCTGCGTGGGCCTGAGCGCGCCGCAGCTGGGGGTGCCGCTGCAGGTGCTGGCCCTGGAGTTCCCCGAGGCGCTGTGCCGCGCCTGCGCGCCGCGCCTGCGCGAGGCCCGGCAGATGGAGCCCTTCCCCCTGCGCGTGTTCGTGAACCCCAGCCTGCGGGTGCTGGACAGCCGCCTGGTTACTTTCCCCGAGGGCTGCGAGAGCGTCGCCGGCTTCCTGGCCTACGTGCCCCGCTTCCAGGCCGTGCAGATCTCAGGTGCGGGGCGGCGAGGGCCCTGGGGTGGCTGGGTAAGCGCGTTCATCTGTTCCGTCTGTGGAGGCGGCGGCCTCGGATCCCACGAAATGGTTTCTGCGAAGTTCCAGTTAAGGTGTAGACACGTTGACGGCTGACCAGCGGAGCCTCCTGGCATGAAGAAAGGGCAGGACCCGGGAGCGGAGGGGGTTCAGGCCCGACAGATTGGGATGGGGAAAGAGGCTCCTGTGAGAGCAGAGCCAGCTCAAGTGGGGCACAGGGGTGAGGGACCCAGTCCCACTGTTAGTTCACACTCGGTCCTCTGCTCTGCCCTCTTGTTCGCTCTGTGTCTTTCTGTCTCTAACACACACACACTTCTGTTCTAATTAGATTTGTCATGGTGGAGTGAAAAGTGGGACCCAGTTTTGCCCAGTCCAGGATAATGAGGCAGCCATCCCCGGTCTGTCGTACCACAGGATGTTTTGCCGAATGTGGTCCTTTGCTGGAGTTGGGATGATTGTTCCTCTTGAGCAAGGCACTTAGTCTAAGAGGGTCAGAAAGTCGACGGTATCCCACTATTTTATGTTGTACCAAGCTGAAATGCTTTGTTAGGAATTGAAAGCAAACAGCAATATTTCAGAAGCGCCGGGAGTGTTCAGAGGGGAAGCACCTTGGGAAGATCATTTCTCATCTCAGCCCCGTAGTGGCCCACCAACCGAACTGTCAGAGTTGGGAACCAGGTTGAATACTTGGTAATCGGCAGAGTTGAGGCATCATTTATAGGAAGGACAGGGGCTGCTGTCAACATTCCCTTCTGATGCTGCCTCCTGTGAATAGAACAGCCAGGGACAGGGAGAGGGTAGGGAGGTTGGCAGTGATGCAGTTCAGCATGTCCTTACCCAGGCTGTCACTTCCTTTGCAGGGTTGGATCCTAGAGGAGAGCAGGTGGTGTGGCAGGCGAGTGGGTGGGCAGCCCGCATCATCCAGCATGAAATGGACCACTTGCAGGGCTGCCTGTTCATTGACAAAATGGACAGCAGGACATTTACAAACATCCACTGGATGGAAGTGAATGACTAAAGCTTTCCTGCTACATCTGAGGATTCTGAAAACCAAGACAAAAACATTTCAGCTGGGCATGTCTGACTTGGGATCGACTTGGTATTGGCTTGGCTCTAACAGAAAACAATAAACTTCCAAAGCATGGCAAACTGAGATGGAGGAAGATGTTTAAAGTGTTTGCCCTGAAATGAACTATGAACAAAAAATAGTGCCTTCAACTTGAGAAGAAAAATAACTTCCCTAAAGGAGTGAACATTTCCTGGCAATTTTGTATGGAGATAAGTGAGGTAAATAAATAGCCATTCTCAGTAGACATTTCTTTCTTTCTTTCTTTTTTGAGGAAGATTAGCCCTGAGCTAACATCTGCTGTCCATCTTCCTCTTTTTGCTGAGGAATACTGGCCCTGAGATAACATCCGTGCCCATCCTCATCTACTTTGTATGTGGGGATGCCTACCACAGCATGGCTTGCCAAGCGGTGCCGTGTCCTCACCCGTGATCCGAACCGGCAAACCCCAGGCTGCCGAAGCAGAACATGTGTGCTTAACCACTGTACCACCGAGCCAGGCCCTCAGTAGACATTTCTTAAGACTTGTGTAATCTCTTCTCAAAGCCAAGATTTGATAATAATGTGGTTCCAAAATATCTGAAAGCTGTGTTTAAGAATGAAGGTTAAGGTGGTTGACTGTCTTCACTGACTTCTTTTGACAAAGGGCTTGTGGTGTGTCTTACCTGCAGTGTCTCCTTTGCCTTGGACACCAGTGTCCTTGTGAGGGTAAAACACAGGGCAGAATGGCCCCGGTCCATGGAAGTGTTTAATGACAATACTACTGTAAATGAGCGCCCACACATTTTAACAGGTTCAGATACAGTTTAGTAGGTCTCCAGCTTTTGCCTTCCACCTTTAACAGAGCTGGGGAAGATTTTTCTGCTGAGATCTCTTGGGCAGCTGGTACCTGGCTATTCTTTGGGAGGAGGCCATGGAGCACGGCTAGGGGAGGGGTGACAGTTGAGAAGGAGCAATGAGCCTCTTTCTGTCACAATTAGAACAGAAACAGAAAGCAGAACTTGTGCTTCCTGGTCACCACACTTATTTTGGAAAAATAAATTAGCATCATGCTGGCCAATGTTTAGCCTTAAGACACTGTCAAGCTTTGTCAAGAGGTGAAGGAACTCATTTCTTTACATACTTGTCTTACCTCATTTTTATGCCAAGTTTTGCAACACAGGTTCTCTTACCAAACAAAGTCCTCAAAATCCAAGTACTTACGTAGTAAGTCCAGTAAGTTGTTTAGAGAAAATGTGCTTTAAACAGCAGTTAATTAAAGGAACACAGAGACCCACTGTCCTCTATGGCTTTCTCTAAACGGGCCAAGTCTGGGGGCCTGTGAGGCCAAGCAAAAGTGAACTGGCTGTGTGTGCATTAAATGTTGGAGAGGAACAGGACGCGGCAGTGCCCCGAGGTGAGGTTGAAGACCCAACTATTGGGGAAGTCTCTAGAAAGCGCTCATTTATACTGAAAACATGGGTCCTTATGAAAATTAGAATTCAAGGAGCCTCCTTTCCCTTGGACAATGTCCAGAAGCTCCTGCAGGGTGGCACCAGAACATTCTGATGCTTCCTTACAGTGCTCTGAGATTAACATCCCTTAGTAATGCCTTTGTAATAGAGATCAGTAGCATATGCCTGCAGCTTTTTGACCCAGAGGCCCAAGAGTAAGTGATTGCTCAGAATGGACCTCGGAGAAAGCCTGAGACTATCTTGCTGAGAATATGTGAGAATTACTGGTGTAACCAAATCCACATTGGAGGAAGGATTTGGTCAGCTAGCTCAAGACACTACAGCCCAAAGGCAACAAATCCTCACATTTCCAATAAGGAAAATTTCTTCCACCTCAGGCAGATATATCAGTCACAAAACCACAAACACAAATCAGCATCTTGAGCTAATAAAAGTTTTAGAAGTCAACTTCCACAGTGAAAGCCAATGTAGGCAGAAGGTTTAGAACAGAAACCCCAGGTAGGGAAGAAGTGAATTTCAGATTAAGCATTTAGGGCAGGAAATTCCTCTGCATATATTAGCCATGTTTACCATAGATGGTGAGGCGTCAGCCTGTTTGTTCAGCCTCATTAGTGAACGGGACATTGATTCACCCTGTCACTGGTGGCATAGAGAGAGAAATGGAAAGGCAGGGCACCTGTGAAAGCTGTCACTAGAACTATGAGGATGAACCACAGCCCTAAAGTTTCTGTTAACCCCTGTGACCTGTCAAGGTGTTCAAGCAGAAATGAGGAAGGTTCAAAAAACAAGAAGCAAGGACCTGATTCAAGTAAAGGTACCTGGAGGTAGAATTAAAAAACACAGCTAACTAACATCAAGCAGTACAAGCAGGGGACAGCTGTTAGTCCAGCATTTACAAACACTAATTGGTGGCTGAGGGCACATGACTAACCAAGAAGTCTGTGGGAATTCCTGAGTGAGGGACAAAGATTCCAGCCACAGTTGCTGCATAAGTGTCATTTGCAGGTCAAGCCCACTGATGCTCCAGGTACTGAGAGGGGAGCTAACTCATCAGCACTGGAGAGGAGCACAGGGCCCAGGCCTTCAAGGAACCAAGCAAAGTTGGCTCAATTCAGCAGATGCTCCTAATCAGATCAAAGAAACACCACTGGGGTAAGGCTAAAATGGCCTACAAGTTGGCTACATAATCAGTTCTGGACCAACGGGGTTTGAAGATAGGAATAATACTGGTTTCTGGAGGGGGAGGACAGCTAGAAGCACTGAGGGCCAGGCCTTTTCTGTGCATTCATATGCTTGTGGTCAACAAGTGACAGCTTCTACTGCTTCTGCTGCCCATCAGACAGCATTTCCAGGGCTGCCAGCTCTGGAGCCTTGGGTGTCTCACTAACAGGGGTCACAAATTCAAATGGCCAGAGGGGCTGGGCAGGAAATACAAACAAGTGAAGCAGTCCACATGGAGACAGGTAAGCTAGAGAGCATGTTCCCCTTCTGGACAGGGCAGCCCCTGCTCAGCTGTAGCTGGATAGGTTGCCTCATGCGGGTGCAGGCCCAGGATTACCTGAAGAAATGTGAATCTTTACATAAACTCTTGACTTTTAAATGTTGGCAGCAGACCAAACCAAACACAACTACCAGCCATATCTGGCCCCAGCCCTCCCAGTTTGTAGCCTCTGATCTGGTGGCTGGACAAGAACTGACCAGGTGCCATAAACACCCCTGGCCACACTTCTGAGGCCTTGGGGGAAGAAAGGTCTCGAGAACCTGACTGGAGAACAGGCCTGGGAAGTGCAGCAGCTGGCAACATCCCTACTTGCTACTCTGCTGAAGAGCAGAGCAGAGAGAAAACCAAAGGGTCTTTCCACTGGAAGCAAGTGAGGCCTTCAAAGGGCCCTAGACAAGAATCAAAGATGAGATCACTCAGGTGGCTCAAGAAGGGAAAAGGATTTATTAGCCCATTTCCAGGACAGGGACCCGGGGGCAGTGGCTGGGTTCAGTGTTCTCACATTCACAGGGAAGAAAAGGCAGCCGCGAGACCGCCTGGCTGCCTTCACTCGTTCTGATCTACACAGCTTTGTGCTCACAAAATCCATCCTCTCCTCCCCCATGGAGGACACAGGGCTCGGGGTGCCGACCTAGGAGGGTACCAATGGCTTGGCTTGATTCTCAGCCTTTGCAGGCGAAGCTTGGGCTGGAGATCCAGGGCATCCGCCATTCCATTCACAAGGAGCAAACCTCAGGTCTAGGAGGAACGGCCGTGGGGACGGCAAGCCCTTCTGAAGGTCTGCAGCACCGGCCCCACAGCACCGGCTGCTCCCACGCCTTGATGCTTCCCGGAGAGTTTAACTTTATTTAGAAACAAGACGAAAATCCAAGCAGCATTAATTTAGGGGAACAAAAACGATTTAAAAAAAAACCATGGAGGGGCAGGACAAGGAGTTGGCAAGCATCCAGAAGAGGAGGAGGAGGAAGGAGGAGGAAGAGCCAGTATTCCACCAGGTGCCCAGTGTGCTTCTGCGTCTCTGCGGCCGGGGGGGCCCTTCCTTCCTGCTCCCCGGCTGGCGGCCAAACAGCAGAGGGGACGCTGTAGTGACTTTAGGACAAGCCCTGGACCCCTGTCCGGCCACCGACATGGGGCATGCTGTGGATTTACCCCAATCAACCTCCCACCTTCACCCGAGTGAAGAAGCTTTTAACTCTCCTGTCCAAAGTCCTCTGAGAATTTCTTCACTTTCAGGAGGTCCTCTGCATTCACGGTAGGCCGAGTGGTGGCCAAAGACCGGAGCATGTCCGACTGCAAAGACAAGAGCGTGCAGCTGAGGAGGAGCCGGCTCCAGGTCCTCAGCCTCATCGCATCGCAGACCCAGGCAGAGGCCTGCCTTCGAGGTCAGCCCTGGTCCCAAGTGCAGAACTCCCTATGGCTGCCTGACTTCTGCCTGAATGCCTCCCGTGACAGGGACACTCTTCCCTCCTGAGGCAGCTCATGTCACTTCTAGACAGGCCTACTTCTGGTCTGAAAGAATCTAAGCTCCCATCATCTGTTAACTCCCGCAAGAAACTCTTTCTAACTGCACGCCCACCAGGCCAGCCACAATGGCAGACACTTGCCACACAGAAAGGGCAAGACTAGGATAAGGAGAGGTCAAGACTAATCAGGTGAGAAGCTGCCTGTGCAAATGCATCAAATCAAACCATGCCGACATATATTTATTTCTGTGTACAAAATAAACCAAAGCCATGGAATCATGTAGTCACTTCATCTGGCCTTTACTCTTCTTGCTGAAGAAAATAAAATGCTAATAATATGGCCTCCATCCCCGGCCCCCAGTGAGGTCAATGGCAGGAGCCCCAGCTACCAAGAGCTCCAAAGGCCATTCTCTGTTCAGAAGGAGCCACAACAGCCCAGGACAGAGGAGAGCCGCTTATTTTTACTCTTGAACTCAAGCCCCCAGTCTTCTGGGTTCTGTGCAGTTCTCTCTCCCAGCTGGCCACTTACCATGCAAACCACAGGCTCTAAGAGTTTGTCACTAGGGACATCCATCCAAGTCATCTCCATGGCTCCTGGGTCCCCTGGTGAGCATGGGGTCAGGAGGTCATCAATCATAATGCTAGGGTTGGTGCGGGAAGGGCCACAGACCTGAAATGAAACAGTAGTTTGACTGGCTGGAGGGGCTGCCCCTCACTCTTTGGGGAAGGGGCAGGACACCTCAAATTTCTGAGTCCTGAAGAGAAGGTAATGGTAGAGTAAGAAGGAATGCCTGGGTTTCTAGGCCATCAGTCTGAGGAGGGATGGCTCCTTCAAAGCTCTCAGGCTGGGTAGTCAAAGTTGTTCCAAGTCTGATTCAGAGGTCAGAGGTGGTTAGCGTGCTATTCCAGCTATGGTTTTCCAAAATCTCAATTTATGGCCCAAAATGCCTTGATATCTTCCTATTCCTCATTAACTTCATTAAATCTCACCATGAACGCAGTGACATCAAAAATGTTTTTCCAACCGAAGTCTGCTCCATTGGCAACATTCCCCCAAACATCCCCAACTCTTCACTCAAATGTCACCCTGTGTGGTCTGTCCTTTAAGGGTGCAACCTGCCCTCCCCGCTCCAAACCTAGGAAACACCAGACCTCCCGCCCCTGCTCTCTTCTCCCTCATGACCCTCCAGGAAGCGAGTCTTTACTTGTTTGTTGTCTGTCTCCCTACCAGGAAGGAGGGTCCTGGAGGGCAGGAATTTTTGTCTGCTGTTGTCACGAATGTCTCCCCAGCACCTAGAACAGTGCCAGGCACTTAGAAGACCCTCAGCAGACACTTGGCAGAGATCTGCTGCGTGAATGGAGGTCCTCCTTACAGTGTGTGATTTGGTACCCACCCCTTTCACACAATGAGTAGCGTCCACCATGCACAACAGCACCGTGCTGACTGCGGGGGTGGCAGAGGTGACTAGCATGGTGCCTTGTCCTCTAATTTCACACAGTCTGAGACAGTCACACTCAAGCAAGGAGAACTGCAGGGACGGGGAGAGCAGGTGCAACCCAGCCCCTAGAGCCAGGGGGCTCACTTTGCACTTGCCCTTGGTTCCCCAGGAGACCCAAGATGTGTCACCTGAGCAGCAGGGGAGCTGGCAAAAAAAGCCGCTACCCCCTTTCCTGTGACACTTTCTAAGCCATCATTGCCGGTGCACTCACCTTTTTGAAGTGTGTTGCTGACTGTACTTTTCTAACAGGCTGCATGAGGGAGTCACGCACGATGACACTGATGTCTGCACCAGAGTAGCCTTCCGTCTTCCGGGCCAGCTCCTGGATGTTGGCATCCGTGAGGTTGTGGGGAGTGCTCCCCAGATGCAACCGGAACATCTGGGCGCGGGCAGCCTCCTCCGGCAACGGGATGTAAATTCGCTTTTCAAACCTAGAGAGCCAAGCACATGGGGGCACTTGGGAGCAGATGGCGGAATGGTCTCAATGGAGAGGGGCAGTGGGCCCTCCAGAAGCCGCTTCACTAAGGGCTCTGCTCACTGTGCAGACACGGAGAAGCCTCCAGAGAAAAGGGGTCAGGCTGCACCCGACTGCCAGCAGCAGGTTGACCGTGGCTGGAGAAAGACCTCTTACTGGGGAAGACTCACCTCCTTCTAATGGCCGAATCCAATACCCACGGGATGTTTGTGGCACCAAGAACCAGAGTCCCATCGTTGTTATTCCCCACCCCTGTGGAGAAAGGGAACAGACGCTGACCCAGAACACCTGCAAGGATCAGTCAGAACCTGCGGGAAGGACTCAGAGGCTTTGTGTCCTGAACTAGCGCCATCCCTGTGCAACCACCAGCAGGGGCCCAACTGGCTTCGCTGGGGCAAAGCGCCCTACAGGCCTGCCTGCCCCAGGAGGGGCGCAGAGGCCGCAGTAACCTCTCCACAATGACCACCTGAGGAGATGGAGCTGCGAACTGCTTCTCTGATACTTCCCTCTACCCTAAGGAGAACTAACTCCAGCCACAGCTAATAACGAAGCCCTGGGCTGGCCTTAGATGGAAGGAGAACCAGGGAGGGGACCTGGGACTGGCACGCACCCTGCATCTGGACCAAGAACTCTGTTTTGATCCTTCGGGCAGCCTCGCTCTCATTTTCATTGCGGGAGCCGCAGAGGGAATCCACCTCGTCGATGAAGATGATGGAGGGCTTGTGCTGCCTGGCCAGCTCAAACAGGTTCTTGACTAGCCTGTGAAGGTGGGAAATGGGGTTGGGATCCAGACACCCACAGACATGCCCGGTCAGGGTCCCAGTCACCACTTCTCTCCTCTCGCCCTTCCCATGAGGAGGTCGAGACTACAGTCATGCTTGATTTCAGAAAACATGGTGGCAACAAATCCTCTGGCAGCACTATACCAAGAGGAAGAGCAAGCCTTGGCATCAGCTTCAAATCCTGGCAGCCCCATTCCTTAGCTCTGGACTTAGGACAAGTCACTTCCCTTCCTCTCAGCCTCAGTTTCATCATCTGCAAAATGGAGTCAGTATGGGGAACAGTTAACTATGTAAAGTCTCCACAGAGGACACTCACCTGGTACCCAATTATTGTGAGGGCCTGTCTCTTCCCTTCATGAAGACTCAACTCTGCCTAGTTCCCTTTCAATTTCAGCTGTTTGTCAGGATGGTGTCCCACCCAAGAAGCTGGCAAGATACCCCTCTCCTGACTACTTCTCCCTGACATCCAACAGCGGCTCCTCTGGGAGGTGACTCCAAGGGCAGGGGAGCTGGACCACGAGCAGCTGCCGGCACTGCCAGCAGAGCAGGAGCTGGCAGCTGACTTACTTCTCACTCTCCCCCAACCACTTAGACATCAGGTCTGAGGACGACACAGAGAAGAAGGTGGAGTTGTTGGCCTCTGTTGCCACCGCTTTGGCGAGGTAAGACTTCCCTGTGCCAGGGGGTCCAAAGAGCAGTATGCCTCGCCAAGGGGTACGCTTGCCTACGAGAAAGAGTAAACTGAAGTGAGCTTCCTCTTGAGAGGGGAAAGGGAACAGAAAAAAGCAGAGGGGGGGCTGGCCCCGTGGCCGAGTGGTTAAGGTCGCGCGCTCTGCTGCAGGCGGCCCAGTGTTTCGTTGGTTCGAATCCTGGGCGCGGACATGGCACTGCCCATCAAACCACGCTGAGGCAGCATCCCACATGCCACAAATAGAAGGACCCACAACAAAGAATATACAACTGTGTACCGGGGGGCTTTGGGGAGAAAAAGGAAAAAAATAAAATCTTAGTCACTGTAAATAGTCAGAAAGGACTAGTTCTGCAAGACAACTGACTCTAGGAGTAAAGGGAACTAAATACCTGCTGAGAGCTTGGTCCTAGCCGAGTCGCCACCTGTTCCTAGACACCTCAGGGTGGGAACCCCGGGCTCCCTTGGAAGCCCGATATTTTTATATCTGGGCCTAAAGCAGCTCAACTCTTACCTGTGAACAAGTGTGGGAATTTAATTGGCAAAATAACAGCTTCTTTGAGGGCCTCCTTGGCCCCCTCCAGCCCGGCCACATCACTCCACCGAATGTTGGGCTTCTCCATCACGACAGCACCTGCACGAGGATGCAGAGCCTTCAACCCGGAGCCTGATGGATGAGCCTGAGCCGACCCACCATGGGGCCCCCACCACATCCCCCTGCCACTGCCACGGAGCCTCCAGCCTCTTACCCATCAGTTGTTCCTGCAATTTCTTTTTCTCTGGATTATCCCCTTCACTGTCACTATCACTGCTGGGAAAGGAGACAGAAGACGACAGGCTAGAGCAAGAGGCAGCTGGCAAAGAGGCTCTCAGGGCAAGGCCAGGCTCTGGCTGCCAGCACAGTGGGCAAGGGATGCTTTCCTCGCTTAACAGTGCTGAGAGACCCGCAAACACGTACCTCAGGGATGTTAGCGCCACATGTTACCAGCACTTCCCTCTGGATCCTCCAGGAAATACTCATAACCCATCCTTGTTTCTTCACAAAGGGAATAAGAAGAGAGACGTGTGTCCTCTCTACAAGGCTGGTGAGGGACATGTGCTTTGGCTGGACTTCAAGAGCAGCAGGGCAAGTAATTGGAGCTGTCACTCACCTTTCATACAGACTTAAAATCAGACAGCAAGAGGCTATGACTCAGAGAAGAGGTGAACCTTAAGTATAAAGGGGAGCACCTGAAAAAGCAACAGTCTCTGGTCTCCCGCAGGACAGGTCCCTATCTGGACATAAGTGATGTACTACCCTCAGAACTCTTCCAGCCGTCCTGGAGATGCTTGGCCTCCTGCCCCTTCCTCGGTATATCTCCTACTCTGGGGAATCTAAACACGGTGCATCCTCTCCACCCAGGAGCAGAGCCTCTCACCTCTGGTGAGGCAGCTGACACAGCACCCCTCTCTCCTACTCCATGACCCTCCTGCTGGGGACCCTCCCCCACCTCCAGGACACCACTGGCCTTTGTGCTCAGCTAACTGGAATCTCCACAGTGGGCAAACCACAGATGTGAGGTGAGAGGCTATGGAGGGAATGCTGGCTTTGAAGTATGAAACAGAAGCCCTGGGTGCGGGTCCAGATCCCATCAAGTACCAGTTCTGGGACCCTGGCAATCTCTGAGCCTCTCTGAGTCTACAGCCACATCCATCAGATGAAGATGAAAACTCTGACAACAGCAGCTGACATTTATTTAATCCTTACTGCACAGCAAGCTTGATTCTCAGGACTTTACCCACATCATCTCATTTGCTCCTTGGAGCAACACGAGGAGGGAAGTCCCATTATCTTCCTCCTCCAACAGATGAGGAGCATGAGGCGGGGGGCGGGGGGCAGGTCATCATGGCACTCATCCAAGGTCACATGACTAGGAGGTGGCAGAACCAGGTCATACCCTGAGAGCCTGGCTGCAGAGTCCAAGGCTCATAACCTCCATGCTGGCTCCCCATCTCACCCACAGCTTTTCTGCGCGGACTCAATGAGATGACGTACATGGAAGCATTCTGGGAAGTGCTTGATGAAAGCAGTTGTGGGCATTACCACTATTACACCGTGGAAGTCTAAGGCAGCATTAGCACCAAGAATGACAGCGACACAGGAAAACGGCCCATGCTGGTGGGGAACCTGGCCGGCCCTCCATTCCTGTACTCACCCCTTGCTCTCACTCTGATTCTCTTTGACTGGCTTCTTGCTGTGCTTCTCTTTGTTTCGTAAATAATCCTTCAGCTTCTCTGCCCGGTCTAGGTACTGCATGCACTTGGCTCGAATACTCTCCTTGGCCTTGTCGCTGTGTGCCTCATCTGCAAAAGGGGAACCAGAGAAGGGTCCCTCTGAGCCCCCATGTGCCCACCGTCCTCTTGAAGGGGACCTGTGGCTGGGGAAGAGCCCGTGTGTGACTCACATTTGATAGCATGTAGGAAATACTCCACGGCATGCTGGTAGAGCCGGAGCGCCTCCTCGTAATTCTTGGCTTTATCCTCTTCTGTGGCTTTCGTCACCAGATCAATGGCTTTCTGGAAAGGCAAAGCAAATAACTCAGTGCTTCCCAAGAGACCCAGAAAGCCCTTGGGGTCTCAGGCAGCAGGATACACTGACAGACATTGCCAGGCCTGTGGATTTGTCAGTCACAGATCATTATGTTGACCTACTTTTCCAATATCAACTAGAAAGTCCTTAAAAGGAAGATTTAAAAGATAGCCATCCCTCTTCAAAATATGCTCATACAGTTAAAAGCAATCTCCTTCTCAGTCCTCACTCTGGATTTCACCAAGTGGAAACCTGATCAAATATCTCAGGTTAGGGCTCAAGGGGAGTTCACTTTCTGTTCCATGGCCTCAAGGGAAAGAGAAACGGATCTGGACTCAGAGCCTGTAAAAGAGGAAACACTGGAACCAAGTGGTTGCTGTGTTGCTCAGCATGGAAGCCAGAAACCACACCTGACGTCGAGCACCAGAGAAGAGCCAGCCAACTAGGAAAGTCCTTCATCGATCTGAGAGTTTCTATGAGATGGACTCAAAGGGATCCCTACCTCCTTCTCCTGGCCCACCTCACTACTCTAGGATGAAAGGAGAAGACAGTTTTCCTAAAGTTGATCCCTAGGAAGGGGATGCTTAGACCCTGGGTCAATATACCAGTAACTCCAGTAAAAAAGTGCTTGCAGGCTGGTCCGGTGGCACAGCAGTTAAGTTCGCACGTTCTGCTTTTGGTGGCCCGGGGTTCGCCGGTTCGGATCCCGGGTGCAGACATGGCACCGCTGGGCAAAAGCCATGCTGTGCTAGGCGTCCCACATATAAAGTAGAGGAAGATGGGCATGGATGTTAGCTCAGGGCCAGTCTTCCTCAGCAAAAAGAGGATTGGCAGTAGTTAGCTCAGGGCTAATCTTCCTCAAAAAAAAAAAAAAGACAAGTGCTTGCTTACTCCAGAGGCATACGTGTGCTGCCAATTGAGGGGACCTGTCCTCTGGAACCCTCTGAGAACTTTGTGAGAGTGTCTTTGTGAATCTCATAAATCCTGGAGGCCTGTTCTAGACTGAACTTCAGGCATGCTGGACCTCTCAAGCAGCTGCCCCACTCCTACATATCCAGTTTTAGAAACCATGGCTTCACGAACCCAGGAAGCGTTAGCAGAATCACCCTCCTCAAGCTGAGGCAGCACTAGACGCCAGGCAGGCAGAGCTCACTACAGACACACAGTTCCGTCCTCAGCAAACAATAAACCTCCTGACCAGCTCTTGGCAGGGCCCGGGCATTTGTGTAGCCCATCCTCATCTGAAAATAAGAAATCTCAGAAAGACAGACACAGATAACACTACAAAACTAACAGACTGGGCTCAGTTGGGCCAGGCTGATGTTGAATGAACTCATCAGGTTGAAGAGCCAAGAAAAGGAGAAAGAGTGCTGGCTATTATTTTCAAGCTTCAGCTCCCTCCACTACCTACAAACAGAGAAAGGCCGGGAGCCCTGAACCTTCTTGGATGACAAGCTTAAACACAAGCTTCATGTGTCTACTTTCTCCCCCACGACCACCCTTCAGGGAAGACATGAAAGGGGCTGCTTCCGTCCCTGGTGGCTTTTCTTTTCCAGAACAAATAACTCCAGTTCCTTGGACTTTTTCACTTTAGATGCCTTCTTGCTAGGGTCTGTCCTTTTTTTTTTTTTTTTTTTTTTTAAAGACTGGCACCTGAGCTGACATCTATTGCCAATCTTCCTCCTCTTCTTTTTTTTCTTCTTCTCCCTGAAGCCCCTCGGTTTATAGTTGTATATTCTAGTTGTGAGTGCCTCCGGTTGTGGGGTCTGTCCTTTTGAAAGGTGGAGCTCAGAACAATACTCCAGATATGCTCTGCCCCTCCTACATGGCAGAGCAGACCCATCTCTTCCCCTCCTTCTAGATACTCAATTAATGCACCTAAGAGCACAATAAGATCTTTCTGGCAACCATGTACAGTTTTTCGCATGCAAGGGGCCTCAGTTACAATTTGAAGAGGAACAGTTTTGCATAACAAGAGCGTACAGTGACAAAACTGCCAGTCCTGCCACATCTCTAGTAACAGGTACAGCAAAGGATGAGGATGAAAGAATAAGTAGGGTAGAGAAGATGTGCTGAGAGAGGAGCTGGCAAACTTTCTGTAAAGGACCAGACAGTACATATTTTAGATTTTCCTGGCTATACAATCTCTGTAGCAACTACTCAACTCTGCCTTTGTAGCCCAAAAGCAGCCACAGACAATATGTAAACGAATGAGGGGGAATGTGTTCCAATAAAACTTTATTTATAGACACTGAAATTTGAATTTCAAGATTTTCATGTATCACAAAATATCCTTTTTTGCTAGCCACTTAAAAATGTAAAAACATATGACATTATGTTAAGTCAAAGGAGCCAGTCTCATAGGACATGTTATATGATTCCACTTATATGAACTGCCCAGAACAGGCAAATCCACAGGGACAGAAAGTAGATTAGTGGTTACCTAGGGCCGGGAGGGACAGAGGGATTGGAGCGTGACGGCTAAAGGGTGCAGGGTTTCTTTTCTGGGTGATGAAAATGTTCTAAAAGTGACTGTGGTGATGGTTGCAAAACTCTGTGAATATACTAAAAGCACTGAACTGTACACTTTAAGTGAGTGAATTGTATGGTATGTGAGTTATATCTTAATAAAGCTGTTTAAAAAAAAAAATGTAAAAAAACATTCTTAGTTTACAGGCCATACAAAAGCCAGGCAGGTACGATCTGCAGGCCATGTGTGCTGACCCCTCTGATAACAGAGCAGAGCTTCTGCTGGTGGACGCTGGGGTCTGGCTTTGAAGTCCAGATAATTCCTAACCTAGGACCACAATTTATTCTTTATGCTTCTCTTACTCCTTTTTCCTCCACCTAGAGTAACCATACCTCCTCCGCCTCCAGGTATCTGAATGCTACCCATCCTTTGACGGTCTGGCCAAATGCCCCTTCTTCCATGACATCTTGCCTAACTCCCGGAAGCACTGTATCTGCCATCACTTATTGAGCACTTACTATGTAGCAGACACAGTGTTAAGAATGCTTTACCTGAACTGCTCCATCTAGAACCACTGTCACAACGTCCCTATATTACCCCAATTTACTGACAGGATACCCGAGGCTCCAAGATCAAGTAGCTAGCCCAAGGTCACATGCTAGTGAGTGGGAGAGTGGAGACTCAAACCCAGGTCTGAGGCCTGAGCATGTTTACATCTTCCGGCCCAGCAGGACTGGCAGCACCCGGAGGGAGGGTCGGTCATGCATCCGGGCGGCGCCACCCCAGCACCACCCTGCACGATCTAGGGAATGAATGAAGGGTCGTTGGCCGAGTAGAGGAAATCGGAGACCGGGGGAGGAGCGGGGGGTTGTTGGCAGGGAGGCAGGAGGCGGCGGG
Organism: Equus caballus; assembly: GCF_041296265.1. Classification (NCBI taxonomy): domain Eukaryota; kingdom Metazoa; phylum Chordata; class Mammalia; order Perissodactyla; family Equidae; genus Equus; species Equus caballus. The sequence goes on along the minus strand of NC_091686.1, from coordinate 19,409,823 downwards.
AGGGCGCGCGGCCCGAGCTCCCCGGGCGGCGCCTGCGAGGCCCGGGTGAGGCTCACGCCGGGCGATCCCGGGGTGCCGGCGGCCCGCAGCGGCCTCGGGGCTCGGCCTGGCCGGGGGCACAGGGGAACTGGGGGGCGTTCTGGACGGGAGGCGGCCCTCGGCTCCGAGCGCGAGAAAAGAGAAACGGGCGGAGACGGCGACAGGGTGGCGGGGCGGGGGCCGCGAGGCCGGGCTCCGAAAGGCCGCCCGCCGGCCCGCAGGCCCCGCCGCGCCTCCTTCCGCCTCCGCAAGCCGGGCCGGGCCGCGCCGGGGTACCTGGAGGGTTGTCGTTGTCATTTCATCTCCTGGGTCCGCCCCACACCCCGCGGCGCTGCTGGCGGCCTCGGTCCGGCCCCGGGGAGCCGAGGGGCTGGGTCCGGCGCTGGGAGCCCGGCGAGTCGGCGCTGGGCGCGGGCAGAGCGGCCGCTGGCAGCCCGAGCCGAGTCCGAGGGCGAGCGAGGAGCGCGGCCCAGAGCGGTCAGGCCCGAGCCGCGCGGCTGCCCCCCGGCGGCCACAGCCGGCACTGCAGGCACCGCTCCTCTCGGCCACGGGGCGGCCCGGGTGAGGGCAGCGGCCGGGCCGGGGTGGGGCGGGGGCGGGGCCAAGAGCACAGCGAGGGCTGGGGAAACGGGGCGGGACCTGGGGCCGAGGGGGCGGGGCCAGAGGCGGGGTTGGGTAGAATCCTCAAGACCTGGACCGTACTTAGCACGAAACAATGCCTATAGGGCAGTTTTACTCTCAGAATAAGCCTGATTTCCCAGAGCTTTGGGTTCCTGATGTTTAATAGGGTATAATGATAATTGGTATCTACTTTGCCTGCTTTTTGGGAGGAGTGAGTGAGCTAGCTAATGTAAACACAGTGTACCTGACACTGAGGGCTCAGCCCGTGGTAACTGTTAATCATGATGCCGCTGGCTCTGTCTGAAGCCAGATTTGTTTTACTTTTCTTTTCTTTTTCTTTTTCTTTTTTTTTTTTTTTGGAAGATTGGCCCTGAGCTAACATCAGTGCCCATCTGCTTCCACTTTATATGTGGGATGCCTGCCACAGCATGGCTTGATAAGTGGTATGTAGGTTCGCACCAGGGATCCCAACCAGCGAACCCGGGCCCTGAAGAGGAACGTGCGAACTTAACAGCTGCGCCACTGGGCTGGCCCCTGTTTTACTTTTTAAATATTAACTCTTCTACGTTCCTCCTTAGGAAAGTGATTTTCTTAGACCTCCAAAGCTGAGGACTTTGCCCGGGGCGAACTTCAGCATAGCAGATTGGTCATTCACATTAATCAATTCGACAATATCCACTATGTGCCAGGCTCTGTGCTAGTTTCTGGGGATACAGCAATGATCAAAACAGCTCCAGGGGAGCCTACAGTCTGAGGACAATGATGATGTTCATCAGGAGATAATAAACATGTTGAAGACCATGTATGAAGGCCCATGTGCTATGTGAGCTTCTAACAGGCAATCTGCCCAAGGGGAGATCAGGAAAGGCTTCCATTTAAGTGGAGATTTGAAGGATGAGGCAGGAAAGAGCACTCCAGGTTGATGAGACAGCCTGTGCAAAGGCCCTGAAGCTCTGAGGAGGCCACTGGTGGAATTTAAGAAACTGGAAGAAGGCTCAGATAGCCAGAGAGCAGAAAGTAAGTCAAAGTCTCATGTGAACTGATGTTGGGGAGTTTGGCAGGGCCAGGACATTTGGCTATTGTAATGTCCTCATAATGTTGGCCAGGACATTTTTATTGTAAAAACAATGGGAAAGTGGGGTTTTTTGGATAAATGACTATAGCCCTAGTATGGAGAACAGATTGCAGGGATGGGGTGGTTATTGCATATGAAGCTATTGTGGTAGTCTACAAGAATGAGGGAAGCTTGGACTCAGGGGGCCGTGGAGAAACACACACAGAATGCAGAGGTTTTTGGAAGACAAATCTTAAGCACTTGGAAATGGATTGGATATGGGGTATGGTGAGGGGTAGGAGGGGACAGAGATGATTCCTGGGTTGCTGGCTTCAGCATCTGGACAGATGGTGTGCTACTGAGATGGAGAATACTGGACAAAGACTAGGTTTGCGGGGTGGAGGGTTGAGGAAGACACAAGTTTCAGGTGCCTTTGAAATATTGTGTCAGTTAAATATATGCATCTGGAAGTCGGAAGAAAGATGAGAGCTGGAGATGCACATCTGTGAGACAGCTGGGCATAGGTGGGAATGGAGCTGGGTGAATGAAGTCTCCTGGGAAGAACAGAGTGAGGGCGTGGTAAGGGGAGAGCCTAGGACAGCTTAGAGGTTTGTGGGCTGAGCAGAGGAGAATGAGCCTGCAAAAGAAGCTCAGAAAGACAGCTGGAGAGTTAGGACAGCCAGAAGAGTGTCTTGGAAGTCAAGGGAGGAGTGTCTCAGGGGGTTGGGGGAGGACAGTTGATAAGGAGAAGGGAGCACAGTACCTAATGCAGCTGAGAAGGCAGACAGTGATATGAAAGACACCAACGGCCTCGGCCAGAGGTGTTTCATTCAGGTGACGGAAGCAGAAGCCATAGTGCAGTGGGCCGGGAGTGAGAGGGTCATCAAGAAATGCTGTCATGAGGAGGGATAACTCTTTCAAGAAGTTTGGGGCAAAGACAGGGAGGCCTTGAGCAATAGCTGCAGGATTTGTGGGGTCCAGGAAGGACTTTTTGATGGTTGTTAATGGGAGAAGAGTTGAGCATGTTTAAAAAGCCAGTGGGAAGGCTCTAGTAGAAAAGGCTAACCAATGGGAATGGAATCAAAGCATATGTTGGAGAACTGACTTTAGCCACTATAGTGGGAGGGAAGACGATAGATGCCTACCCAGGTCAGCTGGAAGGTAACAAGAAGTTGAGAGAGTACCTGTGGATGGCTGCTCTTTTCTTGGTGAATTAGAGGGAAAGAGAATCTGCTGAGAGAGAGAGAAGGTGGGAGGCCTGGGGTTTGAGGAGAGTAAAGATGGTTTGAAAATCATTTCACATGAACCAGAAAGGACCAATGTTAAGGGCAAACCTGGTAAAGGTTGGCAACCTCTATAAATGTATAGATGCCAATTTGCCTTGGCTTTTTCTCCCCAGTACTCAGCTACTTGGGTGCAGGGAGATGGCCAGATTCATCCAGGTGACTGCTATGAGGACAGAGCAACAAGGGAAGCCACTGGTTTGGCAAGTGTGGTACTGTGATGGTAGGCTATGTGGAATTGCAGCCAGGGAAGGTGGGAAGCGAACAGGGAAAAGGTAAAAAAGTCAGTGGACTAATTGAGGACCCAAAAGGCTGAAGAAGAGTCACAGTGGGAGCATGCTGTAGAGGGGTGTTTGTTACTGATTTCAGAAATGGCTCTGTTTCAGCAACAACGCAGTCCACGGGGTGACCATGGGAGCAGGAGGACGGGTGAGATGCGGTGAAGGGGACATGATCGCACACAGGGAGATTGAGGAACCAGAAGGCCAGCGTGCTGAGCATCCCTGTGGACACTGGAGTCAGGATGACAGCTGGAGTGGCAGGACAAGGATGAGTCCAGGTGAGACGAGGAGGCACACACCCTTCAAGTCATTGCGTCTCAACTTCTACCCTGAATACTCTGCTCTTTCAGACTTGGACAGAGCTGAGTAGGGAGGCTTTCATTTGCTGTTAGGGCACGTGGCATAGTCGCTGTCCTTTTATATCATTGAGAGAGCAAGGCTGGTCTTTTACAGGGGCCTGGCACAAGATAGATACTTAATATCTGCTTGAAGAGTTAATAATTAACTTATCCTGAATTAATAAATGAGCAAAAAAAAAAAGAGGACACTAACTGGTGGATGAGAGTGAAGCAGAGAAGTTGAGACTATATTAATCCCACATGTTTGATGGGCTGCGTAAGTTGGGAGACAGAATTAAAATGAAAAGTCCCTATGATTAGAATGAAGAGGGCTGTATTAGTTTGCTAGGGCTGCCATAACAAAATACCACGGGGTGGCTTAAACAATATGAATTTATTTTCTCAAAATTCTGGAGGCTAGAAGTCCAAGATCAAGGTGTTCGCAGGGTTGGTTTGTTCGGAGGCCTCTTTCCTTGGCTTGCATGGAGCCATGCTTCTGCTGTGTCCTCACAGTCTTTCCTCTGTGTGTGTGCGCCCTGGTATCTCTGTGTCCAGATTGCCTCTTCTTACAAGGACGCCAGTCAGATTGGATTAGGGCCCACCCTGACGGCCTCGTTTTAACTGACTCACCTCTTTAAAGGCCCTTTCTCTAACAGTCACATTCTGAGGTGCTGGGGAGAGGGCTCAACATATGAATTTTGGTAGACATAATTCAGCCCATAGCAAGGGCTGGGTTCGAGATAACCTTGGCTATGTTCATCTTCCCTTCGTACTGCCTACTCAGCTTTTTTTGACTTCTTGCTTGGCGTCTGTCTTTCATGAGTCTGCCATCTACACACTGACCCTGCTTACAAGGCAGAGCTACCTAGGGAAGCTCCCCCTCCTAGAGGAAGCTCTGTCCTGAGCAGCTGCTTCTGATCGCAGGAAAGGGGTCTCCTCCCCATCTCACTTGGTCACCCATAGTTCACCTTCTCCTTGGATAGTGTCTTGAAAACAAACTCTGAGAACCACCCCAGTTCCTCAGTGGTGTTGCCATTGCTGGGGATCAGGGAGTAAGTGGAGGAAGGAAAGAGGGAATAAAGGCACTAAGTTATTTGTGGGCTGGCACACAGGCAGGTTGAGGCTTGCGGATTCTGAATCACATCAATAACTTCTTTTTCCTGGGAGCAGAAATCAGATTCTCAGCTCCCACACTTTAGAGCTCCTACACTTCAGGTAGAAAGTCATTGACTTGCAAATACACAATTCCATTTGCTTTCTTGCATAGCACTTTTCTAGATTTGATTCTGCTGATGCTGAGAACACGGCACTTGTCGTAAACCCAAGCTTGGGCCAGTGAGTCAACTCTGCTTGGCCAATATGGCCTAGTAAAATCAGACTATATAAACTCCAGCATTCTAGGGTTTGTGCCAAGTAGTGGGTTCTTAAGTTTGTTAAGGAACCCCTTGGAAGGGGGCCAAAAGCAGTGTGGAGGAGACGGAACAAAAACTGGGTTCAGGTGAATAACATTTTGGAGAGGTAGGGCCAGGCCAAAATTTTGCTGAGATTTATGCAAAGTGAGTGACTGAAACCCAAATAAATGGAGCACTGATGATTTCTCATATGATTCCTGAGAAACCATCCCCCACCTCATGCTCCTCTCCTCTCTGTGACTCAAAGTATGATAAAGCTCTGCTTGGTCCAATGATTAAGCTCCTATCACACAGAGTCAGTGGTGGAACTAGAACCCAAACTAAGTTTTTAAGAATTTGGAGTCACCCTAAATCTGCTTTAAAAAGGGCACCAGAAGAGACTGAGACATGACAACCAAATGTAACATGTAGCACTGGATAGGATCCTGTGCGGGAAAGGCAAAGGGGACATCATTGGAACGACTGGCACCATGTGAATGGGGTCTGTGGATGGAGTGGTAGTGCTGTACAATGTTATTTCCTGCCTGGGAGGGCTGTGTGGTGGCAATGCAGGCGAGCGTCCTTGTGTTTGGGAGGTACACACTAGAGAATTTAAGGGTTATGATAAGGCTGCATGTCAGAAAAAGACAAGAGGGCAATGGAACAAATGTGGTAAAATATTAACAATCGGGAAATTTGGGAGAAGGGGATCTAAGTATTCTTTGTGCTGTTCTTAAAACATTCCTGTAGGTTTGAAACAATTTTAACATAGAAAAATTTTTTAAAAATACAAATCTAAAAGCAATTTTTTATTTACAGTATAAAGGTTACAAATGTATATATGTATTTATATATATAATACCCTTAAGTTACAAATTGTCATTGTAATGTACAATGCTATATGTTGATGTGCAACTCAAGGGAAAGTGTTGTCTATGCATTTATATTTATAGAGTACACGTAAATCGCTTTTTTTTACTATTAAGAATACAATTACTGCCCTGTTTTGTGCCATGAGTTTTGATTTGGTAGTCTGGTGATACCAGAAAATTTGAGACTTAAATTTTAAACAACACTTAAAAAGAAGTCTTGTTTAAATACAGGGTTCTACAAAGAGGAAAAACCCCAGAATATCACATACTTTAATTCTTTTTAGAAGTATTACTCTAACTTTCTGAGTCTTACTACTTAAAAATGAAAGTTGTGTGAGACAGAATGCATACAAGTGGGTATAATCGGAGTTTACACAGATTAGCCAAAAATAGCCTTCATAGGTAGTGGTTTGCCACGTTATCTTCTAAAAGACTTTGGATCTGGTACCAAAAGGGAACCAGGGTCTTATCACGCTGAACCCATCTAACAGACTGTAAACATAATCCTGGAATCTCAACTGGAGGAAAAAACCCGTGAACCTAGTTTTTTCCTTTTTTTTTCCTGCTTTAACTCCCCAAATCCCCCCGGCACATAGGTGTATATCGTAGCTGCAGGTCCTTCTAGTTGTGGCATGTGGGACACCGCCTCAAAGTGGCCTGATGAGTGGTGCCATGTCCGCGCCCAGGATCCAAACCGGTGAAACCCTGGGCCACCGCAGAGGAGCGCGCGAACTTAACCACTCGGCCACGGGGCTGGCCCCATGAACCTAGTTCTTATGATAAGGGCAGGTTTGCTATAAAGTTGGTATCGTCAACATTGTTGATTGGGCCAAACCCAATACTTAGTTTAAATCATTTCCTCACCCCAGACCGTATTAATTCACAAAGCAGAGGTGAAAAAATATAACCGACAGCCACTTGAACAGGACTGAGATAGAAGGAAAGCAGTTCTTCCAACCTAGGACACATTACATGACAATATTTATATGCTGGTTCCAATATATAATCATTAGCACCTGATTGTCAAAGGGTAGGTTTAAAGTAAAGACTAAGACACTGGAGGTATGACCTAATTTGGTGCACAACTCTAGGACACTTGAAAACAAAGGGGAAGGAGCCCATGAGATGATGTTCTCTATGCCATTCCAATCACAGATAGCTCAGGTACTTTCTGCACATGATGGATGTTGCCTGAAAAGCTGACCCTAGTGGTAAATGGAAGGTAAGCTGGATAGAAAGGGACTATTATGGTATGAAAATTATGGAAACATTCAATCAACCTCTCTGATTTTCTTTAGACATCCTTTTTAGTGAGTTTGAATGCCAGAGTGTTCTAGAATAACTGGAATTTTGCAAAGTTTTAAATATCTTCATTTTTACCTCTCGTTATTGAGAAATACTCCATCTACCACATGTAAGGACTTTCAGCAAATGAGATATTTAAAGGGTATAAATGTGGAAATGAATGTGTCAGCACAGTTTAGAAACAGGGGGTAAATGAAATATACATTCAGCTTTGCTGATTTATAGTTAAACATTTTTTAAAAAGACTTTCTCAGTGATCCACTTTGTGCAATAGAGCTTAATTTTTGTTGTTGTGACTCATCTTACTAAGGAAAGGATATTCTATAGTGTCCTCCTTCCCAAACTAAAGTCTAATTTTGCGTTAAAAAAGTTATGCATGGGGCCAGCCTGGTGGCACAGAGGTTAAGTTCGCACATTCTGCTTTGGTGGCCCGGGGTGTGCTGCACCACTTGTCAAGCCATGCTGTGGCAGGCATCCCACATATAGAAAAAGGTAGAGGAAGATGGGCATGGATGTTAGCTCAGGGCCAGTCTTCTGCAGCAAAAAGAGGAGGATTTGTGGTAGATGTTAGCTCAGGGCTAATCTTCCTCAAAAAAAAAAAAAATTATGCATAATGAAAAGACCAACCTACTTAAATGTGTTTGAGTTCTTTCATGCTGGCATGGACCAAAGACCAACTATCCTTTTAAATATCCAGATGAGCAGAACTAAAGATATACTTCAGTGAAAATATGAAGTGGATAATTATTTAACCACTGGTTGATAAATAGATGGCATGGTGTGATTGAGACATAAGAGATTATGTTATGTGCTACTTGAGGGCAGGAACTTTCTTTTGGACCCTCCAGAGTGCCTCTGAAGAACTGTACATTCATAAATGCTCATTAGATGAAAGAATACATGAATTAATATATCATTAATTAGCCTTGCAGTTTCAACATTTCTCCAAAGAACCTTTTGTCTATTCATAAGAGACTTCTATTACTTTGGAAGAGGGGATAGAACAATCAGGTTCCAAGGGTGTACATGTGACTGGGATAAAGAGGGACTCAAAAACTAAAAAGCATTTGTGTCAATGGCATGGAAGTAAGATGACTACAAAACTGAGTAAGGTACTTAGAGGGCTCAGAAGTCAGAAATCTACCAGGATACCTAATCTTACAATATAACAAAGTATCATTTCTCTACTATAGCTTTTTAGTTTCAACCAATCTATTTTGGAGCAATTCAAGGATTATAGTTCATATGGTAGATTTTTGTTGAATATAATTAAATGTTCATTGAAGAGCAGGTAATCATTTGCAAACGGCATACTGATGCATTACATCAAATGCAATGTAGATTCACTTTTAAAACCAGAATATGCTTTGGTTCAGTCACCTGAAGTGGAAAGGAAGAATAAGGAAGTGGCAAGAGATTAAAGTTCATCAGTTTTGAAACAAAAGGAGAAATCTTGTTGAAATATTTTTTCGAGTTAATACATAACAACTATTCTTCCAGTTGGCAGTTTAGCTGGTGTCAATGAGAGATAAGAAAACAGATGTGCTCTATGTGCCTATTTATTGTACTTTCTTTAACCTGAAATTCTGTCCTTTAGTAGGATGAACTTGTATCACTGATCTGCCAGATATATATGTATATATTTAGAGAAAGGATTTCAAATCAGTCACTTAAGCAGTCTATTACTAGTGTAAAATAAAGTTCACTTAATATCATTACACCATAGAATAGCTATATTGCTCAAAAAGACATAATCCTGATATATAGCACAATTATTTTAGAACTGTCTATCATCACACATTTATTGAGTGTCTATATACTCAGCACAGTGAAAGATATAACTTTGAAAAGGCAGGGCAAGGGGGAAAACTGCTGCTGTCGGTTTTTAAAGACAGTATATAGAAAGTGAAAATAATTCTAGATTTCCAAGCAATTAAAAAATAGGGACACAGAGTGAGAATGGCAGCAGATGGAAGACTCCTCTGCTTTCATCTTTAGGAGGGAAAAAAATAGCCACAATAACATTTCAAATTTAACTGAAAGATTTCCAAACTCAAGGTAGAATATAATACTACCTGGCACAAAATATACCTGATAGAGATAGATAAGAAGAATGAATATGACTATAGTCAAATTTAACTTAAAGTTTAAGCAGAATTCTAAATTTAAATATTTCTCTTTTCCTTACATAGATATTCAGATCTGACCAGAGCAATATGCTTAGAGACCAAAGAGATCTGGCATTTTACTTCATTAGGGATTGAAAAAAGACGACCTTTGGTTTTCTAACCAGCCATTTCATTCATGGCATCAATAGTGGATGGCAGCAACATGGAAATACATGCTGGATATCTGGATGGCTTAAAGATTACGTACAGTCAATAGCTTATAACAAGTGAAAATAATAAGAACATAATTCAGCGTTGTGTTCAAGATAAGATATAAAAAAGCAGAGAAAGTGCTTAAGTCTACAGGTCTTCCCTGAAAGCTTCAAAAATGTTTAACTCTTTAAGTAGGTAGGGCTTTTAACAGAATTTGCATAGCAGCTTACAAGATAATTTGCATTAAAAAATATGGAGATTCTTTCATGTTTTTGAAAACATACAAATATATCCACATGCATATAAATTAAACAAGAAGACCTGGAGGTTCTCACAAAATTAAAAAAAAACTCCATCATAACCTTTTCTCAAAAGTGGTCACACTTTTGTCCATCAAAATCATTTACAGTGAAACCTGTTTTTCTGGGAGAAACATAATCTTGTCCAGATTCCACACAGTTTAATTTTTTCTTAAAGAATACATTTTGGTTTATTAGCTAAGTGCATTTAATCAGCTGAAAAAAAGCTTTGTTACCATTCTGCTTAGGAGGATAAGTTAAGAAAACAAACAATCAGTAACAACTTTAATCATTTGTTGGTTAGAGAGATTTTCCACTTATAAAAATATAAGAAATAAATAATTCAACGTCTCCTGCCATGCAGTAAGTTTCAATAACAAAGTTTGTGAGAGTACAGATGATTAAAACAGGCACTATCAGACTTTACCTAGCCTAAAAAGTGCTAAAACATGGCTTTAAAATAGGTGAATGACATTTAAAGTAATATTTTAGATGGCCTGTACACGTCCCAATATTTAACCTGAAACTCTGTCTACTAGGTAGGTGAGTTTACAGTTACAACTATCCAATAAATATTGCATAAACATACATTAAAGTATTTCTTCATATAAAATATTGGATACTAATTTCCAGGTAAGGTATATTTGATGATTTCAGGAAAGAAGTTACCTTTTTCAGAAAAAGAATAACTGAGTATTTTCTTTTTCTTTGGTTCCTTGCCTTTTCTTTTTTTTTTTGGAGAGGAAAGGGAGAAGTTTTAGGGAAAGAGGAGGAAGAATTTTCACACCCCAATTGGCTGCTAATAGGCATCTGTGTGGAATATGGAGAAGATGTCTAAGCCTCAGGTTTCGGGGGACACAGGAAGTGGTCCGTCAGAAAGAGGGGGACGCTACTCTGCAGTTTTCTTTCCATTCTACACATGGAAGCCCACGACATTCTCAACAATTTTCGTAATTCAAAATGAAAAGTCAGCTGTTCTATAAAAGATGTGAAATATCAAAAATGCCCATTTTTGTTATCATTTGAAAATAATTTGCCATATTTTGGCATCTAAATACAAAATATATTTATCAAGGTTGTCCTATTCATAAAAAGCACTTCATTTGTGGCTTGAAAATCCCACAAACACACTTAATTGAAGAACAACCTGGTCACCCATGATTGGAAAGCTGTTGAAATATATTAAACAAGCAGCTTAAGGGCTCTTGCTCTTGGGGTGCTAGTGGTCAAAGGAAACCTCCCACACACTTTCATTTCACATCAAGACTCAAAAGATATTAAAAACCCTACGGACCTTGGTGCTATCCATGACAGTTTAAGCTTGAGCAAAATGAGTGGAAAGGCACACATGCCTTACCTCTCCTGCCCACATTTTAATCACTTTTTGTGCAGATCCATTTTATATAACTAATGAGCAGAGCGGCTCAGAAGTTCCCCCTGAAAATCTTCTCAGGGCTTAGCCTTTCACACTAATACAGAAAACCTCAACCAAATGGCTTTGCTGCAAAAGTCTGTGACTGCATCGTTCAACTTCTTACATTAATAATACTCTTACTGCAAACAGTGTCTCAGCTCCCTTATCTGAGGGTATTATGTGTTGAAATTCTGTTTCCAGAAATCACAGCTGGACCTTCAAGATATATATTTTTTTCTTTCTTGACTTGCAAACTTATCCCAGATGGAACCAAATTAGGGTTATGAATTTTCAAAACATAAAAAGCTCTTGAAAGACACATTCTAGTCTAGATTTCAACTTCCAGTTTTAAGTGGATCAGAAAATTCTTTTTGGGATTGGAGCCGGGGAAAGAACACCTCTCTCCAGCCTCTACATATGGTTACTCTCACTGTATATGGGGAAGGACGACTAACTTCTGGGCAGAGGAAAGACAACGGGGTTACAATGTCTAACTAGAACTCTCTCGCTCACAAGTCTGCTCTTTCACATATCTCACCTGTAGGTCAGTCTGCACTCAAATCAAACAGCTCATGTTTTGCATATATAGTTGTGTGTGGACGTGGGGGTGTGTGTGGTTCTTATTTGGAGTGCTATCCTCCTTCACCATCTGTAGTGCTCACATCCTCTTATGGCACTCCTGATAAACCTAGTAAATGAGAACTACTCCTAGACCTTTCTTCAGAGGGCACAGAGGGGCACAGAGAACATCCAAGTCAATGTTACCTTTCCTTGCAGATCTAGGGACTTTGCTAATCTTGACATTTTATATAGCTATTAGACTATTTTAAATGTTTTCAGATATATACCTCCTTCATAATTAGGAAAAACAAGTGAGTGTGATGATATCTGGCAATGCTTAGCAAAACCCAGGTAGCTGTTCCATGGTCTTGTCACCCTGCCCACTGCAGGATGCATTACTAAGCCAACATTGAGTCTTGAATTAGCAGCTGCTTGTCCATGCCACTCTTCTGCCACAAAGGGAGAGAGGCAGAGCTGGGATCCTGCACGGGCACACACAGCCCAAAGTAACTTGACATGATGTTTGTGCTGAAGAGCTGGCTTCACCCACAAAGTACTCTTTAAACAAGCTGGCACGCCAGTATTTATCTTCCTCAAAGAGATCTGCCCACTAGAAAAGATACCACTAAGGAAACCCACCTCAAAGACTATTCCTCAAAACTAGGATAGATGATCTCCCTGGAATGGCAGTGATATCCAGTTATTCAAACAGTGACTAATAAAGCTCCACTAACCCTAACCAAAGGCACATTTGGTAAGCAATAAAAAATGGCTTAGGCTACAATGAGGATTTTCCTTTAAAATAAATCTTATAACATCCCCTGGCTCCTACCAAAGATAAAATCAGAAAACTCTAAAATAAGCAAAACTTTTCCTTCAAAGCAGTGGTTTCCAACACATTTTTCAACTTGGTCATCACTAGAAAGGGAGGGGAAGGCAAGGCAAATCAAATTTCACAAGTTCTAAATCCTAAAGTTAGCACTTATGAGTGGCAAAGCTTGTGACACAGTGGGAAGTGATGGCCAGAATGGGATGTAGCGAGAGCCAGGACAGATGGAAGAATGCTTTGGTGAGGCAATTCAAGGACTTCCTAGGGTGGAAGGAGCAAGTGAGGATAGTAAACTCCAACAAAGTGTACAACCTATCTGGAATGACCAAGAAACATAGCGAGCTGCTGCAAACTAGCACCTGGGAAGAGATAGTCATCCTAAGCAAGAGATCAGGTCTAAACCTGAAACAAATCCTATAGGAAGAAGAAAAAGAAAACAACTCTTGGATATTTGATTATGTCCAAAAAGAAAAACAATGAGCCACCCTTCTTAACATGGGAAATAAACCTAATTACTTAGAAACCACATTAGGAAACTAGACAATAAATCAATAGCTTCCTTTTGGAGCTTATTAGAGTCCTAGAATTTCTGGCCAAGGTAGCTTGTGAAAGGCAGGCTCTTCTTTAAACATGGTTACGGTTCAGCAGTGTTTTGCAGGTCCTTGTCAAGGCACTGTGCTGGAGGAGAGAGCAAAGAGCTTTCTTTTTGTGCTTTTTTTTTTTTTTGAGGTGGAAATACTTCTTGTGACATTCAAGGCTCTTTTCTGATATTCTGCTGCTCATACAAGCAGTCCCATGCGAGTGACTTTGGCCGACAAGAATGTGTGCAACACAAATACAATCGGCTTTGGACAAGAGTGCAGGTCCATGGTCTGTGGAGAAAGGACAGTAATTGTCACTACCATATGCAGACACTTTAATAAACAAACAGGCAAAATAAACACATCTAGACATGATGTTCCACTTAAGAAGAACTTGGATAAAGAATGTGTCAGATTTATGGAAACTCTTCGGAACTTAAAGCCACAAATGAACGTGTACTCTGAAGGTTATTCCATGTCATAATTAAACACTAGTATGAAGTTTCAGATCCACAATTAGGATACAACTGGTGGTGTACTAGGTCCCATAATGCCTGGTAGGAAGAACCAAAAAGCAGAGGATGTAAAAGAAAGAGCAATATCCTACATGGACACCATTAATTGTAATTATATTTCCCAGGGGAACCACAGTGAACTCAGCTGAAGTGTGACCACCTATGGATATGACTTTTGACACCCCTTATAGGTTTGTGGTGGGAATGACAAGTCTTGAGGCTAGTTAGGAGGGCTAGTTATACCTTCCTAAGCACACGCTTCTAATTTGGACAGCTGGCACCAGGTGAACAAAGAAATCTGGGGTTATGGGGCCAGCCCAGTGGCATAGTGGTGAACTTCTTAGGCTTCAGCAGCCTGGGGTTCACAGGTTCCGATGCCAGGCACGGACCTACACATCACTCATCAAGCCATGCTGTGGTGGTGGCCCATATATAAAATAGAGGAAGATTGGCACAGATGTTAGCTCAGCAACAATCTTCCTCACCAAAACAAAACAGAACAAAAAAAACCCAAGAAATCTGGGGTCAGGCTGTATGAGTTAAGTGGTTCATTAAATGTTGGCACTGATAACAGAGACCAGGAATAGGACGTAGCTTACTTAACTATGCCTTTCTTTTTTTTTTGAGGAAGATTAGCCCTGAGCTAACATCTGCCGCCAATCCTCCTCTTTGTTGACGAAGACTGGCCCTGAGCTAACATCCGTGCCCATCTTCCTCTACTTTCTATGTGGATGCCTACCACAGCATGGCTTGCCAAGCAGTGCCATGTCTGCACTGGGATCTGAACCAGCGAACCCTGGCAGCCAAAGTGGAACGTGCACACTTAACTGCTGCACCACCAGGCCAGCCCTTAACTATGCCTTTTAAAGAAAAATACAACTTTATTAAAAATATAAACTATAAAGCACTAATTTCATCACTAAACTTTGTATATGTTAAATATAAAGCAGGGATTAAAAATATGTAAATAGCCAGGAATAATCTAACACCTGGCTTGCTAAGTGGCAACTGCTATTAATAATTGGTTAATTTAATACAAGTTAATTTAATAGAGAGAAGCATTTAATTCTCTCTAATGCTTCAGGCTTTTGAAAAGCCCTGGTCCATGGCCTATCCATAGTCTCCTAAAGGTTCATCATTTAAAATAAGACTTCTAGCCACAGTTTTCTCATTTTCAGGTTGAACGATGTTATCTCTAAGATCTCTTTCAGTTCTAAAATTTCAAGATTCTGTTTTCCAGATTTACACCTACTGTGACTGTGTCAACAGACATAAGATTTCACATGTGATAAGACTTGAACAACTGGCTCAATACTGATAAGAGAGAAAAGGCATTAGTTTACTCCTTTATAATAATTTATGATTTCTGAAGTATACTCAACATACTTCTCTACTTTTCTAAGGGGAATCAGGAATTCCCATTGATATTTCCTTTAAAGCACAAGGAGGTCAAAAAAGAGGATGGCTCTGTGGACATATCTCTGTATCTTTTTTTCTGATCAGTAAAATTTCTGTAACAATCAAGTCACTCTTTCTTTTTTTTTTTTCTTTTGAGGAAGTTTAGCCCTGAGCTAACATCTGCTGCCAGTCCTCCTCTTTTTGCTGAGGAAGACTGGCCCTGAGCTAACATCTGTGCCCATCTTCCTCTACTTTATATGTGGGACACCTACCACAGCATGGCTTGCCAAGCGGTGCCATGTCTGCACCCAGGATCCAAACCAGCGAACCCCGGGCCGCTGAAGCAGAACGTGCGCACTTAACTGCTGTGCCATCTGGCCAGCCCCCTTTTTTCTTTAAGATTGGTACCTGAGCTAACAACTGTTGCCAATCTTTTTTTTTTCCTGCTTTTTCTTCCCAAATCCCCCCAGTACACAGTTGTATATTTTGTTTTAGTTGTGGGTCCTTCTAGTTGTGGCATGTGGGATGCCGCCTCAGCATGGCCTAATGAGCAGTGCCATGTTCGTGCCCAGGAACCAAACCCGTGAAACTCTGGGCCTCTGAAGCAGAGCGCGCAAACTTAACCACTCGGCCACAGGGCCAGCCCCTACTCTATTATTTTTAACTCTCATTCCAACAAACTGCTGATAATAGTATTGGACAGAATTTATTTGTTTGCCAGCTTTAGTATTTTATATCTTTTATTAGATAAAAGCCTGTTTCTTAAAAGGCCATTTTTTCTTTCTAACATTCAAACAAAACTTTTAAAAAAGGGAATGATCTCCTAATGTGGGGAAAAGGAAAAAAAAACCCAAACCCATACCCAATGCATCTTGAAAACTGAAGAACAATTTCCTGGCTCCAAATGGACTATCAGTCCATAATTTTCTATACAAAAGATAAGAAGCGATGACAAAGAATGAGAATATCAATTAGAATAAACATGTTTTCCAGAAACACTCTTACCAGTTCTCCCTCAGGACCACCAAAATCCAGATACAGATTTCTGATGCCATCATCAGCAGACATTTTCAGCCTTTCAAAGGGGTAGCGATACAATATGCTGCTGGAACCTCCATTTTCCCTGGAGATAGTGAACCCATTTTCATAATGGACATTGAGTCTTACCTCTTGGCCATTTAACGTGCAGCCTGTTGAAGACAAGCAAAAAACACCATTAATAAAGTTCCTACTTCAATTACCAAGTGGAAAAGGAATCTTCTGACTTCAAAAAAGGAATAAGAATCTTTTCTTGAGAGTATGTGATACCTAATCTACTTGGAACCTCCTATAGGGAGTTCTGTTTTGGTTACTCGAGTCAACATCTTGATTGAAATGAGGAAGAAGTTATCATAAGTCTCCTGACGTCTGAGCTGATTCAGTTCAATTCAGTGAGTATCAGCTGTACACTTGTGCTGGCAGTAGGCTGTGTGTGGTACTCGAGAAGTAAGAGGCATGGTTCCTGCTCTCAAGGACCTCATAAATGAATAGAGATAAACATGAAATCCCTAACTGTGTAAGGTAGAATGTATAAAACATGACTAAACACCAAACTGAATAAGGCAAAGTCAAGGAAATGTTTCCTGGAGGAGATGGAATTCAGATAGGCCCTAAAGAATAGGTCAAAGTGGACAGGCAGTGAGAAATAGGAAGAAGGTTTCAAGTAGGCAAGAAGAAGGAATAACCAAAGGAGAAAAGGCAGAGATGTCTTTCAGGGGCAGTAACATGGTTTGGTTGGTATTTGGGAAGAGGATAAAGATAATGTTTATCAAGGGTAAAAGCTATAGTCAGCAAAAGTCATATAGTCAGTCCTATTAAAGACAAAATTCAAAGGATGTATCTGAGTTGATAAGACAAAAAAACTTGGATCTGTAAGACTGGCAAATGTCTTCTCTCAAGACTGGTGAAGTTCCTGTTTTACTAACATTTGAGCACAATTTTTTGTTGTTACTACAGGGGCTACGTGAGAGGCCCTGTGAGACCTGGGAATTAAGACAAACCTCTGAGAGCCAAACTTCAAATCACCTAAGGGATCAGAGTCAAGCTATCCTTGGTCACTTTAAACAGAAAGAATGGTTCCCAAACAAGCAAGTCCTCATACTCAGACCAATGTACTCTTTCGCTGGACATGCAAAAACATTCAATTAGTCAAGGCAGCTGATATGTTTAGGAAATAAGGGAAAGGAATAACAAATATTGGCAGTGTCCCTTCTCAGCACTACTCAAAGAAGAGAGTTTTGGATGATGGACTTTGAATATTAGTTATCCTCAGAAAAGGAATCTTACGGGGAAATATGGAAAAAATTAACTACCTGGAGAAGGATCCCAATGTGATAATCTCTAAATGAATGGCTGAGGGGTTTGGAGGAAGAATAGACTGATCCCAATCAATGCAACCGGAGTACAGTTTTCAAGAGAATTTATTCTATTAACATCCCTGAAGCTATAGCATAGTCAAGGGTATTGAGATCTGTTGAGAAGAGAGGGGTCAGTTCTAATCTGGAAATGAAAAGTTCAAAGAACAAGGATCCACCCAAGTCCCTGCAGCACTGGCAGAGAAGGTGCAGTGCAGGCAGGCGAGTATTTCTGCCTACAGTGTGTCACTAGGGGGGCAAGATCAGGTGATCACAGCTGGCAAAGGCAAACCATTAACCCCCCAACAAGCTTGTCGTATAAGAGATTTCTTACATGTTCTCTTTAGGATTGTTTCCCTCAGGAAGGAAGGAAAGGAAAGCAAATGTCAGTGTCTGTGTGTATTACTTTAAAAACAAAGAATATTTTTTATGATTACCACAATCCTTGAAAAGGAGAAGTAAACGTCATACTGAATATGTTTAGGTTTAGAATTGAGTTTGTTTTAGTTTAAAACTTATAGATAATATCAGATAATTTTGAATGAGAGTATAACTGGCCATAAAAATGTTGTGCCTAATAGTCTTAGTTAAATGGTTTCTCCCTAAATAGTATATAAAAACAGTTGAGGCAATGGTGATTAAGTACCTGCCACCTCTCACCCTCAGAGGGTCTCAGGAGTGATGAACCAAAGAGAAATAAGCCTCTGACTCTGATTTAACGAGAGAGAGACAGACAGAGAGAGACACAGAGAGAGAGAGAGAGAGAGTGTGTACGTGTGTGTGCAGGGCAGGCACCTGTGAGAAGTGGCCCTATTCTGATGGGAGAGGATCTGGGGCCCTCTGCAACCTGCCACTGCCATTACACCCCTAAGCATCTCTCCCCAAGAGCACCATTACCTCCACGTTGCTAAATCTGACCTGCTTCTTCAGCCCTCATCTTGATACCTATAGTACTCATTGTTGGCCGTCTACCCAGCTTTTATTTCTCCATTCTTCCTTTACAGCCAAACCTCAATTTTATCCAGGTTTCTACTCTCTCCTAATGTGTTCCAGGGAAGATAGCCTCTGGGACAACCAGAGCATGGCTTTCCCCTGGTGATTTTTGTTGGTCCATATGAACCAAACGGGCTCAGTCAGACTGAAAAGAACTATGCTTGGGAAGAGAAGACCTCCCCCTCTTTTACTCTTGCTGTCTCTCTTTCTTTTTTGTAAGATAATACATTTCTTTAATATTTAATCTAGTTTTAGAGGGCATTTTCTATTATTTTCAGCCTAAACCATCCCAAATGATACATTTAACCCTACTTCCATTCCTCTCCTTGAAATACTCTTCCATGACATCACCATCTTCGCCCGCCCTAGTTTTCCTTCTACTGCCCTGGCTACTACTTCGCAATCTGCTAAGTGGAGGGGATATTGGCTTTTTCAGACCAAGGGGATATTGTTGAGTGAAATGACATACATTAAAGATCACTTTCTAAGCAGCTCCCTAATAGTAAAAGATTTAGTAAAGCTAAGAGGAAAAAGGGCTCATTAACTAACAATAAATCTATTAGTGTTACAGCAAGCTGAACACAGGTTAATACAACCTATGTTTTCTACTTTGTGTCTTTTTAAATGAGACACTGCTGGTGGTTACCAGTGTATCATGAAGGACAAGGACCCTAATGTCAAAAATTCTATGCTGCAAATCCTGCTTCTGCTGTTCTGGGACCAGTTACTTGGTAGGAGGGCTCTGGTGGGGGGGGGGGCTCTAGTGTTTCTAGCAAGACACTTTAGCACCTGCAGGACCATGTCATCCTGGGTTCCTCCTGGCCTTCCAGAACAACCCAGAAGGGTTTGCAGGTTCAAGCTGGCCTGACTGCCCAGGAGTCTCTAAGAGAAAGGCTGGGGCAACATTCTCTGTTACTGCACACAGGAAAAGCCAGTGATCAAGTATAATCAATGGGCTAATCACACCCAGGGTTACAAAAAAGAACATGACTATGTTCCTTTCTTATAGCTATTTGGTCAAAGGCATGAAGCAGGTCTTATTTATTTTTATTTCTCTCATTACAAAGCACAGCACTTTGTAAATAATAAAATACTCAGTAAATATTTGTTCATTTAATGAATTAAGAGAAACTGATACTATATGTCCTCCAGGAGTTTAATCTGGTCATGAGAATGAGCCATTTTGGAGGCTGGCCCAGTGGCATAGTGGTTAAGTTCGTGCACTCCGCTTCGGTGGGCTAGGGTTCATGGGTTTGGATCCTGGGTGTGGACCTACACACTGCTCATCAAGCCATGCTGTGGTGATGTCCCACATACAAAAAATAGAGGAAGATTGGCACAGATGTTAGCTTGGAGACAATCTTCCTCAAGCAAAAAGAGGAAGATTGGCAATAGATGTTAGCTCAGGGCCAATCTTCCTCACACACAAAAAAAGAATGAGTCATTTAGAGAAGGAAATGTCAGGGCTCAAGGCACTGGTTTTGGAGTCAAAAAGACCTCAATTCAAGTCACAGCCACACTAACCCCCATTCTTTTTTTTTTTTAAAGTTGGCACCTGAGCTAACAGCTGTTGCCAATCTTTTTTTTTTTTTTCTGCTTTTTCTCCCCAAATCCCCCTAGTTCATAGTTGTATATATTTTAGTTGTGAGGCCTAGTCGTGGCATGTGGGGCGCCGCCTCAGCATGGCCTGATGAGCAGTGCCATGTTCGTGCCCAGGATCTGAACCAGCAAAACGCCAGGCTGCGGAAGCAGAGCATGCGAACTTAACCACTTGGCCATGGGGCCGGCCCACCTCCGGTTCTTTCATGTTGAAAATGGAGGTAATAGAACTTGCCTTAGAAGGTTGTGTATTAGGGTTAGAGGATACATGTAGCTCACATTTATGACTTATAACAACCCTGACATGCACCTATTATTCTGTCCGTTTCTGTCCTTCCTATTTCAAAGGCAGGGGCTACACCTACCTTATTTATTTTCGTATAGCCAGTAAAAGCACAGAGTATACACATACTCAATCAATATTTGCCGAGTAGATGAATAAAAAGGGATTCAAGAGAATTTCTATGAAATTGAGAACATGGTGAAACTCTTTCCTCATATATGCTAACAATATAAACACTTTAAAATGCCCATTTTTCTTCTCCTCTGGCAGATTTTCTGCATATTTATTAATAAAACTCCTACCTATATCTTCTACTTCTTAGTCTTCATATCACCAAAGCTATAGAAATATAAATTATCTTCATAAAGTTCTTGTATGATTTAACAACTTTAACAGCTTGGGTAATTGGTATGATGAAATTAAGCCTTTAAAAGCATACTTATTAAAGTTCAAACAACTACACACATATATGCATTTTCATATTTTGACAAATTTTGACATATTATGACACATGGAAAATGGTTTTGTGTACCTGAGGGAGTTAACTGCATTCTTTGCCTAGGCATCTTGAAGTTTATATTTGCTAGAAGGAAAAAGTCCTTGTGTACCAGAGGGATCACTGATCAATTCTACTATAACTATAATCTAATAAAGGTTTAAAACTAAATGAACATTATGAAGATCATGTATTGCATTCACTAGTCAAATCTTGTAGGTAGTCAATGAAATTTAACTATAACCAAAATACATGAGACAAGGAACAGAACTTAACTGATTTCTTTTTGTCAACTTCCTGACTTTCTGTAGGCCATAAATATCTGACTATGTGGTACAATGTGCCAAAACTAGTGTTTTTTCCTCCCCTGAGGAAGATTAGCCCTGAGCTAACATCTGTGCCAATCTTCCTCTATTTTGTATGTGGTTCGCCGCCACAACATGGCTGACGAATCGTGTAGGTTGGCGCCTGGGAACTGAACCTGGTTCACTGAAGTGGAGCATGACGAACTTAACCACTAGACCACGAGGCTGGCCCCATAAAATTACGGTTTTAAAGAAACCTTTCTGAATCCCCCAGCAATTTAACAGAAGGTGGTAACATGCATCTGAAGGACATTTTGGGTTATGTATGTACGTATGTATGTATATATGTGGATGTGCACACCGAGTACACACATATTAAGACATAACGGACTAAGTGCACACACTCACGGGTGCACACATACACACACAAACACATTTTTTTTTTTTGAGGAAAATTGGTCCTAAGCTAACATCTGTTAACAATCTTCCTCTTTTTTTTCCTCCCCAAAGCCCCCCAGTACATAGTTGCATATCCTAGTTGTAGGTTCTTCTAGTTCCTCTGTGTGGGACACTGCCTCAGCATGGCTTGACTAGCGGTGTTAGGTCCGTGCCCAGGATCCAAACCAGCGAACCCCGGGCTGCCGAAGTAGAGTGTACGAACTTAACCACTCACAACTTAAACACTCAGCCACAGGGCTGGCCCCCAAACACATTTTAAAGGACTCCTGGCTCTCACAAAGTGGTTTACCTTCAGCCAGTTTAATATATCTGGCACAGCTCTAAATACAGAGTAAGTGATTAGTAAGTACATAAGTTGGCCTGAATAGTGGAAATGAAAGCATTACCAAGGTAATATTAAAATACAGCTATGAATGAGAAAAAAAAAGTTCAAAATTACCAAAAAATATATTTCTTTTGTCTATGTAAAAATATAAGGAACCAGCTGGTTCTTATTCTCCCTCTCCTCAAGCCATCTGTATTTAAACAACTGTGAGCCAGGGACTGGATAGATTTTGATTTCCTGCAATATGAAGTTTAGCTGCCAGACACCACAGAAACAACACAAAAGTTAAAAATGTTAAAAATCCAAGTTGCATTCTTTGTTTTGGGAAGCATATCTCTATGAATCCTCGAAGAAGATATGGTGACCCCAGATGTCAGTGAAGGGCCTGAGGAGAGTGCTGGCTGACCCCTTGGAGTCCCCACAGGAACACAGAGCATCACAAACTTTCACACTGAGGACATGCCAATCCCAGAAAGCACATTCTGTGGCCAAAATAAAAACCAGAACCCCACAGCCCTTAATGTTGTAATAAACCACTCCATAGAGAAAATGGGTGGGAGATAGACAAGTGAGAAAGACAGTGTAGATGTGTGGTTCTAGCAGAATCTAGCTGAAGGTCTTACTAGTTATTGGTGTCATTGCTTGAATCATCATTGTGGTTGTGAGGGAAATAATCAGCAAGTCCTAAATAGCTGAAGAATTGTGTCGTTTTGACAACATAAAAAATAAACTGTCCCTGGTGCTAGTGTTAGAAGATGACCCATGGAAATGCTGCCCATGCAGTTCTAAAGCCACGGAGATCCCTCACTTTCCAAAAGCAATGGAAAGAAAGATAAATCACAAGATATTCTGCTCTTAAAATATTTTCTCTTTTTATATAAATTCTGTAAAACTAGATTTATAAAATAAGGTATATAGAAAACAGGAGCAAAATTAAGTAAACCAACTTGCAGCCAAGATACTCAATGTAATTCAAACCATATTAGAGACTCTAATTGTCTCTTCGTTTTGACTATTTTCTCTTCTTGTTAAAATGAAAAGCAATCTGGAAAAATCTATACATATATATATATATACATACACACAAATATATGCATATGAAACCATACCCCCAAATTCATACGTATTAGCCACAAGAGGGCACTTCAACAATGGAAAGAGACTACCAGGCTTATTTCCTTTAGATGCTTATTTCAGTATCAGGCACACATTTTTGAACTTTTGAAGCAAAACTCCTCTTCAAAATATTTTATTTTTTTATAGCCATTAGCTTTGTGATACGCTCATATTTATCCAAATCTTAGATTCCAAATCTTCTTAAACAGAGGGTCCATGAATCTAGTACTTAGTAAACAAATCTTTACACTATCAAATACAGATTAAAATGATGAACAGTAAAACTGCCATCTGTGTTATGAGCGTGTTCAGAGCCATGTACAAGGCTTAGGAAAACTTTGCTACTAAAACAGAGAAACTAGGTTTCTTTCCATCATGATCACTTTAAGCTGCCATATTTCAGAACATTTTTAAGTCTGGAACACATGATAATGGTTTCTACTTTAAAATAAAATATAACAGGTCCATTTAATTACTCTTAGAAATGAAATGCCACGATGTATACCTAGAGAGACTTCTTTGATCAGCTCAGCAGCAGCATGGCAACCTTGAACAAGTATCCTGGTCCAGGTTGACAGATCTCGATGTGTCTCCACCCTGAAGAGATGCATCTCAATGCCCTGCCGAGAGCCTGTCCTGGTAGCAAAGGTAAGGTCAGACCCAAGTGAGGGTGATCGACATCCGGAGCCAGAATGAACCAATCTAGGACCACAAACAGAACAAAGATCAAAAGTAATCAATGCATTGTCAGGGGAAAATGTCAGCAATTTATGCCGACTAACAAGTAGAACATTATAAAAGCCACCAGCAGTTTTTGGATAAGTACATTTCAAAATTATAATCTTTGAAGTAGATACCATTCTGTTTTCCCATAAAATGACCCCTGGTATCACAGGCAGAACAGTGGGCTGGATTGGTCAAGGCCACAATTTCCCCTTGGCTTTTTATGCTCCCAAGAGGCTGTGCATATCAAAAAAAGATTCAATTTTTATTAGGAAATGATAAGTCCCCATCCATGCATAGCCTCCTCTATTACCAATATCACTTACCAGAACGGTACATTTTTTACCAAGGATGAACCTACATCATAATCACCTGAAGCCCACTGCTTACTTTAGGGTTCACTCTTGGTGTTGTACATTCTATAGGTTTGCACAAATGTATAATGATATCTATCCATCATTATAATATCATACAGAGTGTTTTCACTGCCCTAAAAACCTTCTGTGCACTGCCCACTCATCCTTCCCCTCTGTCAGCAACCATTGCTCTTTTTATTGTCTCCATAGTTTTGCCTTTTCCAGGATGTCATATAGTTGGAATCATACAGTATAAAGCCTTGTCAGATCAGCTTCATTCACTTAGTAATATGCATTTAAGCTCCCTCCATGTTTTTCCATAGCCTGATAGCTCATTTCTTTTTAGCACTGAATAATGTTTCATTGTCTGGATGTACCACAGTTCACTTATCCATTCACTACTGAAGGACATCTTGGTTGCTTCCAAGTGTTGACAATTATGAATAAAGCTGCTATAAATATCTTTGTGCAGGTCTCTGTGTGAACTTATTTTCAACTCCTTTGGATAAACCACAGAGCAGGACTGCTGGATTATATGGTAAGAGTATGTTTGTAAGAAATCGCCAAACTGTCTTCCAAAGTGACTGTACCATTTTGCATTCCCACCAGCAATGTATGACAGTTCCTATTGCTCCACATCCTCACCAGCATTTGGTGTCATCAGTGTTCTGGATATTGGCCATTTTAATAAGTGTGGAGTGGTATGTCATTGTTGTTTTAATTTGCATTTCCCTGATGACATAGGATGTGGAGCATATTTTTATATTCTTATTTGCCATCTGTATATCTTCTTTGGTGAGGTGTCTGTTAAGGTCCCTGGCTCATTTTTTGATTGCATTGTTTGTTGTCTTACTGTTGAGCTTTAAGAGTTCTTTGTATATTTTGGATAACAGTTATTTATCAGATGTGTTTTTTGCAAATATTTTAACCTAGTCTGTAGCTTGTCTTCTCTTTCAAAGAGCAGAAAATTTTAATTTTAGTGAAATCTGGCTTATCAATTATTTCTTTCATGGATCATGTCTTTGGTATTGTATCTAACAAAGGCATCACCATATCCAAGGTCATTTAGGTTTTCTCCCATGTTATCTTTTAGGGGTTTCATAGTTTTGCATTTTACACTTAGGTCTATGATCCATTTTGAGTTAATTTTTGTGAATGGTGTAAGGTCTGTGTCTAGATTCATTTTTTTTGCATGTAGATATCTAGTTGTTCTAGCACCATTTGTTGAAGAGACTATCTTTGCTCCATTGTATTTGCCTTTGCTCCTTTGTCAAAGATCAGTTGACTATATTTATAGGGATCTATTTCTGGGCTCTCTATTCTGTTTCATTGATCTATCTATCTATTCTTTTGCCAATACTACACTGTCTTGATTACTGAAGCTTTAAAGTAAATCTTGAAGTTGGGTTGTGTCAGTCCTCTGACTTTGTTTTTCTCCTTCAATATTGTGTTGGCTGTTCTGGGTCCTTTTCCTGTCTCTATAAACTTTAGAATCAGTTTGTCAATATCCATAAAATGACTTGCTAGAATTTTGATTGGGATTGCATTGAATCTACAGATCAATTTGGAAAGAAGTGATAACTTTACAACACTGATTCTTCCTATCCATGAACATGGAATATCTCTCCATTTATTTAGTTTCTCTTTGATTTTGTGCATCAGAGTTTTGTAGTTTTCCTCATACAGATCTTGAACATATTTTGTTAGATTTATACCTAAGTATTTCTTTTTGGGGGGTGCTAATGTAAATGGCATTGTGTTTTTAATTTCAAATTCCACTTATTCATTGTTAGCATATAGGAAAGCAAGTGACTTTTTGTTGTTGTTGAGGAAAATTAGCCCTGAGCTAACATTGCCGCCAATCCTCCTCTTTTTGCTGAGGAAGACTGGCCCTGAGCTAACATCCATGCCCATCTTCCTCTACTTTATGTGGGACACCTGCCACAGCATGGCTTGACAAGCAGTGTGTAGGCCCACACCCAGGATCCAAACTGGCAAACCCTGGACTGCTGAGGCAGAACATGTGAACTTAACTGCTGCGCCACTGGGCCAGACCCAGCAACTGACTTTTGTATATTAACCTTGTATCCTACAACCTTACTATAACTGCTTATTAGTTCCAGGAGTTTTCTGTCGATTCTTTCGGATTTTCTACATAGAAGATCATGTCAACTCCAAACAAAAGTAGTTTTATGTCTTCCTTCTCAATCTGTATGCCTTTTGCTTCCTTTTCTTGCCTTATTGCATTAGCAAGGACTTCCAGTATGACATTGAAACGGAGTGGCAAGAGGGGACATCCTTGCCTTGTACCTGATCTTAGTGGGAAAGCTGTGTGTTTCTCACCATTAAGTATGTTAGCTGTAGGTTTTTTTTGTTGACAGTTTCTACCAAGTGGAGAATGTTCCCCTCTATTCCTAGTTAACTGAGAGTTTTTATCATGAACAGGTGTTGGATTTTGTCAAATGTTTTTTCTGCATCTCTTGGTACAATCATGTAATTTTTCTTCTTTACCTTCTTGATGTGATGGATTATATTAAATGGTTTTTGAATGTTGAACTAGCCTTGCATACCTGGGATAAATCCCACTTGGTCATGGTGTATAATTCTTTCTACACTTTTTTGGACTCAATTTGCTAATATTTTGTTGAGGATTTTTCCATCTATGTTCGTTAGAGATATTGGTCTGCAGTTTTCCTTTCTTGTAATGTCTTTGTCTGGTTTCAGTATTAGGGTAATACTAGCCTCTTAGGATGAGTTAGGAAGTATTCCCTCTGCTTCTATCTTCTGAAAGAGATTATAGGGAATTTCTTCCTTAAATGTTTGGTAGAATTCACCAGTGAATCCATCTGGGCCTGGTGCTTTCTGTTTTGGAAGACTTTGCCCTTTTTACAAAAATTAATTCCAAATGGATCTTAGATCTAAATGTAAAATGCAAGACTTCTAGAACACATCTTAAGAGAAAATCTAGGTGATCTAAAAAGATACAACACTAAAGCCATGATCCATGAAAAGAAAAAATCAGTAAGTTGAACTTTATTAATTAAAAACTTCTGCTCTTCGAGCCAACCCTGATGGCCTAGTGGTTAAAGTTCAGCACTCACTGCTTCGGGGGCCCAGGTTCACTTCCTGGTTGCAGAACCACACCACCTGTCTGTCAGTTGCTATGCTGTGGCAGTGGCTCACATAAAAGAACTAGAACAACTTACAACTAGGATATACAACCATGCACTGGGGCTTTGGGGAGGAAAAAAAAAGGGAAGACTGGCAGCAGATGTTAGCTCAGGGCGAATCTTCCCCTGCAAAAAAACAAAAAAACTTCTGCTCTTCAAAAGACACTGTTAAGAGAATGAAAAGACAAGCCACAGAGTAGGAGAAAATATATGAAAAACATATATCTGATAAAGGACTGGTATCCAAAATATACACAGAACTCTTAAAACTCAACAATATATAAAACAAAAAACCCAGTTAAAAAATGAGCAAAAGGGGCTGGTCCAGTGGCATAGTGGTTAAGTTTTCACGCTCCATTTTGGCAGCCCAGGATTCACTGGTTCAGATCCCAGGCGTGGACCTACACACTGCTCATCAAGCCATACTATGGAGGCATCCTACATACAAAATAGAGGAAGATTGACACAGATGTTAGCTCAGTGACAATCTTCCTCAAGCAAAAAGAGGAAGACTGGCAAAAGATGTTAACTCAGGGCCAATCTTCCTCACTGAAAAAAAAAGAGCAAAAGACCTACTTCTTGATATATATCTAAAAGAACTGAAAATAGGCTCCTGAAGAGATATTTCACGCCCATGTTCACTGCAGCATTATCCACAATAGTCAAGAGGTGTAAGCAACCTAAATGTCTAATGACAGATGAATGGCTAAAGAAAATGCAGTATATACACACAATAGAATATTATTTAGCCTTAAAAAGAAGGAAATCCTGTCATATGCTTCAAAACAGATGAAACTTGAAGACATCATGCTAAATCAAATAAGCCAGTCATAAAAAAGACAAATACTGCATGATTCCAGTTACATGCTTCCAATATCCAAAGTAGTCAACTCAGAGAAACAGAAAGTAGAATGTGATTACCAAGGCCTGGAGAGGAGAGGGAAAGGGGAGTTGTTATTCAATGGCTCAGGAGCCTCACTTTGAAAGATGAGAGAGCTCTAGGGAACCTGTTGCACAATAATGTACATAGAGTTAACACTACTGTACTGTACGCTTAAAAGTGGTTAAAGTGGCAAACTGTATGTCGTGTGTTTTTTACCATAATTCAAGAAAAATTTTTGAAGTTAGCAAAACTGAAAAAAAAATGGGCAAAAGAGCTGAACAGACACCTCCTCAAAGACAATATATAGATGGCAAATAAGTATATGAAAATCTGTTCATTAGGGAATTGTAAATTAAAACAATGATATACCACCACACACCTATTAGCATGACTAAAATTCAAAACACTGACAACACCAAATGCTGACAGGAATATAGGGCAATGGGAACTCATTCGTTGCTTGTGGGAATGCAAATGTACAGCCACTTTGGAAGACAATTTAGCAGTTTCATACAAAATGAAACATATTCTTACCATACGATCTAACAATCATACTCTTTGGTGTAAACCCAAATGAGCTGAAAACTTGCATCCACAAAAAAACCTGCACACAAACTGGAAAAATGCCCTTTTCCTGAATGAAGAAGAGTGTAGGAAGAACAGGTTTGTTGGAGAAGTACAAAATGTGTTTTTAGAAATATTAAATTTGAGATAGCAATTAGCAGTCTCTGCCACAATGTCTACTTGCCTACTCATTATTCATTCTCTCATTCTTCCTTAGAAATAGAAGATTTCTGCCTTTATCCTGAATGACAGTATGTGTGGATAAAAGAATATTTTCCAAACTCCTTTGCAGAAAGACATGCCCAATGAAGTGTAGCTGTTATTGGGTAGGATTTCCAGAAAAACTCCGTAATTGGAAAATAAGGCGGCACGTATGTATCCCTTTTCCTTTTCCTCCTCTTCCTCCTGCCTTCAATTTAAATATGATGGCTGGAGCTTCCACTAGCCATCTTGGGCCATGAAGCAAACTTGAAGGGTAGAAGCCTCTTGCTAAAGATGAAAGATTTCTTTTACATAAGAAAGAAATAAATATCTATTTTACTATTTCTGGTTACTTTTACTAACCGCTGAATGTGCTTCCTAATGATTACAAATATGTGAATGATATGTTAAATAGGCAGTCGGAATATAAGTTTGTGATTCTGTCTGGGCTGGAGATATAACTTTGGGAATTGTCAGTTATGATATTAGATGTAATCACCAGTGGGGTGGGATAGTTGAGAGAGAAGAAGTGTGAGCCCTGGGGCATGTCAATGTTTAGAAGTCAGGAAGATAAGGAGGGATCAACAAAAGGGAATGAGAAACTGTGGCCAAGGAGGTTAGAGGAGAACTGACAGAGAACCAGGAGAAGCCAGGTAAAAAGGGCAAAAAAAGGAGTTCCAAAATATTTTCTTCAACTGTTTTCAGTAATTATATTGTTGGTGATAGGGTTACAGTAGAATAATAGTAGCACTATTCTGATACTGTAGTGTATGTAATACGGGATAAAGCAAATGCGTAATTATGTGATAGTCTAATTTGATCCTCTCTAGTATCCTTGAGATCTGGAATTCTGGGTATGAGAAAAAGGAAAACCAGATGTAAGATAGCAGAGGTTACGTAAAAACATTGTAGTCTCAAATGTGAAATGGAGTATCTGTGTGAACTCATGATGTATTTTATGTTTAAAAAATATATATACATACATACATATACATCCTTACATCCCACCTTTGACCATCAACAAAGACCTATAAACAATAACCAACCCAACAGCAACAAATATCCTTACTGCCCACATTGAACCCCTACCCTTCAAAAAAAAATGAGGCTTCTTGAAAATGACTGCTCTAGAGCAGAAGATATACAAGATAAGTTTGGAATATTCTATCATACCAGACAGGTGGCAACTCTCAAATGCTTTAATATAAAAGTCCTGTCAAAGGGGTACAGGAGGCCCTGAAGAGGCTCCCACTGGCCAAAGATAGGACGTTCTGAACATCAACAAGAATAAACAACAATGGATATTAAATTCACAAGTTCACATATTTTTTAAAAAATTAACTGGTTCCTCAAAAAGTTAAACATAGAGTTACCATATGACCAAACAATTCCACTCCTAATTAAGTACTCAGGAGAACTAAAAACATATGTTAGCACAAAAACTTGTTTACAAATGTTCATAGCTATATTATTCATAATAGCCAAAAAGTGGAAACAACCCAAATGTCCATCATTTGGACATATGATGAATGGATAAACAAAATGTGGTATATCCATATAATAGAATATTATTCAGCCATAAAAAGGAAAGAAGTTCTGACATAGGCTACAACATGGATGAACCTTGAAAACATTATGCTAAGTGAAAGAAGCAGACATAAAAGAACACATATTGTATGATTCCATTTATATGGAATAGGCAAAACCACAGAGATAGAAGGTAGATTAGTGGTTGCCGGGGCTAGGGGGAAGGGGCAATAGGTAGTGACTGCTAATAGGTATGCGTTTTCTTTTTGTGGTGATGAAAATCTTTGGAATTCGATGGTATTGATGAATGCACAACCCTATGAACTTTATAGTATGGGAATTATATCTCAATAAAGCTGTTATAATAAAAATAACTGAGCATGATGGGAGGATATTATTGAACCAACTCAATATAATGGAGAGGGTCCAGTTATTGGTAATGACAAGCTCAGCATCATGATAGTGTTGGTGAGTGATGGAGATAGTGTGAAGGACATCATTGAAGGAGAAGAAACC
Source organism: Equus caballus (assembly GCF_041296265.1). Lineage (NCBI taxonomy): Eukaryota > Metazoa > Chordata > Mammalia > Perissodactyla > Equidae > Equus > Equus caballus. The sequence goes on along the minus strand of NC_091686.1, from coordinate 19,378,812 downwards.
AAGGAACTGAGAGTTCGGAGTAACAGGATCATCTACCTAGATATTAAAATCATTCAAATTCTAGGATTCTGTGGAGGGAAGAGGGAAAGAGAAAGGAAGAGGATGGGAGAGAAGGAGAAAGAGAAGGAAGGAAAGAAGGGGAGAGAGACAGAGACAGAGACAGAACAAATGAACATGAATCAGGTGCTAAAATCTTTAAGGGGTAAGGTAGAATGAGCTGGTAGTCTTGAGATGATATCAACAAAGAAAGCATTCAGGTGGTATGGTTTGAAGGTATGAACGCCAAAGAAGCTGGAGGATTTTAGGGAGGAGGGAGGAACAGTGGACTAATAGAGCAACAGGGAGCAAGGAGGACACCTACCCTATTTCCAAGCCCAGTGGTAAGTGGGATGTGGAAGAGACCATTGCTATCTCTTGAAAGAACAGAAGGGGAAGCAGTTCTCTCTTAGAGGACAGCCAGATTTAGAGGAAGAAGGTGAAGAGCATCTTCAAAGAAAAAGTCGAGGATATAAAAGATTTTCCTAATGACTGAGTGAGTTTCAGAGGGCCAAGTGGAAGAGTTTGAGGAAGGAGGTTGAAACTGGGTCAGATATAGGGGAGAGCCAATAGATTTGGTGGGTGTCATTTTCTTCTTCTTTTTTTAAAGATTGGCACCTGAGCTAACAACTGTTGCCAATCTTTTTTTTTTCTTCTTCTCCCCAAAGGCCCCCATTAGATAGTTGTATATTCTAGTTGTAGGTCCTTCTGGTTGTGCTATGTGGGAAACCACCTCAGCATGGCTTGATGAATGGTGCCACGTCCGCGCTCAGGATCCAAACTGGTGAAACCCTGGGCCACCGAAGCGGAGCATGAAAACTTAACCACTTGGCCACGGGGCCAGCCCCTAGTGTCATTTTCATTCAAGGGAACCACAGGAGAAAAGGCCAGAAATAAGACTGATGCCTAAGCAAAAGTGTAAGAAAGGGTCAACATTTTAGCCTCACTCCTCTTTATTGATGTCCATTTGTTCCAGAATTCTCAAAGTGTTCTTGGCAAAGAAGGAAAAGAAAATGTGAAGCAAGAACTTTTATCCTGGGGCCGGCCTGGTGGCACAGCAGTTAAGTGCACACGTTCCGCTTCAGAGGCCCGGGGTTCACTGGTTCGGATCCCGGGTGCGGACATGGCACCACTTGGCAAAAGCCATGCTGTGGTAGGCATCCCATGTATAAAGTAGAGGAATATGGGCACAGATGTTAGCTCAGGGCCAGTCTTCCTCAGCAAAAAGAGGAGGACTGGCAGCAGATGTTAGCTCAGGGCTAATCTTCCTCAAAACAACAACAACAACAACAAAAGAGTTAAACATAGAGTTCCATATGACCCAGCAATCCTATTCCTAGGTGTATACCCCAAAACCCCAAAACATATGTTCACACAAAAACTTGTACATGAATTTTTTTTTTTTTAAGATTTTATTTTTCCTTTTTCTCCCCAAAGCCCCCCGATATGTATTTGTGTATTTTTAGTTGTGGGTCTTTCTAGTTGAGGCATGTGGGATGCTGCCTCAGCGTGTCCTGATGAGCGGTGCCATGTCCGCGCCCAGGATTCGAACCAGCGAAACCCTGGGCCGCTGAAGCAGAGCCCGCGAACTTAACCACTCAGCCGCTGGGCCAGCCCCTGTACATGAATGTTATAGCAGCATTATTCATAATAGTCAAAAAGTGGAAATAACCCAAATGACCATCAACTGATGAAAATGGTATATATCCATGCAATGGAATATTTTTATGCCATAAAAAGGAATGAAGTTGTGACACATGCTAAAACATGGATGAACCTTGAAAACATGATGCTAAGTGAAAGAGGACAGACATAAAAGGCTACATAACATATGAAACATTTATATGGAATGTCCAGAATAGGCAAATCTATAAAGTAGATTTGTGGTTGCTTAGGGCTGGGGGAGGGAAAAACAAGTGACTGCTAATGGGTAAGGACTTTCTTTTTGGAGTGACGAAAGTGTCCTATTATTGATTGTGATGATGGTTGTACAACTCTGTGAACATACTAAAAACCATTAAATTTTATACTTTAAATGGGTCAATTGTATGGTGTGTGAGTTATATCTCAATAAAGCTGCTAAAAAAATAACAGTGAAGTATACATGTGGAAAAACCATTGAGAAAAGCAACTTTCCTTAAGGTCATTTAACTATTCAATATTTTGTTTCATGACAACTATTTAATATAGTTTAATTTATTTCAGTCTACCAAAAATATTTTCCCTATATTTAAGAAGTTCTAAGTGGATCAGTGTAACAGAACAAACATACTACCTCACTTATAAGGAATCACTCAGCAGACAATGTTTTCCATATAGGATCTTTTTTAAAGTTTATTGTATTTTTTTTCTGAGGAAGATTTGCCCTGAGCTAACACCTGTTGCACATCTTCCTCTTTTTGCTTGAGGAAGATTGGCCCTGAGCTAACATCTGTGCCAATATTCCTTATTTTGTATGTGGGTTGCCACCACAGCATGGGGACCAACAAGTGGTACAGGTCCATGCCCAGAATTGAACCTGGGCCGCCAAAGTGGAGCACACTGAACTTAACCAGTAGGCCACAGGGCCAGCCCCTCTATATAGGATTTTTAAAAACCTGGGTGAGGAACGTACATCAAAGATGAATAAATAAAATGGCTTGTTCTTAGCTTCACTGTAGGCTGTATACCTGTAATATTTTTCTACAAATTTGTTGGTTCGTTCCTTCACTCCTCCAATGGTAATCTGAGCGAGAAGACATCAAAGAGCAAATGGATGCTCCTTTACATTTCCTTTAGTTATCAGGGAGTCATTACTGGTTCAGACAAAAGGCAAGAATGTGTCTCTCAAGGAAAAGGGAATTTCTCCTTAATCTACCAACTGGTTTAGCCAAGTTAATTACTGAGTTCTCAGCCAAGTACACTAGAGCACCCAGTACATAGCTTTAACTGTAAAAGTAAATGACTGATGTCTGGCTCATATCCTCAAAAATTCAGATTTAACTGGTTTAGGATGGGGCCCAGGCAACCTTACTTTATTAAAAGTTCTCCAGACAATTCAAAATGTATAGCCACAGTTGAGAAGAACTAAACTAGTGGTTTACCAACTTGTGGGTCCGAGGACACTTCTACACTCTTAAAAACACTGAGTACTCCAAAACGCTTCTGTTTATATGGATTATATTTATTGGTATTTACTATAATTAGAAATTAAAACTGAGAAATTAAAAAATATTAATTCATTTAAAAATAGAAAAAACAAACCTATTTTGTGTTAATATATTAAATAACTTGTTTTTATTAAAATAATATTTTCCAAAATAGAAAAAAATACAACGTGAAGAGTGGCATTGTTTTATAGTTTTTGTAAATCTCTTTAATATTCAGCTTAATAAAAGATAGCTAAATTCTCACATTTGCTTCTGGATTTTGTTGCAGCATGTAGTTGAAATACATAAAGAAAACTCAGCTTCACATAGGTATGTAGTTGGAAAAGGAAGGAATATTTTAATAGCTTTTCCACATAATTGTGGATATCCTTTTGTCCACTGAACCAAAACTCAACAAGCGGTTTCTTAAATGTTAGTTGCAATGTAGGATCTGAAACCTTATCAATAAAGTTTTGTTTTTGGGGGGTTTTTTTGGTGAGGAAGATTCACTCTCAGCTAAACATCTGTTGCCAATCTTCCTCCCTTCTTTTGCTTGAGGAAGATTAGCCCTGAGCTAACATCTGTACCAGTCTTCCTCCATTTTGTATGTGGGATGCCTCCACAGCATGACTGATGAATGGTGTAGGTCTGCACCTAGATCCGAACCTGCAAGCCCAGATCTGAACCCAGGAACCCCGGCTGCCAAAGTGGAACACGCCAAACATTAACCACTCAGCCATGGGGCGGAGCCATCACTAAAGTTTTAATGCATCCTGTTACATTAAAAATCCATTGGTCTCTCTTGCAATTTGAATGGATCTTTTTTACCCATGCATGATTTTGTAATATCATGTACTGGTCATTTGGAAAATATTTTTTCACTGAGTTATGCAGATTTTCCAAATGTTAAAAGCATTTCAATATACAATATCAAAAGTCACACTTGCTAATATTACCACTGATCTCACCAGAAAAGTCTTGGGAAGCTGTCAAGCCCACAGTGACAGATACAAGTATTTTAGAATTCTAATTTTTGTTTGAAAGCTAGAATTTTATAATTGGCAACAAATACTATCAGTGTTTTCCTTAAGTGACAAATTCGTTTTGGTCGTTTTAGAGAAAATTTCTGACAAATACCCAAGTCTGACTAACCACAGTTTGTCAGCCAGTTGTTATTTCAAGTCAAAAATGGTGTTCCATGAAAAAAACCCAGCTAGTTCAGCTTGTAACTCCATCACACATATGTCTTTCTTGAGACAACCATTACACTTCAGTATGCAGCAGAAGCGCTCTGTGAGTACTTCTCATTTCATCTCACCGAATATTAAAAAGATGAATATTCAATGGTAGATATTAAATAAAACTAGTAAGTTTTACTGCTTCAACAAAGACATTTTCAGGTTAAACTGGCATTTTTTCCCCCTGCAAGTCCATACAGTTTGGTGCCAACTGCCTTGATTCATGCTAAGGCACTAGCAATTTTATCAACCCTCAGTGCAAATGTCAACAGTGAAAGAAAGTAAATAACATCTTAGTATTACCATGAAAATAGTTTTGAACTCAAAGACCCCCCTGAAGAGGGGATCCCCAGAGGTCCATGAAAGTATAATTTGAGAACTGCCTCACTGAGCTGATTCCCATAGAACCAACATGCCAATTAAACATTAGCTATCTCAGCAAGAGTTGAATAAGTTTCAAAATTACTCCACATATGATCCAACTAAGACACGGAGTGGGGAAAGTGACAGGGTGTATTCTACCATATTCAGTTTGATTGCTAATCCCAAGTCAGATATTAAAAATTATAAAGTCTAGGAGAATTTTTCCTACAGATTTGATTATGAAATATTTGGCAGAGGGAATCTAATTCAAACCAGCTGCTGGACTCTTGCTGTGCAGCAGTTAGTTAGAGTACACTGCCAAAAGCCCCCCTTTGGTGGGGAGGCCAGATGAGCTCATGCAAAGGCATTTTAGCAGCTTTTGTCCCATAAGTCCCATAAGCACAACACCACTCAATTTTCCACACTGTAAAGTAGCCACACTTTCTTTGAATCTTTTTCTCCTCCAGTCAAACAAAGCTTATAGGAAAAGATTGCAAAATGCACATCCTGCAAAATCCACAGCACCTTTAAAACCAATGTTTTTCTACCCGTATCACGCATCTGGCTTTAATCTCAAGAAATGTGTAAAATAAAAAATAAATAAATAAAATAAAAATCCTCTTCATTTATCATTTCACATTTTACTTAATTCCTCACCAGCCTGAAATACCAGCTATTAAGCAAACACACACACATACAGCTGTGATTTCCAAGAACCTGTAAATGTGCAAGCTAAGATAAATGGTAACCCATGTTAATTTACATCACCCTAACAATGTTCTTTGATTTTTGAACTACAATTAAGTCTTAATTTATCAAGGACTGTCTACTTTTGCAGATAATCAAGGTCCTTAATTTCTTTTCCTTCCCTATGTGTTTACGCTATCACTTTTTTTGGTCTCATCCACTCATAAGAACATGTTCCAAAGTATTAGAAATAGAATTAGTGAAAGTGAACATTCAGCCCTTTCTCATATAAATCTCAAACCCTCTCTTTCCCTCACACTAAAAAGACATGAGCACACCACTTTTTGGCCTTACTTCTCTCTATGGAATCCCTCCTAGTCTGGTTCCACTCTCTGGTCTCTCTCAGTGGCCATACTCTACCCGCTCTTGGAGGCAGAGGATGATTAAGCCCCACTTAATTCTATCATGCAGTGACTTCAACCAACACCAGCTAGCCGACATGGCCACATGGAAAAACTAAATCTCTCTCTGCCTGTCAGCTTTGCTCCTAATCCACTGGTACTTCCTGAACAAGGAGTAAAATATCTCTGCTGTTACATTAATTAAACTTATTAAGAAACAACCTGTTCAGAGAGCTACAGGCTTCACCCATTTAATTAATGGCCAAGTTCAATTTGCAGGTCTAGGTTGATCCAAATAATACTTTTGAATTCTTCACATTTAATATGAAACTTTCACTACTTGTAAAAACTATTGGGTAGAGCTAAGCTCCTCTCTTAACAATGGCCAAATTAAACCAATTATATTATTTATATAGACTTCTTTTGACATATTTTCATTTAATATTAAATAATAATTACTATTATAATTAAAGCAGCTAACACTTGAGCACTTACAATGTGTATAGCCATTAACTCATTTAATACTCACAACCACTCCATCTCATTAGGGTCTACTTAACAAATGAAAAATCTGTGGCACAGAAAGGTTAAGTAACATGCTCCTAATTACCTACTATCAGTGGCAGAATAGGGACTCAAACTCAGTTTATTGAGGATTGGTCTTAGTCCCTTCTATTAAATATTTTTTGGGTTGTTTTAATTGTAACAGCTTTATTGAGATATAATTCACATACCGTACACTTTAACTATTTAAAGTATACAGTTCAATGGGTTTTAGTAATATTCAGAGTTATGCAACCATCACCACATCCAATTTTAGCACATTTTCATTACCCCAGAGAGAAATCCTATATCCATTAGGAATCGCTCCCTATTTCTCCCAACACCTCCCACACCCCTGGCAACCACTAATCTACTTTCTGTCTCTACAGATTTGCCTATTCTGGACATTTCATGTAAATGGAATCATACAGGGGCCAGCCTGGTGGCGCAGAGGTTAAGTGTGCATGTTCCGCTTGGTGGCCCGGGGTTTGCCGGTTTGGATCCCTGGTGCGGACATGGCACCACTTGGCAAGCCATGCTGTGGCAGGCGTCCCACATATAAAGTAGAGGAAGATGGGCATGGATGTTAGCTCAGGGCCAGTCTTCCTCAGCAAAAAGAGGAGGATTGGCAGCAGATGTTAGCAGGGCTAATCTTCCTCAAAAAAAAAGGAATCATATAATATGTGGTCTTTGGTGTCTGGTTCCTTTCACTTAGCATAATGTTTTCAAGGTTCATCCATGTTACAGAGCATATCAGAACTTCACTCTTTTTTATCGCTGAAGTAAATATTCCATTACATAGATATACCATATTTTGTTTATCCATTCATCATTTGATGGACACCTGGGTTGTTTCCACTGTTTGGGTGTTACGAATAATGCTATTATGAACATTCATGTATGTTTTTGTGTGGACATAAGTTTTCATTTCTCTTGGGTATACAACCTAGGAGTGGAACTGCTGGGTCATATGGTGACTCTACATTTAGCCTTTTGAGGAACTGACAGACTGTTTTCCACATTGACCGTTCCATTTGACATTCCCACCAGCAGTGTATGAGGGTTCCATTTTCTCCACATCCTAGCCTACACTTTGCTATTGTCTGTCTTTTTAATTATAGCCATCCTTGTGGGTAGGAAGTGGTATCTCATTGTGGTTTCGATTTGCATTTCCCTGATGGGTAATTATGTTAAGCATCTTTTCATGTGCGTATTGGCCATTTGTGTATCTTTGGACAAATGTCTATTCAGATCCTTTTCCCATTGTTTTAATTAGGTAACTTATCTTTTTATGATTGAGTTGTACAAGTTCTTCATATTTTCTAGATACAAGTCCCAGATTAGATACGTGATTTGCAAATATTTTCTCCCATTCTGTGGGTTGTCTTTTCACTTTCTTGATGGTGACATTTGAAGCATGAAAGTCATTTTTTTTTGAGGAAGACTAGCCCTGAGCTAACATCTGCCAATTTCTCCTCTTTTTGCTGAGGAAGACTGGCCCTGAGCTAACATCCGTGCCCATCTTCCTCTATTTTATATGTGGGACGCCTACCACAGCATGGCTTGCCAAGCGGTGCAATGTCTGCACCCAGGATCCGAACTGGCAAACCCCAGGCCGCTGAGAAGCGGAACAGGAGCACTTAACCGATGTGCCACCAGGCCGGCCCCTGAAAGTTTTTAATTTTGATGAAGTCCAATATATTTTTTTTTCTCTTGTTGCTTGTGCTTTTGGTGTCATATCTAAGAAGGCACTGCCCAAGGCCATAAAGGCCATTTAATATGAAACTTTCACTACTTGTAAAAACTATTGGGTAGAGCTAAGCTCCTCTCTTAACAATGGCCAAAGCAAAGCATGCAAACTTAACCCCCGACCCCAGGGTTCCCTGTTGGACATACCAGATGGTTCCATCATTTAGCTTTTTTGACTGCCAAATACTTTTCTGTGGGGCTCCTTTTTAATGTGTAGTTTTTTAGTTAGATCAAAGCTTGATTCTTTTTTAAGCCTATATAAAAGTGAATGTGATTATGTTTTTTAGTTTTGCTAGATAACTAGTTTCTAGTTATCTCTTAAGACATTTTGGCCCCAAAATATACATTTCTTTATTCTTTTCCCTTCCAATTCCCCACATCTGGCATGCTAGAAACATCTTGTTGGTTCAGGTCAAATCAATGTTTATCGGACGGAATCAAAATTACGTGCTCTTATACTAGAAAGAGAAGTTGAGGAATATTTTGGCTGAGTTGTGTGGTTTATCCACACAACTTTTTAAACCACATTCTGGTTTAAATGATTTCATCACTCAGTCAAAAGGCTGCCACAATTTCAGTGGTTTTCTAGTCACAGTCAATAAAGTACAGAAAAAAACACTATTTACTTATCTTCATGACTAAGCAAGTCTTGAAGGGAACAGTTAGGAAACTGCTTCAACAACTTAAAAAATACACGCAAATATATTAGTGACAGAAACCATTTATTCTAAGCTAAGAGCTACAAAATAATAAGATTCTGAACGAAAAGTTTTTGTCTAAATCAACTTACATAAGCTACTTAAATGCTATTTTAGGTACCTAAGATAGAATTCACTTTAAAATTCACTAGATTTAGAGTAGGATAGATATTTTACTTTTTTGTCTTTAGTCTTACCTTGTGGCAACAAGAGGGTAGCTATGACATGGTGATGCCCAGGCATCCCTTGTCCATGGCATACAGTCATAAAGCAGCAAATCCTTTTCAGTCACAGCCATGAGGACAGGTCTCCATTGTTGTCTTCCACCATCTAGTTTTGCCTGTTACAATGGTGAAATCCAGAAAGCAGAGCTAACTATAATGATATGTAATTGTGAAGGTCCCTCAGCAATGGCCTAACATAGTGGGTCTCCACTTTGTTTCCCCATCCTAACAGAGCTGAGAAACAGGCAACATCCTGTCAGATTCCTTCCCACTGACAGGGATTCTTCACTGGGAGGTGTGAGGTGGATTGTGTAGTCTGAAAAAGCTCTCTCTGAGTTATAAACATTATCTAGCGATAGGACACAGTTTTTTCCCCATTCCACAATAACTAATTACCACCAATTCTAATTAAATATACAGCAATCTGTTCAAAATGATAATCGTTTTAATATACCTGATGTGGGAGTAACATCTTCTAAGCACAGGATAGAAACACAAAATTCTACTACCAAGTAAGTCTGTATAATTTAAACATCAGTGTTTTTTCAAAATATTTTTGATCAAGACCTACAATAAGAAATACATTTTACACTGCAACCCTGTAGACACATACATAAATAACTGAATAAAAGAATTTCCAAAGCAACACAATCCTTTTCTATTTTGTGCAATGCACTCTGATAATTTCCATTCTATCTTTTTTTTAATGCTGATCATGACACACTATGTTGCATTTTGGAAAACACTGATATAAACTATTGTCAAAGAGTTCCTCCATTATACTCTCGGAAGTTTATGTTTCAGTTTCAAATACACCATTGCATTTACTTGCATAAAGCTCAGTTATCTCTGTGAGGGTTTAAAAATGTAGGAAAACAACCACTATTTATCCATATTGTCAAGGATTCAAGGCCAAAAAGCAAAAGACTATGTTCAAGAAAATTCACGGTATTATCAAAACGTTTACCCTCATGAGATAGGACCTTTGAGGGGCCAGCCCCAGGGGCATGGTGGTTAAGTTCGCACGCTCTGCTTCTGGGCCCAGGGTTCTGGGTTTGGAACCCGAGTGCACACCTACACACTGCTCACCAAGGCATGCCATGGCAGCATCCCATATACAAAATAGAGAAAGATTGGCACAGATGTTAGCTCAGGGCCAGTCTTCCTCACCAAAAAAAAAAAAAAAAAAAAAAAAGACCTTTGAGCAGGGAACACTTAACCATAGTGTATTTTAACACTGATTCTTCAGCTCACTATCACTGATGGCTTCAAAGAGAATTCAAATTAATGAATCACTTGTCTCTCTCTCTTTTTTTGTTTTTGGTGAGGAAGATTGGCCCTGAGCTAACATCTGTGCCAATCTTCCTCTATTTTGTATGTGGACGCCACCATAGCATGGCTTGATAAGTGGTGTGTAGATCTGCACCTGAGATCCAAACCTGTGAACCCTGGGCCACTGAAGCAGAGCATGCAAACTTAACCACCAGACCACCAAGCCAGCCCCTCACTTGTCTCTTAAAGAGTTGTCTTTAGAGCCACCTTTTATTTTCTCTTCCTTAATGACTTCTGCAAGGTAATTTGGACATGCCAGAGCACTTTAAGAATACGTCCATAACCTGAATTGTGGCCTGAGTGGTTCGGTTTTGTGTTGTAACATCTACCACCAGGACTCTTCTCCACAAGGTGATTCCAGGAGAGGGAAATGAAGTCCAGCCACTAAAGTGAGTCATGTTCTACCATGTGCTGAAAGCACAAAATATATGACCTGACTCTGAGGAGTCAAGGAAAGTATTGTGGACAAATTACCCTTTTCTTATCGGTGAACCCATTTTCTAAGACTTTATATTAGTCTATGGGTAACTCTAACATCTGGAGGGAGACTATCAGCTCTAAAGAGGTTCTCTTGGATTCTTTCACTTTTGGGTCATAGATACCCCAAAGGGATTTCTAGTTTGTGTGCATTACTAAGTCTTTTTCTGCAAGACTGTTATGGATAATATTTCAATGGGGAAATAATGTAAAATCTATCTTCCCAAAGGGTTAAAATGATAATTTGATTTCTTTTTCTTTTTTTTTTTTGTGAGGAAGATTAGCATCTACTGCCAATCCTCCTCTTTTTGCTGAGGAAGCCTGGCCCTGAGCTGACATCCATGCCCATCTTCCTCTACTTTATATGTGGGACACCTACCACAGCACGGCATGCCAAGCGGTGCCATATCTGCACCCGGGATCCAAACTGGCGAACCCTGGGCCACCAAAGCAGAATGTGTGCACTTAACTGCTGTGCCACCGGGCTGGCCCCGATAATTTGATTTTTTAAAATTAATTTTTTTCCCTAAGTTTTTCTTTGTTTAAGATTTTATTTTTTTTCCTTTTTCTCCCCAAAGACGCCAGGTACACAGATGTATACTCTCAGTTGTGGGCCCTTCCAGTTGTGGCATGTGGGACGCCACCTCAGCATGGCCTGATGACCGATGCCAGGTCTGTGCCCAGGATCCGAACTGGTGAAACCCTGGGCCACTGCAGCGGACCACGTGAACCCAACCACTTGGCCACGGGGCCGGCCCCTCCCTAAGTTTTAAGAGAGAGATTTTGAAGGCTAGATCAGAGTATATGCATTTGGAGAACCTAAATTAAATGTATTTCTTCCCAAAGAAGATATTTTAGGCTCTAAAGGAAAACTGCTAATGCCAATAGAAGCAATATCCAATTTCAAGAGAGGGAACTTTTTGTTCAATTAACAGTTTTTAAAAAGTGTTTATTCTTTAGCTCTTTTGAGTCCTTACTTTTTGGAGAGTATCTTTTTCCTCTTCTACTTACCATTGGAGAAAAATGAAACCTCACTTTAAGTCATTCTGTTTGCCTATTTGCCTTAATTTTTAAGAACACTGTTTGCTTTCACTGGAGTCAAAATGCTGCCTGCTATATATAGTATGTGTTTTCGGTTGTGGTATCAGTATAAGCAGCCTTGGGGCTCCACTATTGAGTTTTTGGCTGGAGAAAAAAGGAATACTAATGTTAGGGTTCTGGTTTGCTGTGTTTCAACACCCACACATGCATACATCTGGCCAATCAACAGCTTTCTCCAAATTTTATTTTCTAATAGAGTTGGATAGCACTAAAGATGAAAAAAATACTAATAGTTATTATTCATTCCCTAAATCTCTTAATCCTATGAATCTATCTTTTTGTCCAGTGATGTACTTCTGTTCTTTCTTTATTATTATGATAAGAAACATAGAGCAAAACTAAATAAACCACTCCACTAACCCTGATTGAGTGAATATGTTCCTAATTTACGTCTTTACACATTTTGGGAATTATCAGGGACAAAGTAAGAAACGTGGAAACAAAGCTTTCTTTGGCTATCTTGGCTGTTCTAATTAATACTTAAATGCTTAAAAATACTGGTTTTATAGGTAATACATGTCCCCCTCATTTGGTGGACTTAAAGAAAATTCCCTTTTAAGAATATAACCAACTAAAAGTAAACTATCAGTCACATAAAAATAAGTATTAATAAAGAGATAGAAGCACCTATGCATAGAACAGATTATCAATTGGCTACCAAATATCTGTAGTATAAGTTTTCCCTGTTTTAAGCAAACTCAACTTATGACATTGTGAAATAACAAGATAAATTAAGGAGAGATCATTTAAAGTTAAATGAATGATCCTTCCTTAATTTATCTGCCAAAATGACTATCTTTTCTAAGTAAAACTGAAACAGTTTCATTTATATGCAAGTATATCAGGAAATCACCTCTTGCCAAAAGAAATGCTTACCTATAGTAAACAGATTACATGATCTAAAATTATCTTGACCATTTTTATAGGCATACAATTAAATAGTCAGAAAAGGCTTTGGCATGTACCTAGTTCAACCTTTATCAGACACAGAAGCTCATTATAATACCTCTAAGAAATGGTATCCAGTCTTGCTTGAACACCTTCTTCTGAGAGTGATATTTAATTTGGGTAACCCAAACAACTACTTCAAAAAAGTAAAAATCAAGGATATTTTAGAAACAGTACTTTGAATTTGTTCAGTGGTACTATTTTTAAAGTAGTTGAAACTTTTCTACTTAGTATTATTTCCCAAACCTCAGACTGTGTTCTTGGACAATATTTTTTATAATTAGTGACTTGTTTGCTTGCTATTTTGTATGCAGACAAAGAAAAAAATTACTGAGCATCTACTATGTACTAAGTTCTCTGGGGGCAAAAAAGATTTGGAAAAAATGTGCTCCTATCTTCCAAGAGCTCACAATTGAGTGCAGGAAACACATACATAAATATCGCCCATAAAAGTGTATTGTGTATTGATATGGAAAGGTCTCCAGAATATACTGTTCAATGAAAAAAAAAGAGAGCAAGGAAGTGTGCATAACATACTATCTTCTTTTATAAAAGAGAAAAGAAGACTCTATGTTCATTATTGCTTTTATTTGCATGAAAAACCTCTCAAAAGATTCACTAGAAAGGAAGGAAAGTGATTACCTCATTGGGGGAAAGGAAGTGGGAATTAGGTGGAGGTGGAACAGGAAGGAGAGTAAGACTTTCACCTACTAACTTTTTATTCTGACTTTTGAACCATGTGCATGTATTACCTTTCTAAAATCATGAAGATTTTTAACATTGCTACAAGCACAGAACAATTACCACTCAATCGAGTGTTCCAACCAGGGTATAAAAATACAGAACAATGATAAGCATAACTAAAATACTAAAACTTTCAAAGTCCTAATTACTTAAACCATGATTTTCATTAGTTTCTTCTCTGCTTAGTTATTCTAATTATACTTCCTAGAAATGATCACAGTACTAATTGTATGTTCTAATTTATTATAATCATTATTTGGAATTTTCATAAAATTTCAGAGCTGAAAAAAAAAATAGATTAGTGGAATCTAAAATTGGTCCACAACACAATCACATGAGGAGCTACCAAACAAGATTACCAGACCCCACCAAAGATCTACCAAATCAGAACTCTGCTGAGGTGGAGCGTGGGAGGCCAGACTTGGGAAACTATATTTAAAACAAAACAAAACAAAAACAAAAAAACAAAATCTTCCTGGGCTGATACTGACGCAATCTCTGCCCCCTTCCACAGAAGAGGGAACTAGGATTCAACAAGATGAAGGAACTTTTAAAAAGATGTAAAATCAGTGGAAAATAGAGCTAGTACGTGAACATTAATCTCTGAATCCCTAGCCCAGTGTTCTTTTTTCAACTCCCTGTGGCCCAGCTGACATGAAGGACCCGAAAGGATGTACTATAACTTCATGTAGAACTTTTAGTCTCTCTCTCATCAAATTTGGGATCTAAACTAACTTGGATTAAGTTCTTCCTTTCCCTTCACTCAATATCCACTGAGGTTTTCTTGTTTCTCTTCTTTTCATTTTTCAGTTGTGGAAGATAATTGTACATTTGTCTAAAGGCTTGTAAAATTTTTTGTATATTTTATACTTTTCCAAGAGCAGGGGAGCAAGCCTGCTGCCCCTGAAACTGTGTCAATAGACGAGAACAGGAGTTGGGAAACTATGACCTGTAGGCCAAATTCAGCCCACTACCTGCTTTTGTAAATAAAGTTTTATTGAAACACAGCCACACCTATTCATTTTCATATTGCCTATGACTGTTTTCTTCCTACAGTGCCAGGGTCAAGTAGTTGTGATACTATCTGGCCCTTTGTGGATAAAGTTTGCCAATCCTGTTCTAAAATCATGAAAATTATTCTCTGTCATTAAGGACAGAGATGGTAACAAGATCCTCTTTTTAGTTATGCTGTGATGATGAGTATCATGATAGTCGATTCTTCTGGTGGAGGTAATAATTAGCAACAAATAGCTAAATGGTAGGGAGGAGAAACAAAAGACTGACACGCAAAAGATCTGTAAGCTAGATATCCAGGACCTGACTGCATGATAAATATTACAGATATATGAAATGGGGGAACCATCTGGCTCTGAATGACGACCAGGTGAGACCCTGCCCTGCCTCCCAGCCTACCTGTTCTGCTAGCCAGGCAATGTGCTTGACCTCCTTGCTGCCTCCTGCTGTACTGGTTGCACCAAGCATGGCATTGAGTTCAGCCAACACCTGTGGGAGGAGAGCCATTATGTTGGTGTGGATAGCTACGAACCAGGAGTGTGCTGTGGCTGTATCCTTGCAGCGTAGGATCAACGTGTTCCTGCTATCAGGAGAATGTAGCTCTATCAATCTGTGTGGAAAAAGAAAAAAAAAAGTGAGCTAGATCAGAAGTCATCAAAACTGCCAGGGTTTAAGATACATAACTGGAAATCTATTTTAATTTTATATTCCTGAATAGAGATACTTTCTCTTAATTCCTTAGGGTCCAACTCCAGAGAAAATCACATATGGAAAGATAATCATCAGAAAGACTAGCTGCTGGGTCTGTTGTTTCAGTGTTAATATAATGACCTAAGATGAGGGAACCTATTGTATAGTCTGCAGTAGAACACTTCACTTTGCTTTAACTTCCATGTCAAAGAAATGGAAAGCATGCTTGTTGAATCTCATAGGCACGTTGCAAAGAAAGAACTGATATTTTCCTAAATACTGAGAAAATTCTGGTATAAGGTATTGCTAGGAAATAAAACCTACTGCCAAATAGTGAACTGAAATTTCCACTGTGAGAAATAAGGAAAAAATAGCTGAAGAATATGACTCTCTATGAAAATTTGGAATTTTTTTTAGTGTCTGGGTAACATTATATGATTAAATCATCCTCTGAGTCATGGCAGAAAAATAGTTAAGAGGTCTTCAACTCTATGACTATTATTTGTTAAGGTTCAGCTGAGAATTTACACTGCAAAAGTAATCTTAGGAATTAGCTAATTTTTTTAAAAGTACACTGAACAAATTCCTTATAAAGCAATTTATTGGGCATTATTTGGTGTTTTGGTCAAAGTTTTTGCTAAGATGAGTTTAAAAGGTCAAATAAATAAATAAATAACATATATATCCTGCTGTGTTCTAACAGTGAACACGTATCTTTCAAAATGGAAAAAGAAAAAGCTCTTAAGGGTGTTTTTCATGGTAGGCTAGAAATTGACAAACTGCCACTGGAGAAGGAGAAATCTTTTTATTCTTTAATCTTTCTAAAGACAGTTTTTGTTTCTTTGAAATATCATTATCAGATCCTATACCACCTGTCAAAGATAAGCAGTTTGTATGTATGCTAGCATTTCTGCCTTAAAGCTTGAGTCCCTTCTTTTGCCACATTTATAAATCCTTTAAAATTCCAAATATTTTAATTTGTCATATTTAATATGGCAGGTATTCATTCTCATTTGAACCCTGGTCAGTCTATCCTTTCTTTTTCTTTCTTTATGTTTTAATTGAGGTCATATTGGCTTTTAACATTGTGTAAATTTCAGGTGTACATTATTATATTTCAGTTTCTGTGTAGACTGCATCATGTTCACCACCAACAGTCTAGTTTTTATCCGTCACCATACACATGTGCCCCTTTACCCCTTTTGCCCTCTCTGCAGCCCCAGTCTATCCTTTCTTAAATAAACATTTATTGAGTACCTACTGCATGACAGACACTGTGGTAGACAGCGGCATTGGAGAGAACAGTGGTGAAGAAGATAATCAGAAAAAAAATAGTCTCTCCCCTCATTGGGCCTATAGTCTAATGGGGAAGGCAGAAAATCAGCAACTAATTAATACACAATTACAGGTTACAAAAAATGATTCTATAAAAGACTGTGATGACTACTATGAAGATCTTGTGTAAAAAAGGCACTCCCAAGATTGTAGTAGCAAAGCAGGACGGCAATGGAGGCCTCTACACCTCAGGGGCACACTTACCAAGCTGGTGTCATACTATGAGACAGTTTATTAACACATCTACCTGCTACCTATCTATTCACCCACTCACCTGCCCTCCCACTGGAGTTACCCATCTAGCTACCTGAAGGCCTAGCCACCAGTCTATCCATGTTTTATATGCCTTCAAAGTTCTAGGGCAATAGCCAAATAGGCCAAAAAGTTCTAGAAAATAGCCAAAACATAAAATAAGATCTGTAAACAGCCAAAACACTTAACAAAGCCCATACTTGAAAGTTCATATTAGTCAGAGGAGAATCTTTAGATAGCAAGTCATAAGCTGTTTGCTTTTCTTTTAGTTACAGTTCTGATGAATTTATTTGATTTTCTATCCTATAGTTAAACATAGTGAGAAGTAGCTTGGGACCAAAATTTAGGGGATTTTGAATAGCAGGTTATGGCTGGATATTATTGGCAAGCAATGTGGAGTCATTGAGAATTCTCAACAGGGGAACAACACAATCAAAACAATGAATTAAAAAATAATTTTATGAGAGGCTGGCCCCGTGGCCGAGTGGTTAAGTTTGTGTGCTCTGCTTCAGCAGCCCAGGGTTTCGCTAGTTCAAATCCTGGGCATGGACATGGCATTGCTCACCAAGCCATGCTGAGGAGGCATCCCACATGCCACAACTAGAAGGACCCACAACTAAAAATACGCAACTTTGTACTAGGGGGCTTTGGGAGAAAAAGGAAAAATAAAATCTTAAAAAAATAATAATAATTTTGAGATATTTGTACACCATGTTCACAGCAACATCATTCACAATAGTCAAAAGGTGGAAACAATCCAAATGTCCATCAAGGGAATGGATAAACAAAATGTGGTGTATATAGGGGCCGGCCCCGTGGCCAAGTGGTTAAGTTCATGTGCTCTGCTGCAGGCGGCCCAGTGTTTCGTCGGTTCAAATCCTGGGCGCAGACACGGCACTGCTCATTGAGCCACGCTGAAGCGGCATCCCACATGCCACAACTAGAAGGACCCACAACTAAGAATATACAACTATGTACCTGGGGGCTTTGGGGAGAAAAAGGAAAAAAAAATGTTTAAAAAAAATGTGGTGTATATATATATATATAAAATATATACAATGGAATATTATTCAGTCTTAAAAAGGAAGGAAATGCTGACACATGATAACATGGGTAAATCTTGAGGACATTATGCTAACTTAAATAAGCCAGTTACAGAAGGACAAACATCGTATGAGTCCACTTATATGAGGCATCTAGAGTAGTCAAACTCACAGAAACAGAAAGTAGAATGGTAGTTGCCAGGGGTTGGGAGGAGGGGGAAATGAGAAGCTGTTGTTTAATGGGTATGGTTTTAGTTTTGCAAGATGAAAAAGTTCTTGAGATTGGTACCACAATATGAATATACTTAATTCTACTGAACTATACACTTAAAAATGGTAAATTTTATGTATGTGTATTCTACCACAATTAAACATTTTTAAATAAATTAGTTAAAAAGTAATCTTATGGTAGGATGTAAGATGGACTACGATAGAGAGAGAAATGGCCTGGGAAGATTTCAATGGACCCAAGAAGGATGAGACTACACAGAGCTCACCAGCAGGACACAGACTCCTAGGCAGGAGGAATCCTCCACCCTAAAAGCCCAGCAAAAGTACAAAGAAGAGACCTCTGTCAAATGGCTTAATATTCATGTTAACCTTTTTTCAGTCCTTTGTGTTATTTTATAATATTCATTCTTTTTAATGTTTTTAATGTTATTTTTCACCATATCAATTGTTGCTGCCATGGTCCTGAACATAAATATTTGTTGGCTAAAAAATTGATTGTATAGGGCCAGCCCCCTGGCCAAGTGGTTGGGTTCGTGCGCTCTGCTTCGGTGGCCCAGGGTTTCGCTGGTTCAGATCCTGGGTGTGGACATGGCCCTGCTAGTCAGGCCACGCTGAGGTGGCGTGCCACATGCCACAACTGGAAGGACCCACAACTAAAATATACAACTATGTACTGGGGGGATTTGGGGAGAAAAAGCAGAAAAAAAAAAAGATTGGTAACAGTTGTTAGCTCAGGTGCCAATCATTAAAAAAAAAAAAAAACCTGACTATTCTCTAGAAGAAAAATAGCTATGCATTTGTTACGGGAAGATTTAAAACAATACATTACACTATATAACAATAAAATATTGCACTGAAAGAGTCATCTCTGTTATAATCCTTTTGATGAGTTAATCACTGCATTATCCAGAGAAACTGCTCAAATAATCATTAAAGTAGCTAAACTTATTTTACAGTAAATTTATTTAATGATAAGTAGTTATCTATAAAATATAACACTAGATTATTAGATAATATATTAATACAAACCTAAAGCAAGTTATTTTATATTTTCTTTATTATTTATACTAATCTTGAAAAGAAAAAGTATTTCTAGTATTTCTAGAACTTCCTATATAAGACAGCAGTTGAGCACATACATCTATTCTAATCCTTCCTGAAATGCCACTAAAAACAACAGGTGAAGGAGATTTAAAAAAATTAAGATCCTTTTTTAGCAGGTTTTTTAAAATTAGGTTTACAGGAAAAACTGAGCAAAAAGTGCAGAGAGCTCCCAAATACTCCTCCCGCCCCAATATCCCCTGTTATTAACATCTTGCATTATTGTGGTACATTTGTTATAACTGATGAGCCAATACAGCACTGATACATTATTATTAACTAAAGTCCTGGTTCACTCTTTGTGTTATATATTCTATGAGTTTTGACAAATCTATAACGACATATATCTACCATTACCATATCATATAGAATAATAGTTTCACTGCCCTAAAAATCCCCTATGCTCCACCTATGAATTCTTTATTACTCACTGCCAAATCGTCTCTAAGTAGCTGTGCCATTTTGTATTCCGACCAGCAATGAGTAAGAGTTCCTGTTGCTCTACATCCTCGCAAGGATTTGGTGTTGTCAGTGTTTTGGATTTTGGCCACTCTAATACGTGTGTGGTGGTATATGACTGTTTTAAATTGCAACCCTCTAAGGACATATGATGCGGGGTGCCTTTCATATGCTTATCTGCCAGCTGTATTTCTTCTTTGGTGAGGTGTCTATTCAGATTTGTTGCCCATTTTTTAATCGTGTTGTTTTCTTATTGGTGAGTTTTAAGAATTCTTTGTGTGTTTTGGATACTAGTCCTTTATCTGATATGCATTTTACCAAGATTTTCTGCCAGTTTTTGGCCTCTCTTTATTGTCTTAACAGTGTGTGATGGTTAATTTTATGTGTCAACTTGACTGGGCTAAGGGATGCCCAGATAGCTGGTAAAATATTATTTCTGAGTGTGTCTGTGAGGGTGCTTCCAGAAGATATTAGCATTTAAATCAGTAGACTGAGTAAAGAAGGTGGCCTTCACCAATATGGTGGGCATCATCCAATCCACTGAGAGCATGAATAGAACAAAAAGGTGGAGGAAGGGTGAATTTGCTCTCTGCTTAAGTTGGGACATCCATCTTTTCCTGCCTTTGCACACTGGTACTCCTGGTTCTAGGGCCTTTGAACTCGAACTGAATTATACCACTGGCTTTGCTGGTTTTCCAGCTCTCCGACACCAGATGATGGGACTTCTTGGCTTTCATAATTGCATGAGCCATTTTCTATAATTAATAAATCTATCTATCCATCCATCCACCCATCCATCCTATTGGTTTCTCTAGTATCTTTTAAAGAGCAGAAGTTTTTAATTTTAATGAAGTTCAACTTATCAATTTTTTCTTTATGTATTGTGTTTTTGGTATTATATCTAAGAAGTATCACCAAAAAAAGCATAATCCTACAAGCTCAGAGAGAACAGAAGAGTAGTGACTACAACAAAATTTTGGAAGTTGGCAAACAGACAGAGAAGTTAAATGACCTGCAGACCTAAGAAAAGTGTGAAGAGTCAAATCCCAGCCAATCCATGTTGCAGAATTCCAAAGAGCCTGGGGAATTGGAGTTACCAGTTACCTCTGGAAGTAGAAGTAAAGCGCACAGCTAAAATAAAGAGGTTGGTTGAAAGTGTCTCAGTATTCTCTATACCCAGCGGCCAATGACTGCCCCAGCCTCAACCCAGCAAAAGATTCATACCCACCCTCATCCCACCAAATTGGGTGCAAGAGCCAGCGCTGTCCCTAAGTCAGACCCTATATCAAGCTGGTCATTTTCTAGAGGGGCTATTTATTTCTACATGGTTGCTTTAGCACTATAACTGGCTGAACACCCTTTAAACACATGCTAAAAGTTCAGTCGCAAAACCATGACGAGAAATTTCTTTCACTCCTCCTGACCTACTTAGCACTAAAGATAGGAAACAGTTCATCCTTCTCTAGGCACAAAACGTTCACCTTCTGAAAAAGCCTTTACCTCTCATACAGTTCCTGGGACAGTGTCTCAGACACCTCCTTTGACACAGTTTGCACTCTGAAAATCCCAGTGTCAAAGATCCTTGTTATTAATAACTAGAAGACTGGAAACTAACTCTGTGATAAAATAAAACTAAACCTGATTAAACAGGAGAAAATACTGGGACCACTAGGCTGGAAAAAGATGAAAACAGGCAGTAAATTAGTTCCCAGGGCAGGATCACCAATTTTTCATGAAAAGAGAAATTCTATAGTGTTTCTTAAAAAGGGATTATAAAATAGAAAATTAAATTAGAAGAGGCAGAAAACAAACTCCAAAATAGAACTGATGATTCTAGGATCCAGAAGAGTCTGCCTTTGAAGAAGCAGCCCCTAGAGCAGATAAGGGGACAACGTATTTTCTAAAGTCTACTGCTGTTTTAGAAGAAAAATTCAAATGAAAACTCTGCTAATAAAAATTTAGAGGCAGCCTGCCAGTAATCGTTTGGGCCCACAGGAGAGAGGAGGAGACAGCTACAGTGTGAAGAATTTTGGCCTCTAGTCAAACCACTGAGGATTTCCTGAGAAAATGCTATTACATTTTGATTGTATGAATCAAATCAGTGTCTAGGTACACAAAAGCATAGGTTTCTGTTAAGTCTAGCCTGCTTATTTCTTCTGTTTAGTAACGTCTTTGACATAACTTATGTGTTCAATTTAGCAATAATCATATTGTTTTATATGTGATAAAGCCAAAATTTACCTTTTACATGGATAAGAGCCAATGTGAAGATGACCAAGACATTTTGAACCAGCTCAAAGGAAACAGACTTACACTTCCGAAACGCAGCATTTAAGAACACTTTGTCCTTGCTAAACTCCACACTGTCCACAATGCTGTTTGCTAAGGAATGTGCTCATGTTCTCTTCCTGACTTCATCATTATTTATTTAGCTTTCACTTTCCAGAACGAACCGCTTATAACTATCAGAAGCATCTAGTGAGGTCCTGAGAACTCAAGGTGGAGGAAGAGAATAAACTTCCTCCTCCTCCTGGGTCACCATTATTTTTCAGCTCTAAATAGTGAAACTAAATCAAAGTAGTAAAACAAAAAAAAGGATGTTTCCCTCTTATGTCAAATAAGTTTTTGGTTTAGAAAGTGAAGCCTTTACATAAAAATGAAGGATCAACCACAAAGAGATTCCACTACACATCTAGAATAGTTAATATTAAAAAGACTGACACCAATAATGTTGCCGAAGACGTGGAGCAACAGAAACTCTCATCATTGTTGGTGAGAATATAAAATGGCACAACCACTTTGGGAAAAAGTTTGGCAGTTTTTTAAAAAACTAAACATACACCTACTCTTTGACCGAGCAATTCCACTCCTAAGAATTTACCCAAGAGAAATAAAAATTTATGCCCACAAAAAGAGTTGTACAAAGATATTTATGGTAACTTTATTAATATTAGCTCCAAACTAGAAACAGCTCAGGTGTCCATCAATAGGAAAATGCATAAAGAAATTGCGATATACTCATACAACACAATACTACTCTGGAATAAAAAAGAACTATTGATATATGCAACAACATGGATGAATCTCAAAAGCCTTATGCTGAGTAAAAGAATTCTATTACAAAAGAGTATATATGATATGATTACATTTGTATGAAGTTTTATAATAATTAAAACTAATCTATGGTAGAAAGTCAGAACAGTAGTAGCCTTGGGAGGTAGGTGAGGGAATTGACTGGGAAAGGGCACAAGAAAACTTTCCAGGATGATGGTAATGTTCTGTATCGTGATAGGCTTTGGTTACATAATTGTATGCATGTGTCAAAATTTATGATTTGTACATTTTATTGAATGTAAATATTATCTCAAAAAAAGAACTATAACAAAACACTGAACTCTAGATATTTATATGCATGCTTAAGTATTTAGAGGGAAGTATATTAATGTCTGCAATTCACTTTGAAATGCATAAAAAATAATTAAGATGGATTGACAGATGGACAGATGAACCGATCGGATAAAGCAAATATAGTAAAATGTTAATGGTAGAATTTAGGTGGTGGGAAAATGAATGTTGACTACAAAATTCTTTCGACTTTGCTATATGTTTGAAGATTTTCATAATAAAATATTAATAAAAAAATGAAGAATGATGGGAAATCACATGCCTATGTAGGGCTGTAAAACCAGATTCATAAGTATTTTCCAGATTAGGGAACATCTAAGCCTATTTCTTGCTCAGAGCTTTACACGAGACTATGTGAAAGACTAAGATTTTCAAACAGAAATATGGTCAGTTACACAAAGCTGAAATTTGATAAATATCTTGGTGACAGATGTCCTGATGGAAACTTATTTTTGCTCTTCCTACATGAACTGTTTTTTTTCATGGCTTTAAATGTTGCAGCTGGGTGACCCATCATGACACTTCCTTTGACAGAGCTGAGATAAATTTAAGGATCAAAGAGCTCCAAGTGATTTTATAGATATTATCTTATTTATCCTTGAAGTAGTTCTAAAGAGTATAGTTGAGTAGGCATTATTACATCCATTTTAAAGACAGAGAAAACAGGAAGACAGAGAAATTAATGGACTTATTTAAGGTCACAAGGACACTAACAGCACCTATAATACTAATAATATATTGAGGGCTTACTATGCCAATTTTACAATCATTCTCCTATTTAATCCTCACATAACCTTTCATTTTAAACAAGAGAAAACCAAGCCTTATGAAAAACAAAGAGGTTGGCCAAAGTTACAAAGTCCACCATCCTAACTTCCGTCTAATTAGTCAATGGTTCTGAACATTTTTTTCTGCCAAGACACATAGGATAGATGTTCACATTCCTGTGGGTATTATGCACAATTTTTCCAGGTACATGTAATGCTACTGCTTTTCTTTTTCTCTAAAAAGCGCACTGGAATGCAAGTAAGAGTTATATAGGAATAACCTTGAATCTCTTCTAATTTATATTTTACAAAAAGCAAATCATTTGCAAATTTTGGTGTTTCAAGTAAAATTAGAAACAAATTACTTTGCAGCATTAAGACTGAGAACCTGCAATAGCCTGAATCTTCTAAGACCTCTCCTTGCATAGTACACCATGGTCAAGCAGACTGGTCATCTTATTGAAGAGTAAGGTGTGATACAACTCTTGTAGCTCCAGCTGCCCTCTCCAATTGGTTCTGAAGACCTTTTTCAAACCTAGCCATCCACCAAATGTCTTTAGCATATTTACATGGTAAAGAGAATGCAGCCCCAAGTTTCAATGAAGGCCAAGGTTACTGAGCTCTAAAAGATGTCTTAGTAGATGATAAAGTAGCACAACTTTCAGCAATACAGCCAAGTCATATCACCTTCCTCTTTCCTTCTCTCCCTACTCCCATAACCCTAGAGTTCTATAGCAACTTTAAATACTTTGCTTTTTTCTCCAATACCCAGTTATATCAGCAGCACTAGAGGTGCTATGGATTAAATGTTTGTCCCCGCCACCACCAAATTCATATGTTAAAATCCTAACCTCTAATGTGATAATATTAGGAGATGAGGCCTTTGGGAGGTGCTTAAGTCACAAGGGCAGAGCTCTCATGAATGGGAGTAGTGCTCTTATAATAGAGAGCTCTCTATTCTCTTCTGCCACGTGAGGACATAGCAAAACGCCATCTATGAACCAGGGAGCAGGCCCTCACCAGGTATTCAATCTGCCAGTGCCTTGATCTTGGATTTCCCAGCCTTCCTCAAAACTGAAAAATAAATTCTGCTGTTTATAAGCCACCTCATCTATGGTATTTTCTTATAGCCGCCAAAACAGACTAAGACAACAGGTATCTATTCTAATGCTCAGAAATGATTTACAATGAAGGGACTCAGCCTGAATACTTTCCTCAGCCTGACAAGCAGCTGACAAATTTAGCTGCGATTTGTTCTTCATCACCTTGTTTCTCTATTCTAGTTCCTTCTCTATGGTCCCTACTATCTAATTTTTTTTTAAGTCCACGATTAACAGACCGAAAGCTTAGATAAATGTTTGCCATTTGAAGAAAAAAAATTTAAAATTTGGATTTAACAGGCAGAGGTGATTATTTACTTTAGAAATTAAATTCTTACTTTATGAAAAAATATAGTATTTCTTTAAAGATAAGCTGTGTTCCATTTTGATGAGTCAACACACACACAATCTTTCACAAATAAATCTGTATGTAACATGAAGTAACTTCTATGTCTTGAACTTTTAAAAGAAAGCAAACAAAAACAATACAAATATATCAGAATATAATTTTCAAAAGTGTGTATACATAGTTGGCAGTTAAGACTTTTTTAAACTACTATTTCTTGAGAACTCACTATGTGCTTGGCTCTATGCAAAGGGCTTCATATATATTATCTCATTTAATCTGGAACTGAGTTAAGTATTATTATCTTCTCCCCCTCCCCTTTTTTTAATTACAGATGAGGACATGGTGGTTTATGAGGTGAAGGGATTTGCTCAGAGCCTTCCTTTAAGTAGGTGACCTGGTTGGGATTCAAACCAAGGTCTGTCTGATTGCAGAGCTCAACTCTTTCCAGCATACCACACAATATATTACAGAGAAGGAGTTTTAATGTCCCTATGTGGGACATTAAATGCCCAAGAAGGGCATTCAGCTCTTTTTGTCTTCTATGATCCATCCCATCCTGATTAGGCACGTGGCTATGCATTTAGATCAGAGACGACCATAAAAGTGAAAGCACATTATAAAAAGTCTGTCCTTAACTAGATCTTTCGACAAGTTTCTTTATTTCTTTTTTTCTTTTTCCTAATCTCTAATCTAACACTAGGTTTACCAGTGTCACTTCATGGAGCTAATGAAGACAAAGTCATAAAACCCAAATGCTTATAGAACTAGGAGGGCTATCAGAAATTATCCAATCCAACTCTCATTTTACAAACGAGAAACTGAGGTCAAGAGAAGCTAACTTGCCAGGGTCACACTGCTAGCTGATGCAGCCAGATCTATAATGCAGATCTCTGATTCTTTATACTATCCATAGTATAAAGAATTTCCATCCAAGCAGACAGTTAAAAGAATTTCTTTAACAAGTTTTTTTTCAATTATAAAGTAATGTTTATAGTGAAAAAATGTAATAATAACACTCCAAAAAGGTATAAAATAAAGAGTAGAAGGCCCTTCTTTCCTTCTACCTTCTAATCCCATTTCACTCCTCAGGAGTAACCACCATTAAGTTTCTTGGGTGTTTGTCCAAAATGTTTCTACATATGTACAAGTACATATATGTATGAAGTAATTTAAATATGAACTCCAAAAATTATTCTCTCATCTCAGACTGATGTTTTCCTCTGTATAATTTAGTTGCATTATTGCCTAATAATATGCATAAGTAATACTGCAATATGTCCTTAAGTTTACAAAGCTGTAAGTATGATGTTCTCCTTAGGTACAGCTCACCTGTTTTCCAGATCCGGCATGCTTAAGTTTCTAGCAGCAAAGCACATTTTGAGAGGGATGACCTTCCTGTCTTTGGTGCTGTTCTGGTGTTTTGGAGAACCAGAGTCCTCACTGCCACTAAAGCTTGGAGACTGGGGAGCTGCACCTTCCCATGGCAGATCTGATACTAATGATGGCTTCTTGATATATGGCGTTACTTCTCTGATGAACTTGACTATGAACAAAAATCAAAGAAGAAGGTTAGTATTTTTGTTTCCCATGAAAAATGACAACTGAAATACACACACACACAAAATATTTGGCATGAAGTGAAAAAATACACTAAGTTAAAGGGCCAGCACACAGAATCTTAGGACTGGAGGGTCCTTTAAGGGCATATAATCCAAATGAAATACCCCTACTTTATTCTGAATACTTTAACTTCTGAGCCTTTGCATGTATTGTTCCTTCTGCTTAGGACTTCTTTCTCCCTTTGTCCGCCTGGTCAACTCTCCTCAAGAGTCATCTCTCCAGCAGCCTTTCCTGTCCACTCTCTCCAGAGTGTTACCATTACATCTCTGTAACAACTTCTTAGCACCCTGGATTGTAATCCTTTTCTAATACTTCTGTTCCCCTGCTGGCTGTGAGTTCCCTGAGGGCAGGGATTATGATTTATTCAATCTTGGTATCCAGTATTTAGAACAGTGCCTGCTCAGTAAATGTTTGAGCAAATGCGTGAAGGAACAAATGAACAATTAAATACTTGAATTATCTTGGTAGTTGACCAGCCATGAGTGACTCTCTGGGTGATAGATTCAGTACCCCCTAAGACAGTGCCATCTAGCTTTTGACAACTCAACATTTAGAAACTTCTTGAAACTTCCACCCATTGGTTTGCTGCCTCCTGAAGGCATATAGGACAAACTTAATCTCTTCCACATGAGAACCTTTCAAATATCTGAAGACTGAGATGATATCTCTTCTCTGGACTAATGTAAGAATCTCTAGTTCAGTTTGATTCAACTCAAATCAACATTTTCAGCTACCTACCAAGTGTCAGGCATTAGGCTAGCCACTGAGAATACAGGAGTAAATGAGGCATGGACCCTGCCCTCAAGGAATGCCCAGTCTAGTAAGGAAGACAGCTATGTAAACAGGTCATTGTAGTTTTGAAAATAAAGCGTATTCAAGATAAGGTATTTCCATTAATGGTAGCCCCAAACTAAATATAGCTGTTAGTAGACAGGAAACTTTTTAAATTCAGTTTTAGGACTTTTACAAAATACTTCTTTTACTTTAGTCACGACTGGCAACTACTGTCATTTGAGGCACAGTGTTCTTGTTTCAAAAACTAGATAAATCAAAAACTATTATAACCTTAAATAGCATTAAAAGTGTACATAAATAGTTGAATGCAGATGAATCAGTCACCATTACCTCTGCTAACATCAATATATATTCTATCAGTATTCTTCTTCCTTTTCAAATTCTAATGTGGTAGGACATTAGAGTAGCATCATGAGAAGTGAAAAACTAGAAAGATATGATCATTATCAATGCTTATCAATATCATAATAGCTAGTATTAATATCCTACAGCATTAGAAGCTTTACAAGCCTAGGAAACTTTAGTAACAAATAGATTACTAAATCTAAAAAAGAGTCAGATATGTTTCTAAAAACATAGCTAACAACAGTCTTTAAAATACTGCTTCTGGGGCTGGCCCCGTGGAGGAGTGGTTAAGTTCATGCACTCAGCTTCGGTGGCCCAGGGTTTTGCCGGTTCAGATCCTGGGCGTGGACATGGCACTGCTCATCAAGCCATGTTGAGGTGGCATCCCACATGCCACAACTAAAAAAATATATACAACTATTTGCAGGGGGGGCTTTGGGGAGAAAAAGGAAAAAATAAAATCTTAAAAAAATATATTCTTTCTTTTTTTTTTTGAGGAAGATTAGCCCTGAGCTAACAACTGCCAATCCTCCTCTTTTTACTGAGGAAGACTGGCCCTGAGCTCACATCTGTGCCCATGTTCCTCCACTCTATATGTGGGACGCCTACCACAGGATGGCTTGCCAAGCAGTGCCATGTCCACACCCAGGATCTGAACTGGCGAACCCCGGGCTGCCGAAGCAGAAGGTGCACACTTAACCGCTGCACCACTAGGCCATCCCTATTGTTTCTTTTCTGAATAGGTAATACACATAAAACAAAATTGAAAAGGTATAAAAGATTTTATAATAAAAAGTCTAGATTTCTAGCAGCCCAGTTCCCATCCCTGGTAGTAATCATTGTATGGTCTTCCAGAGATATGCTAAATATGCTAAGCATATGTAAAAATAGACACACATATGCATGTTTATATATGTATATGTGCATATATATATGTATCTATGTATATATATATACACACACACACATTTCACACAATGGTAGTATATTATGCTTGCTTTTTTTACTTAATAAGATTGATGATAAACTTTTATAAACCTAGCATTCCACAGCATGATGTGGTGATAGAGAGGCCTGTGGAATCAGATAGACCTTGTTCAAGTATTAACTGTGCTTGCTACGGCAGAGCTATGCGCCCTCACTTGACTGTTCTGAGGTCCTCATCTATCAAATGGGAATAACACTAAACAAGTAAAAATTCCAGGCACATACTAAACATTCAATAAATAGTTAGGTACCTGTCTTTTTCTTCCCTAAATTACAAAGTTAGAGAAGCTGAAGCAGCAATCAGTAGAAGAGGTGAAATTATTTTCTGATGAATTATTAAACAAAATCTGCTAAAAATTAAGCATAATTCTAAAAAATATAATAAAGCTAATGCCAGCATTTAGATATAGTTTATGTGTGTTTGCATATGTGTGTGTGTGCTTTTTATGCATAGTTATAATATGTGTATTTCTAGGTGGAGAGAGTAAAAGCCAGTTGCTGAGGGTCACCAAGGAGATTGTTCATCCTAGAAAAATGAACAGGGGTGCAGTCAGTATATCCCTGGAGTGGCTGACTCAGGCATTTCAGTACATGCTTTAGCTTTGTGCTTTCAAGAGAGGATTAGATCACAAGAACTTTGGCAGAAATTCCTAGTTTCTAGTCACTGCCAATGGCAGAGACTTGCTTTTTGAACATTTAAGGCAATATACCAACTATTGGGCTACCAACTGGGGGAAATTAAAGATGGTCTAAATGACTACTCTTGAATATTATAGTGGTTAGAAAAACACTCTTTATGATCTACTCAGAAGTTCATTCAGTCACACAGTAGCATCACTGAACTGATTCCTGCACATATATTTAAACAAAATAGACACATATACACAGCCTACTGCTTGGGCTGATTAAAAGAGCAAGGAGTTTCACCTGAGTTGATGATAATGCCGCCCATATCCCCACCTAATTGGCCATCCATAATGGCTAAAGAACTGTGAATGGACATTTGTTTCTCATTTACCGGAGATTTGGGCAAAGTGGAAAGTTAATGGTGTTCTGTTTTAGTCCTATACTTGGACCTCCCCAATCGCCACAGTGTTTTAACTTGGATACCTGGCTGGATAAGCAAAGCCTCTTTACTCCCACATGGCATTCAGGTGAACTCAGACCCATGATATATTTCAGGATTACTTCATTTTTCCTGATAGTTAAAGATTAACCTCAAAATGTTTAATTAAACACTGATGTTTGTAGTGTTTTAGGTGTTTAGATGCTGAAGTTAATCCTCTTTCTTCTATGTACTGATCACTCATTGAAAGTGAAGGTAGCTTCCTCCGACCCTAAAAGTACCACTATAACTTCTTCTCTTTAGAGAGACAAAAACATATACATGTATTGTACACACACCTGGAAAGATGTCTGGAAAGATTTTCATCAAAAAATCAATAGTGCTTATATATAGGTGCAGGATTGCTTTTGATTTTTTTCTTGATATGGTTCTGTATATTTGAAAATTTTATGAGTCCATATAATTTATACCAAAAAAAGGAGAAAATTTATTTAAGAAATCAAGAAAACTTATTCTGAAACCTTGCTCAAAATTGAAACATGGAACCCTTAAACTGAAATCTTGTTGAGACTTCAAAAACTATAATGTACTGGATGAGATCCAAGATCCAAGTGATTGTTACTGAATTCCATGCTCTAATGAATAGGGTTACAGGACGTCCATGTGTTTTAATCAGGTACATTGCTTTCTTGCTTTGGGGCATTAGGAAGCATCTGATTTTAAATTGAATGCCATTTATGTGGCTTTTAAAAGCTTATCCAAAAGATACTTCATAGTGCAGATATAGCCTATGGCCGTAAACACAAGTATTCCAGTAAATCAATTACCTTCCTTTATAAACATCAACCTCTCATATAATCATTAGTTTCTTCATTATCTCTAATGCTTTTCTTTTTCTTAGCTCATCTGGTGACCTTTACCATGAGTTCAAGTGAAATTAAATGGGTCAGATAATGTGGGGAGAACAGTGCCAATATTTCCCCTGCTTTTGCAAGCAAGTTTGTTTCTGGGTTATCCTTAGGGTGGAAAAGCTGGCTTTTCATTTTGCTCACAAATGAGTTATGCTGACATCACTGTTAAAGTACTCTCCCAAGAGGTTTCTCTTCAACCTCATCCCAAGCTCCTCCTCCAAATCAAGAATCTGATAGATGGCCACCAAAAACATTAGGGAGGAATTACTTTACTTTCAGTAAAAAGCCTTTTACATTCTCAACTTGCAGGCGTCTTTCAGCTCAAGTCTCCTGCCATTTGGGGTTTGAGTAAACTGCAGTCTAGAGTTTGGCAATGCAAACCCTGAATGTGTTCAGTGACTCTGGTTTCACTCCACGTTTCCATTTGAAAGTAACATTGCATATTCACTAATTTATCGAGCTCCTGTTATGTGCCAGGAATTGTTTTAGGAGTTTAGAATGGTATTCCATGAACAAAACATGGGAAAAAAAAAGATAAATGTAATTAATAAGTATATTATACTCTAGAGAAACAAAAACTTATGTTCACATAAAAACCTGTACATGACTGTTTTTAGCTGCTCTATTCATAAGTGCCCAAACTGGAAACAACCCAAATTTCCTTCAATGGGTGAATGGATAAATTGCAGTACAGCCACAGAATAGGATACTACTCGGCAATAAAAAGAAATGAACTATTGATATACTCAACAACTTGGATGAATCCCAAAGACATTATGCTGAGTTAAAAAAGTCAGTGTCAAAAGGTTACATACTACACGATCCCATTATTGAAAAGACAAAACTATATGATGAAGAACAGATCACTGGTTGCCAGGAGTTAGGGATGAGGAACATGTGATTAGGTTTTTGGAGCACAGAACTATCCTGTATCCTGATTGTGGTGATGGTCACAAGAATCTATACATGTGTTAAAATTTGCAGAAATGAATACCATAAGAGGGAAAAAAGCCAATTTTACTGCATGATCATGAAAAAATTTTAAAAACACAATTACGTAATGTTAGAAGATGTTAAGTGTTAGGGAAAAGGAGAAACAGTACGGTGAGGTGGATCAGCGGTGCTGCAAAGGGGATCAATTTGTAGTTTTAAATAAGGTGACTAGGGTAAGCATCATTAGGAAGACAGCTGAACAAAGATTTAAAGGAGGTGGTGGAGTTAGTCATGAGAGTATCTGGGAGAAGCATTCCAGACAGAGAGAACAGCGTTAAAGCAGTAAGGAAAGCCAGTGTAACTAGCGCAGCATAATCGAGGGGGAGAGAGTAGAAACTGGGAAACAGAGGTAAAGATAGAGTAGGGCCGTTTAAGTCATTGTAAGGACTTTGGCCTTTATTCTGAAATGGGAAGCCATTGGGAGGTTTTAAGCAGGAGTAACATATCTAACTTGTATTTTAATCATTCTCATACCATGTTGAAAATGGTGAAAGAGGGTAAGAGCAGAAGCAGGAAGACCAATTGGGAGGTTACTACAGGTGAGAGATTATGGTAGTTAGACTAGGGTGACAGGAGTGGAGCGAGTGAGAAGTGGTCAGATTCTCTACTGAAGGTAGACCTACTAGGATGTCCTGACAGATTGGATGAGGGACGGTGAGAAAAACATAGGAATTGAGGATGATTTTAAGATTTTTGTCCTAAACTGTTAATATCAACAGGTTTAGGAGGAAAGATCAGTAAGTTGATTACTAAGACATATGTTAGACAATCAAATCAAGCAGGCAGCCAGATATGAGAGTCTGCATTTCAGGAGATGGATCTGGGCTGGAGCTATAAATTTGGCAGCTATTGGCACATGGTTGATACTTAAAGCCATGAGACTGCATAAGATCACTGTATCAGTCAGGGTCCCAGCAGGAAATGGATGGCAGAAGGTTAATAAAGGGACAATTTATAAAGTTGTGGGCAAGAGTTCAGGGAAACCATAAGGGGAAACAGAGTGTGCTATCTTGTTTCCATACGTAGGCCTAAAGGGACTAGGAGAGGAAGCGGTTACCAGACCCAGAAGGAAAGACTTCTGTAGAGGACTGACTTGAGAGGAGCAGTGACCTTCAGTCAGTTCAGCCAGACTGAAGTGACCCTGCAGATTAGGAGGCAAGGGGATAAATGCTCCAGCCTCACTCTCCTCCCTCTTTTCCTCTAGTGTCCAGTTGGGGCTCCACATTGGCCAAACTCAACAAAAGACAAAGAGCAAGGAAGATTGTTGATGTAATTAATCAATGCAGCTTAGCCTGCTGGGATAGAAAGCAACAGAAAGAGGAGTGGACCCAGCAGAGCAAATGGAAGACTTCCAGCATGATCACCAAGGGAGTGAGCATAGATGAGGAAGACATTCCCCTATTGAAGGGCTGGGAAGAAGAGAAGGAACAGCAAGGGACAGGAGACCCACGAGAGACAAGTACTCCACAGAAATACTGGCCTAAAATAGCACCAAGTTCACCCAAACTTTGAAAAAGCCTTGCCTTGATCTTACTAAGGTTCCTTTCTTTCTTTACCACTCCTTGGGGGAAAAAAAAAAAGTTTATGCTTGCTGTTTCTATTTTTTCCTCTTGCTCCTTAATCTCTTCTGAACAAAACTGCATTCTAAAGAGTCACTAATGTTTTCTCACTCACTCAGTCCAAAGGCCCCTTCTCAAACCTCATTCTTGACCATTCCGATATCTGACAGTGCGCTCTATCAACTGTTCTTTGTTCCTCCTTTCTGGCCATTTATTTTCTAATGCATTGTTTCTCTTCCTATTCCTACAATATAGTTCCCCAAGACTCTAATTTTAGCACTTTCTTCTCACTTTCTCCTCTAGTCCCTAGCAACTTTCAATGCTACATCTCTAGACTTAACAGAGATCTCTAGAACCAATATCTCTTGTTGGCCCCAATTCCTTCCACCTGGGTGCTGTCCCAACTCCTCAAACCCAACACAACCAAATGTGAACTAATCTTCATTATCTTTAATCTTCTCCTGTGTGCGTTTAGTTATTAGCATTAGCATCAGCATCTTTCTAGCCACCCAGTATCTAATCCAGTAGTATAATAAGTCTGCTGTAAAGCCTAATAATCTGTATTTTACTACAGGTTCTCCAGATAGTTGGTTCTCATGCCCAGTCGAGCTTTGGGAACCACTTCTCTAAATCTTTGCAGACTCTTTCCTCTCCCTAGCCGCCACATCAAGTACCAAACCATCCCAGCCTACCTCTGAGATTTTTTCTGTTATCTACCTACTCCCTTCAGTTCCAACTGCCAACATGCTTCTGGATCACCCAAACCATTGTAATGGCCTTTTTAAAAAAATTATGGGGGCCAGCCCAGTAGCTAAGTGGTTAAGTTCGTACACTCCAGTGTTTCGTTGGTTCGAATCCTGGACGCGGACATGGCACTGCTCATCAAGCCACGCTGAGGCGGTGTCCCACATGCCACAACTAGAAGGACCCACAACTAAGAATATACAACTATGTACCGGGGTGC
The DNA here is from genome assembly GCF_041296265.1 of Equus caballus. NCBI lineage: Eukaryota > Metazoa > Chordata > Mammalia > Perissodactyla > Equidae > Equus > Equus caballus. The sequence continues at coordinate 19,344,157 of NC_091686.1, read as the reverse complement.
TTTGGGGAGAAAAAGGAAAAAAATAAAAAATCTTTAAAAAAAAAATTATGGTAAAATACATACAACAAAATTTACCATTTTAACCATTTTTTATGTGTACAGTTCAGTGGCATCAAGCACATTCACATTGCTGTACAGCCATCACCACCATCCATCTCCAGAACCTTTTCATTTTCTCAAACTAAAACTCTGTAACCATTAAACAATAACTCTCCATTCTCTTCTCCCCCAGCCACCGGCATCCACCATTCTACCTTCTGCTGACCTCGTCCTTTCCCCTCAGATAATTAAACTGGAAAATACTGAAAAGAAAACAAAGACAAATATAAAAATTCCTGATTCCACCACACTTCCTTCTAGACTTTTTAGTCCTTTACTTAACATAGTAACACACATCTTCCCATGTTATACAAAATCTTTAAAAGCATCATTTAAAAATAGCTATAGAGCATTCCATTGTGTGTTTTCCATAATTTATTTAGGCATTCCCTAATTATTGGGCACTTACTTTAAATAATGCTATAATGAACATATTTTTCAGGAGAGAAATTACTGGGTCAAAAGAATATTTAAGGTTCATGATAAATATTGCAAATTGCTCCCCAAAAAGATACCATTTTACACTCCCACCAGGAGTGTATGTACACGTCTATGTCAGTACACTTACCAACATGAAGCAATCTTACTCAGAATAATCTTTGCTATTTTAATGGGTGAAAAATGTTATGTATATATGCCCACTCAATCTTGATCTCCTGCCTCAACAAATGCAGGATGTTATTATTTTCTTCTCTTTAAAAGCAGGAAATCCATGTCTCTTTATACTTTTTTGTCTGAAGACATGGGAGGAGTGATTTGTGAGGTTCTAACAGTGAGGAGTTACAGGATGATCACCAGAACCTCAGATCTAACACAAATTTGAGTTATAATTCTTTGGATTTACCGTGCCAGCATTTCCAAAGTCATACTTAACTTCCTATTATTGCCTGATTATTTAACTCTGTAAAGTGAGCTCTTTTCTCGTTGCTAGTCATCAGGAGGAAGAAACCCTCAACAAGGAAACCAAGCATGTCCTCAGAAGCAATACATGTGCTCGTAAGATGTGATTTCAATGTTTTCCAGTTAAAAAAAAACCCTGTAGCTTATGTTGGTTCTGGGATTTTCAATTCATTTCATTACCCATCCTTCCTTCTCCATTTCAATCTAAGCCTTGTCCAAGTCAACAGAAACAGGAGATACATCCTTTTTGAGGATCTCAAATTACTATTGGGATGACAAAGAGAACTCAAGTTTCCTTTGAAACCTCTGAGCTATAGTGGAATAAGTCCAAAAAAAAACAGAAATAAGGTAGCTCTGAAATTTGTCCCCAGCAATTAAAATTTCAGGATTTTAAAATTATAGCCTTTTATAATAAATGTATGCAAACTGGCAAAAAAAAAAAGATATTTTTTAGGCCTTAGTCAAATTCTAACATGGATATCTATTACTTTTATACAAAAGTATTAGCTTTCACGCTTTCATAATACAAACATAGAACAACAAGCTAGATTGAAATAATTTGGGTCTTTGGACTGTTTACTATATAATTTCTCCTTGGTAGTCTTCTTTAACTACTAATCTTATATGGTAAAACTGGTTGTGGGTCATTTAAAAGGTAAATATTTTTAAAATAAATTTTAAAAGTGTTTTTCTTTGGAATGTTTCCATTCCATTCCAAAAGAATATGCAAGCTTTTCAACTTTTTATTAAAAAAAAGTTTTAAACATCTTAGGTTTGCATTTTTAAATGTTTTTGCAAGGAAGCCAGCTAGTAGCAAATTTCCCTGGGGAAACTGCCATACAGTAAGTGTGTTTAAAATGCTTTATATAATTAATTCAAAAAGCAGCAGATATTGCCTCTGAAAAATTACTTCAAATTACATATTTTTCTTTTCCTTTTGGTGTCGAGATTTATATTTATTTTCTGTGACATATCTTTGTTTTTATAAATCAATCCAATTCTTAGTACTTCTCCCTCCCCTAAAAAGTACTGCTTTATGTGAAACAATGTTCTAATCTGTTTCATACCCTTCTGCTTACTTCAAAACGTACAAAGCAGAGGGGATGGTTGACAACAGTAGAAAAGTCTTGGATTAGAAAAAATAGAAAGATAAGACTTTATTTAATTTCACTTTCACTAAAGTAGAGGCAATGAGAAAGGCAATTTGCATAAGAAGAAACAGTCTGGTTGGGAATAATTCATACTGCTTCTTGGTCTCTTGCTGAAGTATTATAGTAGAGGCTTGTTTTTTGAAAAAAATGAACCCTACCAGATTTTAAAAACATCATAAAATGACTCATACACTATAAAACTAACGGTAAAACTAAGGGTATTAGAGTTGCTAAGTGATAAAAGCAAGTTCTCAGTTTTATATTTCAAAAAATCAAATATAGATTATTATGTTTACAAAGTGCTCAAGAAAATATGCCAATTTGCTAATAATGGTTATATCTGCATTGCAGTTACAGGGACTTCTATTTTTGAAGTTAGCTATTTCTATAATCTTTGAACTTTTTTATAGTAAGCATGTATTCTATAATAAATAATATTAATTTTCAAATACATGCCATCAAATAATAAAGAAAATACGGATTAGAAAAGTAATTTCAGAAATAGATTCAATAGCAGAAACAATACAACAATGGGAGAAAAGTCACTATTTGGTAAATGCTGAAAGAACAATGGGGTATCAGTATGGAATTGTCTTAGATGTATATCTCACACCTTTCAAGGCATTTGCCTTAACCTACGATTGATGCCCTTTGCATAATTTTTGTAAAATAATTAAAGTATAAATGCAGAGCAACAAACCTGAAAGTCAAATGAATCTCAGTTCATGTCTTGATATTACCATTTACCTTTTGGGAGGTTTAAAACGCAGAATTTACCTTTCTGAGCCTCAATTTCCTCATTTGTAAAACAAAATACCACCCTCAAAGTGCTGTTGTGGGGATTAAATGAGATAAAGTATGAAAGGTGCTTAGGCCTGTGCTTGAGCATTGTAGGTATTGAGTATTAGTGTGTATGTGTGTGTGTGTATGCGCATGTGTACCACAAATATACTTTGGAGAGAGTATCCTATAGTGGGTAGAGTCTAAGATTTGAAATTGAACAGACAGGGTCTGAATTTCAGTTGTCATATAAACTTTGCGATTTGGACAAATAATTTCACTTTTCAATCTCAATTTCTAACCCATAAAACTCTAATACTAACCCTAATACCAACTTTACTAAGTAACTGAGAGGATTAAATAAGAGTAACTAATAAAAGTAAACTGTTGGGCCACCCTGGTGGCCTACTGGTTAAGTTTGGCACGCTCTGCTTCAGTGGCCTGGGTTCAGTTCCTCAGCATGGACCTACACCACTTGTCTGTTAGTAGCCATGCTGTGGTGGTGGCTGACATACAAAAAAGAGGAAGAGTGGCAGTGGATGTTAGTTCAGGGTGACTCTTCCTCAGCAAAAACACAAAATGAGGAGCCAGCCCTATGGCTGAGTAGTTGAAGTTCCATGCACTCCACTTAGGCAGCCCAGGTTTGTGGGTTTGGATCCTGGGTGCAGACCTACTCTACTCATCAGCCATGATGTGGAGGCATCCCATATACAAGACAGAGGAAGACTGGCATAGATGTTAGCTCAGGGCTAATATTCCTCAAGCGAAAAAAAAAAAAGAGGAAGATTGGCAATGGATGTCAGATCAGGGCAAATCTTCCTCACCAAAAAAACAAAAACAGAAAACAAACAAAACAAAAAGAATAAAACAAACAAGAAACATGAAAAAAAAAGTAAACTGTTTAAGAGAGCCTGGAAGATAGTAGGCATTGAACATTAATGATCTACAGAATAGGATTATTATGCAATATTGAAGAACATCTGGAGATAGCAGTTAAGATATCTCCAGAAAGGCAGCAAGCTAATTGTTCTTTGTCTTCCCTTTCACAAAAACAGATTTTGACAGCACGTAGCCTTCCTCATTTACATTCTCATAACATTCCATATAGCACTATTAGGGCACTTGTCATATGTCAGTTTCTGTTTTGCCCATTTTTTCCACTTGACCACGGTACATTAAAGGGATTAAAACACAAGACACCCTAAAAGTCAACAATAATTGCAACACATCACTTCTATAATGTTTATCTATCCATAGTTCTCTCACTTTTTCCTTTCAGTCACTCTTAACTGTGTTGCAGTTTCTGCAGGGCTATTTAAGGCCCTGAATACATTCTCCTGCACATTCATGAGGCAAAATTCATCTATTTTTCTAGCACACACACAATCTTTCTATGACTCTGGCTTGACATTACACTTGCTTCTAATCTTTTAGAGCAAGTTGTACCCCACTCCACATGACATCACTATAACAATATGCATAGTTAGTTGTAGCACAAAAGAATTTTATACATTGGTCAAAATTTGGGAGTACATTGATAAAGCGTTCATAGTAGGGATCATTAACACACAGAAGATGCACAGTAAATATTGGCTAGATGAATTATGAGATTCTGTCACAAATACAGATATATTTTTGTAGTCCTAATTTCCCAGTCATGGTGAAATCATGAGAAATATTTATGGCATGGGTAATATAATCTAGTTAAAAATTGTTGCTAATTGCTCTAGATTAAGGATTTTTGCAAATATTTGGATAAAGGGTCCTTGCTCAACACTATTATGTGGCTTTTGAATATTTGGGACATGGTCACTCTCTCCATGTACTGAAGGTTATCACATAAACTCTACCTGTGGGATCTTTTTTTTTTTTTTTTGAGGAAGATTAGCCCTGAGCTAACATCTGCCAATCCTCCTCCTTTTTCCTGAGGAAGACTGGCCCTGAGCTAACATCCGTGCCCATCTTCCTCTACTTTATATGTGGGACGCCTACCACAGCATGGCTTGCCAAGAGGTGCCATGTCCGCACCCAGGATCCAAAACAGCAAACCCTGGGCTGCAGAAGTGGAATGTGCAGACTTAACTGCTGCGCCACCAGGCCACCCCTACATGTGAGATCTTTGTTGAGTTTCTTGTCAGCTAAATTTGCTATTAAAACAAATCTGCCATTAGAATAAAATTCTCCGTAATAAACTTTATCAACTTAAACACATAACTTACAGATGAGCAGTTTGTTCTTCCAGTGACATAAAAATGTAATCTTATTTTGAGGAGTCAATAATTAAACATTCTTCTGTAAGTAAAGAAAAGCCTTGCCTCTCAAACCCAAAGTACAGGCTTTTATCTATTCCTAGTATAAATGATAGGAAACCATTTTTTTTACTCTTAAAAACCATAATGTTTCCCTTTTTTCAACAACCAACAACTCTTATATGCAAAACATGTGGGATATTTAAAACATTTGATATACAGACTTTGTCTTCAAGTTGTTCAGTTGAGGAGGAAAAGGCAGACATGTATCCCCCCTAAAAAAAGACCAATTAATAAAGTAGAAATTATAAAAGGTAAAAAGCGATAAATGCTAGAAGTATAAATAAAATGTTACACATAATTGAATGTAACAACAGCAAACAAAATGAAATAACTGAAAAATACTCAACAAAAATACTAATCATGTTTTTCCACCAGACCAAAAAAAAAAAAAAAAAATTCTAGCAGTTTAAGTGCAAGGAAATCCTTACCCGTATTTTTGTTGCTAAGTGGATGTGTCCTGGAGTAGCTAGTTACACCGGATGGTTTGTTTTAGATCAGCACCCCAAGTGATAAACTAAAGACGGAAACACAATATCAACCCAGCACAATAGCTGTGTTCAAGGGGTCAGCAAGCACTCCATCCTGAACATCCAGTCAGAGTCACCACCGGGGAAGAAGAATGCCATCCAAGTTTCCATATCTTTAAATACTTTGTAATTTTTCTTTTATTGCACAAAAGAACTGCTATTAGTAACTGCCAGGCTTTTGTTGTCATTAGGGATTTTCTGACCAAATTGGCAGAATTAACTGAGTTCAGGAAGAGGAGAAGAGACAAAGATGTGTTCATGTTCTTTCCCTCCTCATTCTTATGTAACACTTGACTAAGTAGTTCGGCTGTAGCAGACTGAGAATTGTCCAAGTTCATAGAAAACAACTATCGAAGGCTAAGTTATAGTGCAATGTATTCATTGCTCAACCCACATCAAGTAACTGTGTTCACTGATAATGTTTTATTAATTTTTTAAATTAAAAAATAAAAACAAAAGCTGGAACAATTTGAGCATCAAAATAAATAATAGTGGTATGGGCTTATAACTCACAGAATAAAGTGAATGTCCATGAGTCCATACTCACATAAATGAATAACTGAATAAATAAATAAATGGAGGCAAAGGGGCAGCTCTTTCTTAGAGAAGAATTCCAATTAATAAGTACAGAAGGAATGAGAGGAATAGAAGATCATCATTAGAACACTATAGCAATAGTTGTTGCAGGCAAGACCCACTGATAAATGCTTATCAGGTCTAAATAATGAAAAGTTCCTGATTCTAACTGATGTTTTTATAGGTACTGCAAACTCAACAAGTCTATAGTAGACACTTGGCTGGCTAACTCAACATCCATTCCCAATCCTCCTCTCTCCCTTGCCTTTCTTCACTGAAAGGCTGAAAAAGCTAAATACTCACTTCTCCAACCTCCCTTGCTGGTGACCATCCAACTCAGTTTTGGCCAACAAGATATAAGGTGAAATCTGCTGGAGAGCATCTGGGAAAGCTTTTCTTGATAAAAGAGAACAGATCCAACCAGCAACTTTCCCTTTCCTCTTCTTCCTGCCTTGAATTTGTGCCTCAAAGCAGCTTTAGATATGATGTCTGGAGCTGTAACCATGAGATAAATGAACTTATTACAAATAACAGAACAAAACTGACCTCACAGAGTGCTGCATCAGTCCTAGAATAGCCTACCTTCAGACCTCTTGTGATTTGAGACTAAACAAAAATCTTTGTTGCTTAAGCTATTCTTGATTGTGTTTTCTTTTACTTGCAGCCAAAAGCATTACTAACTTACACAATGTCCGAAATCCAGCTCCTCTCTCCCATGCTTTACTTTCTCCTGTTTCTAAATTACTCATTGTGGTTAATGGCATCACCAGTTGCCCAAGTTAGAAACCCAAAGTGACTTGTAATTCCTCTCTCTACATCAACTCCCCAAACATAAACACACTGGTAATAGATCAGCAAATGCCATTAAAGTCTTCCTATAAAACATCCCTCCTGGGGGCTGGCCCAGTGGTGCAGCAGTTAAGTGCGCACGTTTCACTTCAGAGGCCCAGGGTTTGTCAGTTCAGATCCCGGGTGTGGACATGGCACTGCTTGGCAAGCCATGCTGTGGTAGGCGTCCCACATATAAAGTAGAGGAAGATGGGCACAGATGTGAGCTCAGGGCCAGTCTTTCTCAGCAAAAAGAGGAGGATTGGTGGCAGATGTTAGCTCAGGGCTAATAAAAACAAAAATCTCTCCTCTATTCTGCATTTCCACAGCTACTTACCACTTCTCAGAGGGACTAGATAAAAAAAAAAAAACTCCTTCCAGTTGCCAGACTGTCTTTTCCAATCCATCTTCTACAGTGCCACTAGTTAAACTTCTAAAACACAGCTTCAATTAAACTCTCTTCTTTAAAAATCTTTGCCTAGAGAAAAAAAGTCCAAATTCCTCAGTGTGGCAATGCTCTTGCTGACCTTTCCAGTCTCATTTCTTTTTTTTTGTTTGTTTGTTTGTTTTTGGAGGAAGATTAGCCCTCAGCTAACTACTGCCAGTCCTCCTCTTTTTGCTGAGGAAGCCTGGCTCTGAGCTAACATCCGTGCCCATCTTCCTCTAGTTTATACGTGGGACGCCTACCACAGCATGGCTGCCAAGCAGTGCCATGTCCGCACCCGGGATCCGAACCAGCGAACCCTGGGCCGCCGAGAAGCGGAACGTGCGAACTTAACCGCTGCGCCACCGGGCCGGCCCCTCCAGTCTCATTTCTTGCCATTCCCTCCTTGCTCCCTATGTTTCAGTAACCTGGATCTCTGCCACTGTAGTTTTACTCATGTTATGGGCCTCTATTCACTAGGTTTCCTGTTCCTGGAATGCCCTTTTCCCCTTCCCAGATTCTACTACCATGTTCTAGAGGACTATATACACATAGCATACACGTAATACAGCATTTTGGTTAAAAAGGGCCAGCTTTGGTATCAGACAGGGCTGGGTTCAAATTGTAGCTCTTCTACTTACACACTAGCTCTGTAACCTTAACCAAGCTACCTAATTTTCTAAACCTCAATTTCCCCATTTAGAGAAGCAAGATTAAATAATAGTAGACTGGTTTGATAATTAAATTAGATAATTCATAAAGCATTTGGATGCTCTATAAATGCCACTATGGGTATTTTAGTCATGTTTGTTTTCCAATGCCAAGTCTAGTGTCTCGCCAATAGGATCAATGTTTAAAAAACATATACTGAGGGGTCGGCCTCGTGGCCAAGTGGTTAAGTTGGCGTGCTCTGCTTCGGCAGACTAGGGTTCGCTGGTTTGGATGCTGGGCGCAGACCTATGCACTGCTCATCAAGCCATGCTGTGGCAGCATCCCACATAGAAGAACTAGAATGACCTACATCTAGGATATACAACTATGTAGTGGGGCTTTGGGGAGAAAAATAAAAGGGGGGAAGATTGGCAACAGACGTTAGCTCAGGGGTAATCTTCCTCATCAAAAAAATTCAAAAAAAAAATATATATACTGAATGAAGAATTTTTCAATACAGTAAGTATATACAATTAGTGGGTTCTCGTGAATATTATTTAAGGCTAATTTTAAAAAGCTACCTTTAGTGACTACAATACAGACACTAAAACAATTATTGTTTCTTATATTAGTTATGAGATAAATATACAATTATTTTGACTAGAATCTGTATACAACCACACGCTCCTACAAATTATTCCTGTCTGTACTCTACCTCAAATACACATTTCATGAATTTTCAGTCAATTTTTAAGAGGAATCATGTTTCTTTTTTGTTTTTAAAACCAAATCCTGTTTTCCTATTCAGCCACTTTCACAATACTACTCTATTTTGCTAAATGAAATATACATGCACACTACAGATCATAAATTGGCCCCAAAAGGGTATAGGTGGATCATTACAAGCCAATTATCAGTACGTCAATTTTAAGTTCAATACATATTTTATTACTGGTATATTATTGTCATCATGCTACTTTTACTAATTGTCAAAAAAAAAAGAATTCATGCTGGACCTAGGAAATACATACATACATATAACTTTTAAAATTTGGTACTTGAAAGAAGCATCTCAAAAAACCCGTAGGAGGAATAAGTGAAAAAATATAACTCAAATTACTTGATAACATGCACATTTACAAATAAGTATTGAAAACCTATTAGCCCAATAGTTCCTACTTCACATTACTTTAAAAAGGTAATTACCTAACCTTTCACCTTGACCCCTCCCATTATATACCACTATAATATAAACCTAGTATATACTACTACTATTTATTTAACCTACCTCAATATTTGTTAGACCTACATTTTTATTATCAGTGTGCTAAGAAAATTCTTTATTAAAGAATTACAATAGAGATGCAGGTTAAGAAATGCTAATGCCTGTTTCTAGAACTTCTGAATTCAGAATTTTTCTTGCTTCTTTTTTTCTTGGTGAGGAAGATTGGCCCTGAGCTAACATTTGTTGCCAACCTTCCTCTATTTTCTATGTGGGACACCACTACAGCACGGCTTGATGAGCAGTGTGTAGGTCCATACCTGGGATCCAAACCTGCGAACCCCGGCCACTGAAGCAAAGCCCATAAACTTAGCCACTATGCCACTAGGCTGGCCCCTTTTCTTGCTTCTTAGTAGGCTAAGGAAAAGTCAAGTTCACTGTACCATGTACAACTAATTAGGTACTTAAACATATTTCCTAAAGATGATTACAAATTCTTCTATTTCATTCTTTTCATTGTTATTGTTTTCCAGCTTTATTGAGATTAAGTGACATACAATATTGTATAAGCTTAAGGTGTACAAAGTGATGATTTGATACATGTATATATTGCAAACTGATTACCACAATAAGGTTAGTTAACACATCCGTCACCTCACATAATTACAAATTTTTTCATGTGTGGTGAGAACACTTAAGATCTACTCTCTTAGCAACTTTCAAATATATAATATAGTAAATTATAGTCACCATGCTGAATATTAGTTGCCCAGAACTTATTCATCTTATAACTGGAAGTTTATACCCTTTGACCAACACCTTCCTATTTCCCCCACCCACTTTGACTTCATTCTTAACGAGCCAGAGTAAATTTGAGGTGTCAGAATAATGATAAAAATCAAAGAATATTGTCATTGTAGAGGTATCTACATTTAATTCCAAAATTTCATGAAATATTCTTGTCAAATAATATTAAAGCAATATTATAGAGCAGCTTTAGATATGTGAAAGTTTGCCCTTGCAATTGACAGTCAATTTGTATTAATATTAGCTTCCTGTAATCCAGAAGAGTGCTTATCTTGAGATTATATTTATCTTCATGCATGTTAAATCCTCCTCTCTCCCCTGGAGATTATTCTAGGAAAGGAGAAAGATTCACCAGTGTAGTAAGTACACATGAATTACAGAGCTACATTCAATACAGCCTAAATAAATTCCCAATTTAGAGAAGATTAATGAAATAGGTATTAATTTCAAGAGTATTATATTTGGCCCCCTATATACACACTCATCCAGAGTGTCCTGTGGACAAATACTGATCTAAAAACAGATAATTTACAAAATTTTAGAGCTGAAGGGGGCCTTAGTAATAATTCAGTCCAATCTGTTGATTTTTAAAGGTGCCTAAACTGAAACCTGAATAAAACTGAGGCCCAAAGAAATTAGAAAACTTCTTCCAAGTCACAGTCAGTCTGGGACAAAAGCCATGACTAAAAACCCATGTCATCTTTTCCTGAATACATCCTAAACTTTCAATTTGGTTTTTTAGATAGCGTAAAATGTTAAAACACCATTTTACAGATTACTCAGCAGCCAATACAAATGAGTAGCATTCAAACTTGCTCACTGGGTCTTTATGGTAAAAACTGAAGCAGTCAAATCTTATCTAAGATTAACATGATAACCTTACCGTGTGTGGGAGCAACTGAGCATTTTAATTCATGTTTCAAGAATAGAAAAAAAAGAAAAAGGGGCAAACACGGGTGCTGGCTAATGATCTCACAGAAGGCTACGTCTCATACTATTACTTTACCATTAACATATTTAAAAAACTCAGGCCAGCGTCCTTTTTACCCTGTAGTAATTCATCTTTTCTACATCAGTAACAAAACTTAAAAAAAAAATCAGAGATCAATATTTATATTCACTAGTCAGCCCACTCTGAAAGCAAATGGTGCTTTCTGAGCCATTAGAAGCACAGAGGAGCTGGAGTAGTCACAGCCACTGTCTCCTCCCCTGTCATGGGCATTGCAGCAATGGTGTGGGGAGAGGGTGATTGGAAAAGCAGTGCAGTAGCCCCAGTCAAGATAAAACTAAATAAAAAGCATGAGAATACTGTTTTTCAAAAGAAAGTTATTGCCGTTTAGAAAAGATTGTGCCTCCCATGTGTCCTCCCTTCAGAACTTACATCCAGACAAGTGGCTTGATTCCATTCCTTTGGATTTTAGTTTCTTTATATATAAAATCATAAAACCTATCCTTAGGGGATTATTGTGAAGATTAAATGAATTAAAGTATGGAAAAGGATTCTAGAAATTTCAAAAGCCATACAAATGTGAGGTATTACTATTATTACCTAATGGCAGCAGAACTTGACATTCATTTTTACCAGTATCAGCACTTAGCATGGTACATGGCAAAAAGCAGGTGCTCAATAAGTATTTGCTGAAGGAATTTGCATACAAAGTGGTTAAGACCTTCTTCCAAGGGCATTATCATATAACATAATGGAATTCAGAAAAATGACGACTGTGCCTTTCTGAGTCTGACCTATACACGCCAGAGGGTGAATATACCTAACCTACACACCTAACACAACTGTGAGGGTTCATGAGATACAGCTCACAAAGCAGACTAGGGGTCTGAAGAAACAGGCTCCTCATATCATTCTTGAATGTATAAGCTGCCACGCTGATAGCACAAAGGGCAGAATAAAGCTGAAAATTCAAGCAGTAATAGGCTCTTAACAGAGGAGAAAACTGTTTGAATAATTCTTTTTTTGAGGAGGATTAGCCCTGAGCTAACATCTGCCACCAATCCTCCTCTTTTTGCTGAGGGAGACTGGCCCTGAGCTAACATCCGTGCTCATCTTCCTCTACTTTCTATGTGGGACACCTGCCACAGCATGGCTTGCCAAGCGGTGCCATGTCCACACCCAGGATCTGAACTGGGAAACCCCGGGCCGCCAAAGCAGAACATGGACACTTAACTGCTGCGCCACCAAGCTGGCCCCTGAATAACTCTTAAACTTGGATTATTCTGCTGAAATGTTTGTTTGGTGAGTGAGCAAAATGTTTTAATATCACACACAAATCTCTAAAAAATGCCTCTGTGCTCTATGTTTATAACTGTGTTTTTTATTTTCTGTCAGTGGAAATCCCAAAAGTAGAAAAGTGCAAAACAAATACTATACCAGCAACAATGCAAAGAGGATGCAGGAAAGCATACACACAGGAACCAAAATGGGTTCTTTGATAGGAAATCTCTCCATTTTCTATCTGGGTTAAAAATAAATTGGAAATCTCTGAAAAAACTTGTGTTGGGCTTCCCAGGCTTGTGCAAAATTAGAAGAGTCCAGTCACTTTTCTTGTCTTCTTTCTCAACCCTCGACACCCTCCCTAAGAGAAAAGACCATGGTTTCCTGTTCTCACATAAAATAACTCTCAGAACTTACGGCACTTCATACATCCAAAAATGTGGTAGGATAGTTAACATAACCTCTGTGAACCTTAAGTCAAGAAATCCTATTCTAATATTAAACATAGCATAAGTTATAATTAACTGGAACAACAGATTATTAGACTTCTATATGTGTTGAAGCCACAATACACTGTATAAAAACCCTAAAATCATAGTATTTCTCATAGTACAGCCCATTGGAATGAGAAGAAAGGAAGCAGAAAGTACAGAAAGTAGGTATAAAGATCTCATGGTGTTGGACAGTAATTTTCTCATTGAATAAGCATTTGCTGATCAAACCTATCACAGACAAAATACTAGGCAACGAAAGATGAATAAAACACATCCCATGTCTTCAAGAAGCTCAAAATATAACAGAGGACACAACTGTGCAATCATCATCCTCACTACTCATTTAATGTTCAGTATGTGCCAAAAACAGTGTTAGTGTTTTCTTTTATATGCATAATTTCATTTAATCTCACAACAATCCTAGGAGATAGGTACATTATCACTCCCATTTTACAAATGAGGAAACTGAGGTCTTAGAGAAGATAAAAAACTTGCCACTCTGCCATTAAATAACAAAGATGAAAAGAAAGACCAAGCATGTAAACTACACTACTATATTTTACCAATGAACAAATAATTCTCTCAGTATATTAAGCAATACTATAGAATATATATATATCATGTATAAAAAGTAAAAAAAGGTAAGATAAAAGAGTGCTCAGCTTTGAAAGGAGAGGGTAGGATGGAGTCAGTCAGGAAAGGTTTCACAAAGGCGACCCTGATCACTGAAAGATAAGCACAAGTGCCCCAGGCAGACAAGGTGAAAATAAGCGAGCCTGGCAGGGGTTACCTCATAGAGGCAAGGAGGAACATGACACATTCAGAGAAATATAAGCAGTTAGGAAAGGCTAGAGTGTTGAGTTCAAGGTGAAAAGCAGTGGCCTGCTATAGAAAGGTTGTTGTGGGGCCGGCCTGTGGCCAAGTGGTTAAGTTAGGTTGCTTTGCTTCAGTGGCCCAGGGTTTCACTGGTTCGAATCCTGGGCATGGACACAGCACTGCTCATCAGGCCACGTTGAGGCGGCGTCCCGCATGCCACAACTAGAAGGACCCACAACTAAGATATACAACTATGTACTGGGGGGATTTGGAGTGATAAAGCAGAAAAAAAAAAAGAAGAAGAAGATCGTCAACCGTTGTTAGCTCAGGTGCCAATCTTTACCAAAAAAAATCCACATAGGAAATCTTTTTCAGTTCAACTTGTTTCTTTTATTTCAAGTTTATATTGAAGAGTAGCTAAAGAAAGATTAAATAGTATTAGGATGTTTACATTTGACATGGTTAATTAAACAACCTTCACATAAATATACACACACAAACACTATTGGGCATGTACTTAAGAAAGCAGAAGTTGTTCCTCTCCAAAGTATCTCCGAATATTACCCTAAGCTTTTCTTTTTCTTTCATTGCTTTAAAACAATTTTATCTTTATTGTTTTTTAATTACAAAAGGAATTGTGCACTCTGTAAACATTTTAACATTACAGAAGTACATGCATAGTAGATAAAAGGGCTCTGGGTAACCTCCCTAAATGATCACTGTGAACAGTATGAAAACACAGGATGCTCTCCAATCACTATCATCATTATAATATATAATGAATGTACATCTATGAGTATAATAACATAGCCTAAATGATCCAAAGTAAAGGAAACTGTATAATCAGAAAAAAGTCTGGGGGGGGCTGGCCCCATGGCCGAGTGGTTAAGTTCACATGCTCTGCTGCTGGCGGCCCAGTGTTTCGTTGGTTCGAATCCTGGGCACGGACATGGCACTGCTCATCAAACCACCCTGAGGCAGCGTCCCACAGGCCACAACTAGAGGGACCCACAACAAAGAATATACAACTATGTACCAGGGGGCTTTGGGCAGAAAAAGGAAAAAAATAAAATCTTTAAAAAAAAAAAGTCTGGGGAAAAGGGGAGTCTTTAATTTTATATACTTTCTTATTGATTATTTTTTTTAAAGTACTTGATTATTTTGTGATAAAAAAGTTATTTTTAAAAATTGATTAATAACAATGCAGCCAATTCCTTATTAACAAACGAATGCAGGGGCCAGTCCGGTGGCACAGTGGTTAAGTTCACAAGTTACGCTTCAGCGGCCTGGGGTTCGCCAATTCAGATCCCAGGTGTGGACCTATACACCGCTTGGCATGCTGTAGTAGGTGTCCCACACATAAAGTAGAGGAAGATGGGTACGGATGTTAGCTCAGGGCCAGTCTTCCTCAGGAAAAAAGAGGAGGATTGGCAGATGTTAGCTCAGGGCTAATCTTCCTCAAAAAATAAACAAACAAATGCTTGCAGAAGATATTTTCCTAGGGAAGTTGGAGATTAATTACCTACATCTGACCCAAATAGTATCATTTACCGGAAAGATGAATAATAATGATTGCTAAACAAGAGGTTAAAAGGTAGGAATCAAGAGTGGCTTCCTATATTCCCAACACTCTCTAACAAGCATAGTTGCATAGAGAACCTGAATGGAAAGATAGGATTATATGGATATATAATGGATTCTTTTTCTAACACATTAGAAATACTTAAATACAACCATTTGCATTTAAGTATTTTTTTTTCTTTTTTTTGAGGAAAATTAGCCCTGAGCTAACTGCTGCCAATCCTCCTCTTTTTGCTGAGGAAGACTAGCCCTGAGCTAACAACTGTGCCCATCTTCCTCTACTTTATACGTGGGACGGCTACCACAGCATGGCACGCCAAGCGGTGCCATGTCCGTACCCGGGATCCGAACTGGCGAACCCTGGGCTGCTGAGAAGCAGAACGTGTGAACTTAACCGCTGCGCCACCAGCCCGGCCCCTACATTTAAGTATTTTTAAGAAGCATTATTAGAAACTTCAGTTTTATTTGAGGAAAAGACACTTATTCCACTTTTTCCTCTCTCAAAGTCATCTAAAGTTACCAGAACATTAAAATTCTTTGTTTGGGATTGCTAGGGGGCCATGTGTGTAAAATTTGAAAGAAGTAGCTGGAGATGCTAGATGCGGGAAGACAAAATGGGAAAGAAAATATTACCCAATTAAAAGAAAAAGCCATTATGCTACATCCACCAAACAAGCCAGAACACACACCCAAGGATCAGTGGGCAAGAGAGGGAAGGAAACAGGAAAGATAAAACTGGAGGTCTTTCTCCCTGCCTTACTAGGGGTCACAAGAAGTATCTGAAAAATATGAATCCTGGTAACAATCTCTCCCCTGGGATGGAATTGAGGGCAACTATCGAGAAAGGATTAATATTACTTCCCTTGAACTCTAAGAAAGTCAACTGGGTCATGCATGTGAGGATTCCCTTTTTGCTAAGCGGTCCACCTCTGTACACAGACAATTAAAAATATAACTTCAGGGAAACAAACCAAGATCATCAGTATATAAATACTATGACCATATGTGAACAACACAGTAGTAACATCACTAAATAATTTTTATTTCCATTTCCATAACTGAATTCAACCCGACAGTCAAACTAACGACATGGACATGAATTAAGTAGAAAGGCAATCTTGATGCCAAGAAAGATGTGGTAAACAGGATAGTGGAAAAATACTTGTTTAAACCACAGACTATTCAATTGAAATGGATTATTGAAGGGGCTGATGCTGCAGATTTCCATATGTTGGTAGAACATCTGAATATACCTTGCTTCAGTTTAAGACTGGATGTTCTTAAATGTTTTAGGTTTCCCAAAGCTTAAATCTGTAGTCAGTTCATTTAGATTGTGGGCCATGTATTAACTTGAGATCCTTTCTTTCCACAGAGCAAAATTAATGAATCATCTGTCCCTGTGAAGAATTTGTGCTTCTGAAAGAATTTTAAATCTAAGCTAGGAAAGGCCTGAGGTGCTACGTCTAAAAGGGATTGTGGCAAAGTCTGACTTCTTAGAAACTACTGTCTCAACATGTTTTTCTTTTGAGGAGCAATAAATTCCATATATGGAATAAGACCTGATGGCATACAACCCAATGAATCTGGTGCCAGGTGAGAGATTTCTGGTGCTCCTAGTGAAACTATGGAAGCAAATGCAGCTGAGTAGCAATGCTATCCACTTCTGCGTCCTCATCTTTGAGCAAAGGACAGTCCTCATCAGTCTCTAGCTTGCAAGACAATATTAAGCAGAGGCTCTCAATAAATAACACATGCCTACTGCAATAAATTAGAGAAGGAAGGAAAGGGTTAGAGGAACTGTTTTAAATGGAAAACAAAAGGTAAAAATCCAAAGATTAACTAACATTATTTCTAGAAATTTCGACAGTGCGTAAAATTCACGACCTACATTTAGTATGATAGTAACCATGATGCTACCTTCCACTATAAGCTCTTCAAAGATAGGAATTTTTGTTTGTTCAAAATAATGCCTACTAACTGGGGAGATGTGAGGAGTTACTCCTGCTTTCTTTATAAGCCTTGAGTGAAAATTGGGAAAGGACAAGAACAAGGAGAAAGCCTCCTAGCCAAAGAGAAGAGAGGGGACAGGGCCAGAGGCTATAGCCTCATAATCAAATAATAAGTGATTGCAAAGAAGTTTGCCTAGGTCATGGTTAAATCTGATATGCTGTTAAGGGATCACAGAAAGGCTGGGAACAAAAAGATGTAGCTAAACATTATACTCAGGTAATAGCTGAAATTATAGGAACAGGTGGCTTAAACACTGGGTATATATGAGGAAGATGAATCAGGGCCCTATCAGCTCGCCTTGCTTCATTGATCTGCTCCTAAACTAGCTAGCACCAGTTTCTCCAGAGAGGGATAATGAGATCCTGAAACAATTTTCCATCCAAATATGAAGTTTAGAAGGGAAGGGAGATTAATATTTTTTGAACATCTATTATGTGCTAGGCACTTTTATATAAAATATTTTATGTAACATCCACAGTCATTTGTCTGAAAAAGAAACAAGCTTAAAAAGTGTTATTTTCCTGACATGCAGAACTCTAGGTCTCCCTGGTTCCAAAGCCAATGCTCTTTCTGCAATACATCACAATCACTGGCATAGATTCACTTGAGAATATTCTGCTCAATAGTACTTTTTCTTGTCCTGAAAGACAGACAAGCCTGGCCTGTTCTGATCACCTTATTTTGTTGACCAACAGCTTTCCGGACCTTGTACTTTCTCCGGGACCATAATATGCCACTGATTCCCTAGTTTTTGCCTTGCTATAGCTCGCAGGCTGTGCCTATACTGGCCCATGACAGCTGTACAGCTTCCTCCTACTGCTGGGACAACACCATGAAAAAGGCATGTAGAACAGCCAGCAAATTCAAAACATGTAAGAAGCAGAATTCTACAGGGGTCAAGACTTCTAACTCCACCATTCTCACTAGTGGAAAGATAACAAAGAGTCCACAATAGCGGATATTTCAAAAATAATTTAAATCTCCAGGGTTTTTTGTTGTTATTTTGTCGCAGCAGCTTTACCTCTAATTACATTTTGCTCACGCAAATAATAAAATTCATCTTCCTTCTCATGGTAAATGCAGCAGATTGTGGCAATTCACTCTCCACCTAGAACCAGAGAGGGCACGGGAAACCTGACTGAGATGAAATATTTTAGGAAAATAAGCAGCAAAATTGATCAATCTCACATGAATGATTAAGAGTTGATTGCTCATAGAAAATGCTTTAACCAAACTCAAGATTATTGCCCTCCAAATAAGAAATCTAAAATAACCGTTCAAACTTTTTTCTGAAAATCTGAGAATAATTTCTCAGGGTGTTTTTTTCTTTTGGAGTGGTGTTGTTGACAATAAATAGAATCTAACAGGATTAACATTCCTTTCAGCCATACTCGGTATAGTAACAGGTTAATACCCAATGATTTAGCAACAGTTCCCCACCCCCAACTTAAAAATATATTCCTCTCATAAAGAATTTTAGATTTCTTCAAATGGATAAAATGAATATCTTACTAAGCAGTATTAAATAAAGGATTTTATGCTCATGCCTCCTTAATCTTTTCTATTTCGCCACTTACCCCCTACCTCACTCACCACATCAACATCGCAAAAATAAGTTAGCCTGCTGTTTTAAGTATGGATCTGCATTTAAGAAAGTCTGACAAATTCTAAGACTGCAACTTTGAGTTTAGTACATTTTCTCCCATTTATTAGTGTTAACAAGTAGTCCTTTTAGCTCTGTGACATTAATACCATTACAATGCTAATACTGTACAAGATGCTTAAATAAAAGGTAAAGGAGATATCAAAATTCTTTAAATAATCATGCATTCACATGTAATACTTCATCATCCAGGTGGGAACTTTTAGGCCAGGATGCTGTTTTCCTATGGCTTTCCTGAATACTCTGCTTTAAAACTAGGCCCTTGGAAGCCCTGAAAGTGTGATGGGAGTAACTTTAAAAAACAGAGAAAGACAATTCAATTTGTCTGAGATTTCAGTGAGACATCACTGAAAAGGGAATACACATAAGTGAATAGGTGACAGGAGTGTTTAGTAAAGTGTTTGGTAAAAGTTACAGAGCAGTCTTCTGCCGTGACACCCCAAAGAGAAAAAATAAGGATCTTTAGGGTAGAAGAACCTTATCAATCAGGCGAGGGTAAAGGAACAGTAAAGAATAGTCAACATATAAGAAATTAATTTCAAGATGGACCATAGGTCTAAACTTGAAACACAACCATAAAGCTTATAGAAAAAAACATAGAAGATCTTCGTGACCTTGAAGTAGGCAAAGACTTCTTGGACAGGACCCACGACAGTAACCATGAAAGAAAAAATTTCAGTTCATCACCATTAAGAAGATGAGCAGACAGGGGCTGGCCCCGTGGCCGAGTGGTTAAGTTCGCGCGCTCCGCTGCAGGCGGCCCAGTGTTTCGTTGGTTCGAATCCTGGGCGCGGACATGGCACTGCTCATCAGACCACGCTGAGGCAGCGTCCCACATGCCACAACTAGAAGGACCCACAACGAAGAATACACAACTATGTACCGGGGGGCTTTGGGGAGAAAAAGGAAAAAATAAAATCTTTAAAAAAAAAAAAAAAAAAAAAAGAAGATGAGCAGACAAACCACAGACTGGAAAAAATATTCACAACACACACATCTGACAATAGGCTTGTATCCAGAATATATAAAGAGCTCTACAAACCAATGATAAAGAGATAAACACCCCAGTAAAAAAGTAGATGAAAGACTTGAACAGATACTTTTTAAGATCTATGAACGGGGGGCTGGCCCCATGGCCGAGTGGTTAAGTTCACGCACTCGGCTTCTGCGGCCCAGGGTTTTGCCAGTTCAGATCCTGGGCGTGGACCTAGCACTGCTGAGGCGGCCTCCCACATGCCACAACTAGAAGGACCCACAACTAAAATATACAACTATGTACCGGGGGGACTTTGGGGAGAAGGAAAGATAAAAAATAAATTTAAAAAAAGATATATGAATGGCCAATAAACACATGGAAAGGTGGCTTATTTTTATTCACCAGGGAAATGGAAATTAAAAACCACAATGAAATACCATTTCACACCTACTAAAAGGGCTAAAATAAAAAGATTAATAACATTTAATAATTAGCAAGGATGTGGAGCAACTGGAACTCATACATTGTTGTTGCAGTATAAAATGGTACATCTACTCTAAGGAACTGTTTGGCAGTTTCTTATAAAGTTAAACATGCATCTACCCTATGAACCAATAATTCTACTCTTAAGTATTCACCCAAGAGAAATGTAAACATACATTCACACAAAAGAAAAGTGAACAAGAATGTTCATAGCAGTCTTATTCATAACATCCAGAACTGAAAACAATCCAAATGTCTATCAACGGGAAAATGATAGAATACTTGTATAATGAAATATTAATCAGCATTAAAAAAAAATCAACTACTGATGCATGTAACAACCATGAATCAGAAAAACATGATGTTAAGTGAAAGAAGCCTTATACAAAAGAGTGCCTACTGTATGAATCCATTCCTATAAATTTGAAGAATAGACAAAACTAATCTATGGTGAAAGAAAAGAGAAAGTGGTTACCTGGTGTGGGAGTGGGGAGAGGAATTGGCCAGAAAGACCACGAGGGAAACTTCTGGGGGTGACAGAAATGTTCTATAGCTTATGTAGTGTTTCGACAGGTGTATACAATTGTCAAAACTCATTGAACTGAAGACCCAAAAACATATTATTGTATGTTAATTATACTTCAATTTTTTAAAATGTTAAGGAGTCAGAATTAATCAAAGTGACAGTTAAGTGATCTGGCATAAAGAAAAATTGGACAACTTTTTAATTTGACCTGAATTCGAAAAACTGTGAAATACTTAAAATATGCTAAAAATTATACAGTACAATATAATGAATATTCACATAACTCAGCTTTATCAATCTTAACATTCTGTCATATTCATTCAGTTTGGTTTCCTAACAAAAAGTCCCCATGAACCTCTCCCTGACTCCATTCATCTTCCTCATGCCCTAGCAGTAACCATATCCTGAATTTGGCATATAACAAATTTGTTATTTTTCTTGTATTTTAATTCCATGGGCCTAAAAAATAAACTGCATTGCAAGAGCATTTTTATTTAGGTCACTTATATTGTAAATGACCTTTTTATACTTGAGATTTGATGCCCTGTATGTTCCATCCTTCTTTCACTTAACAAACATTCATAACACCAGTGATGTGACTGACGCCGTGCTAGGTGCCAAGAACACAGTCTAGAGGAGCAGAATGCCTGAAATGAAAATAATTTCATGCCAGTGTGCTAGTGCTAGTAGAGAATAAATTAAAGTGTTTGCAAATGAAATTGATTCCCCACCTTGTCAAAATATTCCTAACATCTAAATTCCTAAATCATGGTGAGTAAATTTGCTTGACAACAATAGCCAACATAAATAAATATTTATATCAATAATTTCCCTCTTTCTCCTGATTTTTCACACTAAAAAGTGCAAAGAAGAAGGAATTATTTGGTATCTAAGTCTTAGACTTTGGCCTTTCTTTGCAATATTCATTAAGAGAGTCTTGCCCTGGGGCCAGCCCTGTGGCGCAGTGGTTAAGTGCACACGTTCCTCTTCGGAGGCCTGGGGTTCACCAGTTCAGATCCGGGGTGTGGACATGGCACCGATTGGCAAACCATGCTGTGGCAGGCGTCCCACATAGAAAGCAGAGGAAGGTGGGCACAGATGTTAGCTCAGGGCCAGTCTCCCTCAGCAAAAAGAGGAGGATTGGTGGCAGATGTTAGCTCAGGGCTAATCTTCCTCAAAAAAACCCCCCCAAAAACCCAAAACAAACAAACAAACAAAAAAAGAGAGTCTTGCCCTCATTCACTAAAGAACAATGAAGAAACCTCAAGGTACACAGTAATCAGTGGCAAAATTAATTGCAATCTAGATCGCTCAATATTCCTTCTTCCCTGATTCTTTTCCATTTGGAGAAAAAGATAGCTTTAGAGATGCTGCTCGTGTTGGTCTAAAAGAGGTTAGTTACTAGTTATAATCAAAGGTAGAAAAGCAAAAGCTGATTTATCTGCAAACCTACAACATGAAATCTCTTATCTGGCACTTCTGTGCATCTTTCACAACAATAAAGTTCCCAATAAGGTATTACAAATCCTGAGGTTCCATCTGAATGATCAAAAAAAGATTCAATTATATTTAGAATAGTTTTACTGTTAAAAATAATTTGGTTATATTCTAATTCTCTGACAATCCATGTATTTGTAGATAGTCTATATTAACTACAACTTTTCATTCTCTATCTCATATTTAGAATTATAAAATATGAGAACTGGAAGGCATCTTATTTTTAATAGATAAGAAATGTAAGTCTTGCAATGTTGAAACTATTTTTCCAAGGTCACATAGAGAGCTAATGGCATCCGAACTGCTTTGCTGTATTTTTTCCCAGGTATCTTGTCCTCTCACGCTTCAGTTTGGAACCAAAGTATTTCTGGTACCAGAAGACAGGTAGTTTCTGTAACTATATCCCGAGGGTTGGAGATGCTTAAAGGATCCCAAAGAGTTCTTTTGAGACTCAAGCACAGAGGAAGTAGGAGGAAATAGGAGAAATAAAAAGAGAATAGTGGGAGGAAATTGGTAGGTGGTAGAGGAATAAGAGCAGACTAGGTCTTTCTCTGAACCATAATCTCCTTGGAGAGAAGCAGAGGAAAGATATGCGAGGACAACATTTTTCTTGTCAAAATACATATGTAAAAATATACATACAAATATGGCTGTCTGAGACTACCTGCCAGATGTGGATGCTAAAAACCAGCTTGGCAGCATTTAAAATTATTTCATTTCCTTATTTTCCAGAATAAATGCTTTATACTAATCTTGTGAGTACTGTCATTACTCTGTATCCTAAAATGAAATTAACAAGTACAAAAATCAACTCTATTACATTGTAAATGGCCAAAGGAGATGAATATTAAAACATCTGTGGTGAGTAGTGATTTTTAGAAACTCATTTTAGTCTTTTTTTGTTGTTTGTACAAGAATTTATATTTGTCCAGAACCAGCTTAATTTTTTCAACTATTTTTACTTTATGTCCACTGTAAAAACAAATGCAGTTTTATTGTAGAACGTATTAATAATCTTTAAAGAGACTAATACATAATATTTATCCTTAGCACTCTAAAATATAGTATACATTACTGTGGTTTTCTAAATTGTAGACAGCCCTTGTTGCAATGAAAACAGCTAACAATTTAAATACCTTTACTTGCCAACAATTACAGCAAATAAGAAGGTAAACCCGAGTCACTCAGTGTTCAGTGAAACAGATTGGTTTCATTTGGGCAGACATTTATTTGTAAAGGTAGATACAGTTTGGAGAATGCTACTTTGCTAAAAGTGATGTTTCCAAAAATAAAATAACATAGTAATATATTAAAAATGGAAGAGCTAACAAAAATATGTTTGGCTAGAATAATTACAAAAGAAAAATTATTTTTGCTTTACGAAGCAGTTAGCAGATAAATATAATCATTATGAGAATATCTAAAAAGTCAGTTGTATTGTTTTTACTAATAAAACATTAAAATTATTAAGTTATTACTCCAGAGTTTTGGAAATCAGCTATTTCATCAAATGTGTTTGCTGGAGTTTGAACATCACTTGCTTGTTCCCATCCGCCCTTTGGACATGCCATTTGCCTCACATATACTACCTCTGTCTTCCATACCTCTCACTCCCATTCCATGTCCTACCCTTCTCTCACCTGACCCAAAACACATTCCTAATATTAGTTGCTCCTTTATTCCAAGTTCTCTCAGCATTTTCTATCACTTGTATAAAATAATTTGGGTTAATTTATGTACAGTTTATCAGCATTATAAACCCATCTTGGGTACTTCTTAAAAGGAGGGCCTGTGGGGCTCATATTTTCTTTCCATTTCTCCCAGAGTGCCTAGCAGAGTGTGGGTATTCAGTATGAACTGATTAATCACATACAGCCAACTATTTGTGCCCAGGATGAAAAATCAGAGAAAAAGACTGGGAGACGTTAATGATAACCTCCAAACACACACAGCAACACAGAATCCAGAGCACAATTTCCTGCATGTTAAGCCACTTACAACAACAAATCCTGTTGGTCTTTAGACTTGCTAGCTTCTTAACCTAAACTGATCCATCCACAAAGCAGTCTATTATAATGGTAAATATCAAGAGCTGTGGAGTCTGATAAATCTGAGTAACTACTATGCCTCTACCACCTAAGTACTGTGACCTTGGGCAAATTATTTAATCTCTCCAGGCCTCAATTTCTTCATATTTAAAATGGGCATGATGCTACCTGCCTCACAAGGCTATTAAAAGAATAAATTGTGATAATGCATGTAAAGAGCTTAGCAGAGTAAGCTCTCAATAGTATCACTGTTTATTTATTGTTTTAAGTGGTAGACAAAGCAGAGCTAATTACAGTCCTTCCTGAGACTGATATGTGGGTGCTACAAGAAAAACTTCTTTTTTCACAGGGGTTATTAAGTTAGGGCAATATATTCCTAGAACTGTGGCACCATCTGAGTTGACTACACAGAATTAGACTCTCCACAGCAGGAGATGTTGCAGCCAAGATAATTTGAGCCTTTAGATCCCTCCGGACCTAAAGCTAGATCCACTCCCAGTCTTAAGTTATATGAGGCAATACATTCCACTTCTGCTTAGTTTGGTTTGGGTTTCTCCAACCAAAATAATTCTTACTGAAAAAATGGTGTATGCTTATTTTGATACACAAAGATTTTTCTCCATTCCAATCTATCTCTAACTTCAAGGCCTGTCCCTGAGCTTTATATGGTGTTGTTCCAGTTATAAAATGATCATCGTAATGCATGCTTGTGAAGTTGCTTGAAATTCATACAAAAGTGATATCCAAACTGCCACTAAAATAAGTGCTGAGAATAATTTACTATTCACTTTAAAGTGTCAAGAGTTTTTGAAAAGTTCCAACTGGCTCATTTGTACCCAAGCAAATTTATTCTTCTTGCTTTCCTTTTACAGCTGTCTATAAAGTTTCTAAATCTCTTAACCAATATGGTAGTCTCTCATTAATCTCTAATACCATCTTCTGATATTTTTAGAACACTATAGGGGACATCTGCTGTTTCTGTCTGCCTGGTATCCATTTTTCCTTCTTCTGGTAACATCACCTTGATTATCCTTTAAGAAATCCTCACTTTCAGTTCATGTGGAGCCCTATTCCTTGGCTCCAAGGTGAGTACCTGATATAGGCCTGGCCAATTGGAACATCCCATATTCCTTGCCAAATGATTGGAACATGGATGAGCGAGGCCCAGTATTTCTGGCAGGATGATTGGAAAAAGACATTACAAAGACATTAGTTCTCTTCAAATTAATTTACGGATTTAATACAATTTCAATCAAAATCTCAAAGGATTTTTTTGTAAGAATGATAAAATCATTCCAAAATTTATCTGGATAAATAAGTAACTATAACAGCCTGCACCTGTTTATTGTTATTTTCCAAATTTTTCTTGCCTGGTATAGTCCACTTGAATTATCAGATACTAAATGTTAAGGGTACTGGGCCAGCCATGGTGGCCTAGTGGTTAAGTTCAGCACGCTCCATTTTGGCGGCCTGGGTTTGGTTACTGGGCGCGGACCTACACCACTCTGCTAGTGGCTACACCATGCTGGTGGCCCACGTACTAAAAAAATAGAGGAAGACTGACATGGATGTTAGCTCAGGGTAAATCATTCTCAGCAAAAAAAAAAGGTACAACATACAGTGTGGAATGTTACAAAACATTCAAATAGAACAGAAAATCCAGAATCAGACTGCAGAATATAAAAAATTAAATTATATAAAAAAGGTACATTGCAAATCAATGAGGAAAGGACAGGTCACACCTGCGGTGCCAGATATGCAGCACGCATATTCTATCTCACCCCTGCAGACTCACTGCAGACATCACTAATTAAGCTTTCCTGCTGAACTCAGATATGGCTTTGGAAGCTTTCCCCACATGGCACTCCAGGCAGCCCCATCAACCTATCAGACAATGCACGCAAGCAGATTATTTGACAAATAATGCTGAGAAAATCAGTTAACTATTTGGAAAAATAAATAAAGTTAAATCTCTACTGCATATCATATGCCAAAATAAATTCTACATAGATTAAAGAGTTAAATATAAAAAATGAAACCATAAAAGGACTAGAACAAAGCTATTGCAAACGATATTCTCAAAGAGAAACTGACAAGCTCTGAGATGAGACATGAGAATGAGAAAGCAGTGGTTCTCAGCACTGCCTTGGTTCCTGACATTTTTGAGGCCTGGTTGCTCAGCTTTTCCAAAGAACTCTCTATATCTTTATAATACCTCCAACCTTTTATCTGAACTAGCTTGAATAGGTTTCTGTGCGTTGAGACCAGAAGAGCCTTGAATAAGGCACACAATTTTTAAAAAAATTTTTGTTAGCTGATCAACTCATTTTACCAAAAATAAATAAATCTATAATTTTTCTGAGTCTCTTTCAATGAAAAATCAAAGCTTCCCATTTTCCAAGTATGAGGTGTAACATTTTATATACATGACAGATTAAATTGCAAGATACACGACTCAATTTTCTCATTTCTCTATCCCATTAAGTTTACTTTTCACAAAGCATTCTACATAATTTGCAAATTTAAAAACAAGAGGGTCAGAAGGCGGTAGAAAGAAAAAATGTGGCAGAAAAGCCAAAGTAATAAAAAAAATTTGTACTTCACATATTCTTAACCAGTTATAGCATGTCAAAGCATTTTAGCCATGTCTTGGGAGCCAGTTCACAGAAATGAAACAAAATTTGAGTTTTCTAACTCTTACTCTTTCCAAAAAGCACATCTACTGATGCCATAATCACTGGCACTTTGTTCATATACAAAATTATTTCATGAGTTTTGTTGTTACACTGAAATTAAACACAAATTTTATGAAGGAATCACCGTATTTTCCTTAGAACAGCACTTCAATAAAGGAACCAAATCAACTGTATTTCTTCAGACACAAAATATTAAACTCACCTGAACACACCATCATTTCTCTAGAGGAACCAAAAGCTCCTTTGTCTAATCTAGAAAAAAAAAAATCCTTTAAAGGAAGAATAAGTTCTCAAGCTGTGTGACTAGATGTAATGTTTATAAACTAAAAATTTTCTTCTCAATCCCCACAGCTAGCAGACAGAGTAACACGAACTAAGAGCTTTATAAAGAAGCTGAATGGTATAAGCTTAACACTCTCCCAATTATCCCATTTTTTCCCACTGGCAATAACCATTCTTCTACTGTCCCTGGATATAAATCTCAGGGCTGGGGCCAGCCGGGTGGCGCAGCAGTCAAGTGCACACGTTCCACTTCGGTGGCCCGGGGCTCACCGGTTCGGATCCTGGGTGCGGACATGGCACCACTTGGCAAGCCATGCTGTGGTAGGCGTCCCACACATAAAGTAGAGGAAGATGAGCACTGATGTTAGCTCAGGGCCAGTCTTCCTCAGAAAAAAGAGGAGGATTGGCAGCAGATGTTAGCTCAGCGCTAATCTTCCTCAAAAAAAAAAAAAAGAAAAAGAAATCTCAGGGATAATTCACTATACCCAATCTGCACTCCCATCCTGTCATTTCTTGCTTTAAAACAGTGGCTCTCAATATTCTACCCTAATGTCTCTGAGGGATCAAACATCTGTACTAGTAACAGAGGCTCACTGCCCAAGCTTCTTTACACATAGCAAATCTTTGGGTGAACAGGCAGTTGGAAGGAGGCTGTCTGGGTAGGAAAAGATCCCTGGTGGATTGTGCTCTCCTCTGGCAAGAACCATCTGCTTTAAAATGTTTCTTGAATTAAATCTTCCACTGTATTCCCAGTGCCACCACCACCCCCCCTCAATGGTTATCACCTCTGCCTAGGACTGCTTTTCACTACAACAGCTGTAGTTTCTCCTACCTTTGGTCTTTCCTCTTCGCACAGCATCCAGTGCATCCACAGCCGCCAACCCAAAATTCTGTTCCCATCAGGTCACTTCCTGGCTCAGAAATGGATTGCATCAGTTCCCCACCCCTTCTATCTTTTCAACCTCTCCCTCTCTCTGTTGGCCTTTGCTCCTTGCTGTACAAATATGTACCAATTTTTTCCCATTTAAAACAAAATAAAATAAAAACCAAACAACCACAAAAGTGAAAGCTCCTTGGACACTTGATTCAACTCCAGTTACCACCTTTGCTTCTTTTATTTTTCTGAGAAGCTTTTAAAAAGCATGGTCTACTCACTGCCTTCTGTTCCCATCACTCTGCTGAAACTGCTCTTAAGAGAACTCTAGGGGCTGGTCCCGTGGCCGAATGGTTAAGTTCACACGCTCCGCTGCAGGCGGCCCAGTGTTTCGTTGGTTCGAATCCTGGGTGTGGACATGGCACTGCTCATCAAACCACGCTGAGGCAGCGTCCCACATGCCACAACTAGAAGGACCCACAACAAAGAATATACAACTATGTACTGGGGGGCTTTGGGGAGAAAAAGGGAGAAAAATAAAATAGAGAGAGAACTCTAATGATCTTTTTCTCTAATTACAAATCCAATGGACTCTTTTCTTACCTTCTTGGCTTCTGTAGCATCTGAAGATACTGATCAATCCCTCTTTTTTGAAACTCTTGCCTCCCTGCCTTCCACTGCACCATTTTCTCCAGACTCTCTTCCTACCTCCTGGACCATTTCTTTCCAGATTCCTCTTCTCCACTCTCACTTTAAATGCAAGGGTTCCGCCTGGTTCAATCCTGGTTCTACTTCTCCTTTTAATTGCACTCTCTTGATCCACATTCATGGCATCAATTACCACCTCTACCCTGACATCTCATAAATCTTCAGCTCAATACTGACACCAATCTTGACAACAGACCTGTACTTCAAACCGGCTACTGGCCTTTTGCATCAGGATGTCACACAGGTAACTCAAATTCAACATGTCCAAAATTGAACTCCTTACCTTTACTCAAAGAACTAATTACTCTCCCATTCATTTTGGTTTCATAGTCATCTGGTTTCCCAAGCCAGAAATTTAGGCATTATCCTCTACTCCCTTAGCCCCCAAACCAACTCATCATTTAGAACTGCTGTTTCTATCTCCTTAGATTTTTCAGCTTTATACTGTCCTATCTCATCTCACTGTCCTTATGGTGTCACAGCAGCCTCCTAACTGCTTTCTCTTACCTCATTTCTTGAGCTCCTACAGTCCATCTGCCACTCTGAACCTTCTAGGACATCACTCCCTTGTTTAAAGCACTTTAAATCATGGGCAGCTCCCCAGGCCTAAAGCTTTTGACAGTACACACCCTCAGTAAAAATCTGAGTATACACCCTCAATCTATGAATATTCATTAATGCATATATATTATAAATCATATATAAAATATAGAAATCAAGAAAGAATGAGATAAAGATGAATTAAATACACTAATATATCCCTAATGAAGTAATACTATCATTGGCTACTATATGATTAGAAGTACAATACACTCTTAGACTGAAGTTCATTATTGATGATAATGTGTGTAAACACATATTTCAAATAGTCTTCTTGGCAATTATATTTTTTAGGCTGATTTCTTGATATAATTACCTTGAAATGTGATGAAGAGCTCCTACTAGCAGAAATGTCTACTCTACCTTTTTGTTACTGCTTGCAGTGTTAGAATTATCTTCAATCCATGGTTACTTTGTGCAAATCGTTAAGTCAGTTGTTCATTTTGTGAATATTAATTTAGTTAAAAGCAGATAATATAACATAAATCCACTCAACTAGGCTCAAGTAAATCACAATAAGTTACAATATGATAATAGACAAATTAGTAAGGTCACCACTCTCAACGCCTCTGCTTTGTGAAGCTTCCACTCGTCCCTTGAGACATCACACTGTGTATCAAATGTGTAATGGCACTGTCTCATAAGACTGCGTGAGAGAACCAGGTCATCTATACATTAAGTATTAATAAAGTTCAAGTTCTTCTTTTTTCAGGTTGAAAAGTAAATGTAAACTGCACTTAGAGACAACTGCTTGGCACTGCATACAAGGCCCTTGATGATCTGGCCTCTGCCTACCTCTCCAGCTTGCTCTCTAGGCACACACTTTCCATACCTTACCATGCTTTACTTCTCTCAACACACCAGCTATGTATCACTTTCTTACCTTTGACATGCTGTCTCCTTTGCACTTCTACCTTTGCTGCCAGTGCATCACGTTCTCACCTCTTTGAAAGCACTTAGCACAACCTGCTAAAACTGTTTCCTTACTCGTCTTAAGAGCAGGGATTACCCCCAATTTTGAATTCCTAGCATCTACCACAACACCTTACTTGCAATAGGTACTTAATAAATGTTGACTGACAGAATGAAAAAGGTCCAAATTCCTCTGAATGGCTTTCAAGGCCTCGCATAATCTGTCTCCTATTTATCTACCCAGCTTTATTTTCTTCCCCTAAGTCCGTTCCCATTCTCCTCACTTCCCATCATATGTCATGCTCATTTTGGCTTTTGCTCAGGTTACCGCCTCAACTTGGACTGCCTTCTATCTACAGAGAAGCAACCTGTCCTACAAGCCTCAGACCAAATTATCCTTTCCCAATGAAGTCCTACTCAACTCTTCCAACCCCCGACTGATTGATCATTCCCTTCAGAGAACTCTTGAAGACAGTTTTAGCAATTACTTTCTCTGTGGTAGTTTTCTCTCACCAATTTCTATCTAAGTTCTTTTTTTTTTTCAAATATTTTATTTTTCCTTTTTCTCCCCAAAGCCCCCCAGAACATAGTTGCATATTTTTAGTTGTGGGTCCTTCTAGTTGTGGCATGTGGGACGCCGCCTCAGCGTGGTTTGATGAGCAGTGCCATGTCCACGCCCAGGATCCGAACCGGAGAAACCCTAGGCCACCAAAGTGGAGCTCGAGAATTTAACCACTTGGCCTCGGTGCCAGCCCCTCTAAGTTCTTTGATGCCACGGACCACCTTCAACTTCTTTTGTACAGTGATCTCTCACAACACATTGCAACATGATGATACATAGGAGATGGTAAAAGATCTGACTGACTGGTTAGAGGTAGGCAGCATGATGCAAAGGAGAGAGCACTGGACTGGGTTGTAGTTCAAGTTTCACTAATAATTAGCTGGGTGACTTTAAACATACCCTTGACAGTCTCTGGTCATTAATTCCTCATCTGGAAGATGAGACTTTACAACTTTTTAAATTTCAGGTAAGGGGCCGGCCGGTGGCACAGTGGTTAAGTGCGCACGTTCCGCTTTGGTGGCCCAGGGTTCACCGGTTCAGATCCTGGGTGTGGACATGGCACCACTTGGCAAGCCATGCTGTGGTAGGCATCCCACATATAAAGTACAGGAAGATGGGCACGGATGTTAGCTCAGGGCCAGTCTTCCTCAGAAAAAAGAGGAGGATTGACAGATGTTAGCTCAGGGCTAATCTTCCTCAAAATAAGCAAATAATAAATAAATAAATTCCAGGTAAGATTTTTTCTCTTGCCCAAAGGAAACATTCAAGTTTCTCCCCTAAAAATCAAGAGAAATTCTAAGACCTTCGATAACTCACTTAACTTTATTGAATTTCATTGTAATCATCTGGAAAATAAAGATAAATAGCCCACCATCTCGAAGGACTGTGTAAAGGTCAAATGAGAAAATACAGATAAAAACACATAGATAATTTTAAAATCCTGATTAAAATATAAGGCATTATTATACTATTTAGTGGAAGTTCTTCAGTTAGGATAGTGTGCTAACCTAGCCAAGGACAGTGACTGGACCCTTGAAAAGTTAGTCAGCTCAGAACAGCAGAGCACTGTTCAAAGCCACAGGCTGTACTTCGTCCCTTATGTAGAAAGACGTATCTGATCACAAAGTAAAGTAACCTTTATCTGGGAAGGACTACAGAACAGGGACTATATCAGCTGAAGTTACTGAGTTATCAGTTGAGATCCAAATTAAAGCCTGGTTATGTTTCTAAAAATGTTATTAGAATTTTCATAACCATTCTGTATTAGATTAAACTTTTCATATTTTGATAATAATTTGAAGGGCATATTTTAGCATGAAGGAGACTCTGTAAGAAATAATCTGGTTACAAAGACAGTTTCTCATATAAACATGTCTAATCATTCAAGTGAAACATAAAGGGGCTAGTTAAACAAAAAGAAACAAACACAGGGACACAAATGTCCTGACAATTTCGTTGTTTTAATTAAGAGACAGATTAATGAATATGCATGCAAAGTCCAAAGAAAATGTAAAATGTTTTCCTTAGGAGATTCTCAACTTGTCTAACACACAATGAAGAAAAGTGGCAGTGCAGGAATCCAAACCAGCTTCTCTAACTTAGCAGCCTAATAAAATCAGCAGTATTTGTTACATGTCCCCTGACATACACAAAGAGCCATATTGTATATGACACTCAAAATCTCAAACCATTCTAGATACAAAAATTATTTTCAATTCTTAAGTTAAGTTTTATGCCAGTCCACTTCCTCTACAAGCTTAACAATTTTCTTTTCAGTAGATTTAATAAGAATACTTTTAGAATCACATTTAGGCAATAAAAGATGATATTCCAACAATATTCCAATGAGAAGTGCTTCAAAAATACTGATCTTTTCTCAAATATCAAACTTAAGCTGGACTCTTTATACTGTCTTCCCTAACCTCTGGAACAATGATAGTCACTACCCAAAACTACAAGTACACAGTTAATGGCAAGTTTTAAGGTTCTGAGTAGTACTTGTGAAAGAAGAAAAATCAGAGGAGTGGGAAACTGAAATTCAAAATTTAAGGATAAAAAAATGGCCTATATGAGAGATGACAGAAAAATAGGAAAACATGATTGAGAAAATGTGCTTGCATCCAAGAAATGCAAACTCATTCTTAACCTGTTCACCTAAAATAATTCATATTCTTATCATGTATTTCTTTTCAAGTAAAACGGAGGCTTGGATTTTAACAACTTGTTATCCTGGCTCTTCTGAGAGTGTCTTCCTTAACTCTCGGCATACCTTCATAACCCAGTCCTACCTTCCTCATTCAGACTTTGCTTTTTGTTGTTGTTGTTTACTGCTGTATTCCCAGTCCCTAAAAAACCACACAGCACATAAACTGTCAAATGAATAACAACCTCTGAGGGAGGTATTATCACCATCCTGGTTTTACAGATGAGGAAACTAAGGCTTAGCAAGGTTGAGTAACTTGCCTAGGGGTTACAAACCACTAGCCTGAAACAAACTCACATCTGTCATTTGTACTCTACCCTAACTGGGCAGAATAACTTCTTAACGTCTCTCACTTGTGTCTCTTAACTGATGGCAGCTTTCTCTTCTTAGGGGAAGAGAAATTCCAATTCAAGCTTCAACTTCTCCATCAATCTTTTCCTGGGCATCTTCAACCTCTGACCCCGACTATGGTTTTCTAGAGATCTCTCCTTCCTTTGTGCATGCCCTCTCCAGAGTTCTATAATAACAGTGCTTTTAGCCTTGCTGTACTTATTTCCTCTCTCTCTCGTATCAGCTCCAAACTTCCTGAGGGCAGAAATGAGGCATCTTCAAGTACCTCTGGCACATGGTGGAGTTGAATAAATGTCTGATGGATGAATGAATGATCGCCACAAATCCATGAGACAAAAACGAATCATTTAGCTCAATTCCCTAAACACAGGCAACCAGAGACTACAGCTTTCCTTTGCTTCGGGGTGGTGAGGACATGTCTGAAATTCCCTGCCCACACCACAAAGAGCATCACTGTGCTATGTTAAGTCAGTTTTTCAAGTTTTGAGACATCTAATGGAAGGACAATACAGTTTCAAAACTTTAAAGGCTAAGCAGAAAATCTATTTTAAAAGTGACCTACCTGGATGGGACACCAGCTCTTGATTTTAAATAATGTTTGACTGGTTCAATGAAATCACTGTTTTCAGTGATTCTGCATATTCCAAGTAATTTTATTTTTATATCCCTTGGCTTAAAAGTGTAATTTCATACTTCCCCACACATATAAGGACAAAAACTGCTTGTCTTTTACAAAATGGGAAAATCAAGTAGAACCTGTGTGTTAGGTAAAAAGGCATTCAATAAATATGGCATTATGCTGCCATGTGTAAACTCCTAAAAGCACATGTGGTCTATTTTAGACTAATGAATACAGGGAAGCATCTACTACATGCTTTTCATTTACTTGGTATGAATACCACGTTCAAATTATATCTAAACAAAAACTGGGTTTTTAAAAAAATATGGTGTAAAGAGTTGAAACGTCTGCCCATCACCACTGAGTACTACATAAATAGTACCACATTCAATATTCTGGCTCTAGGAATTTATAATCAAACAGCTAGACCAATTTCAAGGTACACGTTTACGGTAACAATTTTTTTTACACATGCACCACACAAGCCACAATCTATAATTTTACCACTTTTATTAACACCAATTTCTGAGCAGTTTCTAGGCCCACGTATAAGCGAGATATAAATAAGACTCATAAATAGGATATCATAAAAGTAGGACACGAATTCAGAGCATATTAAATCATTTACTTGCAAACTAATATTTTCCCAAATATTTACAAGATTTAGAAAAAAATGAAAATCACTTTGCCAAGATGGACTTCTGGCCTCTCAGTTTGATGATTGGTTCCTTCTTATCCCTACTCCCCACCCCTTCCCTCTGTTCTTCCTCTGCTAGGAATACTCTCCTGACTCATCTCTGCCTGTGTATGTCCATCACTTCCTTGGAGACCTGGCCCAAGATTCAGTTCCTTGAAAAAGTCCTCCCTGACTAATCTTGATTTTCACTGTTTCCTAACTTTGCACTCCCTTGGCATTTATATATAGTTTGCACTACATAATCAATAGCTTGTAAGATGTTTTGCATTTTTCTATCATTTCCCCAACCAGAGACACATCATCCTTTATATTCTCTTCTATACAGCCAGCAGTAAATGCTTCTCGAATGACTGAATCACCAGTGAAAGAAAGCCAATGGCTCAAAAATTTCTGAAGCAAGCAACTGGCTTTTCAGATCACATTTACAATACTCTATACCCTCCAACACCCATGAGTCCTTCAACCAGATGCGATCTAATTGTGTCTTAGTTCCATAAATTCATCATAAAAGATCCAGGTTACAGATCACAAATACACTTAGGGTAAATAATAAGCCTAGCTATTCAAACACATCTTGAGATTTAACATTTCAAGCTTCTAAAAAGCTTAAAGCTTGAAGCAGCCCGCCTGTGAATGGTAGGAAGTTGGCACCAGTCTCTTGCAAAAGAGGCAAAACTCTAGTTGGCAGTAAATGTTCAAACACGTGAGCCTCTACTGTTAAACAAGGCTCATTAACCACACAAACTTGCTGTTTCAGCTTTCTGGCTTCAATGAAGTACTCTGATCTCCTTTGGTTATTGTTGAGAGCCAATGATGGGTTAAATTCCCATATATTAACCAGCGTTTTGGTGGTTTGCCCAAGTATACCGCTGGCATCGGCGTGGATGATTTTTTTTTTTTAACAGACCCACCAGCCCCGGGAGCCAGAAGGGAGTGATGAAAATGCCAACCCGGCATTTCTCAGGAAGCAAAGAGAGACCTCCAGAACTGGAGCCGTTCGGTCTCCCTCTAGTTCTTAGTGTCAGCTTATCGTGCAGAGGCGGGGCTTGAAGCGCGCCTGCTTTTTACTAATTCTCTACCGAGTCTTCCTTAGGGACTGCAAGCCACACTTAGGCGGCTCCCAACTTTTCCTGCAAGGAATATCAGTTTTTCCATCCTCGAAGCCCCAGCACACGGGGTCTAGGGAGAGCCAGGTCACTAGCAGAGGGGAAGGCGAGGACTCAGAGGGGGAGGGAGCGGGCTCGCTCCGCAAAGGGGGCAGGGTGGCAGAAACAAAGTGAGCCCCGGCCGGCCCAGCGCCGCCCGCCCGGCCGCCCGCCGGCCCCGCTCACCCTCCAGCAGCACCTCCTTGCCCGCGCGCTTCAGCGCCTGCACGGCCTGGTCGTGGGTGGCCTGGCGCAGGTCAGTGCCGTTCACCGACAGGATGGCGTCGCCCAGCCGCAGCGCCCGGCTCTGGTCGGCCGCCAGCCCCGGGAAGATCTTGGAGATGAGGATCGGCATCCTGTTCTCGCGGCCGCCCTTGATGCTGATGCCCAGGCCGCCCGCCTCCTGCTTCACCACCCGCACCCGGCGCACCGGGGGCGACGCGCCCGCCTCGCCCGCCGGGCCCCGTGGCGGCGCGGGCGGGCTCGGGGGACCCAGGCCGCGGCTCGGGCTCCCGGGCAGCGAGTCGCCGGCGCCGCCGCCGTTCGCGAGGCCGTTGAAGGCGGCCGCCGCCGGCCCCAGAGAGGGCTCGGGCTCAGCCGCCGCGGCGTCGCCCGTCAAGCTTAGGCTCTCCCCGCTCAGCTCGGCCACCACCCGGACCCAGCGCTCCCTCAGGAGCAGCTCCACCAGTCCCGCTTTGGTGGCCCGCGTCCACACCGCCATGGCCGGCCCCGCTCCCGCCGCCGCAGTCGTCGCAGCTACCCTCATTCCAGTCAGGCAGCCTCGGCGCTTCCCTCTTCCCGCCCGAGGGGGCGGGCCCGGCCCCTCCCCCCGCGGCGATTTATTATTCATGAGAGGCCACGCCCACCTTCCGGAGGGGCGGGGAGAGGCCGACTGAGCCGCTTCCGGGAGCTTAAGTTGTTGCCCGCAGTCCAGTCCTTTGCTGCTCACCGGACGTGGGCAGCCTGAGCACAGTGGGGCTCTGTATCACGATCTCCTTCCGTTCGCCTCCAACAGCCCCCCCCAAACTCCTAACCTCTACTGTGCAATTTACCGGAGCTGCCTGGGCACAGAAAGCAAAATGCGCTTCAAGAAGCACTTTGCAAGCCTGCAGGACTGGGTTGCACGTTCACTCTTGCATTGATTGGTTCATTCCGTATTTACCGAGTGCTGTGCCGTGTGCTCCTTTTGTGGCCTGGAGATGAGCTAAATAAAACGTACCATAGCTGAGAGCTGGCGGTCTAGTGGGAGAGGAAAACGGGGAACCAAGCAAACTAGTGTGATACTATGTGGTTAAGTGACATGTAGAAAATGCTCTGAGGGCAGTGTAGAAGAAACAGTTGGTTGGGCCCAGGGTCAGCTGCACAGAGGTGACACTGGACAGTGAATAGGTGGAGCAGAGAGAACTGCATAAGCAAAGGTCAAGAGGCATGAATCCAAGCATATGTCACTCTACTTTGGCATTCATTACCTGTTTTCCTGCCTATAATGTGCGAGGGGACCATGTCTTCTTCAGCCTTGCAGCCACAATAGGTCAACCTCAAAGATATTTGCAGAATGATGGTTACTTAGGAAGATGCCAGAATTCCAACGTGAACAGAATGTAGGGTTGGTGGAGATAGCAGGATGTGAGTGTGAAAAGCCTCATATAATCAAATATCGGAGTGTTTGGACTTGAATTTGTAGATCTGACTTTCTAACCCTGGAGGCCATGGCCTTTTTTAGGGTAAATGTAGATGAGCATCCCCGGAAACGGTATGCACACCGCAGAGCCTACAGTGGCTTTTATCCAAAGACGTGAGTGATGCAATTCACTCGCTTCTTCCAGCTTCATGGGCTGGAAGAGCTGAGGAAACTAAGGCCTGGAAAGCCAAAGACTCGGGCTTAAAGCCGACGGCGCGGAAACAGAGACAACTTTGAGGTCTCCCAGTCTCCTGGTCCAGTGCTTTTCTTTACTACCTACCTCAGACCTCAAAAATGAGAGTCCAGAAATCACACTGCTGAGAGAGATCTCAGTAAAAACATGAGGTCAAGGTGCCCTCTAACTTTCCTTCAGCAGTGAAAGCGAAATCCCCACGTTTTCATGGGGGGAGGGGTGGACTGCAAGCAGAGGGATTGTGCACCAATTCCTGTAAAAGGGGCTGCATACCTGCTTGCTCACGAAGTACATGTTGAAGCTTGTAAGCCATGTCCATGTACCACTCTATGAATGCACATTCATGTGTGGGCAGAAACTTCCAAAGAGCCTCCTATACCAGGAATTAAAGCCGTAAAAATAGACTGGAAAGCACCCAGAGCCCAAATGAAGAAAGAATTCAAAATGAGAAAAGTATCTTACCAAAAAAATCATTACAGCAGAATCCTCTTTGCAATTAATGGAGCAGGATTTCCCAAGCTGCAAATGTCAGCAGAAGCTCAACCCTCTAGCCCTCTCCTAAATCAATTGCAGCGAGGCCAGCGCGCTGTTTCGGCAGGTCCCGATGTGCCCAAGTGCACCTGCAGTCACAGACATTTCTGGCTTTGCTCCAGCTGAGGCATGAGCCCCCAGAGGCCTGAGTTATGTGAAATTTCTGCTTGTTAGAGAGCACTTGGCAGCTGATCCCTTAGAGTATGAGCACTGTTTTCAACACTTATATATGCCTTCACCGAGGGTTGGGCCCTTAAGGACACCTTTATTAGCAAAAGGGAAGTGCCGGGAATTCTTTCTAAGAGTATCTAGACCTTTTGGTCAATAGAGTTGGAGGAAGTCATAATCTTCCACCTAAATAGTAAGTGAGGGCACTTATATAAGACAGTAAGTTATATAAGAAAATATTTAAACCAGAGAGGAGAGAAGGTAATGGAGACTGATATTTGGATTACTTGGGGGTTTTTACATAAAAAATTATTTTAAAATATAGCCATAAAACATTCCCAAACTATTGAGCTGCTTTTACAAGGTCCTCCATCAGCTCCTAAGTTAATTTTCAACATTCTCTTTCATCGCTACTTTCAGATCAGCCAAACTCATTCACTGTCTCCTAGTGATGCCTTGCACATTTCCTGAATCCTTCCTTCCAAACACCCCCTGCCACTTTCCGCCACATTCCCACCCAGCAAGATCTCATCCCAGTTTTCCCTGACTACCCAATTCATTGGGATTTTTCCTTTGAATAATTTTCTTCTATGCTTGGCTGTTTTGCGCCAGTAGATTATAAAATACAGGAAGGCAAGGACCACCCATCGACTTCTTTCTATTCCCTATTATTCCAAAAATATTGCCTTGCAGAGAAGGAACTCATTAAACATGTGATTGATTGAAATTCAGTGCCTCCTGTGCTGTAGTTGTTTCAAATAATCCTTCTGAAGGTTATTGGTTCCTTGCAGAGTGAAAATTACCATCTAGGAAATCTCAAGTAGTCCATGGAAATCTACTTACTGTGGATAATGAAATCTGAAATAAAAAGAACACACATCTGTTTCCATGGTTTCTTAGGGACAGCAAGACAAGCTTAGATAATTCTTTGAACAGACATGTCATTTTATCTACCTCTAAAAAAGGAAATGGCTGAGATAATTCCTAATAACCTTTCATTCCTCTCACCTATCAATATGTATTCTCCTCTGCCCCAGCTGTTATCTTACTGTTTCTCAGAACAAGGCAGGGATCATTGCTACTTTAAAATGAGGGGGTTGGATCAGCTCTCTCAGTTCCATAATTTCCTACAATTCTATGACTCAGGCTCTGATTCTATGCTTTCTCCAAACCCAATGGTCTTTCCTTTTTCTTCTCCCTCATAGTAGATATATAATATAGCATAGTAATTAAGAGTAGAAGATTCAAATAGTAGTTTGGCTACTTACTAGGTATATGATAATAGTCAAAGGGTTGAGGTCATGGGCCTCAGTGTCTTCAGAAAAATTCAGATACTTTGTACCTCTAAGGGTGGTTGTGAGGGTCGACTGGGATGATGTATGCGAAGTGTTTAGCAGCACCGTACCTGCCAAGCGGTTAGAGTGCCATAAAAAGTACCAGCTGCTCTTATATTACCTGTTGACCTTCAGCAGCAGCAACAATTAAACCTTTGGTAGAAACTCTCCAGCTGAGTCTATACTTTATCTAGGAATGAGTCTCTCATAATATCATATGATCCCAGGCTTAAAGGGCAAATGGCCAAATTAATTTCAGCGACAAACAGATCTTGTATAAAGCTACACTTTGGCTGAAAGAGAGAACGTATTGCCAAGAGTCCGTCAAAGGAAAGAATTAGTGGATCTGGGGCTGGTTCCAAGGTTTGAGTGTTGTGTAATTTCATAAGGAAGGAGGGCCCCAGGCAAAATTGCAGCCCTTAGCAAGCCTGAAGGTCACTACCACGAAGGACGCCTGATGCCAGAGGAACAAAAGCAAGAACTGCTAGATTGCTACTAAAGAAGAGGACAAAGGGAGAAAGAAGCTAGTAAGATAACCTATCCAACACCCAACTTTGAAAAATTATCCAGGCATAACTCTTCTCCAGTTAGAAGACAGTGAGATCAATTGTCCCTTTCAACAGACAGTCCTCTGCCTTCCGGGAGAAACATCCTAAAATGTATTTTTCTCTCCAGCACAAACATGAACTGAAAGAGAGAAAGGTGCATATATCCTTTAGCTGATGTAAGCACATTTAAAAATTTATCCTGCCAAGATAAATCACTATCCATCTGAAAACCACAAAAATGGATTAACTATCTCATGCGTTATGACTATGAAAACCCACATCTGCTAACCACATTCCTAATGAGAAGCAGCTGGTGACAGTTTTGTAGTTCTGTGACTTCTTTTTAGGAAAATATTAGCAAGGACATAACAAACAGAAGGTTAGTTTCATTGAATCCACTTAGTTATGGAAAATCACCAGTGTTTTTTATTGACAATCATAGAAATTACATAATCTTCCATGAAATCCAAATAAGGCCCAAAAATAAAAATCCCCTTTTCTCCCAATACCAGTTCTAACAGAATTTCCAGTGCCTCACACTACGACTTGCAGTCCTGTACTCAGCTTCAACTGTCATTTTTCATGTACCATTGAACACCAAATCATGTTTATCGATGCGTATGGTATTTCTAGGCATTTTTGTCCCACAGCTTTAACTGCCTCCTGAGTCAGTTAATGCAATAGCCAGTTAGGGGGGTGGGGATCATGAACCCCTTTAGGAATCAGATGCATTCTGTGGACATGCCTCAGACAAATGCACACTTGTGCAAAATTCAGCATTCACACTCGGGGGCTCACAAAGCCCCTGAAGCTCTTCCATGGACTCTGTTATGGGCTGAATTGTGTCCCCTCAAAATTTACAGGTTGAGGTCCTAACCCCCAGTACCTCAGAATGTGATTGTATTTGGAGATAGGGTCTTTAAAGAGGTAATTAAGTTTAAATGAGGGCATTAGGGTGGGCTCTAATCCAATATGACTGTTGTCGTTCTAAGAAAAGGAGACTCAGACACATGTGAAGACACCAGAAGATGGCCATCTACAAACCATGGAGACAGACCTTGGAAGAAACCAATGCTACTAATACCTTGATCTCAGACTTCTAGCCTCCACAATTGGAGAAAGTAAATTTCTGTTAAGCCACCCAGTCTGATAGTTAGGGCAGCCCTAGCAAACTAATACATACAGACCCCAAGTCAAGAACCTACACAACAGTCTGTTTTTCTACCTACCTCCCAGTCTCTTCTGCCCCTTACTTACACAAATGGGC
This sequence comes from Equus caballus, assembly GCF_041296265.1. Classification (NCBI taxonomy): domain Eukaryota; kingdom Metazoa; phylum Chordata; class Mammalia; order Perissodactyla; family Equidae; genus Equus; species Equus caballus. The sequence goes on along the minus strand of NC_091686.1, from coordinate 19,302,185 downwards.
ATTTTTACTGTGCCATTCCTTTGAAGCTGAATGGTTCACAACTGTTTTGCACTGAATGAAAATTCTTAACCATAGACTTTAAGGCCCACTCCAAAGTGGTCTCATTTCTCGCTACATGTTGGCTTAAGGGCTCTGTATCCAAATCTGCTTATCTTTTCCACACTCTTTTCTAAACTGCTTAGCTTTCCCCTATGGAAAACTCTCTCACCTTTTTCATGAACCTCACTTGGTTCTTAGTTACTACCAAGTTGTCACCCTCCAGGGGCGAGCTTTCCTGAAGGAGACATGGATGCTCTCAGCACTATGGCAGGCCCTGCCTGCCCGTCCAGCCCCATTTCCCCTATTTCCAGTACATGCTGTATTTCAACCACATGGAACCACTGGCAGTCCCTTGGACAGGCTATGCTGTCTCTTGCTTCAGGCCTTTGCACTGAGAATGCTCCAGGAATGCCTCTTTTCTTCTCCCTCCCACTTTGCTAATTACTACTCAATTCCAAGAGTTATTAGCTCGAGGACCATCTCCTACGTTTAACCTTACTTCCTAACCCTTCTGGTTAGGTGCCCCTTCTCTGTGCTCATCTCTAATGTTGATCTACTTGTTTCTCTCCCTAACTAGGCTGTGGAGTTCTTGAGGTCTGAGATCATCTTTCATCTGTTGTTGGTGCACAGCATATAGTACGCACTCAATAAATGGATATTAAGTTCTGTAACTTCCTAAAGACAAAGGACTGACACAACGCTAAGCCTTAATGTCTAGATCTGTGCTGTCCAATAAGAAAGCCACTAGCCACATGTGGCTATTTAAATTAAAATTAAATATTCAGTCCCCTTGTCACACTAGCCATATTTCAACTGCTCAATAGCCATTATGTGGCTAGTAACTATCTTATGTACAGCACAGATACAGAACATTTCCATCACCACAGATAGTTATCGTATTAGTTTATTTATGTAGTGTTGATCTACATCATAAAATACTTCAAAATATGAAAGGAAAAGACATTAGGAAAAAAAAGAGAAGAGGTTATGAATATGCAATTTTCACAATTAGCCAAACAACCAAAACACATGAAAAAGTGAGCAATCTCATTAGTAAATAGGGAAATGTAAAATAAAATGGGATCCTATTTTTCACCCATTAGATGGGCTAAAGCTAAAGTCTATCACTACATTGGCAAGGTGTAAGGACATGAGCCCTTTCAAACACTGCTGATGGAAATACAGCCACTCCAAAGGGAAACTAAAAGTGAAAGAAAATGGCACACTATGAGCTAGCAATCCCACCCCCAGGAATTACTGGCCCAAAGAAACCCCCCTACATGAGCACTAGCAGAAAATGTATTAGGTTATTACAATACTCTATATGATTCACACATGACTGCCCACAGAACTCAATACTCTAGCTAAATCAAGTGCTCATCCAGAGCAAGAAATGCTTAAACACCCTCCCTGCAGCCTGTGAAATAGAAAATCCCTTTGTATACCATGCCTGCTAATTGTCATTTTTATGACTGTGTCCTTACAACCGAAACAGTGGGGGAACAGCTGTAAGAATGCCACCTTGGCTTCTAATGAACCATTGTGTGCTTGGCCTCCATTTCCACGAGTATAAAAATGAGGCCAAGAGGCACACAGGTTTCTTTCAGAAACCCCTGCTTCCTTCCCACGTCCCCAACAACCAGAACAGCTCCCCTTTTACCTGTATCATTTATTGCAGTTCAGAATAAAGTTCCATTTGAAAAAACTTTTGATGCTTAAAAAAAGCAGCTTTAAAAATCCTCAAACTAGAGGATCTCTTTCTTCCAATATTCCAAGATTTTAGTTTTTCTCAGTCTAATTTGCTGTAATCTCCATGGTAAGGGGTATATTATCCATTCAGAGATCAGATTACTAGCTACTATATGAGAAAAGTGAATTTTTAAAGCATTTGAGAGAGGTCAGCAAAAAAGACCTTTCCTAGGTTGGTCTCAGATCTAAATTTTTCCATAGAACCCAAGTATGAGCAGCAGTCTGCAATGTGCCCGAAACAGAAACATGATGCATCTAGGTTACACAAATCCCCAAAGTAAGAGCACTGTGACCGCATGCACTGAAGTGTCCTCTTATTTAATGCTGCTTTGCAGTCCTTCCCCCGATTTCTCTGACTTGTCCCAATCAGTTTCTGCTTGATTTGTATTCAAAGTTCTCTACTTAGGAAGGATGTCAAGGCCCAAAGCTCTTACTTCCCATACCATTTATGGAAGTCCAAATCACTGGCTGGAAATGTTGCAAAGGAATGCTTTCCACTTTCAGAAGTTTTACTTCTTCACTCAGATGATCTGTGAGCCCTCTCTGTCAGAATTACACCCTCCACAAGCCACAGGGTTTCAGAAATATGTTTAAGGTTAAGTAAATCAAGTCAAACTAGACTCCAGTTAATAAAGATTCTCTGAATTTATAGCTCTACAGTCAGTGAAAGCAAGTGAGTTAATATTTAAGGCATCCTGGCCTTCTTCTGGTGATACTCAACGTAGACTAGTGACTGGAACTTTGGTTTCAACCACACAAAAGAGGACCTAAAGCCATTTCTTAGGAAGGGCAGGATCTTCCAGTCTACTGAAAGGTTCTAACAGTCCAGACTAAAGCAGACTAGAATAAGCCTCGCTAAGGAAATTTATCCAAGTAAGAGGAAAGGAAAGTTACTTTACACAGAGGGCCTAAAAAGCTGCAGGTATTTGTTTAAATTACTCCTATCACTGTAAAATCCTAAGCAGGAAGGGCAGAGAAGTGTTGTCCACTATAAACTTTGTTTCTGTTCCCTCTTAGCAAACCTGAAAGAGGCTGTCTGTTATGTTATAAAGTATTGGGCTCTGTTTCTCTCTCTGATTACCTCTGCTAATTTTCTTCTCATACATATACCTTAAATTCTCTCATTTATCTTCCCTTTCCAGACTGGGAGGTCGGGTTCATCTTAGCAAAAATGTTTTTCACCAGCACTTTAGTCATGACATCATCAGAACCCACGTACTTCTCTGCCTATATCACAGCCCTCCATCCCCTAAACCAACCAACCAACCGACCAAACCACACATACTGGGTTTCCACAGGCATGCAACAGAATACATCTAGTGAGATGGGAAAGAAATCTATCTGCTCAGTTCAGGTTAACCATAGTTCTTCACTTTCTAATTTAAAAGATCACATTAAAACTAGTCAGCAGATAAGACCCATGGGAATAACAACGCCAAAGCAAGTATAAGCGGACAGAAAAGGTGAAATATACAGCAGGCCTCTGATTCCCCCCCACACTCCTCTTCCTTAACAAAATCTCTGCCCAGTGTTTCCTTAACCCTTGAAACTGGCATATATAACAGGTGAAATGATGGTTAATGGGACTGATAGTCCAAAGCCTATGTTTTTCCCTTCAAATAAAATTAATAGCTGACTATTAAAGGCCAAAGGCTTCTATTTTTCAGATGGAGCACTGCAGTTAAAACCCTTCCTTGAAACATAAGGCTGATTATCGCTATTGGTACTTAGGCTATCTTGAGTAAGCAAGCAGACTTCCTCTGCCCTCTAGGGCAATGTTGAGCAGGTCTCCACGACTTTGCACAGGCTGCAGGCTGGAGGGTGGCAGACAGTGAAGGTCATCAGCCTTCTGAAGCCTCAGGCATGTGTTAGAGAATAGAGGGTAACTATCACCTTTTTTTTTTTTCTCTGAGATCATGGTCTAAAGAACTGTGGTCTGAAAAAGTTGGATGAATTTGTAGCTACTTGGAACATTATCCCGACAAATACCTTGGAGTTTCTGTTCACTTTCAGTCAATGAAGGGAAACTACTGTCCATTATTTTGGAAGATAACATTCATAATGACTAGTCCTAAAGAATAAGTTTATTATCATGATTTGTGAAAACAAACAGGGTAGACAGTTCAAGGAAGGACACAGACAGTGCCCTGTTTTAGGTCCCAAATTTCTTCTTTTTGATGGGTGGTGGGAGCTGAGCAATGATGTCATCCAGGGGTCGTTCTACTGCCACCAGTGTTCTTTCATCCAAAAGATCCATGAAGAGTAGAGGCTGCAGAAAGATGACAATGATTCTACAAGGAGTCCGGCTCAGGGCAAGTCCTGAATAGACTGCCTGGAGCGTAAAGGTTAGCCTAGTTCAAGGCTGGAGGGTTCTAACTCTGACAATCTTTCCCGCCCTGGGACTCAAAATGCTTGGAAAGTTTGGGAACTTTTAACTGAGTTCACTCATAAAAGATTTCAACAAGATTTTTCATGTTTCTCTGTACAGAAAATATGATTCTTTAATTTTTTAAGGAATCAATGTTAACTGATGACTTCGGAGCCTGAATTCTTGACAAATGGCAAGTTAAAATGCATCAAAAAGCTAATCCTGCTTGAATAATTTACAGAGCCCCTCTTAAAAAAAAACATTCTTGCAGACCCCTGAGAAAATGTTCCAGGATGCCCAAGAACTCCAATCTGAGAAACACGAATATGGAATTTCTGAGCTGGCACAAAGAGCTGTAGTATCGTAAGCTCAATGGATATTTGCTTTATACATACAGTGAAAAGCCTAGCCCAGAAAGGAAAGTCATAATAAATTCAACGACTTCCATTTGCTTGAAATTTATCTTGCAGAACATTCTCCAACTAGAAGTCAAATTTGAAAGCCAGGTTTACCACAAAAAAAGACCCCACCCAACTCCAATGTCATTTCTCACTACCTATGTATTTCATTTTGGTAAAGTATGGTGTGCCTGCCTCTAATACACTGAGGCAAGAACAATGAAATACAGACATAAGGGATAGACATCCTCAGAAACGTCACTTGTCTCCCAAAACCATGTTCTCTGCATGTAAAATGAAGGCACTCTGCCTTCCTATTGTGGAGTTTATAAACTACATTTTGATAATATCACAAGGAACCAACTATTCAGAATATAATGCAAGATGTTTTACCTTATATATTTTAGAAATTTTAAAGGCATGGGCTGTGCGTCTTCTGATGACATCTGATTCATTCTTGGGAGGAAGTGGATTGTAGAGTAAGGTTTTGTCATTTGGAAGAGGCTAAAAGACAAAGATATACTGTTTAAATCGTTATTTTTATTGGGCTTTGACAGGACAAAGGACTCTGATGATTTTTCAGGCAAACACCATCTTCCAACCATCATATTATACATTTACTACCTCCCTGACGCTCCTTACTTCAGGAAGAGAGCTGTAGACACTCTTCCAGCTATACTGCAGAGGGTGGGAGTATGAGGCAAAGAGAGCTTGGAGCGCTAAGCCAACAAGATCAAAGGGCCCAGCTAGGGCTCCTGGCCAGTCTTGTCAGTAACACTTTGTGAGACAGGAACAAACTGGCATGTGCAGGAGCTCAGCCCAGGCAGGCTTTGCTTTCTAGACTCTCCCTCGGTCAGATCACGGACTGGCCCAGTGACTGAAGTTCCCCGCAGGCAAAATCGCAACACAAACCACCCCCACTGATGTCACTGACACCTCGAGAGATGGCCTCTGGCCAAGCAAGTGATATTTCATCTCTGACTTCCTTGGGAAATAGCTCTGCCCAGCTTGAGGAAGTGATGGACTTATCACCAACGCTTGGGAAAAAATATGGGCTGATCTGGGCTGAGTTACAAAGAGGTAAGCGAGTGGGAGGGGCCCTTCCTGTATCACTCATCCTGCAGAAGGCACTTGTCAGCCAGCTCTGCTTCCCACGCCCTGAGGACGCAGGGCCTATGAGATGAGTTCCGGCACCCTATCACCATGCACACCTCCTTTAGAGCCATCTGCTGCTTTCCCCACATTCCTTCCACGGCCCCCCCACCGCCCCATGTTCACAGACAGACCAAAACACTGTGTGGGTTGTAACCCAAGCCCAAAGTGCATTACAGGCACAGCCACAGTTCATAGTGCTCCTAGGAAAGAAAGTGGCTACCCAGAAAAGACTTGTAAATTTGGGGTGAATCAAAACAGCAGCTGGTAGAGGTTGGAATTTCAACAGAAAAAAATGCTCACATCCTGCCTAAATCAAAGCCATGAAGAATGGAATTTTCCTAGCTGGCCCTTTTTCATGACATTAAGACCAACTCCTCAAGCCTGCAGATAGTGTTTTAGTATATTCAGTGTCAAGGGGAACAAGTGGTCAAAAACCTAAGTTGTACTTTGATGAAACCACATTATTCAGTCACCCCAGAGTGCAAAGGTGGAAGTTATTCAGCCAAATCAATGGTATTCCTGATGATGGTCACCTTCTGGATACTGACCTAATCACTTTGCTACCTAAGTTTATGTGTTCACAGGCAAAGCATAGAAATGGTCAAATCAGCAAAAACCAGGCTGGGAGCCTCAAGAGCATGGGAATGAAAATGAGGAAAGTTGCAAAACAAAGCACCTCTCCTCCAAAGAATATACCAGGAAACTTTATTCTGATTCTCCTTCCTCTAACTTTTTGTACTTTAGAACTTGAAGATTCTAAGTAAGGAAGAATCAGTGAGAGCACAGGTGGTAGTAGTGAAGAACTCACCAACGACTTGTCAATGATGCAGAACATGTAGGCATCATGAAGAAGGATGTGCATTGGTCTCTTGAGATGAAAACTGATGTGTGTGATGGGAGTATCCCTTTGGAGCCAAAGGTGATGAAACCCCTGCTTCTGGATGGTCCGGCTCCACTCGGTATACTGTTTGTCTGGGATGCTGTACTCAAAGACCTGAGGACGGATTTGATACAAGGGAAATGCAGGCTGGTACTCAGAAAGACCAGAAGGGTAACCATCATTCCTAACCACATCCATACAGAAAACATTTATACAAACCTTGACTGTATCATATTCAGCCTCATGCATTCTCACTACTTTTTTTAAATAAAAAATCTTTAAGGTAAATTACATAACAATAAGCAATTCAAACAGCACAGAAAGCTTTACAGTGCAAAGCCCCCTGGAACCTTGACATCTCTTCCCCAAGACAAGAGCAGCGTATTTCTTGTTTATATCTTTTCAGAGATATTTTACACATATAATCCACACTGTTCTGTATGTTGCTTTTTTCATTTATCATTATATAATTGCGACTAACCCATAGCAACATATGCATCCAGGCAGAGAGAGCTCACTCGTGACCCCTCTGCAGAACATATAATAATCCACTCACTTTTTGGATGTATCATAACTTACTCCTCTAGTCTGGCTAATGGACATTAAAGGTTATCTCCAATCTTTGGCTACTACAAACAAGGCTGCAAAGATTATCTCTGCATCAGTGTCTTTTTGCACAACTGCAAAGCATGTATTTGTAGGAAGAACTTTTAGAATCGGAACTTCTGGGGCCGGCCCGGTGGTGCAGCTGTTAAGTTCACACGTTCCACTTCGGTGGCCTGGGGTTTGCAGGTTTGGATTCTGGGTGCAGACATGGCACCGCTTGGTAAGCCATGCTGTGGCAGGCGTCCCACATACAAAGTGGAGGAAGATGGGCACGGATGTTAGCTCAGGGCCAGTCTTCCTCAGCAGGAAGAGGAGGATTGGCAGCAGATACTAGCTCAGGGCTAATCACCCTCAAAAAAAAAAACAAGGAATTTCTCAATCAAAGATTATGTGGACTTAAAATTTTTTTAGATACCACCAAAAGGTTCTCTAAAGGGGTGACACAAATTTACCCAACTTATGAAGTGCTCTTTCCCTATAGCCTCATGGCACTGAGCATTATCTATTCATCTTTGCTAATCTAATAGGTACAAAAAATTTGCCCACCAGTTTTCAAGTACTTAAAAGTACTTAAGGGACCAACTGCCAGTGAAAGGTATCAGGTGGACATCATCATCATATATGACAAAGATAAGAATGAGGCTTCACTAATTTGAATTTCAGCCTTTGGTCAAGGACACAAATCCATGAAACTGAAATGAGAAATTTCATTTTTTGGATAGAACACGTATGTGTGTGCATGTGTAAGTGTAAAAACTGCTAATCAAAGTAGCAACTATCATTTGCCTAGCAGTCTACTTAAATGTGCATGGAAAAAAACAGTAAACACTAATTTTGGCTGATATTCGGTACTGATTTCACTATGACCTGATTTCCTTATCTGCAAAAGAGAAGACGAAATATATGATGTTTTAGTCACTTTCAACTCTCAAAATCTTATTCCATCCCATATCCAGTCTAACACCCGAGTCCATGTCATCTTTAGTCTAAACACAATCAGTAAAACACGTTCTTCAAAATTCCTCCTCCTTCTTGTACCTCTTTACTGTAGAATCTCAGTGCTTCACCAATCCATTGTGCCCCATAAAGCCAATGGGTACTACCGGCTGATGATGTGCCCAGGCGATACACTGATGTTTTACTTCACAAAGGAGGAAACTACCTTTATATTGTCCAGTACTTTCACAAAACTCCTCCAGAATTGTCATTATCTCAGCTTCTAAGTTACTATCCAGCAGAAAGGAACTAGAAAGCACTGGAATCTCTTACCTGTTGGTCAGAATGAGCAATGACAAGGTTGTTGGTACTGGGGGCGATGGCCAGAGCAGTCACAGGGAAATTGTAAGCAGGCACTGTGCAGTGAAGCTGGGAACAAACAACAGACACAAAAAACAACTCTATATGATACTTTCCCTCAGGAAAGAGTAGATGGTCAAGGTTAGTGGTTTTAAAATAGTGTTCCTTGGAACTCAAAGGGTTCTATGGAAGTTCCTATAAACATCAGGCATTTCCCCAAACAATACACTTTAATTTCATTTTAAAAATATGCATGTTTAACTGCTTACAAAACTGAGAGCATTGACAGAGAACTTCAGAGTCAAGCCTTCCCTGCTATCTCTACGTCTGTATGAATTACTCATAAACATGTCATTAAACAGGGAATCCACAGCTCCACACTGGATTTCTTTTAAAGAAATTAATGCCCAGTCATGGACATTACTGTACAATTGCAAGGCATGTGCACCACTACACAGGAACACTCCTTTAAATGCCAGGCCAGGCTCAAAGAGCAGTAGATGCTCTTGGCACAGTAAAATAAAGACTGAATTACGCAATTAACAGCCAAACACATTAAATGTTGCAATTTGCTGTTGTTCTATAAACTCATGCCTGTTGCAAGTTTTGGGCAGTTCCTGCCTGACTTTTATGATGAAGATGATGACTTGTAAAGGATCGTGAGTGATCCAACGTGTGAATGGCAACATCATTACTGATTAGTGAAAAATGTTTTCCTGCTATTCCTTTGTCAAATTTCTGTTTAATTTAAAAATTCCTTCAGATTACAAGGCGAACTATTAAAGGAAATTGTTACTATCTGCAACTATTCATCTGGGTAAATCGGAATTTTCCGCCCCAAAATACAGAAATAACCTGAATGTGGATTCATCACCCATAAATCCTTAATTTCAAATTTCCTTGCAGGAGTGGTTTCACTGTTGCCATTGACTGATTTTACAAATTATAGCTTTCAGATTCCCAACAAGTAAAACAGGAAAAATTCTTGGTTAAAAAAAAAAAAAGTCCAGTAATTTTCCGAGTAATACCAATCCGCCCTGAGTCTTATCGGCTAACTTCCTCCTGTTGGCTGCTACTAAACCCCATGCTCACCTTTAGATTTTTCACGTTGTACACGTGGACTCCAGCACTGGTGCCTGATGCAGCCAGCCAATTCCCGTCTGGACTGACTGCCAAAAGACACATGGACTCCACTGTCCCTGTGAGGACAGAACAACTGTTAAGTCTCTGAATTCAGTGTCCACAGTCAACCTCGCCGTGAAGATGATGGCAAAAGCCAAGAAGACCCTCAGTTTTAAATTACTTACAGGATAATTTCTTGACAGTTTTGGGAATAAGTTCTGGATGTTAATCTGTCTACTATTTTCATTTATTAGCCATCCTTTAGGTAAAGAGGAGTCAGAGAGATAAGCCTGAAGGCATCACTCACTCAGGCCTGAGTGAGATACTGCCTACTACCGGAATGAAGAATCAGGGTAGCAGCTACCACTAAAATCTATACTTTGTTTCAAACTCCTTTTCTACCAAATGGCTTTTAATCAGTTATGGACAAAGAGCAAATTCAACACGCTTAGAGCTTATCTTTAATTTACTGGGTGCCTGGTATATATTTAGTACTAAGGGAGCAGGGGCACATATGAACCATCTTTGTCATCAAGAGATTTTTAAACCAGTCTGGCAACATGAAGACTCATGTGGGATAAAAATCAGACAGTGATGCTATATGCCAAAATATGTGCTGCATATAACACCCCCAAATGATGAAAAAGCTTTATAACAAGACACAAACCAGATGCTAAAGGATGGGTGAGGTGGGCAGAAAAGGATGGAGAACAGCATGAGCTAAGTGACAAGGACTGGAATACACAGGTTTAAGGGCAGTGAAGAAGCCAGCTTGACTATAAGAGAAGTGAAATGAGAGACGAGGAAGAAATAGTTATATACATAATGCAGATACTAATTTTAAGGGGTGTTAAATGCAAAAGTATAGAGTCTAAGCTTTAAAATATAAACATATACAAGTACTCAATAAATACTGTCAGTTTATTTGACTCCTAATTTGCGGGTTTCTTTTCCTGTATGCTTCTGGAGTAGCTTATGAACAGTGAGAGTTTAAGTTAAGAGAGTTGATTTTCCAGGCTGAGGGAGTCTAAATGACAGTGAAGCCACTAGAAGCCAGGGCAAGGGAGAAAGGAAAAGGCCCGTGGGAAGTCCTGGGTACTGAGTCCTCAATAATTAACTCAGGAACAGCTGGCTACTCACAGTCACTCCTTCATGCATATAAATGTTCTCAAACATGGAAAAATGGTCCTGAACATTATATGACAGATAATGAAACTGTATGTATACGTTTACCTTTATAAAAACAACCAACCAAAAAAATTAACATGTCCACAAAATACCTACATACGAACACATATTGTGAATACAGAAAAACATTAATGGTGGTTATTTCTGGGTGCCAGGATTACAGACAATTTTAATTTTCTTCTTGCTCTGCTAACAAAACTCTAAGAAGGATGACGAAATTTCTCTGGCCCCAAATAAGGAATCAAAAACCCAGTGAGAAAAGAGTAGGTGTGAGGAACATTTCAGATCTCATCAAGCGTTTTCATTTGCCAGATATCTCCTCCTACTTTAAATTGCAAACATGTGAGTGTATTAGCAGACTGGAGAAGAACATTAGTGAACCCCTGACAACGAATGAGGTTTAAAATGGAAAAGAAAGAAAGATACACCAGAGACTGACAACTTTCCCAGGTGGCCAGTTACCAAATTCCCACCTGACTGAGGCTGGAAAGTATGCAGATGCTTGAAGCTTCCTTCCAACAGCCGAATGATATGTAGAGAGCCTTGATTGGATGCCACAAAGAGCTTTGCTGAATCTTCAGAAAACAAAATCTGAAGGGCAGAGCGAAGGAATGCTGGCATTTTGGAAACCTTGGAGTGAAACAGTAGTAAAAACCAGTAAGAGAGAGGAGACCTAGAGCCCATCAAAAAAAACCACAGCCAGGCTTAAATTACAGGAATGCTTCCTGTTTCTAAGGAAGCCAACTGACCAAGGGCCTACTGTAACCTACACATCCCCCTTTCCATCTCTTCAAAAGCCTAAACTTGGGGCCGGCCCTGTGGTCAAGTGGTTAAGTTCACGTGCTCAGCTTCGGTGGCCCAGGGTTTCACCAGTTCGGATCCTGGATGGGGACATGGCACTGCTCATCAGGCCACGCTGAGGCAGCCTCCCACATAGCACAACCAGAAAGACCTACAACTACAATATCCAACTATGTACTGGGGGGGGCTTTGGGGAGAAAAAGAAGAAAAAACCAAAAGATTGGCAACAGTTGTTAGCTCAGGTTCCAATCTTTAAAAATAAAAAAAAAGAAAGCCTAAACTCTACTGCTACTTCCTGGCATTTCCCTACTTCTCCAAAAACATAATCAATACAAAATGGAAATAAACGACCATTTTTAACAGCTGTCTCCAAATAGCTTTTCGCTGAGCAAGCATTACATCTAGTGCATTTCCACTTCACACAAAAATCACATACTTACAAAGTCTCTTCTTGTCTGACTAGACCTTGGGTTATCACTTACCCTTTGGAGGCTTATGTTGTCACGTTCATAACTCAACCGATAGAGGAAAAAACGAGAAGCTGTAGAATAGGCTATCCAACTTCCACATGGGGAAATACAGCTGCAAATAATGTTCTCAGGACCCTGGCAATATTAGGAATCACGATGAATGTTCAAGTAAAACTTCATACGACAAGGTTCACTGTGACATGAATCCTCAAGCTATTACCACTCGAGACATATCCACAAATACCTACACATAATCCTGACACACATATGCTGTGTGTCACTATGATTATTTCAGAGGTGGAGCACCTAAATGGCATGGCTTTCATTTCCAAAACCAAGAACTGAGGTCTATGAACACCGTGAACTTCTCTCAGCCCTCTGCATATTTCATAGATAACTTCATACTAACCCCTAACTGTAGCAACCTGAGTAGAGAGGAATTTAATGCAGGAAAGCTTTGGAGGCCAGGTGACTTGGAGAACCGATTTTCTGTTTTGTTTATGACAAGCTGCTTTAAAGACCTCTAAGAAATACTAAGAAATAATTTGCATGACAAAGGAAGAGTTTAAGATAACATTTACTTAACTTAAAAAACACAAAATATCTAAATATATGTATGTATACACATACAAAGAAAAAGATCTGGAAGAATATACAGCTAGTTAATTAACAATAAATATTTCAGTAGAGGAAACTATAATTAAAGAGGTGGACAAGGATATAAATGATGAATACCATTTGAATTCTTTACATTAGTATGAGTGTATTCACAAATATTTGTGTAATTAAAGATTTTTAAAAAGGAAAATAGCAGCTTGCATAGTATATTCCCATTAGTGTAGAAAGAAAAGATATATACACAAATAGGTGTAAATTTTTTCTGGAAGGATATGCAGAAAACTTTTGGCAGTGATTTTCTCTGCAGAGTGGGACCAGAAATTTGGGGTAAGGAAGAGGCTCGTTTTTCATTGTATACTCTTTTGTACCATTTTAATTTTTTAAAAAAATGCGTGTTATTTTCATAATGCCAAAGAAGAAAAACTAATTTCTTGTTTCATTCATCCAATAAATTCTGAATGCCCAATTTATAATCACAGGAAACCCAGTTCTGTTGACATAGACTTCATTCAAATAATTTTAGATTTTACACAGTTTATGATGTCAACTAGGTAACCCTCAAAATTGAGAACGAGAAAAACGTTCTGGATTTCAGAGTGTGAACACACAGTTCAACTTCCTTACCTTTGTCTTGAGGTGCAGTAAATGATCTGCATCTTTAGAGAGTGGAAGGGTATCCCCATTCTTTCCTGGAACAAGAAATTTCCCTGAGGTTTTTCTTCTCAAAGAAAGGTTATTTGCACTTTTTTTTTTTTCCCTAAAAAGTCATTCCTGGGTAGAAGGGAATCATTACCAGTAGGAAATCAGAAAAATACCTGACTTAGCAAGCCTACAATTTTTCCGGAGGTATATGAAGAGGAAAGCAGTGAGCACTTTCTTAGCTTCTACTTGGGTGCCCTAGAAATGGCCCATGGCACGTCACTAATTCTCTGAAGCTGTACCCCACAGCCAGGCATGCAAGTGGGGGGATGTGGAGTTTGTGTGGCCTTGACTTCAACTTCCTTTGTTCAACTTGGAACCGAAAGCAAAAACATCTAATCTACTATAAAATAACACGACTCAAACATTTCTTTAACAGGTCATACCAAAGGCCACGAGGCTGTCAGCCCAGTAAGTTCCACGTGACCTTCTTTTTTGTGCAGAGCCATCACTGCCCACCATTAAATCTTGTCATTTTTCAACAGCCTATTTTGATCCCAATCAAGCCAGGGCAAACTACAATTCCACAACCCTCACCTCTACTACACTCTGCAGTGTACTGTACAGAATCACGAACCTTTAACAGATGATCCAGTATCCTGCTAATGATTCTAACATTCTGAAGAACTCCTTTGGTCTATCTGGTGGGTGGGAAAACCATAAGTTCCAATGGACACAGAAAAATCTACTTCCATTTTTCTATAAATAGAATTTCAACTGCAATTCTAACTTCCACCTTCTCTCTCCTATTTTCTTATTGGAAAAAACTTTCTCCCATCTCACCTGTTGCAACTGTAGAGCCCAGCTGCCAAAGTTCCAAGTGATGAGCAAACTGGAAGAGGAGAAGCTGCTTCTTTTTTGAACAGGAAATAAGACGTCGCTGTATCCAAGAATTGAAAAGTGATAAATAAGCCAGGGTCATCTATTGCCTCAGTACTAGATACAGCAGCAACATCTTAGCACAGTTTTTACTGTTGAAATCCATTTACTTGCTAAATATTTCCTAAGTCCTACCAAACGCCAGGCGCTGCACTAGGATCTAAGAACACAGTGGTAAATAAAAACACAGGAACTGCTCTCAAGCTTATAGTCTAAAGGGTTGAGATAGAATTAAACAGGCAATTACACTAAGTGTGCTAAGAATTTTAACATGGCTAAGCCCAGTATGTAACAAAAAAAAAAGTGTTAAGCATATCTAATCTAGCCTCATGGGGGTAAAGACATGAGCCCAGAGGAAGTTCACTGGTAAAGACTAGTCAGGCAAAGAGGGTAGGGCAGGATGTTCCAAACAGAGTGATGGCACGTGAAATAGCTCAAAGGTAAAAGAGCATTAGAGGGAATAAAAAGTCTTTCAGAATGGCTAGACTGCGTGGGGTACTGCATGTGTGTGAGAGGACGTGAGAGAAGAAGCTGAAGGACCAGGGCCAGATCAAGACAGGTTTCATAAGCCATGCTAAGGAATCAGCTCTTTATGCTGAAGGCAAGAGACACCAATCAAAGGCTTCAAAGCATAGAGTGATGAACAAAGGTGCTTTCTGAACAGATCAATGGAGAACAGGCTGGAACGACACAAATGTAAATAAAAAAGGAGGAATCCAGATGAGAAAAGACATTGATCCAAACTAGGATAATGCCAGTGAAGACAAAGAGAAATGACTAGATTCAAGAGATAAGGAGGAGGTAGACTCAGTAAGGTTTACTGGCCGAACGGAATGTAGAACCAGGTAGTAGAGAGAAGGGTTTCCAGCTTAGGAAGATGTCCATTTACCTAGAGAGGAACACTGAAAGCCTGGATTTTTCTGCTCCCACTCAGAATAATAAAGAGCCCAGCCTTAAAAACAAACAAACAAAATCCCCATAAACCACAACTATCTGGAACAGGGAATGATTTCCCTAGAAACTAAACTAGGAGCGCTGCCGTAAATCTCTCAGTCCCTGCAACTGTCTGCAAAAGGCTTGCCTCAGAAACACAAGGAAGCAGGAAGAAGGTAGGTAACTACAGAAGTCCTACAGATTTGCCCAGGAAGTGTGACCTGCGCTCAGTCTTGTGGGACAGGGGGATGGTGGGGGTAAGGAGGTGATACTTACATGGGGAAAAGTGATTTTTCGGAGAGCAGCATCATAATTCTTTACCTCCACTTTCTCCATGAGAGGACGAATAACTAAGTGGGTATCAGTGCCTGGGGTGCGAAGGGGAGGGGAGAAGGCATCAGAATTAGAAATAGTCCTGCCTGAAAATAACCAGAGCTGAGTAAAGAAGCAACTGGCTGAGAGTGGAACCCACCTCCGGATATCAATGCTGTTGGGCTGTGGGCCACGGCTCGCACGTCGTGAGTGTGATGCTGGAATGGCTTTGTCCGCACCCACTGCTTCTCACTGCTGTTGGAAGTCACAGAGACCAGCTGAAAATGGAATACTGTCCCCTCGGCTGTGCCCACCACGAAACTGTCTTCTTGCTGAGAAATTAAATCATTAGGGAGGTACAATTGAGCAAAACAGGGCCCAGTGTGAAAAATATTCCCTGAGGTTTTCTGTCTGGGCAGCTTAAGGTAAAACTGCCCAGATTACAGGGGTCTTCTTCCTCCAGAAGCTAACAATTCCATCAGAGGAGCAAGCTCACACATAAGTAACAATGCGCCCCCTACTGAGAAAATTAATATGTACCTCAAACTGTTACAGTGCTTTCATAAATACAAACTAGGCCTCATTAGAATAGCAACAAAAGAGATAAAACATATAGCAATAAATTTAACAAAAAAAAGTGCCAGACCTACGTAAGAAAAAAATTTAGGTCCTTCTAAAGGACATAAAAGATGACCTCAACAAAGAAATCCATACCGCATTCTTATACAGGAGTATTTAACATAATATTAATGATCACTAAGGAAATGTATAAGTTTTACATAACCCAATAAAAATACTGATAGTCTTATACTTGGAACTAGAAGAGGCACTTCTTAAATTCATATAGAAAAATAAGCACGCACACACACACACACACACACACACACACACCTCCAAGCAAGAATAGTAATGAATAAACAATACTCAAAAGATTTGGAAGCAGAGACTCAAACAGATACGTGTACACCAATGTTCACAGCAGCATTATTCCACAAGCACCAAAAGATGGAAACAACCCAAATGTCCATCAACAGATGAATATATAAACACAATGTGGTATATACATACAACGGCATATTATTCAGCCTTAAAAAGGAATGAAGTTCTGATAATGCTATAACATGGATGAACTTTGAAAACATTATGCTAAGTAAAATAACCCAGACACAAAAGGACAAATATTATATGATTCCACTTATATGAGATACTTCTCACAGGCAATTCATAGGGTCAGAAAGAAGAATGGAAGTTACCAAGGGCTGGGAGAAGGGAGGAGCAGAGAGTTATTATTTAATAAGTACAGAGTTTCTGCTTGGGGTGATGAAACAGTTCGGAAAATGGATAGAGGTGACAGTTACACAACACGGTCAATGTACTTAACGACACTGAATTGTACACTTAAAAATGGTTAAATTGGAAAATTCTCTTATGTATATTTTACCACAATAAAAAATTTGAAAAAAGAAAAGTAAATAAAGTATTGGGAATGTAAGAGGAACAGGGTGGGGGTGGGGGTTGAAATGGTAGTTGAAAGATTGAAGTTTGGAAAACCCTGAAACTCACTGTCTTCTTTTTAGAGATGAAGGGAGGGCAGGCAGAGGTGGGGAGGGGGCCTGATCAATATCACACAAAGACCCAGGTTACTTGGTCCCTGGTTTAAGGCTCTCTCTTGCTAGTATGTCGAGCACCACGATTTCTGTTAGTTTTAAAAGGTCTTAGTGTGTCTACAATTACTTTTTTTAATTTCTCTATATTCTCAAAACCGTTTTCATTTTAACTCCAGTTTTTAAAAATACACAAAACTTTAAGCAAGGAAAAAAAGGGATGTTTGATAGGGTAGTGAGAAGAATCAGGAACCTGGATCTGCAGTTAACCAATCAAATAGTGTAGAGACTAGGTCAGCTAGCCAAGAGAAGGGAGATGTCTGAACATGTCTGAGCAGGCAGCTGCCATCAACTGCACACTTACTGTGCTAGGAACTTTACATATGTCATATCATCTCTAATTCTTCAGTAACTTGCAAAGTTATGTATTACTTGCCCTATCAGGAAATACTGTGAAAGACTTTGAAAGAGCCTAAAAAGCACTGGTGTTCTTGTCTAGTGAGCTCTTCGATTGTCCTGGAGCTATTTTACAACTCTGTAAATTAAAGAAAACTGAGTGTGAGGCAAAAGATTCTATTGCATAGAAATGCAAAAGAATTATGCCTACTGGAATGCAACTGATTATTGCCCTGTGGATCCTGGGTCTTGCAACAATTTGTAAATTCATTTCAGTATTCCTGAGAGCCTTATATAACTGCGTTCTTTGAATTCTCCTTTGAACTGCTTATGACATCTTACCGGTTCTCTCATTAGTTAACGAGTTACAGAAAATCTCTGACATATTTCTATTTCATATTTGTACGAGTCATGATTTTACCTTTTTTTCCCTAATCATCATTTAATAGCCCTTTACACAGATAAGGAACCTGGAGCTTCTAGAGGTTTAGGGAGGGGCCAGCCCAGTGGTGCAGCGGTTAAGTGCACATGTTTTGCTTCTCGGTGAACCGGTTGGGATACTGGGTGTGGACACGGCACAGCTTGGGAAAAGCCATGCTGTGGCAGGTGTCCCATGTATAAAGCAGAGGAAGATGGTCATGGATGTTAGCTCAGGGCCAGTCTTCCTCAGCAAAAAGAGGAGGATTGGCAGTAGTTAGCTCAGGTCTAATCTTCCTCAAAAAAAAAAAAAAAAAAAAAATTTTTTTTAAATAAATAAATAAATAAAAAGAGGTTTAGGGACGTGACAAAGACTCATGGCCATCTGCCTCCAAAGCCTTTGCCCTGGGCAGAGCACACTGCCTCAACCTTGTGCCAGCTCTCTCTGAGGTCACCTGCAGGCACATGATGGAGGAGAAGGAAGGAAAGCATATCTGAAGCACATCAGGGGGCCCAGACCAGCCTCTCCCTTGCCCCCCCTAAGGATACTATTTGAAAATCATTAGCCCAAGGCAAAGTGGAGATACTGAGCAGCTCAGAAACTCATACTCTCCTCACTACCTCCAACGAAACAGTTTCTGTAGTTTACAAAAAAAAAAGAAAAAAAGGCAGCAGTTTGCTCAAAGTCCCACCAATAGAGAGGGATTGGAAAGGCGAGTCTCCCTCACTCCACATCCTCTTTCCCGGAGGTGGAATCATAAGAGAACTGAAAAAGACACAAAAGGAAAAGGTTCTCTTGTGCAGCAGGAACGAAGCAAGGGAAAAGCGGACGTGGAAGGGGGGCTGTCTTAATTTAATCAAAGAGTGACTGCTCTACACAGGAAAAAAAAAACCTGTCAGGACTGACCTCTAAACGAAAGCAAGTGTTCCCTCCAACTCCCCGCAGGAATCAGCACAGTCCTTGCCTACCTGATGCTGGTGGAAGACATCTAAGAAGATCAAAGGACTGGGTGTTTGCCGTGATTCACTCTTAAGTCAATGAAAATCCATTAAAAAGAATCTAAAAATAATCAGCTGTTTTGGCAAGACAGTGTAGTAGAGAAAAGCCTTGAAATGAGGAGCAGTTTCAAGAGATGTGAAAATGATAATGCCAATACCACACTCACTCTGTGCCAGACACTGTACTTAGCACTTTCTAAGCACTACCCATATGATCTTTTCCCAAACTCCATGAGGTGTGTATTACTATCACCCTTGTTTTAAGAGGAAGAAAGCGAGGCTCAGAAATAAGTAACTTGCCCAAGGAAGATATGCAGCTGTTAAGTGGTACGGCTGGGATTCAAACCAGAGTCTGCCCAACTCCAGAATCCGCGATGAGCATTTTTGAGAGCTGGATTTTGTACAATTGCATTTTTCAGTTTCTTAACAATAAGTACTACAATTCATTGATTCTCAGGTACACATTTTTCCACATTTTAATACCTCTGAAATTAGGTTCTCTTATATCTGCCAACTTGTAACATCTTCAGATAAGGAGCGAACATCAAAACTTGTAGAATCATTCTCAAAGCCTAAAAGAAAATCTTGGGACTATTCATGGAGTATCATCTACCAACACCCTGAATGGCTGGGAGGCATGTGTGGAAAACATGGACCCTAATGACTGAGTCAAAAAATGATTCAGAGTCTGACTCTGAATGTGAAGAAGCTTTAGGAATACCCTGACCACTTTATTTCACTTATACTTTCCTTTTTATACACACACAACAGTGATATGACAAAAATTTATGTTTAAGTCTCAAGGGGCTCTTCAATAAGAAAAATATAAATTCTATGTTTAAAAAAGCATTGTGTCACTTTTACATTATAGTACCTTATATTGTAGGCTTATAAAATATAAATTTTACATTTAAAAAGAAGCATGGTGTCACAGTTTAACTGGCAGTGTTTCTTCTTTCCCACTATAACAAAATTATGGCATGTCTTACAATCATTTGTATCTAAGATTCAACGCAATACAGTCTAATATAGGCACATGGGTGAAGAAAGAGCAAACAATATAAAAAGCTATACAGTACAAATTAAGCCTGTCTCCCCTGCGCCCCACAACTTCCCTCTCCAGAAACGATCACCGCTAGCATTTTCTACTTTTTTCAGACATAGTCTATATATATACTAGCAAAATGTATATACATAGAATATCTAATATATGATACATAAATCCTCCTTTTCTTAATACACTATTATGTACTATATTATACACTGTATACTGTTCTGCTCTTTCTCTTTAACCACATACCCTGGAAATTGTTCCACAGCAGTAAATATACATCTTCCTTGGTCTCTGAAACGAGTGCATGTAATATTTGAGGAATTACACTTTTTCTTCTTCTTCTCCTCAAAGCCCCCAGTATATAGTAGTATCTTCTAGCTGTGAGTGTCTCTGGTTGTACTATGTGGGACACCGCCCCAGCATGGCCCGATGAGTGGTGTCATGGCCACACCCAGCATCCAAACCAGACAAACCCTGGGCCGCCAAAGCAGAGCGCACAAACCCAACCATGGGGCCGGCCCAAGAGGAATTACACTTTAAACAGTACTAAATTTAATAATTAAGTCTTAAGTCTAATCACAACCATTTTGGATTAAAACTCTATTTTAAAAGGAGAATTTCTCCCACTCATTTCAGTGTCTACTTGTATTATAGTTCATATGTGACATTTAAATGTCTTACGGGACTTTAACATATCAAATTATTCTCATGAAAAACCTGTGAAATGGGATAGGAATGTTTTACAGGCAAGAAAAGCAAGGATGAGCGATACCTTCACTAGAAACTGGATGTCCACACTTAAGAGAACAAATAATTCTCAAACCAAGAACATAAAGAATAAAGGATCTTGGGGCTGGCCCCGTGGCCGAGTGGTTGAGTTCGTGCACTCTGCTGCAGGCGGCCCAGTGTTTCGTCAGTTCGAATCCTGGGCGCGGACATGGCACTGCTCATCAAACCACGCTGAGGCAGCGTCCCACATGCCACAACTAGAAGGACCCACAACAAAGAATATGCAACTATGTACCTGGGGGCTTTGGGGAGAAAAAGGAAAAAAATAAAATCTTAAAAAAAAAAAAAAAAAGATGTACCTTTAAGAATAAAGGATCTAGTCAATAAACCTCAAAGTCACTTTCCATGCCTCAGTGCTAAAATACCCAAAGGTTTCTGATTAAGAATTCATGTTACGATGGGGCTGGCCCCAAGGCCGAGTGGTTAAGTTCACGCGCTCCACTGCAGGCCGCCCAGTGTTTCGTTGGTTCGAATCCTGGGCGCGGACATGGCACTGCTCATCGAACCATGCTGAGGCAGTGTCCCACATACCACAACTAGAAGGACCCACAACGAAGAATATACAACTATGTACCGGGGGGCTTTGGGGAGAAAAAGGAAAAAAATAAAATCTCTTAAAAAAAAAAAAAAGTCATGTTACCAAAAGGGAGGAGGCACACTTGTTCAATACAAATCTGCTTAAGTCTTATTCAAATAGAAGAAAATTAACGTTTTCAAAATAACTATAAAATTACCTTCTAATTTCCCAAAATGGGAAGCAGGAGAACAGTTGTGCAGAAAGACGAAACAGGGCTTCTCAAGATTCTTCTATGGTACTCGTGCCCTATCTACAACCAGACTGGGTTACCAGGGGGTGGGGAAAACCTCTCTGCTAACTAACCTTTTAGAGAATACTCTCTAACTGTTAGAGAATGAGAGTTCAGGGAAATTACGTGGGCTTTCAGATACATTTTCCTAAACACATCTTCCTCTAGTACAACATTCAGGATCAGGGAACAGGTTTGTGGGGCACCACTGACACGGCCTTCTCTACTCATCCCCCAGGTTGTACAGGAACTGCTGAAAGCAGGGACTATACTCACATCAGATACGGCAATGGACTGCACGTCAGCATTTGCAATGAGATGGTTCTTCACCAGAGTCCCGGTAGCTGAGTCCCAGAACTGCACCTTCCCAGCAGAGTCTACACTTATGACAGTGCCATCAGACAAGAAGGCCACGCCCCATATGATACACTTCCGCTTGGACACACCCATATACTGCCGATCCACAAGCATCTTATGAATAGCGCTCCCTGAAAAGTGAGAAAAGCCCACATTTGAATGGTGCTTATTTTTCCTTTAGTCTTCAAAAATCACCTGTGGTAGGCATCTAAGTTAGCTGCCTGAGCACAGACCACAGACAGCCAGTAAATAGTAGCTATGGTGAACTCAGCCTTGGAATGACAAAATGGTTACCGAAAGAGGGAGAGAGGGGGCAAGGGGCAACAGAAATTTTGCGGGGGACACGAAATGGAAAAGAAACATTTGAGACTTCACTTAAAACTGGCCAATTGCACATATACGTTACACACTGTTCTTTCTAAAACCCCATGGGAAAGGGAGAGACGACAATAGAGACAAAATTTGAAGAACTGGAAATCAGACATGGAGCGGGAGCTGACTTCGCAGAGTCCTGAAACTAAGTCCCAAGTCAGCAGTGGGGAAAGCCAAGAAGCCACTTGATTTATACCACGGGATCCTCAGAAGACTTAGGAACTGGTGACGCCATACTCTGGAAAACAGAGGTCAAAGTGGGATAAAAGGAGGGACTGGTTCAAAGGAAGTTTAAGAAACTTTTAGATCCCTCAGATACCCACCCCTAAGAGGCCAGGCAACTCGCAAAACTGGAGATTTACTTTCTGAAGAGGGTTGTCAGGCACAAGTGAGGGGGCAAGCACGCCATGGAAGACAGACCGACAATTTACTAACTCAATGTTGGGAGACCGGTTTTCTCCTCCTTAGAATGCTGATGGCCAGGCTTATTATCACCAGGCAGCACACTATAAAACATCTCTGGGAAATATGACCAGCACAAGAGAAAGATCTAAAGAGCCTGTCTTCAGAGGTTCCTCAAGCAAACGGTCTAGCCAGACCATTCTTCAGTGAAGTCCACGTGCAATAAGCTCCACTCACGTGGTGATGAGAGCAATCACCAGACGCGTGAGGAAGGCCTTCGTATGAAAGGCAGAGGACAAAGAGACTACCAGAAAAAAATAAACAACAAGGAGGAAACACCAAGGGTGAAGAATATTATCATGAATGATAATGACAAATATTATCATAAACAGCCTTAGAAAGAGAAAAAGAGTCACTATATGAGGAAACAAAAAGAGAATGCGATAAAAATAAAACATTCAGGAAACAAAAAAGAACTTTGGAAGTGGCAGAAATGAAAAACTCAGTAAAAGAATTGAAAGATAAAGATGACAAACTCTCCCAGGAAGAAGAGTAAAAAGTCAAAGAGATAAAAAATAAGAGGGAAAAAAAAGATTAAAAAATTAGAACAGCCAGCATCCAAATAACAGAATTCTAGAAAGAAAATGGAAACTTACTTATAAAACAATTACAAGAATTTTCCCCGAAACTGGAAAACATCAGTTTTTGAATTAAAAGAATCTACCAAGTGTCCAATAAAATTGATGCTGAAGATCCACACACCAAGAAACATAATTACTAAATATCAGAACAGTAAAGATAAAGGAAAGATCCTAAAAGCTCCCAGGAAAAACAAACAAAAAAACCTATACAAAGGATCTACTCTCAGAAAGGCATCAGGATTCATAATATTTGTAGAAGCTGGAAGACAGTGGAGTCATGGCTTCAAAATTCTAAGGGAAAATAATTTCCAACCTAGAATTCTTTCTCATAAACCCCTTCTCGGGATCCACCAAACAAAGGAATAAACCAGGAAAGTGAATGACACGGAAATAGGGGATTCCACCTGAGAGAGAAGCACAGGGAATCTCTGGAAGGACTGAAAAATCAGAGTTCAAGATCTCATAGTTGGGGCTGGCCCCGTAGCCAAGTGGTTAAGTTCGCCCGCTCCACTGCAGGAGGCCCACTGTTTCGTTGGTTTGGATCCTGGGCACGGACATGGCACTGCTCATCAAACCATGCTGGGGCAGGGTCGCACATGCCACAACTAGAAGGACCCACAACGAAGAATATACAACTATGTACTGGGGGGCTTTGGGGAGAAAAAGGAAAAAAAAAAAAATCTCATAGTTGTGCAGCAAGCCCAGAAACTGGCTACACTCGACTGGAGCAGGTCAGAAGGCTCTGGGAGGGAATCATTCAAGGTAAAAGTGGTAGAAAGAAAACCAGATTTATTCAAACCCAATTTATACAACTAGAAGAATTTGGGGATGAATTAGTGAGACAGATTTGTATGTGTGTATATATATAGAAACAGTATATAGCGGGTATCTATATATACAGATATATACATATACAGACAGAGAGACAGAAATTATTAACAAAAAGCAAGAGGGAAAGGGTGGAGAGGGGAGAGAATTTACTATGTGAGTAATATTTATATAGTTGTAATAACAAAAACACTGACTACTAATCTGAGTAAAGTTAGAACTTAACCACACGGGGAGGGTCAGGAGAAAGTGTGGATGCATGTGGCAGAGGGCAGAGAAAGAGGGTTAAATAGTAGAAGTCAATAAATAATGGTCTAAAACTGAAAAGCCAAAATGCAGCATGATAAGCATGCTGTATTAGAGCACAGATATAAATACCAAGGCTGCCTTTGAGGAGTGGGAGAAGGCTTTTTCGTAACAAGCCTTAAGGCATTCTTTGACTACATGCATGTATAACTGATGATAAAAAACCAGCATAAACACTGAGGAAAAAGAAAAAGGAGACATGCCTGACCTGTTTTACCTCTCGCCCTAGATGGGAGTACAGACACGCCCACCTAACAAGTTAAAATCAAGCTCATCACTGAAGGATTCCATTAACCAATTCTCTAGGCCAAGAACAGAAAAAGAATGTGGTTCTCTACCTTTCTGATCTCATGTCTCACCACTTATGTTACCAAGATCTTATGCTCCTCAAAGACAAACACTCACTTTTACGAAGAACTGTATATATAAAAAGGTATTCTACTGATCATTCACAGTAAATGTCTTACTGTTTGACGGCAAATCTACTGTGAATTCTTATGATGAAAAGTATAGCATTCCATCGAAGAACCAAGATTCCTCTAAAAGCAGCAACAGTAATCCAAGAAAGGAGTGAAATTCATGGTGGATATCTTAGAAGGCTAATGAGAGGTTAAGCTCTAAAGGTCACTGAAAACTTGACAAGGTCTCAAGCTTTTGGAAACCCAGAAATGTGAATCTGACAAACAGGACCCACACCCCAAATGAACTGAGCAAAAGAGTCACCTGATTTGACATCAAACACACTAATGTAGTCTATGGAGCCAGCTGCAATGTGGGTACCAGAAGGACGCCAGCTGAGACTCAGGATGCGACCTTGGGAGTTGTGCAACAAAAAAGAAAGTGACATTCACATAAATATACAGCAAACGCTAACTGAGTTCTCCTTCTACAATTATCTACAGGGCTAGTGTTCTACAGTCTTAGCTCTCATCTACGGTACTCTTGTGAAGAATTGTTTTATAACAGATGAGGAACAACTGTGCCCTGGGATCCACAATAAAGTATTTGAGACTTAAAGACTCTAACAACGTATAAATGGTTGATAGTATAAATAAGCGCAAACTTTTTTTTTTTTTTAGGAAGATTAGCCCTTAGCTAACATCTGCTGCCAATCCTCCTCTTTTTGCCGAGGAAGACTGGCCCTGAGCTAACATCTGTGCCCATCTTCCTCTGCGCAACCTTTTTAGGTTGATCTGGTAGTAACTTAACAAAATTTAAATGTGTATTTTTGATCCAGTAATTGCACTGGGAATTAACCAAAGAGACATACTTGTGTGAGTGCCCCAAAATGTGTATGGAAAATGTTCACTGCAGCACTGGTTGCAGTAGTAAAAAACATTAATATCCATCAATAGGAATTTGGTTAAATCAATTATGGGACATCATAAAATGCAATACCATGCACACTGGCCTGATTGACATGGAAAGACATCTGTGATATATCAAGTGAAAAAACAAGCTGAAGAATAAGTGCAAGGACTCCTCTGTGGGTATTTGTTCATATGAATATATGAAAAAGTCTAGAAGATTAGCTCCAAACTTTTACCTACAGAGTGCAGTGAGGTATTTAGTTTCTCTTTCACATTTGGCTAAACCTATGAAATTTTTAACAAGCACTGTATCACCTTTGTAATTAAAAAAAGAACACCCCAAAGATACTAAAAACAAACAAAATAGGAATCTGATTAGCAGAGGATAAATATTACTAATGGACAAAGAGAACACACAGGAGGACACTTACTATCCTCTAGAAGAGGGGTCAGCAAACTACGGCTCAAAGGCCAAATCAGGCCCACCAGCTGTTTTCGTAAATAAAGTTTCACCAGAGCACAGACATGCCTATTTGTTTCAGTATTATCTAAGGCTACTTTTGTGCTGCAATGACTGAGTTGGCAGTGACTGTACAGCCTGCAAAATCTACACGATCTACCACCTGATGTCTTTACAGAAACAGTTTGCCACTCCCCGCTCTAAAGGTGAGTGTCACTCGGTCCTGGCAGAACACTGGCAATGGGTCATAAAATCCCCCCACTCAATTTGAATACACTAGCAGGATGAAGAACCACAGCTCCTGAAGAACGTGTTAAAACTTCACAAAAATAAGTGAGAACAAATGGACTCAGACAGAAACATTAGCTTCCCTGTTTTGGATTGCTGGTTTTCTATATTATTACTTAACCATGCAATCACAGCTATGCTACACAATGGAGAAAGTCTGAGCTAGTGACAGCTTCTAGCACATATTCTGTACTCACAGAAAGTTAGCATGCAGACAAAATATTACCTGGACCCCTGGGAAAGTATTCCACCCCCAGTGACACAGAAACATAACTTCAAGTTAAGTCTACGCACTGCCCCACCAAAAACAACCCTTACTTTTCTGCCGATCAAAATTTCTTTCAAACTGGATTTTGTCGGGGGTGATCTGAAATAGTTTCACAGATCCATCTTCACAGCCAACCTATTAGGGAAAAAGGGGTAGAAAATAAAGAAGATAAGCATTTTATAGCACTAAACATATACATTCCCCCCCCCCCCCAAAGCTATCACTTGCTCTGAAAGAGAAAAATAGTTTGTGAGAGAAAAAAAGTACTGGTACCAGGAAACTGATAGTGTATGCTTGGCAGGCTTCATGTCCTAGCCAGAAAGCAGGTTAATCAGTGGCCCAATTCCTGCATAGGGCATGGAAGAGAAGTAGGATTTCACAGCACAATTCTGCTAGAGACCCATGGCCTAAATAAAAGACCCATTAACCATATAACCTAGATGGAGACATGTCAAGATATTGCCAAATTAGTACAAGTCAAAAAAGAATCACAGACTCATCACAGAAAATTAAATCTCTAAAAGCACCCATTCTAACAGTAAGGGAGAAAAGACGTCTTCTCACTCTCTGCTCAAAAATTTTTGAGAAACACTAGGGTGAAACATAGTTGCACCAGTTAACCTAAGGAAGGACCTCTCAGAACTTTCAATATACTAACGTGCATTGTGAATCTACAGAAGGATTTATTTTTTCATTTTTTTCCTTTTTTCCTCCCCAAAGTCCCCTGGTACATAGTTGTATATTTTTAGTTGTGGGTCCTTCTAGTTGTGGCATATTGGACGCCACCTCAGCATGGCTTGATGAGCAATGCCATGTCTGCACCCAGGATCTGAACCAGCGAAACCCTGGGCCACCCTGAGCTGCCGAAGCAGAACCCACAAACTTAACCACTTGGCCACAGGGCCGGCCCCTACAGAAGGATTTAATATGCCATATTTCTGAAATGAAATTTATCATAAAACACAAAGCACAACAAAACAAAAAAAGGTCTCTACGTCTCCCAATCCCAAAGGACAGAGTTTGGGAAATGCTGAACCGAACTAACTCTCTTGTTTCAAAAATGAATAAACAAGGTCCAAAGTAGCCGTAGAAAGGGTGCAAAAGGACAAGGAGTTGTTTTTTTTTTTTTAAAGATTTTATTCTTTCCCTTTTTTCCCCAAAGCCCCCCAGTACATAGTTGCATATTCTTCGCTGTGGGCCCTTCTAGTTGTGGCATGCGGGACGCTGCCTCAACGTGGTCTGATGAGCAGTGCCATGTCCGCGCCCAGGATTCGAACCAACGAAACTCTGGGCCGCCTGCAGCGGAGCGCGCGAATCCAACCACTCGGCCACGGGGCCAGCCCCAGGACAAGGAGTTTTTTAATCCCCAATATCAACTCCAATCTTGTATTAGGGTTGCTGGAATTCAGCTCAGACTGGAGGTGCTACATGCCTAATATAACTTCATCTTCCTGTGCACACAGGAACAAAAGTTTAAGCGGGCACAAGAGAAATCTTGGTTTGAATTACCAATAGTTGCTTACTGACCAAAAGTTGAGAGCCACTCGGGCTGGCAGCCATGCTCCAGATGGGTCCTCCAAAGGCATCCATAGCATATTTGATGTTTAATGCTTGCAAATCATACTCGATGATCTCTCCATTGAGTCCAGCACTAAAGAGTCGCTGTCCTTTTGCCCAACACAGAGCTTCTGTAGCCCGAGACTCATGACCTGGGAAAAACTTCAGAAACATCATAACTTTTCACCCTACAGTGAACTCATCAGCTACCAGCACTGGGTGGTCACAGACAACACAGGGAAGATTAAAACATTTCCCTAGAAATAACTAGTGGGTTTTGCGCTATCAGAAGATCATGTCTACTGATATTTGCATTTTTTTTCAGGTTCACATTTTATTTATTTATATAGTTGGTTTTGTTTCTTTTACTAGCACTTGTTCTGCAGTATCTTTTCAGTAGAATCAAGTTTGTCTCCAATTCTATCTGAGGTACCCAACTTTTAAAAAAATCAATGCAACGATCTTGATCAGGTGATGGTTTCAAAGGCATATACATACATCAAAAGTTATTAATGTGTATATTTCAAATACATGCTGCTTACCGTGTGTCAATTTTACCTATATAAAGCTGTTTAAAAAATAAAAATAAGATAAACAAACGTAGCACTCTAGCTTCTTCAAGTCTCAGATTTCTAAGTGCTTTCTTAGCACTCAAAAAGTTTTCATACCTATGAAGGCATTTTATTCTTATAACTGCTTGACACAAAAGGGACTGAGTAGATATAATTTCTCCTATTTGAACTTGAAAAGACCAAAGTACTTGTGGGTTAAGTGGCTTGCCCAAAGTGCCAAAGTCAATGATAGGAAGAGAATGTAGGTCTCGTTACTCCTAGTCCCTACTCTTTTCACACTAACAATTTTGTCTTGTTCTGAGAGTGATTAATAGACCTAAGCAACTTTATATAGTAGAGAAGGGAATATGGAGAAAGCAAAAGACTAGACTGAATTAATTAACTGTTGAAGAAAAAAGAAAACAGATGAGAGAAGAAAATAAGAGACACTAGGTAAGGAATGGTTGAATTATTCATTCAACAAATATTAACTCAGCAGGGTCTTTGTAGTAGGCACTTGCTAAAAGCTGGGATTACAGTCATGAATATGACTGATATGGTCCCTGTTTTCATAAAATTTGAAGTTCAGTGGGAATGAAAGACATTAAACTAATACACAAACCACTACATAATTACAATTGTCATAAGTGACAAGAAAAATAACAGAATGCAACAAGTATGTACCACAGCATGTTTTTCATACTACAGAATGTGACCAATTTGTGGCGACCAGCAATTTTTTAACACCTATTAGTTCTTTAGGGGTCAGCTCAGTAAGTCATCCTCTTCCAGGATTCTTAAACCTACCTCATCAGAGTCAGAATGTAACCTCTCAGTGTAACCTCTCCACTAAGATTCGATGCCTGTGCTTAGCTTTATTATACAACTTACCACACTTTTGAGAAACTGTATATTCATCTTTCCCCCACTAGACTTGAGTTCCTTAAAGGCAGGGCCTCTGACACTCGTCTTAATGCCTAATACCTGCCACTCATTCATTGAGAAACATTTAGAGTGCCGAAACTCCAAGTACTAGGCTGCTGGGCACTGAATTCGTTCATTTATCCCCCCATCCATCTGTAACACAGTGCCTAGGGCACAGAAGGCACTAAATAAATGTGAATTATTTTACTTTATTTTTTTTGAGGAAGATTAGCCCTGAGCTAACTACTGCCAATCCTCCCCTTTTTGCAGAGAAAGACTGGCCCTGAGCTAACATCTATGCCCATCTTCCTCTACTTTATACATGGGATGCCTACCACAGCATGGTTTTTGCCAAGCAGTGCCATGTCTGCACCCGGGATCCGAATCGGCAAACCCTGGGCCACCAAGAAGCAGAACATGCGAACTTAAGCACTGCGCCACCGGGCCAGGCCCGTGAATTATTTTGCTGTACATAAATCAATAATCAGTGCTTTTGAAAAATATGCTGCTACAAGAGCCCTCTGAAGACATCTAAATGGTATTTACCTAATTTAAAATCTCCCAAATACAGGGAGGAATTTTTTAAGTCTACGTTCTCTTACACAGATGAACTTAGGAATCCATCTTCCTGCTTATCATATCACCAAAAACTTTGATATTAAAACGTTTCATCACTTTTCTCTAAATTGACAATGAAATGAGTACTGACTCAGCCAGCAGGAAATGCCCTTACCAAAGTTGCAATGGTGCAGAGACATATAAACAAATGGTCTTGAGAATTTCCCTTGTTGTTGTGACCAAAAGATCCAGCAAACCTCAGTTTCCAAATGACAATGAGCTGCCACAAATCCTCAGTAGGATCTTTCTAACCAACACTCCACAGATCAAAACTCTTGAGCTCATCAGTCAGACAAGAGATTGCATGTTTGCTACAGAAGTTATGTAGTTCTAAACAACCCCAAGGAGAGTCCCTTTCTTTAGATATCATGAGTATCAAAGACATACAAGATTTAGTAGAATTGAACTTAAGAAGAAATTTAACATTGGAAACACCAAATCAGGCTCCCAAATGACTTACTTTTTCCTGAAAGTAGTTTGCTGACAAGTTATAAATTTCCACAGTGCCATCTGTTCGTGAAACAGCCAATCTGTTTGACTGGTTATTGTAAGCCACACAGCGGATCCCTGATGGAACATAATTAAAGAAACGTACTCGATGGACCTTAAATTCACCCATTCCTGGGGAGGAAAAAAAAGTCATTATTGTTAAACATTAGCTGCAGTATGTCATATGTATTGTTTATCATCACTGTTCTGGATAGAAGACTCCAACTATATCTCACTGAGATTCATTTCTCAATACCTATCTAACTAATGATGCTTTCATTCTCAATACATATCTAAGTAATGATGCTTTCATGGGGCATGAAATCACAACTATCTATCAACACACAGAGCACCACCCAGACTCCTAACAATCCTGACAACTGTCTGAAAGAGGGCTGAGAATCTAAAACTTGATCTCAGAGCAAAAGACAGCACATAATCTCATTCTAACTGGGAGTGTGCACCTAAAGAAAGGGAGACACACAGCGCTGACCAATTGTATTAGACGCAAAAACTAAAGTCCTCCTTTCTATCTTGTGCGAGGTTTTCTGGGGGGGGACGTGAAGAGGAGGGTAAACAGCATGACCACTCTCAAGAAGCAAGAAACACTGCCAACCTAAATCAGGCTCTCAAAGTCAGGTCCGCAGAACTCCTGTATCAAAATCACCTGGGAAACTGGTTTTAAAAAATGCAGGATTCCGGGTCCTACTCCATAGCTCCAGAATTCCAATCTCTTGCGGGGGGGCGGGATAGGAATCTGTATTTTAGCAAACACCTCTCCCTAACTCTATTGCACGCTAAATTTGCAAATCACAGACTCAAACTACGGCAGCGACGGTGGGGCTGATGGCGCCGGCAGAACCAAAGGCTCTTCAACTGGGAAGCGACAGGACTCGGTCTGGCGTCTGTCAACCATCCCCACCCCACCGCCAACATACACACTCGGCAAAGGCAGAGGCCCGGTCTGGGTTGCCCCTCACTCGTCTCCCTTCAAGATTAGGTGCCCACGGGCAGAGCAGGCGTGTTCGGCCCGGCCCATCTAAGAGCGCGTCTGATGCGCGCGCAAGGGTTCGGCCGCCCCTTCCCTCTCCGGGGATCTGCGGAGTAGTCCCCACCGGCCTCGGAACAAGGGAATCGGCGAGCTCCGTGGGGCGCCCAACTAGAGCAGGCCGCACTCCCTCGAGCTCCCCTCGGTCACAGCCGCTTCCCACACCCCTTCCCCAACTCACCGGCAGACGGGCGCTCGCCTCTCTCCGCCCAGACCCCACGTGCGCGCGCGCTGGCGTGCTCTGCCCCGGAAGTGCTCGCGGCGCAAGGCCGGAAGTGCGCAGGCAGTGCTCGCGGCGGCGGCGACGGCGGCGGGAGGTTCGGTTGTCGCCCGTTGGCCGCGCGGCGCCGCGCTCGGCGGCCGCCATTGCAGGTCAGGCCGCGGGCGGGGGGCGCGGGAGGCCGCGGGGAGCGAGGGCCGAGCCGGGGATGCGGGCGAAGATGCGAGGGAGCGGGAAGCTAGGGAGCTGGGGCCGGGTGGGGCGCGCGGCTCGGGGAGAAGAATGGCGAGCCGAGGGGCGGGGAGCGGCGGGCGGGGGAGGGGCGGCCGGGAAGGGGGAGGGGAGGGAAGGGGGAGGGCCGCGCAGAGGTGGAGGCGAACCAGAGAGCCCCCCGGGGTAGGAGGGCCTAAGGGAGCGGTGTGGAGACTGAAGGCGGAGGGAAGGAAGGGAGCGAGCGGGGCGGAGCGGGAGAAGGGCGGAAAGGGTGGCCAAGCGCGGGCGGAGGACGGAGAAGGGGGCGGCGCGGGCCGGAACCTCGAGGTATGTGCGGGAAGGGCCTCTTCCCGGGGTGGGGAGGGAACCCAGCACGCGAGGCTTGCGGGAGCAGGGTAGAACTGGAACCCAGGAAGTAGCGGGAATATCAGGAAGGGGATTTCGTGGGGGTGGGGGGGGTGGGACTGTGAGGTTTGTTCAAGGGGACATTTTAAATCGTGGTGGGGAGGCTGCTGGGAGAGGTAATTTGGAGGGTGGTTGGAAGGAAGAGACAGTCTGGAGAGTGATCCCAGTTCTTTTGTGGGCGGAGTGAGAGATGAGAGAAGAGTGGAGCGCGGTTCTGGAGGAGCGAAGTACTTGAGAATTGAGGGGGGAACAAGGAACAATTTGGAGAATGAGGGTGATAGAGAATGTTTAAAGAGTGATCTTTGGGAGGAGGGTTAACGGTTTGGAAGATCACTCCAGTGGGGGTTGTGGAGGAAGGCAGTTGAAAGAATAATTTCCTTGGGAGATAAGAGAAGGAGTTAAACAGCTTGGTAAGAGGTCCCAGTGAAAGTCGGGGTAATTTGGAGGGGGTTGGGGAAGAGAGGGGAAGCGGACTGAGAAGTCCCAGAAAGTGGGCCGGACTAGAAATAGGAAGTGCTTGTAGATCAAACTGGAGGAATGGGAGGGGGCCAGGGGAGAGGGTGGAGAAGATGGGGGCCAGTGGGAGGAGAATCCAGGAGTGAGAGAGACCTCAAGCAGGGCTAGAAAGGAAGGGGCTTTGGGGGGGATAGGGTGCCACCGCAGTAAGAGGAGGAAGGGTTGAGGAGGGTTGCAGAGTAGCAGAAGATGGAGAAAACTGGAGTAACTCAGATCGACTGAAGCCATCTTTTCCTCTCATTGTCAACAAATACCAGTAATTGATTCCCTCCATCATGGGAATCCTAAAATGTGACGGGAAAGTACCACGTGTATGCATAGTATCCACACACGTTTTTGAACATCCTCTTCACTAATGAAAAGTTTGGAAGCATTCAGTTCCACCTACTCTCCATAGCCCCATTTTGGGGAGCAAGCTTCTCATTTAGAATTTTAGCACTTAGTGACATAAGCCTGTCGAGACAAGATCCCCTTTGAAACTTAGACTATCCCCCCTCAGTCACAAAACCACAATAACACTGCTAATAAAAATAATTTGTATTCAGTTGTATATAAAACTTCCGGAGTTGTTCATTTGGTGGAAAGGCACACAGAAATAGTCATGTTTAAAGAAAAAACCTTGATCCCTGAAGCAGTTTGGTGAACCCTGACTGCTGTGTTTGAATTGTTCTCCCATTATGTAAACATAATTTTATTCTGATGATCTGCTTTTATAGGATGTTTCAGTCCACTACAAACATTAAAATAATAGTTACACAGTGTAGTATTAAGACATTTCGTTGGATGTATAAAGAAAATGCCATATTCCTCCAGGTAATCAATAGCTTGACCCTAAAGGCGTACCATGTGTTAGGCACTGTGCTGAGAACCTTACATTCCTAACCTCATTTAATTCTCACAGCATCCCTTTGAGAGAGATTTTTTTTTTATGCCTGGCTTATTGATGGGCAAACTGAGACTTGAGGTTAAATTACCCCCGTCACACGTGGGATAAGTGGCAGAAACACAGAATCCAGATCTGACAACTTGAGTTCTTACTGTATCCCTAAAGACAAAGAATAGCCCCTGGGACCAGATAAGAACTCAGTAAATGCTGACTGTTGGCCTAGCAATTTGTAAACTTTTTGTCATGTATTTAATTTTTAAAAATAAAAAATTTTTTAAATTAAGAATTTTAAAGTTAAAGCTCTTATTCCTTTTCTTAGCTTAAAATACAAGTTGAAAGGTTCTATTGAAAATAATTTGTAAAACATTGTTTAGCTCTAGTAAAGTGTAATTATTTATAGTTAGGTTAAGCCATTGAGTCAAAGCCCCTTGTTTCAGTAAAAGCTGTATGTTCTTTTTAATTGGATACGTACCACACTTTGTTCTGCCTCATTTTATTTTGGGGGCAGTTACTGTTAGGAGGATCATTGCTTATACTGTTCTCTATAAGACATTAGTAATCTTTTAACAATTTAACATATAGCAATTCAAAAACCAAAAGATAAGAGAATTAAATTTTGTCAGAGATCAAAATGAATCAGTGACAAAGAATGTTCTCTATTCTCTTGGCTTGTTTTGCCTTAGCTGAGGAACAGAAGTTTAGGGTAAAGTTTTGAATCCTGGAGGTAACACTGAGTAGATTTCTAGAGATTTCAGAAACCTAAATCTCATCAGTTGGATGTGACAACAAGCAGGCTTATTGTTTAACTGCCTACCTCACAGATAGATTAGCTACTTTGATGGCAGGTTATAAGATCTTCCCCCATAGGTTACTTATTTACCATTTTGTAAGAGATGCTGTGAGAAAGGCTAATATTTGTAAAGCAATCAGAAGTTTCCTCCTGAAGTACTGCATGAGAGGGGGCTGTGAGGACTGCAGGAGAGGCCATGTTGTAGAGGAGTTAGGGTTCACATCCCAGCTCTACCACTTACTAGCTGTGTGACCAGTTACTTAACCTTTAGCTTTTCTAAGCTTGTTTTCTCATCTGTAAAATGGGAGTAATAAGACAGTGCCTACATCATAGGATTGTTTTTAGGGTGAAATGAGAGAGTCCAGATAAGTCTTCAAAAAAGTTTAGTTATGTGAGAAATGAAGCTTTTTGTATTATAAAAATAACACTCTGGCTAGACTTTTCTTCCTTCTTAAGAAACTGTAGTGGCACTTTGATTTTTCAAGTTTTTAATAATTTAATAGTAGCTAACTTCAAAATAGAGATAGAAGCCAAATGGCAGTAAAATAAGGTGTATCCTAGATTGTTCTGATTCCAGTCAAACCTTTGGGGTTTTGATCAGGGTTCCCCTTGTGGGTCTGGATTGGTTCTGAGAATGCTGGTTCCTTTGCTGCTCTGTGGTTTGTTCAGGGGTCCTGAAGACGTCTGGAACACTGGCCTGAGAAGCAACAGTGTCTTGACTTTACCCAGGACCTCCAAACTAACACCAGGTCTTAAGACTGGGGATGATCTGGGGCAACCCTAGATAAGTATCATTTTTGGAAATTTTGAGGGCCTTTTTTTTTTTTAAGAGCAAAAATTAGGAGTTAAAATGTGCAAATTTAAATTTTAAAAAAAGTTTCCTGTACAGAGCTAAAGTCACTTGACTAAGTTAGGAATATAAAACTTATGTATCATTTGTTTAGCTTTGTGAAGTCCCAGAAAAACTGAGTAGAAAATATTCCCCCTTTTTATGAGATGAGGAGGGTAGTCAGAATAATTCATTGCAGAGAAAGAGGTTTGGTTTTTTCCACACCTTCCCATCTCTCCAAGTCCACGCTCTAGTTGTGTCCTCTGAGATTCCACTCTGAAATAGAATGAATTGAAACATCTTTTTGAAAATTCACAGAAATTTCTTCCTGGCTCTCCAGTTACATTGTTAACTTGGAATTATTCCTGTCCAAAGACAAATTAGCTGGTCCTGGTCAAATCTAGGATTAATCTCAAGGTTCTTGAGAGAGAGAGGTCTGGGTGAGCTCTTGCATTGACTCCTTTTGGTTTCATGATTTGTTATAATGTATTCATCATACTGTGCCTTCAGATGTTGCTCTTGATAAAGCTGCAGTTTCTACAAAAGCGTTATCTTAGAACAAACATGTAGAAATTGTTCTAGTTGTCTTTAAGTAGTGTTGGAGTGAGTTGAGATTGAAGACTTAGAAATCTTTTTGTTATACAGAAATTTTTCATTGTGGTGATATATTTGTTATTACTAATAGGATTTGATTTGTATTCTGCTTCTTCACCTCTTCTACTTTTTCTGCCTACTCTCAAGGGGATGGGGACAGATAGGGCTGCATGTTCTCATATCCTTTTTGGTCAGCTCCACACTAAGTAAAAAGAAGTCTTCCCTGTCACATGTATCAGGTGTGTCCTTAGTGAAGTACCCAGGTATACCTACGTACTCTGATGCTGGAACAGTTCCCTAGAATAGTAATCTGAAAGAGCAAGAAAAGGAATAATAGGATTCAGGTGATAGGATATTTTAAGGCACTAAAGTAGAATTTCTTTTTTTTTTTTAAAGATTTTATTTTTTTCCTTTTTCTCCCCAAAGCCCCCCAGTACATAGTTGTATATTCTTGGTTGTGGGTCCATCTAGTTATGGTATGTGCGACGCTGCCTCAGCGTGGTTTGATGAGCAGTGCCATGTCCTCGCCCAGGATTCGAACCAACGAAACACTGGGCCGGTTGCAGTGGAGCGCACGAACTTTACCACTCGGCCACGGGGCCAGCCCCTAAAGTAGAATTTCTAAATTCAATAAAGGGATGCCTTTCCCTCTGTTTCTTACTAACTTGGTGAATATACCTTCATGTGCATAAATGTGGCCAGGTCAGTCATTTATATTCACATCTGCAGCATCTCAGTAGGTCTAGCACAACTTTTTACCAGCCTGACTGGGTATAGCAGCAGAATGGTGAGGTTGTGGGCCACAGAATACTTATTTTCAGGAGTATTTCTAGATGTCTGCCAGTATCAATAGCTGTGCTCAGGCAGGGCCTCCTACATAAGTGGGTAAAGCTATTTGTGCTCATTGAAGTACCAGAAATTAGTATGCAAGTACAGCCACTCTGATCCATCTACCAAGCATTTGTTTTCCTTTGCCCCCTTAGACCACTGTTCTCAATTCCTCTTCTAACAGGAAACTGTCCAGGAAATGGGGAATGTACTGAAAATATTTCTGCATCCCTTTTTCCTAAACAATCCACACATGCCCATTCTGAAACATGTGGTCAGAAGCCTTAAAGATTGATCTTCCTTGCTGTAATCTTTCTAGAACATGGGTATCTGTGTGAACACTTTCTTGCTTCTCTGAAACCACCTGTATTTTACTATAACTTACACCCATCAAGGAAAATATGCTGCCTCATCAGTCATCAAAAGCTTATTTACAAGAATCCCTTCTCAATCTATGCATTGATTAACCTTTAGAAACAAGTTAAAGATCTTTAAAGCATTTTTTGCGTATTTTATATTTAATCTTTGTAATAGTTTAATGAGTCAGATAATCTAGGTGTTGGCCCCACAGTCATTAAGTGGCTTGTATATGATGACACAGTAAAGAGTTCCACACTTACAGGCTGGAACCTGAATTTAGGCCTTCTGATTTTAAATTATCATTTCTTCTTGAAGAAACCCAGAAGAGAAGAATTGTGAAAGTGCCTTTGGCGGTTCTCTTGATAGTGGTGGTGGGGCCTCTTCATCTGTTAGAACACCTTGGCCCTCCTGAGCTAGTTTATTACCTGTTCTCAGGTGGTGCCATAACCGGTGCTGCTGCAGAAGCAGCAGCGTATTCTAGGATGCCTTCTTCATTCCCCTTTGCCTTTTGGACCAGTTCTTGCATGTACACAGTGCCTCCCTGATGCCTTGTTGCCTTTTCATTCTCTGGCACTTGGATTTCTCCTCTGGGAGGGCAGAACTGGATAGTCATTATCAATGTAGATAAAGTCAGATGGCCTAGGTTCTTATGCTGGCTCTACCACATGCCAACTGTGTCTATCACATACAAGCAAGTGTATCCCTGTGTAGCCTTACCTGCAAAATAGGGATAAGTACCTATCTCATAGAGTTCTCACAGTGACTGAATAAGACAGTAGCCATGTATGTGCACAGCGTCTGATTCATAGTAAAAAGTCAAAAAATATTAGCTGCTCTTTATATTTGAATTTGAAGTCCAGTGAATTGACCAACCTCATGTTCCCAAAGTATGTTTGGTACTCAAAAGTAGAGGTTCTGCCTTTCTCTAAAGCTGCTGGCACTATCCTTTCCCTGGAGATCCAAAATGAAGATTAACATATCAGTAAAGAAACCTATTTAACTTTTTAATCAGGTGCTTGCTAAGCTTGAGCACAATTAGAATACCTATTAGCTTGCTATACTACGGTTAATAAACACTGGACTAATAACCTTCCACTAAGCTCCATCTGTTCATTGGAGAGACTTATACAGAAGCTGTAGTTTAGATTCCCCCATCCCCTCAGTTCCCCGTGAATCTGTCCTTCACAGAAAGACAAGTACGAGGGACGCCAGTTGTTTCAGGCAAAAATGTCCCCTTTTAACTCATTCTTGTAGAGTACTACAAATTTGCCACTAGGTGGTGCTCTTGTATAAAATGAAAGTTGATTAGCGTCACGGTATTTTAGTACCTAAGTGAAAGATGGTCGAAGTGTTGTGAGTCACGTAGAAATCAGCTTACCATTCACTAAAGTCGTCGTTTGAAGGGCTTTCTCAGTTCTCTTGGCTTTTAGTTAAAGGAGGTCCTCTGAACTTTGAAATACAAGATAAACTAAGTGGTAGTTGTGAAGTTTATATCATCATCAAAGAGAAAAGTAATATCTAAAAGAATAGTAATTTAGAAATATGCCAAATGGAAAATAGAATATTCTTGAGAAAGGCGAGTTAGCATAGTGCTCAAGAGTGTGGGCTCTGTAGTGTATGTCTTTGGTTCACATCCTGGCTCTTTGACTAGTAGCTGTGTGACCTTAAACACAATCGTGATACCTGTTAACTTTCCACACTGTAGTTGACCTTTGGTGATCTTAAGCAATCTTATATGTATGGTATCAATTAAAAAAATGTACACCTTAAGAATTGTTAGGGGAATAAAATGTATCTAAAGCACTTAGAAAAGTATCTAGCACACAGTCAGTGATAAATATTAGTTATCATTATTATTGTCCTAAATCTCTTTTTTTTCCTCTACAGCTTATTTTCAGTTGCTTTTTAAAGACGGAAAGCTCATGGTACAAATTGTTATTTCCAGGTGAGTACATTTTGAGACTCTCTTATTTAGCTTGAACGGTTAGGGCTATATAAGTTTGACGTTTTCCTTGAAGAAATGGGGTCCTCAGGTGCATCTTGCACAAATCCTCGCATTTCAATTCTAGTTCAGTGCCTAGCACTGCCCAGCTTCCCAAGAACTTGTGCTCAACAAAGAGTTCCTTTGGGCCTTCAATGGTGGTGTAGGACACTATTCATCCTTCACCCCTCAAAAATATTGTAACCGCCAGCCCTTTGCTTGCAGTGCTGGGGCTGGAGGCCTGGCAGAATGGGTGCTGATGGAGCTACAGGGGGAGATCGAGGCTCGCTACAGCACTGGATTAGCTGGAAACCTCCTGGGAGACCTACATTACACCACTGAGGTGAGGGGGCTTTTCTTTCCCTGCCTAATGCCTCAGGAAAGCAAGCTACACCAAGGTGGTGCTCCCAGGACCCAGAGTGAGGACTGCCCTCAGGTTTGTTATTCAAGGTCTAGCTAATCTGCTAAGCTATCTGCTTGTTCTCCCCCTCCCTCTGTAGTAGCAGGGAAATTTAGCTCTGGGGAATCTGGAAAGGTCATAGTTCTAAAATTGGAAATTCTTTTACCTGGGGCTAGAAAGAGTAAAAAGGGCATGAGGGTGGGTTGTTCATTGTGGTTGCTCAACAATGGTAGAGCCAGACCAGGGAGTGGAGGTGCCAGCATTGTCTGCCAAGAGCATCTCTAGAAGGCACTTGAGTGTTAAGACCTTGCCCTGAACCTTAGGCATCTCATTCTTGTTCTGCCAAAGGGAATCCCTGTGCTGATCGTGGGGCATCATATCCTGTATGGGAAGATCATCCACCTGGAGAAACCTTTTGCTGTCCTTGTCAAACACACTCCTGGGGAGCAGGACTGTGATGAGCTTGGCTGTGAGACTGGCACCCGGTACCTGGTGACAGCACTCATCAAAAACAAGATCCTTTTCAAAACTCGCCCCAAGCCCATTATCACCAACGTCCCCAAGAAAGTATGAAAGAACCCCGGATTTTCCCTAGAGAGCGGCCAACTCCTTGGACTCGTGCTCCGCTGCCACCTCGAGGACGGCTTGACAGTTCCCTGGGACCACAGGGGGGTCCTGTTCTAAACACAGGCCACCCACTGGGCATGAACTCGGATCCTTTCCTTATGGCAACCGGTTCTCTTGGAGGAAATCTGGCCCCATTTCCAAGGAACCCATCTCCTTTTCCAACTTCATCAGGCTCACTGGCTTCAAATCCAGCACCTTTCCCTGCTGGTGCTCGAGACCCAAGCATGGCAACTTTTCCAAGAGGGATGAATCCCACTGGCACAGGTGCAGTTTCTTTCCCAAGGCCAGGTGGCCTCTTAGGCCCAGGCCCAGGGCCAGCTCTAAACCCTAGAGCAGGAGCTCTTCCAGGCCCAGGGCCTCTCTCTAACCCGAGGTTAGGGGGTCTCCCAGGACCAGGTCCTATGTCCAACCCAAGGGCAGGTGGTCTCCTGGGAACAGGTCCTGACCCCAGAAGTGGTGGCCCCATGGGTCCTGGATCTGGACCTAACCTGAGAGCAGGTGTCCTGTTGACTTCTGGGAATGGTCCTCCCAATCCTAGGCCCGTTGGCCTGGGCCCTGGACCAAGTCCCAATCTAAGATCAGGCTTTGTAGGTACAAATCCTGGCCCAAGGTCAGGTATGTTTCCAGGCCCAGGCCTTGGGCCCAACCCAAGAGCAAGTGGCCTGGGCCCAGGCCTTGGGCCAAACCCAAGGGGAGGTGGCCTTGGCCCAGGGTCTAATGTGGACACCAGAGCGAGTGGCCTCTTAGGCACAGGATCTGGTCTTAACTTAAGAATGGCTGGACCTCAAGGCCTAGATCTTGCTCCCATTCTAAGAGCAGCAGGTCTTCTAGGAGCAAATTCAGCTTCTTTTTCACAGGCTTCTGGAAACATGGGCACAAGCCCATCCTCCATGGCAAGAATACCTGGCCCCATAGGCCCAAACTCTGGTCCTGGCTCTCGGGGAATTGGCCTTCCAGCGCCAAATCCATCTCCCATGTCAAGGGCTCCTGGCCCCATAGGGCCTAATTCAGCTCATTTTTCAAGGCCAGCTGGCCCCATGGGGGTAAATGCTAATCCCTTCCCAAGGGGGACAGGTTCAGGGGGACTGAACCCAGCTGCTTTCTCTCAGTCTTCTGGCACATTGGCTTCAAACCCAACTACCTTCCAGAGGTCTGCCAGCCTCCAGGGCTCAAGTCCAGCAATTTTCCCAAGAGCCTCTGGGCCACTAGGCCCCAACCCAGCTAACTTCCCAAGGGCCACTGGCTTACAGGGTCCAAGTCCAGCTACCTTCCCAAGGTCTACTGGTCCATTAGGCCCTGGTCAGGTTACCTTCCCCAGGTCAGCTCCTGGGCCCCTGGGCTCTTCTCCAGCAGGCCCTGTGGGTATCAACCCAGCACCTTTTGCAAGGCCAACTGGGACTCTGGGTCTAAACCCAGCTTCTTTTCCAAGGATGAATGGCCCTGTAGGCAAGACTTTAGTCCCATTTCCTAGAGTGGGGAGCCTCCCTGGCACAAACCCAGCTGCTTTCCCGAGACCAGGGGGTCCAATGGCTGCAATGTACCCAAATGGAATGTTACCCCCTTAAATAAACACCGTTTTCTCTCCAGGACCACCTTGGTTTCCAGTAACCGTGGTTCTGGGCAGGGTAAGAGGGTAGACATGGAGCTACCGTCTGAAGTACATAGCTGGGGCTCAAGTTCAAATGAGCCAACTTTCTCTGCTTCTTTCTTGACTGAAGGTGAAATGTTATTGTGGGACATGGACTATGGCAGGTGGGAATGATCCTGGCCTTGACAGAAAGGATCTCCAGCCTTCCAGAAGCCTGCAGTGTTTTTGTCCCACAGCTTTCTGCCCCTTGTTTCTCACTAGTTTCTTGACTTGTTCTTGTGGACTTTTCCTCAGGGATACATTGGCCTGCAGGTCCCAATTCATATGTAGTCCCCTGCTCAGCACTGGAGAATCAGCTCACTGCTCTCTAGAAATGTTGCGTTGGTGAACGGACCATGCTTCAGCAGCTCTGACCTGGGCACCTTGGACCTGGGCATCCTCTACTGCCATACCTTTCCCTGGGGGCTTGAACACAGAACAGGGAGGTGGGCAACCACTTCAAAGACCCACCAAATACAATTTCAGCTTGACTGATTGGGCCTGCAGCTGCCTTCTCCTGGGACTTAGAGGAGGCCAGAGTCAAGGCTCTACTCATCCAGCTCCCTCTCCACTGGTACTCCCAATCAAAGAACCTCAAAATTTAAACTGATGTGGATGGGAATACGGGAATTGGGGTGGGGTGGGGTGGGGGGATGAAGGGGAGAAATCACTGTGCTTCGTTCAGCCTGACGTGAAAGGATGGTTGGTGTTTTTCCTGCATTGTATCTTTTCTTACTGTTTAATAAATGGGATGAGAGGGCCACTGATGTCACTCCGTTTTGTTACCTGTTCCACAGGGAAGGAAGTTTACCCACTGCTTTTCATTGTTTTAGCTTGGCCACAATCCTACATTATCTGCCAGATGAAATGTTTTCACTCAAAGAGGAAGCACGCTTTGGTTTTTAGCCTTAGCTAGGGCTCACTCATCTGCCAGTAATTTCACCAAAGACCCTGCCCGCCCTCTACAGTGAAAGTTAAGCCACCATAGGTGTGCAGTCATCAAGGTGGGCTACTGTGTTCCCCAGGTCCGGAAGCAGCTGTGATAACTTACCCTGCTTCTGAGTTCCACGGGAATTACCTTGCAAACCTATATTTCTATCTCAAGTGCCTCTTTTGAAACTGGACTAAAGAGCTAGCTTTCATTAAGTACAAAGAGGGAGGAAGTAGCTCAGATACCAGCATTATGTGTGAATCTTTATTTTGACAAATAAGTGCAGTATAAAAAATTTGACCTGAAAAGTAAAAAAAAACAGGTAAAAATAAATATGTTTACAAATTATTGTAGAAATAATACAAAAGAGGGTTAAAATTCTCAGTGAGGAAAAACCAAAATATGTCCAATTGTATAAAGGCTCTTCCCTTGCAAGAAACGGGGATAAAGCGGAAGACCCAGTTTGGTTTCGCTGCTGAAAAACGTATAAAATAACTTAGAAAAACCTGTCGAGGTCAAATGTTGTGAGCCCACTACTTACACCTGCCTATTCTTGATCTGAGGAAAATTGATGACCACAGTGCAAGGCAGAGCTGATGGGAGGACAGCCAGGAGTTCTCCATCTGGGAGTCCATCCTACATTAGCCTTCAAGTAAAAGCTGAAGAAAAACAAGCCCTTAGTCAAGTCTGAGCTCTGCCGTTGGCCGACCGGATTTCCTCCATTGTAGTGCTCAAAATAGTTTATTTCTTGGCCAGCAAAAACACGGAAGAGCCTGGAACAACTGCCTTCAGCAAATGCCTGCTGCCTCTTCCCAGCTTCGTGGATTGGGCCCAACATCAACCAGCAGTCTTATCAGAAACTCAAGGTCTGTGTGAGGCAGCAATGTTGGCTGCACCTGGAAAACCTTTGTATTCATGGGAGATGAAGGAAAGCACCAGGGTTTGCCAATCAGTGGCTCAGAGCACACTTTGTTCCTTGGTAGGAAGCACCTGGGCACACCAGAGGCTTGCCCCGCAGCTACTCTCTACCGTAGTACTGGTTCTGAGGGGTTAGCCAGCCCCTCTGAGAATGGATGTTGGGAGGCAGAGAGGGGAAGAGAGAGAGTAGGAGCAAGCAACCTCAAGTCAAAGGCTGTCAAGATCCCAGGTTTCAAACCCAAGAGCCGAGAACAGGCTGTGGATTGCAGATCTCTAGAAGATAGCCTTCCCTCACCCCCCAAAAAAGCAGAGGGGAATCAACAGCCTCAAGAGGCATTTGAACCATATGATTTAGGAACCAATTGTATCTCCGAGTTTGGTTTCTGGAAAGAAGCAAGCAGATGCAGTAGTGACTTTCCACAACTTGGCTGTAAAAATTCTCTGGAGAAGCCACTGAGGAGAGTGGACAGTTGCACAGCTGGCCAGCTTGGATTTGAGGCTTCACTTAGGGAACACTGAAGAGCTTTCCATTAGAGATGATTGTCAAGAACTGTAGCCTGAAAGTCACGCATACTACCCAACTGCCAAGGAATCTGTCCAAGCAGTTCCAAGATTGTAGCCAATTTGGTCAGAGGCTCCCAGTAGTTTTTCCCCCATGTGCTGAGGGTAGGCTTGCCTCTTGCAGAGGGGTCTCTGAAAGTCCAGGCTCTGCCTCACTTGCCACCTTGAAAAACTTACCCGATGAGGAGAAGGAG
This sequence comes from Equus caballus, assembly GCF_041296265.1. Classification (NCBI taxonomy): domain Eukaryota; kingdom Metazoa; phylum Chordata; class Mammalia; order Perissodactyla; family Equidae; genus Equus; species Equus caballus. Next base: position 19,257,308 of record NC_091686.1, on the reverse strand, counting down.
AATGGGAGAAGTGATGGCATCACCTTCAAGAAAGCCAAGTGAGGAGGCTTAGACTTAGAGTTGAATTTGAGAGGAATTCAGGAGCGTACAGGTTGAGATTCCTTTCTGAGCATGCTGGGGTCTAATATTCCTGGTGGATGACCAAAACATCTTATCTCCCCAGCAGAGATCACAGAAAAGCTAATGTAGACATCTGGGCAATTTCCAGGTGCAACGCACTCAGCCCAAGGCCTCCATACAGCCCATAGCCTTTAGCACCACCACCAATCTTTGTCCTCCTGGCAAACAGTCCTCTTCAAGATACATATATACACACTTAAAAACAATTCAGTGCTAACTCCCTGCTAGTTTGGCTCATCCTTGAGATGCTGAGATGTGGAATGGGGTACAACACATAATAAAGCACCATTCCTGGACCCTGTTTTCTGTTACCCAAAGATGAGGTTTCTGGGCCTTGTATGTCAGGCACAGTCTTATTGCATTGATAACTAGATTGAGGAAGGACACATTACTAGCTGGCCCAGATCTCAGAAATTCTCCCACCACCTCTGGTTGTGCTCAGATAGACTAAGAGAACTCCTTCCTGCAGGCTGTCATTGCTGGCTTATCTATCAGAAGTTGCCACTGAATGGAACTTACTGTTTGGTTTAGCACACTTCTGAGTTCCCTCTGGATCCCTGGGGGGCAGGTGGACTCTTTCCCAGAGACCACTATGCATGCAGAGGCAAGCTGACAGGCAGCTTGAAAACATAAGTCTCTTGAGCCCCCCTGAGCTGGAATCGGTGTTGCCTCGTCTAAGCAGAACTGCCCCAGGCCATACTACAGTCACCATTCTTTGCACTTCAGATTTGTCCTTTGGACCGTTAAGAAACTAAAACAGCACTCCCTCCTCCCTCCCACCATGTCTTTTCTCTTCCATTCCCCTTCCCTCCCTTACCCATTGCACTTTACCCGCTTTGCTTGGGGCTACGTCACACCTCAGCAAAAGCTAAGCTATACTGCTCTGGCTTCTTCCCACATCTCCGGGCAATGATGGCCAGATACAACATGAGGAGGGCCACCCAGTAGCAGCCATACAGGATGGCCCCAGAGACAAGGAAAGCTAGCTCTGTCTCACTGAACAGATCCTGGCAATAAGCTGTATAGGCCAGCCCTCCCAGAAGGACTGCCACCCAGATGGACACAGGGATGAGGCCAATGAAGTTCACCACAATGGTTTTTCGGCCAGAGGTGCCCCAGCCAGACTTGTTGATGGTAGCAATGGCAAAGATCTTGGCTGGCAAGAGGCTGGACATATAGAGAAGGGAGTAGAGGGACATGAAGATCATCTCTGCATTGCCCCGAAGGAAGCAGGCATAGGTAGCCTTGATAATGCCCACCAGCTGCACCGTCAGCAAGAAGAGGAGAATGTTCCAGATGCGCCCACGGTAGAACAGCTGTATGACCGTGGCAATGAGGAAGAAGGGGAAGAAACCTGTGACCACTGATTCGTAGGTCATCCAGAGGTGGTGCTTATGGAACCACAGAGAGTTGTAGAGCCACTCTCGGAAGTAAGACTTGCTCCAGCGGGTCTGCTGGTTGAGCCACCGCAGGTATTTGGTGGGGGTCTCTGTGAGGCACTTGGAGCGGGCTGTATACTTAGTCCTATAGCCGAGGCTGAGGACTCGGTTGGTGAGGTGCCGGTCATCCCCAAAGCTGCACTTGCTGCCTAGGAACTTCTGGTGGTACCAGTCCTCCAGGAATTGCTGGAGGAGGCTGTTGCGGTACATGCCCAAGGGCCCGCTGATACACTGCACACAGCCAAAGTAGGACTGGCAGGCCCGCTCCACGTTGAAAGCCATCCAATACCGCACGCTGCTCAGGAAAGAGATCCACGAATCGTACTTGTTGAGGATCTGCAAGGGAATCAGAGATGCTAGGTCCCCTCACCTGAGGACGTGAGCCCCAGGACACACCAGACACGATGAGGCCTCCTTTCCCTGAGTTCTGGAGCCCATTGCTTAAATCCCTGGCCACCAGTCCTAGCCCAGCCAGAGCTGGGAAGCCTGAGGCATAGAGGAGCCAGCTACACCTGGTTACTCTCCCCAGCACCAGCCCCACCTCCACCGTGTCATCTGTACTGATTGTTCCAGTGAAGTTGCTCACAGTCAAAACCACCTTCCATTTCAGGAGGCAGCCTATGACGGTGACAGAGAGAAGGGCTTGAGAAAGATGCAAAGCAACACCCCAGCCACCTGTCCTGACCGTTCTGCAGTTGGAAAGCTTGGGAAGAGATGGTCTGCTGCCGGCAGTACCTGCAAGATCTGGCCCATCATTCTTACCATACTGCCCAGAGCTCTTCAGCACAACTTCCTAAGGGCAAGGGTATCTCAAGGGTCTAACTTTGGAGGTGCTTGCACCACCGTGGGTCAAAAAGAAGGTATGCTCCAGGATCGATGGCCTCTGAATACTGTGCCCCTCCCAGCAACACAGGCTCTCTACGTATCTGTTAAGTGATTTTTCCCCCTCGGGTTGAAAAAGAGCAGGAAAAGGGTTGGATGACAAGTGAGCCCTTTGCTACCAATGACAGCTGTCAAAGAGGAACACCTAGCCCCCACCCTGGCCCAAAATACTAGGAAGTCAAGATGCCCATTTCCCAGCATATCCAGTGGATTAAGAAGCAGAAAGAGTCCAGACCCCCACCCCTAGGAATCCTTGGTTACTTCTTACTTGGACATCTCCCCCGACTCCCCCTACTTGAGGATCCTCCTCCAGGACTCGAAGCATCTCAATGGTGCAGGCTGGATCCAGCACAGTGTCAGAGTCGCAGACCTGCGGAGGGAGTGCACTGTCAGCCCATTTTGACCTCAGGTCTGGGCACACACACACAGCACCCCAGGCTCACTGCCTGAGGGACATAACCCCCTTTCACATTCCAGCCAGTAGCAAAGAGATCTATGCCAAATAGAAGGGGTGTGATGAATAACAAAGGAAAGTAAGGGAAAGGAGAGTCCAGATAGCAGGCTTGACAGCCACTAGGCTGAGAGAGAAAGCCAGGAGACAGCCAGTCCTGGGCCTGGAGAAATGCTTAGCACTGGACAAGTTTTTAGCCCCTGTGGAGCCAGGCTCCTCACAGATGGTCTCAAAATATTTCTCTGGGGATCCTTGGGAAGAAAGGAGGAACAAGGCATTGAAATCAGATGACAGGCACAGTGGCTAGACAAGGCCAGCAGACACTCAGAGGGCCAAGAAATGGCTCTTGCCAGACACTACCACCCAAAGCTCTCCCATAAGATTATTAACAACATGGTCTTCCCCGTTTGAGCCTCTGGCATCTTGGACAACTCACAGCCTAAATGGAGGACATATCTACCCAGTTACAGGCCCCCCACTAACATGGCTGCCAGGCCAAGTCTGTAAGATCAGGGCACAGTATGGCCAAGGGCTGCTCTCACCTGGATTCTACTGTGGATGGGCATGGAAACTGGCAAAAGTGCCTCCAATCAGACCCTGGATCATTTCCCACCTGCCCTTCTTTCCTAGGGAGGCTCATGGTCTGATTCTAACAGGTGGCCCCATTATTACTTAGACCTGGGCTATGAACACTTACCCTGGTGGCTGACCCTTGTCTGTTTTCTAGAAAATTACTGAGATGGTACAAAGAGCCCAGTTAACCATTGGGCAGGGGGATTGGTTTCCTGACCCCTGATAGAGCAAAGAACAGTATCCACAGATGAGCCCAAACCCTGTTCTGCAAAAGCTTAAAATCCTTTTAGTAAAGTTGCTAATTGAGAGTCCATTAGCCTGCAAGAAAGGGGGCTGCCTGCCATACCCCAGCCCTACACCCAGCTTTCCGCATGTTGGAAGACACGGTGGCCACAGACAAGCAGCAGTAGAAGGCCAAGGGGGAGCCAGGCAGAGCCATCACACCTGCTCCCTCCTACCTCCCCACTGACACATCCTTACATCCTCACCCAGGCTGGGAAGGTCCCAGGGAGCCTCAGGCCATACTCCCAGAGCCTCCTCAGCTCACAGGCCGAGCTTCTCAGTGCTGCTGGTCTCACCTGCTTCCTGCCCTGACCCTAACCCATTCTTCATGCTGCTTGCCTTCCTTCACTCCAGGGAGGCCTTTCTAGCTGAGCAGGGTTAGGGAAGTTAGAGCTCCTGGCTGCTTGGGTTTCCCCCACTGGCTGGGGCAGGGTTATCTCCCACAGAGGGAAAGGCACGCTCTCAACAGGGCTGTTGGAAGATAGGCCAAAATGCACTGACAGATCATTGACTCTAACTCAGGGCTACCCCAGGCAGTGAGCCCAGAGCCGTAAAGAGAAAGGCTGGCTCAGGTGTGTGAGCCTATTTGCTGATCCACCAGAACGCACAGGAAATGGTCAGGACAGGAGGATGCGGTAGAGCAGCTTTGGGGGCATCCCCTGCTTCTAGGGAGCAGAAGACAGTCACTGTGGCTTGAGCGTGTTCCAGGGCTCAGAGCTTTTTCTAAGCCTGAGTCCCCAGGAAAGTTTCAAATGCCCCTCAACCCTAGGTGAACTGCAGAATCAAGAACTGCCTCACATCCCTCCCTTCAAGGCTGAGGAGGTCCTTGGGCCTAGGAAGACAGGAAAAAACAACTCTCATGTGAGAATGCAACTTCGAAAAAAGCCAAAAACATCTGTAGCAAGCTAATTTTAGGTGAGTACGGTACATAAAATTTAAACATTGGAGTACTCAACATGCGGTCAGCAAGACTAAGCTGGCACACAGGCAGGCTGCTACCACAGCCCTGCTCACTCAGATGATGGGCAGAACGCTGTGGGATGTGCAAAGAAGGGGAGACACGGGAGTGGGCCAGAAATCTGGGGGCCTGGGCGTCCATTTCTACTTGGTCCTGAACTGTGTGAGCTTTAATCACTCCTCTCTAGGTTTTGTTATTTGAAAATTGGCGCTGTGTTAACCTTATCAACCTAATACAATTTCCAGGCTGGTGTTGATGACTCCTTTGACTGGCAGCTGGGCAGGGTCTGTTCAGGGGCTGCAGACTCCTGCTGGGGGATGATTCGCACCTGCGTCCCTCCACCTCACAGACATGAAATTGACACCGGGAAGAGGAGGACTTTTTGGCCCATAACTAAAACAATATTTGAGTGCTTTGGAGCATGACTTCTTGTGCTCTTCACACTTCTTTATGAAGAGGCTCATCTTCTGTTGCCAATGGCCAGGCAGTTCTGCAGGATGGCTAAGGGCAGACTTGAAACAGACTGCCTGGGCTCAAATCCTGGCTCTGCACCTTACAGCTGTGTCACATTAGGCAAGTTACTTAGCCTCTCTGTGCTTCAGGCTCACCTTCCACGAGTGGAAATAACAGTATTTATCCCCTAGGAGTACTGAAGATTAAAAGAATATGTACGAAGTGCCTACAACAGTGTCTGGTATGAAGTAAATGCTATACACCTGTTTGCCATTATTATTATTATTGGGATACCAGTCCAGAGACCTACCCAAAGTCACAGCCAAGTAATAGCAGAACCAGGAACAGCAGTACCAGTCCATCCATCTTTTCTGAGCTTGGGACTGCTGTTCAGAACCATTATGCCTTGTTGCCTTCTAATCTAGACTGGACCTAAAATTCCTGGAGGAGTATGCCTGGCTGCCTGGACACATCCACATGTCCACACACTCCTAGGGAGGCACCCTTACCTGGATGTAATCCACCGAATTGCCAAGGGCCTTGAAGGCTGTGTACATGACCTCTCGCTTGCCTCCCCACTTCTGCATGATGCACGAGAAGGTGCTGGCCCGCACCACATCCCGCACACGGTCCATGCCCGCCTGCAGGCTGGCTTCTGTCTCCCCCTCACCCGCCTCATGGAAGTTGCTGCGCCACACAAAGAAGCCGGCTTGCTCGGTGCCACCTAGCACCTCATGGAAGATGTCTAGCATGTAAGCGTCCTCCTGGCGATTGCCATCTACCACCATGACCACCTTGAGGTCGGGGAAGGCAATCCGCTGGGCCGAGCGCAGGCACTTGCGCAAGTAGTCGGGGTCCTCTTGGTATGCGGCGATGCAGAGTGCCACTGAGCGCTGCAGTGAGGAGGGTGGCTTCAGTGGCCGGCCGGCCCGCCGCATGCGCCGGTGCTCCAGGAAGGCAAACAGGCTCTGGATGAGCAGGTGCAGGCCCAGGATGGCACCGTACAGGCCGAAGGACAAGTAGTGCTTTTCTGTGTGGATGAACTGGTAGCCTGTCACGTAAGCTGCCAGGATGCCACCCAGCACTGCCAGGGCAAACAGGCTGGTGCCCACCACACGCAGGGCTGTCGTCAGCTGCACCGGCATCTGGAGGGAGAAGGCAGATGTGGGGTCAGGCAGGAGGCAGCATCTCCAGTCAATGGGAGTGAGGGCATTTTCTCTGGGCTGGGCCCAGAATAGGGGAAACGACCCACTGATAAAAACCATTACCATTTATTGAGCTTGACTAAAACTGTTTATAGACTCAGAATCCAGACTTCTGGGTTCAAATCTCAGTTCTGCCACGTTGTGTGTGACTGTGTTCTGCCCCTTAGTTAATATCTGTAAAATGTGGATTGTAGCACTAACGTCGTAGCATCTCTGAGGGTTAAACGGGTTACCTATGTAAAGCACTTAAGTAGCATTTATTATTGTCAGACAAACCAAAGCCAGAGAGAGCATGTGATACCCAGGTGGTGGATGGCAGAAGTGGGATCTGCCTGACCCGAAGCTCTGCGAGGCGAGCTTCACAGAGGCGAGCCTGAGACAGCTCTGAGCGGCTGAGGGGCCAGGGGCAGGTAGGCGGCCTCTACCTGTACCCACTGGCGACTTGTGCTATGGGAGGAGAATACACACCAGTAAAACAAGCCACCAATGTGGCCCCTGAAAGTGGGAGAGGAAAAGACAAGAAACAGCAGGAAACAAAGAGCTGCCAGGGGAAAAAAGAAGGAAACAGCTTCCCTTTCTCGAAACAGCAAAATTAGTGAGAGAAAGTTGTTCTGTGTTCTCTGCTTTCTTACCTTTTTCTCACTTACTTAAGAGTCAGGAAAGAAAGGGAAAGTGACCAGGAAAAGCAGACAAGGGAAAGAGGAGGAAATGAGCACTGGGGTGTGGACAGCCCTCCTGGAAGCCCAGCACTTGGGCGCCAGAGGGAACTGCAGCCAGTGCTGCAGCAGCCTGGAAGGGGGGGCTGCCCGGGAAGCCCCATCCACTTGGTCCTAGTGCCCGCATGGAATCTCTGTGCTCATCCCCCTGCCCCGCCACTCCTGGAAATGCTGCCAGGTTTCATTTGCAACTAAGTCAGGGCTCCTAGCATCTGCCCAGTTGGAAACACTGTTTTAATGAAAACAGCCTAGCACTCGGCACCAGAAGACTTGTGCTTGAGACACAGCTCCGGACTTCCTGGCTGCCTGACCTTGCCCAAGTTCTCGGAGACTTAGTATCTCCCTAAGGAGGGGTTCCAGTGGATTCTTGCCCCACAGGTCTCAGGTAAATAATTTCACTGAAAATGGAAGCACTTTCAGCCCTGAAGGACAACCCAAGTGGGAAGGCTGATGGGGGAGGGAGGCAGGGCTGATGAGGACAGCTCCCCACCCTCCATTCTGAGGCCTTCTCCCCATCTCCGCTCCTTGCCACTGCCTGACCTGGAGAATCCTGTTCCCACCACCACCCACGTTCTACAGACAATGAGGTCTCACTTCCAAGCTTGCTTCAACTCTAGGTCTCACTGAAGCCAACTCCCGAGCCCGACCCCAACACAAACACACCTTGTCAGGGGGAACTGTTCCCCTCCCACCTAGGAGGGGTGAGGGACACGCAGTCACTGCCTAGATCAGCCCGAGACTCAGGCACCAGCAGCATTCCAACAGCTTCGTCCGGAAAGTGCTTTTGGCAGCCTCACCTCTCGGGGAAGCTCGGCCTCCGGGCGCTCTGCCCCACCATCCCGGGGAGCTTGCCGGTGCTTCCTCAGCAGGACTCCCAGCCCTCCCTGGTTCCCCCCCACCCTGGCACGCACCTGCGGCACAGGGGCCCCCAGGCCCTGCATCCACCGCCCAGGAGCAACCCCCGCCCCCTTCTAGAGCTTACATGCTGAAGGGGCGCTGCGGGCAACGCTGGCCGCCTGCACTCTGGGAAAGAGCAGGGGGCGCCAGGCCAGCCCAGCAACCTGCCGGCCCTGGCGCCCCGCCTCGGTGCAGTCCCAGAGGCGGTGCCCACCAGGTTAATGCAGCCGGGAAGGCACTGGCCACGCTTCTCACCCCCGGCCGAGCCTCACCTTCTGGCAAAGGCGGCGTCAGCCACACCCACGTGCCGGTTTCCCACGACCCAGCCGGGAAGGAACGGAAAACCCAAGGAATCAGTCGGACTAGGCCCGGCTCATCCCCTCGGGGCCCCAGCTACCTTGGCAAAGTATGCCTGCAGACAAAGGCGGTATCCTCCGTGTCGCTAGCCCCCTCCTTTCCCTGGTGGGACCCTCCTTCCCCCGCTCAGGAATTGGAGGCATTGCCCCAGCACCCCTACCCCACAGAGGACCCAAGAAGGCCCCGCAGCTGGATACCCTGCGTGCAATGAGGCGGTGGGGCCGGCTCTGGCTGAGGCAACCCTGCCCAGACAGGGGGCTGTGTCACCCCAAGCCGAAGGAGAAGAGCCTCGGCCACCTCTTGCAGCCCCCTCACCGCCCTCTTCGATCAGAAGGGATGCACGAGAGCTCGGCCCTTGTAGGCTAACGCGCATCCGGCTTCAAGGACACCAGGTTGGGGGCGCTCCCTAAGACGGTCTTCACCCCCTTCCGCAGACGACGGAAGGAGAAAATCCCCAGCCAAGGACGCACGCCGCCAATCTACCCCCGAAACTTTGTGGGGCTGCCCAGTCTGCCGCCTCTCCAGCTGACAGGTGTGCCCTGCTGCGTAGCCCACACGCGGCGGGATGGAAACTTGCGCCCGGCTGCCCTCCTGGCCCCTCCGAGCCAGCAAGGGAAGGGGAGCCCAGGCCCGCGGATACGTGCGGCTGTGGCCCGGCTGACCCGCAGAACCGGGGCGCCGAGCATCTTGGTGCCTGGACAGATGCGAGCCCCCGGGCGGGCGTGGGGGAGGGAGAGACTCCAACCGGCCTCGTGCCCCCACCGTCGTCCGCCTCCTAATCCATTCACAAAACCGGAGCCGCAAGGGAGGAAGGGAGGAGAGGCTGGAGGAGCAGAGGATGGAGGAAGAAAGAGAGGAGGGGTCAGTGGGGAAGGGGCTGCAGGAACCGCCGCCGGGAAGCCTGGAGATGCCACAGCCCTCAGCCTGCCTCCCGGCGCTGGACGCGGCGCCCGCACTGCCGGGGGAGGGGTGGGGGTCCGCGGGGCTCGCCAAGAGGCACCCCGGAGCCCTGCGCGCCCGGGTCCTCCGCGCAGTCCCCGCGTGGCCCGCCCCTCCGAGGCGGCCGGCCGGCCGAGCCCGCGCTCACCGTGCCGCTGCTGCCCGCGCTCCGGTGCTCAGCAGGCCCGCGGCGGCTCCATGCCCCTCCTCCCGCGCCTGGCCTCCGCCGCGCCTCGCTCCACCGTGCGCCGCCGCCGCGCGCTCTGACTGACGAGCGCCGGCCCCGCCGAGCCGCCTTTAAGTACCGAGCGCGTGTCCGCCGGGAGAGGCGCCCTCCTCCAGCCCTGGGGCCGAGAAAGTTGGGAAGAGTGGGAGGGCTCCCCCGAGGGAGCACCCCCTTCCCGGCTCGGCCGGAGGAAGCTCCACGCGGCCGGCGCTCGGCGGGACGCCGGGTCGCGCGTGGACGCGGCTCCTCCTGGTCGCAGAGACTCGCGGGCTCTGCGCCCTCGGAAACCGGGTTTCTCCAACGAGGCGAAGGGCCGAGCTCCTCCGCGCTCGCCCCGGGGCCAGCTGCCCAGGGGGAGGCGGTCATTGTGCTCAACCCAGAACCTGGAGGGTTGTTAACTTTCAATATAACCCGTAGGGACTCCCAAAATTGTTAGTCTCCGTTCCTCTCTCCCCGCGCCCCGCTCTCTAAGCCTCGAAACCTACTCACCCTGCAAAGCGGGCGAGCGGATAGAAATCGTTCCCCGGTGCTGCACGCGGAGGGGCTGTTCGCTGTATGGAGCAACTCCCGAAACGCAAGACAGCAGAGCCTTCCAGCAAAAAGCGCAGAAGAGAATAATTGTCAAATAGAAAAGGACCGGTCAAAGAAGGTGTTAACAATTGTGACAAGCTTAGCTTTGAATTCCGCAGTGGGGCGCTGATGACTTTAAGGCTGTTTGAAAAAGCTGCAAATGGTTTTGCAGGAACCTTGGAAGTTCCGGTGTCTCAAAGCCAAAACCAATTCCCCCTCCTCCTTTTTACACCTTTCTTTCGGGCATCCATGATCTCCTACATTCCCAACTGACCTTATCGCCGGTGGTTTCCAGGTCCCTAGAAGGTGGTGCTAGACTTGGATGAGGTGGGGTGGGGTCGGGGAGAGTTGGGTGGGATGGGGAGAGGCGGGGTGGGGTCGGGGAGAGTAGGGTGGGGTGGGGAGAGGTGGGGTGGGGTCGGGGAGAGTAGGGTGGGGTGGGGAGATGTGGGGAGTTAGCGGAGGAAGCGAGTTTAGAATCAGCTGAACACACTGAGTATCTAAATCTCAGAAAAACTTGAAGAGAGTTGATAAAGACTAGTGAAAAATGAATTTACATGTTCTCCAAACACACGGGATAATTTCCATCACCTCTTCCCAAGCTGCAACAAATTGAGAGGAACCTGAGTCACAGTCTCCAACCTGCTCCTGTCCGAAGTCTTAGGGGCTCAAGGACTCGCCTGCCCACCCTCCCTCGCTCTGGGCCATGGCACTCACTCCTCGCTCCCCCAGGCAAGCAGAGACTCCTGGCACACCTACTCCACCCATGCCTATCTTGCCAGGCAGAAATCACATCATTTCACACTTTTGCTTGAGAAAATCATCACTAATACGCTACACGGTTTAAACATTTTTTTGTGTGTGCTTTTAAAAACACACAAAAGGGGGCCTTCTGGGTGGCTGAGTGGTTAAGTTTTCGCACTCTGCTTTGGTGGCCCAGGGTTCATGGGTTCAGATCCTGGGCGTGGACCTAGCACTGCTCATCAAGCCATGCTGTGGCAGTGTCCCACATAGAAGAACTAGAATGATTTGCAACTAGGATACACAACTATATACTGGGGCTTTGGGAAGGCGGGGGGGGGGGGAAAGAGGAAGATTGGCAACAGATGTTAGCTTGGGGCCGGTCTTCCTCACAAAACACACACATACACAGACACAAGTAGTGGACCCACAATGGGCATGTGTTCTGAACAACTTCAGAGTGGCTCTGAGAAGAGCTGATAGCGCACAGGTTGAGAGAGAAGCCCTTGCCTAAGAGGATGGCTCTGGAGTTGGTTCTGCCACTAGCTGTGTGACACGAACCTCAGTGCCTTCACCCCAGAAATGGCACTATTTACTTTACAGGGTTGTTAGAAGGACTGAAGAGCTAAGTGCTCAGTAAAGGTTAGCCCCAGTTAATTTCAACCAGAGAACGGCATCCGTTTACCGATGCTATGGATTCTACATGCCCATCCCTCCAGGATGTGACACTTGGTGACAGGAAGTTCAGAGATGAGTGTTAATGAAAAATGCCTTCTCTTGATTGCATTATGGGTTCCCAGAGCCTTGGGCCACCACCTCCACATCCGGGGTCATCACAGAGCCAAGAGTTGCCACAGGAGTGACTGGAGGAGCTATCTGGTCCTGCCTCCCACCCTCATCTGCAGTCTGCTACGTTTTGGGTCAGGGAAACAAGCAGGGGCTATGCAGGAACAAAAATGAGCACATCAGCCTGGTGGGGAGCCAATGCCCCAATTTAAAGAAGATGTCCTTGTCAGATGGAGGGCTCAGCATGGTCAGGGGCTCTGTTGTCAAGAAATGCAGATTTTTACGTGAAATCTCTTAATGTTTTAGTGTTGGCAACTATTTCAAATGTAGGGGGAGAATAACACTCCACAGGCCAGGCAAAATGTGTCTGTGAGTCATATCCAGCCACAGGCTGCTTGAAAGTGACCTGTTTAGAAGCTTAACGAATAGAGCAGCCAGTTTGGAAAGATCCCGTCTGCCCTCAGCAGACGGCAACATGACTTCTCTGGGTGCAAGTTTCCTGGGGCTGCTCCAGGATCATCTCATGCCCAGTTAATTCCTAAGGCTCCAAATTTGTCCTGCAGGCTTATTGCTTGCCTCACTCAGCTGGCTCTAGGGAGTTTTATAGTGGTGGGCTGGTGCAGCACCACCTCACTAGCCAATTAAAACCTCTTAAGTGAACAGCAGGTCCAGATGCAACATCATGAGAACGATCAACGCTCTGCCCATACCAATTGGCTTCGCCCCCTAAATGGCTTCCTCTTGGGGAGCAAATTCTCCTTTTCTGATCTGCTGGGCCAGCGACCTGGTGTTATCGGGCAGCTGGGAGAGTCTTTACCTTTGCGGCCAGTCTATGCCAAGGAGGATGGCTGTAATTAGCATCAACTTTTCGGCGGGTGCCCTTTTTGTATTCATCTTTTCAGGGGGAGATGGGTAGGTGAATCTTTAAGGGCCTGATAGAATAAAGCTCAGGTTTATCTCTGCTTACCACTGGGGATTTAGATATAGGACTAATTCCGTATTCAATCACTTAAAAATGTGAATTCAGATGGTGCTGAATTGGCTTTTACACAGGTTCCAGAGGATAAGCCTCCCTGTTTGGTTCGGCAGTAGAAGATTTGTGCGGCATTTCACAAACACTGAAGACCTGCTCTGAGCGGAGAACCAGGCTTTGGTCCCAGGAAGTCTCAGGCTGGTCCCTGTTATGTAGATGGTTATCTGCTTTGAAGACAAATACGCTTGAAAAATTATGTGACCGTACAAGGCAGTTTACAATTGATTGTGGATGACAGATCCAACTAGAAGAGTCTGAGGATTTCAGGAAAGAGATCTCTGAGCGGAATAGGCTGGGCAGAGTTCCATGGAGAACTTCAGCTGACTGTGTAGAGAGATAAGAGCATTCTAGATGGGAGAAATAGCTTAAGGACAAGAGCAGGTAGAGGAATGGGGGAGGTATTTTTGAAGGATAGCAAAGAGAGGCCTGGATGGAACGAGAAATTTACACAAAAGAACTTGCAACCCTGCCTGCTGTATAGCAAGTGCCGGATAAGTCCCAGCTGCTGAGAAGGATGCGAGGGGGACGCTGGAAGGCCTTGAGTAACCAAGTAAGGAGTCTGGCTCTTACCCTGCAGCTGATGGAGAATTATTGAAGATGTCTGAGCTAGGTACTAAGAGGCGACAAGTATTGTTTGAGGGCAGCTGAGGCGGTGGTATTTTGGTGTAAGGACTAGGAATGGGTGTAGGAGACCTCTTAGAAGGCAGATAAACCACAACAAAGAGCCTAGAAGGGGAAGCGATGAGAATTGTTGGCGCTGCCTCCAGGAAGTGGAGGTGAGGGCAGGCAGTGCCAATTACCTTGGGCACAAGTAAGGGTAGAGGTGAAGACATAACCCAGAGAAAGAGACTTCTACAGTTTGGAAGGTTGAAAGGGCCAAAGGCTTGGAAGGTTGAGGTAAGTGAAGCTGACAGTTCCACCTTTCCATCCAAAGATTTCACCTTTCCATTAATTTTCGAATCCAAACTCAGGAAATGCTCAAACACCTGCACCAACAGGAGTCTGCCATTCAGTCTCTCTTGTCATCACTTGATGGCACTTGGTGCTTGAAGCCGTGGGACAACCTGCCAGTAACCAGGTGCTGCTCTGCTCTGCTCCGCTGGTCTCCTAGAGAGCGACTGGGTGGAGGAGGGGAGAAGGACTATTCTCGCTCCACAGGCCGCCTCCTCACCCTCTGACCTCACGCTTCAGTGCTCTTCAGTGGCATCCAGCCCACAGCTTCCAGCGAAGCAAAGCGGAATAGGGGATGGCAGCCAAGCTACCAAGTCTCCCCCAGTCCCTCCAGGCTTCCTCCCGTCGGCCTCCCCTGGGCTGACCACAGTCCAAACCTCTTACAGCTAATGAAAGTGAATGTAAACTGCCTCCGAAGGGCAGCAGCCTGTGTCCCCCGCCGACTAAACAGGGCTTTCTCCTCAAGGCGGCCTAGTCTGCAATAGCAGTTAATACATAATGCAAAGTGGAAAGTGTGTGCCTTCACTACAGCAAGGCAGCTACTACCAGACAAAGTTATCCTTTCATACCTCTCCCTCTTACTGACAAGTACTCTGTAATCAGCAGCATTTCTAGGTGCCATGTTTGAAGAAGCAGGTGTGAGGACTTTTCTGTGCTGTAGTTACAATGGGGAGATTTTAATTCCAGTCTCTCTCTCTCTCTTTGGATGGAAGAGTCGTTTTCATTTCAAATTAAGGGGCTCTGCTCTGCTGGCAGCAAGCAGTCAGCCCCTGTGCAGGGCCAGGTTCTTTTATGCTGGCTTGAAGGTCAGGATTAGGAGGGCACACCAGAACGATACCGAAAATCAAACCAGACCTGCAGATGCTTTTCTCGGAATCCTGAAAGGGAAAACCTCTTCCCGGCCATCTTTCCTTTCTCTCCCTTCCCTAGGTGAATGCAGAAAAAAATCCAGAAGGTGATTTTCAAACATTATCTACCTTCTTGGTGAAATATTGTGCAGCTACTAAAAATTACGTTCATGAAGAGAATGTAGGAATATGCAAAAATGCTTATAATGCAATGCTAAGTAAAAAAGGTAGGATACAAAATTGTCACATATGAATGACTACATTTATGTTGTTGTTTTCTGTTAAATCCTATGAATTAAAAGGCAGGAGAGAAGTTCACCCAGATATTAAGATCAGGTTTGTTTGGGTGGTAGAACAATGGATTTTTTTTCTCTTTGCCTTTTTCTCTATAGCCTCCAAATTTTCTATTAATAGGTATAATAATTTTGTTATAAAAAGGTATTTTGAAATGATATGAATTGTGAGTTCACATAATTTCCTTCTAAGCTGGGGCTGCGTGGGGCACAGCCTTGATCGCATCTGCGTTCATGTGAGAAAGGTTTGGCCACCTCAACCCACAGAGAAAGCGGGGAAGTTGGGAGGGCCAGGATACAGGAGGAGTGATTTGCTTTATTTAAGTCCCTCCCACTGTTCCTTTGAGAGAATTTAGCAGGGAAGGGGGGCTATGTAGAGCTGGGCTGCTCATCCAGCACCTTCCAGTGAATCATAAAAAGACTCCTTCCTCCTGGCAACACAGCCCCAAGCAGGGCGCATGCTTTGCCTGGCACACCCCAGCTGGCGTCAGCCCCCACTCACCCCCTCATTCACACTCACAGTGATCCTGGGTAAGGGAGGGAGGCACCTGGAAATATGGGCTCTAGGAGTAACCTGAAAGGATGCTTTTCTTGAACAAAGTATTTCCAAGAATGATGATGTCAACAGCATTGCACTACTGCCTGAGGAGCCCCAGGGAGAGGTTCTCTCCTCTGCACAGAGGTCCTCCCTGCGCAGGTCCATGCCCACACGTGCTCATAACTCACTGCACACAAAATGGACACAAACTTGCTCCTTACGCAAGTGCACGCACACTTTCCCAGCCCTTAGCGGAACACAATCCCAGTCCACAGTCCCAGTCACCAGATCAGCAGGAGGGGAACAAATCGCTTAAGGTAAACTTGTTCCAAGTTCATTTGGCTGTTGTTATAATAGCATCAACCACAGTTCTTAAGTGTGCTGGCACTTTTGCCTTATGTCCTCTTTCTTGATTAAAGACATCATTAGTCACTGTCACAGAGGAGGTCCAAAGCTGGATCCCTCATAAAAGCAATTAGAGGAGAGCTGAGGGTAGGAGCAGTTCCCATCAGCTCCTTCGTGGGGAGGGATCCCCCCCAAAGTATGTCCTACTATTTTATTGGTTAGGACACCCCCGTAACACACACACACACACACACACACACATCGACACAATCTTCTTTTCTCACCAGATAAGCTAATGCAGTGGTTCTCACGTCTGGCTGCTGCACATTAGACTTTGAAAACCTGGGGAGCTTTTTAAAGAACACTAATGCCTGGACCCTATCCCAGATCAATTTAGTCAGAATCACTGCAGGGGAGCCCCAGGCCTGAATTTTTTTTTAATTCCCTAGATGATTCCATTATGCATTCAGGGTCGAGGACACATCCTGAAGATTCTCCTCAGCTGAGATTCGCAAGTGCATTTCTGGCACTGGGAGGACGGCAGAGAGCCAGCCAACGCCGGAGTATGCTCCAGAGCTCCGAGCGTCTATCCATCGTCCTCTAGCACCTCGTCTGCCACACCTTAGAAACTTAACGATGAACCAAAGAGCTATCAAACTGGAAGGAAAAAGGAAAAGGAGAATGGATGCTGATTTGAACTGGACCACAGGAGGGAGAGCCAGGGAGAAACACAGAGGAGGACGGGACCAGATGGGCAGGTTGGTCCCCACATCTCTGCAACGTACCTGGAATTGGATGGGTAGAATCTTTTCATTGGCAAAGGTGCTGTCTGCTTTTTCCAGGAGAAATGGGGGAAACCAGCCAGCCCTTGTCAGTGAGAGGACAGAGCTGCCAAAACCCACTAGGATTAGCTATCATTTTCTAAACGACAGAACCTCTGCACTTGGGGGGCCTTTCCCACCCAAAGGATGGGTTAGGGTGGTGAGTCTAACTGTTCTCTTTGGAGGCATGGAGACCCCATGACTATGTCTCTCACGTGGTCATGGCCTTGGCCACGGAGCAATACCCACAAGGCTGATGCTGGAGGTTTGCAGTCTCTGAACAACACCGACACTCAGTGTCTCTGGGAGCAGGGGACTCAGCCCACGCCCAGCTCTTTGAAGCATCGGCACTACCATCTTTTAGTAAAGACAGCCCAACTTTAGGATGGCCCTTCCCTCGGGTTAATACGGTCACCATAGGTTTTGAAGTTTCCAAAGTGGTGTGTGGACTAATAGAGGGGTGTGTATGTGGGGGGCTTGTTCAAGTTCTGGAGACCCTGGAAGTGCAGAGCAGGCGGCTTTGTTCTCCGCTGCGCCAGGCTGCCTGTGCATGTGACAACTAGGGCTGCATGTCAGAAAAGCCCCACCCAGGCACTGTTCTGAGCTCTTAAGGCAGTGGAGATTAAATCTTACATCATTTAATAAGCCACTTAAAGGCCCAGCAGCTTCTCCTAGTTCCCCAGCAGAGAGGGTGACTGCCCTCCCCTGCCATCAGCAGCCCTCACCCTCAGCCGCGCTGCATCTCTGTGAAGGAGTTGGGTGCTGGCTGACGGGTTCATACTAGGAACTACCAGTGAATAAAGGAAGATGTTCCTCTGCTCGAGTGCACTCACGTCTCCCCCCTTTTCTCTTTCTCTTCTCATTTGCGAGAATTTACCTCTCTGGACCTTATTTTTCCGTTCTGCAAAAGATGGCCATTAATTCCAGTCTCATTTTTTCCTCTCAAGGAATGGCATGGAATAGAGCTATGAACGTATATATGTAAGATCAGTTTAAAGTGATCCATTGTTATCATTCTGCAAATGAAATCTGAGAACTAAAACCCTGCTTCCAGGAGATAAAAGGGTAAAACAAACCAAAAACAACAAGCCTTCAAAGGGGCATTTCTGGGCTCTGATTGGAGCTCATGGGAAGACTTGTTAGTTTCTGCGTTGTACAAACACACACACACACACACACACACACACACACACAAGCTGGCTCTCTGCCTCCTCTGCTCCCAGGGAGGCAGTCTTAGGTGTCTGCTACTGTAGCCACTGCCAGAAAGAAGAACGGCCTTTCCATAAGCCATTTACGAAAGCAGTCCAAATACGGGAGCCAGTGGGCTGGGGAGCTTCAGCGAATCTCGTCTTCAGCTGCTGTGTGAACTACAAGGTCAAACACAAGCCATATAACAAGCTGTGGTGGTTGAGATTGGGTTTTGACATACAAGGACACTATTTAAATGGAATCAGGGCTGAAGTTTAACTTGATGTAGGTGGTCCATTTAAGCAAGAAGGGAACCACTTTCTTTCATTCTTGTTTTTGCTGAGGAAGATTTGCCCTGAACTAACAACCATTGCCAATCTTTTTTGTGTGTGTGAGCCGCCACCACAGTGTGGCCACTGACAGACGCATGGTGTAGGTCCACACCCAGGAACCAAACCCAGGCTGCCAAAGCAGAGCATGCCGAACTTAACCACTAGGCCACTGGGGCTGGTCTGGGAACCACTTTCTTGTCCTCACTTACATTAAGAACAGTTGTTTACCATTTGGAAATATAGCATCTATTGCATAGCAGCAAAGCATAGTGGTTAAAAGCCCAGCCTTGGGAGCCAGGCTGCCTGGGTCCAAATACTGGTTTGGCTACTTCTCACTAGCTATGGAATCTGGGGCAAGTAATTAGCCTCTTGTGTGCCTCAGTTTTCCCATCTGTAAAACAGGGGTACCTACCTCACAGGCCCAGTGCGAAGACTTGGTGGACTAGTGTAAGTCCAGTGCACAGAAAATAATAAACTCTTTATAGTGTTAACTGATCGTTGCGTCCAGCGATTTAGAGCTACAGAGATCATGCATCCCAGGTTTTACAGGATGAACCTGATACTCTGAGGGCCATCAGCCCCTATGTCTTGAGTCTGGTTTGGAAACTGTCGTCACTATCCTGGGGACATTCCACACCCAGACAAAAGCTCCTTAAGGCTCAAGACAGAGTCTCAGAGTCAGAGCTGAGTCTGGTAAAGCTCAGGACTTCTCTCCAGGATGAGTACTTGTAAGCCACTAACTTGTACTTGTAGCTGGGCTACGGCTGCTGGCGAGTGTCCTTGCAAAGTGTGTTCTTGTGCCCCTATTGGTGGTTTTGGTTCACAGAAAACTCCAGTCTCTGAAGCTGTCCTAGTCCTTAATTACTCAGAAGGAGTGTCAACACTTTGCTGTGTAGACTGAACCTGTATTTCACGGGGATTAAAGCAACGTCAGCTGAGGATGGGGAATTGCGGATGAGCACAAACTTTCTGGTGGACATTTTGGTACTAACATCTAAAATGTTCATACCTTTCTGATCCAGTGTTCTAACCTCTTAGGACTTATCCTATAAAACCCTTCAGTATGCAAGGAGTTATGCTGAGATTTGCTGAAGAGTCGTTGGAAAGTAGAAACAATTCAGCTGACTCTCGAGACCAATGCTTAAACCAGCTGTAGCTCATCTCCACAGTGGAAGACGTGCCGCCGTCGCAAAGGAGGGGATCTGGACGCACTGACAGGAGAGTGTCTCCAAGGTATAGGACGAGGAAAAAATACATGGGACACTATTTATGATAATAATTCTATTTTTGTTTCTGAAAGCAGTAATGTATGTTAGTGTTCACTTGGGAAGAGGGTGAAAGGACAAGAAAGATCTGGAGGGATCTACAGTTTGTCAGTGGTAAAGTTGGGGTAGGAGTGGAGGTGTGATCGTGGAAATTTGTCTTTCTCTGTTACACCATATACAATAAATTTGTTATAATTCATATAACATGTAATCATAAAGCACACACACACGCACACACCCCCCGAAGCAGCCAGGGCATCTGCGCTGAGGGCTCTCACTCTTAGCGAGGGCAGAGGGCCGGCACAGGGTTGTCGGTAGGCAGCCCTCAGCACGTGTCAGTGGAGATCAAACCACATCTTCATGGGACGCACATGCTGCGGCTCATGTGTATACATGAGCTCCTGACTTTGCTTTCCAAACTGTGCTCTAGTTGAAAGGTTTCTGCTTCTGTACTCCCTTTGCAGGGGAAAGGCTCCATAGTATGCAACAAATGTTCAGAATAGTCTGGCTGGGACCCAGGAGACTTGGGGCCAAATCCCACCCAAGAGGGATAACAATAGCTTGCCTCCTTGTTCCATGACATTGTTGTGAGAATCAGACAAGTTTATGGATGAAAAACGACTTTCCAAACTAAAGGAACAGAGCACTGGGTCTTGCTATTCCATGCCCCAAAGGGACATCAGAGGGTCCTCTGGGGGAGGGGGCAATGCCCGAGCCCTCCTGGTAGCATGGACCTACTGAGTCAGCATGAAGAACTGTGGGGAGGGACAATGGGATGACTTGCCAGATGATAGTGGCGCAGCCCCTTCCAGGGCTGAGGGGGAGGGTCTGCCTTCCCTCTTCACTTGCCAGCCTGCGAGGGGTGTGCTGAGCAGAGCCCTGAGCCCACCAGCAGGGGAGACGCAGCAGCCAGGATTCTCAGACAAATTCCCAGCCCTCAGGCAGCAGCGACTCCGTTCCAAGCAGAGCGGTGCATGGCAGAGGAGCCGGCTCTGCAGTGAGGCTGCTACATGTGACTGCAGAGTGTCTGTAGATGCAGAACTTGCCGGAGGACACAGCCAGGCCCTCAGAGGTCATGCCTGCAGCCGTCCAGGGGGAAGGGGAAGACCCTCCAAGGTCAGGGAATAGCGGCTACCTCTCACAGCCCACCCTGGGACTCAGACCCCGTTTTTGACTCTCTCTCTTGCCATTGAAATTCCAGCTGAGATTTTGGAATTCCATGCAGAAGGACTGCAGAAACCAGTCTGGTTTTGTACAGGTCAGATGAATCATCCTCTAACTGATTCCTACCAATTGATCAACTTTCAGATGTCCTAGCCATCCCTCCACCGCAGCAAACGGCTGGCAGAGTCACAGGCAGGTGGCAGGCGACGCTCCATTCACTCCCCCTCTCACAGACAAAGGGATGGAGCTGCGGGGTGGACTGAGGGCAGAGCAACACATTTGCCTTCCTGTTTCTTCTCGGGCCAATGAGGAGAAACCGCTGCTGCCAGAGAAGGGGGAGGGTGGTGAAAAGAGATGACATTCACCGCTTCATTTCGATTGAGAAAAAAACAAAGTGGCTGGGATTGCACTCCTTTTGGTTGTATGTATTTCCCATTTTACAGCATTTATCATCTTGGCCTCAAAGCACTTCTCAAAAACAAGCTGCAGGGCTTCAGGTAGAAATAGGTCTGTGGCTGCGCTCCTTGCTCAGAGTGGTCCACAAGGCTCGATGTGATCCAGAGCATCACCTCCCTCCCATAAGCCCCTCCACTTCCCTCTTGCTCACCCTGCTCCAGACACTCTGGCCTTCCAGCTCTTCCTCAAACCTGCCAGACACACTCTCACCTCTGGGCCTTTGCACCTGCCATTCTCTCTGCCTGGAATGTTCTTCCCCTGAGTATCTTCATGGTCGCTCCTTCACCTTTTTCTGATCTTTACTCAAATATCAACTTCTTACTGAGGCCTTCCCTGACAACCTATCTAAATCTACAGCTCCCACCCATATGCTCCTCATCCCCCTTCCTTTTCCTTTTTTTTGAGGAAGATTAGCCCTGAGCTAACATCTGCTGCCAATCCTCCTCTTTTTGCTGAGGAAGACTGGCCCTGAGCTAACATCTGTGCCCATTTTCCTCTCCTTTATACATGGGATGCCTACCACAGCGTGGCATGCCAAGCGGTGCCATGTCTGCACCCAGGATGCAAACTGGGGAACCCCAGGCCACCAAGGCGGAATGTGCGCACTTAACTGCTGGGCCACGGGGCTGGCCCCTTTATTTTTCTTGATAGTATTTATCACCATTTGACATTCTATTTTCTAATTTATCTTACTTATTGTCTGTCTCCTTCCCCTAGAACATAACCCTCCCCCGAGGGTAAGGGCTTTGTCTGTTTGGTTCACTGCTGTGTTCTCAGAGCCTGGGGCAGCATCGAGCACACAGTCGGTGCTCAATAAATTGCTGTCTGTGATTTGCTTGCCTACTTTCCAGTCCCTGGTCCCTTGGCCGTTATACATGGATGGGTGGGCAGAGCCACAGGAAAGCAGAGAAATGGAAAAGAGAGGTGAAGAAAGGAGAAGAATATTAGGAAATACGGAAAAGTATGTGTGTGGAGAGATGATAAGGAGCAAAGTGAAAGTTAAGAGATTGCTGACTAAATAACAGAGGACTTGTAGAGGGACAAGTCTGTGCCAAGGAGGAAGAACAACACAGCCGAGAGGGAAACTCTCCAGAACGTCCAGGAAACCTAACCTGAAGCAGCGGTCGAGGCTTGGGCAGCAGGCCTGGGGTTTGGCTGCAGCCACAGCTCTGGGGCCCCTGCAAGTCTCTTGCTGCAGTGCCATCCTCTGTGGGCCAGGGAGCTGTGGACAGTGGGCCTGGAAAGGGGAGGAAGAAACCAGGAAGGGAAAGAAAGGAGAGATGGAGGGACGGGGTCAAGAAAAAGACCACGTGAGCGATCCAGGGAGTCTGGGTGACAGCCTGCTAGACAATGGAGGGGACTGAGGGTGAGAGGCCAGGAGCACTTTGACGGGAGAGGTGGAGGGAGGGGAGCGAAGGGGCAGCAGGGAGAAGGTGGCCTGGGAGGGAAGAGCTGGGCAGAGGTGGGAGGCAGGCGTCAGTGTGTTGCTATTACATGGATCCAGACACGCCCCACAGGCCCAGTGCAGGAAAGTGTCACTATTGCTCCTGCCATCTGCCCCTGGAGTTCTGTGCCTTTTTTCTTTTTTAGTTTTGTGGGGGGTTTTTTGAGGGGGGAGATTGTTCCTGAGCTAACATCTGTGCCAATCTTCCTCTATTTTGTATGTGAGATGCCACCACAGCATGGCTTGATGAGCAGGTGTGTAGGTCCATGCCCGGGATCTGAACCCTTGAATCCTGGGCTGCTGAAGTGGAGAACGTGAACTTAACCACTATGCCACCGGGCCAGCCCCTAGTTTTGTGTTTTTATTATCCTAAAGTTCTCAGTTCTCATGCTTTCCCAAGGATGGAGATATATATGAAGATAGTGTATATATATGATATACATATATACATAAACATTTGGGAGAATTATTTAATAACTTGGAAATGTTTTGGTCATGTATAGGAGGGTTACATTACAGTATCTTCCCCTTGAATTTGGTACCAAGGTCAGAAAAAGTCACTCTTTGAAATTGAATCCATCAAAATCAATAAAGAACAGATGCTTTCAGCTACTTGTCAAGTACAGTCAGCCCTCCACATCCAAGGGTTCTGATATGGAGGGCTGACTCTTTTGGTATCCCCGGGGGTCCTGGAACAAATCCCCCGTGGACAGCGAGGCATGACTGTAATTCAAATTAAGTAGGCAGTTTATAAACGGAGACACAGGGACTAGGATGCTGCATAAGGCACTCCCCAGGAGACCAGGTTTTCAGATTAGAGAGTTTCTCAGTCTAATCAAGGTGATCAATTAGGATATGTCCTCAGAATGGGAATGCATTAAATGCAAAGTGGGTTGTAAGTTAAATCATCTAACATATTCAATCTGATTATGTGAGGAGGGTTGTACGGCGTCTAGTTAAAAGAAGACCAACAAACAAGAATTTCTGTATATCCAGGTGGTCCCAAGGAGGGTCTTCTCTGATTTGAAAGCCCTAATCTTGATTTTCTAAACAGCCTTGATTTGGAGAATGGAAATTAATCCAGCCGCCCTAGCTGAATGGAAATATTCCTTAAAAACATCTGCCTGCCTTTGTTCTAATTCTTTGCTAAGCCAACTTGTGATCCACACTGTCTGTAAGCTGGCCTCTTTAGAGGCGTGCCCACCACAAAGGTTCTAAGCTAAGAACTGGGTCTGTGATCTGGCCAGAGGGAAGCAGCCTGCTGTTAACTGGCAAACGGGCATGCTCAGATACAGATCCTCAGTCAGCTGAGTTTTTGGAAATTGTGTTTTGGTTCCCCTGGGCCTGGTCACCCCAGAGAATGGGGATAAAATCTTGTAAGAAATTCTACACGCAGCCCTGCAAAGCTGAGGACTTGACCAAGGAGCTCTGGGTTAGCCTCGTCAAGGTGCTGACAACAGGGAGGGCTTGTCTGAAGCAGCCAGCCAGTTTCTCCTTTTTGTCTTCTCTTTTAGCTGCAATCAAAATGCAGTGGCCAAAACATACAAATAAATAAAGAGGAGTCCACAGTGCCACATCTGAAATGATTTCAATAAACCTGGTATCAGGTCACCAATACACAACGCGCTGTGCAGCACGCATTTACATGGCACTAATCCATGGTCTAAGCGTTCATCTTTCCAAAGGCGCAGAGGACTGGACGCAGGACATAAACTCTCTCACCCGAGATGTGTGTGGCTCTCTTCTCCTATAATCAGGGGACCTCTATGCAAACAGCGGCAGGGGGAGCGAAGGAAAATGGCCCGAGAGGACAAACACAGAGCTTACCCTTCTCTGGAAGATTCAACCAGCTTGATTCTCTTTCTAGAGATCAAGTTCTCCTCAAACCATAGCTTTCCATCTCAATAGGAGAGGACCAGATTCAGACCTGTGATTCTTTCCAGCCAAGATCATTTTATTCAATTTTGCATGTTTTGATAACGGTTTCCTTCCCCTCCCTACCTCCAACTGCATCTCCATACTCCAAAATGCCTCTTGAGCAGCCTGGGATGACTAGCTCCGGCAGCTCTCATTATCACAAGGACGACAATCTCACCAGGAAAGAATATCAACATATGCAACATATGGGTGGCCAACCTCTTTTACTCAAGTCGCGAGAAGAGAGTGGTCAAATAATCAAAGTCTGTGAGCTGTGTTAAAAATATATTTCCATCAGGTAGACATCCTTTTCTAAATGCTACAGGACAGTGAAAAATGTGCAGATTAATGAGATTTGTAGTCTTTTTTAACGTCACACACTTTGAGCTGGATGCAGGATGGCTAAACAGATGCTTTAGGAAGGTCAGCCTGAAGACATAAATGACCAGAGACATACAGCCACCTCCAGGGTCAGCCATACTGCCAGCACCAAAGAGGCAGTGGGGCCATCTGCTGGAAGCCTTGGGCACTGCTCTGGCTGCTTGGTCCCTCTCTGCCTCCTTGATGTCCTTTGAGCCAGGTCTATGGCAGGACCACGATCTTTTTCTCCAGCTTCTGTGGTGGGAACAGGAAGTTTCTCATTATCTCATCCAGCTCTTCCAGGGCCAGTTGGGCATGGAGTTTGGCCACGTCATCGGGCTCCAAATGTACTACATGTTTCAGCAGGTGGTAGAGATCCTTGAGGACGTCCCTCAGAACCTGCACAAGAGAGAAAGAGTCAGGACCAGCTGCCTGCTGTGCCAACATTTCTCAGAGCGACCTAAGTGCCTTCTCCTGTCTGAGGAGTCCTGTGAGAGGACCCACAGGCTCCCTTAAGAAGATAACACATGGCCCTCTCAGGCTGGACATGGAGGGAGGGGAAGCTGTAATGACATAGATTTCCCTTTGGGTTTCTCACACCCTTGACCCCTCACTTCACTGGCCTTTGGGGCTGCTCCTCCCCTTTAGCCCCAGGCCCGAGTATAGATCTCAGACCTCCTTCTGCAGTCCCAAAGCATGGCACAGACCTCGGAACCACAGACAGGCAACACTGCCCAGATACGGTTGTTTCTAGAGCACGATTACCAGCATTTTCCCCTCTAGCTCCCACAGAGCCTTCTGCTGACACTCACAGAGCAGGCATCTACCGTATGAAATCCAGCAGAATATTTCTTCAGCAATCATGCCTTTCCTTGCTACTGCTTTAAAATTTTTCCACCACAGTTCCATTTCCAGGCCCTTCCCCAAGTCACTATAACTTTTTTTTTCCAAGTGCAGCACTGCATTGGGAAAAAAGAAAGCCTCCACAGCCACAGCCACACTCGTTTGTTATGTCCAGTGCTCTGATCTTCGCGTCTGATATGGAAGGGGGCACTGCCAAAGCACCTACTCCTGGGAGCTCCTAATTTCCTCCCAAATCCTCCTAGCTTGGGAGCTAGAACTTCTAGCAAGAAAAAGATTTCAAAAGAACAGGGAAACTCAACGTAAGGGGCCTCAGGGGTCATCTAGTCAAAGCAGGGACTGAAGACACTAGGGCACGGGGGGTTACATGACTTGTCTCTGGCTGCTCGTGAAGTAACTTCTAATCCAGGGCTCTTTGTCTCAAAAGCGACTATTTTTTGGATCAGGTACTGTACTAGGTATATCCCGTATACTATCTAATCTTTATGCCACTTATAGAAAGGAAGGTTAGTAGCCCCATTTTACAGATGAGGAAACAGAGGATTAGAGGGTTAAGTAACCTTCCAAAGTTACTCAGTTAAAAAAAATGATGGCACCAGATTTTAAACATCCACAGCCTGTGTTCTTATTTATTTTTATTGAAAAGGTAATACAGTACCAAAAAGTACATATTAAAAAATAAATCTCTCTTCTACTCCAGACTCCTAGTTTCCCTTTTCAGAGGATATCATTCTTAATTGTGAGAAATATTCCAGGTGTTTACAAGCATATATATGTACAGTCATGTGTTGCATAATGTTTCAATCAACAATGGACCGTATATATGACAGTGGTCCCAGAGATGAGTACCACGTAGCCTAAGTGTGTAGTGGGCTGTCCCATCTAGGTTTGTGTAAGTTCACTCCATCATGTTCACACAATGACGAAATCTCCCATCGTTAAGTGATGCATGACTGTACATGCCTTTTTCCCTCTCTTTTTTAAAGCACAGAATTATATCTTACACTCTTATGTACCATGATTTTTCCCCCCACTTAACATATTTTGAAGACCTTTTGTATAATTGGCACATACAGAAATAACTTTTTTTTTTTAATACCTGCATAGGATGAATGTCACACAATTTATTTACTCACTCTCCCAGTGAAAGCCATTTAAGTTGGTTCTTTTTGGTTTTTAAAGATTTTATTTTTCCTTTTTCTCCCCAAAGCCCCCCAGCACACAGTTGTATATTTTTAGATGTGGGTCCTTCTAGTTGTGGCATGTGGGATGCCACCTCAACATGGCTCGATGAGTGGTGCCATGTCCACGCCCAGGATCCAAACTGGCGAAACCCTGGGCCACCGAAGTGGAGTGTGCGAACTTAACCATTCGGCCAGGGGGCCGGCCCCTAAGTTGTTTTTTTTAATCTTTTGCTATTGCAAATATTGCTGCAATAAACATTCTGATACCTAAGTCTTTGCGACATACAAGTGTATCTGTAGGACAAATATCTAGAAAATGAATTTCTAGGCCAAAGAGTAATAATGCACACTTAAAATTTTTTTTTTTTTGTGGAAGATTAGTCCTGAGCTAACTACTGCCAATCCTCCTCTTTTTGCTGAGGAAGACTGGCCCTGAGCTAACATCCATGACCATCTTCCTCTACTTTATATGTGGGACGCCTGCCACAGCATGGCTTTGCCAAGCGGTGCCATGTCCACACCCGGGATCCGAACCGGCGAACCCTGGGCTGCCGAGAAGCAGAACATGCACACTTAACAGCTGCGCCACTGGGCCGGCCCCACACTTAAAATTTTGATAGGTAAGGCCAGAGAGGTTGCAATCATTTACATTTTTATCTACCACTATGAAAATTCTGATCTCTCCATATTCTCATCAGTGCTATATATTGGAAACCCTTTATCTTTGCTAATTCAGTAAGTAAAAAATAGTATCTTGCTGTTTTAAATTTGCATCTTTCTAATAAATATATAAATTATTTGTATTTTTTTTCTGGTACATGTAATTGAACTTTTCCTTATTGATTTGTAAGAACTCTTTGTATATGAAAAAAAAAGAGGTCCATTATCTATCATATGAGTTGTAAATATTTTTCCTTCCAGTGAAGAAATTTACATTTTTGATGAAGTTAAATTTATCAATTTTTTCCTTTATGGTTTCTGGGTTCTGTATTTTAAAAAAATAAGCCTTAGAAGAAATAGGGCCTACAATCTTAGCTACTATGTTACGCTGTGGTCTTTCTATTTATCAATTATGCTACCCACATGCTATCAAGTTGGGTTTATTTCACTATATGCAAACATCTCTGGCAATAACTGGTTCAAATAGGCTCCAAAAATTTATGTCACTACTTTGAACTTTAAGAGCTGGCTGTATATTGAAGGCTGTGCCAATGTATAATTTCAAAAAGGGAGAAAAATCAGAAAACAAGAAATAGGAGAATGTAGACAGTCATCCATTCTTTAATTTTTATGGCTTTTTATAAAAATCATATAATAAATATATATATAATAGCCTAAATACTATAAACATGGACTATCTCTGCAAAAATACATTAAAAAACTGATTGCCTCCAGAGAGGGAAACTGGGGAAGAATGGGGGAAATTATATACTCTTTTGTACCTTTTAAATATTGCATTATGAATATATCACCTATTAAAATATAAATAAGCTTTTCATTTAACTGAATTAACTACTAGACAAAGATTTTCCGAAGGCCACGTAGCAGGTACAACAGAAGTAGAACCTGCCCTTAAAAGGCTTCCAGATATGACATGTGCACACAGACAACACAGAACAGAGCACGGTAAGTGTCCTCAAGAGCACAGAGAGTGAGGAGAGTCAGAGGAAGGAGAGGTCACGTTTTAGGAACAGGAAGTGAACTGGAAATGGTGAACAGAAATGATGGGAAATGGTAACTCAGCAGGTAAGTACATGGTCTGCGCCCAAGGTCCCCTGAGCATTCTGCACAAGTACACTATGTAGCACCACACATCTTGGACTTGCTAAAGAATAAAGAGCCCTTTTGATATTCTTGATCATCTTTTGATATTCTTGATCAGCCCAGGTACTGGGGAGTGGAAGGAGGAAGGGAGGGGAAAAGGAGTACACCAAGCAAGCTCCCCAGGCCACCTGCTGGTCTCCCTCTGGCCCCTGTTCTCCAGCTGTGTGGGCCTTCTTTCTTTCCTTATCTGAGCAAAGCTCCTTCCCAGTCAAGGCCTTCGCATCTGCTGCTCCCTCAGCCTGGAGGACTATTTCATTTCCTCTTCACCTACAGCTTCTCCTCAACCTCAGCCTAAAACGCCACTTCCTCAGGAATGCCATCCCTAACCCCCCCTCGGCAAGCCTTCCTACCCTGCTTGTAGTTCTGTTTGTAGCCCCATCACAATGATAATTTAAATATTTATTGTATAATTAGAAAAATGTTTTCCTCACTAGATCACATGTACAATTGACACTGAGGCCATGTCTTGCCTTGTTCACACTGATGTAATCCCAATGCCTCATACAGTGGCTGGCACATGGCAGACACCTAAAAAGTATTTATGAATCAAAGAAGGCATGCACGCATGCTACTCTTAGCCAGTCTCTCACTTGGTAAAAACAAAAAATTCTAAGGACATCTATTGAAACAAGGCCAGACAACCAGGGCTGGCTTGATGAATGTGTGACCTGTGCAGTCATACAGGGTCCCATGATCAAGAGCGCCCCAGGCCTGGGTTTAATGATCTGCTGTTGCCGTCTTAAAATTCTTAATAATTTTATCTTTGAACTTGTGTTTTGTAAGTGAAGTCTAAGAGCATGAGTGTGAGCAGGGGACATACGCCCAGTATGCGTGTCCGCCATTCTTTGCCAGTGCATTCGTATACAGCGTTCGCCATGCCCCAGGAGCACAGAATTCTGATGGACCCACAATGTGTGGGAGTTCAGCAAGACTCAAAGCCAGCAGAAGGGGAGCATGTGTGTTATGTTTACGACTGAGCAAACAGAGGCACTGAGGGCCCAGCGACACCACAGATTCCATTCAACCCAGAACTTGCTTCAACCCAGGAAGAAGGCAATGGCTTTCTCAGGAACATGGACAAGTAAGGAACCCTATCGTATCTTTCATACGCTTCCCTGCTTCAGCCAACCATTTACACTGACATGATGACACAGAACAACCCATCGTTCTTGTTCCTTTCAGTCCTCCTGATTCATCAGTAAACTGAAGGTAAAGAGTTGGAAGAATGTGCATGTATCAAGAAGTGAAACGGGCTGGCCCCGTGGCCGAGTGGTGAAGCTCGCGCGCTCTGCCTCGGCAGCCCAGGGTTTTGCAGGTTCGGATCCTGGGTGCGGACATGGCACCGCTCATCAAGCCACGCTGAGGCAGCGTCCCACATGCCACAACTAGAAGGACCCACAACTAAAATATACAACTACGTACTGAGGGGGTTGGGGGAGAAAAAGCAGCAAAAAAAAAAAAAAAGAAGATTGGCAACAGTTGTTAGCTCAGGTGCCAATCTTTAAAAAAAAAAAAAAGAAGTGAAATAAATACAGTTGAGTTAGTTTTGTGCAGAGTTTCCACTGGCCAGCTAAGAAGGAAATACATACGCTTGTACAAGCTACAGAAGACAAACTGTGTAATTTCGGTGATCCCACAGATGAGTTCAATGCTCTTATATTTGCATTTAAAATCGGCATTGCACAATACAAAGATGAACAGTAAAATTCATGCTCATAATTTAACATTTAAAATTTTCTCTACTTAGAACAACATTAACAGCAAATAATAAATGCCATGACTAGCTGAGGCAGAGAGACTATGGAAGAAAGGAAAACACTTTATACTTTAAAGTGTTTTAAAGTAACACTTTCTTCTCATGTTTTGAACAAGGGATCCACCTTTTCATTTTGCAGTGGGCCCCACATATTATGCACCTGGCCCTGCAGACAACTCTCCGTGCTCCTTGCCCAACGTCACCACATTAAATGCCCGAATCCTCTGAGCAAACCTCATAAAGATGCTGCCCCATCTCCACTATGCAGTTGTCTCCTGGGTTTTCTGAGAGCTGCTGAGACACAACAGGAGTCAGGTCTCCTAGCCCAGGTACCTGACTCTAACTGCGGCACTAGCCCCACTGCCCTTTCGTAACCTCTCTCTCTTTCCTGGAGGCTGACAGTGTGAAAAGCAGAGATGCTTCCGGACAGAGGATGATTCCCCGTAGCTCTGCCTCATGATTACTCATTCAATAATCATTATGAAGAGCCTACTTCGTGCCCAGGCAGTGTGCTGGTGATGAAAAGATGAATAATGCAGGAACCCTGCCCGCTGGCAGCTACAGCCTAGTGGGAAGGCAGACATACACGCCAGACAGTGTGATCTCCACTCTAAGAGATAAGCGTGGGTGCTTCTGTGGAAGCAAAGGAAGCGATTTCTGCCTGTGGAGGGGGGTGAAGGGGCCTTCACTCTGACTTTATCTGTAGCCAATGGGTGGCACCAAGGAGTGCTTTAAGGAAGCTTTCGCGAGTCCCCTCACCCTCAAACCACCTCAAATAAATGCAGATTCTAAGCAAACCCGGCATGGTTGTTATGTGAATACAGCTTAAAGACAAGTCTCCTAACACTCTACCCTACGGATTATAGGCCAAAATGTCTCTTATATAGAAATTCTACAGTTCCCACTGTTTATTACAAGGTCATCTTTTTTTCTTCTTCTAGAATCATCTTTCACCTAGGCAGAAATATATTAGAGATTTTTTGCCAGGCCTCCTAACATTCAAAGTAAGGTTAGCTTTTAGTTGTTAAAAAGGCACTCTGTTCTGCTGAGGCTCTCTCTCCTTTCCTGGTGTGGGTAGGAATTTCCCCTTAGCACTGCTGTAGCCTTACAGTAACAACAGTGCTTGTGCAAACACCACTTCATACCTGAGGGTGCTGAGCTCCTTGTTATCAGTTCCCGGATCTCCTTTTTTAGGTAACTGAGTGTTAGGCAAAGGCTCCTTCTTAATTAATGGGTTTATCTTAGCAACCCACCCCCATACGGCTTCTCCCCAATCCCTCGAACGCTGGGGATCCCACACATCACAGGACTTCCTCTGGACTCCCCAAGGATCAAAGCTTCCCGCCAGCCAGGGATTGTCACCAAATCCCATGGATCAGGGGCTGAATACAAGGAGAGTTCAAAGGTAAAGTTAGTCACAGGAGCCTCTGTGGTGGGCAGGATATAGGCAATCCCACGGAGCAAACCTCTCATTAAGAGTTCAACACACCTGCTCTTCATCCCCCCACGCATCAAGGCCCAAGGACTCCAGGGAAAGGTGGAGGGGGCACAGGTGTGAGTCGGGGTGGGCCAGGGGTATCTTAAAGAAGTACCCAGATGCCTAGTCTGAAAACTCTTTGGAAAAGGGTGGGGTTCAGATGCTTTCTTAAAAGAATTCAGAGTGTGAGTGCAACACACACACACACACACACACTCTCTCTCTCTCTCTCTCCTCCCCTCCCCCTCCCTCTCCAGACCCCAGTTCCCTGGAGCACACAAAGCTGATGCTTCAGGGACAAGGGCAGTCTTTACGGTTAGATTTGGCTTAGAAAAGACCGGATGAGGCACAGCACACTGAAAAGGGAAGGTGTGAGCAAAAGGCTGCCCTGGGCACACAGGTGCACTTTCAATGGAAAAGCAGGAAAAGAGTGTGTGACTCTTTCAATGAGCTTGACTGGAACATCCCCAAAGTGACTGTTGTATCTTTGAGTTAAGATCAAAAGAGGAAATAAATGACAAACATCTTTCTTCTTTTTAATTCCTAAATTTATTTATTTATTTGATTGTAAAAGCAATATAACCACAACCCAGAATATCTGGGAAATAGATGAAGGAAAAAAAGTCTCTAGTCAAACCACCTCTCTAACACAAGCTCCATTAGTAAAGACATTTAGTAATTAGTAGATTCATTTACATTTTTAAAAAATTATTTTAATATTTTAAAAGTCATTTTCACTTCAAGGTGATTTTACAAATGGAACTCAGGTGTATGAAATTGCTATTCTTCTGTTATTATTATGTGGGATCAAGACACAATATAAAGGGTCACAAACAAGACATTTACAGAAATAAGAACTCTGGAAAGATGTGATCCAGCAGAGGATTTTCCATCTATACTTCCGTAATATTTAAGGGGAAAATGGTTTGCTAAATATAAAAGGATAAAGTTAAATGCTAGCATACATGAATTGTATTTAGAAATTCAATCTTCTACAGAGCCAATAGATGAGGCAAAAAGATCAGAAAGAAAGACAACTAAATTTCATACACTCCTATTAACCACCAATTGTGGCTCCTTTTGTGGCTAAGAAATAAACACGCATTGGGCACAAAGACAGAAACAGAAGAATAACAAGGAAGTTAGACATTGAAATAAAAGACAGGGGCAGACAGGAGAAAGTAGGTGAACTGGAGTTAGTGCTGGAGACTGGCCTGGCAGACAAGAAGATTCTCTAGATTGGGGCGCAGAGGAGGAGGTGACCCCAGAGTCCAACCAGTTTTGTTTAAAAACATGCTGGTATAAGCATTAGGTGTAGTATGAACCTGTCAGGAAGCTATAGGCCAGTTTCTAAGAACTCTCATTTGGACCGCTGTGCCTCCATGTTGAAACCAATGTATGATCTGGGGTCTGAGGGAATTGAGAGTGAACAGACGAGAGTGGTTATGGGGCAGAGTCAAGGATCATCAATAGAGCACGACCCACCAAACGCTTCCCAAACTGTGTGCAGGAGAGTATGCTAAGCATTCTGAGTGGTGAGGGCCAGGGCCTACCCTTCAGGAGCTCACCACCATGTGGGAGAGACACACACACACACAGAGTTGACCCTGACGGTGTGAAGGCCGGGGACTCAGGTGAAGTGAATCCTGGCACTCCCAATTATGAACTAGGGAATCAGGAGCAAACTACTTCAGCTTTCAGATCCCCGGTAATCTCATCTGTAAAATGGGGATAAAATGCCTTCTTTTAAGGTTGTTGTAAGAATTAATATCTATAAAGATCCAAGCGCAAGGATTTGCATATGGTGGGTGCTAGACAAGTGGTGGTTTGTCAGTCTCCCTGACTAACACTGTGATCTCTCCGAGGGTCAGGACTGTGTCCATCTCGTTACTCTTCTCTCACTGAGGCCTAGAACAGAGCCTGGCATGCAGCAGCTCTGGTATGCAGTAAATCTTTGACAAATGAATGAATGAATGATAACAACAGCTAATCTTTACAAAGTACCTGTTACGTGGCAGGTATGGTTCTAGGCATTTTATCTATAGTAACTTACTTAATCTTCACAACAACACAATGAGAGAGGGTATTATTATCTATTATCTATACTATCAAATTGGTTGTTATTTTCACTTCTACAAAGTGGGGAACATAAAGTACATATATTGCCTAGCTTACAAATTTGTTGTGGGATCATAAGAAATAATGCACGTGAGAGTACTTTGCTATGGTGAGCAAAGTGATATATTTCAAAGTATCATTGCTATTATTATCCAGACATTGAGATAATTGGGTTTCCCATCAAGGGGCTAAGAAAATGAGGGGAAAGGCACAACTCTGAAAATGAAAAATAGAGAGCAGAGGCCAAAAAAAGGATGGGCAGGAAGATGAATAAATGGAGGGGCGTTAGAAGAAAAGGAAAAGGTGTAGCAGAGGGGAAATAGATTTAATGTAGTCTGAGTGCAGCATCAGGGCCAGGTACCGATCTTCGGGAACTCGGACCGTGCGACTTCACAGGGCAGACAGCACCTGGAAGGATTCTGCTGGGCAAGCAGAGAGGAGCTGGGCTCTGAGGTCTTGGAGGCGAGCAGCCTCTCTAGGATAGTGGGCAGGAAACAAATAAACTGGGGAAGCAGAATGGAGGTAGATATTCTGGACCTCATTCAGGGAGCTCTGGCCTGAAGAAGAACAAATGCTTAACTGATGAAACCCAAACCTTCACTTCGACGGGTCTATAAAAAAGAAATTAGGGCCGATTCAAACAGAAAGATGGGGCTTTTGAGACACTTCAGTGAAAGCGTTCGGAGGGTCAGCAAAGACAGGATTACTAATGTCTGAGAGATTTCCATCCACGCCTGACAGACAGAGAATCTCAGACACGCCGAAGTTCAGGGTAGCATTATTATTAACCGGAGGTTACTGGGCTTTTCAAAACCCTTTTATTTCCAAAGTATTTTTCTCTGCTAGACCTAGAGATAAATGGCATTTTTGACCCTTTCTGGATTGTGTCTGGCTGTTAAATGGGGAGAGTATCTCAAGTGCAAATTGGAGATGGGTGGGGGGAGGGAGGGGGGTACCATGTGTGATTTTCACTGAAGAATAAAGGGGAAAAATTAACTGATCAAGTGCCAAAAATGCTATAGGGATGAGGACACGTTGGGCAATTTGGGAACAAAGACCAAGATGGCTGCTGCTGTTAACCGCTGGTAGGGGTGACAGCTCAGGAGTCCTAAACTAAAAGTAGGTGATTGGATTTACCGAGAATTAACTGCGTGCACTCCTAGGCTAGCTTGTGCTGAGGCATGTACCTCAGGCTTCCGGGGGCCGGGGAACAGCGCCAATAAAGCTGCATCCAGCTCGCCCAGGCAGGGACAGGAGCAGCAGCTGCCGTGGCGCCAGGAGCAGCGGTGGCAGCATCCTTCACAATGTCTTTAAATAGCAACCTG
This sequence comes from Equus caballus, assembly GCF_041296265.1. Lineage (NCBI taxonomy): Eukaryota > Metazoa > Chordata > Mammalia > Perissodactyla > Equidae > Equus > Equus caballus. The sequence goes on along the minus strand of NC_091686.1, from coordinate 19,222,213 downwards.
AGGAAGGCAGCAGCTTTCCTACACCCCCACAGCCACGGAAATAGAACAAAGAAGGCAGGAAAAATGGCCAGAGAGTGTGCAGAGGCAGCACACTGCAGCCTGTGGGAGAAGAGATCGGGAGCTTTGTCCTTAGAAGGTGATTACAATCCCAGCTTTCAAACGGTACTCAGTTACCACATCTGGGGGCAAGGGTTCCATCTTCCCTGGCCCTTGAAGCCCTCCACACAGACATCCTGCTGAGGTAGCACAGTCCTGCTCTCTTTCTGCACCGAATGCCCCCCACTGGGATGAGACAGCTCCTGCAAAGCTCACTCCTACCATTTATTGAGTGTTTACTACGTTTCTGTCATGTGCTAATCCTTCACACATTATCTCATTTAATCCTACAAGGGGATTTAGAGAGGTTTAGTGATTTGCTCAAGGACACAGCTAGAATTCAAACCTACATCTGTCAGGTCTAACTCTGCAAAACTTGCTTTTAAACCCCTGCAGCTATTAGGAAATCCAATATGCAGGAGGAAGCCCTGGAGAGAATTTGACCTTTCTCTGTACCATCAAAGCTGTTATTTGGATGGGGCCTGGTTAGGGAGGAGGGGGAGCAGCAACCGGGCTACTGGCTGACTGCAAGGTTTGAGTTTCTTTTGGGGCACCGGTTTGCTTGGGGCATCCTGCATCACCCCAGGCATACTCAGGTCACCCAGCCACAGGTCCACTGAGTCAGCCATAGGAGAAGTACAGGCCATTCTCCTTAGGGCACCTGCTCAGTGGAATTCAATGTTCTGTGCAAGATGCTTCAGGAACAACAGGTTATAAAATTAGACCAAAGACCAGAGAAAACTAGAGTCACTGACACATCAGACGCCCTGGTGGGTTTGTATTATGCGCTAATATATAGATGGTGTGGATGAGATGTGAACTAGACTGGAAAAAGCAGCTGCCCTCCCATAACTAAGTATGGCTCCCCAGACCAGACTCTGCCTCTGAGGAACGCCGCCATTCTAGGGTAGTCATTCTCCACCCTTGCGGCACAGTACAAGCCCCTGGAGAACTTTTAATATGCCTGGGCCCCACCTCACACCTAAGAATTAGAAGCTTACGGGTTGGGGCTCAGGGCTTAAAAACATTAAAAAAAAATTTTTGTTTTATGCTCTCCAAGTAACTCTAATAAGCAGCCAGGATGCAGTAGTGTAGGATGTTAGGAAAAAACACTGGCTAGGAGACTTAGTAAGAGATCTGCCATGGTTTCAAAAGTAGAGATTACTGGATTACTGTTACGACTTTGCCTGTGAAAAATCTAAGTGCCAATAACAAGGGTGATGTGATTTGGACATAACCTATTTCGCTTCTTGGAATTTTCTTAACTCCCAACAAGCAGGTTTTTATTTTCCAAAAAGGGGATGGGGTCAAAATCATTTTTGACGCAAAATTAAGATTGCATCTTTTTTCCAAAATATTTTAAAAGTTTATTCTTTTTTTTTAAAAGATTTTATTTTTCCTTTTTCTCCCAAAGCCCCCCGAGTACATAGTTATGTATTTTTAGTTGTGGGTCCTTCTAGTTGTGGCATGTGGGATGCCACTCCAGCATGGCTTGATGAGCAGTGCCATGTCTGCGCCAGGATCCGAACTGGCGAAATCCTGGGCCGCCGAAGTAGAGTGCACGAACTTAACCTCTCGGCCACGGGGCCAGCCCCTAAAAGTTTATTCTTAGACACGTGTATGTGAGGTGCAGTTTTGAAGACAGACAAAGTTACAGGCCATCAACATGTGTTCTGTAAGAAAATGAAAAGATAAATGCAGCTGCCTTCCTTGCTAGGTTAGCAGTAATTATGGCAGAAACCTCTGTCTAGATGGAAGGAGTAAAGGGGAATACATGTGCTAAAATTTTGACAGCAATATATACATACACACACACGTATATATAACTGTGTGTGTACGTGCGTAAAGAAGCCAAGTTTTGAAACGCAGCCGTTTCTGGCTCTTCATCAATATTCATTCCGTCACTCTGCTTCACAGGACTCCTCCCAGCTCATCTGGGGACAGCATGTCTACAAGCCAACTCCAATGAAAACTTTAGGTGCCTCCAAGTAACAGAGGTAAAATTCCCTCCTAACGAGAACTTGTTTGGATAACTTCTGTTCTTAGGGAACCTGAATACTGGAAGAGTTTGGAAGTCCCAGAATTTCCAGTTTAAGATCTAAGAAGGCGATTTATTACAAAGGCAGGTACGAAAAAATTTAAGAGAAGTATTCATGCACTCTCTCAACAAACATTTATTAAGCACTTATTTTGTGCAAGGCAATGTGCTAGATTTGAGGAATATAAAAGTGAACGGAATGAGCAATGAAATTCACAGAGACAGAACGGTGAATGCTACGGGCAGAGGGAGGTGGGAATGGAGAGTTAGTTTAATGGGTCTGGAGCATCAGTTCTGCAAGATGGAAAAATTTCTGTGGAGGGATGGTGGTGATGGTAGCACAGCATTGTGAATGTACTTAATGCTACTGAACTGGACCCTTAAAAATAGTTAAGAGGGGAAATTTTACGTCATGTATATTTTACCAGAATTTTTTTTCAAAGTGACTGTTGTGTTGAGGGGCTCCCAGTCCCCTGTTGACACCAGACATGAACAAATCATTACAATATCTACTCTCATCCTGAGCCGATATGTAAAGCACTGTAGAGCCTGGAGAAGTGAGGACTAATTTTACCTGAGAAATCAGGAAAGGCCTTTCACAAAGAGTATGACATTTAAGTAGAGTCCTAAAGGATGAATAAAAGCTCATCAGATGGACAGGTGGAGGGAAAAGAGGACATTTGAGGCATAAGAATAGTATGGACCAAGATATGGAGGCAAGAAATAGTATTCAGATTGGCATAAGGTTCTCAGGGCACAGGAGGGCAAGTATGGGAGAGACTGTTACAGAAGTAGAGCAGTCCAGATTACAAAGGGCCCTGTGCGTCATGCTAAGGAGCCTGGTCTTTATCATATGGACCAGGGTAAAAATGTTAGCTGGGGAGTGGACTCCAGCAGGTGTGCATTTCAGGAAGATTTCTCTGGCTGCAGTTCCCTTACCATGCAGAGTACCCGAATACCTGTCAACCCCACAGAATTAAAGAATAGAAGAAAGTCCAGTGGTGAAGGACGCAGAAGTTCTAGGAACCCGTTTGTTCCAGTAGACCTGTAACAGTTCACCACCTCCTCAAGCAGAATCTCAGGCTGGTTCTAATCAGTTCCTTCAGCACAGCCACGCTGGCAATAAGGTAGCCTGGGTTTGCCCCCAGTTCTACCTCTTACTGGCTGTTTGACTTGGGCATCTAAATGTAAACTTCCTGGACCTCAATTTTCTTATCTGTAAAGAAAGTTAATAAGCATATTGGTCTCACAGGGTTGTTAGGAGGATTTAATGAGATTATGAATGTGAAGAACTTAGCGCTTTGCCTGGCATACAGTAGGCCCTTAATAAATGTTAGTTATATTATTATTAAATACTAAACCTCAGAGAACATGGAATTTATTTGGAGCAAACTTACCAAGAGCAAACAAACCATGGGGTGATGAGCAATGAGCTGGAATAGACATCAATCTGTCATTTCAAGTCACCCCAAGGAGGATACATTAGTCAGAACTCTTCCCTTTCAGAGGATGAAGCAAGGATACGTGGGTTTTGCAACCCAGAGGCTGGTCTGATTATCAGGACAATCATTCTCAGGAAGGAAGAAGCGCTTCCCAATCAGGCTGCAGGGTAGGAGGAAAGTCCCAAGACTCTCACTCCCCAGGCTGGCAGCCTGAAGGTGTCTAGTCTCCAGTTTTTCTCTGCTCCCGGCTTTTTCCAGTTCTGGGTACATTATGGGAAGTTGCTGGATGGCGTAGTCCATGGTTGGCCTGTGTTTTTGGCAAGCGATAGTGGAATATGAGGTAGAGTAAAAAGGGAGCGAGCGTTGTTTCCTGTCTGCTCTCTGAAGAGTTCACAGTGGCAGGTCCTGGGAGGTCAGGACACCTAGGTCCCAGGCTAGTCCTAAACCAGCTCCCCTCACTATATGGTCATTCCCAGGGTAGACAGTAAATAAGCTGTAACGAGGTAGTCTGGCCTGTTTTCCTTTTGAATATGAGGTTTCCAGGATCTGAAGCAACCTTCTGTTAGCCACGATCTGTGGCAGAAAATGCCCAAATGACTCAGTTTCTGAGTCGTTCAGAGGACAGTCACAGCACATGCGACTGCGAGTCTGGAGCCGCGCTGCCTGGGCTCACCTACTGCTCTGCCACTTACTAGTTGTTGGACAAGTTACTTATCTTCTCTGTCTGAGTCTCCTCATGTATAAATAGGGATTCTAATCATACCTAAATGAGATGATTATAAAGATTAAATTAATTAATTAATGTAAACCACTTAGATAATAAGTGCTATCATATATAGTAAATGCTCAATAAAAGTATTTGTGCAGGGTTTTATTATACACTGAAATTTTCCAGAAACTCAACTACCATATAAATTGAGACAAGATAATATTTTGACTTGTTTGGAATTTCACAGAGAGTAGCTTACCATTTGGAAAATCAGGCTACTCAATGCACTTCTGAGTTGCCAGTACAAGATAATCTGTATTAATTTGTATTTGTAGCTGTTCCATTCATGATGATTCTGCATATAAGAGCAAGTGAATAGTTCATTACATCTTAGAGTGGGCTGAGATATTTAGATATTAAAATACATGTTATTTTATTATAAGCTACTATCCTTTTATTCCTTCTTTATATTATAGTTGGGACATTATACTGATTTTTAAAATATACATGTAGGTTAAGAAGCTATAAATTTCATTTCAAGAGACTAAAGGGGAAACTCCAAAATATTTGGTACAATAATTTGTTATTAATAAAAGCAGGCTGGGTCTGATCTAGAGAAAGGAGCTGACAAGAGACATTCCCAAACCCAGTGCTTAACTCGTGCTCCCAGTCACCCTTACGACATTCCCTAAGATACACTGGATAATAAGACAAACCTTGTTCCAGGTGAATGACTGGACTGAGGAAGAGGAAGAGGGGCAAGCTACTATCCTTTCATCAGCACTGGGCCAATGAAAGCTACCAGAGATGACTGAGAATGAGTGCTAAGTCTTCCTGGCACTAGCTTTGGAAAATTATAAGCACAGTCTCTTCATGAACTTTATTTCTTCATTCATAAAATAAGGCGGTTGGATTATTTCCCAAAGTATGTTCTAAGGAACATTATTACTGGGCATGCTTATAATGGAAAAAGGGTTCCTTCGTGAGTGAGTTGAGGAGATTGTTAGTTTTCTTTGCTGCAGGAATTCTCGGACTCCTTAATAGGCTGACACGTACCGCATCTCCAAGGGGGGAATATATGGTGTATGCAGCATTTTCCACACTTAATTGACCATGGAGACCTTATGCAAAAGGAGTAACTCATGAGGTTAATAAGCCAAGGGAAATTTTTGTGAAATATCAATTAAATAGTCTCTAAGGCCTCTCCCACCTCTAACATTCTAAAATTCTGTGTTTAAATGGCAGTACCTTCTTCTTGGCTATTTTAGATCAGAATAAGAAGGGTAAGGAAAATAAAATAGCATAAATCTGATGCAGAAGAGGAAGACACAACAAACTGTAACATATGTAGATCTATGTAAATGATTATGCAGAAGAGGCAGAAAGGGAGCAGTTTTAAATGTTAGGGCTTCCAAACTGTCACTTATGTTATCACTAGAAAAGGTTGGACGTTTATAATTTAGCTGTTACAGTAAGGTACTCAGTCCTAATCTATTCAGCTTTACTTCTCAGATCCATCACTAATGTCATATGGATTTGGCCAAGTTACTGTTGAGGAAATCTACAGGACTATCCCCTACTCCTAGGCACTGACCCCAGCCTCTCCTCTCACAAATGGCTATGGGGGAGGCTGAAGATAGTTTTACACAAACCAGCAACCCCACATACCCCACCTGGCCCAGCCAAGTCGGTTGATCTGGGGATGGGCATCTAATCTTAGCTGGAATGTTAAGTTTCTTCCCTGGCATTTCTGCATTTGGGGCCAGAGGGAATCTCTGAGTGTTGGATGTAAGATACAACAGCTGGGCCACCATCAGTGGCCATGTTGCTGCCACAAGGAAGAAAGCTGGACTCCATTGCAAGAGAATGAAAGCGAAATGCAGAAGCAGCAGAGACAAGAGATGGAGCATTTCAGTTCTTGATTCTAAGAGTCACTGACAAACAGCTCCATCCCGCATTTCCCACAACAACATGGTTGTTCAACCCTTCTCTGGATTAGGTAGGCTAAAAAGTTCTCTTTGCTTAAGCTAGTTCAGACTAGGTTTCTGTTGCTTAAAATCAAAAGAGCTCTGACTATAGTCACGTGTCCTCCATACTTACTTTCTCCATCGATAAAGAGGGAAGAATGGAGGCCACCTCCTGAAAGCTAGTGGATTGAATACATGCACACTCACTGCTCTCTCCTGAAACCCCGCTTAAACGACAGTAAAGGGATAAAAAATGACATTAGGTCAGTAGAACGAAAAGAACTAACAAGGCAATGGCAACAAAAGTTTAGATGCTAGAAAGCAGCTGGATGGTTTGCCCAGGTTAGTATGTTTTACATCTGCTGAGCTGGTATGATTATTCATAGTGTCCTCTTTCACTCTCAAAAGTGTCCTGGTTTGGATAATAAATTGATTCATTAAACCTAAGAAGCCCAGAAGCAAGCGTAATGCACCAGAGAAACTCAAAAAAGTTCAGGAGTTGATGGGCCATACTTCTTAAAATGGAGGTGAACAGAAGCCCTGGTTAGAAGTATGTTTGAGTAGTAATTAGGTCTCCTGATGCCTCCCACTCTGTGCATCCAGGTGACTGCCCCTCTCCAACCACTAGAAGCCTAGAGTTTTACCCTCTGGAGGATCCAACCAGAGAGACTCTGGATAGGTGCACATCAGGTACAGATAAGGACAAGGCTGCCATGATGAAAATAGAAGGATTAAATGAAAGTCTACATACTAAAGGGTGAGACTGCCATCTTCCTCCTTCCACTCATCTTCTAGAACCCTGGCAGCCAGGCTTATATTCTCTAGGTAGGAGACTAAATGATTCTTCTCTGACCAGCTCCAAAGAAAAGACTTCAAAATAAGTCTTGGAGTCTCCAATAAAATGGAGTCTCCCAGTGAAATGATCTGGAGAGATCACCCTCCTGTAAAGTGCACCAGTCTGTAAGTGTTGCCCATGCACACAGAGCATCATCAGCTTTTAAGTGCTCTGTTCTTAAATCTTGCAATACGCTTAGAAAGTAACCAGCCAACGTGAGAGTAAGTGGATGAAAGGTTGTAGGAGACATTCTCTCAGAAGACGAAGCTGTTAGAGTACTTGATGTGTCTGAACCTTTTAAGAGATTTATAAACTTTTGGCAAAGATTGGGGATGAATTGGTAATAGGTTCATAGAAAAGTAACACATATAAACGTGAGACATTTATTAAGTTCAGAGAAAGCCAAAATTCATACAAGAAAGAAAATGTAATCGTAGTATATTACATGGCTCGGCTGTGGATAATAGTTACAGTCCTGATAATATAAATACTAAATGCTGATATAGCAAAAACTATAATGTAACTATATAGGGAGAATGGGGAAGGGAAATGCACATATTTGTGGGGGACATCTCAATAATAATAATAATAACCAATACATGTTGAGCTTTTAGAACCTATACATTCTAAATGCTTTACATAAATAAGCTCATTTAATTCTTACAACCACCCTATAAAGCGGTACTATTATTATCCACATTTTACAGATGAGGAAACTGAGGCACAGGGAGGTCAACTAACTTGTGTGGGGTTTTACTGCCAGTAAGTAAGTTGCAAGGCAGGTGTTCAATCCTAGTCATTCTAGCTCTCGAGTCCACGCTCTCAGTCTAAGCCACTATACTCTGCTGCTTCACTTCTCACTGAGGTCAGTTTTCTCCACCTGAGGAACATAATCACTGAGTAAGTCCCACTTTTACATATTAGATCTAGTAAGAAGTCAGTAAGTGAATTGAAAAATCAAGAAAGAGCAGTATAGGCATGCTATTTAGAAATATGGAAGTAAGCATTTAAAGAAACAGCTGATCAAGTTGAAAATAGTTGCTGATGGGGAGTGGGAATGCAGGGTAAGAAGGGGGGATGGGGCTACGGATATTTAAATTAAGCTTTGTAAAACCATTTTTTTAAAAATGAGGGTGATTTTATTGTATTTTGTTTGTTTATTTATTTTTTTGAGGAAGATTAGCCCTGAGCTAACATCTGCTGCCAATCCTCCTCTTTTTTGCTGAGGAAGACTGGCCCTGAGCTACCATCTGTGCCTATGTTCCTCCACTTTATATGTGGGATGCCTACAATAGCATGGCTTGACAAGCAGTGTGTAGGTCCACACCCGGGATGCGAACTGGTGAAACCCGGGCCGCTGAAGCAGAACGTGCAAACCTAATTGCTGTGCCACTGGGCCAGCCCCAAAACCATTGTTTTTAAACTATGCGTATGAATAACGTTTTTGGAAATAAAAATTAAATTATAAAACAAATACATTAACAATAAAAAGGCAAATAGCCCAATTAAAAAATAGATAAAGATTCTGAACAGACATTTCTCCAAAGAAGATATACAAATGGCCAATAAGCTCATGAAAAGATGCTCAACATCTTTATCCATCAGGGAAATGCAAATCTAAACTACACCACTTCACACCCATTGGATGGCCATAATCCTAGTAAATGATAGACAATAACAAGTGTTAATGAGCAGTGGAGCATTTGGAACCCTAGCACATTGCTGGTGAGGATGAAAAATGCAGCTGGAAAACAGTCTGGAGTTCCTCAAAAAGTTAAACATAGAGTTACCATATGGCCCAGCAATTTCACTTCTAGTTAAATACCCAAGAGAACTGAAAACATATGTTTGCACAAAAACTTGTATACAAGTCCTCATAGCAACATTATTTAAAATAGCTGAAAAGTGGAAACAACTCAAATGTCCATCAACTGACAAATGGATAAATAAATGTGGTATATCCATAATATGGAATATTATTCAGCCATAAAAAGTAATAAAACCCTGATGTATGCTACAATATGGACCAACCTTGACCACATTACGCTAAATGAAAGGAGCCAGACACACAAGGCCACAAATTATATGATTCCTTTTATATGAAATGTCTAGAAAAGGCAAATTCATAGACAGAAAGTAGATTAGTGGTTGCCAGGGGTTGGGGGGAGGGGAAATGGGGCAGCGACTGCTAATGGGCACGGGGCTTCTTTTTTGGGGTAATGTAAATGCTCTGGAATTAGACGGTGGTGATATTTGCACAACTTTATGAATAAACTAAAAACCCTGAACTGTACACTTTAAAAGGGTGAATTTTATGGATATGAGTTATAGCTCAGTTTAAGAAATTATGTGAGGAAAAAAATAAAAGATGAGGGGGAGTGGGGACTATTGTGCTATTGATGAACAGAGCACACTCATTTGATGTCCCTTTGGGTCAGTAGCAGTGGCCTTGCAGAAGTGTCTTCATCTTCCTGGACCTGGCCTGGCCTTTCTCTTGTTCACCAACTTTCCTCAGGTTGAGTCTGTCTCCAGCCTGGTACCACTCCTCTCCTGATACCCTTCCACCTGGCTCTCTCAGACCCTGGCTCAGATCCTGGGACAAATATGCCCCTGATGATCTCTAGGGTTATCTAGCTGTAAATCTTCTTTAAGACAGGGGTTTAAGCGCATGACTTCTGAGTTGCTATCCCACATACAAATGTTGTATTTGACAGATGGTAGAGATCCTCGGAAAAAAGGTATTCATTAATGACTAAATATTTGGTTTTCAATGTGTGGGAATGAACATTTGGAAAGTTGTGCTTCGGGTCTGACTGGGTCTTAGGAAGTAAAAGATAGCAAATTATGTTGGGCATGAGACAAAACAGAATAAGACATGCTTCTAAATATATACAACAGGTGTAAAAAGTCATCACAATTTTTTTGGCAACACTTTGCTACAAAGAAGCGATGAGAACTTTGCTATTTACGGAAAAAGTATATGGCTAAACAGAAACTAGAACTTGATACAAGTCCCTACTCAATTAAATAGAATATCATTTGAAATATTCTCAGCCTGGGAAATTAAACTAGTGACTGATTATTGTATATTTTCACCCATTCCTGGTACAATTCTTTGCCTTAAAGATAATCTTGGGGCCGGCCCCGTGGTGCAGCAGTTAAGTTCGCACGTTCCGCTTCGGCGGCCCGGGGTTCGCCAGTTCGGATCCCGGGTGCAGACATGGCACTGCTTGGCAAGCCATGCTGTGGTAGGCGTCCTACATATAAAGTAGAGGAAGATGGCACGGATGTTAGATCAGGGCCAGGCTTCCTCAGCGAAAAAGAGGAGGACTGGCAGTAGTTAGCTCAGGGCTAATCTTCCTCAAAAAAAAAAAAAAGATAATCTTTATTTGATCTTTGTTTAAAAAAAAAGCAGTCTAATAAAGTTAGGGAAGCCAGGTAGAGCACAGGCTGTAGAGACACACAGCCTGGATTTAAACCAGCCCTGCCCTTACCAGCACGGTGATCCTGACCTCTGAGGAGCTTCCTTTAGTCATCTGTGAAACTAACAGGGATTAACAACACCTACCCCTCAGAGTTCCTGAGAGAATCTGTAGTAATGCACCCAGCTCAGTGGCATTTACTAAAGCAGACAGCATTATTATTATTATTATTATGTTGTGGTACTACGTCCACTGCTTCTCAACGTTCGGGAAGAAAGGGAGAAAACAATAGCGTTGGAGGTCAAATTAAGTCCAAACATGTTAAGCCCTTTTGGTTCAACGACTACAAAGCATCTAGGTTCTTACACATTTTCCCAGTTGAGTTGTATCTCTCATGAGGAAGAACAAGGTGGCACACGCAATCATGAGGTCCTTCTACAGAGTTGGAAGGCTGGATTTCATGTCGTAAATAAATAAAGTCTGTTTTCCAAAATCTGAGATGTTGATGGTGAAAGCCTGGCATGAGAAAGTGTAAGGTTCTAAAAGTCCCAGCCATGGGACTTTTGAAACATGAAACAAACTGCCTATTCTTTTAGATTGAATATTAAATTACCTTTGGTGGGTTTAAAAAAATCTTTGAAAAACAACAGCAAATCTATGAATCAGATAGTAGGAGGAGTGGCGGCGGCAGTAGTAATAACAACAACAACAGTAACGATCAGCAGTAATCACCATCATTGCTGTCTTTTATATTTACAACCCTTTACAGTTTGCAGAGTTTTACATACGATCCCATCTAATTCTTGCCACATTTCTGTCAGGTAGGTAGGACCGCTGTGAAGAAGGTTCAGAGAGGTTAAGAGATTTGCACCAAGACCAGAACTTGCAGTCCAACAGTCCAAAAATTATTCTATGCTCCCTCATTATTTTCTCTATTCAAGTGTCAAAATCAATTTCTTTTAAGGTGAGCATGTCAGAAATACTGCTCCTCTCGTCTTCCTGAGGCTATAGGATGCGGTACAGACACTAAAAGGAAAAAAACAAGGAAGAGAGAGTGACAGAGACAGAGACACCCCACACAGAACAGGCTCTTCTCAACAGGCAGCAGTAATGAACAGAGGGAGAAGCATAAGCACAAAAGAGAAAGGACTATGGAATCTCAGGGGCCTGTTATGGGTTGAATTGTGTCCCATTCCCAAAAAAGATATGTTGAGGTCCTAACTCCCAGTACCTCAGAACGTGACCTTATTTGAAAACAAGGTTGTTGTGATGTAACTAGTTAAGGTAAGGTCACACTGCAGTAGGGTGGGCCCCTAATCCAACATGACTGGTGTCCTTATAAGAAAGCCACGTAAAGACAGAGACACCCGGGAGATCGCATGTGACGACAAAGGCAGAGGTTGGAGTTACGCAGCTACAAAGACAATAAATGCCAAAGATTGCCACTGAGCCACCGGAAGCCAGCGAGAGGCAAATAGGAATTCCCTACAGGTTTCGGAGGGAGCATGGACCTGTTGAACACCTTGATTTCGGACTTCTAGCCTCCAGAATTATAAGACAGTAAATTTTGTTGTTTTAAGTCACCTAATTTGTGGTACTTTGTTAAGGGAGCCCTAGGAATATAGGGCCTATGAGGATTTTTCCTTCTTGGACTCAAATGGAGCAACAGCAACTAGGATGTCTAAGAGTGAGAAAGAGGGAAGTTCATTTGTAATAACATGGATGGACCTTGAGGGAATTATGTTAAGTGAAATAAGCCAGCTAGAGAAGGATAATCTGTGTATGACTCCACTCCTATGAGGAATTTAAAATTATGGACTAAGAACAGTTTAGTGGATACCAGGGGAAAGGTGGGATGGGGGGTGGGCACAAAGGGTGAAGTGGTGTACCTACAACACGAATGACAAACATTAATGTACAACTGAAATTTCACAAGATTGTAACCTATCATTAACTCAATAAAAAAAAAAAGAGGGAAGCGTTCGAGGGGAAGAAGACAATTTATAAATTTACTGTACATATATATATATATATATATATATATTTTAAGCCGTTTTTTCCCCCTGCTTTTTCTCCCCCAATCCCCCCAGTACATAGTTGTATATTTTTAGTTGTGGGTCCTTCTAGTGTGGCATGTGGGATGCCACCTTAGCGTGGCCTGATGAGCAGTGCCATGTCCACGCCCAGGATCTGAACCAGCGAAACCCTGGGCCGCTGCAGTGGATCATGCAAACTTAACCACTTGGCCACGGGGCCGGCCCCTATATTTTTTAAGCCTTGATAAACCATTTATTTCCAGAACCACATCCACGTATATAATCACATTTCATTGCCAAACTCCCTCCAGGTATGTACACGTTCATATAGATATAATGTGTCCAAAATAAGGTGAATGAGTCTAATACACGTGTACACATATTTTCATTCACTTATTCAAGACACATTTTGTAATTCTTGGAATTGACTTTAGAGCCTGCCACATCCTCTTGCATATCTTCAATTGTGGAAAATTTTCATCCTCTGAGGTTGGCTTTTAATTTTGAAAATAGCCAAATGTCTTTGGGATCCAAGTCTTATGGATAAATGGCAGTTCCATGTTGGGACTGTTCCATGTTGTATTACCCATGTTGGGTAATACAGAAACAAAATTTAGCTTACAATATATTTTTAAATCCCTCTATGCCTCTGTCTCTCTTGACACTGTAAACAATGGCCAACAAATGCTGGATTCTTATTAAATGCCTTTTATTAATAATATCAATACTGTAAACACTCAAGCCTGGGCCAGTAGCAGATGATCAACAGAACTGCTGCCTTGGTCAACTGGCCATAGCGTTATGCTCCCAGGAAGGGAAGTTGCTCTTTAATTTCAGTCCTGGAAGGGCTCTCCCAAGCACTTTTTCAAAGTTTGCAGAGGAGTGTAATTATTACCTAGATCCCAGTCATTTTTATATAAACGTTCTTTTCATTTGCTCTTCACATGGAGCCTTCCATCTGTTAAAAGGAGCAGTGTCTGTGAAACAAGTTCTGGGAAGGAAACTAGGCCTGTTTACAACACCCATAGAGCAAAAGACACACCAAGTGCTGTCAAAATAACTTTCAGGATAAGACAAAACCAATGAAAGGAAGGAAAGTTTCTATTCAGTCTGTCCATTTACGTATAACTTGCCGTTTGTGCTGTGTCAGAGATTAAGTGTCATATCCTCCTCAAGTCCTGGTTCCCGGTTTACAGACAGGCACAAGGTGAACCTAGGACACACGCACTAAATCGTTTGGATGGACCACACATACCTGCTGTAATTAAAAAAGACTGACATCGTATGTAAACCATTTCCGTTTTTTTTTAGCCAGTGTTTACTTTCTCTCTCACCAAGAAGTAGGAGGGTAACCTCCAACTGCACAAAAGTTAGTGAAACCACTATTCGTAATGTTATTATGAAGAGGCTTCTGTCATCAGAGTCTAACACTGGACTCAAAGGGAGGAATTAAAAATCATTCCTGGGTGGAGGCCTGGGTTTGGCTCAACCTGACTCAGCCATCAATTAATAACTAATCCCAAAGTCTTTCCCCTAAAGATGCTTCCAGGTTTTGCTTATTTTTGAAGAAACGACCTGGTGTTAATTCTTCCTTACCATTTTGAATAAATAAATTCTAAAGCCTACTACTTATTTCCCACTAGACAGAGTCAAAAATAGATTATTCTTTTATCATCTAAAATTAGGGATTAGAAGGAAGAAAATCTATGCTCTGGCAATTATATTTTTACTAGTAAAAAGCAAAGAGAAAGTTTCAATACAAAATGCCGCCATACTTGTTCACTACAAACCCATGTGCAAAGTTTTCAAGTACTTCGCAGTTCTTCTAAGAAGTCACCTTTCTGTAAACTATGTAGAGGACTGCAATAGTAGTTATCTTGATAAATCTGGAACTATAGTTGACCCCAAATGACTCATTCTTTTTTTAAGATCATCAACTTTTGTTTTCTATTGTGTATACAGTTGATTCTTGTAATTCGTGGTAAAGTTGCCATGAACACTGAATTAGTGGATACTGAACTCTTGCTCCTAGGGGAAATACAAGTTTAGGTTTCTGACAGCCTCTGAGCACACTAAATCACTCATTTTTTCAATCTTTTATTTTCCTCTCTGTTCTTCACATTAGATAATCTCTATTGCTCTATCTTCAAATTCACTTATCCTTTCTTTCCTTGTCATCTCCATTTTCCATTTAATTCCATTCAGTGATTAAAAAAGAACCTTAGATATTGTAGTTTTTAATTCTAGAATTTCCATTTGGCTAGATTTTTTTGTTTCTACTTCTTTGTCGAAATTTCCTATTTTTTTTTTAATTAATTGCAGGCACGTTTTTCTTTTACTTCACTGAGGATAATTATACTAGCTGCTTTAAAATCCCTGCCTGATAATTCCAACATCAAGATTATCTTGGGGTTGGTCTCAGTTGTTTTTCTTTTCCATTTTCCTGGTTTTTCACATATCGAGTAATTTTGGATTGTATCCTGGGCATTATGAATGTTAAATTATGGAGACTCTGGATTCTGTTCTTCTCCAATGAGTGCTTTCTTTTTTCTTTTTCTTTTTTTAAAGCAGCCAATTAAATTATCTTGCTTGGTTCAGGGGTCAGCCAGAGATGTAGGTGGACAGAATTTGGGAATCCTCTCTGGTTCTTTCCTTTCCAGGATTCCTCCTCTCTCTCCTGCAGCTGTGATTTCCCCAGATTCAATCTTCTGGTTCCCCAGGCCAGAAAGACTGTGATTTCTCCACCAGAGCCCCTCATGCATTGCATGCCTCACCAAATAGACTTGTCTTTAGGCTAAGAGCCAAGAACACGGGAACTCGCTCTATACAGCACCTCTCCTCTAAGCATGGATTCCCCATGAGAATCTGCTGCTCCTGACCACTCTCTAGTGTCTTCAGGTAGCTGTTTACTATATTATGTTCAGTGTTTATAGTTGTTAGCTGAAGGAGGGCCAGTCTGGCGGGCTATTGCTCAGCCATTACTGCCTCAATTATTCTTTACCATCTCTGGAATGAATTTACGAATATGGACGTTCTAAACACTTACAATAGAATAAACAAATCACCTTGCAAAGACCTAACTTGGGAAGAGTGGGATAATTGGAACAATTTTCTCATTCTGCTGCTTAGCTCATCTTGTCTATGAGGAGGGCTATTCTTAACTCTGAGGCCAACAGAAAGTACAGGTAAACATACAACCTCTCCTGGATAGTCTTAGTAAATTTAATTTTCAGCAAGGGTAAGATAGAATGGGCTGAAAGGGGGTTCCTTCTGGCTTCTCCTATGCTTTAGGCTATACTTGGGAATGAGTTAACAAACAGATATGGTCATAAGGCCAAAACAAGGTTAAGCAGAGAAAACAAGTTCTTCTATAAGAAAGTACATGCAGTATTTACCTCCACTGGGGATATTGTGTTGAGTGCACAAAATTCTGGCTACTTGTGAATGGGAAAGAGGTAACAGTTACCTCGTTGAGTTGGGGATGGTGATGTCTTCCCTCTCTGATCCCAATCTTTCTCCTGATCTTCTAAACCTCTACCTTTTACTGGACTCTCTGTCTCCTTTTCAAGCTGGCAGAACCACAGGGGTCCCTGGCCGGCACATCTACAAGCAACAGAGAATTCACTGAAACCTAGGATTATCCTTTGGCGCTCTATAGCTTGAGAGATAGTGATTAGAAGGCGAAAAAGCCCCACAAAACTTCATCAACAAAGTGGCATTTTCATTTCAGCTGTTCCTGGGGGCAAAACAGAGTAGTGAAGAGAAATCCTAGATTGAAAGCTTTGTGCTTATCTCCGCTTCTCATTAAAATGCCCCTGATTATAATCACACCTACCATTACAAGATTTAACACACCTGGTCTCAAGGATGTACTAAGAAGAGGAATCATACATTCATATCATCCTAGTTCCTTTTCTTTATTCACTGAGTAAGCACAGTTTATAAATTTCAGTGAACGCAGACTAGAGATGGTTTTGAGAACAGGAGAGAGGTTTTTCATTCACATGGCTTTTTGGAAAGTGACAAGAATCTTCCATGGACACAAATTATTTTAGTACTGGTGAGACAAGCAGTCTTGCTTTCATTGGCTACACACAGATGTGAGAAATCTGGATAGACTGTCTTTCTATTTCTTCTCTCATTTTTACTAACCAGACATTTTGCTCTGCTTCACACACACACATACTCTCTCTCTGTCTCTCAGTAAGGGTATGTGCACCTACAGAGCTTGGTAGATTTATTTTAATAGTGTTATAACTCATATTTTTAAATACATTTTTATTTTGAAATAATTTTAGATTTACAGAAAAGTTACAAAGACAGTACAGAAAATTCCTGTTTATCCCTCACCCAGTTCCCTCTATTGTTAACAACCTACGTAATAATGATATATTTGTCAAGAGTTTTGTAGATCTTGACAATGGGTGAAAAACACTGACTCTTTCTTAGCTCCATTTTGTACAGCAGATTCTCAAAAGAGCAGTGTGTACCCTATAGCAATTTATTTAATTATCTGAATTATCAAGTTATGATCTGTATGTCCCCCACTCCCATCAAGGTCTTAGATAATAACTAGGGGATAACTAATGAGTCCATGCTTGTATAAAAATGGTGTCAGGAACTTGATACGGAAAAGTTCTAGCATGAACAATGCTCAGTGTCTGACAAAACAGTAACTCTTCTAATGGCTTCACTGACAGTTAAATACTGATGTGCCAGCTGCAGACGAGCATTGTGGATACCAGGAAGTGAATTATTAATGTAAACTCTCTCTATAAAGTCAACTGGGAATGAGTTTCCATTAAAATCAAGAAGAAAATTAATTTAGAGGTCACTCATCTTAGCACACAAGTGGATATACACTCTATTACTGTATTGGCCATACACTGGGGAGAAATCCAGCCAAACCCACTTGGAGAAGGAAGAAAGTTTAACTTATGCAAGAACTAAAATCTCATGGATTGAACTTCTAGCTAGAAAGGAAACATTTTACATGAAGCCCTTTAGTAATTCGATATGAAGAATTAAATAGTCATGAAGACAAGTCACTAAAGTTCAGGTGATAGAGGCAGGCTTCGTGTGTCCCAGCTTGCTCACCTTGGACCTCTCCCTCTGTGGAGAACTCCAGGACTCGGAGTCTCAATCTATGAACTTGTGCTCTTGTTTGTCTGCAGCAGTTAGTGTGTAGTTTCCCTAATATGTTACAGAGGAAATAGAGACTCTGACTGAAGATGCAAACAATACAATTTTCCTGTTACAAGATCCCTGCTTATCAATTCATCTGCATGAGTTCATCCAGGGAACAAGTTTGAGGTCTGCCTTGGTGAAAGGAAGACTGATCAACAGACAAAAAACAAAGAGGCAGGGAAGTTGCAAGTGGTTAGAGACTGACTTACTTCAGTAGCTTTCTGACTGAGTCCCCGAAGCAGCAGCACAATCACATGGACGGCAGCTCTGCGCACTTGAACTTCAGGGTCAGTTTTAGCCAGGGCAATCAGGCAAGCTGTCACCTAGGAGGGTGAGGGAAGAAGAAGTCAATAAAAATCAGGATTGCACAATTACCTAAAGCCTTTCAACTGTGTTCCACTTTCAGGAACGTTTATCAGGAACAATCTGGCTTTGAGAGGGGTGGACAGTTTCCTCATTCTCAACAAAGAGGGAGAGATCTAGTGGTAGAGATCTTGACTCAGTCTGGCTTTTCTGGAAGAGGAATTCTGGAAATCTGGTTTGGAATTCAGGAGGGAGTTTAGGGTGTGGGAAAGAATACGTATGTATAATAAAGGTAGGGTCAAATGCGAGTATTTCCTCAAAAGTGGGAAGAATTGTTACTTGCCCCACTTTGGGGACATTAAATCAAAAGAAGAAAAGATAGTTCAAAACACAGCATCTTCTAGGGACTGAGGACGATGGAGATTTAGTGAAGCAGGCTTCAGAGTTCAAGGCCCAGCATGAATACAAATATGCCATCGATGAAAGTTTCAGCCCAGGGATAGAGAAATACGTAAATATCCTAACTGATCTTCTTCAGCATGTCCAGATGTCCCAGTCCTACAGATCCAGTGTACACCTCATGTGAGTCACCAGGGGCCAATTTCAGAGACTCTCTGCCTAGGCCTCTTCATTTATGGAATAGGTCTTTCAGTGCTCATTTACTTTAAAAGACAGCTCTATAACAGACAAGACTAGAAATTACTTGCAAGATGTGGTGCTAGATATACACCTAATAATTATATGTTATAAAATAAGACAGTTTTCATACTCTGACCAGTCACCCTGGCCTCACCCTACTCCTAGTAGGCACAAAAATACTCTAAAATCTCAATAAAGAGATACTGCTAAAAATAACAACATCAACAAACCTTTCTGAAGCATTCAGGCAAGATTTAAAAAGAAAAAACAAAAATTTTGAAAGTGTGACCAATGGCGGCAACAATCTGAAGGTAAGAATTAATTATTCAATTGGTCTGTCACATACTTTGCTATTTGATTTACTGGGTGAGTGTATTTCTTGGCCAACCAGGGAGGGATTTCTAACCATGATAAGAAAATAGCCAGACTGTGTGTTTGGAAACATGTACAAATACGTACTATGTTTAAAGAATGGTTTAAAAAAAAAGAATACAGGCACAAATGAGGAAATAGACTTGTGCAGAAATTTTAACTACGCAGGTTGTATTTTTCACAGTTTTCAAACAGTTGGGCATAGTTCAAAGTGTCTAATTAATCAGTGACGGCAGAGAGACTTTTTCTTAAATCTAATTGCATCTGTGATGCACTGGCATTTACTCAAGTTGTACATCTATTAGACAAACTTGCAGCTTGAAAGTGAAGGGAAATCCCAGAAAAGCTCAACTCGTTGGGGGCTGTTTTTCAATAAGACCCAGCAAGCTGCATCTGCTTTTGACCTGGGACAACTTGTCCCAAGACCATCAGTGGCTTCCATGCCTCTGGCATTAATGATAGAAGCCATTCAGTCCTAGGAGGAATTCCTTGGGCGACCTCCAAACGGGCAACAATATAATAGCTACCTCCACTTGCAGGCTAAGTATTTACAAGGTAAGAGCTGAAATCAGAGAAACAAGTTAGAGCTAGGTCTGAGTCCTTCTTGACACATGAAAGTTTAGCTTATTGAGTCTGATAACTAAAGTATGAAAGCCAGTCCAGGGCCATGTAATGTGCAGACGCTCCCAAGCCTTTTGCCTGCTTCCCTCTAGGTTCAGTATGAGGCCCACATTTCCACATTCGGCTGACCAAGGCTTCCTGGCCTAGAACCCTGCTAGCGTCCAGCTTTGCCACCTCTGTTCTGCCTCACTGTGCTGAGCGGGCCGTGCTTCTGTGTCAGCTCTCAGTGTAAGGCCAATTCTGACTGTTGGGCATTTATTCCACAATTGGGATAGGCAGATGCATCCTGGCTGGAAAAGGGCTTCTCCTGCAAGGCCAGTTCTTGAATCCCTGTGCCACCCTGAAGGTATGACTGAGAGAGAAGCTGGTTATCACAAGCCTTGCTGAGATCAGCTAGAATGGCCTCCTGCTTGCTACAGGCTGTTAGTGACTTAGGCACCAGACTGTACCAAGCCCATGTGCAATCAGCCATCGAGGCAAGCAAGAAGAGGCCATTGAACAGTGTTCAGGAACCTTCCTCAACACCTCGTCACAGGACCAAATCCTATGAGATGTATAATGGTTGGTTATACAAAATGTTTTTAAAGCATCAGAATTTTAATATGGTCCTTGCAAATATCATTACAGATAAGAACAGCCTTCTTCTGTCCAGGTCAAGCTCCCATAACCAACTTGGAATGTTGCCCTTCTGCAGGCCAGTGGAACAGACCCTGTGTCAAACACTAGAAGTAGGAGGATGCATGGCCACCCTCTTCTATCTGTCCAGTCTGAACAACTCCCTCCCATGACTGGTCTCTCTCACCTCTAACCCCAAGGACATACTGGACACATTGCCGTCCAGCCCTAAAAGACTTGGTGAAAAGACAGATAGATGATGTAAGGTCTTTACTAATTTATGAATTGGTGTAATATTTCTATTCTGTTTCTAAATCCTCCCAGAGGACAGAAACCTATTCTATGTGAGCTTCATATTGCCTGCCCTAGAGGTGAATGTTCCTAGTCTAATAAATCATACTATGGAAGACTTTTTCTTCATTGGCTGAATTATGTAAATCCTATCTACTTCTGAAAGCCATATGGAGAAAAAGACAATGATTGCTTTGGAAACACGAAAGGGCAGTTTAAGCAATTTAACACTTGATAGGAGCCAACAGAAATAAGGAAAAACATCACTCCCCAAACAGCTGGCACACACCAAGCATAATCAGAACTATAAAAATAAAGATAACACAAACGGCAAGATTACCAAAAGCCAACTTTGGAAAATTCCAGAAGAGAGGTACTAGAGTTGAGGTATGTATAAAGAAAGCATGACTTCCACTTTCCAACTGCATCGCCATCCCTTTTCCTAAAGCTTCCTTTGTTAAAATTCAGTCAGTCTCCTAACTTGCCTGAAACTAGACCATCTGTCCTTGCATTTTGTAAACTAAGAAACCTTAACAGCAGAGACAGTGTGGCCTCTAATTCACACGTGCTCAGTTTGCTCCCTTAACCTGCCATGAAAGAGAACCATGGCAGCTACTTTAGCTTCCTTGAGGTTTCCCAGGACATCCACCCAAATCCTCCTCACAGGTGTCCATGTACCCTCCAACTGAATGAACACTGTCACTTAGGAAACTGCACTGATTGTGGCAAAAGTAGTCATCAATTCAGATCATTCAATGGGATCGGAAGTGACAGCTTTGCATCAGACCTAAAAGCCCAGGTTCCTGGAATTCTGTGCTCCCCATTCAAAGTGGGTTGCTCCTGTACATGTCACCTGGGGCATATCTTATTTGCTTACTGAGGAGGGCCTTTCACTGTGGTTCACTTAAATCATATTTACTTCTCATAGAGAGCGATAAAGATGAAAGAGCCTATTAAGATTTGGTTTCAAGCAACTTAGCTCTTGATAAGAACAGGAGAAACTGGGAAAAACAATAATGCTCTCCAAATAGGTTAAATCTTGACATGAACAGAGAGGAGAAACCTGAATTCCCAGTACAGAGACTGTGGAAGGGTCGGTCCTATTCTTCATATTCCTTCTCTACCAGCAAGCACTGTCACAGCACAGTGCCCATACCTGGACCACTCAGACAGTGAGACAGCTTTCTTCAGATGTCCAAGAGCTACAGCTCTGACTCCCAGATAAGATCACGTTAGAAGAGCCTGTGGTGGCTAGTTTGTTCAATTCTATATCAAAACAGATTATGCGTCTCTTCTTGGTTCCTTCTTCCTCAGAATACATGGGGGCTAAATATTTTTGAGACTACAAAAGCTTCTATGGGACACTGAAAGAACTATCACAAAAGAAGACACAATAATCTTTTAAAATAAGTTAGATCATTTCACTCCTCTGCTTTGTCTTACAAGGCCCCACTTGGACTGCCACCACCTCTCTGACGCCAACTCCTATGAGTCCTTCCCTTACTCTCTTCACTCAAGCCACACTGGCCTTG
Source organism: Equus caballus (assembly GCF_041296265.1). Lineage (NCBI taxonomy): Eukaryota > Metazoa > Chordata > Mammalia > Perissodactyla > Equidae > Equus > Equus caballus. Next base: position 19,200,108 of record NC_091686.1, on the reverse strand, counting down.
CTGTTGGCATGTCAAGCATGCACCTGCCTCAGGGCCTCTGTACGTGTTGCTCCCTCTCCCTAGAATGCTCTCCCCAGGTATCTGCCTGGATCAACTCTTTTTTCCTTCAGATCTTTGCTCAAATGTCACTCATCAGTGAAGCTTTTCTTGTTCATCCAAGTTCACATACAATAACAAGCTCCCTCTGTGCCCCTTATCTTACTAGACTTATCTCTTAGCACTTACTCCATCAAACACATATATGTTTACTTGGTTGCTTGTTTGTTACCTGACTCTCCTCTCTAGAATGTCAGCTCCATGAGGGCTGGCACTTTGTTGTGTTCAGAGCTGGATCCCCACCACCTAGTACATGGCTTGGTTGCAGTCCCATAACTGGCACAGAGTAAGTGCTCAATAAATATTTTTCAAATGAATGAACAAATGAGTGAAGAACTATGTAAGAGCCATACCAAATATCCCACTTTTCCCATGCAAATGGACAAGAGCAGTCTGACCCTGGGAGGACTCAGTGGCTGAAATACTAAGACTGTCAGGTGTCCAGTCATGTTCAAACCTGTAGTCCACTCAAGGCAGCTGACTTGGCACTAATGACACAGCAAGCATGGGATGCTACTACATAAGAAGGAACATCTGAAAAGAAGAGACAAATTATGTGGGGTGGAAACACCTGGCTTTTCAAACCAGAGGCAATATACTGCCTTCTGAAGTTTCATTGCCAAAAGCAAGTGTTATTAAGATGGAGCTACATGACCCTTCCTGTCCATAGCTTTTCTCATATGGCAATCCTCTTCCTTTTCAAGGGCACAAAAGCAATCTTATAAATGAACTGAAAACATTTATTGAGAGACAATATAGAGGAGTGGTTAAGAGCATGGATTCAGGAACCTACTGCCCGCATTCAAATCCTAGTCTTGCCACTTCCCATCTGTATGACCTTGGCAACTTATTTAATTTCTCTGTGCCTCAGTTTCCTCTGTGGGAACTGGATCAGTTAACACATGTAAGGTACTCAGGAGAGTATTAAGTGCTTGCTATTCTTACTATCTTTAAAACATGTAGGAACTAGTCTTTCCAAATAAGCCTTACCTTCCTCTTCCTTTAATATTAGTCAATAGACACTCACTAAGTCTCCACTGTATGCCAAGCACTGCTATAGGTGCTAGGGGTGTGTAAAAGTGAAAAAAGACTGGTTCTGCTCTTTCTGGGCTCACAATTTATTAACGTTGATAAACACTCCTGGGATTGATGTTACAGAGTGTCCAGGACCCTAGAAGTGGGGCAGGGTCACTGGACTAGGCATTTTCCAGACAGGTGTCCCCACAACAGCAGCTCCTCACATCAATTTTTAAGGCTGAAACAAAAGGAAGGGCTCTATGTCTGTGTTAGCACCCACAGTAAGCAGACAGCCTATCACCTATTCATACTTCATTTCTGAAGGCTTAATAAGCAATGCTCAATTCTTGCTGTGAGCCAGGAAGTCGTAAAGCTAACGAGGCCCTTCGTGATGCGGCCCCTGCCTGCCTCTCTTGCCTCAGCTCTGCTTCCCACTAACCTCTTACCCCCACCCCTTTACTCTAGCCTTTTGGATTTTCCTATAGTTCTTAAAACATCTCAGGCTGTCGCACACCACAGTGCCTTTGCACAAGGTGCTCCCTCTACTTAAATGCTCACCTGTGCTTTCTTGGGCTACCTAACTTTACGCTGCCAGATTCAGCAACAAGGATCTCTTCCTCCAGCACATCTTTGTCAACACCCAAACCTGATTGGGGTAACCCTAAAATGTGCACCCACAGCACCTATCACAATGGACTGTAACTCTAAGCACTGACGTCTGTGTCTTCCACAGGTTACCCATGCCCAGAAGGCAAGGTGGTATCTTATAGGGTTTTGTATTCCTGGCCTCTAACCAAGGGGCCTGGCACATTGCAGATGTCTGATAAATGGACGACTTGGGACATTTGAAGGACGTTGGTTACCCCTGTTCTTCCTATTTCCTTGCTTCTCATCCTCATCACTGTCATCATCAGCCCCCTTCAAATGACCAAAATGCTCCTTAAAGAAAAATCTTAATATAGAAAACTAAAATTTCCTTACTCAAATGTTACCTTCTCAGCGAGGCTCACCTTGAATACCCTATTCAGACTGCAACCTCCCCTCCACCTAACATCACAATCCTCATCACCCTTATCCTCCTCTAATTTTTCTTATTTTCCACAGCACCCATCACTGTCTAACGTACTATATAATTTAATATGTATATCAGTTATTGTCTGATAACTACCTCTCACTAGAATATAAGTTCCATGATGATGGGAATCATTATCTGTTTGGGAGAGTGTTATGTTTTAGGTGTCCGGAATGCTGCTTGGCATATAGCGGGCTCTCAATAACAACTGTTGAATAAATCATTATGTTACACATATATATCATTGCTAGATCCTTGTAACAATCCTGCATTTCAGGCATTTTAATTCCATTTTCTAGGTCAGGAAACTGAGCTCAGAGTCTAAGTCATCTGCTCAAGTGAACACAGGTAAGCAGGTGGTGTAGCTGGCCCTCATTTATTCCCATCCCCATGTGTGCTTGGAAATTTGGTTCCCTTTCAATAGGTCAGGTGGGTCTCTGTAAAGATGACACTTCTCGAATGTTACAAAACCTACTTTAGCTCAGTCTTTCTAATTAACCAAACTAAGAAATTTCTGCAATACTTTCACAAGAAAATTATAAGCCACCAGCATGCTACAGAAAAGAAGAACCTAGGAACTCAAAAAGAAATATGGTGTCCGTTTCTGAGTTCAGAGAAGATCATGATGTTCAGGCATAGTTTGGTTTCATTGGTTTTGGAAAATGTAAGAGATCCTGTCAAATCTGAGCTGATCCACTTGGAGATCTGCGGGAAAATTTTTATTCGGTTCATGGCTATGTTTAAAAAAAACTTATGATGCTTACACAACTCTGTGAATATGCTAAAAACCATTGAATTGTACCCTTTAAATGGGTGAATTGTATGGTATATGAATTCTATCTCAATAAAGCTGTTATCAAAAATAATATTTCAGTTGGTTCAGATCATGGTCCAAGAATTCGTTTCAGTTCATGGCTTATGGTTCAGTTTGGGTTAAGTCACATGGAGACCAAGTAAGCAGAGAAAAAAATGTGGGAACAATTTCCATATTTGACCCAGAGAAGTTGTAACAGGCTGGAATCTCAAGACAACATAACCAAATAGACCTGCCAAGGCCCTCCCTTAAGTATTATAAGTTAATATTACTAAAGAATGAGATTTGCTAAGTGTCATCCCAAACAACCCCAAATCAGGTGCCTAATGATTCATGTATATTAGAGCACTTAAAGGTTTTAAGTCAGTGCTAATCACTGTTTCCAAGTTACTAAAAACAGACAGAAAAAGCTGGGGATAGGGGTGTGCCTAGTGACTCCCCAAGGAAGAGTTAAAGGGGGGGAATCGACTGATGTATAACTTTCCTAAAAATCCTAAGTCGGAATTTAATGACACGAGTAGTCTTTATAATCATGAAAACAAAGCATATAAAGCTCAAGAATGAGGAAATACCATAAATTCAAGTGTATGTATACATCCGTGAGTGCTTATTCATATTGATAAGACACAACACCAGAGACTGAAGGAAATTCCTCCTTGGTAGGTACTTCTTAGATCTAACGTTCAACATGGTCAGCCCTAGGACACGGAGTACTGTAAAAGAAGCCGGTATTACAGTTTTCTAAGTTTTTGTTCTTATGAAGTTATGTGCTCTCTATGAGAAATCTGGCCGCTTATAAATAAAAAGGTAATATAAACTGTACTTTATTTATTTACATAGTTGTAATTTAAAAGCCATCTTCTTCCAAAAAGGATTAAAGATAGTCAAGTACATTGGAAGCAAAAAGACTTCTGGCCACGTATTAACTAGTCTTTTTCTGCCCATCATCATCTTTCAATAGCAGAGGGCCTAGCACATAGTAGGTGCTCAAGATATACATTAATATATTGATGACTAAATAAACACAAGAGCAAAGATAAAATTTAAGAGGCTAGAGGAAGATATTCATAGAGCACAAGAGCAAGATGTACCTTTCTCTAAATCTTAACCTCTAGCACCAGGAGGAGCGTCCAGTGTCAACAACTTATACGGCTATTACTTTGGCTGCTCATTCATCCTTTACCTATTATGTACCAGGAATTGGGTATAAAGTGGTGAACAAAACATGGAACTTAATCAGTCTTTTCTGGTAAACGACCCTGTCCCCCTGAACACAGGGCACCTCTGACCAAAGAATGCCAATTAGAGTACTTGCCTGAGATTTTTCTGTGAACAGAGATGAGACTCACAGATGGCCCAGAGACCCAGGATAAAGTTCCATCTGCCCTTCCTCAAGGTTTCCTCAATTCTGTTAGCTACCTCGGAATCTTTATAATAAATCCTCTTTGATTGCCTATGGTAGGTTAAGATGACTTCCTGTCACTTGCAATTAAAAAATTCTTACTAATGTAACTTTCAATATACATATGAGACTAATGAGGGTGAGGGAGGTTAAATGACTTACCTGATCTAGAAAAAGAACACAGGTCTCCTGACTCCCAACTAGGAGCTATATCATAGGGCCAGGTAAAAACAAGCTTTAGAGAAAGGAATCAACATGTGGTACCTCATGAACCACGGAGCCCAGCAGAAAGTCCAGCCTCTGGCACAGTTCTCCAAGGTTAGATAAGCTGCTGGCCCTGTGAGCACTATCTGGATCTCTCACTCCTCTCAGGAAGGTGTGGATCAAAGGTTCTCGGTACTTTGAGACCATGTCCCCTATAGAGAAAGGGAAGAGATCAAAATCTTTTAAAACAAATCTTCAAGTTCTTAAAGAGGGAATAATGATATTATCGTCGTAGATTGTATGGTGTTTTATATTTTTCAAAGTACTTGCATAACTGTTAAAAATCATGCTCTGGAAGAATATTTAATGTCAGGCAGGAAGAAGACTAATAATTGACCATTAGACTGCATGACAATGAGGTCATTGTTGACCTTGACAAGAATAGTTTCGATGGACTGGTAGGCATGAGAGCATGACAGAAGTGGGTTTAAGAGAGAATGGGAGAACAATTGGAGACAGAAAGATCACTTAAGGAGATTTTCTGCAAAGCAGATCAAAGAAATGGGGTGGTAGCTGGTCAAGGAAGTGGAGTCAAGAGAAGCTTCTGTTTCATTTAAAGAGAGGAGAAATAGCAAGCAAAGACATTCAGAATTGATATTTTATATATGGAAACTTCTTCCTTCACAGGTCTATCAAGAACTAAAGCTGTTTGTGCTTGATCTTGGTTCTGAGGCCCTAGTTCCAGAACTCAAGTATAACACTCCACCCTAAGGCTACAGGATATCTATATGGAGACAAAATGTTTCTGAAGCATCTGTTTAAAGTACAAAATGACAACCTACATAGAAAAATCACCAACCTGTCCTATCAGGCCCAGCTCAAACGCCACCGCCTTTGTGAAACCTTCCTCAGTATCCACAGTCAGCCTTAATTAGCCCTCCTTGGATGTCTTACAGTACTTTGTATTGAAGTCACTTTGGCTTAAATCACATTGGTCACTAATGCCTTGATTCCTACATGTTTTCAGCCTATATCTATTTCTCCCATTAGACTATAAATTTCTTGAGGGTAGAATTTTGACTGCTTCATCACTGTTCCCATCAGTTCTTAGTAATCTTTGTACATACTAGGTACTCAACAAATGCTAATCTTGAGTTGAATTCATGAGTTTACTCAACAAAAAAAAACTATATGCTAGTTATCATGCTAATATTCTAGGGATACAAAAATTGATAAAACATAATCTCTACACTCAAGTCAAAGTTTAAGGGGTGGGTATAAACAGATAAATACCAACAATTACAGTACTGTGTGGTTAATGCCGTCATAGTGTCAAGCAGAGGTTGCTTAGAGCATAGTTTCACTAATCTCAGTCACTCGGAAGGGAGAGGAGGAAGTTTTTTTGTTTTTCTTTTTGTTTTCCCTCAAGGCCGGGAACACAATGTACTTTCCATACAATGTAAGAAAAAGATGGAGTAATTTCTCTAAAATGCTCCCAGTTCCTAATACCCTCACGCAGTCATGAGACTCATCTCCTGCCCATTTAACAACAACATACATTGCAGAGATTGAATCAATCACTTAGCCATAGCCCGTTTTCAGAATCGAGAAGAAGAGGCTTTGTACCTATTTTTAGACCTAGTATTTGCATTTGTGAATATCAATTCTAGAGAGGCTGTCAGATATATGACAAGGATATCTGCATAAAGATTTTACTGCAGAATTGTAATAGTGAAAAATGAGAAGAAATAAATTAAATATTCATTAATACGGAAATGGTTAAATAACCATACATACTATGGAATACTACTATGTTAAAAGAAACATGACAGAATTATGTGCACCAATATGGAAAGGTCACCTTAAGATACCATTCAGTGAAAGGAACTAACAGAACCAGTATCTTTCCATTTACGTATATAAAGATGCACATACAACTTCTCTCACTATTAACATACCAAACTTACAGACTTAAATATGTATATTAAATATACAAATGCATAGAAAAAAAGAAAGGATATACTAAAATAGAGGGCTTAAATAGCTTGTCCAAAGAGTAAATACAACCATGATCAAACTTAAGTAGCCTGATACTTAACTCCTATGACATATTGCATTTAAGATATTTCCAACTAAGAGGAAAACATACTTTTCTGCTTGCGTTATAGTACTTTCCCTTTCTGGAGTTAGGAAGGAGCTCGCTCATTCTGCAGTGTGAGATGTGGATCCAGAGTTAAGAGATATGTGTTCTAGTTTTGGTCCTGCTGCCAACTAGCAGTGTGACTTTGGGCAACTAGCTTCACCTCTTTGGACCAAGTGAATATGAGCCAATTAGAGAGATGATCTCTCTGGCCTCTTCCAGTTGTAAGAGTCTGAGTTGATGAGTCACCTTTAGTTTAGTCATTGGGGGAAGGAGATTCAGGAGGGTGGGAAAGGAAGAAAAGGCACACATTCATGAACCCTGGAGTGGGAGGCTGTCGTGGTTAAAGGAATGAAGATCCCTTGTGGGGAAGGAAGTAACAAAGAAATGAAAAGATTGGAAATCCATAAGGAAGGGGAATTGCAGCTTGAAAAGGTAAGAGCAGATGACAAAAAGTTAATGTTTACTAACGTAGGGACTTAAAGTTAAAAATAAATAGTAAAGGAAAGGTACTATGTGCGAGGTACTATGGATCATAAATAAGACATAGTCCCTTCCTTCATGGCATTCAAAGCCTAATGGAGAAGAGGAAAAAAACTGACCAAGCAACAACAATGGAGTGAGATGTGGCCAAAATAAGAAAGAGACTTTTATGAGTAATGTTTTGATTTGGATCCTATTTCTATTAACAACAGCTCCAGAATTCTTAGTCATCCAGACTAAAAAGTCTGGCATTCTTTTTTGATTTCTCCTTGTTACCCTTCAATCAGTCAGTTCATTTATTGTTATTCAGTCCTCATTTACTTCCCTATAGGATTTGAGGCAACTGACAATAAATAATATTGAAATTGAAATAACTATTTTTTAAAAGCTCTATAGTAAGTGAGGGAGTATAGACATCATACGCTAAAGGGGGTTAGTACAAATGAACCCAAAATTTAACTTAGCAATTCCTGGTAGCTAAGGCAAAAAAGGAAACAGAAAACATAGTTCTCATCATCCAATGAAAGAAGGAATATCAATCCATTGGGAGAGAAAAACTTTAGGAAGAACACCAAGAGGTCTCTTATTCATTCATCCAGCAAATCCTTATTGAGTGCCTATCATATTCCAACTGTGTTCTCAGTACTGGAGATAATATAGCACGAACAAGAAAGCAAAGTTCCCATCTTCATGAAGCCTACTTCCAGGGGGAGAGAAAGACAACAAACAGTAAATAAATCTTCCAGCAGCAATAAGGGCTTTTAAGAAAAATAAGGAAGGTGGGGTATTGTGTGTGGGGGGGTGTTTCAGAGCCAGGGGTGAGGGCTCAGGGAAAAGCTCTCAGAGGAGAAGACCTGAAGGAACAAGTCATGTGAAGACCTGGGGGAAAAGTGAAGAGCAGAATGGTCAAAAGAAATTTTATATTCAATGTAGAAATCATATGGCTGTTTCTTATACTGACCCACCATAAAAGTCAAGGGCGTACCATTACATTAACAAAACCACAATTTAATATTCCATTTGCATACATTCCTGCCCTGCCTGAGCTTCATGACTACCTTCAAAATGAGTGTCCATTTAACTACATGCTCCACCAACCCCATCCTCAACTGCAACAAAGAACCAAGCGGAGCCAGTGGAAGCATGCATCTCAAGAACCCTGCACTGTACCCAGTCAGCTAGCCCTGGGTCCACTTGCTACCTTGTTTTCCAGGTTATTGGACTGGAAGAGCTGGAACACTCACTGCATCCACTCTGTATTTCTCAAAGTGCCCTGCCATCATGTTCTCCGAAACCTAATCTCCCTTAGACCTCATGTACACAGTCTATACTTGTCACACTCTTGCTCAAACTTGGTTTTCTTGAGGGATTTACAGCCCTGCCCACATTTCCTGGGGACTCTGCTGGCCTCTAACTAATCCTCCCTTCTCCTAGCTCCTACTATGCCATGTGGCTGGTTTCTCGAGACTGTACTGGATCCTAGTCTCCAGGCTGCAGGTCAGCCCTGACCAGGTTTCTATGTAGAACAAAACGAATGCATGTAGTCAGAGAATATAGATTCCAGGGCTGCAATCTGATACAGGTATAGAACTTAAATATCTTACATAAAGGGTTCTTAATTTGAGCTTTAGGGATCCCAATAAGTCAAATTTTGTTCTATACATTTCATTGGCATTCTCCCATTCTTCCTTGCAAATAGCACTCTAATTTTTTTTCAAATATCCACCTTAACCCCAGTACCAACCATCACCCATGTGATTCAGGCTAAGGTCTTCATTGGTCTAAGCGAATTGTGGTGGATATATCTCTTTGCCTTAATTGGTTTAGGCATGGGCATGTGATAGAATTCTGGACAATGAGGTGTGAAAGAAAATCTGCTAGAAGACTCTAAGAAGACTTTTTGCCTCTGGCTACGACAGGGAAATGACACCTTAGAGTTGACGCAGCCAACTTGCAACCATGAGGGACCAGAGGATGAGGCCAATAAACTGTGGTTGGCAAAGATGAAAAGAATTTGGGTCTCAAATGATGCCATGAAGCTAAAGAATTAACCAGTCTTGGACTTTTTATTATGTGCAGTGACTCATTCCTTATTGTTTAAGGCAGTTAAGTTGGGAATTTCTGCTATCTGCAGCCAAAAGCATTCTGACATAATACGAAAACCGGAACACTCTTTAAAATTGTACAGCACTTCTATGTCAGTTTTATGTCTATAAGTACAAAGTCAGAAAAGTTATATTCATCAAAACAAAGGAATTTAAGACAGTGTATGTTTTTAAAAGGATTCAAAAGTCAACCTTATAACTAAAATATACCAAAAGAAAAAAGTAAACCCAATAATTTTCTTTCTTCTAATTACAATTTTAATTGGGACAATAGCCTGGTATACAGTATGACTCTTATAATATCAGCATATATATATAACTTTCCCAAAGAGCTAAGTCATCTTTATACATCCGCCAACGTATTAAAAAAAAAAACGGTGAGTAACTATTTACAGTAATAGCTCATGTGAAGCGGTTATATGCTGAGTATATTTCACAACTATTGACTAACCCACTTCATTATGAACTAAAACCTCGGGCTCTGAGACACCCACTACTATTTCTTAGTTTCTAATTAAGCAACAAAACCTCAATTATCCCATCCATGAGGGGTTTTGTTTTTTTGGTGTTTTGTGTGTGTGTGTATTTTTCTTTATCCAAATGAGATGCTGTTATTGCTTCAGTTGAAACTTCTTTGAGCCACAAGATTCCAAGATCCTAATTCACCTTTTGTCTGAAAGATAGCGCATACTTACCACCTGACAAAGGCAAAAGTTCATAACCATCCTGTTAACTTGTCCTCTTAAAAATCTGCATATTATATGGCTTTTACAAAAAGATGATATTGATTTCTGAATTCCCTCATCCCCATTTTCAGAAAGTACTCACCACAGACTGAAATATTTAGACTAATATTCGTGGAACTGAAGTCAGAGAGACCACCGTCTTTTCCTCAGGCATTTCTAAACAGCTTCAGGGAAATGAACACAATAAATCCAAGCCCATTTTCAGAAACTTACTCAAGTGGATTCTAGTCAATGGGGTTTATCTTAGTTCCGCTCTAACGTCTTTTACTTTGTGCAATGATAATGACAACACCTGGCTATTTGCATCTCCATATTCTTCTCAGGAAGTCAGCAATAACCAACCTTATTGAGAAGCAAACAGCTGTGTGTTCAAGGAAACAAGGGAAGGATCTAGATTTGTTTGAACAAACTGGATAAAAACGAGTTGCTTTTAGAAGGTGAAAAATCAAGTGCAGAGTGAAAAGAGAGAGCTGAAAAATTTTTAACCCGCCTATGACTTGCTTGTATCAATTATCACATATGTGAAAAGATTCTTTTAACAAATTAGGATTTAGAGGATTTTTATTAACCTTTCCAATGGTACTTTGACATCTACATTGATAGATTCATTTATGCATATCAGAGCCCATGTTTTTCCATCAAGGGTATGAGATGACTTGCAACAAGAGACACGTATGTAGTGGAAGGGTGCTGAATTAACACAATAAACTTTGGAGTCAGGGGACCTGCTGATTTCAAGGGTTCAACCATTCCCCTAGTTCTCACTAGAAACAGCTTATAAAAGTGAAATCAAGAAAAAGGAAGTGAGAAAGAAAATTCTACCCTTGGCCAAATCCTTATACCATCCTTTCAAAGCTCCATTATTAATGTCTGGAGGGCTCTCTATTCCTTCTTTCCTCCCACCCTTCCCTTTTTTTTTCGGAGACGCAGAACTGAACACAGATAAAACTATTCCTGACTACCCTCTTCTACCTACTAACAGGAAGTAACTAAGAAATATCCTATCCTACTGGTTAAGGTGCTCCTGGGTAAAACCAATTATATTTTCCACAGATTGAATGATCACTTACAGCCAGCACTCCTCTGTAATCAGAAATTTACATACATTCTAAGTAATGTTTTAGTCCAATGTTTCTCAAACACAAACATAGGCACTGAAATTGTGCAGTGCAACTTGATTATAATGTGGATCCAGGTGATTAAGAATTATCATTGAAATGAAAACACATTTAAAAAATTCTTTTAGAGAATTCACAGACCCTTGAAATATATCAGAATTTAATCTCCAGATTCCAGTTTGAGAAATGCCCTTCTACCTAGCCAATTCAATGAAAATATTTAATGTGTACCACTATGCGCAAGGGACTCCGTGAGGCACTAGAGGTTCAGAGATGAAGGAATTTTTTTTTTTATTGAGTTAATGATAGGTTACAATCTTGTGAAATTTCAGTTGTACATTAATGTTTGTCATTCGTGTTGTAGGTGCACCACTTCACCCTTTGTGCCCACCCCCCAACCCACCTTTCCCCTGGTATCCACTAAACTGTTCTCTTAGTCCACATTTTTAAATTCCTCATAGGAGTGGAGTCATACACAGATTATCCTTCTCTAGCTGGCTTATTTCACTTAACATAATTCCCTCAAGGTCCATCCATGTTATTGCAAATGGAATGATTTTGTTCTGTTTTGCAGCTGAGTCGTATTCCATTGTATATATGTACCACATCTTCTTTATCCATTCATCAGTTGATGGGCACTTAGGTTGCTTCCATGTCTTGGCTATTGTAAATAATGCTGCAATGAACATTGGGGTACATAGGACTTTTGGAATTGCTGACTTCAAGCTCTTTGGACAGATACCCAGTAGTGGGATGGCTGGATCGTATGGTAGTTCTATTTTTAATTTTTTGAGGAATCTCCATACTGTTTTCCATAGTGGCTGAACCAGTTTGCATTCCCACCAGCAGTGTATGAGGGTTCCTTTGTCTCCACAACCTCTCCAACATTTGTTACTATTAGTTTTAGATATTTTTGTCATTCTAATGGGTGTAAGGTGATATCTTAGTGTAGTTTTGATTTGCATTTCCCTGATTATCAGCGATGATGAGCATCTTTTCATGTGCCTATTGGCCATCAGTATATCTTCTTTGGAGAAAAGTCTGTTCATGTCTCCAGGCCATTTTTTGATTGGGTTGTTTGATTTTTTGTTGTTGAGTTGTGAGAGTTCTTTATATATTATGGAGTTTAAGCCTTTGTCAGATATATGACTTGCAAATATTTTTTCCCAGTTAGTGGGTTGTTTTTTTGTTTCAATCCTGTTTTCATTTGCCTTGAAGAAGCTCTTTAGTCTGATGAAGTCCCATTTGTTTATTCTTTCTATTGCTTCCCTTCTCTGAGAAAACATGGTGTCCGAAAAGATCCTTTTAATACTGATGTCAAAGAGTGTACTGCCTACGTTTTCTTCTAGAAGCCTTATGGTTTCAGGTCTCACCTTTAGGTCTTTGATCCATTTTGAGTTTATTTTGGTGAACGGTGAAAAAGAATGGTCAATTTTCATTCTTTTACATGTGGCTTTCCAGTTTTCCCAGCACCATTTGTTGAAAAGACTTTCTTTTCTCCTTTGTATGCCCTCAGCTCCTTTGTCAAAGATAAGCTGTCCATAGATGTGTGGTTTTATTTCTGGGCTTTCAATTCTGTTCCATTGATCTGTGCACCTGTTTTTGTACCAGTACCATGCTGTTTTGATTACTGTAGCTTTGTAGTATGTTTTGAAGTCAGGGATTGCGATGCCTCCCGTTTTGTTCTTTTTTCTCAGGACTGCTTTAGAAATTCGGGGTCTTTTGTTGCCCCATATGAATTTTAGGATTCTTTGTTCTAATTCTGTAAAGAATGTCATTGGGATTCTGATTGGGATGGCGTTGAATCTGTAGATTGCTTTAGGTAGAACGGACATTTTAACTATGTTTATTCTTCCAATCCATGTACATGGAATGTCTTTCCATCTCCTTATGTCGTCATCCAGTTCTCTCAGAAAGGCCTTGTAATTTTCATTACGTAGGTCCTTCACTTCCTTAGTTAAATTTACCTCGAGGTATTTTACTCTTTTTGTTGCAATTGTGAATGGTATTGTGTTCTTGAGTTCTCTTTCTGTTAGTTCGTTATTAGAATATAGAAATGCTACTGATTTATGCAAATTGATTTTGCATCCTGCAACTTTGCTGCAGTTGTTGATTACTTCTAAGAGTTTTCCAATGGATTCTTTGGGGTTTTCTATATATAAGATCATGTCGTCTGCAAACAGCAAGAGTTTCACTTCTTCCCTCCCTATTTGGATTCCTTTTATTCCTTTTTCTTGCCTGATTGCTCTGGCCAGGACCTCCAGTACTATGTTAAATAAGAGTGGTGACAGAGGGCATCCTTGTCTCGTTCCTGTTTTCAGGGGGATGGCGTTCAGTTTTTGCCCACTGAGTATGATGTTGGCTATGGGTTTGTCATATACGGCCTTTATTATGTTGAGGTAGTTTCCTTCTATGCCCATTTTGTTCAGAGTTTTTATCATAAATGGCTGTTGGATCTTGTCAAATGCCTTCTCTGCATCTATTGAGATGATCATGTGGTTTTTATTCCTCAGTTTGTTGATGTGGTGTATCACGTTGATTGATTTGTGGATGTTGAACCATCCCTGTGTCCCTGTTATGAATCCCACCTGAGAGATAAAGGAAATTTTGTCCTTACTTCCAGGAAGCTAGAGGTACCAAGTGTCATGTGAGCAACAGGGCAGGTGATATTTATTCTTTTGGGGAAAGACTTCAATGGAGGAAGTGGCTTCTAAACCAAATCTTGAAGGATGGTGAGGATTTTCATAGATACAAGAGGAAGGGTGCTCCAGGTAGATGGAACTGTGTCAGCAGAGGCATGGGGGCAAGGTAGTGGTGGGGTAGAGAGACAATATAATAGATGGCATATTCAGAAAACAGAGGCTATGCCAGGTGACTGTAACAAAATAGTGCAACTTAAGATGAATATGATCAGAAATAGGCAGGGTCAAATCACAGAGGGCATGAAGTTAAGGATTTGAACAGTGGGAAACTGATAATGCTTTTTTTTTTTAAATAGACTTTATGTTTAAGAGCAGTTTTAGGTTCACAACAAATTGTGCAGAAAGTACAAGGAGTTCTCACATACCTCCTGCTCCTCTTCCATCTCCCTCTCGCCCCCCAGACTCCTTCATTAGCAACATCCTACATCAGAGTCATACATTTGTTTCAACTGATGAACCTACATTGACACATCATTATCACCCAAAGTCCATAGTTTACTTTAAGGTTCACTCCAGTGTTGTACATTCTATGGGTTGACAAATGTATAATGACATGTGTCCACCTATAGTATCATACAGAGTAGTTTCACTGGCCTAAAAATCTTCCGTGCTCTGCCTATGATCTTTCTGTTTCTATAGTTTGGCCTTTTCCAGAATGTCGTATTGTTGGAATCACACAGTATGTAGCCTTTTCACATTAGCTTCTTTTACTTAAACATGCGTTTAAGGTTTCTCCATGTTTTCTTACGGCTTGATAGCTCATTTCTTTCATGTGTTGAAAAATATTCCATTGTCTGGATCTAACCACAATCTATTTATCCATTCTCTTACTCAAGGACATCTTGGTTGCTTCCAAGTTTTGGCAATTATGAATAAAGCTGCTATAGACATTTATGTGCAGGTTTTTGTGTGCATATAAGTTTTCAACTCATTTGGGTAAATACCAAGAAGCGTGATTGCCAGATCATATGGTAAGAGAATATATTTAGTTTTGTATGAAACTGCCAAACTGGCTTCCAAAGTAGCGGTACCATTTTGCAATATCAGTTCCCCATCGTTCAAATCCTTAACTTCATGCCCTCTGTGATTTGACCCTGCCTACTTCTGATCATATTCATCTTAAGTTGCACTCTTTGTTACAGTCACCTGGCATATCTGCTGTTTTATGAATATGCCATCTATTTTATTGTCTCTCTCCCCCACCACTACCTTGCCCCCATGCCTCTGCTGACACAGTTCTGTCTACCTGGAGCACTTTTCCTCTTGTATCTATGAAAATCCTCACTATCCTTCAAGATTTCGGTTTAGATGCCACCTCCTTTTCCAAACTGGGTATACCATTTTGAATTTCTACCAGCAATGAATGAGGGTTCCTATTGCTCCACTTCCTTGCCAGCAATTGGTGTTGTCAGTATTTTGGATTTTGACCATTCTAATAGGTGTGTAGTGGTATCTCATTGTCATTTAATTTGCATTTCCCTGAGACATATGATGTGGAGCAACTTTTCATATGCTTATTTGCCATCTGTACATCTTCTTTGGTGAGACGTTAGGTTTTTTGCTCATTTTTTAATCAGGTTGCTTGTTTTCTTATTGTTGAATCTGAAGGGTTCCTTGTATATTTTGGATAACAGTCCTTTATTAGCTATGTCTTTTGCAAATATTTTTTCCCCGTCTGTGGCTTGTCTTCTCATTCTCTTGAGAATGTCTCTTGTAGAGCAGAAGCTTTTGATTTTAATGAAGTTCAGTTTATTATTTCTTTCATAAATTGTGTCTTTGATATTGTATCATCACTATATCCAAGGTCATCTAGATTTTCTCCTATGTTATCTTCTAGGAGTTTTATATTTTTGTGTTTCACATTTAGGTCTATGATCCATTTTAAGTTAATTTTTGTGAAAGGTATAAGGTCTTTGTCTAGATTCATTTTTGCATGTACATGTCCAGCTGTTCCAGTACCATTTACTGAAAACAGTGATAATCCTTTTTTGAGCAAGAGAGTGGCTTAACTAGAGACATATTCTTGAGTTTGGTGAATCTGAGTTTATATGTGTGTTCAGAGAGGCCAGAAGTCTTATTCTATGATGTAGAATGAGGCTTGCATTGCAATGATTAATCTCTAGCTGGATAATTTCTACTGCAATGCCTTCAGCACACTCTTACTCTGTTAACTGGTTGCAAAGTCACGTTGAGCCAAAGAGTATGATAATCTTTTAGAGATCAATTTTTTTTCCAAATGAATGATGACTCAGATAGTACCAGGACGTCTCTATGTAATAAGGGTAGTAAACAGAATGATAAGACACATGCAATGATTGAAAACTTCCTGCATTCTTTGCCAAGAGAAAGTCTTTTCCTAAGATAGTCACAGAGAAATCAGGTCATTGATAGCACAGTCACTGTAAGGTGTGGCTTCACCAGCTCAGAAGTGCTGATGACATTCTTATTACATGCATGTAAGTACTTTACTCCACTTCAAGCAATCGATGTCTCCTAACTTGCCTTTCAGTTCTTGCTAGCAGTGTCAAAAGTAAGTACTGAGACTATATATTAATATTCTGAAAATTAAATTAAGAAAACAAGTCAATTTATGAATGCATCAAAGAGAATAAAATGCTTAGGAATAAATTTAACAAAAGTAGAACACTTGTACTCTGAAAACTACAAAACACTGTTGAAAGAAATTAAAGAAGATCCAAATAAATGGAAAGACATCCCACGTTCATGGATTGGAAGATGTAATATTGTATGATGGCAATGCTGCCAAAATTGATCTACAGATTCAATGTAATTCTTATTAAAACCCCAGCTGCCCTTTTTGTTTGTCTGTTTTGGCAGAAATTGGCAAGCTGGTCCTAAAATTCACATGGAAATGTAAGGGATACAGAATAGCCAAATGATCTTGAAAAAAAAGAACAAAGTTGGAGGGCTCACATTTTCCAATTAAAAAACTTACTACAAAGCTACCATAATCAAGACAGTGTGGTACTAGCCTAAGGATAGACCTATAGATCAATGGAGTAGAACTGAAGAGTCCAGAAATACACTCTCATATTTATGGTCAATTGATTTTCAGTAAGAATGCCAAGACAATTCAATGGCGGAAAGAATAGTTTTTCGACAAATAGTTGATATCCACATGCAAAATAATGAATTTGAACCCCCTCCTTACACCAAATGCAAAAGTAACTTCAAATGGTCATAGATCTAGGGGCCAGCTCGGTGGCACAATGGTTAAGTTTGCACATTCTGCTTCAGCGGCCTGGGGTTTGCCAGTTCAGATCGCAGGTGCAGACCTACACCCCACTTATCAAGCCATGCTGTAGCAGGCATCTCACATATAAAGTAGAGGAAGATGGCATGGATGTTAGCTCAGGGCCAGTCTTCCTCAGCAAAAAGAGGAGGATTGGTGGCAGATATTAGCTCAGGGCTAATCTTCCTCAAAAAAAAAAAAAAAAGATCATAGATCTAAATTTAAGAGCTAAAATTATAAAACTCTTAGAAGAAAACATAGCAGTAAATCTTTGTGACCTTAGGTTAGGCAAAGCCTTCTTAGATATAACACTAAAATCACAAGAGATAAAAGAAAAAATAGGTATGTTGGACCTTCACCAATATTAAAAACTTTTGTACTTCAAATGTCACCATCAAGAAAGTGAAAAGACAACCAACAGAACAGGAGAAAATATTTGCAAATCATGTATTTGATAAGGGACTTGTCTCCTGAATCTATAAAGAACTCTTACAATACAATAAAAAAAAGACAAATAAGCTGATTTAAAAATGGGCAAAGTGTCTGAATAGACATTTCTCCAAAGAAGATATACAAATGGCCAATAAGCACATAAAAAGATGCTCAACATCATTAATCATTAGGGAACTGCAAACCAAAACCACAATGAGATACCACTTCATACCCACTAAGACGGCTATAATCAAAAAGACAGACACTAACAAGTGCTGGTGAGAAGAAATTAGAACTCTTCTACAATGCTAGTCAAAATGTAAAATGGTCCAGCCACTTTGAAAAGCAGTTTGGCAATTCCTTAAAAAGTTAGAAATAAAGTTATCATATGATCCAACAATTCCACTCCTTGGTATATACCCAAGAGAATTTAAAACACATTTCCACATAAAAACATGAACACAAATGTTCATAGCAGCATTATTCATTATAGCCAAAAAGTAGAAAGAACTCAAAAGTCCATCAACTGATGAATGGATTAAAAAATGCAATGTATCCACATAAGGGAATATTATTTGGCAGTAAAAAAGGAATGAAGTACAGATACATGCTGCAACATAGATAAACTTTGAAGACATTATGTTACGTTAAAGAAGCCAGTCACAAAAACACACATGTCATATGACTTCATTTATAGGATATGTCCACAATAAGAAAACCCTTAGAGACAGAAAGTAGATTAGTGATTGACTGACTGGTAATAGGTAGAGGGTTTCTTCTGGGATGATGAAAATGTCCTAAAATTGATTGTAGTGATAGCTGCACAACCTTGAGAACATACAAAAAAATATGAACTGCACACTGTAAATGGTGAATTGTATGGTATATGAATTATATTCCAATAAAGCTGTTTTTTTTTAAAGGATTGGCACCTGGGCTAACAACTGTTGCCAATCTTTTTTTTTTTCCTGCTTTATCTCCTCAACACCCCCGTACACAGTTGTATATCTTAGTTGCATGTCCTTCTAGTTGTGGGATGTGGGATGTCGCCTCAACGTGGCCTGACGAGCGGTGCCATGTCCGCACCCAGGATCCAAACCCTGGGCCGCCACAGCGGAGTGTGCAAACTTAACCACTCGGCCACAGAGCCGGCCCCTAAAGCTGTTTTTTAAAAAGCAAGTTTTGAGAGTGGGAGAGGTAGCAGGACAACTGCAGAATCTATTTACAATGAAGTTGGAAAAAAAATTAATAGCATAAAAATCTTCACATCCTAGAAGAGAAGGTATATGTGTATAAACAGAATCTGATATGAAACACACCTCTGCCTTCCAAAGCTTAGAGACCAAAGCTTGGGGCGAATCTCACAGACAATTCACAATGGCTGCTCCCCTCAAAAACGAGGCAGGAGCTCCAGATTCTTTGGTGATATGCCCACTACAGAAACTGGGTCCTGCTCTTGCCCACCAGTCAAGCAGAACCCAGAGCTTTCCCATGCTTTGAGAATAGCTTTGCTTCTGCCAACTCTCTGCTTCCTTACTTGTCAGTAAAAGATGGTGCCAATATAATTTCAGTCTTTACTACTTCAGAGCTGGCAATTCAATGGGTAACATTTTTAAGAACCTTCTAAATTAACTTTCATTGCTTCAAATTTTTTTTTAATATTAGTATAATTTAAAAGGCTATTAAAAGAGGCAAGAAAAATACTGAAGATTTAGACTCAGAGATCCTTACCTATAGGTAAAGCCATTTGGTCCAATATCTCATCTCTAGGTATGGCTGAGCCAAACCACATCTGACAAACTTTAACCCAGGGATTGTAAAGACTTCCTGCCAATATTTAAAAACCTTTGTGCTCCAGCCTTTTTATTATGTCCAATCCAAATCTCTTCTGCTCTTTACTTCATTTCCTCTTATGCACCAGACCCAAGTGGAGATGAAGAACTGGAGTCTTGCTCTGCTTATCTTTGAATCTTAGTTGTATCTTTCCAGGCTCCCAGATCTCAATCACAGTGTTTAAATCTCCTCTGTAATCTAAACAGTTCAAGTATGCTCTTCCTTTCTCCAAGATGGTTTTTGTACTTTCAGTTTTGATATTAGATATTTTGGGGAGAAAAAAGAGTAAAGGTGTAAAATGGTCAAATGTTACCATACACATTTGACTTCACTAAATCGGTTACTGAAGAAAGGGATCCAGGGGAAGTACCCTTCCTCCCATATTGAATTCCCATTTATTTGGGAACTAAAGTGAATAGACCACTAGGGGTAGCATCATGGAGAGCCACGTGCCCTCACAGATAATAGTCCTGCTGATCCAGTCAATGAGGAAATAGGAGACAAAATATAAATCTGACTCTGCTCATGTACTATTTTACGTTCTCACTAACAGCTACTCATTTTTCTTGCATTTCAGGGCCTGGAACTCTACTTCACTCCCGAAAGAAATACAGTGAAAGAATTACTGGCTTCTTGTTACATTTCATGAATACAACTTACTGCCACATGTGGACCAGACTCAACAGAGATTATAGTTTCTGTCAAGGTCAGAAGGAAATTAGATTGACATGGCAGATCCTGACAGGCAGGATTTCTTCTCCAAAAGCCATTTAGAGAATTAAATAATTTAAATGCAATTAATTTTTAATGAAATTCATCATTAAAAAAATTCATAGGTAAATTTTGATCTATTAACAACAATTACTTTTCAGTCTGGAATTTCCCCTGCAGCTCTGGAGAAATCATCTCTTTTGTGATTTCAGTTTCCCTTCTCCA
Source organism: Equus caballus (assembly GCF_041296265.1). Taxonomy (NCBI): domain Eukaryota; kingdom Metazoa; phylum Chordata; class Mammalia; order Perissodactyla; family Equidae; genus Equus; species Equus caballus. The sequence continues at coordinate 19,179,755 of NC_091686.1, read as the reverse complement.
CATAGCCCTTTATGAACAGGAGAGAGATTTTAGTTAAGATAAAATTCGCAGCTACAGTACACAGAAACAGTATAGTACTATTTCCCCAGACATAAAATGCTGTGGAATAAAACAATGTTGTGTGCATCTGTAAGCCTCTTTATCTGCAAAGTACTGTGTGCCCACTACCTCGTTTGAGCCTCACGAGAATTTGAAGTAGGTAGAAAAAATATTATTAACTTTGTATTACAAACAAAGAAGGAAGAATTTAAAAGAGGCTGATCCCAGGTTACATAGCTACTGAGAGACAGACAGGCTCTTGTCTCCCAGGCAGAGGGCTGTTTCTACTACCATTAGGACATTTACTTGGCTCTCTGTTAAGACAAGCAGGAACTTCTGTTCTAAAACAAAGGACATAAATGTGGCCAACTGATTCCCCCACATCTCTGACATTTCAGATACCTTGTAATTTTTATCTTTCTCTGTTTAGCCTTATAAGACATGGTTTAAGCATGGGAAGAGAATCCAGGAATTTATGTGTTCAAACAGTACATAAGCAACAGGGCATAAAGGGAATAAGTTTTCCGGTCCATGGGCAAACACCAGAATGGTCACTTAATCATCTTGTTTAAGGGCTAGAATCCTATTAATTCCAGCCTAAAGAAGAGAACAAAATAATTCCCCTCTTCTTTACCATTTTAAAAGCGGAAAGAACTGAACACTTCTGATTTCCTAACAGTAGGAGATGACTGATAAATGGCCTTGTGAAAGCTGCTAAACCCCTATACTTGATGCACATATTAGGGCATTGCAGAGTGCTGGAGCCAAAGCCATCTTCTGGTCTTGATGGGGCTTGCCAGGGAGGTAGGTTGTAGTACTCACTGGGCAAGAATGCTGGGTAGTCCCTGGAGAGATTTCCCCCTACTGGTATCTGCTTGTCAGGACTCACTTTTCTCCCTAAGGCTAATTGTTGATCTGCTGCTTTTGGTTTTTCATTTATACTGTCATCCTTTTTAAGGTAATATAACCAAGAGGTGACCCTGAGTTATGAGCAGGTTGGCAAAGATTTCAGGGGTTCTTAGCCCTCCCTTTCCTGGTTCTAGTTTCATTGTACCTCATCACATAGACCACATAAGCAGGGATGATCTAGATGCAAATTGTGTGTAGATAGATTTCAACAGGCTTAGATGTAACCACGAGAAGATCCCTATGGGACAAGTTATTAAACAAAACCAAACTTGTTAGTGGGACTATTGTTGGTGCAAGTGACCTACTAGGTATGTTTTAAAGAGACGGAGAGACCTTCTTGCCTCCAAATATTTCTTCTATTAGTAAATTGTATTGCCTCAGAGTCTATTTAATCATTAGAACTTCATTTCTCTGGATTAAACAGCCTCCTTATTAAAAATGTAAAATCATTCCAAGAACGGCAGCACACCAGGAGGCTGTCATCCACCCCTTGGTAAATGTTAATATACTTGCTACTACCTTTTCACAAGCTGGAAAGGAACAAGAGAGAGCTGAAGGTAAGAGAATTTCTGAAATTTGATTATTTTCCAGTGACGGTCAAGCCTGGCTAAGCACTGGTAGAAGGAAGTTTTAAATGGGAGTGGAGAAGGAAAAAAGCAGTAAGTGAGGGGCACTGAAAGGAGAGGTCTCTACTTCACGCTTAGACTTGCAAAAGGATGTTTTCTTTCCATGGCTTCAACTAACAGAGTGATGTGCAAATAAGAAGCATAGATAAATATCAATTGGACAAAGGAAAACAATACCCAGGAAATGCTTTGTACCAGTGGATTTTTGGCAACTCAATGAACTAAAGTAACACAGAAACAAAGACAGTTTGAAACGAGATGCCAAGACTTTCTTAGTTATGTATTAACTAGGTTACTCATTCCATCTCAACAGCTCACTGAACTCCAAGATTGGTTTAACTGGTGCACAAACTTTCAGTTTATACAAAGCCACCCTACAAGGAAATTCTGCAATAGCTGACTCTACTGCAGTGTGTTACTGACAAGACAAATAGATTAGTTCTCCTGAAAGGTGTGCTTGAGATGGTGACAGACTTCAGAAACATGGTGGAACTTTCTTGAAGGGCAGAATTAACAAAGTAAAGCCCAGAAATATGACCACGAGGAAGGAAAAGTTCCAGGTTTATGGCAAGTTATTCTAAAAGATGAAAGAAGAAAAAAACCCAGATATTCTAAATGAAGGAGGCTCTCCTTACTATTTTGTAATGATGAAAGTATTAAGACCATTCCAGTGACTTAATTAATTTAATTTGCTACATAAATGTTCAAACTCGTTAAAGCATGCCCAAGAGTCAGTTAGCCTTATAGTATTGACAAACACAAATTAGGAAGCCTGTGGTCTGAGAATATAACTTCCTGTTTAAATTATTAACAGAACATCCCTCAGGTGCTACGAAATCAACCTCTACTATTGGTCAGGTCCAGCAAAAGGAAAATTAAGTTACAATTTCTTTCTAAAGGGAATATTACATTTCAATTAAATTGCTGGTTTACTCTCTTGCGAGTCCGTAAGTCAAAAAGAATGCAAGAATCTATTTCAAAACTTGCAAAGAAAAGAGAACATCAGGTACTTCTCTGTCCTGTGTCCTTTCACATATATAATGAAGAATCCAAATTAATGCTTTAATTTACTCTAATTGGAACAAGGGAGTGAGATGAGAAGATGAAAATATGAAGACGTTGAAAATAAAAATAACATCAGAATAAAACACTGAAACATTCAAGTATAATTATGTTGTTATCTTTAAAGAAAGGATCCTTTGCCAATGGCATCTTGTACCTCCTGAGCTAATGACTCTTGCAGCTGGTGATTTTCAGAAAGGAAATGCAATATCTACTCAAATCTATTTAAAGAGATTTAATTATAAAAAGTAAAGTTTCTGCTGTTTAAAGCAGGATACAAAGCTTGATTTGGGGGGAAAAGGATGATTACTTAAGAATGATTTGAAAGACAAGTTACTTCCAAAGAAACTCTGCTGAAAAGCAAGCAATGAAAGGCTGTCAAAGAAACATATATATGTACTTGGATAATGGTTACCGTAGAATAGGGGTCAGCAGACTTTCTGTAAAGAGCCAAATAGTAAACATTTCTGGCTTTGAGGGCCATACCATTTCTGTCATAACTACTCAACTTTCCCACTGTAACGCAAAAGCAGCCATAGAAAATATGTAAACAAATAAGCGTGACTGTTTCAGTAAAACTTTAATCACGCACACTTAAATTGCATTCCATATAATTTTCACATGCCACAAAAGATTATTCTTCTTTTGTTTTTTCCCCCTCACCATTTAAAAATGTGAAAACCATTCATAGCTCACAGGCTGTACAAAAACAGGGGGCAGGTCAGATTTGGCCCAAGGGCCGTAGTTTGTCGATCATGCAATTTCCCAACACGAAAGCCCCATGATTTTTTAATTACAGGAATGAATTCTTTATTGCTACTGCAGTCACCAAAGTACATTCTGCCTCTAAGAGTTCATGCCAATATCAAGCAGCAGATTTTCTAATTTCACAGTATAATGTGGCTTTTATAGTCTCCATTCCAATTACAAAGAAAATTTTGATTAAACCAAACAACCATTTATTTATTACAGTTGTGACTAAGGGTATGATCTTTGCAATCAGAAAGATCTGGCTCTGAGTCTCTGATCCAGCACCAACTAGCAGTGTCACTCTGGGGAAGTCATTAACTTCTCTGGACCTGTTACTTTTTCTATAAAATGGATAATAATAATAAGAATCACTTTTCAGGGCCATTTCAAGGATTATGTGAGAACATGCATATAAATGGATTAACAGAGAGCCTGGTATGTAAGAAGACGAGCTATGTAAAAAGGCTCAACTATGATTTGTATCCTGGACTAGGACAGGATGATCATCCCTATTTTACTCGTCTGAAGGGCTACTTACTTAGGGTTGGCTTTTACCTTGGAAGAATGAAGGATATGATGTACTCACTTAAAAATAATAGCAAGAAAATAATAGCAACCAATAGTTATTCACCCCTTACCATGAAGGACACTGGTTCTGAACACTTAACATATATTATCTTTTTAAATTTCATTACCACCCTATCAGGTAGTCACTATAAAATTATCCCCATTTTATAGATAAGGAACAGAGAGGTCATGTAACTTGTCCACAGCCATTAAATGTTAGAATCAAGATAAAAACTTAGCAAGTTATGACTCCAGGGTCACAGTGTGTACCTCTGATAGAGAAAGGTAATATGTATTCCAAGGTTAGGTCTATACATCAAATTCTCATTTATCTGCCCAATGGCTGCCACTGTAGATGATCTCACCTCTTTACTTTGGTATCTGGCAACCCCACGACAGGAATTATTATAGTGGTAAGTATGTCTCTATAAGAACACTCAAATATTTGTAAGTGATTCATATATATTATTTCAACTGAGCCTCTCAACAATTCTATGAGAATAAGAGTTGCTAGGTGAATTATAACTACCTCTATTAATGTTTAAAAAAAAAAAAGACAGTCTCTCATTTCTTCCTCTGAACTGCTTATAACATCTATTCTTCCTCACCATTCTCACAGACATCCCTCTAATCAAAGTCCTCATCTCTTTGTGTCAAGGAATACCACAACAGGCTCCTAGTTATCTCTCTGGCTCCAGGTTCTCCTTTCTTCATCCATCTTTCATGCCCCCTGCTAACCACCCCTACACATCTCATCATGTTGCTTCCTTTCTTAAGAATCTATAGTGATACCCAAATGCCCATCACATCAAGTCCAAACTCCTCTGCCCAGTCTTCAAGGCTCTCTGTGGTCTGCCCCACCCTCTCTATCTAGCCTTACTGCCTCCAAGCCACCCAACATAACTTGGTACAGCAGACAGGTCAAGTCTCAATTCTCCATTCACACCACATGCATCCCACTTTTGTTCTGTTCTCAGGCTTTCTTTCCTACCTGAGGATATCTTTTTTCCTTTTTTTCTCACATGTAAACCCTCACTTGATACCCACCATCATCTCTTACCCAGATTGCCCCAACAACATCCTAACAGGTCTCCCTGCTTCTTGTCTTGTCCACTCTCATCCTTCATAGAAGCGCCAAAGTGATTTTCCTCAAATGTAATTATGGTTAATTCTTCCCTCCTTAAAATCTTTCAATGGCTTCCTGTTAAAGTCAACATAAAATCCCAATTCTTTAATACGGTACATGTGGCTCTTTATGATCTTGGCTTCTTGAGCTCAGCCAGGTCATGAAACCTGTTCTGAGTCTGAAGACAGATACGAATGATTTCTTCTCTCTTAATTTTGTTTACTCCCAAAGCAGCAAAGAAGCAGGACAAAGATTATCAATAAGATAAGGATTTAGGTGAGTGAATATAGTCACCTACTGCCTCTCTCGGATCTCAGGGAAATGTGCTGAAATTCAGCAGGTATAGACCAGACTTAAAGCAGCTTACAGCCAAGGCTAAAAGAACTGAATTGAGATTTGAATTCCTGCCCACCACAGGCAAGACAAATTTTGCAATTTGTGTCTAAATTAAATGCCTACTAAAACAAAAATTTAACAGTGTTTAGAGGACTATAATAGAACACAGTCTCACCAAGTAATACTCACAATGTCCTGGAGATAACCTCAAATTACTTGTTATACAAAAGTATGACCCATTCTCAAGAAGAAAGATAATCAACAGAGGCCAAGACTAAAATGACACAGACACTTTGATTATCTGACATGGATTTTAAAGCAGCTACTATAACTATGCTCACTAAAGTAAAAGAAAATATGCTTGGGGGCCAGCCCTGGGGCTGAGTGGTTAAAGTTCCATGCATTCTGCTTTGGTGGCCCAGGTTCACAGGTTCAGAACCCAGGTGCAGACCTACTCCACTCATCAGCCATGCTGTGGAGGCATCCCACATACAAAGTAGAGGAAGACTGGCACAGATGTTAGCTCAGGGCTAACTTTCCTCAAGCAAAAAGAAAGAGGAGGATTGGCAGCGGATGTCAGCTCAGGGTGAATCTTGCTCACACACGCACACACAAAATATACTTGTAATGAATGAAAAGATAAGAAATCTCAACAGAGAAAGAGAAAATATAAAAAGAGCCAAATGGGGAAAAAAGAACCAAATTTTAAATTCTAGAGAAAAATACAATATCTAAAATAATAAATGCACTGGATGGGCTAAATAGCAGAATGAGGATGCCAGAGACCTGAAGATTGATCAATTGAAATTGTCCAATCTGAAGAAGAGAGAAAAAAGATTGAAAAAAGAAGAAGAAAAAGAACAGAGCCTGAGGACAATAACAAAAAATTCAAACATACAGGTAACTGGAGTCCTAGAATGAGGACTGGAAAATTAAACAAAGAAGTAGAGCTAATAAGCCAAGAGTGGAGATTAAGAATCACAAAATATACTTGATCAACCCAAAGGAAAGAGGAAAAGAGGGAAAAGGGAACAAATAACAGATGACACAAATAGCAAGATAGTGTATTTTTTCTTGTTATTTAATTTATTCAACTATTTATAAAGTTTATAAATATTTATATACATGTTATTACAGTTCAACCATGAATTTCTCAGACGAGAAATTGAGCTTTGAATAATTGGCTTCACTATTTAATGAAAAATTAAGGAAAAAACTTAGGCCATTTTATCCTACATCTAGTTCCCTTCCTATGTATACATATGACCATCAAATGTCTTTCATGGTCATACCAACCACATTGTACCCCTTATTATTTGAAAAAAATACCTTGTACTTTCTGCCTCCAGGGTTAACTTATGTTTTTCCCTCATTAATTCATCCCACATATATTTATCAAGTGCCTACAATGAGCCAGGAAATTTAAGGCACCAAAGTACATCAGTGAACAAAACAAAGATCCCTGTCTAAATGTACATTCTAGTGGAGGTAAATAAACAATAAATATAATAAATAGATTATAGAAGATGAGTACTATGAAAAAAAGAAAAAGTAGAACAGGTAAAAGGGGGGTGAGCTGGGAGGTATGGGGCAGATTAAGTCACTCTTACAGGATCCATCATCACCATCTGTTGAAATCTCAGCTTTTCTCCAATATCCCTCTCAAATGCCACCTTCTCTATGAAACCCTCCTCAATACCTTAGTTAAAATTTATCTTTCCCAATATGCTCCTTTAGCACATCCTATGTCTATTACAACACTTAGCATTCTGCCTTGTGTTAGATATGAATGCATCTGCCTCTTCATTAGACTGTGATTCCTTAATGAAGAGAATGTGTCTTATTAATCATTTTATCTCTTTCAGAGTCCCACATAGTGGTTGGCCAAGATGGTAAATTTAAACTCAATCATATAAAAATTACATTAAATATAAACAATCTAAACTATTTAAAAGCTAAGATTAAAAGACAGAGAATGTCAGACTGGATTTAAAAAAGCAAGACTCAACAATATGGTGTCTACAAAAACCCACTTCAAACATAAAGCCATAGACAGATTAAGAGATAAAGGATAGAAAAAAATATACCATGCAAACACTAATTTTAAAAAGCTGGAATGGCTATATTAACATCCCCAAAAGTAGACTTTGAAATAAGGAATAAAAAACAAGGACAGAGTGGTCAATTCATCAAGCAGACATAACAATTACCATGTATGCACACAGTAACAGAGGTTCAAAATACATGAAGCAAAACCCGACAGAATTGAGGAGAAATAAGACATATTTACAATTATAGTTGGAGATTTCAACCCTCCTCTTCCAGTAACTGAAAGGACAAGTACATAGGAAATCAGTAAAGATACTAAAGATTTTAATAAAATATCAGCCAACTTTATCTAATTGATATTTATAGAACACACCTCCAGGTGCAGAAAGAACATTCACCCAGAGAGACCATATCTGGGGCCATAAAACAAGTCTCAATGCATTTAAATTAAAATTAAAAGTCTCAATATAGTATGTTCTTTGACCACAAAGAAATTAGAAAGCAATAATGGAAAGTTGCCTCGAAAATCCACAAATATTTGAAGTTTATATATATAAGATAAAATTTGCCATTTTAACCATTTTTAAAAGTACAATCCAGTGGCATTAAATATTCACAATGCTGTGTCACTGCTATCTATTCCCCAAACTTTTTCCTCACCCTAAACAGAAACTCAATAACCATTAAGCAATAACTCTCCATCCCCTTCCATAATAATTATTTAATTAATAATTATTGTATGTTTAATTATGTACAACTAGTACATGGTCACAAAATAATCAAGCATGAGGAAACAAAGTCCCAGAAGACTTTTTAAAAAACATTATTTATTTATTTATATATTTTTTGAGGAAGATTATCCCTGAGCTAACATCCGCTGCTAATCCTCCTCTTTTTGCTGAGGAAGATTGGCCCTGAGCTAACATCTGTGCCCATCTTCCTCTATTTTAGATGTGGGATGCCTGCCACAGCATAGCTTGATTAGCAGTGCACAGGTCCGTGCCCAGGATACGAAGTGGCAAACCTTGGGCTGCCAAAGCAGAGCATGTGAACTTAACTGTTGTGCCATTGGGCTGGCCCCCCAGAAGACTCTGGATGTTGGAATTGTCAAACACAAATTAAGAAGTAGCTAGGCTTACTATATTCAAAGAAATATAAGACAAGCTTGAAAATATCTTCAGGGATAGGAAACAGCCAAAACTAATCTAGCAGATTTGGGGGAAAAAACAGAATGTCTAAAAATAAAAAGTATAATAACTAAAATTAAAAACTCATGGATAGGTTTTGCATCAGACACAGCTGATGAGAAAATTAGTGAACTGGTAAGTAGAAAGGAAGAAATTATGCAGAATGCAGTACAGAGAGATAATATTTAGTCTCTGGTTGGAGAAGTCAAAAAGGAAAGATGAACAGATTTGATGTCTTAAAAGTGTAAAACTAATTTTTGTCAAAAAGACCCTAATTAAAATGCAAAGTATAATTAAAGAGAAAAGATTTGCAACTAAAAGGACAAGCATAAATCTACAGACAGAAAGCAGATGTTTGGTTGCCTAGAGCTGGGGAGTCGGGGCAAAAAAAGAAAGTGACTGCTAATGAGTAGGAGGCTTCTTTTTGAAGTGATGAAAATGTTCTGGAATGGGATAGTGATGTTGGTTGCACAACTACATGAAAATACTAAAAACTAGTGTGTATAACACATCAAAAAGGTGAATTTGGGGTATGTGAATTATACCTCAGTAAACTCGTTTTTTAAAAAAAGGACAAGCAGTTAATGCCTTTACTACATAAAGAGCTCATAGAGATTAATAAGAAAAATACCCAGTAGGTAAATGGATAAAAAACATAAATAGGCAATTCATGGTAGAGGGATACAAGTAGTAAAATTTTGAGAAAAATATTTGACTTTTCTAATAAGCAAAGAAATGTAGATTAAAAGAATAATGAAATGCATTTTTTTGTGCCATTTCAAAAAGCACAGATTTTTTTTTTTTTTTTTTAAGATTTTATTTTTCCTTTTTCTCCCAAAGCCCCCTGGTACATAGTTGTGTATTTTTTAGTTGTGGGTCCTTCTAGTTGTGGCATGTGGGATGCTGCCTCAGAATGGCTTGCACGGTACCATGTCCATGCCCAGGATTCGAACCAGTGAAACCCTGGGCCACTGAAGCAGAGTGTGCGAACTTAACCACTTGGCCATGGGGCCGGCCCCTAAAAAGCACAGATTTTTTTTATTGAGGTCATAATAGTTTATAACACTGTGATATGGCAGCTATATGTTATTTATTTGTCAGTCACCATACAAATGTGCCCTTCACCCCTTGTCCCCATCCCTCTTCCCCCTGGCAACCACTAAACTGTTCTCTTTGTCCATGTGTTAGTTTATCTTCCACATGAGTGAAATCATACGGTGTTTGTCTTTCTCTGTCTGGCTTATTTCACTTAACCTAACACCCTCAAGGTCCATCCATGTTGTTGTGAACGGGACGATTTTCTCTTTTTTTATGCCTGAGTAGTATTCCATGGTATATATACCACATAATCTTTATCCAATCATCAGTCAATGGGCACTTGGGCTGCTTCCATGTCTCAGCTATTGTGAATAATGCTGTAATGAACATAGGGGTGCATAAATCTCTTTGTATTGTTGATTTCAATTTCTTTGGATAAATACCCAGTAGTGGGATAGCAGGGCTGTATAGTATTTCTATTTTTATTTTTATTTATTTTTATTTTTGTTTTTATAGCAGTAACATTGGATTATAACATTATATAACTTGCAGATGTATATCATAATATATTTCGAATTCTGTGTAGATTACATCACATTCACTAACCAAAGAGTGATTATAATCCATCACCACACACATGTCCCTAACTACCCCTTTCCCCCTCCTCCCTCCCTCTTTCCCCTCGGGTAACCATCAATCCAATCTCTGTTGCTATGTGTTTGTCATTGTTTTTATCTTCTACTTATGAGTGCGATCATATGGCATTTGACTTTCTCCCTCTGACTTATTTCACTTAGCATAATTCCCTCAAGGTCTATCCATGTTGTCACAATGGCTGGATTCTATCCTTTCTTATGGCTGACTGAGTAGTATTCCATTGTGTATATATACCACATCTTTATCTATTCGTCCCTTGATGGGCACCTAGGTTGCTTCCAAGTCTTGGCTATTGTGAATAATGCTGCGATGAACATAGGGGTATATGTATCTTTATGTATTTGTGTTTTCAAGTTCTTTGGATAAATACTCAGCAGTGGAGTGGCTGGGTCATATGGTAGATCTATTCTTAATTTTCTGAGGAAACTCCATGCTGTTTTCCATAGTGGCTGCACTAGTTTACACTCCCACCAGCAGTGAACTAGGGTTCCCTTCTCCCCACATCCTCTCCAACACCTGTTGTTTCCTATCTTGTTAATTATAGCCATTCTGACTGGAGTGAGGTGATATCTCATAGTTTTGATTTGCATTTCCCTGATAGTTAATGATGTTGAACGTGTTTTCATGTACCTGTTGGCCATCCGTATATCTTCTTTGGAGAAATCTCTGTCCAGATCTTTTGCCCAATTTTTAATTGGGTTGTTGAGACATATGAGTTCTTTGTATATTTTGGATATTAACCCCTTACCCGATATATGGTTTGCAAGTATCTTCTCCCAATTGCTAGGTTGTCTTTTTGTCTTGTTGATGGTTTCCTTTACTGTGCAGAAGCTTTTTAGTTTGATGTAGTCCCATTTGTTTATTTTTTCTTTTGTTTCCCTTGCCCGGTCAGACATGGTACTTGAAAATATGCTGCTAAGACTGATGTCAAAGAGTGTGCTGCCTATGTTTCCTTCTAGAAGTTTCATGGTTTCAGGTCTACATTCAAGTCTTTAATCCATTTTGAGTTGATTTTTGTGCACAGTATAAGATGATGGTCTACATTCATTCTTTTGCATGTGGCTGTCCAGTTTTCCCAACACCATTTATTTAAGAGACTCTCCTTTCTCCATTGTATGCTCTTGACTCCCTTGTCGAAAATTAGCTGTCCATAGATGTGTGGGTTTATTTCTGGGCTCTCGATTCTGTTCCATTGATCTATGTGTCTATTTTTGTGCCAGTACCATGCTGTTTTGGTTACTATAGCTTTGTAGTATATTTTGAAATCAGGGAGTGTGATACCTCCAGCTTTGTTCTTTTTCCTCAGGATTCCTTTGGCTATTTGGGATCTTTTGTTGTTCCATATAAATTTTAGGATTCTTTGTTCTATTTCTCTGAAAAACGTTGTTGGAACTTTGATAGGGATTGCATTGAATCTATAGATTGCTTTAGGAAGTGTGGACATTTTAACTATGTTAATTTTTCCAATCCAAGAGCATGGAATATCTTTCCATTTCTTTGTGTCTTCTTTAGTTTCTTCCAACAATGTTTCATAGTTTTCGGTGTACAGATCTTTCACCTCTCTCGTTAAGTTTATCCTAGTATTTCATTCTTGTTGCAATTGTAAATGGGATTACATTCTTAATTTCTCTTTCTGCAACTTTGTTGTTAGTGTATAGATGGCAACTGAATTTTGTACGTTGATTTTTTATCCTGCAACTTGACTGTATTCATTTATTATTTCTAAAAGCTTTTTAGTGGATTCTTTAGGGTTTTCTGTATATAATATCATGTCATCCGCAAATGTGACAGTTTCACTTCTTCTTTTTCCAATTTGGATCTCTTTTATTTCTTTTTCTTGCCTGACTGCTCTGGCTAGGACTTCCAATGCTATGTTAAATAAGAGGGGTGAAAGTGGGCATCCTTGTCTGATTCCTCATCTTAGAGGGATAGCTTTCAGTTTTTCTCCATTAAGAATGATATTAGCTCTGGGTTTGTCATATATGGCCTTTATTATGTTGACCTATTTTCCTTCTATACCCACTTTATTTAGAGTTTTTATCATAAATGGATGCTGTCTCTTGTAGAAGGAATTTCTGCCTCTTCCGCCTAAGTCAGGACTGTCCGTTGTTGTGGGGGTTCTTTTTATCGAGTTTTCAGTTTTCTCTCCAGGGTAATTTTTCCAAGAATAGTTGTAACCTGGTTGTGTTTGTGGGAAGAGGTGAGTTCAGAGTCTGCCTAAGCTGCCATCTTGACGAGATTCCCTCTATTTTTAATTTTTAAAGAAATCTCCATACTGTTTTCTGTAATGGCTGTACCAGTTTGCATTCCCACCAGCAGTGTATGAGGGTTTCCTTTTCTCCACAACCTATCCAACATTTGCTATTTTTTGTCTTGGTGATTATAGCCATTCTAACAGGGCATAAATAATATGGCTTAAGTGATAAGACATATCACTTAGGAGTGATACCTAAGTGTAGTTTTGATTTGCATTTCCCTAATGATTAGTGACAGTGAACATCTTTTCATGTGCCTATTGGCCATCTGTATATCTTCTTTGGAAAAATGTTCATATCCTCTGCTCACTTTTTGGTCAGGTTGTTTGTTTTTTTGTACTTCATTTGTGTGAATTCTTTATATATTATGGAGATTAACTCATTGTTGGATATATAATTTGCAAATATTTTCTCCCAATGGGTGGGTTGTTTTTTCGTTTTGATCCTGGTTTCCTTTGCCTTGCAGAAGCTCTTTAGTCTGATGAAGTCCCACTGTTTATTTTTTCTTTTGTTTCCCTTGTCTGAGTAGACATGGTATTTGAAAAGATCCTTTTAAGACCAATGTCAAAGAGTGTACTGTGTATATTTTCTTCTAGGAGTTTTATGGTTTCAGGTCTTACATTCAAGTCTTTAATCCATTTTGAATTAATTTTTGTGTATGGTGTGAGATAATGGTCTACTTTCATTGTTTTGCATGTGACTGTCCAGTTTTCCCAAACCATTTATTACAGAGACTTTCCTTTCTACATTGTATATTCTTAGCTCCACTGTTGAAGATTAGTGGTCTGTAGATGTGTAGTTTTATTTCTGATCTTTCAGTTCTGTTCCATTCATTTGTCTGTCTGTTTTTGTACCAGAACCATGCTATTTTGACTACTATAGCTTTGTAGTATATTTTGAAGTCAGGGATTGTGATGCCTCCAGCTTTGTTCTTTTTTCTCAGGATTGCTTTAGCTATTCAGGCTCTTTTGTTGTTCCATGTGCGATGTAGATTCTTTGTTCTATTTCCGTGAAGAATGTCATTGGGATTCTGATTGTGATTGCATTGAATCTGTAGATTGCTTTGGGTAACTTGGACATTTTAACTACATTTATTCTTCCCATCCATGAGTCATCTTCCATTTCTTTCAATAATGTCTTACAGTTTTCAGTCATAGTCTTTCACTATACTTTCAATTATAGGTCTTTTGTCTCCTTGGTTAAATTTATTCCTAGATATTTAATTCTTTTTTGTAGTGATTGTAAATGGGATTATATTCTTTTTTTTTTTTTTATCCCAAAGCCCCTGGTATATAGTTGTGTATTTTCAGTTGTGGGTCCTTCCAGTTGTGGCACGTGGGATGCCACCTGATCATGGCTTGATGGGTGGTGCCATGTCCGTGCCCAGGAACTGAACTGGCAAAACCCTGGGTCACCGAAGCAGAGCGTACGAACTTAACCACTCGGCCACAGGGCCAGCTGCTGGGATTGTATTCTTGAGTTCTCCTTCTGCTAGCTCGTTGTTAGTGTATAGAAATGCAACTGATTGGCTTCACTGCTCTAGTCTGCAGTCCCACGAGCTGCACGTGCTACAGGGGGCTGCTCCAGAAGTCGGTCGGCCTACAGCCGTGTAGTCGAGCACCATCCCCTCAATACATCATGGTCACCACATCCTTTGCGCTGCAGACTGGCAGGGGTGAGACCCTCAGCTACTACTTCTGCTTCAACTGCTCTTGGGTCAGCCACACCTGGCCTCCCAGCGTATCCCTGCTCCTTGATGCCTGGTCCTTGTGCCTTTGCAAGAATTAGCCAAACAGGTCCGGGTCGTGGCCCAGCCCTTGGGCAGCTCCCTGGGCCTCCAGGTGTGGGAGCTAGGGAGAGGCCATGGCAGGAGTAGGATCAAGCTGCCACTGTCCAAACAACCTCCAGCAGATGTACTAGTGGTCACTCCGGGAGCTCTGTGGAAGGCCCTGAAAAGACAACTGATCAGCCTGGAGCAGCTCTCCCTCTTAGTGTTGAATGAGGCAGACACACTGCTGGATGAAAGCTTCCTGGAACTAGTGGACTACATCTTGGAGAAGAGCCATATAGCAGAAGGCCCAGCTGACTTAAAAGACCCCTTCAATCCCAAAGCTCAGTTAGTGCTGGTGGGGGCCACATTTCCCGAAGGTGTAAGCCAGCTGCTGAGTCAAGTTGCCAGCCCAGACTCTCTAACCACTATCACCAGCTCCAAGCTCCACTGTGTCACATCCCATGTCAGACAGACATTTATGAGGCTGAAGGGAGCAGAGAAGGTGACTGAGTTGGTACAGATCCTCAAGCAGCATGACAGAGCATATAGGACGGGCCCCTCAGGAAGCGTTCTGGTGTTCTGTAATAGCTCCAGCACTGTGAACTGGCTAGGCTATATTCTAGATGACCACAAAATCCAACACCTCAGGCTGCAGGGACAAATGCCAGCCTCACTGAGGGCAGGTATCTTCCAGCACTTCCAAAAGGGCTCCCGAGACATACTTCTCTGCACAGACATAGCTTCTCGGGGCTTGGACAGCACCCATGTGGAGCTGGGTACCAATTACGATTTCCCTCTCACCCTGCAAGACTGTAACCACAGAGCGGGGAGGGTGGGCCGAGTGGGAAGCGACGTGCCAGGAACAGTCATTAGCTTTGTGACCCATCCCTGGGATGTGAGCCTGGTTCAGAAGATTGAGCTGGCAGCTCGCCGGAGGAGAAGCCTTCCAGGACTAGGGTCCTCGGTGAGAGAGCCTTTGCCCCAGCAAACCTGATTGCAGCTGGCTTAAATATGATGCCATAACAGAGATCTTTCCCTGTGCCCTGGGTGGGTGAGCACACTTGTCATTAGGATGTGCTAGGCTGCCCAGTCACCTCCCCGAAGGCCTGGTAAGCTGCTGGCCAGCACGGGAGGGTGAACTTCTGAGCATGGCTCTCTGTAGTCTTTCACATGACTCATGAAAAATAAAGTAGATTTTGGCTTTGCCTTATATCATGATTTCTAACAATAAATGATGTTTTTATGGATCTCCCCTAATGATAGTTACCATTGGAGCAGAATTCATTGGATTCTGAGAAGATTCACACTCCAAACTATCACACCTAGGACAAAGGGTCTTTCAACTGATGGTTTAGTTTGTAAACATTTAGGTTTTATTTCCTGCCTCTAAAACACCCATTAAGTTCCCAGGAAAAGGGAAAGGTGAAGTAACTAGCAGTAGGGAGAAATTTTCTTCACCAGCAGTGCCCATGGCAGGTTTGGGCACTCTTGGTGAAATCTCTGAGAAGTACTGGCAGAAGAATACAAGGCAGACTGACGCAGAAGTGTGGCTGGCTGTGCATTTCCAGGCTCTGCCTTCTCTTCTGTCCCTTGGTGGCAGAGGAAGAGGAGAGAGGATTAAACTGTTTTACAAAACTGGCAAAATAAGCATATAGCATCCTCTGACTTATAGGTTCCAGTCTCTGCTGCATGATATAAGTTTTGCCTAAAGTAATGAACAAGCCAGAGTCAAAATATGATACTCCACAAAACAACTTAAAAATACTTACACACAGAAAATGATAAGGTTTCAGAGAAATGAACTGGGCCCAGGGCAGCCTTTGCCAAAAGAGAATATTGTACTAAATGTACAATCATAGCTCTCTTTTCCATATGAAGAAACTGAAGCTCAGAGGGATAAAAGAACTTGCTCATAATCACACAAGTATGTTGGACAGAATCTGGTCTTGTTTGCACCAAAGTTTGTATTCTTAACCACCATGCTAGCTTTTTTCAAATGTGATACATGCACAGAACTACTTTACATTTCTGTTTTCCTTGAATATTCCTTGTTTACATCTATGCCTGGCTCAGTTTTTAATACTCCCCACTTTGACTCTCAAAAGTGACCCAGTTTAGGCAATAATTTGGTCACTCTATCCCTGGACCACTCTTTGTGGAACTGCCCAGGAAGCTTGTTAAAAGTGCAGGTCTTTTTTTTTTTTTAAGAGGAAGATGGTCGCTGAGCTAATATCTGTGCTAATCTTCCTCTATTTTGTATATGGGATGCTGCCACAGCACGGCTTGATGAGTGGTATGGAGGTGCATGCCTGGGATCCAAACCTGTGAACCTTGGGCCACCAAAGCAGAACATGCGAGCTTAACCACTATGCCACGGGGCTGGCACCAGCAGATGTCTAAGCCCCACTCCAGATCTGGACAAGTTTTCTGAGGGTTGGCCCAAGCATCCATGTACAAGTAATTTTAAGTTGTTTTGTGTACTCCTCAGGTGAATATCAAACCCTGTTAAGTTGAGAAACCTTTTGTGTATGCTGTTCCACCTTCCCCAGAGACCCAGCCAGGTGCGGATAAGGTTTCAGTACCCCAACCAGAGCAAAGGGGTGCTCCTGGACAAGTAATCTCTCTGGAGCCTTGGAGAATCTGAGGGGTCTCATGCTGGCCCACCTGCCAGGATGAACCTCCTCCAGAGCCCTCCTCAAAAGCAGTCTGCTCTAATCAGGCCTGACTTTATCTGTCCTATCCTGTACCACACTGATCAGGCAACTTAGAAGTAGAGAGAAGCTGCTTCTCAACTGGGGTTGGCCAACCTCTGAAATAGTAGCCCGGGCAGTCTCTACCTTCTGGGCACATCTCCTCTGCAACAGCCCCAGTCAACAAATGTCCCATCTTTGCTTATTCAAGGTCAGCCATAGGGAGCCCCCTCCTAAGGAAGGTTCTCTCTCATTACTAGGAAGTTCTTGGCCACACTGTATCAAAGGCTGCCTGAAATATAGTTCCTTCCCATGGGCCTGATCAGGCTAAGAGCAGAGTTGTCTCTCCTCCTCCGAGTAGGACCAATTTATCTCTTAGTAACACCTTTTGACGGCGTTGACCAGGTTTTTCACCTAGGCTGCTGCTGAGCCCACACCTCTTTCTTGCATGGTGATGGGATTATCGTTGTTTGCCCTTTTGGGGGAGAGAGGAGTGTAATAATTAGGTTGTCATTCTGTATGATGTCATTTTGTCATGAATTTGTTTTGAATTTCATATTTAAATGGGCCCATCCTTCCCACTTTGCGGTGTCATTCAGGACCCTCATTTTGCCTTGGAGCACCTTTAACATCTCTCCTAGTGTCCCTGGAATGTGATGAGCTTGCCCTCATGTTCCTATTAGCTACAAATCCAGAGTCCCAACATGGAGCCCTATCATTGAGCAGAACACCTCTCCACTACCTGTGTAGCCTTGGGTAGACCCCTTAGCCTCTCGGATTTTGGAGTCCTCAGTTGTGAAAATGTGAGGGCTCTATGAATTTACATTTGAGGCAGGACAAGGTCATGAGTGGGGAGGGCCAGGTGTGAGGGTCCAGGCAGGATGCCTCTCTGCCTCCACCTCACTCTCCTCCACAAAACCCCAGGAACCTGAAGCCTGCCCCTCAAGTCACAGATTCCTTATGTGACCTCACTGGGTAGTGATGACCTCACAAACCTCACAGTTTCCATGGCAGGATAACCACGCAAACGTGGTGCTCTTGGGGAAACTTCTCGACTAGTTCTCTACCAGATACCGATCTGTTAGGTTGCCTGAGAGAGAATGTCTGACCGGATCTTCTATATTAACTCGAACTTGTCTTCTGTCCCCTGGGAGGGCAACGGAGCAGGTAGGCCTAGTGCGGGCATCTGTGTAAGAGGCATTGGTATACACACAACCTCACCTGGCTGCCACATGTTCCTTTTGGGCTTGCCCACCACACCTTAGAACATCCCCAGCTGTAAGTAGTACAGTGGCCCAGGGCCCCCTCAGGGACCCACAGTGTTCCTGCTCACTGCTGAGGACCAGTGAAACGTCACCCTTGGGCAAGTGTTCAGAAAGGTTTACAAAGGTAGCCTTTCCCTTTGGGCTATAAGATGCTTCCATTCAGACCCTTTCCTGATTGGCCTCTTGGCAAAAGTGCATTTTTGTTAGAAAGTGATAAATGGAGCAGTTTGAAGAAGAGCTGTGGAAGGCCACTCTTGACTTTCACCCTGAACCTCCCTTCCAGCCCAAGAACCTTCACTGTGCTGTGATGTAGACATCCACGTTAGTCCCCTCAGATACATCCCAGACCGAGCTGCTGAGTACTGGGGGAAACAGTGGTGTCATTTCAATGGGAAGAACAGAAGAGGCAAGGGGAGTGATGAAGTGATTCTGAGCCTGGAGGGCTGAGGAAATGGTGTCCCAAGAGGTTAGGTTGATATCAGCTTAGACTTGGTTCCCAGATTCTGGTTTTGATCCTCCTGGTCACTCTTGTCTCAGTAGTTGGCCCTTTTCTAACCTAGATAAAAGTATCAGAGGGCTAGAGTTTTGTGGTTGAAACAGGTGGAATGAACGAGGCCGAAGAGGAGTTGCCAAGGTGAAAGGGGTTCTTAACCAATTTAGATTAGATTATTTTCTCCAAAACTTGAAAGGCAATTCCATTAAAGCCTCAGAAGTGACAGAGCTTAAGAAATGTTTTCTATCTTGTGGAAGGGAGAGATGGAGGGGATCCTGATTGCAATTATTTTCGGGTTCTAAGTTTTCTCTGGGAATGGGGAAGAGATTTCCTGGTCTCCTGCTGCTGCCATAGGCTCCAGGGAATTGCTTTTGCCGCCAACGTCCCTTCTCTAGGGGACTCAGAGGTGATGGGCCAAGGCTGAGTTTTGGATGCCAAGCACTTGAAAGGGCTTCAACCAGAAGCTGAGAGAGACGTGAGAGAGGGGAGGTCCTGGCAGGACACTGTGTCCAGAAGTGACTGATCAGTTGTGATTTTCTGTCCAACAGCAGTGGCTCCCACTACTCCTCCTACACCTTGTCTATACCATGTCCTCTACCGAGGGTGTGCAGAAACCCAGATGGGCTGGCATGGAGAGACATATTGCCTGGTTGGTGGCTGCCGGGCCTATGGGGATGCTCCTGTGGCCACCCCAGCAAAGGTGGAAGCAGAGAAGCCAGTTCCCAGGCGGGGGCTCAAGAGACCTCGAGCTGTGGCAGAGCCAGACGAAGACCTAGGCTGCCCCAAAACCAAAATTCGGCGATTGCAGCACGGTGGCAGGAGGCAGACCCTGTGGAAGCTCGCTGGCTGAGCCATTCTGTAGAGAGGGCAAACATTTAACTTCCAGAGAGATCTAATGCTTCTTCCTGCAGTGAACCCCACCACCCACCATCGGAGGTTAGAACCTGAGCCATTCTGTCTGAGCCTTTCTCCGCCAGGAGCCTCCTTCCATACTAACTGGCCATAGGCAAGGAGCCTCAGCAACTGAGGTTTGAAATGAGAGGCTGCTCTGAGCATCCCAGGACCGAAGCTGGCCTGGAAGAAAACCTGCTGTTTCTCTGCTCAATCCTCTAGAGTCCCTTCTTGGGCAAAAGAAAGAAAAGTCTGCACTCTGCCAGCTGAGGAGGATGCAGGAGCAGAGAGATGGTGTAGGGCGGCTTTATCAGGGGCCCCGTCTACCAGATGGGCTCCTGCTTGAGTCGTTGCCAGCAGCTACCAGCACAAACCAGAAGGAGCTGGGCTTTTTGAATCTGAAAGAAGCAATCTGTGGCTACCCAGGGAGCCTCCTGCCTGGGGTCTCAGGAGGCAGAATAAAGAGACCCAGGAAGACCCGCTCCCTGGAGCAGGAACAGGATGAAGAGGCAAGCAGCATCCCCCCTGAGGCTCACATGCTCCTTTATTCCCAGCCCTTTCTGTTCAATAAAATGATTTTCTGTAACAGTGTCTGACTTGAAATCCAACTTGTCCAAGGCCAGGCCCCAAACCTCCTGTTCCCTTCAAGTACATTCCCACATGTGGTACCTGGTCTTCTAAGACCTTCTGCCTCCAAAAAGGGCCCTTGGGTGTGGCTGCTCACTATGTGGCTATGTAAATTGGAGCAGGGCTCAGGAAGGTTCTTTAAGAAATGCAGATGAGTACTTCCTGATGAGTACTTCCCTCTGTATGTGCAAGTGTGTGTGTGTGTGTGTGTGTGTTTGAAAGGAGAAGAGAGGCAGGACTGAGAAGATGCTGTTACATCTACCAATCCACCCATCCATCCATCCATTTATTTGACAAATATTTATTGAGCAGCTGTTACCTAACAGCCACTGTGCTGGTGTCTTGGGATATTTCAGTGAATGAGATGATCAAAGCCCTTCTCCTCAAGGCACCCACAAACTAAAGGAAGAAACAAGTGAACAATATAATTTCAAGTAATTATAATTGCTAGAAAGAAAAGTAAAATAGGTTAAGAGGATAGAGTGAGGAAGGAGTGCTGTAGTACATAAGGTAGTCAGGAAAGGCTTCTCTGAGGAGGTGACATTTCAGTGGAGATGTGAGTGAGGGAGTCATGTGAGGAGCTGGAGGAAGAGTATTCCTGGAGGAGGAAATGGCAAGTGCAAAGACACTGAGGTAGGAATGAGGCTGGCCTGTTCTAGGACCAGCAGTGGAGCTGGCGAGGAAAGATAGAGAAGGATGAAAGATGTGGTTGGAGAAGTAGGCGTGGGCTGGACCATAGCAGGCCTTGTCGGCTATGGTGAGGAGAGCATCCTGTCTTAAAAGTGACGGGAAGTCATGGGAGGGATTTGAACAGGGTAGTGAAGTGATCTGATGTAGATGCTAAACAGCTCACTGAGTGCTGTGTGCCACGGGAATAAGCTGCTGGCTGTTCCCAGTGGAATGCCTCTCTCAGCAGGTAAGGGGACAGTTGTTCCTGGGGAGTCGGGGTGGGAGAAAATCAGCAGAGAGGAAAGAGCACAGTGTTTGGGCCTGTATCCCAAGCTCATCTGCCTCATCAGCCCAGAACAGAAGGGGGCACTGTCAGCAGCTGGTAGCCCTCAGGCCCAGGTGAAGTCACCCACCCTGTGGACAGCACGCTTGTTCCCAGGGCCACAGCAGCAAGACCGTGGCTCCTTCCCCCGACACACACCCTCAAGGCCAGAGAAAGTGCTGGTAAGTTAAGAAGTTTCCCTAACCTGGGTTAGAGGAGGGACACAGGCCCTGGGGTTTCCAGAAAGTTCCCTCTGTGAGTCTCAGTTAACCCAGAAAAGTCCGCTAATGCCTCTTTGCAGTGACCCCCACTGCCCACTGGAAGTTAGAACCTCAGAATCTCTCTCTGAGACTTGGTGTGACTGAGGCAGACTTGTGGTTACTGGGGGAGTCAGATAGGTTGGCAAATCCCAAACATGACGCAAACAGACTCACCTGGGCTCTTAGGACACCTAGAGATCCCCAGCACCCACAGAATATGTTTTTAGGGTGGGGTCTGGAAATCTGCAGGGTTTCTTTTCTTATTCAAAAAGTTTATTTACCCATATATTATGTGATCTTTCAATCAGCACTTTATAGAACAACGCTGCTTTTCTCTCAGAATCTGATATTCCACGTTCTTCTTCATTTTTTCTTTGAATTTATTTTATTTTTTTTTAATTTTTGAAAATTATATTATTGAGGTCATAATGGTTTATAACATTGTGTAATTTCAGGTGTACATTATTATTTATCAGTTTCTGTATAGACTGCATCATGCTCACACCAATAGTCTAATTTTTATCCATCACTGTATATATGTGCCCCTTTACTCCTTAAACCCACCTCCCAACCTTTCCCTCTTGTAACCACTAATCTCTTCTCTTTATCCAGGTGTTTGTTTATCTTCCACATATGAGTGAAATCATGCAGTGTTTGTCTTTCTGGCTTATTTTGCTCAACATAACACCCTCAAGGTCCATCATGTTGTTGCAAATGGGATGATTTTGTCTTTTTTTTATGGCTGAGTAGTATTTCATTGTATATATATATATATATACACATCACATCTTCTTTTATCTATTTATCAGTTGATAAGCACTTAGGTTGCTCCCACTATTTGAATAATGCTGCAGTGAACATATGGGTACATAAATCTCTTTGAATTGTTGATTTCAAGTTCTTTGGATAAATACCCAGTAGTGGGATAGCTGGATTGTATGGTATTTCTATTTTTAATTTTTTGAGAAATCTCCATACTGTTTTCCATAATAGCTGCACCAGTTTGCATTCCCACTAGCAGTGTGTGAGGGTGCCCTTTTCTCTACATCCTCTCCAACATAAAATTTTAAACGTGTTTGTTTTTCAAGCTGTAAATGAATTAAAATACATAACCTAATTTTATGTTTTTGTATATTTACTTAATATTATAATAAATATTATTTTAACCAAATATATTAATATCTGCTCTTCAAAATACCAGAGAAGACTGAGGGGAAATGTTTGCAATACACATATCTGACAAAAAACTTATATCCACTACATACAAGAACTCTTACAACTCAATAAAAATAAGAGAAATATGGCTGGCCCGGTGGCTCAGCGGTTAAGTGTGCACGTTCCACTTCGGCAGCCTGGGGTTCACCGGTTTGGATCCCGGGTATGGACATGGCACTGCTTGGCAGGCCATGCTGTGGTAGGCGTCCCACATATAAAGTAGAGGAAGATGGGCATGGATGTTAGCTCAGGGCCAGTCTTCCTCAGAAAAAAGAGGAGGATTGCCAGCAGTTAGCTCAGGGCTAATCTTCCTCAAAAAGAAAATAAATAAATAAGAGAAATAATCCAATTAAAAAATGGAAAAAGATATGAACAGTTACTTCACAAAAGAGATACATAAATAGAAAACAAGCATATGAAAATACATGCTCAACATCAGTAGTCACCAGAAAAATACAAATTAAAACCACAATGAGGGGGTCGGCCCGGTGGCCTAGTGGTTAAGTTCGCATGCTCAGCTTCAGTGCCTTGGCGTTTGCAGGCTTGGATCCTGGCCTTGGACCTAGCACCACTGGTCGAGCCTTGCTGTGGTGGCATCCCACATAGAAGAACTGGAAGGACTTACAACTAGGATACACAACTGATAAGGATCAAGGCTGCCCCAGGGAGAAAAGCCCAAGGCGTCCTGGCCTACATACTGATCTATATCATCCTCAGGGAAGCATAGGACAACCTGACCTGATCAACTTGATTCATATACAAAGTCATAGGACCATATGATAACCAGACCTCACCTGCACTGACATCATTTTAATGACTTTTTTACATGATCTTTCCTTTGTCTTGTAAAGAAATAACTCACATACCTATGCCTTATAAATTTAGCCCTACCATCAACTCATTGCAGCTCTTCACTGCCCATGGGTCCTGTCCTCACGCTGCAGCCCTTTACTGCCCATGGGTCCTGTCCCCATGTTACTCCATGCTATTCGCTGAATAAAGGAGCACTACCACCAGACCTTGAGAGTCCAAGAGATCTTTCTTTTGGCTCCTCGGCTCCCTGACCCTGCATCATTTCTTTTGGTGGCCCATACGGGGATCCTGCTTAACCAGCTTGTGAGCTGAAGTTCTGGTAAGTGCGCTTTCCTTCCTTGTGCCTTTCTGTTTTTCAAGGATGGATCTAAATTTACTTCTCTATTGGGAACTTTCTCAAACAGCAGTATGAATCCAGGTTTGCTGCCCATGGCTACTCTGTGGGGTAAACCATGGCATTCAGCCTGAAGAGAATCAGTACCTTAAGCCTAAGGGTGATGAAGAATGAATTAATCCATTCCTTCCTAATCCTCTCTCAAATATATAAATTTCACATGGGCACGGGTCAACCACTTAAGTCATTAGGATGGTTGCCAATCTCCAAGATTCCTGTGGCAAGTTTCTTTTCCTAAGGCTGGATTGGGATCCCTCCCTATGGCTCCTGACCACACTCTGAACTGCGGGAAAGTCTCAATCAGGACTCTGGTTCAAGGAAAGTACCAAACTCTAACCTTTGGTTTAGTATGGGAACCCCTTCTTGGAAGAACAGCTCCCAGATGCAATTGGGTAGAATGTCCCCCAGACCGGTGGAAAATTCTTCACTGTTTTTCTCTATTCATCTATCTCTGGGACCATTCACCAGGCACCTATTACTGCCAGGCATAATAGGGAAGATATACAAGGGATGCAATGCAGGGGGATGCCCCCATCACCCCTTGCTATAGGAACCCCACAGGAGGAACAACAGGTAGAACGCTGCCCTAGGTTCAGGGGGGATTTTCAAGGTAATGGACCCTTTTCTTTTGTCTCTCTTAGAGTTTCAGTGGCCATTTTGGTCTCCTTTTGAGTTTTGTAACTGAGAAACAAAGAAATTTTTAAAGAGTCAAAGGCTCCACTCCTGGGAGCCTCCACTCTGGTTTCTGGGCCTGATCACCCTGGTGACCCCCAGTGGGGTGCCCTCTCTTGGCGGTTGACTTGTTGAGTATTTTACACACCTACCAAGTCGGTTATGAGGATAGGAGAGCTGTGATTTATTCTGTGAACTGTCCTGCTAGTGTTGTGTGCCCCAGCACAGGAACTGCTGTGTGCCTCTTATCTTGATAACCCTCGGGGACAGGCCATGTGGGCAAGGCCTGATCTCTTCTTTTCCTTTCTTTGTCTCTTTCGTTCATCTCCTCCTCTGTTGTCACCATGTCAAGGTTAAGTTCAGGCTGGACCTGAGCAGAACCTGGACCTTCTGTAAGATCGAAAACTTGAAAATCTTTTGCTAGGGACTTAACTCTCAACCCCGGCATTGGGAGCCCCAGCCACCAGCCAGCTCCAGGCCTTTGCCTCCTGCTTCCCTGACTTGCCTTGTGCTGGCTCAGGGACTAAGTGCCCTGGCTGAGTGGAACTTGACTAAATCTCATAACTATATTGATGCCCACAGTTGGGCTCTGCACCCTTTCTCCAGATGCTGTCAGTTGGACACCGGCTTCACCGCCATACTGAATGGCACTGGATGTCTTGACAGCAGTACAGGGGGGTACTTGTGCCATTATAAAAACCAAATGTTGTGTCTATATTCCTGACTACCATCTAAATATCTCTGGCTTTCTATCTGAT
This sequence comes from Equus caballus, assembly GCF_041296265.1. NCBI lineage: Eukaryota > Metazoa > Chordata > Mammalia > Perissodactyla > Equidae > Equus > Equus caballus. The sequence goes on along the minus strand of NC_091686.1, from coordinate 19,154,314 downwards.
ATGAGCCACCAAATTAAATCCACGTCTGACCCTACCTTATCCCTAAATGATTGGTTGGACTCCTGGTCAGGTCCAGGTCTCCTGACTACTATCAAAGCCTTATTCATTGGGTTAATCATATTGCTTGCATTTCTTATTATAATTTGTTGTCTGTTTTGTTGTTTGTCTTCCACATGTCAACAAAGTTTTGCCTCCTGAACCACTTCTTGTCAAATGATTCTCTCGTCTCCAAAGGATCTGTATACCTTGTCAGCTTTGGACTCTGCGGGAGCAACCTTCCGGTCCACCGAACTTCCTGCCTGTACCCCTATGGCCCCATTTAGGGACAGCCCTATGACCTTGTACAGCTAGAAGTAGTTACAGAAGATTGACCATCGTCCATATCCCCAAAAGATTTCAGGGCCAAATGGGTTCAGCGGGGATTTTATGATGAGGATCAAGGCTGCCCCAGGGGGAGAAGCCCAAGGTGTCGTGGCCTACATACTGATCTATATCATCCTCTGGGAAGCATAGGATGTCCTGACCTGATCCAATCTGATTCATATCCAAAGTCATAGGACCACCCAATAACCAGACCCCACCTGCACTGATACCATTTTAACAACTTTTTTACATGATCTTTCCTTTGTCTTGTAAAGAAATAACTCACACACCTATGCCTTATAAATTTAGCCCTACCATCAACTCATTGCAGCTCTTCACTGCCCACGGGTCCTGTCCCCATGCTATTCCATGCTATTATCTGAATAAAGGAGCACTACCGCCAGACCTTGAGAGTCCAAGAAATCTTTCTTTCGACTCCTCAGCTCGCCGAGCCCGCATCACAGCTATGTACTGGGACTTTGAGGAGAAGAAGGAAAAAAAGAAAAAAAAAAGAAAAGAAAAACAAACCCACAATGAGATACTATTATTGACTCATTAAAATGGCTAAAAACTAAAAAAACTATTGATACCAAGTCTTGGTGACGATATGGAGCAACTGGAACTCTAACATAGTGCTTGTCATAATGTAAAATCGTACAACTACTTTGGAAAACAGTTTGGCAATTTCTGATACACTTAAGGTATGACCCAGCAATTCCATTCCTATCACCCAAGAAAAAAAATATATACACAGTCACACAAAGACTTGTACCAGAATGTTCATAGCAGCTACATCATAATACTACAGAACTGGAAACAACCTGAATGTCCATCAACAGGTAAATGTATGAACAAATTGTGGTATATTCATATAAAGTAACGCTACTTAGCAATGAAAAGTAGTGAACTACTGATAGACACAACAACATGGATGAATCTCAAAAACATGATTCTGAGCAAAAGAAGTCAGACATAAGAGGGTATACATTGTAGGATTCCATTTACATGAAACTCTAGAAAAAAATCCGTATTACAGAATTCTGAATAAATAAATGGTTGTGGTTTTAAGCCATTAAGTTTTGGACTTGTTTATTATACAGAAGAGAACCAAAACGTATATTCTGAAAATAAAAGCCCATTAAGTAAAAACTTTAAGCTAGTACAAGTTAAATATTTCTGGAAACTACCTAATTAGAATGCCCTTGAGCTACCATTATAATGCTGCAACTTTAAACAAATTTTGTTGAGTAAGATACTTCTAAAGGCAACCTAGTTTGTCATTCTTTGACTAATCTTGTATGCAACTTATTAGCAAAATGTATTAATATCGTATTTCTTAAAACAAGATTTTTTCTCATTACAATCAAGAAAAACAAAAAAATAATATAAAAAGAGAGTTTTCTTAGTTCATTCACTTTGGAAGAGACACTTTTCAAAAGATATTTTTCTCTATTTGACAATAGACACAACAGGGGTTCAGAAAGCCCTCTCACCCACAATTTTAGGAAGTAATTTGTCAGTACCATTACATGAATAATTTACACTATAAACAGACTTTGACCCAGTAACTCCACTTTGGCAAATATCAATCCTACAGAAATAAAGGTTCCAGGATGTTAGTGTGTACCTATATATGAAATGTGTATATATAATATATATATTTCTATTATCACATATATATGAGAATTTATATTGCAGTACTGCATGTCACATAAAAAAAGAGAAAAAAGTGGATATTTATTTACAGAGAGATGGTTGAATAAATGGTACAAATTGTGGTACATCCATACTTTAAAATACATGCAGCTGTTTAAAAGCTTCTCCCCTCATCTTAATTCCCTGGCCAAGCCAATAGGAACTCACAGTAGCCTGCTAGACAAATCCAATTATTCAATTTTCCTTTGTTTTCTATAACTGGCAGAAGAAAGTGGTTGTGAGAGCAGAATTTGGGGCTGAATTTCCTCCTCTCTGGGCAGATGATAGCTTTTCTAAAATCAGATTATGGGCTTCATCCTGGAGCTGGATAGGATCATGGGTTGCTTATCACTTGGATGAACTCTGAGGGGCTAAACTAAAACATAAAAATTAAGCAGGTGACATGGAAAAGAGTTGACAAAGCACATTAAATAAGGGCATTTTGCAGGTTTTAAGAGAAATACACCCTAAAGCCCAAGACCTACCCTTTTCCTGAATATAGAATAATTTGAGAAAAGGTATCTCCTAACTTAGAAGAATACACTGCTTTGCCTCAACAATCCCGGTGTCATTCTACTTGCCACACACTCTCCAATCAAGACCTGAGATTTAGTTCTCTCCCCTCATTCTTCATTCCAAAAATTAATTCCTGATCTTTCCTACAGAGTTCACTGAAGGTAAACTCTTCAGATGGAGCAACATGAATATGGCTTTCTAGTTCTGCTCTCATTTTTAGAAGTTTCTGACCTAGAGTAAACTGGAACTTGTCTGAGCTTGCTGATTAGAAGACTACGTTCTGCCTCTAAAGATAAGTAAGTGCTGTTCTTTGTATATTATGATGACACTACCAGATCTGAGTTGCTCTTCTAGAGCAGCGATGGGTTCACACTGAGTCATGCACCCACCCTTTCATCCATCAGCCCCACCCTCCCCTCCCTGCTTTCTGCCTCCCTTCATCCACCCACCCACCAACTTCTCTGACAGGCTCCTCCATTCATTCTAGGAGCAAAGGTACACATTTTGGAGATGGCTGGTCAGGGTTAGAAGTTTGGTCTGAAGGCATGGAATAATGTTTCTCTATGAGATATTAGCAGTCTCATTCACTGCTGACAAGAGCGCACATTTCTGGAAGGCAACTTAGCACTAAATAGCAAGAGCCTTAAAAGCATGCACAGACTTTGACCTAGTAATTTCCCTGTAGGAACCAATCCTACGGAAAGAATTAAAGATTCACCAAAAGGATTTATGTATAAGAATACTCAATAGCACACTTCTCATAATCCTCATAAAGTAAGGAACTTGAAACAACCTAATCAACAATAATATTTCAAAGATAATTAAATAAAATTATGATAAATTTAGATTATTGCTTATACGCAACCAATAAATCTTATATTTTCAAGAAATATTTAATGACATGGAAAAGTGGTTATAAATAATGTTAAATGGAAAAAAAAGCAGTATACATACAGTGTAATCACAATTCTGAGAAAGAAAAAGAAACTAGAGGAAACAATCAAAATGTAAACAAAGAGTGTTTACTTCCAAATGGTGAGACTATCTTTTTTTAGATGAGTGATTACTTTCTTTTTTTATACTTTTTAATATTTTCTAAATTGTCCAAAATTACCATGTATTACTGATACAATTAGGAGGGGAAAGGTCTATAAATAGATTTTAAAGTTATACCTCAAAAAAATTGACAGGAGAAAGAAAAAGAGAAAGGAGGAAGAGAAAAAAATAGTTACTTGGTCTGGGCTTCAACCTTCAATTCTGGCCAGATCAATATTTCCAACTTCTGTTGATATAAATACTTGCTGAATTGAACTATACAGATATTAAGCTGGGCAGCTTGGCAAGAAGCATTTCATCTGATCCTCTGAATTTTGCTGAAAATTTCTCCTTTAGGATATGTAAACTCTAATCCTGAATGCTGTCTATTGTGCTGAAATCGATGAAAGCTAAACTCCCAGACTGGCAGCCAATTATTCACACATCCAGTAGACCTTTTTACCTTAATTCAGGCCTATGCTGTGAGCTGAAAATCTTTCAAAACTATCATACAGAAACTGTTTTTCAAAAACTGGCCCGCTCCGCTATGTTAATGATGAACTGATGTAGCCCTGTGTCCACGGCCACCTTCCAACACAGGGTCTCAAGAAGAAAAAAGACAGACAAGGCCATTTCCTCTGTGCTCCCACAATATCCAACATAGGCTCTCCCTCCGAGAGCAGGTCACTCAGAGAGATGATATCTGTCTGAGTCAACTTCTCCCACTAAACTATAAACTCCTCGCAGGAAGAGACTGTGGCTTTTTCACGCTCCTATTTTCAGCTCCAAGCACAGAACCTGCCGTTCAGAAGCTACTCAACAAATGTTTCTGAACCGAACTACATTGATTTCCCCACCCCCAATATTAAGAAAAATAACTATATTCAAGATAAAGAACTTTGAGCATTAGGAAGAGCTACCAAATAATCCAAGAATTTATATGATTTAGAACTTGACACAAGCAGGAAACTAAATTAGAATTCAGAGAGTGTTTGGGTGTTGCCATGGGGCAGAGGTGGAAACTGTTTTTCCATCAGCCCAAGCTTGGGATTCAAATGAGAGCCACATACAAACAAAAAGCAACTTCACTGATTTTTCTCTTTTTCCTTAGAATGAGAAATAAATGTTAGCAAAGGACATAAAACATTCCCTCAATACAAGGGATGATTTTAAAATATATGTTAGTTCATATTTTGGTCCATTAAAGGTAAAGGAAAGGCAAAAGAAGATAGGAAGCATATAATCATTTCAAAGATGGACATGTGCTCAATAGGACATATCCCCATATCCAGCAGATAACAGGAAAGGCTACCCACCAAAAATTATGCTCATAAGATTGGTATAAAATAGAAAGATTAGCCATGTGCAGACGCTCCCACATCCAAAAGGATATGTAAATGTATAGAGAAAGAAAAGAGTAACTTTTTCAAACTCTCTCCAGTGAAATGCCAATCTAAAATGTAAGTGATGGGAGATAGACTAGAATTTAGTCAAGGCCACCAGGATGACTGCACAAGTTGAGTACTGTACTTCAGGGCACACCATTCATACAATGATGCCCCTTGGAGTTTATATAGCTGTGAACAACCTGCATAACTGTATGTGGCAGTCCTGGATTTAACTAACACATCTGAGTGATGTTATAAAGCAGAAATGGAATGGCCCCCATGAGCTCTAGAAAGAATGTATCAACAGACGCCCTATTGACATTCTGAGCCAGACGATTCTTTGTTGTAGGGGGGCTGCCTTGTGTACCATATGTTTAACATTCTCCCCAGCTGTGATAAGCAAAAATGTCTCTAGACATTGCCAACATCTCCTGGGAGGCAAAATTCCTCCCTGCACCTCCTATTTGAGAATCACTGGTCTAGAGGAACAAAGAACTGGGTAGTGTTTGTCCAGCTCTGCTGAAGAGAAAGAATATATTGCATCTGGCATGTGTGAGAAAGGAGTGTAGTCTACACCAGCTCAGGAATAATGCTCTAGGCAATCTCAAAAGGAAATACCCCCACAGATTTAATCCCCTTTGCTTTAATTCCACTTGTTAAGTAGTGTCCTAATTACCAATTCAAAATCTTGGGCACAGTAATTTAATGTTACATCTTTAAAAGACGTTTCAAAAAATGCAATGACATATAACAGTCCACAGGTTATTGTCAACATCGACACTGGGCCATGTAAGAGGAAACAGATGGAGAAACATTTGGAGTGATTGGTAATTTAGCAATGTGTTAAGACTAAATTTCTAAAAGTACATTAAAAAACTAAATAGTTCCTTAAATAAAAGAAACTAAACCAAAATCTTTCCACAATATTTTCTACATTGAAGAGTAGAGATTAAAATATATAGATTCATACCAATACAAGGTTGGTTTGAGAAAGCCTTTCTATGTAAGAAAGAAACCATAAAGAAAAAGATAGATTTGCCTACATCAAAATTAAAAATTCAGTGTTTTCATTTGAAAAATCAAAATTAAACAGAGAAAATGAACAAAATTAAAATGCAAATAACCCGAAGAAAATATTTACAAAATAAATGTCAGTGGTTCAAAATCTTTAAATATATAAAGCCTGTATAAATCAAACAACAAAATCAATGCCCCAACGGAAAAATGGGAAAGAATATGCAATTCACACACACACATACACACACACATACACACACACACACACACACACACACAAATTTAGCCAACAAATATATGAAAAATATTTAACTTATGAATTGAATAATAGAAATAAAAACAAGAATTTCTTTACATATCTCCTTGATAAAAATGATAATACACAGCCTATATAGAGCTGATGAAAGTACAGAAAAATAGTCTCAAGTATTGAGATATAAACTGGCACAATCTCTCTGGAAGACAAGTTTGCAATAAACATCTTTAAAAATATGCACATGCTTTTTAACAAATTCTACTTTTGTAAATTTTTTCTAGGAAATTATCATGGATCTGCACAAAGATTTAGCTATAAGAATACTCATCTCAATGTAATTCATAACAGCAAGAAAGTGGAACAACCTATGAGTCGGTGAGTTGAAAAAAATTATGGTACATTCAAATGATATATTATCATACAATCATTAAAAATTATAGAGGATGTGGAAAATGTCCACGTTAATGACAGGAAAAAGATGCTTAACAACATGGGAAAATGTTCAGGATGCAATAGTGTATTGGGTAAGAGACTGGGTCTGGAGTCAGACTGTCTGGGTTCAAATTCTGGGTCCACCATTAATTAGCTGTGTGATATTAGGCAAGTTAGTAACCCTCTCTATATCTGCTTCCTAATGTGTAAAAAATGTAACCCCTATGAAATAATGGACCTACACAATACCACCAATGGTTACTTAAAAAATCACCAATGGTTACTTGAAACCACTAAGAGGAAGGTTGATGGAGAAGTTTATAATGGATGTATCCTACTGGAAACACCACTGATCAAACTCAACATCACTAAAATGAGATAACTAGATATCACGTGCCTTCTAATGTGAGACAACAGGAAATACAATACACAGCATAGTCTATGAAATATTCTTGTCCCCCCAAAATTTGAGCTGAATTTACCCAAGTGTCTAGATCCATCAGCTTACTGGAAGCAGGGGGTTTAATTACATTAAAATGAGGTTGAAGAACAATCAAAATAAATTGATGGTGATAAAAAGTCAGAATAGTACTTACCTCTAGGGGCAAGTATAGACTAGGAAGGGACAAAAGGAAACTTTATGAGTTACTAGAAGTTTGTATATATTGATCTGGGTGGTGGTAAATATGTAAAGAACCATAAAACTATACAGTCATGATGTTTTGGTCAACGACAGACTGCATACACAACGGTGGTCCCATAAGATAAGTACCACATAGCCTAGGTGTGTAGTAGGCTCTACCACCTAGGTTTGTATAAGTACACCCTATGATGTTTGCACAACGATGAAATCGCCTGACAATACATTTCTCAGAATGTATCCCTGTCATTAAGTGATGCATGACCATACTATTAAAATGAGTGTACTTTATATACTTTACTGTATGTATGTGATACCTCAGTTTTTAAAAGTAGAAAGAAAAGAAGCTCTCGCTGATTTTTCACCATTGTCTAGTGACAGAAAGAAACGTAGGTATGGTTAGGGAACTAGAAGTGATGCCAAGAGGAAGTAGTAGTGTACTGAACCTGGCTCCCACCCGTGGGCTCTGTTCTCCCACAGAACTCCCTCTGCTGAAGAGTTGGGGGTGGGGAGAGAGCAACGCCTGGGCCAATGAAACTAGGGTACTTATTAAAGAAGCTTTACAAAGTGGCTATTCACAAGGATTTCCACACCACTAGTAAACTAAGAATACTGGCTATGTCACAAAAATGGGCTTTAATTTCACTTAAAGGATTTCAGTAAGCCACCTCATCTATGCACCTGGACAAGTTGGTAATGTGAATTAGAAAGTACCAGTTAAAGCTAGGGCAATGTTTACGGCTGGATGCTCGGAAGAGTAGGCTACAGAAAGATTACAACTTTGAGAATTGATGGAATTTGCTTTGAAATGCCAGAAGACTGTTTTGGAAATTGGGCTAATTATAGGAATATGTAAGGAGGAGTAAAGTCTCTCACCCACTCAACCTAGTCATTCATCCCTACCTTTACTCTCACCACAGGAAACGATTTGGACTGGGCAGTGGGGACTGAGGAATGTGCATTTTCAGCATTCGTCATCCCCATGGTGGGGGTCTACCAGAAGTTACAGAGAAAATACACATTACATTGATGTCGTCTATGTATGGTGTACATTCCTTCTCAGCTCTGACAAGCTCGATGACACACACAGAAGTCAGAGGCTGCACTCGAACCTGTGATACTTGAAGCTTAACGTTCACATCTATTGTGAGAGAAGGATTTCTTATAATGGTGCACTTGTCTGGTATGTTTCAGACCGATAGTTAAGACTAAGGCAAATATAGAAAGTTGGTCTTTCTTCAAAGGGTAGAAAAAAATATTTTCACTGATGAAAGGATTTAGGAGGTTGGAGATCTAGGTTCTATCTTCTTTAGCCAGAAGGGTCTCCCAGAAATTAGGAAAATTAAGGGCTGTGTCTGTAGAAATGATGCATGGCCATGTGGAATCTTTGTAAATTCCTTGAAATGCTGGTGAAGGAAGAATTCAGTGTGATTTCTTGATGCAACTGTCAAAAAGCTAGTTCACTGGGGCCAGCCCCACGGCTGAGTGGTTAGGTTCGCGTGCTCCGCTTTGGCAGCCCAGGGTTTTGCCGGTTTGGATCCTGGGTGCGGACACGGCAACACTCATCAAGCCATGCTGAGACAGCGTCCCACACAGCACAACCAGAGGCACTCACAACTAGAATATACAACTATGTACTGGAGGCCTTTGAAGAGAAGAGGAAGAAAAAAAAGAAAAGAAGATTGGCAATAGTTGTTAGCTCAGGTGTCAATATTTAAAGAAAAAAAAAAAGGTAGTTTGTTTTCCAAAACCTTCCCCCAGTGGGTAAAGAGCAGAATTTATACGTTTTGCTATAACTCACAGACAAATTAGCCAAACTGAAGTTGAGATCACTTCCCTTTCTGCTTTAGATAACATGCTAGTGGATACATGATGGAATTACTAAAAAGCCAGGGACAAATATATCAGCACCTGAGAAGAGAGCTGATTTAGCATAAAGAAGCAAAGAAGTCCAGTTTAGTGTGGTATTGTTTTTAAGCCAAACTATTAACAACTGACAGTGTATCTCATAACACCCTCTGATACAGGAAATACATGGTAAGAAAACAGCCCCAAAACACAATCCTCAAAATTCAACATGGCAGCTGGCTGGTTCAATGGATACTGTACACCACTGGCCCACACCTGAATGACTGGCTTGCCTAATTTTAAGGCTTCAAGATATCTATATTCAGTGTGGCAGTCAATGGTTAAGTTTATGGACTGCAGGTTAAAGAAACTCCTCTCAATTCTATGTTACACAGCCCAATATAAAAATATCAAAAGTGTGCTTACTGACTTACAGAGAAATTCATTAGTTCATCTTAATTTAACTCCTGTTTTTAGAGTGAATAACTGTTTTCTTTGTCCTTGCTCCCCAGTGTTCCACCTTCTAGCCCCATATGGGCACTCAGTAAATAGTAAATAATAAAGCATTTCTTTCCTTTAAAAAAGCAATCTTTTGGGGCCGGCCCTGTGGCCGAATGGTTAAGTTCATGCACTCCACTTCGGTGGTCCAGGGTTTCACTGGTTTTGATGCTGGGCGTGGACATAGCACCACACATCAGGCCATGTTGAGGCGGCGTTCCACATAGCACAACCAGAGGCACTCATAACTAGAATATACAACTATGTACTAGGGGGTTTTGGGGAGAAAAAGAAAAAAAAAGCAATCTTTCTTCTTTATTTAGCAAAAATAAAAATTTGTTGAGCCCATACTCTGTGCAAATACTATTCTAAGTATTACCTTACTTAATCCTTACAACAGCTCTATGAGGTAAGTGCTATTAATATCCTCGTTTTGTATATGAGGACACTGAGGCACCAAGAGGTTAAGAAACACTCTCATGATCACATAATCAGTAAGCAGAAGTTTGAGATTTGAACCCAAGCAGTGTGACTCCAGAGGCCATACTACTCTCAGCTTGTGTAGTTTTGGGCAACTTCCTTCGAGTTGGTGGGTGTGATTCTTAGCACTTCTATTTATCAGCTGAATGAATCTTGGATAAATTGCTGAAGATCTCTGCACCACAGCTTCCATCTATAAAATGGGTCTAACACCAGCCTCTTTCCAGGATTTGTTGGGGAAATTAGATGAGATTATATACTGGCTCACAGTAGCCATTCAACAAGAGTTAGTGCCCTCCCTTCCTTGTCTGACATTCCTCTTCTTTTTATGCTTGCCGCTGCTCAGCAAGTGTGAAACTTCTCATTCCAACTCCAATGAAAATCAGGGCCCCAACATGGCTCAGAGGAGAAGACTAAGCAGTTGTGGGAAAATGGGCACTATTGCTGCCTACCTCTTAGTGGGCATCCGGATATTTGCTAAATTCTTGAACAGGAAGTAGTTCATCTCAGCCCTGAAACCGTCCCCACCTCGCCAGCATAACGAACCTCCAGGCACACAGACTTTGGGTCCAAAGCCATACTGCTCCCCAACCCTGTTCCAGACGACGGAACAAGAAAACTCACCTAATGCTCTGACAATTCGCATCAGGACTTCCCCGACTTTCATTCTGGTCTCCGGCGTGTGCTTGTCTTTACCACTGTCATACTGAGTCAACAGGCCAAGCAAGATTTTCTCAGGGTATGCATCCGAAAGCAGGGCAACCCCTGGGGTTGAAAACAAAAAGAAAAGATTCATTACTGTTTTTTCAGTCGAAAGGCAAACAAATCCAGACAGCCTGTGAGGGGTCGAACACAGAGACATTTAAAGCCACCTCTGTAATTCCACCAGCAAAGGCTGTCCTTTATTTGGAATGACAACACAGTGAGTGGAAAGAACATGGGTCTGGAAGTTCAGACCCCTGGATGCTTCTAGTCTCAGCCCTGTAGGATCTTTAAGATCACTTCCAGCACTGACAGTCTATGATCTATGGACTCTAGACTCTTGAAGCAGAGGCTAGATGACTAAATATCATGGCAGGGATTCACACAGCAGCAGCAGAAGACTGGATTAACTGTCCTCCAGGGAGCCTGCCAACTCTGAGACTCTAAGGCTCTAGGACTAGTATTTGTCCCTCCAACATCAGCCTGAAGCATAGCAGAGCTTCCCGTCTTTGCTGCAGTTCTCCATTCTGGTATGAGTTCTCTCTGTACAACTGCCACTGATGAGAGCCACTTTCACAAGGAAACATCTTCAGAGCATTCTGGGCATGATCAGCAGTAGACCTATGCTTAGGCTGAGTACCTCCTAGATGTATAATCTGCAACAGTGTTACCATCATCTGAACTCAGCCGCATATGGAGCAAACTCTACAGGGGTGGAGAGAGGAGGCAGATATGACCTAAAACAGGACCAGAAATAAAGCCCCTGGTCTAAAAACTATATAAATACAAATTCCATTATTTGGGAGGAGAAAGGTTACATATTTCTAAAGAATAGCGAGGAAAAAGAAACAAAAAGACAAACGAAGGAAGGAAATGCAGATTTCAGAATACATCTGGGATGAGAATGCTTCTCAGCACCTCTACCTCAACCACTCTGGTCCATCATTTCTGGCCTGATTTTTTTCAATAATCTCCTAATTGGTCTCCCTGTTTCTACTCTATTCTCTCATTGCAGCTGGAATTATCTGGTTAAAACACGTCAGGCCCCACCATGCTGCTGCCCAAACCCCTCAATCATTTCCCTTCTCCCCTGAATATGAGCAGCCCCCACACCCCCACCTGCCTTTGCTCTCTCTCTGACCTCATCATTTACCACACTCTCCCTTGCTTACTCTCCTCCAGCAACTCTGGTCACCTTGTTCTTAGAGTAGACCAAGCTGCTTCGGGCCCAGGGTCTTCACCTTAGTTCCCCCTCTGCATAGGCTGCTCCTCCTCCAGGCAGCCTCTTGCTTGTTCCCAAAACCCCATCATGTCTGTGTTCAGATATCACACGTATCATATATGAAATGGCAGCCTCCTTCCCCTACCACTCTTTATCCCTCTCACCCTGCTTCATTTTTCTTCTTAGCACTTAATATTATCTATGTTATATATTTACTTATTTATTGTTTGCTCTACTCCTTAGAATGTGAACTTTATGAAGTTAAGGACTTTGTTTTGTCCCCTGCTGTAGCCTCAATGCCTAGAAGAGTGCCAGCACATAGCAGGTCCTCAATAGCTACTGGTTGAATGAATGAATGAATAAAATAATTCAAAGATACAGTCTTGATATAAATTTCAGGAATTAAGAAAGAAGATGGGAAGGAGTAATATAAATGCTTGAGAAATCTATAATTATTTTTCATCTGAGTTTACCATTCTCCCGTTTAAACTTGACAATCGTGCAGGCAAAGTCTACATACCACTTTCTGTGTTACAGGTTGTGATTCCATTCTCTTATAAATCAGACAGACACAAAGGTGGTACACCTGCTGTGGGCTGCACCTGTCTGCCCATCCTCTTTCTGCCCTCTCCACCCCTACCTTTTCACTGCTTCCAAAAAGCCTGGGAAGTCTCTGCATGTGGTCCTAAACCACATCTTCCTTTATGTGGCCTCCAATTTTATACAAGCAGAAGCTCTGCTCTTATGGGAGTTTCAGGCTGTGGCAGAACATGAATTAGGCAGCTTCCCTGTTGGCAAAATGTGACACTGCATTTGTAGTTAGCTCTAATATGCAAAATGATGGGGAAGTTCTTGGAGGTCCATGGTGGAATTAGAGACATCCTAGCATAGGAAAAGTGTCTGTGGCTAAGAAAGGATAAACGAATTGTTTACCAAGAGAGAGAAAGAAAACAGCTTCTAAATTCTGAAAGAGCCCTAAGGAAAAGCGAATGGATAGTGGTAACTGCAGGGACCGGCCTGCTGACATAGTGGTTAAGTTCGTACACTCCACTTTGGCGGCCCGGGGTTCGCTGGTTTGGATCCCGGGCGTGGACCTATGCACCACTTATCAAGCCATGTTGTGGGAGGCATCCCATATATAAAAAGTAGAGGAAGATGGGCATGAGTGTTAAGCTCAGGGCCAATCTTCCTCTGCAAAAAAGAGGAAGACTGGCGGCAGATGTTAGCTCAGACCTAATCTTCCTCAAAATAAAAAAACCTAAAAAGATAGTTGGCAACTGCAATTCTGGCAGATGTTGTATCACTGATATATTACAATATATTATACATTGTATATCTGTATACAATATATTATAGATCTGTAGTAATCATAACTACTTTTTCATCAGAAGTTCCCAACTCAGAAATCTGGAGGATTTGTTTCCTTTTAGGAATATAGTTATGACTTTATAATGGAAATCAGTAGGAAAATAGGATTTGCTTTACAAAACTTTGATCTGTATCTAGCTTTTCTGAAAAATACCTATTACTAAAGTTCTTCTTACTGTCATTTAAGCCTATTTTCTCTCATTGATCTTTAGCAGAGAATAGTTCTATCAGCTTACTTCTATCAAAATATCCTGCTTTGTACTTCAAAACCAAATGAGCTCTTGATTTCCTCTCTGTAGTACACAGACATTCTGGGTGCACACACAATCTACTCTCTCTTCTGGTAACATCACCTGGTGTTCCTTTGGGAAATATCCCTTCTCTATTCTCAGTCTATGTAGTTTGAGTGGGGCTAATTACCCACTTTCTCTCTCCCTTCATGTGTGAACTCATCTCCCAGGCTGGCCATCTGGGATATTCCATCCCATCCTTACCACAATGATTGGTTCAGGAACAGGTAATGAGGCTCAATCCTGGGGCCCACATTGGAACTACTGGGAAAGATAAGCTCTTTTTTTTTTCCTGCTGAAGTTATTAATCTGGAGCTACCAGTGGCCACCATGTGGAAAAATCCCACCCCAAAATGGTGCCAACACAGAAGAGGGTCCAGCCAAGAGAGGTAAGCAGAAAAAGGAAGAGAACTGATGTCATGCTTTGAGCCTCTGGATCCAACCGTACTTCTACACACTGGAATCTTTAGACATATAAGCCAATAAATATCCTTTTATGCTTATGCCAGTTTGGAATCCTGACATATCCTTTTTAGATAAGAAAAAAATTCAGACTTTTTTTTTACTTTTCTTGTAATGCCAAATTTTTAATTCCACCAGGGAGCTTTAAATTCTCCCAATCTTGCATTAAAAGGTTGCCAAAAGCAAAGTACAGTTTCCTTGCTTCCCACAGTCTAATGTTAGCAATTGTTTATCTTCCTGCTGGCCTGCTCTGCCGACTCCTGCCAAATGGCCCTGACTGTTGTTGAGTTTTACCTTCTAGGATACAGTTGCCACCTATGAGTTTATAAATCCCTAAAGGACAAGGGCACTTCCCTCCTTACTCTTACACCAAGCAGTGAAGAGAATCATTTATGATTAAGACTGTATAACAATTAAAGGGGTGTGGCTGTTTCTCTTTCTTACTTGAAAAGTTTTCTGAATTTTGACAACTGAGGAAGCATGGCCATAACCTTCACATGACCCTTGGCCCCTCACACTTGATAGTTCCTTTGTAATTTGAAAATGGGGTAATTTCTGGGTCAGCACAGGCCTCAAGGAAACATGACACATCAATCCCTTTGGCAATAAGAATTGAATGACTGCGTAAGAGATACCTGCTCCTGCTCTGATCGCAGGAAAATGACTATGCATTTCAAGTTGTGGTATAACAGATAAGATACATAGACGGTAAAGATGAAGCCAAACTGGCAAGAGTTCATGGAAGCATTTTGATCTGTGTTTGGGGGGATAGCATAGGATAACAGACAAATTAACCAACTGAAAAAATATTATTAGAAGTACTTTATGTAACAAAAAAAGAGACAGTCAACTTTGTAAAATAACTGTTTCTTTTTCCCCCCAAAGACTTTCATTACAAAGCCAGAAAAGTATTCTGATCCAGTGTTGACTTCAAGATGATCCCTCAGCAGGCTGCTCGGTGATTCTGCAGACCTGCAGCAGAAAAAATTGTTTAGGTGTAGTGTCACTTTACACAGTGCCCTTGCATTGTAGGAAAGACGGTCTAAGTCCAAATGTCTTTGCTGACTGGCTCTATCCCACAGACCGGCTAAGCCACGCCCACTTTAAAACTGACCAGTCTCATTCCCCTGGGCAGATAACAACACACCTCCCCAAATATCCACATCAACCCGGAAAACCACCTACCCACTTGAACCTCTTGGGTATTTCTGCTAAAAAATTATTAAAAACAAAACCCTCACATGTATGACTCCATTTACAGGAAACATCCAGAGTAGGTTAATCTATAGACAGAAAGTAGATTTAGTGGTTCCGAGGGCTGTGGGATTTGGGGGGAAATAGGGGTGACTGCTAATGGATATGGAGTTTCTTTCTGGAGCAATAAAAACATTCTAAAATTGATTGTGATGATGCTTACACACTCTGTGAACATACTAAAAACCAATGAATTGTATACTTTAAATGGGTTAATTGTACGGTATGTGAATTGTATCTCAAAAAGTTGTTATAAAAAAACTATATAGGGGCTGGCCTGGTGTTATAATGGTTAAGTTTGTGCCTCTACTTTGGCAGCCCCAGATTCGCCGGTTCGGATCCCAGGCGCAGACCTATGCACCGCTTATCGAGCCATGCTGTGGCAGGTGTCCCACGTATAAAATAGAGGAAGATGGCCACAGACGTTAGCTCAGGGCCATTCTTCCTCAGCAAAAAGAAGAGGATTGGTGGTGGACGTTAGCTCTGGGCTAATCTTCCTCAAAAAAAAATTTATAAGAAAATATTTCATATCTGCCCTTTTAGGTTTTTAGAATAGAAGAAAAGGGGAGAAAATAATATAGCATATCACAAATGTAAAGAGAAATCTACTGCCAAGAGCAAAGTATCAGCTTCTTTTTGTATCCAAATCTGCTTTGGTTGCCACCGCAGGGGGAGAGTGGAAAGAGGGAAAACAAATCAAGCATTTCACATTTCATAGACTCTGTCTTGCACCTGTAAGAAAATGTATTCCATTTAAAAATCTAAATTCTGTGGTAAGCTAGAAATTCTACTCTAGGAACCACAAGCGCAAAATTACTTATGTACAAAATCATTCCTGTAGCACTATTTGTAATAGGAAAGACTGGAAACAAATTAAATGTTCACTAACAGAGGATTGGTTAAGTTGTGGTCATTCATACAATGCATCCATAAAAAAGTAAAGAAGCTTTTTAAGAACTGTTATAGAATAAATTCTAGGATCTACTGTTAAGTGAAAAGCAAGGTATAAAACAATGGGCATAGAATGTGCCCATTTGTGTACAAAGGGGAAAAACACTCATAAAATAGTTCTGGAAGGATACACAAGAAACTAATGATATTGGTTGTTTCTGGGAAGGGGAAATGGGGTGACGAGGGGACAGACGTGAAAGAAGAGACTTTTTATTCTGTATCTTTTTGTACCTTTTGAATTTTGAACCATGTATTACCAATCAAATATAAATAAGTAAAATATAAGTTAAAAATATATGATAAGGGGCATGGTCTTTTAAAACACAACAGCCTCCTTAGAAGTGAAAATACAAAAAGGAATTTGCAATCAAACGTGGCAGAATGACCACAAACATTTTTATTCTCTTCCTCCTGAAATCCCACTAAAGTGACAATTAAGGAGTAAAAAAAGGTATAAACTCACAAATAAGGATAAAGAGAATGGGGTAGGTGTCAAAGGCTGAAGTCTGGGTAAAGAGAACAAAGGTGGAATAAAATAGTCATATATATTTGATAGAGCATTTGGACCACTTGGAAAAAATTAGCAATTACAAAGAAAACTAAGCAAATGTATATGAAAGGAAGACTGAAGTAGGCTCAGCAGCAAATAATATCCACATCTGTAGTCAGCAGCAAACACTCCCCAACGATGTAGTGAAAAACTGTGATGGGGAAATGGCAGGAGAAGGGGCATAGGTGTGCAGGTGTAGGCATGCGTGTGTCTGTGTGTGTGCCCGTGCTAAATCCTCATTCAACATATAGAAAAGGAGTAGATAATGTCCAAAATTTTTTAATCAAGAGAGATCTGTATAAGCATTTTATTTATAAATGGGGAGGTAATTACTAGAAGAAACTACTTAAAAAGGGGCAGAAGGGGAAGGAATGGTTATCTCTGGGGATTGGAACTGTGGAGGGTAAGAAGCAGGACAGGGGACAAGCTTTTTGACTCTTTACAAACTACGTTCAGAGCAATTAATAAAAATAAGTTCATTTTAAAAATTAGAAACAGGAGAATAAAATGCATATTAATCTGTGGAAGAAGATTTAGTTTGAAAGAACAATGATGGCTAAGAGGAGAGGTCAGGCACGACAAAAATTTTCCTTCTGATTACAACAAGATAATCCCCAATCTGTGGCTGTCCTCTCTTGCAGCTCTGCGACATGACGGTGAGACAGGCAGCAGCTAGAGAGAAGGAAAACACTACCCTGCAGCCCGGTGCTTCAGCTGCTACACTTGAGAACACTCATTATGATGGAAACTAACAATAATTTCAGCTCCAAGAATCCAGGAAGTTGCACAAACCAGGGAAGTTGGTTATTAAATCAAGGAAGTTTGGGAAACTCAACTGAATAGCTGGGCTGTCTTTGTAATTAGAGTAAATGATAACGTCTAGCATGCCAATTTGATGTTAAGTTTCTCTAAAGCTCCAAAATCGTGTTAAGTGTGGACAAGCCCAGACAAATTTATAAAGATTCAAGATGAATGAGTGTTACTCAGGCCTGAGGAAAAAACAGGGTTAGACTAACAAGCTGGGACGGCTAATAGCTAAAGATTTATAAGAACCATGCCCAGTGTCTGCGTCTTTAAACCAGGACCTAAATAATATATTTGAACACTAAAATAACGCCAACATATTGACTTATTTTCTAATTCCCATTTTGGAGGGGAAAAAGTAGAAACAAGTGAATAATCTATATTTACTGACAGTAAACTATACTTGCTGGAAGCCATTTGGATCACAAATTATTATTATAATAAATAAAAACCTAACAGCAAAGACAGTAAAAATTCCTAACACTTACTGAGTGTTTTTAATATGCCAACCTGGGCCTAAGCACTTTACCTGCATTCATCTAGGTAATGCTCCCAACAATCCTTTGATTTAGGTACTATTCTTATTCCTAATTTTACTGAGGGAGAAGTTGAGGAACAGAGGGGTGAAAAATATGCCCCAAGATCAGAGTGGTCTGGCCACGTGGCAGAGCAGAATTGCAAACCTGCACTCTGCTCAACCATGGCCCAGCTGGCAGCAGTGCCTAGGAGAACATAACTGCCAAAATGGTACTAGCTTTGCAAATCTTAACCCCAAAGATCGCAAACCTTACATTTTCAAGTATATGCTATCAGCCTCACTCCATAAAATTTACTTTCTGTTGGACAACAAGGTCAGAGGAAGGAGAGGCACTCTGCACACTGCATCCCTTAAGAAACAGGCAGAATCCTCTACTGGGTCTAGCTGGGCTTCATAGGGACTGCTTTGTGCCCAGTTGGCATCTTTAGTACTAAGAATGTGTAAAAAGGAGGTAGTCATGTTAATGAAATTCACAAATTGAGACGCTGCTGACATTAGTGATGACAGAGAAGGGAATATACAAAGGGGAATTGCAAACTTGGATTTCAATGAGTTCCAGTTTTTAACGAGTTATTCTCGAACACCTCCATTCCACTTGCTACTGTAAGGCCCCTAAATCTCTTATTCTACTACCCTCCCCAAATAAGTGAAATAAAACCCAGAAGAGCACCAAAAAGCGTAGAGTCCACCTTGTTAGGGCTGCCTCTCAAAAATACCTCTGGGTGATAGAGATGAAGGACTAAGAGAACAGAGCTGAGAAAAACCGAGCCTCGAGAACGCCACGATGAGCAAGGATCCTGTTGTACATACAGAAACACGAACAGAACTGCCCTAATACTGACCGAAGGCATAAGTGAGGAAGGAATGAAAAGAAAACAGCAATTACTGCTGCTCTGAGAGTAATCATTGCCCTACGCATTCAGAGAAACTTCGATTTCAGCTGATCATGGGTGAGAAATAAAGAGGCAGGATGTCATTCATTTAGTTCTCTTTACGTAGCTTTCAAAGAGTGAAAAAGCTTGTTACCCTTCTCTTTATGCTATCAAAAGAAACGTTTACTGGTAAAAAGTAAAGGGGGGCTTCTGATTTCCCAAAAAACAGTAAGTGATCCTCTTTTAGCCAAATCTAGGTAAGAAAATAAAACCCTTACATCTCCTAAAGACCCTAAGATGGGTGATCCCAGTAGGAGTACCACCTGAACTTTGGATTCATCTTTTTCTAAGTTTTCTAACTGGCATTTCACCTCAAGCCCATGCAAAGAGAAACTGCAGAATCAGCAAAGCTGACTGATGTGTCAAGTTCTCACTAATTTTGAGAGAGCCAAACCCTCCCAGGGGAGTTGTCACCTGGCCTGGAACTCTAACAAGACAGGGCCGATCTTTCACATTCTCCAGTGTCCTAGGGCCAGGAGACTTGCTCTGTGTTTTGGGCACCAAACAGCAATACAGGCAAGATATAAACTCTTCCGAAATTCTCCTCTTCTCCCTTATAAGCTTAGCAGGTGTCCTAATGAGATGATTAGGCAAGTCTTTGTGATAGGCACTCCAAGTTAAGACAGGCTTAGAAAAAGTGATTGATGTGAAATCAGTAACCACGAAGTGTATGACTCAAACCGTAGTTTCATATGGAAGGCAGGAAGAGCTACTATAAATTTCCCCCAAAGAAGCCCTTCTCCCCTGATAAACGCTTATACACACAAAAAGACTCTGTGTACAGTTTCAGGGAGTGACTAAACCTAGTCATGGACCCTCAAGGGGTCCTCACAGGCCTCTGGTTGAAATCCCTGTGCTAAGCAGGGCATCTATAAATGGGAGCAGAGAAGCCTTTAAAAAATTTGCTTGCACAATCAAAAGAACTTGACTGGTTTTTTTTTCCTGATGATAAAATAATATACGGTCAGTGTAAAAGATTCAAATACTAGAGAAAAGCATAAAGAAGAAAGTAAAATAAAAATTACCTGTGGAGGTATGGGAAGATTAAGGAGTGAAGGCCAAGGGGAGCTGGTTTCTCTTTAAGGTAACGAAAATGTTCTAAAATTGTGGTGACAGATGCACAACACTCTGAATATACTAAAAGCTAATGTATCACACAGTTAAAAGGGCGAATGGTGTGGTATGTGAATTAAACCTCAATACAGCTGTTTTTAAAAAATCACCTGGACTCTGAAATCAATACAAACATTTCAGTGCCCTCTCATTCACACACTATTCTTTGAATAATACAGACACACACACATTGTTTTTATTATGGACAACTCTGTTTATTTTAACAGTCTTATTTTTATGGTAGGATGAACAGAGCTTATTCCCCCAGATGGCTTGGCTTTCATGCTAGATAATTTGGGGTGGTCCAATAATAACACTGAAAACTTTAACAGTAATATTATTATTTAAGATAGTAGAAATATAAAAGATTTCTTTTAAATTTTGCTACAGTTAAAAAGAGGGGAAAAGGAGGCAATTAAAAAAACCAAATCAGTTATACGAGTATATAGAAGTAATCTGCAGCTATGGCATAAATCATAAAGTTTGAGAAACAGCTTTAGAATAAAGGCAATGCAAAGAATTCTTTCTTGCATTCACATATTAATAGGGTGCTTACAATGTGCCAGGTACTGTTACTAAGTGATACAAATGTAATAGGGCAGCGCCTGTCTAGACAAAGGGACAAATTAGACAATGATTACAAGACAGTGTAGTCAGTACCGCATGTTTGGGTGTAATGAGAGCACAGGGAGAGAGAAGTAAAAGAAGGGTATGGGGTGGTGGTGGGGCTTCCTGGAGAAGGAGAGAGGTGAGCTACACTGCAGAAAGCACTAGGTTCTTCAGCTGAGAGCTGCCCCTGGGACCGTGAGCTATCTGCACAATTACGCAGTGTAGGAAAAATTTCATAGACTTTTTTAATGGAAGAACTATAGGCATCCACCTCCCATTTATACTCTTATGATAGATTCTCCAAAGAGAAATAACTGGCTCCAAGGGTATAAACATTTTCAAACCCATGTTCTAAAAATGTTCCAAATAATTTTCTTACCAAGAGTGGTCAAGTGTGCCTGTTTCACTACACTTGACCAGCACTGGATATTCCCATTAAAAAAAAATCTGTGATGGAGAAATAAAAACTTTCCCAGATAACAAAAGCTAAGAGAATTCATTGCCAGAAGACCCCCCACCCCTGACAAGAAATCCTTAAGAAGGCCCTCATACCTGAAACAAAAAATAGGAAAGGGGCTACAAAGCCCTGAGCAAGGAGACAAATAGGTAGGCAAAAATCAGAAAATTGCAGCTCTCTATCAGAACAGATTAGTAAACACTTAATTATAACATTAAACATAAAGGGAAGGAAAACACCAAAATAAATATAATCTCATCATTTTAACCACAAACTCACAACACAAGATAGAATAAGATATGACAATAATAACTTAGAAGAGGAAGAAGAAAGGGATGGAATCAGCTTAGCCTAAGGAAATAAGAGGCTATCAGAAAATGGACTATCTCATTTATGAGATTTTTTAATACGAACGTAATGGTAATCACCAAACAAATAATTAGAACAGAGATACAGGGGCCGGCCCTGTGGCCCAGTGGTTAAGTTCACACACTTCACTTCAGCGGCCCAGGGTTTCGCTGGTTCGGATCCTGGGCGCGGACATGGCACCGCTCATCAGGCCATGCTGAGGTGGCATCCCACATGCCACAACTAGAAGGACGCACAACTAAAATATATACAATTATGTACTGGGGGGCTTTGGAGGAAAAAAACGGAAAAATTAAAAAAATTTAAAAAAATAAAAGAAGAAAGATACAAATGATAAATAAGGAGAAAACTAAGAAAACCATCATAGAAAACTACCTAACCAAATTGGTAGTCCAAAATACATGGGACAAGAAACAAAGGAAATGCAGAAGAACGGGAAAACGAATGATAAGATGGCAGCATTAAGCCCTCATGTATCAATAATCACTCTAAATGTAAATAGATTGAATTCTCCAATCAAAAGACACAGAGTTGCGGGATGGATTAAAAAACAAGACTCCACAACATGCTGCCTCCAGGAAACACATCTCAGCTCCAAAGACAAACAGGCTCAGGGTGAAGGCATGGAAGATGATACTCCAAGCTAATGGCAAAAGAAAGCAGGTGTTGCCACACTTAATATCAGACAAAGGAGACCTCAAGATAAAACAGGTAAAGAGAGACAAAGAGGGGAGTATATAACGTTAAGAGGGACACTCCACCAAGAAGACATAACATATATAAATAGTTACGCACCCAACGCAGGAGCACCAAAGTACATAAAGCAACTATTAACAAATCTAAAAGGAGATATTAACAACACCACAACAATAGTAGGGGACCTCAACACCCCACTTACAACACTGGATAGACCATCTAGACAAAAAGTCAACAAGGAAATAGTGGAATTAAATGAAAAACTAGACCAGATGGACTTTGTAGATATATACAGCACACTCCATCCAAAAACAGCAGAATACACGTTCTTCTCAAGTGCACATTGAACATCCTCAAAGATAGAACATACTTTGGGAAATAAGGCAAGCCTCAATAAATTTAAGAAGATTGAAATCATATCTAGCATCTTTTCTGAGCATAATGCTATGAAACTAGATATCAACTACAAGAAAAATGCTGAGCAAGGGACAAAGATGCAGAGACTAAACAACACACTACTTCATATGCTTGAATGTATCACTGAAGAAATCAAAGGAAAAATAAAAAAATATCGGGAGAGAAAGGAAAATGAAAACACACCATACCAACCCATATGGGATGCAAGAAAAGCAGTCCTAAGAGGGAAATTTATAGCAATAGAGGCCCACGTTAACAAACAAGAAAAATCTCAAATAAGCAATCTTAAACCACGCCTAACAGAATAGGAAAAGAATAAACAAAGCCCAAACTCAGCAGAAAGAGGGAATAAATGAAATGGAAACAAAAAAGACAGTAGGAAGGATCAATGAAATAAAGAGCAGGTTCTTTGAGAAGATAAATAAAATTGACAAACCCTTGGCCAGGCTCGCTAAGAAAAAAAAGAAAGAAGGCTCAATAAATAAAATTAGAAGTGAACGAGGAGAAATTACAATGGATACCACAGAAATACAAAAGATTACAAGAGAATACTATGAAAAGCTACATGCCAACAAATTGGACAATCTAGAAGAAATGGATAGGGGTTGGCCCTGTGGCTGAGTGGTTAAGTTCGCGTGCTCCGCTTTGGCGGCCCAGGGTTTCGCCAGTTCGGATCCTGGGCACAGACACGGCACTGCTCACTAGGCCACGTTGAGGTGGCATCCCACATGCCACAACTAGAAGGACCTACAACTCCGTACTTGGGGGATTTGGGGAGAAAAAAAAAAAGCAAAATAGTAGATGAAATGGATAAATTCTTAGACTCTTACAAGCTCCCAAAACTTAATCAAGAAGAAATAGAGGAGCTGGCCTAGTGGTGCAGCATTTAAGTTCGCATGTTCCGCTTCGGCGGCCCGGGGTTCACTGGTTTGGATCCCGGGTGCAGACATGGCACCACTTGGCAAGCCATGCTGTGGCAGGCATCCCACATATAAAGTAGAGGAAGATGGGCCCGGATGTTAGCTCTGGGCCAGTCTTCCTCAGCAAAAAGAGGAGGATTGGCAGCAGATGTTAGCTCAGGGCTAATCTTCCTCAAAAAGAAAAGAAGAAATAGAGAATCTGAATAGACCAATCACAAGTAAAGAGATTGAAACAGTAATCAAAAACCTCCCAAAAAATAAAAGTCCAGGACCAGACAGCTTCTCTGGAGAATTCCACCAAACATTCAAAGAAGATTTACTACCTATCCTTCTCAAACTATTCCAAAAAATTGAGGAAGACAGAATACTTCCTAACACATTCTACAAGGCCAACATCACCCGATACCAAAGCCAGACAAGAACAACACAAAGAAGAAAAATTACAGGCCAATATCGCTGATGAACATAGATGCAAAAATCCTCAACAAAATATTGGCTAACTGAACACAGCAATACCTTAAAAAGATCATCTACATGATCAAGTGAGATTTATACCAGGGACACAGGGATGGTTCAACATTTGCAAATCAATCAATGTGATACACACATTAATGAATTGAGGAATAAAAACCACATGATCATCTCAATAGACACAGAGAGAGCATTTGATAAGATCCAACATCCATTTATGATAAAAACTCTCAATAAAATGGGTATAGAAGGAAAGTGCCTCAACATTAATAAAGGCCATATACGTCAAACCCACATCCAACATCATACTCAATGGGGAAAAACTAAAAGCCACACCTCTGAGAAGACGAACAAGACAAGGATGCCCACTCCCACCACTCTTATTCAACACAGTACTGGAGGTTTTGGCCAGAGCAGTTAGGCAAGAAAAAGAAATAGTAGGAATCCAAATAGGCAATGAAGACGTGAAACTCTTGCTGTTTGCAGACAAATGATTTTATATATAAAAAACCCTAAAGAAGCCATTGGAAAACTATCAGAAATTATCAACAACTACAGCAAAGTTGCAGGGTATAAAATTAACGTGCAAAACTCAGCTGTATTTCTACTCTCCAATAATGAATGAACAAAAAGAGAACTCAAGAATACAATCCCATTTACAATCACAACAAAAAGAATAAAATATCTAGGAATAAATTTAACCAACGAGGCGAAAGACCTATACAGTGAAAACTATAAGACATTACTGAAAGAAATCGATAATGACATAAAGAAATGGAAAGATATTCCATGCACATGATTTGGAAGAATCAACATAGTTAAAATGTCCATACAACCTAAAGCAATCTACATATTCAATGCAATCGCAATCAGAATCCCAATGACATTCTTCACGGAAATAGAACAAAGAATCCTATATCTCACATGGAACAACAAAAGAGCCCGAATAGCTAAAGCAATCCTGAGAAAAAAGAACAAAGCTGGAGGCATCACAATCCCTGACTTCAAAATATACTACAAAGCTATAGTAGTCAAAACAGTGTGGTACTGGCACAAAGAGAGACAGACAGATGAACGGAACAGAATTGAAAGCCCAGAAATAAAACCAGACATCTACGGACAGCTAATCTTCAAGAAAGGAGTTAAAAATATACAAAGAGGAAGGAAGGTCTCTTCAATAAACAGTTTGGGAAAACTGGACAGCCACATGCAAAAGAACAAAAGTAGACCATTATCTCACACCATACATACACAAAAATTAACTCAAAATGGATTAAAGATTTGAATGTAAGACCTGAAACCATAAAACTCCTAGAAGAAGATATAGGCAGTACACTCTTTGACATGAGTCTTAGCAGCATCATTTCGAATACCATGTCTACTTAGGCAAGGAAAACAAAAGAAAAAATAAACAAATGGGACTACATCAGACTAAGGAGCTTCTGCAAGGAAAAGGAAACCACAAATAAAACGAAAAGACATTCCATCAACTGAGAGAAAATATTTGCAAATCATATATCCAACAAGGAGTTAATCTTCAAAATACATAAAGAACTCATACAAATCAACAACAAAAAAACAAACAACTCCATCAAAAAATGGGCAGAGGATATAAACAGACATTTTTCCAAAGAGGGTATAGAGATGGCCAAGAGGCACATGAAAAGATGTTCAACATCACTAATTATTAGGGAAATGTAAGTCAAGACTACAATGAGAATGGCTATAATTACCAACACAAAAAATAGCAAATGCTGGAGAGGATGTGGAGAAAAGGGAACCCTCACACACTGCTGCTGAGAATGCAAACTGGTGCAGCCATTATGGAAAACAGTATGGAGATTTCTCAAAAAAATTAAAAATAGAAATACCATAAAATCAAGCTATCCCACTACTGGGTATTTATCCAAAGAACTTGACATCAACAATTCAAAGAGATTTATGAAGCCCTATGTTCACTACAGCATTATTCAAATAGCTGAGATGTGGAAGCAACCCCAGCGCCCCTTAAATGATAAATAAAGAAGATGTGGTACATATATACAAAGGAATACTACTGAGCCATAAAAAAGACAAAATCATCCCATTTGTAAGAACATGATGGACCTTGAGCCTATTATGTTGAGCAAAATAAGCCAGATGGAGAAAGACAAACACTGCATGATTTCCCTCATGTGTGGAAGATAAACAAAACAAGGATAAAGAGAAAAGATTAGTGGTTACCAGAGGGAAAGGGGTTTAGGAGGTGGGTTTAAGGAGTAAAGGGGCACATATGATATGGTGATGGATAAAAATTAGACTGTTGGTGGTGAGCATGATGCAGTCTATACAAAAACTGATAAACAATAATGTACATCTGAAATTACAAAATGTTATAAACCATTATGACTTCAATAATATAATTTTCAAAAATAAAAAAATAAAAGAGTTAAACAAACAAAAAAAAGAACGTGGAATACCAGATTCTGAGAGAGAGGAAAAGTTGTTCTCTAGAGAGCTGATTGAAGGATCATGAAATACGTGGGTAAATAAACTTTTCAAATAAGAAGAAACCTGCAGATTTCCAGACTCCACCCTAAAAATGTATTCAGCAGGACTGGTGTGGGTGCTGGGGATCTCTATGTGTCCTAAGAGCCCAGGTGAGTCTGTTTGCGTCATGTTTGGGATTTGCCAACCTATCTGACTCCCCCAGTAACCCCAATTCTGCCTCAGTCACACCAAGTCTCAGAGAGAGATTCTGAGGTTCTAATTTCCAGTGGGCAGTGGGGGTCACTACAAAGAGGCATTAGCGGACTTTTCTGGGTTAACTGAGACTCACAGAGGGAACTTTCTGGAAACCCCAGGGCCTGTGTGTCCCTCCTCTAACCCAGGTTAGGGAAACTTCTTAACTTACCAGCACTTTCTCTGGCCTTGAGGGTGTGTGTCGGGGGAAGGAGCCACGGTCTTGCTGCTGTGGCCCTGAGAAAAAGGGTGCTGTCCACAGGGTGGGTGACTTCACCTGGGCCTGAGGGCTACCAGCTGCTGACAGTGCCCCCTTCTGTTCTGGGCTGATGAGGCAGATGAGCCTGGGATACAGGCCCAAACACTGTGCTCTTTCCTCTCTGCTGATTTTCTCCCACCCCGACTCCCCAGGAACAACTGTCCCCTTACCTGCTGAGAGAGGCATTCCACTGGGAACAGCCAGCAGCTTATTCCCGTGGCACACAGCACTCAGTGAGCTATTTAGCATCTACATCAGATCGCTTCACTACCCTGTTCAAATCCCTCCCATGACTTCCCGTCACTTTTAAGACAGGATGCTCTCCTCACCATAGCCGACAAGGCCTGCTATGGTCCAGCCCACGCCTACTTCTCCAACCACATCTTTCATCCTTCTCTATCTTTCCTCGCCAGCTCCACTGCTGGTCCTAGAACAGGCCAGCCTCATTCCTACCTCAGTGTCTTTGCACTTGCCGTTTCCTCCTCCAGGAATACTCTTCCTCCAGCTCCTCACATGACTCCCTCACTCACATCTCCACTGAAATGTCACCTCCTCAGAGAAGCCTTTCCTGACTACCTTGTGTACTACAGCACCCCTTCCTCACTCTATCCTCTTATCCTATTTTACTTTTCTTTCTAGCAATTATAATTACTTGAAATTATATTGTTCACTTGTTTCTTCCTTTAGTTTGTGGGTGCCTTGAGGAGAAGGGCTTTGATCGTCTCATTCACTGAAATATCCCAAGACACCAGCACAGTGGCTGTTAGGTAACAGCTGCTCAATAAATATTTGTCAAATAAATGGATGGATGGATGGGTGGATTGGTAGATGTAACAGAATCTTCTCAGTCCTGCCTCTCCTCTCCTTTCACACACACACTTGCACATCCAGAGGGAAGTACTCATCAGGAAGTACTCATCTGCATTTCTTAAAGAACCTGCCTGAGCCCTGCCCCAATTTACATAGCCACATAGTGAGCAGCCATACCCAAGGGCCCTTTTTGGAGGCAGAAGGTCTTAGAGGACCAGGTACCACATGTGGGAATGCACTTGAAGGGAACAGGAGGTTTGGGGCCTGGCCTTGGACAAGCTGGATTTCAAGTCACACACTGTTACAGAAAATCATTTTATTGAACACTGGGGCCAGAAAGGGCTGGGAATAAAGGAGCATGTGAGCCTCAGGGGGGATGCTGCTTGCCTCTTCATCCTGTTCCTGCTCCAGGGAGCGGGTTTTCCTGGGTCTCTTTATTCTGCCTCCTGAGACCCCAGGTCGGAGGCTCCCTGGGTAGCCACAGATTGCTTCTTGCAGATTCAAAAAGCCCAGCTCCTTCTGGTTTGTGCTGGTAGCTGCTGGCAACGACTCAAGCAGGAGTCCATCTGGTAGACTGGGCCCCTGATAAAGCTGCCCTGCACAGTCTCTCTGCTGCTGCATCCTCCTCAACTCAGAGTGCACACTTTTCTTTCTTCTGCCCAAGAAGGGACTCTAGAGGATGGAGCAGAGGAACAGCAGGTTTTCTTCCAGGCCAGCTTCTGTCCTGGGATGCTCAGAGCAGCCTCTCATTTCAAACCTCAGTTGCTGAGGCTCCTTGCCCAGGGCCAGTTAGTATGGAAGGAGGCTCCTGGAGGAGAAAGGCTCAGACAGAATGGCTCAGCTTCTAACCTCCAATGGTGGGTGGTGGGGTTCACTGCAGGAAGAAGCATTAGATGTCTCAGGCTGTTAAATGTTTGCCCTCTCTACAGAATGGCTCAGCCAGCAAGCTTCCACAGGGTCTGCCTCCTGCCACCGTGCTGCAATCGCCGAATTTTGGTTTTGGGGCAGCCTAGGTCTTCGTCTGGCTCTGCCACAGCTCGAGGTCTCTTGAGCCCCCGCCTGGGAACTGGCTTCTCTGCTTCCACCTTTGCTGGGGTGGCCACAGGAGCATCCCCACAGGCCCGGCAGCCACCAACCAGGCAGTATGTCTCTCCATGCCAGCCCATCTGGGTTTCTCCACACCCTCGGTAGAGGACATGGTATAGACAAGGTGTAGGAGGAGTAGTGGGAGCCACTGCTGCTGGACAGAAAATCACAACTGTTCAGTCACTTCTGCTGGACACAGTGTCCTGCCAGGACCTCCCCTCTCTCACGTCTCTCTCAGCTTCTGGTTGAAAGCCCTTTCATCTGCTTGGCATCCACATCACAGCCTTGACCCATCACCTCTGAGTCCCCTAGAGAAGGGATGTTGGCGGCAAAAGCAATTCCCTGGAGCCTACGGCAGCAGCAGACCAGGAAATCTCTTCCCCATTTCCAGAGAAAACTGTAGAACCCGAAATAATTGCAATCAGGATCCCCTCCATCTCTCCTTTCACAATAGAGAAAACATTTCTTAAGCTCTGTCACTTCTGAGGCGTTAATGGAATTGCCTTTCAAGTTTTGGAGAAAATAATCTAATCTAAATTGGTTAAGAACCCCTTTCACCTTGGCAACTCCTCTTGGGCCTCGTTCATTCCACCTGTTTCAACCACAATGAACTCTAGCCCTCTGATACTTTTATCTATGTTAGAAGAAAGGCCAGCTACTGAGACAAGAGTGACCAGGAGGATGAAAGCCAGAATCTGGGAACCAAGTCTAGGCTCACATCAGCCCAACCTCCTGGGGCACCATTTCCTCAGCCCTCCAGGCTCAGAATCACTTCATCCCTCCCCTTGCCTCCTCTGTTCTTCCCATCAATATGACATCACTCTTTCCCCCACTACTCAGCAGCTCAGTCTGGGATGTATCTGAGGGGACTCACGTGGATGTCTACATCACAGCACAGTGAAGGTGCCTGGGCTGGAAGGTGAGGGTCAGGGTCAGGGTCAAGAGTGGCCTTCTACAGCTCTTCCTCAAACCGCTTCATTTATCACTTTCTAACAAAAATGCACTTTTGCCAAGAGGCCAATCAGGAAAGGGTCTGAATGGAAGCATCTTGTAGCCCAAAGGGGAAGGCTACCTTTGTAAACCTTTCTGAACACTTGCCCAAGGGTGATGTTTCACTGGTTCTCAGCAGTGAGCAGGAACACTGTGGGCCCCTGAGGGGGCCCTGGGCCACTGGCATTACTTACAGCTGGGGATGTTCTGAGATGTGGTGGGCAAGCCCAAAAGGAACATGTGGCAGCCAGGTGAGGTTGTGTGTATACCAATGCCTCTTACACAGATGCCCGCACTAGGCTTACCTGCTCCGTTGCCCTCCCAGGGGACAGAAGACAAGTTCGAGTTAATATAGAAGATCCAGTCAGACATTCTCTCTCAGGCAACCTAACAGATCAGTATCTGGTAGAGAACTAGTCGAGAAGTTTCCCTAAGAGCACCACGTTTGCGTGGTTATCCTGCCATGGAAACTGTGAGGTTTGTGAGGTCATCACTACCCAGTGAGGTCACATAAGGAATCTGTGACTTGAGGGGCAGGCTTCAGGTTCCTGAGGTTTTGTAGAGGAGAGTAAGGTTGAGGCAGAGAGGCATCCTGCCCGGGCCCTCACACCTGGCCCTCCCCACTCATGCCCTAGTCAAGTAGCCACTCCCTGTGGAGGATACTTGTGGGCTGGCACAGCCTCAGGGACCACAGGAGGGCAAAAGAAACCCATATTCTGAGACTGGATGGAGAGGCAAGATTAGCTTAAGAGACAGCCAGGTTGTATGTCACTGACCCTAAGTATTCAACAGCTGGAGAGGCAGAGATTTGTGTGGATTGGAAATGAGAGAAGGCACCTGGATGGTGGGCCTGAAAGACAAGTGAGATTTGGACCCATGGAGAGGAGGGAAGATATTCCAGGTGGGAAGAATAAAAGCAAAGACGAGCTCTTCCTGATCTTGTCCTGCTTCAAGTGTAAATTCATAGAACCTTCACATTTTCACAACTGAGGACTCCAAAACCCGAGAAGTTAAGGGGTCTACCCAAGGCTACCCAGGTAGTGGAGAGGTGTTCTGCTCCATGACAGGGCTCCATGTTGGGACTCCGGATTTGCGGCTGACAGAAACATGAGGACAAGCTCATCACATTCCAGGGACACTGGGAGAGATGTTAAAGGTGCCCAAGGCAAAATGACGGTCCTGAATGACATCGCAAAGTGGGAAAGATGGGCCCTTTTAAACATGAAATTCAAAACAAATTCATGACAAAATGACATCATACAGAATGACAACACATGGGCCGGCCTGGTGGTGCAGCTGTTAAGTTCGCACATTCCGCTTCTCAGCAGGCTGGGGTTCGCTGGTTCGAATCCTGGGTGCGGACATGGCACCGCTTGACAAAAACCATGCTGTGGTAGGCGTCCCACGTATAAGAGGAAGATGGGCATGGATGTTAGCTCAGGGCCAGTCTTCCTCAGCAAAAAGAGGAAGATTGGCAGTAGTTAGCTCAGGGCTAATCTTCCTCAAAAAAAAAAAAAACCAGAGTGACAACCTAATCATTACACTCCTCTCTCCTCCAACAGGGCAAACAATGATAATCCCATCAGCATGAAAGGAAGAGATGTGGGCTCAGCAGCAGCCCAGCTGAAAAACCTGATCAACGCTGTCAAAAGGTGTTACTACAAGCCGATCTGGTCCTACTCGGAGGAGGAAGAAAGAAACAACTCTGCTCTTAGCCTGATCAGGCCCATGGGAAGGAACTATATTTCAGGCAGCCTTTGATACAATGTCACCAAGAACTTCCCAGCAATAAGAACCTTCCTTAGGAAGGGGCCCCTGTGGCTGACCTTGAATAAGCAAAGATGGGACATTTGTTGACTGGGGCTGTTGCAGAGGGGATGTGCCCAGGAGGTAGAGACTGCCCGGGCTACTATTTCAGAGGTTGGCCAACCCCAGTTGAGAAGCAACTTCTCTCTACTCCTAAGTTGCCTGATCAGTGTGGTACACGATAGGACAGATGAAGTCAGGCCTAATTAGAGCAGACTGCTTTTGGGGAGGGCTCTGGAGGAGGTTCATCCCGGCAGGTGGGCCAGCATGAGACCCCTCAGATTCTCTAAGGCTCCAGAGAGATTACTTGTCCAGGAGCACCCCTCTGCTCTGGTGGGGGTACTGAAACTTTATCCGCACCTGGCTGGGTCTCTGGGGAAGGTGGAACAGCATTCACAAAAGGTTTCTCAACTTAAGAGGGTTTGAGACTCACCTGGGGAGTACACAAAACAACTTAGAAATACTCATACATGGATTCTTGGGCCAACCCTCAGAAAACTTATCCAGATCGGGATGGGGGCTAGGAAATCTGCCAGGGCCGCGGATGTACACAGTGCTCATCAAACCATGCTGTGGCGGCATTCCACATACAAAATAGAGGAAGACTGGCAGAGATGCTAGCTCAGGAACAATCTTTCTCAAGCAAAAGGAGGAAGATTGGCAACAGATGTTAGCTAAGGGCCAATCTCCCTCACCAAAAACATCTGCACTTTTAACATGCTCCTGGGCAATTCCACCATAGTGGTCCAAATAGGGTGACCAAATTATTGTCTAAACTGGGTCACTTTTGAGAGTCAAAGTGGGCAGTATTAAAAACCGCCCCAGGCATAGATGTAAAGAAGGAATATTCAAGGAAAATACAGATGTAGAATAATTCTGTGCATGTATCATATTTGAAAAAAGCTAGCATGGTGGTTAAGAATACAAACCTTGGTGCAGACAAGACTAGATTCTGTCCAACCTACTTGTCTGATTTTGAGTAAGTTCTTTGTCCCCCTGAGCTTCAGTTTCTTCATATGGAAAAGAGAGCTATGATTGCACATTTAGTACAATATTCTCTTTTGGCAAAGGCTGCCCTGGGCCCATTTCTGCTGTCTGAAACTTTATCATTTTCTGTGTGCAAGTATTTTTAAGTTGTTTTGTGGAGTATTATATTTCGACTCTCAACTGTTTATTACTTTAGGCAAAACTTATATCATGCAGCAGAGACTGGAACCTATAAGTCACAGGATGCTATACACTTATTTTGCCAGTTCTGTAAAACAGTTTAATCCCCTCTCCTCTTCCTCTGCCACCAAGAGACAGAAAAGAAGGCAGAGCCTGGAAATGCACAGCCAGCCACACTTCTGCGTCAGTCTGCCTTGTATTCTTCTGCCAGTACTTCTCAGAGATTTCACCAAGAGTGCCCAAACCTGCCATGGGCACTGCTGGTGAAGATTTCTCCCTACTGCTAGTTACTTCACCTTTCCCTTTTCCTGGGAACTTAATGGGTGTTTTAGGGGCAGGAAATAAAACCTAAATGTTTACAAATAAAACCATCAGTTGAAAGACCCTTTGTCCTAGGTGTGATAGTTTGGAGTGTGAATCTTCTCAGAATCCAATGAATTCTGCTCCAATGGTAACTATCATTAGGGGAGATCCATAAAAACATCATTTATTGTTAGAAATCATGATATAAGGCAAAGCCAAAATCTACTTTATTTTTCATGAGTCATGTGAAAGACTACAGAGAGCCATGCTCAGAAGTTCACCCTCCCGTGCTGGCCAGCAGCTTACCAGGCCTTCGGGGAGGTGACTGGGCAGCCTAGCACATCCTAATGACAAGTGTGCTCACCCACCCAGGGCACAGGGAAAGATCTCTGTTATGGCATCATATTTAAGCCAGCTGCAATCAGGTTTGCTGGGGCAAAGGCTCTCTCACCGAGGACCCTAGTCCTGGAAGGCTTCTCCTCCGGCGAGCTGCCAGCTCAATCTTCTGAACCAGGCTCACATCCCAGGGATGGGTCACAAAGCTAATGACTGTTCCTGGCACGTCGCTTCCCACACGGCCCACCCTCCCCGCTCTGTGGTTACAGTCTTGCAGGGTGAGAGGGAAATCGTAATTGGTACCCAGCTCCGCGTGGGTGCTGTCCAAGCCCCGAGAAGCTATGTCTGTGCAGAGAAGTGTGTCTCGGGAGCCCTTTTGGAAGTGCTGGAAGATACCTGCCCTCAGTGAGGCTGGCATTTGTCCCTGCAGCCTGAGGTGTTGGATTTTGTGGTCATCTAGAATATAGCCTAGCCAGTTCACAGTGCTGGAGCTATTACAGAACACCAGAACGCTTCCTGAGGGGCCCGTCCTATATGCTCTGTCATGCTGCTTGAGGATCTGTACCAACTCAGTCACCTTCTCTGCTCCCTTCAGCCTCATAAATGTCTGTCTGACATGAGGCATGACACAGTGGAGCTTGGAGCTGGTGATAGTGGTTAGAGAGTCTGGGCTGGCAACTTTACTCAGCAGCTGGCTTACACCTTCGGGAAATGTGGCCCCCACCAGCACTAACTGAGCTTTGGGATTGAAGGGGTCTTTTAAGTCAGCTGGGCCTTCCGCTATATGGCTCTTCTCCAAGATGTAGTCCACTAGTTCCAGGAAGCTTTCATCCAGCAGTGTGTCTGCCTCATCCAACACCAAGAGGGAGAGCTGCTCCAGGCTGATCAGTTGTCTTTTCAGGGCCTTCCACAGAGCTCCCGGAGTGACCACTAGTACATCTGCTGGAGGTTGTTTGGACAGTGGCAGCTTGATCCTACTCCTGCCATGGCCTCTCCCTAGCTCCCACACCTGGAGGCCCAGGGAGCTGCCCAAGGGCTGGGCCACGGCACGGAACTGTTCGGCTAACTGTCTCGAAGGCACAAGGACCAGGCATTGAGGAGCAGGGATACACTGGGAGTCCAGGTGTGGCCGGCCCAAGAGCAGTTGAAGCAGAGGTAATAGGTAGCTGAGAGTCTTGCTACTGCCGGGGTCTGCAGCGCAAAGGATGTGGCGGCCGCGAAGTAGTGAGGGGATGGTGCTCGACTGCACAGTTGTAGGCCAAACGACTTCGGGAGCAGCCTCCTGTAGCATGAGCCGCACGCGAGGCTCCAGACCCAGACAAGTGAAGCCCATCAGTTGCATTTCTGTACACTAACAAGCACTAACTAGCAGGAAGAGAACTCAAGAATACCATCCCATTTACAATCACAAGAAAAAGAATAAAATACCTAGGTATAAACTTAACCAAGGAGGTGAAAGACCTATAATTGAAACTATACTGAAAGACTATGACTGAAAACTATAAGACATTATTGAAAGAAATGGAAGAAGATGTAAAGAAATGGAGGGCTGGCCCAGTGGCCAAGTGGTTAAGTTCACACTCTGCTTCGGCAACCCAAGGTTTCACCCATTCTGATCCTGGGCACGGACATGGCACCACTCATCAAGCCATGCTGAGGCGGCATCCCACATGCCACAACTAGAAGGACCCACAACTAAAAATATAAAACTGTATACCAGGGGGCTTTGGGGAGAAAAAAGGAAAAAATAAAATCTTTAAAAAAAAAAGAAATGGAAAGATTCCATGCTCATGGATTGGAAGAATAAATATAGTTAAAATGTCCATACTACCTAAAGCAATCTACATATTCAATGCAACCCCAATGAGGTTCTTCACAGAAATAGAATAAAGAATCCTAAATCTCATACGGAACAACAAAAGACCCCAAATAGCTAAACCAATCCTGAGAAAAAAGAACAAAGCTGGAGGCATCACAATCCCTGACTTCAAAATATCCTGCAAAGCTGTAGTAGTCAAAACAGCATGGTACTGGCACAAAAACATATACACAGATCAATGGAACAGAATCAAAAGCTCAGAAATAAAAGCACACATCTACAGACAGCTAATCTTCGACAAAGGAGCTAAGAACATACAATGGAGATAGGAAAGTCTCTTCAATAAACAGTTTGGGAAAACTGGACAGCCACATGTAAAAGAACAAAAGTAGACCATTCTCTTACACCATTCACAAAAATAAATTCAAAATAGATGAAAGACTTGAAGGTAAGACCTGAAACCATAAAACTTCTAGAAGAAAATATAAGCAGTACACTCTTTTTTTTTTTTTTAAGATTGGCACCTGAGCTAACATCTGTTGCCAATCTTCTTTTTCTTTTTCTTCTTCTTCTTCTTCCCAAAGCCTCCCAATATATAGTTGTATATTCTAGTTGTAAGTCGTTCTGGTTGTGCTATGCGGGATGCCGCCACAGCACGGCTTGATGAGTGGTGCCATGTGTGTGCCCAGGATCCGACCCAGCAAAAACCCAGGCCACAGAAACAGAGCATACAACTTAACCACTCAGCCACGGGGCCGGCCCTGGCAGTACAGTCTTTGACATCAGTCTTAAAAGGATCTTTTCAAATACCATGTCTACTCAGAAGAGGGAAACAAAAGAAAAAATAAACAAATGGGACTTCATCAGACTAAAGAGCTTCTGCCAGGCAAAGGAAATCAGGACCAAAATGAAAAGACAACCCACCAACAGGGAGAAAATATTTGCAAATTATATATCAGACAAGGGGTTAATCTCCATAACATATAAAGAACTCACATAATTGAATTACAAAAAGAAAAGCAACCCGATCAAAAGTGGGCAGAGGATATGAACAGACATTTTTCCAAAGACAATATACAGATGGCGAACAGGCACCTAAAAAGATGTTCAACATCACTAGTCACCCGAGAAATACAAATCAGAACCACACTTAGATATCACTCCTCAGTGATATGGCTTATCACTTATGGCCATAGCACTTATGGCCTGTTAGAATGGCTATAATCACTGAGATAAAAAATAACAAATGTTGGAGGGGGGCGGCCCAGTGGCACCGCAGTTAAGTGCGTACATTCCGCTTCGGCACCCCAGGGTTCGCTGGTTTGGATCCCGGGTGTGAACATGGCACCACTTGGCAAGCCATGCTGTGGTGGGCGTCCCACATATAAAGTAGAGGAAGATGGGCACAGATGTTAGCTCAGGGCCAGTCTTCCTCAGCAAAAAGGGGAGGATTGGCAGCAGATGTTAGCTCAGGGCTAATCTTCCTCAAAAAATAAATAAATAAATAAAAATTTTAAAAAATAACAAATGTCGTGGAGATGTCATGGAGAAAAGGGAACCTTCATACACTGATGGCTGGAATGTAAACTGGTGCAGCCACTATGGAAAATAGTACAGAGATTTCTCAAAAAATTAAAAATAGAAACACCATATGACCCAGCTATTGGGTATTTATCCAAAGAACTTGAAATCAATAATAAAAACAGACTTATGCACTCCTATGTTCATTGCAGCATTATTCACAATAACCAAGATTTGGATGCAACCCAAGTGCCCATTGACTGATGATTAGATAAAGAATATGTGGGGGGGCCAGCCCCGTGGACGAGTGGTTAAGTTCAAGTGCTCTGTTTCAGTGGCCCAGGGTTTCACTGGTTCGAATCCTGGGCATGGACCTAGCACTGCTCATCAAGCCACGCTGAGGTGGCACCCCACGTACCACAACTAGAAGGACCCACAACTAAAAATATACAACTATGTGCTGAGGGGCTTTGGGGAGAAGATGGAAAAATAAATAAAATCTTTAAAAAGGAATACGTAGCTCAGGGCCAATCTTCCTCAGCAAAAAGAGGATTAGGGCTAATCTTCCTCAAAAATATGAATAAATAAACAATTTTTCAAGAAAGTCTTCTGGGACTTTGTTTCCACGTCTTTGGTTATTTGTGACCATGTACTAGTTGTACATAAATGTACAATACTTATTAATTAAATAATTATTATGGAGGAGAGATGGAGAGTTATTGCTTAATGGTTACTGAGTTTCTGTTTGGGGTGATGAAAAAGTTTCAGGAATAGACAGAGTGACACGACATTGTGAATATTTACTGCCACTGAATTGTACTTTTAAAAATTGTTATGGGCTGGCCCAGCGGGGCAGTGGTTAAGTTCACATGTTCCACTTCGGTGGCCCGGAGTTCGCCGGTTCAGATGCTGGGTGCGGGCTTACGAATTGCTTGGCAAGCCATTCTGTGGCAGGTGTCCCACATACAAAGTAGAGGAAGATGGGCACGGATGTTAGCTTAGGGCCAGTCTTCCTCAACCAAAAAAAGAAGAGGATTGGCGGTAGATGTTAGCTAAAAGCTAATCTTCCTCAAAAAGTAAAAAAAATAAAATTAAAAAAAATTGTTAAAATGGCAAATTTTATGTTATATATATAACCATAATAAAATTTAATTATTAAAATATTTAAAATAGAAATGAAAACTTAAAAATTGTTGTGGAGGTTCTTTGGGGGTCTAGGGTGAAGGTGCCTTCTTCCATAGGAGATATGCTTTGATTTCTGCAAGACACCCATAGATGCCACCAGTATAGAAACAATTCAAACTCTAATTCCCTGCTTGACACGTCCTGAATCCTGAGAATGTGAATCTGCAGGAGAGGTGGTCCATTCAGTGATTACAATCTCCCAGGGAGAGGGTTTCCTTCCTTCTTCCCTCCTGCTCTACTTCAGGCCCAGACAATGCTCCTCCCAGTCCCTGGGGCTGAGGTGGAGGGGAGCCTTTTTGCTTGTGATTCGCCTGAAGGTACACTCCCTTGAGGTCTAAGCTGAACGCTGGAGGTCTTCCATTAGACTCCTTGCTCCAAGTTGGGTCTGGGCTTTCATTTCTGCAGCTTGCCCTTCAAGGCCTTGATACTCACAGCTTAATTTCAGCAGATGCCCTCAAGGGCAAATGCAGGCTCTTAAACTCAGTTTATCTTCCAGGGTTCTGGCTGTCTCTTCAGATGTTGGCTTGGTAATTCTCTGCTTTCTTGTTAGTTCTTTAATGCTTTTAAAATGTTTTAAATATGTTACCCTGTGTAATAGTTGTTTTCAGCTGAGCTATTTCACCATTACTGGAAATGGAAAACAGAAATGTATTTTCTTCTAGATTTTGTCTAGTTTGAATGTAAGATTCAAGGTTTTAATTCACCTGACAAACACGGAGCATGTTAAGGTTTCTTTGTTGTTAGTAATAGTTAGCATGTCAGATTTTCCATTTATCACTTGTCATCCTAAACAAGTATCTTCACTACTCAGCCCTTCCTTTACACTGCTGTCTCACTGAGCTTAACTTGAAGTTACTTTCACATTTTCACATGTAATTTTTGACCCGCTCACCTAAGTGATCCTCTCAGCAACCTAATAAGTGTTACATGTTTCAGCTTCTAATATATACTGATGAAAGATCAAATACACTGTGCCACTAGCGAAACAGTGTAGAGCAGAGCAGGGCAGCTCTAGGACCTTCGTTCTCCTTGTATGTCCTTGTTATGCATAACATCTGGATAGACACATCTGGATGAAATTTAGCTACTAATTTAACCATTTGGTTGCTGAATTCCAAGACAAGAAATAATGGATATGTTCAGTTTTATCTAATTAGTATTCTCTGACTTAATAATTTTGCAAACTGAATCACTTTACAAACTAAATATAGAAAAGTTATTATTATGGTCTGGTTTCTAAGCAACCATTTCATTAAGAAAAGGACCACTTGGGAAAAACATCTGTTTGTCAGTAAGGTTCTGCTGTCATCATATAATTTTATGGTGAAAAAGTCATGGTCACCCTGTGCCTTAGTAATCCCTAGTTGTGAAAAGGTCAACAGGGGTACTACAACAGAGGGAGCCCACAGTTTCAATCTGTGCTAGTCCCTGAAACTTGTTATCATGAAACAATTCAGTTTTCCCAAACAGCCAAGTAATTTAAAAAACATTATCTTCTGATCTTAAAATCAATAAATGTTCATACTAGGAAATGTGAAAAATATAAGGAAAAAGGTACGAAGAAGAAAATAAAGACCACTTTAATTTTTGACACCTTCATGTCAGATCTCATTTGAAAAACGAATTCCACTGCTAAAAACTAATTATTTGAAGATCACTGGACTAAATAACTCCATATGGTTTTACCTTTTTCATCTGCAATTAGAATGCTTTTCATCATGGTTAAGGGCTATGTGTTGGAAACTGAGTCCAGAGATTTG
Organism: Equus caballus; assembly: GCF_041296265.1. Classification (NCBI taxonomy): domain Eukaryota; kingdom Metazoa; phylum Chordata; class Mammalia; order Perissodactyla; family Equidae; genus Equus; species Equus caballus. The sequence continues at coordinate 19,114,258 of NC_091686.1, read as the reverse complement.
TAGAGATAGCCAAACATATTCACCGCATTTCATGAAAACAGGCTTAAAGAGAGACTGCATTATCTGGCAGTGGTGAGAAGGTGACAACAGATGTGTGTGGCATGACACATCACATATAACATGTTATAAAACTTCCTTGCTAGGTCAGGTAGATGGTCTAACACAGTGATTTTTCAAATCCTTTTGTTGTTGTTTTAAAAGCAGCAGAACCTTATTTTCACATGAAATCTTTAGGGAAGGCTCAATGAAAGAGAGAAAAGCAGAGCGCCTGGTTTGAGTGGGGTTGCCTGGAGCCCACCCAGCCCACCCCCTTCTTCACTGATCTTACGGGCCCCATAGAACACAGGCATTCATGCAGTCCTTCCTGTCTGCAGGCTCCTCTCTGTCACAGTACTGCGCTTTGCTGCTCCTTCACTCTGGAATACTCTTCCCTCCCTTCTTTACCAGGTTAACTCACAATCTAATCACCCACCAGATCTCAGCTTATGGGTCGCTTCCTCCTTCCCTTCTCTGTCAGGTAAAATGCCCCTAACACAGGCTCTCAGGTCACTGTGTATCTTTCCTTCACAGCACCTGTCAAAGTCACATTTCACATTTGTTTGTGTGATTACGTGAATTTGCTCTGCTCCATCTCTCACCCACTTCTGACTGTAAATTCCAGGAAGACAGGGCATGACTGTTTTTCTTAGCAATGTACCAAGCATGGCGACCTTGCACATAGTATGCTCAATAAATATTTGTTGAATGAATGAACATTTTAAATCACTAAGAAAAAAAGTCAATGGCCAAAGATGTTTTACAATTCTTTCTGCCTCTATGTAAAGTCAGGTTACCAATAATGGAAATCAAAGTTGGACATAAAGTGCAAAAGCGCTTCTAAAACAGCCTTCTCCTAAGAAAGAAAACTTCAGCAATCATGCCCTGGCAGGTGGACGGGAGAGATGACCTAATTAGGTCTTTGGTAGCTCAACGTCTTTGATCCATTCCCTGGAGGCGCAATTCCTTCCCAACCTTCCAGCCTCTTCAGGGACAGCAGAGATACCACAAGGTCAGGAAACAAAACCAAGTATCAAAGTCTAATGTAAGAATCGAAAAATGAGTTGCCAAAACTGTACAGACACCATTTAAGGGCACTTTTTGACCAGTGCCCAAGAGCTCGATGTGATCAAAGAGGCGGAAACTGATGCTTTAATCAGTTAAAAATGTTAAACTTACGATTCAGCAACAAAAGGAACTATGTCAGGGTTAATAAAAAATATAATTGGGTTCATTAAGTGTGTGGACAGCTTCAAGGATCATCTTAATCACATCTGGTGGGATTAGGAATTTTAATTTGTATTTGAAATGAAGGGTAATGTAGGCTGCTTGCTTTTTAGTTTGGGAGGGAAAAGTGAGAGCAGGGTGCCCCTCCAGCTGTTACCTCAAAGTAGTTCCAACAAAAGGGATTGATTCCTTAGAGAGTAAACTACTATTGTACTTAAAGATAAGTCTAAAGAGGAACTTGCTGTTTTACTTGTGAGCTAGCTCTCTATTTTATCCTCCTTTACTTGCCTTCAAATTCCAACTTTACTAAGGAAAGAGTGGCTCCAGGGCAAAATTTAAATAGCTGTTCTGCAGGGAAGGTACTTATACCTTCTTAATAGCTTATAAAGTAGACATTTAAGCAACTGACTCTATCCCAAGGCATCTCACAGTCGCATCCTTGGTAGTGAATCCTGCCTTTGTGACAGCTAGCTTACATGAACAGGAGGTAAAGGATTTGAAATGAGCCCTGGAAACCAAGAAACTCAGAAGTATTTAATTGCTTAATATTACTGTCTGCAAGAGCAGAGGCCATGAGGATTTCAGTTAAGGTGGGAAAATAGAATGGGGAGAGGAGGGAAGTAGAGACAGGTATAAGAGCCTTGGCTCGAGTTGATTCCAGACTCCATCACCCACTGAAATGGGGAGCTAAATATATTAACTCTTACAGGGTTGTGGGGAGAAGTAAATGAAAAAATGTAAGTTACATCTGATATCTGGTTGGTGCTCAATAAATCACGAGTGAAGATACGAACAAAAGAAACATAAGAAATAACCATCAATACACAGGATACTTTCAAATCCAGGAAGCCATCACCAAGACATTACTGGTGGGCTGGCAACAAGACTTTAAAGGCTCCCTAGAGACACAAAGAAAAGCTGAGATGCCTTGTCTTGGCATTCCAGCAGCCGGGCATTGCAGCCCGGTCCCACTCCTCCCTTCACGCCCACTTTGCTCCACTAACAATTTGAACTGCCGACCATCCCTTAGACTTGCCCTGCTCTTGAACATCTTCCTACTTTTGCTTTTCTTTCAGCATTAATCCCCTCACTCCATCTGCACATGTCTAAATCCTGCCCACCCCCTCGTCACAGTCGTAAGCTCCAAGAAAAATCACTGTTCTGAATTTTTAAAGTTTCTTTTTTATTTTTAAAAGTGCATAACTCAGTGACTTTTAGTATATTCATAAGGTCGGGCAATGATTACCATCTAATTCCAAAACATTTTCAACACTCCCCAAAAGAAACCTCATATCCATTATCAGTCACTCCCCATCTTCCCATCTCCTCCCATTCTCTGGCAACCACTAATCTACTTTCTATCTCCATGGACTTGCCTATCTTGGAGATCTCATATAAATGGAATCACATGATATGTGGTCTTTGGTGTCTGGCTTCTTTCACTCACCATGTTTTCAAGTCTCATCCATCTTGTAGCATGAATCAGTGCTTCATTCCGTTTTATTGCCAAATAATATTCCATTGTATAGATATACTACATTTTATTTATCCATTCATCAGGTGGTAAATATTTAGGTTGCTTCTACTTTTTGACTATTATGAATAATGCTGCTATGAGCATGCATATATAAGACTTTATGTGGACATACGTTTTCCTTTCTCTAGGAGTGGGATTGGTGGGTCATATGGTAACTATGTTTAACCTTTTGAGGAACTGCCAGACTGTTTTCCAGAGCAGCTACACCATTTTACATTTCTATCAGGAGTGTATGAAGTTTCTGTTTTCTCCACAGCCTCATAATTTGTATTGTTTTAAAGTAAGTTATTTCTCAATGTCATTTATTGGCATCAGAAATGCAACAAAAATCAAAAGTTCTGTGCAGAAAGCTACATGCTTACCTAACCCACAATCTCAGTAAACTACATAAATCCCAGGACGGATTTCTGAAGCTTCTTTCCTGATGCTCCTAAAATGATGCTGATACCCTCAGTGCTGAAACAATAATGACCATCAGCAGGAAGAAGGACAGGCAGTGTGAGGTAACACACACTCCCATTCCACTAATGGAAGATGAGTTTCAAAGATGTGTATACACAAAGATTGCTTAAAAATAATGCTGTAGACATTGCCAAATGACCAAAACCACACACACATAAATCAGGCAAAAATGAGACCAGCATATTATTAAGTTATAGAAAGGGTTGATTTTAGAGAGATCATTTCCTATAGGTGGACCTGGCTCTCAGCCCTTGCATCTTGGGAACAGGAACAATGTAGGCACTAGGATTAATTATTTTTCCCTGTGGCAAGAGCACAGTCTTCAGAGCCAGAGAGATTTAAGACTCAAATCCTGACGCTGACACTTAATATTTGTGTCACTTTGGGCCAGTTTCTTAACCTCTTTGAACCTCAGTTCCCTCATCGGCAAAACAGGGAGAATAATTCCTAACTTGCAGGATTGCTGTAACTGGCACATAACAGGCACTCAGTAAACGGTAATTTCTATAATACTTATTGCCATTTCTCTTAAGTGGCAATTACCAGGGCAATCTTGCAAAGAGAAAATAACTAACCATGAAGTAACCAGTTCATCTTTTACTTATAGATAAAAGTACCAAACTGCTAAATATTCTGATGCAAATGTGAATATATCAATCTTCAATTGATAGAGGGAACCACTAGATAGATATTCCAAAAACGAAGCTGATATAAAACTCAAGTGTTGTGGGCTTTTGTATTTCAAAAGAGAGTTTGGGAGAGGGGAGAAATGGGTCTGGTCCCAATTCCACCACTCCCCCAAATTTTGTGACTGTAGGCAAGTCAATTCTTCATTCATAGAAGGATTATAATATCTACTTTTATTATATTTCAAGATTGTTGACAGAATCAAAGATTTTTAGATGATTAAACATTATTCAATTTTAATAAATATTATTGATAATCATAGTATCTGTTTTCTATTTTAAAAAGCACAACAATAGGGCCAATTTCTACCATCATTTGAAAAGTTCTAAAGAAATAATCTAGTGTATTTGGAGGGAAAAAACAAGATTTGGAGGCCAAGAACAAGGTTCAAATTATTTGCTATATAATCTTAGAAAAGGGATTTAACTTAACAAAATCTTTAGCTATAAAATGGGTATACTTGGGGCTGGCCCCGTGGCTGAGTGGTTAAGTTCACGTGCTCTGCTGCAGGTAGCCCAGTGTTTTGTTGGTTCGAATCCTGGGCATGGACATGGGACTGCTCATCAAACCACGTTGAGGCAGCATCCCACATGCCACAACTAGAAGGACCCACAACGAAGAATATACAACTATGTACCGGGGGGCTTTGGGGAGAAAAAGGAAAAAAAGAAAATCTTTAAAAAAAATGGGTATATTCATATCATACCCCAAAATTAACTCAAAATGGATCATAGACCTAAATGTAAGAGCTAAAACTATAAAACTCTTGAAAGAAAACACTTGGAAGAAGTAAATCTTCATTATCTTGGGTTAGGCAATGACTTCTTAGAAATGACACCAAAAATGCAAGCAATAAAAGAGAAATTTGATAAGTTGGACTTCATCAAAAGTAAAAAGTTTTATGCTTTAAATGACACCATCAGTAAGAGAACAGACAAACCACAGAATGGCAAAAAATATTTGCAACTCATATACTTGGTAAAGAACCTATGTCTAGACTATGTAAAGAACACTTACAATTCAATAATAAAAAGACAAATAACCCAACTTAAAAATGGGCAAAGAATCTAAAAAGACATTTCTCCAAAGAAGATATACAAATGCACAATAAGTTCATGAAAAGATGTTCAACATCATCAGTCATTAGAGAAATGCAAATCAAAACCACAATGAGATACCATTTCACACCCACTAAGATGGGTATAATTAAAAACAGACAATAACAAGTATTGGCGAGGACGTAGAGAAATTGGAACCCTCATACATTGCTGGTGGGAAAGTAAAATGGTACAGCCACTTTGGAAAAGTTTGGCAGTTCCTCAAAAGGTTAAATATAGAGTTACTATGTGACTCAGCAATTCCACTCATACATGTATACCCAGGAGAAATGAAAACACATGCCCACACAAAAACTTGCACAGAACATTCATAACAGCATTATTCATAATCGCCAAAAGCAAAAACAATTCAAATGTCAACTGATGACTGGATAAACAAAATGTGGTTAATCCATACAATGAAATAGGGGCCGGCCCCGTGCCCGAGTAGTTAAGTTCACGTGCTATGCTTCGGTGGCCCAGGGCTCACTGGTTCGGATCCTGGGCATGGACCTACACACCACTCATCAGGCCATGCTGTGGTGGCATCCCACACAGAAGAACCAGAATGACCTAGAACTAGGATATCCAACCACGTGCTTGGGCTTTGGGGAGAAAAAAAAAGCAGAAGATTCGCAACAGATGTTAGCTCAGGGCCAATCTTCCTAAAAAAAATGAAAATGTTTTAAAACAATACAATGAAATATTATTCAGCCTTAAAAAGGAATGAAGTACTAGTTCACACTACAACGTGGATGAACCTCAAAAACATTAAGTGAAAGGAGCCAGACACAAAAGACTACACATGTTATGATTCTATTTATATGAAATGTCCAGAATAGGCAAATTCATAGGACAAAAAGTAGATTAGTGGTTGCCAGGGGCTGGGGGTAGTGGGGAATGGAAAGTGACTGATAATGCTTATGGGGTTTCTTCTTGAGACAATGAAAAAGTTTGAAAATTAGATAGTGGTGATGGTTACACAACTCTCTAAATATACTAAAACCTATTGAATTGCACATTTTAAATGGGTGAATTTTAGGTATGTAAATAAAAAGTTTTAAAAAATAGGGGTAGGGGCCAGCACCATGGCCGAGTGGTTAAGTTTGCGTGCTCCATTGCCGTGGCCCAGGGTTTCACCGGTTTGAATCCTGGGTGCGGACATGGCACCACTCATCAAGCCATGCTGGGCGGCATCCCACATGCCACATCTAGAAGGACTCACAACTAAAAATACACAACTATGTACCGGGGGCTTTGAGGAGAAAAAGGAAAACTAAAATCTTTAAAAAATAAAAAATGGGGATAATGTCTACTTCCCAGAACTACTTGAAGAATTTACTGAGATAGCACATATGAGAGACACTTGCTAAATGCTCACTTGTTAATTAGGTGGTACAGAAACCAGGTTAGGACATAAAAGAAATCTCCCCATTTCAAGGACATAAATGGAGATGATAAACTTCACAGGCCTGCATTCCAAATTTCAATGCCAGATCCAATTAGACGGTCCTTCAAGGGATAGAATTATTTTCAGTTAATGGTTTCCCAACTTACTTTATTTGAGGTAGGAATCTGAGAATGAGATAGGGAATTCAGTCTCTGACAAGTTAAGACTCGAAATCCCGCTCAGTTTGAAACTCTATAAAAACAGTTCCACCTTGTATCTACCTTCCCCCCTTCTGGGCCTTTTGCCTTCCCTCCCCTTGCTCTTTGGCCAGAAATAAAAACTCTTCTCTGAAAGGAAGGGTGGGAGAGTTAGCACGATTTGTCTGGGCATGTTAAGATGTCTAGATTCTCTTCACTACACACACTGACATACTTTCGCTTCCCATGCTTGGCTCAGAGCCTAGGAGTTTTTTTCTTTTTCAATGAGTCTGGTAGTTTTATCCAAAGATCCTTTTGATACTGATGGGGATCACTGGGATCCCTGAAATGTATCTGTCTCTGGTGTTGCTTTCAAAATGTCCTTTAAATAATGGAAAGTGACTGAGAGGACAAACGAGCAGATCCTCGGTAAGATAAATAACCCGGCTATATCTTATCTGAAAACATCACTTATTTATTTATCACATTCATTATTGCACATCGATTTCAAAAGCAAAATGTGAAAAATATCCCAAAACATCTAATATATCTTATAGGACTCTCAAGGACATATTTTAACTCCTATTTTGGAAAAGGGCTTCCACTCTTTACCTTATATACTTCCTTGTTATTTGAATTTTTTTTAAAACAATGAGAATACTTAATTTGGGTAATAATAGTGATGATAAAACAAACAATGAAAAAGAGAATAAACAAGGAGTCTAAAATGGCCATAGTCTAAGATTAAGTCTTCTATTTATAAACTCTGGATTGTAACTGGAACTCAGAAACTTCATATACAATTCTCTGTACGAAGAAGCTACTACTGAGGACCTGGGAGCAACTGCTAGAACTAAACCAACCATCACTTTCTCAGTAGGGCTAAAAGGAGATGCAGACAAAATTAAAATTTAACTCAAGGGGAATTTAGTTCTCAGACTGTTGTGATGGACGGATAATACATTCATCAGAAATTCCTCCATCAGGCATCAATAAGCATCTGTTGAATAAATGAGCTTATTTAATTCCCCTCTGCTCTGTGCCTAGACTGTATGACAGAGTTGGTGAGAAATTACAAAAGAAATCCAAAATACCAATAAATTAAGCAAAAAGTAAATTGTAACTTTCACATGGAGCCATTCAGGCAGCCTCGAAAAGGAACACTTTAAACACACACACACAGACACACAAACACACACACTCCCCACAATTAAATGGTACTCAAACCACAGCTAAGCACCCCTTGTACTGCAGGACATTTACAAGTGGGCTGGTCGTGTCTGACTGGGAGTCCAGAATGGCTTGGCTCCTGGAGTACTTTAGGCCTGGGCAAATGACATTGGCAACACAGGTGGGAAAATTCAGCTCTTTCCTTTCCTAATGGGAAATTCACCTAAGGCCTTGGCCTTTAAGTGCATGTTACAAACACCAAAAACATCAATTAATTCAAACTTGTTCATCATGGGGAGCTGAGAACAGAAATTACACCTCAACCTCCCATGTTCTTCATCACCAAATTAGCTACTAACTGATTAGCACACCAATTAAAATTACTAAAAACAAACACAAAACCAACAGTTGAGATTTTTATAGCAGACCCTAGAGGCTAATGAGCTCAATGTGTTAATCAGATAAGATGCTTATTCCAAACAGCAACGTTGCCATATTAGAATGACACACACTGCTTCCCGATAACCCCGTCATAAAAAATAAATCAATGAGAAACATCTCCTTGACAGTATTATAGTTTCTAAAGAAAAGTACAGGGTGACTTGTTTTCTGAGACTTATGAATTATCAGCATTTTAGGTTCTTGCTTCATTGATTTTATTTCCGTAAGTACCATTCGTTGTTTCGAGGCTTCCTGAACCCTATCGAGTCCCCACGTCTGCTTCTCACCCTTTTGGGAAGGGTGCCTAATTCTCTATACTCCTTTTCATGAGGCCTCTCGCTAGATTTGGAATCCACAAATTAATGGAGATGGGAAGAACAACAAAGAATGACAAAAGAGAAATAAAATTATTGCAAAAAATGTTTTGATGAAGAAATATTATATATTCTGAGACTCTTTTACTTAAAAGAGAGAGCAAAAGTGCATACTGACAGTAGTCAAGCACATAAGAGGCCAATGTAATGAGAGCTCATGAGCCAGCCATTCTTTGCCTCCTTGAATTAGAGGAAATGGGATTTAATCTACAGAAGGATAAGTAGTCATGTGTCGCTTAACACTGGGGACATGTTCTGAGAAATGTGTTGTTAGGTGATTTCATCATTGTGCGAACATCATAGAGTGTACTTACACAAACCTAGATGGTATAGCGTACTACACACCCAGACTATATGGTACTAATCTTATGGGACCACTGTCATATACGTGGTCCATTGTTAACTAAAATGTCATTATGCAGTGCATGACTTTAAACATAAATAAAGACTTCCTCACCATTATGAGACATTGAAACTCTATAGGGACCCTTTGGGAACCCTCCAGGAATATTATCAGTGTGACTTAAATTGAGTCTTAGCTAGGAGGCAGGAAGATGGACAAAATGACCAGCAGTCCTGTGCCTCTCTGACTTTAGAGACCTTGTGAAAATCTTTGATCCACAGACTCGAAGTCCTTTAACCAGTACCAACTTACCCTGAATAGCAGACAGATATACAAAGGTGTCTTCATGCTCCAAGTTCTCCAAGAATATCTGGAACCACAAAACACAGCAATGATATGATGCACAAAGAACAAGCAAGATTTAAGAGACCCTTATAGCAGCCTCAAAAGAATAAATGCTTTTCTTCTTGTTTATTTTAGCTAGACATTGGTCTGACTTTAGAATCTTGTGGGGAAAACAGTATTTATGTTTTAAGTCTCATTTTTATAATAGTTTTAAAAAAGGGTAGTGATTAGGAGGAGATACTTCTTAAAGTAGTCAAGTATACGCCAGAAGTAAGCATGAAAACCAAAATCTGGAAGAACAATCCTCAATAGTTTTTCTACTACAGCCATGGTGGACAACATTCTCACATATGACATGACAGACTATAGGCCATGACACACAAGAGGGCAGGTTTGGGGTTATTATGGCACATTTGCTATAATTTGATCCTTTTCTCTTGCACTCAGAAATCATGTAGAAATGCAAGCGAGAGACAGAGATGTTATTATTGGGATAACCTTGAATCTGTTCTAACTTATGTTTAAAAATCTTTCGCAAATTTTAGCACTTCAATTGACATTAATAACAGATTACTCTCAACATATCTCACAATTTAGGAAGTCACCAGTGCGTGTCAACTGCAGGGGGTACAGCTAATCTAGAAAATATGACAGTAACATGTTAGGTTTAGGCCCTAGCATGAGGGCCAGAGAAAGATAGTGGCCACGTGCCCATGTTCCTCCTGCTTGGTGTCTAGGGGAAGTCTGGGGTGCTGTTCAGTATGAAAAGGTGTGTCCTTTGCCGGCACAGTGATTCTTGATATCAACTTGATGCTGATGGTCTCCACATCTGCAGTATGTTAGGGAGAGTCTAACATTAGTTCAATTGGGCCAGGTTGAAAGGGGTGGGGATCATGTACGGAATAAAGGAAGTTTAATCCAGGGTAGTGGCCATGGGAATAAAGAGGAAGAGAGAGATCGAAAGACTTCCTTGGAAGAACTGACAGGACTTGACGACCAATTATGTACAGCAGATGAAAGCTTAAGTTAAATTAAGGACAATTCCAAAGATGTTCACAGCATTCACCATCCAAATAGATTTATGAAGGGAAATTTTTAATGATTCCTCAGAGGAGATGCATAATTTGAGGTTTTCAGAACATTTCAAAGACAGTAAATTCTTGGCACATTTCTGTGCCTTTGTTTTCTCATCTACAAAATGGGGATAATATGAACATTGCAGTTATTGTGAGGATTAGAGACAATGTCTGAAAGGTATAGGGTTTGGCTCAATATATAGCAGTTATTATCACTATACTATTGGTTCTTAATAATTCAGTGACTAAAAATAAATGTTTTCAATCTGAATTACAACTTTTAGTCCAACGGCTAAAGTATATGGAAGAGATAATAACAATAACAACAACAACCGACCTTTACTGGGTGCTCATTATGTGTCTATCACTATAATTAGTGCTTTACAAGGATTATTTTATTTTAAACCTTTCAATATAAAGTAGGTCCTATTATTATTAGCCTCACTTTACACATGTAAAAATCGAGGCTCAGAAAGTTTAAGTGACTTGTCCAGGAAACTGATCGGGATTTGATCAGGAGTCTCTAGACCCTTTGCTTTTAATCTCTAATCCATACTGCCCTCAGGACAACTTCCACAAAAGGGAAGAGATCCCCAACTAAGTATACATATTCTCCTACATAAATCTACGATGTAAAGAACAGTTTTTTCACTGTGATGGAGGGAGGAGAGGGGAGGAGACCCAGTTCTGCCCAATGTCCCTCTAAAGGGGACGGAGAGAAAACAGATGGCTTAACTGGGCTGGGTCACAGTGCTGAAAGTGGCCCTATTCACCAGAAAGGGACTTTGCCATCTGGGAATTTGCTCATGCTGTTCCATCCCCTTTTCTTTCACCTGTTCAAACTTTACTGGTTTGTTAAGGCCATGTCAAGATCTACTTCCTCCAGATTTCAACTCTGTCCTTTTCCTGACTGTCCACAGCCTTTGTTGCCTGTCAAAATTCTGGCACTCCGTTCATGTTCAGTTGAGTCTCATGTGGTTCTCTAAGTCTTTCCTGTGTCTAAGTCTTGCCTCCTCAGAACAATTACAGTTTCCCTGAGGGGAGTCCAGGACAGTGCCTGACACACAGTCAAGTCTCTGGAGAGCTGCCCCACCCTGCGTGCGTGTCTTTTGCAGGGTGTTCTACTCACCTTGAGAAGCTTCTCTTGCATCTCAAGGGCTTCTGCTTCTCTCTGCTCTATCCAGCGGGAAAGAGTTCGCAGGGCAGCAGCCCGTGTTGGAATTTGAGGATCATAAGCTGACAGAAGAACTTCCTGGAGCTGCTCTGTGGTTATGTTTCTGGATTTCTGGTTTGTAGTGGCGTTGGGCTCACTGACCTCCTGAGGAATGAGTGGAGTATTAGATTTCAGGCCTGTCTGGTTGGATTTCTCATGGCTTTGCTGTTGTTCGAGGTGGCTACGAGAAACACCAGTGGATCTTTCATGACTGGTTTGTCGCTGCCCTTCTGTTTTCCCTTCTGGATCATTTTTGTTCAGGGTACTCTGAGCAGCCACACTGACAGCCTCAGTGGAAAAGGCTCCATGGGTAGAGATGGTGATGCGGAGATCGACAGCAAGTTCTTGGATGACAGGGTCAGGGTATGTGTTGGATACCTTCTCCAACAGAGGCAGCAACTGCTTCAGGACAGCAAAATCAGTTGACTTCAACTACAAAATGAAACAAAAAATGCCAAACCCAAATTAACATAGCAGATGTTAATATGACCTGAGCACAAGGCAACATATCCTGAGCAAAAGCAGCAGGGAGCGAATCTTGTTCCTGGTGTAATCAGCATATAGCTGAGTCCAGCACTCAATAACTACTGTTGAATAATTACAGCTAACATTTATTGAATACTTACCATATACAGGTACTTTTCTAAGTTAAAAAAAATCCCTCAGTAAAGCACATTGTTACTCCTAATTTTTACAGTCTAATGGGCAAAACACATTATCTTACGGTTTTAATTTGCATTACCCAGACTAACAGTGCTATTAAGCATCCTTCCACATTTATTGGCTGTCTGTATTTCTTTTTCTGTGAACAGCCTGTTTATACCCTTTGTACCCACTTAGCTATTAGAGTGTTTGTCTCTACAGCTATTCTTACCATGTAGATTTTAATAGTCATATGGTGAAATTCTTTTCCAGATTATTTTATCTTGACTTTCATTGTATCTTTTTGATGGTATTATTGTATTTTTGACTTTTATGTACCTTTTGCCATAAAACGATAAGTTTATATTAGCAAAGTACTTAGTGCCTGACACATCGTAAGTGCTATGTAAATGTTTTAAAAATAAACACAATAAACAAAAGAATCCACACACATATTTATATCCCTATGATACAATTCAAATATTTTCACATGTCTGCATTTTAAACAGGGGGAAACTGAGGCAGAGAACAGATAAGTAACATATCCAAGGTCACACAACTAAAAGACAGTAAGATGTGAACTCAACAAGTCTGGCTCCAGAGTTCAGTCTTACCCAATACCCTAAATGGTCTCACTTGCACAAATAAAGCTTTTCTTAAGCACATGATCTAAAGTAGCTGGTCAGCATACAAGGGCACCAGAGGTCTGGAAGGGATCGGGACAAAAGTGGCAAAAGAGAATTTCTCCTAGAAAGCGGGAGTGAAAATTACATAAGATTTTATTCTCTCCAGAAGCTTTGTTCCAATAATGCCATATGTCTCACTAGGAAAGACACATGTGTAGTCAGTAGAGAAACAAGAATCAGTGGTAATCCTTTTCTGTTTGGAAATACTTGAAAAATTATCATATGAGGCTTCACGAGGGCCTGACAACTTGAAAACCTTGTGGGTCTTAAATCCTTTTTAGAACAAGAAAGGGTATTTATTACTTACTCATTCACTCACTTCACTATCCAACCAACCAACCAATTAACCAACTGTTTTTGTAGGACCTAGATAATGTTCTCGTTTTACACTATCAGTCCACAGAATTGTTATTATTCAGTTTTCCCACCACTTTCCTCTCAAGTAAATGAAAACTTGAGATATATGTCAGGTTTGTACCTGTAGAATTTCACCATACACTCCCCTCAGATTTCTTTGTTTAAACAATTAGAAACTAATGCAAAATTGACATAAGGTACAATTTCTAGCTCCATAACATATGTCAGCTTATCTTCATGTATAAAACAACTGACCACTCTGATGTTACTATATCTTAAAGGGAAAAAAGAATATGTATGCCTAGAGTGAAGGTATATGTTATCTAAGAAAAGAGTCAATTTTATCGGGAATCTACACAGAACTGGAAAAGACATTTTAGAATAATCTTGCTAGTGTTATCATTATGTTAGACCTCATTCAGTGCCTCTGTAGTATTATGGACCTTTGTTTTTTCTTTAAGCATCTTAAATGGGAATATCTAATTAAATCTACAGTATATGGCTTCTTTTTTATTTCTATTATATACAACAATCTCTTCTCAAAAAACAAACAAAACAAACACAAACAGACCAATGAAAGAGAGAGATCAGAAATAGACTCACATAAATATAGTCAACTGTTCTCTGACAAAGGAGCAAAGGCAATACAACGGAGAAAAGACAGACTTTTCAACAAATGGTGCTGGAAATGGATATTCACATGCAAAAAAATGAATCTAGACATAGACCTTAAACCATCAAAAAAATAACTCAAAATGGATCATCGACCTAAATGTAAAATTCAAAACTAAAAATTCCTACAAGATAACATAGGAGAAAATCTAGATGACCTTGGGTATGCTGATGACTTTTTAAGAGAAAATACCAAAGAAAAGAAATCCATGAAAGAAATGATAAGCTGGACTGCATTAAACTCAAAACTTTCTGCTCTGCAAAAGACAATGTCAAGAGAAAAAGAAGACAAGTCACAGACTGGGAGAAAATATTTGCAAAAGACATATCTGATAAAGGACAATTATCCAAAATATACAAAGAACTCTCAAAACTCAACAATAAGAAAAATAATCCGATTAAAAAATGGGCAAAAGACCTAAACAGACAACTCACTGAAGAAGATATACAGATATACAGCATATGAAGAGATGCTCAACATCAAATGTCATTGGGGAATTGCAAATTGAAACAACAATGAGATACAATTACACACCTATTAGAATGACTAAAATCCAAAACACTGACAACACCAAATGCTGGTGAGGATGTGGAGGAACAGGAACTCTCATTCATCGCTATTGGGAATGCAAAATGGTACAGACACTTTTGCAAGACAGTTTGGCAGTTTCTTATAAAACTAAACATACTCTCTTTCCATACCCTCCAGCAACTGAGTTCCTTGGTATTTACCCAAATGAGTTAAAAACTTATGTTCACACAAAAACCTGCACACGGATGTTTATAGCAGCTTTATTCATAATTGCAAAACTTGGAAGCATCCAAGATATCCTCTAGTAGGTGAATGGATAAATAAACTGTGGGACATCCAGACAACACTATTATTCAGCACTAAAAAGAAATGAGCTATCAAACCACAAAAGACATGGAGGAAACTTAAATGCATATTACTAAGTGAAAGAAGCAAGTCAGGAAAGACTACATAGTATATGTAGTCTTATATAGTATAGTCCAACTATATAACATTCTGGAAAAGGCAAAACTATGGAGACAGTAAAAAGATCAGTGGTTACCAGAGGTTGGGGTAGGGAGGGATGAATAGGCAGAGCACAGAGGATTTTTGAAGCAGTGAAACTATCATGTATGATACTATAATGGTGGATACCCTTATACATTTGTCAAAACCCACAGAGTGTACAACACCAAGAGTGAAGCGTAAACTACAGACTTTGGGTGATAATGATGGGTAATGTAGGTTCATTGATTGCAACAAGTGTACCACTCTGGTGGGGGATGTTGATAGTGGGGGAGACTGTGCATATGTGGGGGTAGAGGGTATAGGGGAAATCTCATTACCTCCTGTTCAATTTAGCTGTGTAACTAACACCACTCTAAAAAATAATATCTATTTAAGAAAAAAGAATACTCGACTATCTTTTTGCTCTGTTTTCAAACTTAGTTGTCACTGTGGGATTCATCTTATTCAACTGGGTAACTTCTCTAATCACCGTGGGCAGGTAGGTGGATTCTGAATCAAATAGTTTATAAGGCAATTACAGTTATGCACATTTTCAGCTTCATAAGCCTACAGATTTCCCACTATGAGAATAACCAGGGAAATCTAAGATTACAGGTGCCAACTATTGTTCATAAATATTCAAAAGTCTTTGAGGTATAAAGTAATATTCACCTAACTGGCAGATGAGAAAAGTGAAGTACTAAGTAGTTAATTATTTTTCAAAGGGTCACTGAGGGCCACTATCAAAATTGAGAACTGACAACAAAGCCCTCATTTCTACTCCTGTCTTGCTTCTCAGCACACCTCTCATATCCAGATCTCAGAATTCTGTGTAAAAACCTCCAGGCCTGAATGAGAAGCCCACAAGTGAGTGACAGATTCCTTTATGTGGCTGCCTCCTTCCTGAGTTTTTGGAATGCTTCAGGAACGGAATGAGCAGAGCTATGTCAGCCCATATCTACGATTTCTTTCAGGGTGTCAGGAGTGATCCAGTTAGATGGTGGGTTATTCTAAATTTCTGCAAGTTTTTGAATTTAAGAACTGGGGTTGGACGGGTAGGAGTGGGATTGAGGGTGGTGGGTGGTAGCAGAGAGCATGCCTTCTAAGGGAAGCACATCAGAACCTGGGTGACAGCCAGGGAAGGGCATGTGCACACTGAAAGAGCCCATACGAGACTTCAGGAAGCTCCCCTGTGGGGCATACATACCCTCATCCTGTCTTACTCTTCCTGTTCCAGTGGGAATTGCTATTTTAGAAGAATCCAAGGATCTCTTCTAGCAATAAAATGCTGACCTTAATATTACTAATTCTGAAAATATTTACATTTATTCCTTGTGTTCTCATTTCTGTATATCACCTGTTTCTTCAGATATTTAGGTGACCAGTTTATATGTCAGAGTACTTATTTACATAATGTCATTGAAGTTATTTTCCAGTGGTACTTTTACTTTTTCTCTAAGTCAGCATGCAGTAGGCCCCGTTTTATGGTAAGCTATACATAAAGATACACATAAGATACAAAAATATGAATCTTTTAAAAAAGTAGTTAAGAATTCATCAGATTAATCACAGCCTCCTAAAAAGGTAAGCTCCAGAAAGGCAGAGAGGCACTTGATAAATATTTCTTGAATGAGTTCATTCAAAGATACTCTCAGAAAATATGGTACAAGAGCTCTAGATTTGGGTTCAGGTCCAAGCCCCACCACCTGTGCCTCAAAGTTCAGGTCACCTTGGTGCAGCAACGCTTTAGAGGACCTCACAGGCCCTGGAACATCAAGCAGAAACTGGTTCCTGAGGGAACAGGGAAGTTACCAACATCATACTTTTACTGATGACCAAGCCTGAAATTTAGAAAATGAGTTTGGAATTACAGTTGTCTTGTTAGCAGTCTTAAGCCTACACTTTCTCCAAATTAACTCCTCTTCCCACACACTATGTTCTAATAATCACCTTAATTACACAAATTAGAAATGAAAGAAAGAATGGTTCAAATGCTTTTAGATTCTGTTTCATTAGCCAAAACAATGAATCCTGATCAGGGATAAGTACAGTGTATTCTTCTAGACTCTGAAGCCAAAACCCTAGCCTGACAATGACCATCTGAAAACATAATTCAGAATAATTATTTTTTTTCTAATAACAAAGACAGAAAGCTCGGCATTACTATAGAAGTCACTTATAAATCCATGAAACAAACAGAAAAAAATTAATGGATCTAGGGCAAAGGTATAGGGGTGACATGCATATGTTCACTTAACTAAGTGCAGAGTCAGAGGAATCCAGGATGTAATCAGTGAGTCAGGATGGCTCATGGAAGGGTTGGGACAGGTAAGGGATGTACATTTGCATCAGTCCACACAGTTTCTGTGTTCTATTTTCCATTTGGGATGTGATTTGAAATTATAAGAAAAGCAAAAAACACGCTCAACTTATGGAAACAAAGACATTCAAATTAATAGTCAACTAGAAAAACAAAAATCAATCAGGCCAACTAAATTCAACAATAATACAATTTAAGAAAAACTATTCTATCAGTGAACCCCTCCTTGACAGTTCTCTTAGGACTGTCTGTTAGAACAGCAGGGATGTAACATGTCTCTAGAAACTGAACCAAAAATGCTTTTTCAAACTATACGGGAAAAATAAAAGTAGGAAGGCTAAGTAAATCTACCAAGAAACAGGCTTCACATTAACAACAGGCCCAAATAAAATTCCTTTTCTCCTTAAAGACAGGCTAAAGAGAGGCAAATTCTAACATATCAAGAATTAGGATCAGATTTGAATCCTCAAACTCAAAAATCCATTCCCAGAGGGTTCTCGACTCATTGCTAAGAGTTCTACCAGTCTGATTTCAGGTTGGATTTCATAATACTTGCTCGAAGCCTATGCTGCCTTCCTGAAGCCTCCTAACCTAATGTGGTTTGTACTTAACCAGACAGGTACACGTGCCTACCTTTCCACCTTGTCCGGCTCTACTCTGACCCTTGGTCTCTACAGTTCAGCTATACTGGCCTTCTATCAGTGTTTCAAGTATACCAAGCTCCTTCCTGCTTCCCAGCCTTTGTACATGATGTTTTCTTTAATTGGAAGAGCTTCCTCCATCTGTACCACACACACTCCCACACTCCTATTCATCATTCAAGTCTTAGCTTAAACTTACACTTCCTCATAAAAATCGTCCCAGCCTAGGCTGGATGTTACGTTCTCTTGGTACCCTCCACTTCTCTTCTGAGGCACTTCATTCAATTCCAAGTATATTTTTTGAATAGTTATTTGGTGCCTCACTCTCTCATTGGCTATAAACTTCACGAGGGTAGGCACCAAGTCTACTTTGTCCACTCCTGTATACCCAGCACCTTGCTTAGTATCTGGCACATAGCAAGTATGCAATGATTTTTGAGTGAATAAATTAAAAAATCGTAACTTAAGCATATAAGATACATGCACTGGAAACAAAGTTTTAACATGCTACATGAGATGAGTTGCAAGATGGATCCTGTGCTAAAAAGGAACTATACAAAACAGATGGAATCATAGAATCCTAAGAAACCAGCAGGTTACAAATGATTTCCACTGACTACCACAGCAGGGACAAGGGCTGAGCTTTGGAGAACCATTACAGTGAGGGTCAGAGAATCTAGCATTTCCCACAATGCAAACCACTGTGTTAGGTGTTTCCAAATCAAGTTTTTGCCAGGTCAGAAAGGGCCCTGTCCTTCGGATGGTAAACTCTACACAGGTGACAAGATAGAAATGGTACCATTTTCTTGTCCTTTACTTTGGAGAAAATTCTCAATAACAACCTAACTTGTTTATCCTGGTTCTCTTATGTGCAATATTCATTCTTATTTCTCACAAGGGTATGGAAGGGAAGCAACAGGTTTTCTCTTTTCTTTTCCCTCCATTCAAGTTTAGCTCACGTCTGCAACTCACCTGAACAGCTCCTCCCAGCATGACAGCCACCAGCCCCATGGACATGCTCAGTGTCTGCGATTCCACGGTGCTCTCTGCCTGGTGGGCCAAGCTTGCACATGCTCGCTGCAGTGTTGCTGCTACAAAGTCCACCACCTACCTCAGAAATGGAATTTAGAATCAGTGAGGAGTAAGAAAAAAAGTCTCAAAGTTCTCCTTACATCTTATGTCTATATCTTTATCTTTTTCCACATCAACATCATGATAGCAAGAACCTTCAAGAACAACTGCTACTGTGCAGCAGGCATGGTGCTCAGTGTCTTACGTGCACAATCTCACTTAGGTCTCATATGAACTCTAGGAGGTTGGGAATCTTACCCTTATTTTGAGATGAAGAATCTGAGACTTAAAGAGGTTATCGGCTCAAGGCTATGCAGTCAATAAACGAGAAAGCCCGTTTATACTTTCCCAAATGCTTTAATATACTAACCCAACTTCCTTCACTTTTCATGAGTTTTGCCAGGAAATTAAAGTGAAAAATGATTTGTTACTTTCAACCATCTTAGAGGGTCCTAGATTGGCTTCTCATAATGAGATTTCCTCCTCAAGGATTCCTCCCCCACTATCCTCATTTTGACAGTCTAATTCTAGTAAGCAAAGAACGGGGGAAGAGGCGTTCAATTTTATTTAGAAGCCAGTGTCCTCAAACAATCTGTACAAATGATTTTTTTGTCATTTTTCTAAGTATCAGATATTTTTAAAGGATTAAGATTAACCATATATAAGATTTTACACAGTATTTGGCTAACCACTAAGCCTTAAATGGAATCAATTTGGTCAGCATCATTTTAACTGCGCATGGATTAATCACCTTAAGTAGAAACACTTTTCAATAAAAGACAGCGTATACATACACAAGTGCTACACAGACACACACATACGTGCATATTTAGGATTAATGGTTCAAAAGGGAAAAATCATTTTGAAGAAGAGATGGCTGAGAGAGGTCATGATGAGCCTCTAAACACTATGCCAGCTTGCCTGTTTAACTCTCTGGGCAAATCACACGCTATGCTAGAATCTTTAGAATCTGGAAGCTTTAAGTCAGGAGAATGGTATGTTAATTGCCTTTGGAGTAAGGCAGAAAACTAGAAAGGTTATTAAAAGTTCCACTTACTGAAGGAACAGTGCTGGTTATGGCAATTTTCAACACCCTCTCTAGCCTAAGACTTTATTGATACTAGAAGTTAAGGACACTGGCCCTTTCTAGAGAAACTGCTGCACCTACCATCTTGGGCCACCTACTTGGTCTCCAAAGAGTTTTCTAAAGCACTCCTTGTTTATAGGAAGCTTCTATTTCAGCACAAGTATTGTTAAATTACTGGAATAGAACTACCTAGCCTTCTGACTTTTTCTAAGTTCCTCTCCACAACATATACATATATTTTAAATGTTGCAAAACAAGCAGTATGATCCTATTTTTGTTAAGAAAGAAACTTTCCACGTTCCTATATATTTTTAAAAAACCCTGGGAGCTGTTATCTGTGGTGTGGTAGCCAGCTGTTACTGTCATCTAGGAAGCACCCTTTCCCCCAAACTTTCTTCTTGTAACAACAAAGACACCATACCCTTTTGGACAAAAGCTCCCCTCCCCCTACTATTCATTTCCTGTGATTCTCACGGGGCTGCCAGCCACAAGGATAGGTATGTGACTGTTGCCTGTTCTAGAATTTATGTATGTTACAGAGAGGGAGTAGCGATGTTTACTTTTTACTTAAAAATTTTTGTAAAGATACATAATTCTAAAAGTGAAATATTCTTGCAAGTTTATAATGAAAACTACAGTGCCCTACCCCATTTCTCCCCATCTGATTCTGGCTCTACAGAGGCAACCACTTTTAATTATTTAGCTGATTAATTTGATAACAACATTATGCATTTACTATTTACCAGGTACTGTTCTGAACACATTGCAGGTATTTTTTTAAATTTATTTATTTATTTATTTTTTTGAGGAAGATTAGCCCTGAGCTAACTGCTGCCAATCCTCCTCTTTTTGCTGAGGAAGACTGGCCCTGAGCTAACATCCTCTACTTTATATGTGGGACGCGTACCACAGCATGGTGTGCCAAGTGGTGCCATGTCCACACCTGGATCCAAACCGGCAAACCCTGGGCCGCCAAAGTGGAATGTGAGCACTTAACTGCCGTGCCACCGGGCTGGCCCCACATTACAGGTATTAATTCACTTAATCTTCACAATAATCCTATGGGGATGTATAAACCTGCTGCCAACATTCTGGCAACTGAGTGGATGGGGGTGGAGGCCTCACTGTTGAATATGCAGGCACCAACTTAAGTCTACAGCATTTCAGTTTGCTACTACCACCCAAGTTCAGAGGCTCTTGGGTTCACCCTCTCTCAAGGATAAACCTCTAGTGTTTTCTGGGAAGGGGAGGTGGCTGTACAAAGTTGAAGAGGGAATCAAAGGGTCCACTGGATCTCGCAGAGCCTTTCAACCTGCGTTAAGCTCTAAATTCAGCTCCATCTTTAGGGCTTATCTAGTGCCTCCAGGTCCTTCCACGGTTCTGCAGTGAGAAGCAACTTGCTTCTTTTTTTCTTTTCAAAAAAATTTTTAACAGCTTTATTGAGGTATAGTGCTTTGCTTCCTGACTTCTCCCATGTAGGCACTTAGCATTTCCGTTTTCTGAAGTTGCTAAATCAGCTATTACTATCCAGTTTCTAAATGTTGTTATTCTCTTTTATCTACTATTTTCTCTTGCTCTGTTGGTCCCTATGGTTTCTGGAAGGAACAGATAAACACACGTGTCCGATATACCATCTTTAATCAGAAGTCTCTACTTTTTAAATTTTGAACTTCTATGTTGTTTAAACGTTTTTACAATGGGCATGTGTTACTTACATTAAAAAAAATTTTAGTGTAGGAAAAAACACCCCACCATTATAGAACCACTTCTACTCTGCCAATGATAGTCGTCCCTCGGTATGAGAGGGTAAGAGATTGCTTCCAGGACCCCCCCGCGGATACCAAAATCCAAGGATCCTCAAATCCCTTATATAAAATGGCACAGTATTTGCATATAACTTACACATATCTTCCCATATACTTTAAATCATCTCTAGATTACTTGTAACACCTAATACAATGTAAATGCTATGTAAATACTACTGATATGCCATCTGCCAACATACTTTATTGAATTTTTAATCTTTCATCCATAAATACTTCAATATGCATTTCTAACAAATAAGGAGATTTGTTTTTACATAACTACCATACTAGGATCACACTCAATAAAGATTCCCTATATCTTCTAATACCTGGTTGCAAAAATGTCTTCATACAATTGGTTTGTTTGAATCAGGATCCACACATTGCATTTGGTTGATGTCTCTGAAGTTCCTTTTAAGCTACAACAGCCCTGCCACTTTTCTATGCCACTCATTTAATGAAGAAACTAGATCATTTGTACAATGGAATTTCCCACATTTTGGATTTGGCCAATGGCTTCCTCATGGCATTAACTTGCTCCTCTAATCCTGAGTTTCCTTGATTAGATTCAGGTTCACGTTTTGGGTTTGTTTTTGTGTTTCAATCCATTGCAGGTATTATCCTTTTTAATGCTCAAACTGTCCTATCTATGGCCAGCCAATAGGAGACCCTTCAAATTGCCTCCTGAGTGGTACTGACACGACCCAATTAATCTCACATAACTTCCTTGCATTCAGGCACAACAAGATGCCCTGAGGCTTATAGTGTATAATTCCTGCCCCAGACCTGAACTACCCTTTAATCCAATGAGCTTTGTGTTCTTTTAGTAGGAAGTGGAATTTAGAAACTATAATCTGGCACTAAGGATGCCTATTGCTACTAGGTTGTCATTGCTTCTTGGCATTGACAGTGGACCGAGCTAGGAAACACCTATTTTTTAAAAAGAGAAAAATACATCATTAGTTCACACTAACACTCCCCATTGAAATTCAATATTATAGAGTTTTTACTCAAGTTCTTTGATTTTATATTTCTAACTCTTTTTCTTATGCTGAAAATCTTGATTCCTAATGATATTAACAAAATTACTTATAATTTATCCTCATGTGTGTATGTTTCAAAAAACATATTAAAATTATCACTAGCACTAAGACTACTAAATGCAATTTAATATTTCTTTGTGGTTTCTTTTGTCCTGATAAATTTTAACCTTAGCTGAAGGATAATTTAATGGGACAAATCACTTTTGCATCAGCCTAACACCATTGTTCCTTAATTAGGAGTAAAGGGAGATAAGTGCAAAAGCTTAAGTCATATCAGCTTTTAGACCAGTTCCCCTTTTAACCAGCATCCTGAGACAAAAACACAAGGTCTGGGTGAAAAAGTCTTTAGGGAATGATATAAACACAGGAGAAACAAATCACCCTACTGAGTAACACAGGGTCAGTGAACTGAAGGAATAAGAGCCCAGGAAAGAAATCATGAACATAATTCTCATTAAACAGGCACGATAAGTCAGAGCCGACAGGCAGCTGCAAATTTTCGCAGCAGGAGCTACAGTGAAATGCTGCTTAGCAACACCCGAAGGCAGATGACAATGGGGATGATACAAAGAGCTAGAGAATCAGATTTAAGCGTGACAATCATACCATCTTACAACTGACTATTCACCAACCAAGCAACAACTAATTTTGGTAAAGTGGTAAAATATGGCGACTTCATTGCCTATGCTTTATTACATTTATTTCCTATTAAAGAAAAAGCTGATAAAAATAATGTCTGAACCAACAAAATTCAGGCACTGATTCACATAGTTACTCTATTCTGAAAGCATTTTAAAAAACATTTTAAAACTTCACAGCCTGTTGTGGAGACAAGCTGTGAATCAGAGGACCTATAAAATTCAAGGTGATCTTATTATCATTAGTGATTTTTTTCAAATTTGAATTTCTAACCATTCTCAACTTTTGACGCACATTAGAATCATCCATAAAGCTCCAGAAAATGCAAATGCCCAGGCTCTAATGCAGACATGCTGAATCAGAAACTCTAAAAGTGGACCGGGCATCACTATTTTGAAAAAGACCCCAGATGGTTTTATTTGCACCAAAAGTTTAAAATCATTGTGATATAACATAAAATATTTAAAATAGTTCTCAAAGTTTGACGTGCATGAGAATCACCTCAGGAGCTTATTGCACATGCGGATCCCCAGGACCTATGAAGAAAGTGTTGATTCTCTTGGTCTGGTGTGGGCTCAGTAATGTGCATGTTTAACCACCATTTCAGGTAACACTGATGCAGGTGTCATCAAAGCACACTCTGAGTAACACTTCTTGAACGTTTTTTAAAAATAATGTAAAGAAACCAAAAGAGACAAATACCCCGAGGCTGGGATCTGGAACGTGGCAGCCACTGACCTGAGCGATGTTCGTGAATATCTGCTCAGACATTCTCTCACACAGGACAGCCACCAGCTGGAGGACCAGCAGCTTCTGCTCCTGGCCTTCCACAAGAAGAGTGTGGTGCTGCGCTAGTTCCAAGAGGCTTTTGCTGGAGAAAGGCTTCATTTTAAACTCTGCTTCATTTTCCTCAGCCACATGTGTCAATTCCTATCAGCATGGGAGAAAAGAAATAGTGAAGAAAAAGCCTGTAGAACTAAGGCTTCAAAACCAGCTAGAAAACTATTTGAAAATTTAAAACTTCATAATAAAAAAATACACACACACATAGAACTAGTTTGACAGACAACTTACTTTATCAGTGCTTTTACGATCTCTGCCACAAGCCTTCCTTGAACTGAGGCCATATAACATTTCCAAAGCCTTTTAAGAGACTTAGATGCTTTAAGTACCACAGCCCTCCTTCCCTAAGATATTTAGAACTAAACTTCTACTAATAAGTAATTTATTACTGTGGGTTTTGTAGGCTTTCTCCCTACCCTTCACATTGTCAATTTCCTTGGGAAGGGAAAATGTTAAGTTACTTAACAATTAATGTGTTACCAAAGTAACTGATAGTTTAGAGCAGTGGTTCCCAAATGTGCCTGGGCAATTTTGCTTCCCAGGGGGCATTTAGCAGCGTCTGGGGACATTTTAGCTTATCATAATTGGGGGCTGATACAGGCCTCTAGTGGTTAGAGGTCAGGGATGCTGCTAAACATCCTGTAACGCGTAGGAAGCTCCCCCACTGCCCAACGAAAAATTACCCAGCTCAAAATGTCAAAGTGCCAAGGTGGAGAGATCTTGGTTTAAAGCAAAGCCCTTTGATCTTTTGTTTTTTAAACAAACTTTTAAAAAATTATCCGATTAAGAGCATATCTTCTTGGAATGTTATTTACAATGAATGGCTGGGCAGGGTGATGGAGGTGGGAGGTGAGAAAGCATCAAAAAGTACTCCCTACTTCAAATTCTAGAAGTGCTAGCTCTGATACCCTCCTTGCATTCTCCCTCACCCACACCAACCTTAAACTCCACAGACATTCTCTTACATACTTTATTTAGAGAAAATAATGGGGAAGGCAGAGCTGGAGGACAGGGAATCAGAGATCATCTGGTTTACGGTCTCAAACAGTGCAAATAAAGAGTAACAGTACGGGGTACAATTTACTGTCAAGATTAGGGCAAAAGGAAGCACAACCACCAGCAGTATGAAACAAACCCGGAAAAGGTTTCAAGTGGCTACAAGATGAAGTGAGAGAGGCAGGACTGGCTAAATCTCCTTTCCAAATACCTGACAAAACAACAGTCAGAAAGGATAAGGGATTACTCCATAGCTGTAAAACCTGCTATTAACTTCAAAAGAGTTCTTACTGTCAACACAGAGCAAAGATTAACCCTTTCATAGATCACTCCTTCTGCTTTGGTCATCTTTAAAATTTCAGTGGAGATTATGTTGGAAAGTAGTTTGACCATATGTGTATTGCTGAAGGTAAGTTTCTTTTTACCAAAACAAATGCTACTAAAAAGTAAATTACTCTTATGTCCTCTGATTACGTCTCCTAAATTAGCACCTAATTTTAGGACCTAAAATTATGACTGCCTTGAAAATTCAAAGGGGCTCCTGGTACTACCCCAGAATAAAGCTGACCCTGAACTACATGTAGTTCTTACCTTCAAGCAGAAGATGAAGAAGTCGCCCGCCAAACCACATTCCTGGCAGAGGGACAGCAAGTCCCCGAGATGCTCTACCTGCCACTGCTCTGAAGACACCTTTTGATACAGGGCTTCATCTTCATCTTCATCACTGCAATGCAGGGTAACATTTATCTTGGTAAGTTTTATCACCCAGAAACATTATTTTTCTGAAATCCCACTAATAATCTTCTAAAGTAATATGTTATTTCCACACAGCAAATCATTAGAAAGATCTCGAAATTTTGTTTAAATTATCTTCCTTCTCTCTACATTGAAAAAGTATTTATTCTCAGAAGCTAGGCTATCATGTCCTGCATAGTCATTTGCTCAGATGGGGAAAAACCTTCACGAAGAAAGAGGCTTTTAAGATGGATGTTTAGGAATTACTATTATTTCAGTAAGTTGTAAAAACAAGAAGGAATCAAAGCATACATTGTATGCAGATGTTTGGGTTCCTGAAGAAGAACAGAGAAAGAGAAGGCTGCAAAGCAAGGCCAGATTACAGAGGGCCATGGATGCCATGGGAAGGAATTTGGACTTTTTTTCAACGAGCCACTGAAGGGTTATGGACAGCGGAAAAAGACATGATATTTGTAGGAGGAGATTCAGTCAATCTCAACTAATAAGAACCAATTAGTTGAGTTACAAAAATGCTTACAGCTTCAGAAAACTGAATAACCCAATTTCCAAGTAATAAAATGTGGCTAAATTATTGAAAACAGTGCTATGATTTCTGCAAAAAGTTTCAAGAAACTTCTCATAAGGTACTAAGACTTTTAGCTATAATTCCAAGATACAATATTATTATACTATATCATGTAAACAAATACAAAGATACAGGTGATGTACTAGAAAACAAAACATTAAAATAATGTAAACAGTGATCAAGATAGTGGTTGATTTTCGTTTTCTTCCTTATTTTTTTTGTATTATACAAAGAACGTGTATTACTTTTTGATCAAGGAAAGAATAAAATTTTTTTCAGACTAAATTGAGAAAAAAATGAAAGATCTTGCTTCATCTTATTGAAAAGTACAATTATTAAAGTTAATTTGACAGACTATCTCATTGGGCAGAATGTCCCAATTTGCCAGTTCACTAACAACATAGCCTTTATACTCCTCTAGTAGAATAAATAACCTATTAAACTAAGCTTAGGAGTACTTCCTATATTATCCCAGAATCGTCCAGAGTCCTTCAGATAAGTCATGTTATCTCCATCATATTTTATGTTAGAAGAAAAGCTGAAATGGATAAACGTCACTTCTAGCTTCTGCGAACCATCCTGACTGTCAAAACGAAGTACTGTATTAAAATACTCTTTAAAAAAAGACATGACAACAATTACTTAAGATACAATATTTTATTCATTCTTAAAATTTCAATGATAAAGAGTCAACTGCAAATAGGTATATTTAGTTCTGGAAAAGTAAAAATTCTAGATCCAAAGATCGTGAAATCTGAGAGGCTCTTTTAGAGTTTCTCTAAATGAGCCTTTTATTGATAACCAGTGCTGCTGGTCAGAATGGTAGAGTGAAGGCAAGTGGTGATACAGACCAAGCGGCAATACTGACCCTGCCACTGGGGGACTAGCACCATGAGCAGGATCTTTAGAACAAATCATAAATCACACACACACACACACACACACACACATTTCTTTGGTATAGTAAGTGTCAACTTTTTGGAAACATGGAGTGTTTTAAGTATCTAGTGAGTCACAGATCCAATTTTTAGAAAAAAATCCATGTTTGCATATAGAAAAACTTCTCAGGTATAATTTCAAGGGGATTATACACCCCTAGATGTCCATGTAGAGACCTCAGGTTAAGGAGCCATTGCTTCCTGGAGTGAATGGAGATGCATTCAGTCACTGCTTATTCACTTTTTCCTACCATGAAGAGAAATTATAGTTTCAATAAGAAGTGTTGATTTCGACATACATGTGCTAAAAAGTGCACGAAAGCCTTGTTAAGCTAGCAGTAAGTTTTAACTCCTGGTAAGTTAAATACTGTAAAATTCTCTATATAGTCACTAAAACGGTCCCAGGTTAAACTGTTCCAAAGCGTTTTTGAAATAAACATGCCCCCCAATTTTAAGCTTTTTCAGCTCAGGGGCATAGTTATAACCAGAAAACCTACTAATGCTCAAGAACACGCAGTAAATTAGTAGCTTGAGTTTGTGCTGATAATTCTGTTTGTAACCAATGTGTTTTTTCTATTTTCCTCAAGTCCATCACATTGAAAGAGTATTTTAAAACTTTAACAAGTTAACCATGAATTAAAAAATTAAATTTAAATACTTTAACAAACAGCAGTGCTTTGAATGTGATGTGAAATCTAAGTAGAGCAGCTGCCACCAGTTAAATACTACGGACTCTGATCAACAAGAACTTCATTCTTGTAAGAGGTAATAACATCTACACATATCACCCAGAAAGTGGAAATAATTTAAAATACACTTGTGAGAAGTTGGAGAAATAAATTATCCATTCCACTCTCATTTATTAAGCACCTTCTAATCAATCCTTAGGAGAAACAAACCGTCATCATAAAATTGCCATAAAAAAATAGCTATCAGACAATTTCCCTTAGGAATACATCTGACTCTGAACACACATATGTCATTTTGAGAGTCAGAAAGAGAACTGGATTGTTATGGTGTTATGGTGAACATGCGTCTGCCCATTACTCTGATTCACTGGCAAAGACTTTGTGAACTAGGTGGGCTTGTTGTGATGCAGAGCTGTGAGGCTCCAGTAAACTGTACCTACTATTAACTAGCATCTAGGAAAAACCTGGAGAATTAAGGCTCACATTTCACTCAGAGATTATAAATAGCAGCCCCTCAGCCACTTGAGTTTCTGGTTTCCTTTCTATCAGCGCCCCTTAGTGGACAGACACAGAATGGCCTTTGGGGCACAATTAAATCTGAAGAGAGGCAGTAAAGGATGGGTGGACTCACCAAATGGGCTCTTTGATGGTAACCATAACGCCACCTTGAGTGGCAGCTCTAAAGTGACACAGAGAATGGAGAGAGGGCATAGACTTGTCCAACCCTGCAAATCCTTTCAGGCTAGCAATCGCCTTCTTCCTCTCCAGCTTCCCCAGAATCCACAATAAGATCTCTTCGCAAAGTGACCTGGCAGAAAAAGCAGTTATAAATGAGCTTGCCATCTTAGTCATCTAACCAGCTCACATTAAAAAAAGAAAGAAAGAAAGGCTATCAGGTTCCACTACATTCTAAATGCTGGCACAACCACCTAGCACTACTGAAATTCAGGAGTGGAAAGTATGCTTTTTGTGAATTTTAGAATGTAAACGTCCTGATATTCAAAGAGTGACTGACTAATCTTTGGCTCTAGAAGCAACCCTGATATGACACATGAGCCCCACATGATTTTCTTTCTTTTTTTTGGAATTCCAAGCGTACCCACTGCCTTTGGATCAGGCACTGTGAAAGAAAGTTTACACTGATAAACCCATATACTATCAATGGGACCAACAGCTGGTGACCAAGAATCAGCATGAGGATGCTAATTCCTCATCCCCTTTTATCTGTGCCAATCAACTAGGAGAGGAATGAAATAAAAGTTTGCTTCTTCCTTCTCAGTCTCTGATGAGGTCATGATAATGTATGAGGTCTTGGGTTTCAAAACTAAAACAGGAGTTATTATATGGTCAGTCCTTTGAAGCCAAATTCACACATTTATAGTCTCCATCTTCCACTGCCTTTTCTCTTGTCACTTTCGTTATGGCTGTGGTCTACAACGATGTGCTGACCAAAAGTTAGAGAGTTGAAGGCAGTATGTAAGCTTTGAATAACATGCAAGACTGAGCACTTTTCTTTACCACTCATGATAATGATAATGATAATGATGATAGCTACCCTTTACTGAGCTTCCTATTTGCCAGGGACAGTGCTAAACACTTCAATGCACAGTTAGTCTTCATAATAACCCTACGAGGAAGGTGCTATTATTGTATATCAGATTACACGTAGGAGACTTCCAAACACCAAATGTCAGAATTCTGCAGGACTTTAGAAATGATATAAACTCTTATAAGGAGGAAGAAACAACATAAATAGCTGTGAAAATAGAGCTGATACAAAATGAGTCCTACTTAAATTCCAACACAAAAGATTATTTTCTGGATGACTAAGAAATCCCTTTATTTTAAACAACACTGTGTAGCACCTACACCAAGTCCAAGTCTAAATTACAGAGTGCTACATTCAGATCCAGATTTCCTGAACTTGATTTCTAACTCCCCGCAAGGTAGTTATGATCCAGCCTCTATTTCCTCCTTCCTAGACCTGTAATTCCAGTATTTCTCACTGATCAAACAGTGGCATGTTTACACATGTAAACAGAAATTTTGTCTCTGATGTCTAGGACAGAGTTTGAGGAAAGTCATTCTAAAAACTACATCCAATCCCCTGCAATTTGCAAAACTCTCTTTGTTTTCTAGATGAGCAGAGTAAGAGGATTCTCAAGTGTTTTCCTGCCTTTGAAAGAAAAAAACAATTACAAAGTGGCATAAGTCATATTCAAAATAAGCACAAGAACAACATGCAAAAAAGACTTCCCTGTTCATAAATAAATAGGGTTCTCTGTATGGTTTACCTTATGTGAGACACACTCTGCCTGGTAAAACAGTAGAGAGAAAAGAGGACTCCTAGGACTGGAAGCAGGGAATCCACCAAAACTGCTGAAGGTTCATTCCCGACCACATACACCTGGGGTAAAGGAAATGGTGAGAGGGACTATGACCACAAGGCCAGAGGACTGGGAATCAGACACCGTACTTAGTAGCAGGGCTTAGAGTCTTATCTTAAGCAACATTTGCCTTATCTAAGGCAAACAATTTCAGCTCTAAGGCCAATGAAACCATTTGAGATTGGCAGACAAGTTGAAACACAGGCAGACTGAACTGGAGCAGTGCCTTTCGTGTGGGCAGCCTGAAGAACTGCCAGGTGAAATCCGTAAATGAATCCATTTTCTGACCCCTTCCTTTCCTACTTTTGACTACCTCTGAGTCTCCTAATCTGTCTATTATTCATCTGTACAATAACTATCTTACTGCTGAAGGCTCTGCTATTAGGAACTAATAAGCAATTACCACCAAATAGAAAAGCTTAAAACTGTATTTGGAGAAAAAAACAAAAACAAACAACCCAAAACATAGCTTGCTCTAGATTTGTCACTCTTAAGATGTAACTGCCACATGGGCATGTCCTATTTTCTCCAGCTCAATAAATGTTCAAAGAAATTACACTGTGCACCTAGATCTGCACTGGTTTCACAGTGTTAAGCGAGTGAGGATGATGATTTTTATTAACAATAATTATTTTATATATTTTTAGTTGTATCTTTCAAAAAGGATTCAATAAACTTGTTTGAATACCAACTGGGATCAAATACTGCCCTAGGCACTGTAGTGAATATAAAGGTGAATAAGAATTGTTATCTCTCAGGTTGCTTCTGACCTAACAGGAAGAATAAAACAAGTAAACCAATTATAATAATAATAATTCAAGGTGGATAACTTAAAGTATGCTAAGAAGTGCAAAATACTATTCAAAACTCCAATCAAACACAAAAGGAGGGGCCGGCCGGTGGCGCAGCGGTTAAGTTCACACGTTCCGCTTCAGCAGCCTGGGGTTTGCTGGTTTGGATCCTGGGTGTGGACCTACGTGCACTGCTTGTCAAGCCATGCTGTGGCAGGCGTCCCAAATACAAAATAGAGGAAGATGGGCACGGATGTCAGCTCAGGGCTAGTCTTCCTCAGCAAAAAGAGCAGATATTGGCAGCAGATGTTAGTACAAAATAGAGGAAGATGGGCACGGATGTCAGCTCAGGGCTAGTCTTCCTCAGCAAAAAGAGCAGATATTGGCAGCAGATGTTAGCTCAGGGCTAATCTTTCTCAAAAACAAAACAAAACAAAACAAAAAACACAAAAGGATTTCAAAATGTAATTCTGTTATAATAAATTAAAGCCTGATAGTGTGGACAGCGATAATGATGGTAAAGGGAGAAGAAAGAGGAACTGACAAGGATTACACTCTCAGTATATGCCCCAGGAGCATGCTAGGATTTTTACCTTCCAAGTACCATGTTAGATTCTTTAAAGAGTTAGGTCATTAAAATTATTATAATCTCACCAAGTAGGTATTTGCAGCCCTATTTTAAAGGATGAGGAAAGGGAAGCTTAATGCAGCCCGTATTTACAGAGAGAATATTGAGGTAAGAGTCAGTGCTGTTTATGGGAAACTAAAGGTCATAGAGGCACAAGCTGGAAAAATCTCTGTGCTTTTCCTGAGAATCCTGTCCCTTTAAATCAACCCTAATTTTTCACAACTCCTTAAGCCTCCCGACTCCTCTGTGGAGCCTGATAACCAAGGAGCCAGCTTCCTGTGCATGATCTAATCTCCATAAACCCAGCTAAATGAAGTGCATTGTATGGCAGTATTCAGAAATAATATGCAGGCCTAATTATGATATCACCAATTACAGGAGGTAAGAAAAAGATTCCCCCAGATAACGTGCGGGCCTATTGTTTCAGGCTCTGGATTCTGTGTTCCCAGAGGTAATCCCTATGGAGCCATCCTTCCTTACCAGCATCTTTTGTACAACAGAAACAAAAAAACCCGATAACAAACAGATGGAGTTAAATCTCCATTATTTACTGGCTTGATTGGGCCAAAGCACTTCAAAATTTAACATGAACTCAATCAAGCACATTTCTTAGGGGTATATTTGTTGTTGATAAATTTCTCCAATTTTTAAATTCTCTTCTTACACTATTCTGTATTTTCTTACAAGGAAGAAGTACTGTTATATCTAGAAAAACGACAGTACAGCTATTTATATAGATATGTTATTTATTTTTATATAAAGGTTCACCATATGTTTATCAAATGCCAATTGTGTGCTAGGCATACAGTGGTGAACAAATTATTTGCTTCCAAGAAGCTTACCTTCTAGTGAGGGGACAGAAAATAAGCAATAAATATACAATATCAGATAGTGACAAATGCGATGAAGAAAAACAAAACAAATTAAAGGGATAGGGAGTGATGAAGGGAAGAGTATGTGGAAAGAGAGAGAAATTAAGAATAATTCCTATCAATCCATCAACTATTAATCCATTTAGTTCACAGATAGGAATAGAGAAATGGGATTTTTTTTTTTTCAAAGTGGAAAGATTTGGAGATAAGGTGTCCTTTGGCTTAAGCTAATCAATGAGTCTTCTCTATGATATCTCAAAGAACTTGACTGGCCTCTATTTGACACATACAGGATTGTCACCTCCTTTCCAACATTAATAGTAAATTCCTCCTTGTACTGAGCCCAAATCTGTCTCCCTTAGAGTTCCTTGATGGAAGTACATCTATTTCCCAAAAGTTTTGGACTGACCATCTAAAAACAATCATCAAAATCCAGTTTCTTTTTACGCACCTTACGGGTTGCTGTGCATCCTAATGACCAGATTGTGTTTTGCAGATAAAAAGCAGGTGGTACTTATTAAATTGATCCAGATCAAGTTCTACCTCTTCCACAGGCCTGCTACATATTTGACTGTTCGACGGTTCATTCATTCATTCATTCACCAATTCAAATATTCATTAAGCATCTAGCCACCATTAATGACTTTTCTCCTCTAAACTCCAATAGGATTTTACAGCTTGTAACATATAATCCATCTTTGAATATACAGTTATCTCTCGTCTCTTCAACTAGCCTGGAAGGCAAAAGTCAAATTCCCTACTTCAGGACCCATCAGAGGAGATGATTAAATTGTGTTGCCTCGATTTGTGGTGAATAAGCAGGTTAAATACAGTAGTATACAATTTAAAGGCATCCCACTATTATTGCTTTTATGAAGCAAACAATAACTATCATTTATTGCATGTCTACTCAAGAATAAACCAGGTTATTCAGCGAAACATTTAACATACAAGCAATCCTCACAAGAGTCCTGCAGGTTAAGCATTTCAATTCACATTCTAAAACTGTGGAAACTGAGGCTCAGAGGGCAAAGTTAGTTGAGCAAAGGAACGCTGTTAGTAAATGGCAAGGTCAGGATGAACCCAGATCTGTCTGACATAAAATCCATGCACAATCCATAGAGAGAGGAAGCAGATTAGTGGTTGCCAGGGGTTGGGGGAGGGAGGAATGGGGACTGATTGCTTAGGGTACAGGGTTTCCATTTGGGGTGATGAAAGAGTTCTGGAACTAGACAATGGTGATGGTTGTGCAACACTGTGAACGGACTTAATGCCACTGAATTAAAATGGTTAAAATGGTAAATTTTATGTTATGTATATTTTACCACAATTTTAGAAAGAACAAAGCATGTACTCCATGGCCTCCCAATACTCACCTTCCCTTGTGCATGATGACATTTTCATTGTTTCAATCCCTAACCTATTAGACCAACTTTATCCCAGCTGTCCCCTCTCAGAATCAGTAGATCCCAGTTTGTCAGGTTGTTAGTAACTCCATTCCTGCAACTTATGCAAAGTAGGGCCGGAGTTCCTGGGTGGCACCATGGACAGCAGCTTCTGTACCACTTCCTCTTCCTCCTACTGGGAGTCTTATATAGCTGGTAGATCTCCAGGGCCATACCACAACCAGCCCTTTCCAATGACAGCTCCCTCCTTCCAATCTCTTGCTTTGCACTGAACTTAATGCAGGTTAACAGTTTGGTCTGCACCTGACATCCAACATTACCTTCTACTTACACTCCCAAAGTGGAATCTGGTCACTTCCCCTTACTGCGGACTCCTCAGATCATTGACTTGTATCTGCAATCTCGTGACCCATTTTTAGTGACCCAAAGGAATACAGGAGGCTAGACTGATTCAGCCAATGCTGAACTGTGATCTCTTGGTGCCAGCACTGATGATCAAATGCTCTAGAAAAAACAGTCCTTCCAATGAAGTCATACTACAAATGGAGGAAACTGTTGGGGCCAGTTCCAGTCTCCACACCAGGCTGGTGACTGAGAAAGCATTGAAGGCACGATAGGTAATATGTTTCCCACGCCACTGAGGGGAGGGCCCTACTGCCCCATCTCTGTGCCCTAACATTCAAGTGTTGTGGAATTTCCTCAACGATGCTTACATGTAGTCTCTTTCTAGTTGAGGTCTTCTCTGTTCATCTGGAGGCAAGAAGGGATGGGAATTCAAGTTCTGAAATACAATCTAACACTTCATATATTATTTCTACCTTTGGTAAAAATGTTCCATATCATTTGGAAGTTTCCTTTTTTCAGCAGTATAACCATTGGGTTTGTTTCACATACGGTTGTTTGTAAATACTTCCACTGACCAGCTGTGAGACTTAATACAAATCAATTGACTTCTCTGAGTCTCAGTTTCCTTATTTGGAAAATAAAGAGGTTGTATTACTCAAGCTTTAAGATCTCTTTTGTGTCTCATCTATCATTCCCTGACTTGATTGCACCTTTGCTCATTTTCTGCTATACCTTTCTGGTACCTCAGCCACTAAGAGGTAGGACTAGTTTAAAAAAATGAACCATTCCTCCCTACCTCAAAAATTTTGAAACACTGAATCTTCAACTTGACCAAGATGTAACAAATTTCTAACCCTTCCCCACATGCTTTCTGTTCTTCCACCAGCTCTGAAGTTAGTACTTTAAAGATGAAATCCTGTTTAACTGAAAGATTTTCTGGTCACTTCAGGTATCTGTACAACTAGGGATCACCACACAAAATACCAAGAGATGGGAAAGCTGAAGCAGGCAAGGCAGAGACAGACTCAGGGTATCTTTTCAATTCTTTGATGTGAAAAAGCCTCTCTGAGAGTAAGTAAAGTGGTGCTTTGAAGAAAAGTTGAACCTCCCTATTTACCCCTGGCTTTTCCAGTATAAATGTGTAGGACAGGGCTGAGCGGCAAAATAAGAGGTGAGTATGGATCTATAAAAAACATAACAGGGGCCGGCCCGGTGGCATAGTGGTTAAGTCCGCACACTCCACTGCGGTGGCCTGGGTTTTGCAGGTTTGGATCCCAGGCATGGACCTAGCACCACTCATCAAGCCACAATGAGGTGGCATCCCACATAAAACAGAGGAAGATTGGCACAGGTGTTAGCTCAGGGACAATCTTCCTCAAAAAAACCCCATAACATCTCAGAACAGATAAAACAAGGAAACAGACTGGTACCAATGACCCAGTGGCAGCCTCGGGATTTCCTCCTTCCTTTCTGGGGATTTCCACATTCCTTTCTGAATGCATCTTGGCCTTTTATCACAGATCCAGCCACGAAAAGAGGAGTCTGCAGTTAAGCCTTACAACCCTTCATCTAAGCTTACAGGATGTCTCTAACAAATAATAGAGGCATATTTCTGGATACTCTTAACTATAGATCACAGACTACTGTAACTCTTTGCTTGACTGGGAGCTCCATGAAGGCAGCAGCTAGCCCTTAATAATTTCTGTATTTACAAACCTAGCAAAGTATCTGGCATTCCATAGACATTTGGTAAATTTTTTTGTGACTGATTAACTGGATCAAAGAATGAATGAACAAAGTAGGTTGCTGTTTATTTTCTCAAAAGCTCTATTTTTGCGGGGAGGTTACAATGCCCCCTGTATTTTCATTTTTTAAAAAAGCTATAGCTAGAAGCTATTCAATCAGTGCTAATTAACTGAACAGAATTGTAGAACTTCAGCCATAGAAGGGAGAGCACACTGAACAAAAGAAGGCTTGATTTTATTATAGTGGCTTGTTCAGTATCTACCTTCAATGTCTGGAGGACTGAATTTCTCTGGAAAGATTGACTAGGAATTTAAAATAAAAAGTAAAGGAAAAACTCAGAGGACTCAAAATGGTCAAAAGTATTAAGAATAAACATGTGTGTCTGTTGCAAAGCAAACCAAAACAGAAGTAGTCCTCATGTACTCCATTTCTCATTTCACAGACTTCATTACACTGTAAAGCTCACCCCATAGAGACTGCTGTAGACTAGCTGAAAGAGCACCGGGAAGTCAGGAATCAGGAAACATGGGTGTGAATTTTGCTTCTGCCATTTATGTGACTGCACCAAACCACATATTAAGCGAGTGAACATGGTTAAGACGTTTAAATCTCCCTAGGTCTCAGGTTCCTTGTTCATAATGTAGGCATCGAGCTTTTGGCATAAGGACCAGTTAACATAATTCATGTTAAAATATTCTAAATTAAAATATACAGCCATGTGCAAATGTTAAATTTATTCTTAAATATTTTATTCTTGTTGACGTTACTGTAAATGGAACAGTTTTCTTAATTTATGGCCTTATCTTTTAAGGGATGTACATGTGTAGAAAGACAAGCATGATGAGCCTACTCAGAATCAAGCTGACTGAATCCTAACACTGAAATTCAGTACAAGCTGAAACTTGATTTTACCCCTGTTAAACATTCAACTAGTCAAATGCTGCCTTCTAAAATATCACAGTGATCCTTTTGATAGTAGTGTTCCAGAACTTCTAATGCACTTACTGAGCTTAATTAAGACTCGTGAGAAGCAAAAGAACAAGGCAAGTTACCTAATATAGTATTTTGCACTGTGCATGCTCTCAGAGCATATTGTATAAATAGTCTTCTTTTTAAAAAGAGTTTCCCTGAACCAAAAGGGAATTGACAGCTTTTTGAGTACCCATTACGTGCTAAAGAATGCTACCTTATTCATCCCCACAACTCAAGTGTCAAATAAGTTACCTAAAAATCACACAGAGAGGGGGCCAGCCCCGTGGCCGAGTGGTTAAGTTTGTGTGCTCCGCTTTGGTGGCCCAGGGTTTTGCCAGTTCAGATCCTGGGTGCGCACCTAGCACCGCTTATCAGGCCATGCTGAGGCGGCATCCCACATGCCACAACTGGAAGGACCCACAACTAAAATATACAACTATGTACTGGGGGGCTTTGGGGAGAAGAAAAAAAAACAAAGAAGATTGGCAACAGATGTTAGCTCAGGTGCCAATCTTAAAAAAAAAAAAGAGAGGTTAGACTAAATTATTTTAAAGTTCCTTCCAGCTCTAAGGTTCTATTATTCTAATTTACTTTACAAAAATAATTAAAAATTCAGAAAGAGGAGTCAACTGGCCAATCTGACAGAAACTTTAATTAGAAATTCATTAAGATTAGATGAGGAAAAAAAGACTTGGATAATTAAAGTCAAGTCTCCCTGAATCTGGAAACAGAGAGATAAAATGGAAATGAGAATGTAGGAAATAAACTAATTAGGCACCTTCTAGCCTTTCTTACCCTAAAATTTCTTCTGCCTTTAGGGAGTCTCAGCAAGTATTGTGAGGAATACTAAAAGTAAACATCCCCCCATCCAGTATCAGATTCTGGCCAGTTCTCTTAAGAGGAAGAAAATGTCCAAATCAGAAAGAATTGGAATTCTCCTGTCCTGCTCTACCCAGAACTGATTTCTAGGCAATTTAGGCCTCTCTTCACCTCTCTAGGCAAAGAAAAACCATTAATCCCTCTGATACCAGGGAGGACAAAAGAATTTAAGCATTCTAGGGATTGGGCTCCAGTCAGTCAGAGTCAGAAGGAGACGGAATAGGAAACCACTGGAGTGAAAGTTATATGAACTGCATATCCCCTTTTTGGCTTAGACAATTTTACCAGGTGTAAGGTACACACATAGAAATAACAAGAATTATTTATGCAGATGAAGCACAAGCGGCCATGCCAAGTTTTCAATTCAATTCAATTAGCATCTATATATACACCTGTATTCCACGTGGCCTACCAGAGCCACACTGCTCCACTTGCTGCTGTACATGAAGGATGCAAGTGTAAAAAGGCCTTACCTTGTCATTGTTCCTGCCATAAATTTTTCATTCGGATAACTGAGAGTTTGTTCCTTTAAATGTTAAAATATATTTATATTTTAATGTTTTCAGAAGGAAATATTACTAAAATGGATTATAGGCTTTCTTAAATAAACTATACTGAACATACCAGCCCCTACATATTTTGCTTTTCAAATTATGCCCTTTTTGGGTATTTTTTCTGTCTCCTTTCTTGCTCTTTTCTGCTGGCATTCTCTTGTCAGTATGCCTTAATCAGTCTAACTAACTTCTTCTTTTTTTAAAAAAAGATTTTATTTTTCCTTTTTCTCACCAAAGGCCTCTGGTACATAGCTGTGTATTTTTAGTTGTGGGTCCTTTTAGTTGTGGCATGTGGGACGCTGTCTCAGCATGGCTTGACGAGCAGTGCCATGTCTGCACCCAGAATCCAAACCGGTGAAACCCTGGGCCGCCGAAGCGGAGCGCATGAACTTAACCACTCAGCCACGGGGCCGGCCCCAACTAACTTCTAATTTGTTACTTCTAATTCTGCTATGGTCTTAAAAATCAGATAACCAATCTGATCAGTGTTATGTATAAAGACGAAACTGGCTCTCTATAGTTAGATGTTGAGATGGCAGCCACATGGGTGGCTGTCATAATGCAGGTGACACAGGACATTGAATTGAAAATGTCAAGTGAGGCACTGAGACAAAACAGACTTAAAACACTAAAGTAAGACAGCACACTGAGATGAGAACACAGGAGGATCAAGAGGAGAGGAGACTGATGAGGAGGATTTTTGGACAGAGCTGTTGGTAAGGGTGAGTCGCATCCTTCAACCTACCAATGACAGAAAGACAACCCAATTTAAAAATGGGCAAAAAATCTTAATAGAAATTTCTCCAAGGAAGACATGCAAATGGCCAATAAGCACATGACGGGCTGCTCAACATCATAAGCAATTAAGGAAATGTAAATCAAAACTACAATGAGACACTACTTTACTCCCACTAGGATGGCTATGAAAAAAAAAAAGTAATAAAAACTGCTGGCCAGAATGTGGACAAACTGCAATTCTCATAGATTGCTGGTAGGAATGTAGAATGGTGCAGCCACTTTGGAAAACAGTCCAGCAGTACCTCAAAAGGTTAAACTGAGAGTTATCATATAATCCAGCAATTCCACTCCTAGGTATACATACACCCAAGAGAAGTTAAAACACACATATACAGAAAAACTTTTATGTGAGTGTCCATAGCAGAACTGTACATAATAGGCAAAATATGTAAACAACACAAATTTCCCTCAACTGATAATAGGTAAACAAGATATGGTACATATATCCATATAATGGAATATTACTTGGCATGAAAAAGAACGAAACATGGTGGCCCCCCTCATGCACAGTTCCAATTTCCTTGGTTTTAGTTACCTGCAGTCAACTGTGGTCTGAAAATATTAAATGGAAAATTTCAGAAAGAAACAATTCAAAAGTTTTAAATTGCAAGAGGTTCTGAGTAGCATGATGAAATCTTGTGCTGTCCTGCTCCATCTCGCCCAGGACATGAATCATCCCTTTGTCCAGTGTATCCATGTTTTATATGCTAACTGCCCCGTTAGTCACTTAGTAGGCCTCTTGGTTATCAGATTGAGTATTGCAGTATCACAGTACTAATAGTCAAGAAACTCCTATTTCACTTAATAATGGCCCCAAGGTGCAAGAGTGGTGATGCTGGCAATTCAGATAAGCCAAAAAGAAGCCGTAAAGTGCTTCCTTTAAGTGAAAAGAACATAGTATATATAGGGTTTGATACTATCCACGGTTTCAGGCACCCACAGCGGGTCTTGGTTCGTATCCTCCATGGATAAGGGGAAACTACTCTACTACTTCATGCTACAGTATAGATGAATCTTAAAAACATCATGCTAAGTGAAAAGCCAACTACAAAAGACCACATATTATAAGATTCCATTTATATGAAATGTCTAAAACAGGCAAATCTATAGAGACAGAAAGTAGATTAGTTGTTGCCTAGGGCTGGGGGCAAAGTGGAGAATGGGGAGTGACAGCTAATGGGTATGGGACCCTTTTAGGGGGACAAAAACATTCTAATATTAGATTGTGGTAATGGTTGCACAACAACACCCTGTGAATATACTAAAAACATTGAATTGAATGCTTTAAATGTGTGAATTGTGTGGTATGTGAATAATATCTCAATAAATCTGTTAAAAAGAAAAGAAGACAGAGTAAACCAGAACAGGAAATGCTCCCAAATGCCTCTCTAAAATTAAACACCCTCTTGTTACCCAGTGAGTTGCTGGATCAACTCAACCATCCCAGATGTTTTCTTTATTTCCTGCCTTTGAGCTGTTCTCTATAATTTAGTATTAGCAGAAAGTTAATAAAGACAACACATCCTTTGTTGCTAAATTTTACACAGTGTTTACCATTCTCCTCCAACATACACATTTCCTCTGTTTTCCCACTGCAGCTGAGCTGCCAAAACCTTGCAGAGAGAATAATTACCCTTCTGCAGCCCTTCCTGCCTTCACGACAGTCCCAATACTTGTGCATAATCCAGTGTCTACAGCAAACTAATGTTTTGCTTGCCTCTCCAGGAGGTTTTAAATTCACCAAACTGTTCACTGAACTATGAGGGGTGTTTCTTCCCCCTATTTGGGTGGCAAGAATAGGAGAAATGGCAAGATTTACCACTTCTGTATCTCTCTGTTTTTTAGAGACAAATTCATTTCCAGAGATTGTTTTGCTTTCTTTTTCCTCTAAAAGCAATTTATTAACTTCCAAGGACTACTATGAGGGGTTTGTACCAAAGTTTAGTCATAATTAGTCCTACCTGTACCAGCACTTTCAAGTCTTTCTGACATTCCACATCCAACCATTTAAGAGTTTTTCATCATGGTATTTATTAGATGGGACATGACTGAAGATGATCTTTCTAAAAGTTAGTTGGGCCTTATTCTCTAATTCAGAACATTTGCTTTCTAGACTGTTCTATATAATTTCTTGTCTTCCTATAATCTGAAAAGTCCTTGCCTACCAATATGTAAAACATATTTCTTTTCATAAGGTTCTAAATGAGGCATTTAAAAAAACCCAGGACTATAGGTACTAAGTCACCATGTCATGTTTTGTTGATGAGCAATTTAATTCTATATTTGTGCGCCAGGTCAACCCTGTAAAGGGTATACTCTGTTTTTTTAACAGCAAAATTAAACGAAAAATCGCTTTTCAGTATATTCACAGATTTGCACAGCCATCATCACAATTAATTAATTTTAGGACATTTTATTGCTCCAAAAGAAACTCCACATCATTTTAGTAAAAAGTGAGTGTTATGGACAATGAATTTTGAATTTTTAGGCATGCATCTTATATCTATGAATTTACTAGTATCATACATAAAGCTTAAAACAAAACAAAAGCATCTGCTTTCTTATCTGAAAGAACATGATTTAAGATTTAGTCTACACCCTCATACACTGCTAGTGGGAATGTAAAATGATACAGACACTCTGGTAAACAAAACAGCAAAACCTTAAATGCTTAATCATAGAGTTACCATAAGATCCAGCAATTCCACTCCTAGTTACATACCCAAGAGAAATGAAAACATATGTACACATAATAACTTGTACACAAATATCCATAGCAGCATTATTCATAA
Organism: Equus caballus; assembly: GCF_041296265.1. Taxonomy (NCBI): domain Eukaryota; kingdom Metazoa; phylum Chordata; class Mammalia; order Perissodactyla; family Equidae; genus Equus; species Equus caballus. Next base: position 19,071,725 of record NC_091686.1, on the reverse strand, counting down.
CAGCCAAAATGTAGAAACTACCCAAATATCCATCTAATGATAAATGGATAAACAAAATATGGTATATACCTACAATAGAGTACTTTGCTGTTTGTACTGTCGAATCCACACCAACTCCTAGTGGCCCTGTGTACAGCACAGCAGAACTCTGCCTAGCCTTTTCTGTGCCATCCTCTCATCTGCTCCAATGCTATTCATAGGGTTTTCATGGCCAATTTTTTTTGGAAGTGGGAGACGAGGTCCTTCTTCCTGGTCTGTCTAGTCTGGAAGCTCTGCTGAAACCTGTCCACTTTGGATGACCCTGCTGTTATCTGAAATTCCAGTGGCATAGCTTTCAGCATCACAGCAACATGAAGCCGCCACAGTATGATGACTGACAGACAGGTGGTGTGGTTCCCTGAATGGGAAACTAACCCAGGCAACAGCGGTGAGAGTACCAAATCTTAACCAGTAGACCCCCATGGCTAGCTAACAGAACACTATTCAGCAATAAAAAGGAATGAAATATGGCTTCATGCTACAATATAGATGAACCTTAAAAGTATCATGCTAAATGAAAGAAGCCAATCACAAAAGACCAAATATTGTATGATTCCATTTATATGCAATATCCAGAATAGGCAAATCTACAGAGACAGCAAGTAGACTAGTGGCTGCCTAGGGCTAGGTGTTGCAGGGAGAGGGGAATGGTGGTGGATGGATTTGGGAGTGAGGTGGGGTTTCTTTTGGAGCAATAAAATGTCCTAAAATTAATTATGATGATGGCTGTACAAATCTGTGAATATACTAAAAAACCATTGATTTGCACATTTTAAATGCGTGAATGTATAGTATGTGAATTACATCTCATAAGCTGTTTAAAAAAATTTACTGTACATCCAAATGCCCATCAACTGATGACAAATTTAAAAAATGTGGTATATTCATACAATGGAACATTACTTAGCAATGAAAAGGGACAAAATGTTGACATGCAACAACCTGGATGAACCTCAGAAACATGATGCTAAGAGAGAGAAGCCAGCCACAAAAGAACACATATTGCATGATTCCCTCAGGTGAAATATCCACAAAAGGCAAATCCATAGAGAGAGCAGATTAGGGGTTGCCTGGGGGTGGGAACTGGGAGTGACTGTAGACAGGCACAAGGGATGTTTTTGGGGTGATGGAAATGTTCTAAAGCTGTATTATGGTGATGGCTTCACAACTGTGTAAATTAACTAAAAAATCATTGACTCATACCATTAAAACATTATTTTATGATCTGTAAAGTACACCTCAACAAAGCTGTTTTATAAAAAAAGATTTACTCTATGGGCCGGCCCGGTGCTGCAGTGGTTAAGTTTGCACGTTCTACTTCTTGGCAGCCCAGGGTTTGCTGGTTCAGATCCTGAGTGTGGACATGGCAGCACTTGGCATGCCATGCTGTGGCAGGCGTCCCACATATAAAGTAGAGGAAAATGGGCATGGATGTTAGCTCAGGGTCAGTCTTCCGCAGCAAAAAGAGGAGGACTGGCAGTAGTTAGCTCAGGGCTAGTCTTCCTCAAAAAAAAAAAAAAAGATTTACTCTAAAAAATTTTAAAGCAGCAAATAACCTAATTTTTTAAATGGGCAAAACATACGAATAGGCAATTTACAGAAGAGAAAATATGAATGAACCAAAACCACAAAACAACGCTCAACCTCACTAATAATAAAAGAACTAACTGCTAATTAAAACCATAATGCACCTAACAGATTGGCAAAAACTCCCTGGAAACAACTCAAATGTCCATCAATAGAAGAATAAATAAATGATGGTAAAGTCATATAATAGAATAACATCTAGCAGTGAAAATGAATGAGTTAAAGTTACATGTATTAAGTGCCATTAAAATAAAATTAAAAATCACACACAACAATGCTACAAGTAGTTTAAGGAATAATAAACACAAGTTCAAGATAGTGTTTCCCTTTGGATAGGAGCAAGGGAAATGTGATCGAGGGATGGGTAGATGGAGGATTTTAACTGAATTGATAATGTTTATTTATTTATTTATTTATTTATCTATCTATTTTTGGTGAGAAAGATCGGCTCTGAGCTAACATCTGTTGTCAGTCTTCCTCTTTTTGTTGAGGAAGACTGGCCCTGAGCTAACATTTGTACCCATCTTCCTCTATTTTGTATGGGACATTGCCACAGTGTGGCTTGGTGAGTGGTAGGTCTGCACCCAGGATTCGAACCTGTCCACCCCGGGCTGCTGAAATGGAGCATGGGAACTTAACCACTACGCCACCGGGCTGGCCCCGATAATGTTTAATTTTTTAAGCTGAGTGATGAGTACATGAGTGTTTTACTCTTCATATTTTTTTTTGTATGTTTGAACTATTTCATAATAAACTAAAATTCACTCTAAAAGGTTTAATTTACTGCCATAGAAAAGAAATGAGAAATGTGGAATATAAAATTTTAATTATTGAGATATAATTCACATGCCATAAAACTCATTCTCTTAAAATGTACAATTCAGTGTTTTTTAGTATACTCATGAGGTTGTATAACCATCACAGCAATCTAATTCCAGATATTTTCCTTACCTCAGCAAGAAACCCCATATCATTAGCAGCTAATCCCAATTCCCCAGCCCCAGCCCTAGCAACCACTAACCTACTTTCTGTCTCTAGGAATTTGCCTATTCTGAACATTTCATATAAATGAAATCATACAATGAGTGGTCTTTTGTTTCTGGCTTTTTAAAATTAAAAAACTATCATTTTTAAGTGTTTATCCATGTTGTGGCATGTAGCCACCATTCTTCATTCCTTTTATGGCTGAAAAGTGTTCCATTATATGGATATATCACATTTGTTAATCCATTCATTGGCTGATAGACATTGGGTTGTTTTCACATTTTGGTTATTATGAATAATGCTGCTATGAACATTCGTGTATATGTTTTTGTGTGAACATGTTTTCATTTCTCTTGGATATATACTTAAGAATGGAATTGCTGGGTCAGATAATAACTCCGTGTTTAACTTTTTGAGGAACTGCCAAACTATTTTTCAAAATGGCTGCACCTTTTCACATGGAATATAATTTTGAAAGTTGTTTCTTAGTGTAAATTTTTTTAATATTTTATTTATTTCCTTTTTCTCCCCAAAGCACTTCAGTACATAGTTATATATTCTTAGCTGTGGGTCCTTCTAGTTGTGGCATGTGGGACGCCGCCTCAGCATGGCTTGATGAGCAGTGCCATGTCTGCGCCCAGGATCCAAACCAGAGAAACCCTGGGAGGCTGCAACAAAGTGCGCGAACTTAACCACTCGGCCACGGGGCCGGCCCCATTAGTGTAAACATTTTTAATAGCAAAATATTATTATAAATTTATTGAAGTAAACTGTTGTGTGTGTGTTTGAGGAAGATAGGCCCTGAGCTAACATCCGTTGCCAATCTTACCCTTTTTGCTTGAGGAAGATTGTTGCTGAGCTAACATCTGTGCCAATCTTCCTCTATTTTATGTGGGACGCCACCACAGAGTGGCTTGACAAGCAGTGCTAGGTCCACTCCTGTGATCCGAACCGGTGCACCCAGGGCTGCCAGAGGGGAGCACATGAACTTAGCCACTATGCCACAGGGCTGGCCCCTGAAATAAACTTTAAAGAAGAATATTTAACCCAACTCCATCTGGCCCTAACAGAGTGGACTTCATTTTTGTCTAAAAATTTATAGTTCATATATATTTATAAGATTGTAATCATAGAGAACATATAATTTACATTCTTTTTTTTCATTTTCAGTATATATTTAGGTAGTCATTTGCAGGATTCATTTATTCAGACTTACTTCTCTGTGACAGTGATTACTATCAAAGGGTATAAAGCAGATTCAGTATTATCATACACTTTTAGGAAGGGTACAGTATTGCAAATCTCTCTGTCAATTTCTTCAAAAGACATGCTTTCACCAGTGGCACATGCCAATCAGAGAATATAAACTGTTTAACATTGAGTGAATGAGGAAACTGACACTTTAAAAATTTATCAGTTTTTTCACTAACAGCTTATAGTTTCCAATTTTCAAAATGAAAAGATTTTGGTGGTTTGAAATTTAAGATTAGTATTCCAATTCTTGAAATTCCAATTAAAAAGGCAAAATTATTTTAAAAGACTAAGTGCAAATATTAGCTAAAAACATTAGTGACTCAAATTACCAACCTTAAATACATCCTCAATACATCTACTAAGTTCTTCTTCTGTCACCAAAATGGTCCCAGGCACCATGTCACTCTCTGGAATCTCTAGAGAACAAAACACAGAATTACCCACACTCAGTGTCTCATTGAAAAAGAAATGGTTACCATCGCACAATACAGCATCGTTCAAATACAGTATTTCATGGAATCTACAACGGCATTGATTATAAACATGCATTGTTATTTTATGTATCACTAACAAAGAAAAAAATCACTGCCAAATAACCTATGCAACATTATTACTTAGAATTTTAATTGTAAATTTATTGAATGAAAAACTGGGGATGAGATTAAATGAAAATGGCAGAGTCAATAGTTGTGTCTAGGTGATTGGTACATAGGAGTTCATTATACTATTCTCTGTAAATGTGTTTGAAAATTTCCCTTTAAACAGCTTTAAAATAGTTTTTTTAAAAAAAGGGTTAAAAGAGCTCTCTTAGATTTATTTAGACATACAATTTTATAATGTATCATTCTTTATATAAGCTAAACAATTGGGATAAACGGGATAAGAAATTCTTAAAACTTCACATTAAGTGTCCAACACTTGAAACATTTCAATAGCATTACTGATACCCACTTTTGCCGTAATATATTGTCCTCTGTGCCACGAAGACCACCGGTAATGTGACATTTCTTAACAGTCCTCCATTCTACTATTGTCTTCACGATTTCTTTTAAGTCACTGACATCCATTCTACAAGTTTTAATGTTCATTTGTAGGCACAGACAACACCATGATTGCTACCTGGCCAACAATGATTGTGAGATGCATCTTGATATCTGAGTTGTTAAAATGTGAAAAAGATTTACAAAATAAGAGTTTTTTAACGTGAAAAGAATGTGCATCTTGGAATTGATAAAATACGGTAATTCATCACAATCGCCACAGTCCTAAAAATGTGATACAATATGAAAAACAAAATAAGAAAGCTTATACTTTAGATTGTTTTTCCAGTGTCAATGACAGCGCTATGCAAGACCAGTCATATTCCTATCTAGTCTTTTTTGTTATTAGTAGATTCTATATGCAAGATATGTAGCTGGTGCTACAAATGTAACCTAACACGTGAAGAATGTCTGGCAAATAGATGTCCAATAAATATTCCTTGAATGAAAGAACAAGGCCCAGGACAAAAATAATTGACCCACAATTGGACTGAATCTAGGCCTTCCAAGAACAGTACTCTAGATCAGTGCTCAAACTTGAACACACAACTGAATTACCCAAAGGACCTGTTAAAACACAGATTGTTGGGACCCACATCAGAATTTCTGATTCAGTAGGTCTGGAGTGGAGCCCAAACAGTTGTATTTCTTTTTGTTTTTTTTAAGTTGTGTAATTTTTTTTTTTTTTTTTTTTTTGAGGAAGATTAGCCCTGAGCTAACCTCTGCTGCCAATCCTCCTCTTTTTCTGCTGAGGAAGCCTGGCCCTGAGCTAACATCCATGCCCATCTTCCTCTACTTTATATGTGGGACGCCCACCACAGCATGGCTTGCCAAGCGGTGCCATGTTCGCACCCAGGATCCGAACCGGCGAACCCCGGGCCACCGAAGCAGAACGTGCGAACTTAACTGCTGAACCATCGGGCCGGCCCCAAACAGTTGTATTTCTAATAAATTCCCAGGTGATGCTGATGCTACTGGTCCTGGGACCACATTCTAAGAACCAGTGCTCCAGATTAGAGGAAATAACCATCAGTGATAGATAAGAAAATAAATAGAGTAGTAATGAGGTATAGTCTTAATACATGAAATCAGATATATAAGAATTGCTAGACCCTAATGCTGAAGGTCAACAGAAATAATACTTCAATTTTTGGGCCATTTTTTAAAGAATATACTGATCCTAGACTAGATTTCTATTAAATGTATAAAGAAATTTTAATTATTTACTCAAATGTCATGTTTATCATTACTGAATAATCACAAATTTTACTTCACCAAGGCCCAATCTGATGAAGTTTTACTATGCACAAGAATTAAACTTCTTCCATCCCCACCCACCTCACCCCCACACACACACCCAGAAAAATTTATACTACAAATGATATACAAAGTCTACAAAGAACTAAATTTGGTTTACCCATAACATCAAACTTTTTCTTCATTTTAAATTTAGGAACTACTATCTAAAAAGTAATGCTGAAATGATACTCTGTATCCCAGCATTAAACTCGATAAATGAAAACATACTAAGCGAAGTGGTGAAAATGTCAACATTTTAAAACATTAAAACAGAACTAAAACACACTGGCCAAATCTGGGAAATTCTGAGCACCAAAATGAATGACAGGAATGTTTGGTAACCCATTGATGGAGACTATGAATTATATTGATACTTAATTGTTTTTTAAAAAGGGATGAGGCAGGGAGAAAGAAAAGCTCTTCTTTACAGAAGAATACCAACTAACAAATTAAAAATAACAAAAGAAATAGAAAGTCACCATTTTACTGGCAAGAATCATCAATGGATACTAAACTACAGTATGAAAGACTATTGGGAAAAAGGGTATTCACATAGTCTCAGACTATCATCCCACAGATTACTTATTAATTACAAAGGGAGGAAGGTGTTTTTACAATGGAGAAATCTGGTTGCTACCAGCTTAATCAAATGATCGAATTTAACATTGTTAATAATGGGATAAACTGATAACACGTGCCCCCTGATCTGATGGAAACTGAGAAAAAAATCAACATCCTACGCAGTATTCCTGCCAAAATGTTTAAACCTGGATCTAATTATGAGAAAACAATTAGACAAACAGAAATTGAGGAATATTTTATAAACTGGGCTTTTAAAAAACGTCACAGTGAAAGACTAGGGAACTATTCTACAACGAAGGAAACTGAAAAGACATAACACATAAATGGAATGCATGATTCTTGACTGAATTATAGATTTTTTTAAAAAATAGTTATAAAAGTAGTTCTTGGGACAATTAGAGAAATTTGAATAAAGTCTGTATATTAGATGATGCCTGCAACTAACTCTCAAATGCCTCAGAAAAAAATGTATGTGTGGAAAGAGAGAAAGACAAAGCAAGCATGGCCCAGATGTTAACAGCTGGTCACTCCAGGTGAAGTGTATAGGGGTGGTTCAATGTACGCTTCTTGGAACGTTTGTGAAGTGGATTTTTCAGAATAAACAGTTGGGGGAAGAAGAGTAAAACTAAAGAAACTGAAATACCACACAGTTGAGTCATTTCCATCTGAAACACTGAGGAAGGTTCTTTAGAGGGACACCCAACCACAAGTCTTCTCCTTTACCTGCTGTATTTAAACATCGATGAAGAGGAGCTAACATTGGCTGAAGCAAATACTTTGCTGCCAACTGTGGGCGTTCTCTTGACATAGTTATAAAGGTAGTGGTAGCAACTCTCTGAAATTGTCGCGCTGTCAATTTATCCTGAAAGTGAAATAAATCCAGAATCTAAAAGAAAAAATACAAGAAGTAAAACACCAGGCTCTTTGCAAGGAGCATTATGTTAGCAAAGAGAAAGAACTAATCTCTTTAAGCCAAAAAATACACTCACTGCAATAACACTGATTCAACAGAATTTTATTTATCTATTTTTTGGTGAGGAAGATTGGCCCAGAGCTAACACCTGTGCCAGTCTTCCTCTACTCTGTATGTGGGATACTGCCACAGCATGGCTTGACGAGTGGTGTATAGGTCTGTGCCCAGGATCTGAACCAGTAAAGCCTGGGCCAGCAAAGTGGAGCATGCAATGCCTCCAGGCTAGCCCCATGAATTTTTTTTTTTTTTTTAATCTAAGAATCCAGTATCAAAGGGTGTGAGAACTGAAGATTCAGGCTATGTTTTTACTAAATAATTTTATCAAACTTATAAAAGACATGCTCATTTTAGAAAATGTGGAAAATAAAGATTTAAGAAGAAAATTAAATCTTTCCATGGGCCAGCCCCGTGGCTGAGTGGTTAAGTTTGCATGCTCCGCTGCAGCAGCCCAGGGTTTCGCTGGTTCGGACCCTGGGTGAGGACATGGCACCGCTTGTCAGTCGACGTTGAGGCAGCATCCCACATGTCACAACTAGAAGGACCTGCAACTAAGATATACAACTATGTGCCAGGGGGGATTTGGGGAGATAAAGCAGAAAAAATAAATAAATAAATCTTCCCAAATCACTGTGAACATTTTTGGTGTATTTTTTCCAATTTGTTTCCATATAATTCTTTTTTCTTTTTATTTGAGACCACATTTAATATTCAGCTTTGTGTATCGCTAAAATCTTCTCATATTGTTATAAATGCCTCAAAAACATTATATTTGGGGCCTGCCCCATGGCTAGGTAGTTGAATTCGCTCGCTTTGCTTTGGCGGCCCAGGGTTTCACCGATTCTGATCCTAGGCACGGACATGGCACCACTCATCAAGCCATGCTGAGGCAGCGTCCCACACGCCACAACTAGAAGGACCCACAACTGAAAATACACAACTATGTACGAAGGGACTTTGGGGAGAAAAAGGAAAAATAAAATCTTTAAATATATATATATATATAATATTATATTCAAGCTATATGTAAGAATTTATTAAATTATTCCCTAATATCCAGACATTCAGTTTTATTCCCAAAATTTTGCTATTACAAATAGCACCACCAAATGAAATTGGTGGGTCAAGGTATATAAATATATTTAGGGTCTGAAGAGCCTGTTGTGTCTGAAATATCCCAGACAGGAGTCTATTTTATTCTCAAAGATAAACATAGCTCTGCAGTGCCTATGAGTGGGTTTATCCTAGCATAAGCAACTGACAGAAAAGTGCATTTCTGTTCCTGACTTAAAAGTGACTCTCTCACTTTTTGCAGACAGGAGAATCTTCTGTCCAAAAACTGCATGTGACCTCTAACACCACCAGAGAGAGACTGGGCAGACCTGAAAGCTATGACTTGATTTTATTGTTTTGTTAAGTATCAAAACTATAGCTACTAGTTTCAGAAAATACTTATTCATCATTGCAAATGCAGACCTTGTCCTGTAAGATGACTTATATTTAGTATTTTTCAACATAAGATCTTTGCATTGCGATATTTTGTTCTCATGCATGCCTACCCATGAGAACTCTGAAGATCAGCATGACAACTGAATGACCTTCTTTGGACTGTACTCCAAAAGGCACGTCCTACATCTAAAAGCATGGGGAGTTCTGATTAAGAAAACTCCTTCCACATTTTTCACCCATCAGATTAGCAAAGATAGAAATGTTTTGTAATACACTGCATAGGCAAATGTGGTAAAACAAATATATAAACAATATCAATCCAAAACTTAAATGCACATACCCTTTGAACCAGTAATTTCAATTCTAGGAATTTTTTCTATGGTAATATTTGCACGTGTGCAAGATTTATGGATATTAACTATAGCATGGTTTGCAACAGCAAAAGAATGAAAACAACTCAAATGTCCATTAATAGAAGGCTGGTTAAATAAATTATGCTACATTAATATGATGAAATACTATGTATCCATGAAAAAGAATGATGCAGCACATAATGAAATAATCTCCCAGGTACACTGTCAAGTTAAAAAAGCCAAATGAAAACCAGTGTGTGTAGCATGTTATCACTTTTATAAAAATTAGACACACATACATACACATATAAATTATATACAGAAGACACAGAATATCTCTGGAAAATAAACAAGAAGTTGGTAACAGTGACTACTTCTGAGGAACTAGGGAACTGAGAGGGAGATTTACTTTTCTGTTTAGTCTTTTTTGCTTTTAAATCGAGTACTATGTGAATTTATCTTGTTTATTTAATGCCTATTTTAAAAAAACTAATTAAAAACACACAGAAAAGATAAGGAACAAGATTAAACTTTAGTTTTATATTCCAGCTCTGAGAGCAAGCTAGGCTAGTCATTCTTAACAGAGAGGTGTTCTTAAACCTAGCAATCAGATCGGTGTCTTCCACAGGTTTTTATTCACTTATTAAGAAGGCTGCTTGGGGCTGGCCTGGCGGCATAGTGGTTAATTTCACATGCTCCGCTTTGGCGGCCCAGGGTTTGCAGGTTTGGATCCTGGGCACGAACCTACACCCCACTTGTACCACTCATCAAGCCACGCTGTGGCAGCATCCCACATACAAAATAGAGGAAGATGGGCACAGATGTTAGCTCAGGGCCAATCTTCCTCAGCAAAAGGAGGAAGAGAAGGCCCCTCACTAAACAATACATTTAAGTATTATATTGTGCTTTTACCTTAGTATTAGAGGAACATTAAAGTCCTCTTTCTATAAATAAGCAGATAATCTTCAAACAGTCAAAAGAAACAGAATTATTTACCTGGGGGCAGATATCCCTATAGTAATCCTCTGGTGAAAGAGATTGCTGGGGACAAGAGGCCAAAATCTTTGCAATCAAGTCACACTTCTTCCAGTCAGCAGCTGTTGCCTCAGCATCATGTCCACCAGCCGCCCCAGCTGTCAGCAATGGAAAAAGATGACAAAGATAGTAAAAAACTCAACTAGTTCCTCACATAAGGTCCTTAAAATTTAGAGTAAAAAGTGTTTTTTCTCTACTAAAAATTGTTTATTTCTTCTCTGTAAGATAATCCACCCCTCTGCACTTTCCTTTCAAAGGTTGGTTTCTGGGAAGTTCAGAGAAAAAAGTAGCGCTTAATCATTGTAACGGAATTATTCATATGACTTGAATACCATTTAAATTACCTTAAACCAAAGCTATAGAGTAATAGGGACTAGATTTTCTTTCCACCGTAAATGATAAGAAAACCGGACAAAATATATTCACAATGGCTTCCAGACACTGGACAACAGGCAGCCCAGGATACTGATCCCTGAGAGAAGGGAAGCAAACAAGGCAAGCCCCATGAATAGCCTAGCCTATTACCTAGAGAAAAACCTGAGGCCACAGCACAGCAAAGGGGAGCCCAAACGAAGCCTGGCATCTTGTTGAGCTAAAGGAACATATTCCAGAGTTCAGGGAGGCCAAGGCAGCTAGAATTTTCAGGACAAAATACCAGAGAGGAGGAAGCTACACAAAGAGAGAGCTCCAGAGATCTGGAGTCCTCCCTCAAATCTTTGGTGGAGTAAGATCTGTGTATGTCTGTGAGAAAAAACCCAAGGCTGGAGCAAGAATCACCAGAAAGGAGGAGGGGGTACAATCCCCAGAGTTTATACAGGGCTGGGAATAGTTTGTGTTCCCACTAGAGAGCATGGTAAGGCCTTCTAATAGACAGGGTATCAAGTAGAACCTCAGAAGGCTATTGCCCTAGTAGTGGGGTCAAATTACTTTAGATTAAAGGCTGCTCTAGACTCACAGTAACAAAGCTTAAAAGCCAGGATCAAAGGGATCAAACTGATTCCAAGGAAATTAACTGCATCCCAGAACAAAGCCTAACAAATGAATACAACAGAATCTAGCACTCAACAATGCAAAGTAAAAATGTCCAGTATCTGGGGCCGGTTCAGTGGTGCAGCAGTTAAGTGCACACATTCCACTTCGGCAGCCCGGGGTTCGCCAGTTCAGAGCCCGGGTGCAGACATGGCACCGCTTGGCAAGCCATACTGTGGTAGGCGTCCCACATATAAAGTAGAGGAAGATGAGCAGGGATGTTGTTAGCTCAGGGCCAGTCTTCCTCAGCAAAAAGAGGAGGATTGGCAGCAGATGTTAGCTTAGGGCTAATTTTCCTCAAAAAAAAAAAATGTCCAGTATCCATTCAAAAATTACCAGGCATACGCATATAATGTAATATTATTCAGTCATAAAAAGGAATAAGGACTGATTCATGCCACAACATGGATAAACCTAAAAAACATGCTAAGTGAAAGAAGCTAAACACTAAAGACCACATATCGTATGACTCCATTTGGATGAAATATCCAGAATAGGCAAATCCATTGACACAGAAAGTAGATGAGTACTTACAAGGGGTTGGAGGAGGGGAGAAGGGGGAGTCATTGCTAATGGGTATGAGGTTTTTTGGGAGGAGATGATGAAAATGTTTTGGAATTAGATACTGGTGAGGGTTGCACAACTTTGTGAATATACTAAAAACCACTAAATGGTACTCTTTAAAAGAATGAATTTTATGGTATGTAAATAACATCTCAATAAAAAGAATTACCAGGCAAGCAAAGAAGCAAGAAAATACGACCCATAATCAGGAGGAAAAATCAACAGAAACAGACTCATAAAAACAGAGATGACAGACTTAGGAGACAAGGACATTAAAACCGCTATTATTGGGGCCGGCCTGGTGGCGCAGTGGTTAAGTGCACACATTCTCCTTCGGCGGTCCGGCGTTCGCCGGTTCGGATCCTTGGTATGGACGTGGCACCGCTTGGCAAGCCATGCTGTGGAAGGCGTCCCACATATAAAGTAGCAGAAGATGGGCATGGATGTTAGATCAGGGCCAGTCTTCCTCAGCATAATAAAACAGGAGGATTGGTGGCAGATGTTAGCTCAGGGCCAATCTTCCTCAAAAAAAAATTTAAAAAAAATAGGGTTCTAAGTTTCTTACAGCAGCTCTCTAATTTGCATGCCCTTGGGTGAAGTCTAACTCTTCTTTGGAAAAAGAAGATGCAACGACTTATTTGTATGTGACAACGTCTCATAAGTAACTGATAATTTTTCATTTCATTGGCCCTAAAAGCCACTGCAGGCACAACTGGGGAGGCAATATTACAGCGACTTTAGACCATATTTATCAATGTCTGCGAGCCACATTGACCTCACCTTCATCTGACAGGGCCAATGTACATTTACCACACCAGAAATGGAAAGTCAAGATTGATTCTTCTCTCTCTCTCCTCTCTCTTCACATGTCCAGCCCTTCATTAAGTTCTGGCAACTCCATCCCTTAAATACCTCTCACATTCGTTCATTTCTATTTCCACTGCCACAGCATTGATCCAAGCCACCGTGGCCTCTCAGTTGACTGCCCATTCTTCACAATACATCCAGACAGATATTTCCAAAATGTAGATTTGATCATGCCTCTCTCCTTAAAACCTTCCAATGGTTTCTCATTGCCCTCAGAATAAAGTTCAAAATCCTGAACTAGGCCTCCAGGCCTCCGTGACGTGGCCTCTCCCGACCCTGCCACCCTCATTTCACACCACTCTCTGCCCTCACGGCTCTACCGTACCAAAATTTCCTCAAAAACACTATGCTCTTTTCTACGCCAGTTCCATCATACGTGCTATTCTCTTTGCCTACAATAGTCTTCTCTCATTCTTCAACTAGTAAATTCCTACCCAGCCTTCAGGGCTCAGTTTAAATGTCAACTTCATCAAAAAGCCACTAAGTTTGTGGTAATTTGTTACAGCAGCAATAGGAAACTAATGTTCATGCGATACAGGAAATAAGGGACTGAACACAAAAGAGAGGCAGAGCACTCATGGGATAAAGGGGAAGGGAGAGCCTGGATGAGAGCCCTGTGGGAGGTAACTAGTCCAGCTTAGAGAAGACTCAGAGACGGGTGTCTCCAAGAAGACAAAACGGATAGATTGTCTGGTGTATCTTAATGTATTAAAAGCAGACTTAAACAACTGGGGGAGAATTTGAGAATAGATTAGTGATAAGGACATAAAAACTAAGCAGACAAATAAAAAAGATAGCTATTAACTCCAAGAAGTACAAAAGTTATAAAAGTAGTCATAGTATACTACACAGCTCAACTGTAAATAATAATTACAGAATTAGAAGAACATAAACACTGAACATGGAGCTAACCAAAATTAAGCTATGACTATTAAGGAGATGGGAAGTATACGTGGGGGAGTGACGCCAGGGTTTTGAAAGAGAGCAACATCCTCTTCCACACGTGCTGAGCAGTTAGTAGACGACTCTCAAACTGAAAAATTAAGAAGGTGCTGTATGTGCCTTGTGGTAGAAATACAGAGGTAAATACTAGAAGAAACCCACTAACAAGTTCCAAATGGTTGCTTCTAGAGATGGGAAATGGAGTGGAATGGTGAAAGGACTGCTGGTTTTCTCTACGAGTCTTATAGACCTATTTGACTCTTTAAACTACGTGCATGTATAATTTTGTTTTAAAAATCAAAAAATATAAATTAAAAACTACTACTACACTTAGCATGATAATTAACTTTTTTCTATTAATGAGGACTTAGAGAAAGTAATTGGGGGACTGAATCTAAAACTTCACTGCAAAGTCTGCATCTCTAAGGTATCTGCAGCGTCAAAGGAACTATCTTGTATTTTAAGTCCTGAGGTGAAGTACTCTTAACACCCTGGTACAAAGCTCTTTTCCACACACAATTTCACATTTTCTTTAGGATTTTACCTAAACTTTCTGTGCAACGTTTTCCTATGATATTATAAATTATCTGAAATAGCTGACAATATTATTCAACAACGTCAGTGGTGTATCACAATTGTTTTAGAAAAATGGTAAGAAAATGAGTTTCTCTGGAAAAGACTCTCAGCAAGGTTTAACCTCGCAGTCTAGCCTCCTCAGTCTCCACAAAGGCACACTTTAGTCTCAGGTTTTAAAGGCAAATGCTAAAGATCAACAATTCACTCTGACTCGAAGGGAAATGGACACCAAAGTAACAGAAACAGTTTCTTACCACCTGCTCCTTCCAAAATGCCCCGGACTACTGCCTGAACACCACTGGGTCTCATCAACCTTTCGGAGAGCAGCTGCCCACACAGACGCCGAAGCCAAGCTGGGGCCCGAGACCTAACTTGTGTCTTCACATCTGTGCAGGCCTAAAAAATAAAGGGAAAGGTCTGAATTGAATGGCAGTGAAATAGATAGGATATGTAGAAATTATTAAAAAATATATATATATACAGTGAGTCATATTAACAACTAACAGTATGCTACACAGACTTTAGAAGAACATTTTTTCAAAAAAAAAAAAAAGACCCTCTCCTTTACAAAACCTTCTTCAACATCACTTATAAGAGAAAATAGTGGGGCCGGCCCAGTGGCGCAGCGGCTTGGTGTGCACATTCTGCTCCGGCAGCCCGGGGTTCACCGGTTTGGATCCCAGGTGTGGACATGGCACCGCTTGGCAGGCCATGTTGTTGTAGGCGTCCCACATGTAAGGTAGAGTAAGATGGGCATGGATGTTAGCTCAGGGCCCACCTTCCTCAGCAAGAAGAGGAGGATTGGCAGCAGATGTTAGCTGAGGGTTAATCTTCCTCAAAAAAAATAAAGAAAAAGAAAATAGAAATACAGTAAAACTTCAAGTGAAATTTCAAACTCAGAAATAGACCAACACTTCAGTGAACAAGATATAGATTAGGAGAACACAAAGTTAATAAAACCGATCTCTGAATGCAGTCCTTCCAATCAAATCTCGCTTCTAAAGAAGAATCTATGAACATTACTCACCTCTAGGAGGACAGCTCACAACAGTGAGGGGGCACTCCAGCCCTGCCTCCAAGGTCTTAGCTACTCTCATTCTTTGGGACACGGCAGTTTCAAGAAGGGTTGGGTTCCTAAAGGGCTCCTTTTTGAGAGCTCTGTGGAGCCATCATTAACAACACAGACTTGGTGTCCCTTATTTTGGGCCTAGAATGTGAACTATGTTGCTGTCAATCATTGTATTTAAATATGTGAGCATAAAAATTAGTGACAGAAACGTTTTATCCTAACTGGCCCATCCTCTCTCTTTTATTTAAGGAGGATTAATAATTACCATTTATTGAGGGGGTTATGGTGTGCCAAGCACTGTGCTACGTACCTCCCACATAACCTCAAAAGGGAATTACAAGGAAGACACTGTTACTATTCCTATTTTATGGGTAAGGAAACTGAGGATGGAAAGGTTTACTAATTCATACAACTGCACGCGGGGGTTAAATGCCAGTACGCCTAATGCCAGAGCCTCTGCTTTTTACCACGTTCTCATGATTATAATGCATTTGGTTTAATCTGGCAAACTGTGGACTCATTAGAGAAGTGGAGTGTGACGCCAGAGGGGCCCAATGGGAACTACAGTAATATTCTGAGCATGAGATGAACATGACTTCAACGAGGAGGTATCTTTGTAGCCAGCTTCAGCTGGTCCTTGTTCCTGACCTACAGCCAATTCCTTTGACCCCTCGCACTTTACTCACCTGGATTCCTAACTAAAATTTAGGTACTAAAAACAAATAGATAATTCCATCTACAGCATCAAATCATTTCAGATAAGATAATTATTTTTAAGGAAAAAAAGAAACTATCTTATGCCTACTAGAATATATACTATCATGTTTTTCAAACAAAGCAGATAAGAATAGTCTCAATAATAGTTCTAATCTTAATTTCTTGACTTCAGATACTCCATTCAAAGAAAAAGATGTCCAAATATTTTTGACAAAAGAATGTATTGTCAAACAGCCAAATTTTAGTTAAAGAAAAAAAAAGATCCAGTTTCAGAATAAATAAAATATATTTTAAATAAAACTGCCATATCCTTGGGAAAAGTGTCCACCATTCCATTAAAAGAAAAATCTTTTTTTTGTGAGGAAGATTGGCCCTGAGCTAACATCTGTTGCTAATCTTCCTCTTTTTGCTTGAGGAAGACTGTCGCTGAGCTAGCATCTGTGCCAATCTTCCTCTATTTTATGTGGGATGCTGCCACAGCATGGCTTGACGAGTGGTGCTAGGTCCATGCCCAGGATCCAAACCTGCAAAGCCCTGACCACGGAAGCAGAGCGCACAAACTGAACCACTATACCACCAGGCTGGTCCACCAAAGAAAAATCTTTTAAAATCATCCTGAGCCAGCCCTGATGGCCTAGTGATTAAAGTTTGGTGCTCACCACTTTGACAGCCCAGGTTCACTTGCCAGTCTCGGAACCACACTACGCATCTGTCATTTGCCATGCTGTAGTAGCAGCTCACATAGAAGAACTAGAACCACTCACAACCAGGATATACAACCATATACTGGGGCTTTGGGGAGGGGAAAAAAGAGATTGGCAACAGATGTTAGCTCAGGGCAAATCCTTCCCTGCAAAAAAAGAAAAAAAAAAGGAGGTAGAATTAAAAAAAAAATTATCCTAAGGGTCAGAGTAACTTGGTTACTCTGCTAGCTTTAAAAATACTATTTAATGATCTAAACGATGAAATAAGATTCAACTAGATTATCAAATTTCCCAGGAGAAGACAGCACACCACACGTCATCATTAATGATTCACCCACAAGAGTCCCCAGGCCTGGAATACCTGAGGTGGTCCTCCCTGGAGGGTAAGTAATTCTCGGACTGCTAACGGTTGATATATTTGATTCAAGATGTCTCTCAAGGCCTCCCTGGACAGGGCTCTTTCCTCTTCGGTTAACACCTAAAAGAAACATGTACCTGGCTTTAGCAGAACATAAACCAGGCAGGCAATAGATGGTAATGTTTCACAATACTGTACAAAGACACTTGTAGGGGGAGAGGAAGGAAGGCTTCTTTTCCCTCTTGATTCCCTTCCACATGGAGGAAGCTATAATACTGAAACACTCCTGGTCCTCTTTCCATCCCCTCACTCACTTCTAGGCAGATCATCTTATTGACTCATCTCACTGCTGCGTTTGGAATAGACTTACTTATTGGCGAATTTTGGCAGGCACAGCTCAGCTCGTTCCTCTTCTATGTCTTGGGAGCAAGTGCACATTTGTTTCTGCTCTTCCTTGCTGTAGATTTTACAGAGGTATATCCCCTGCCATGGGGCAGAAGCCACTGTAGTTTTCCAGCACTACTTAAAACTGGGTGAGTAGTAAGTATGTCTAATTCTAGAATATACTTTTAGGAAGCCCATTCATCTCCATCTTTAAGCTATATCCTCCAACTTTGCATTTATGAGCAACAGAAATGATATTTTGACTTTTCATCTCTCTTACTCTGTTCACTGTCTTTTAATTCATTCAGAACTCGGGGAGCAAAGAGGGGTGCTATTTACTGGGCACTCTTAAGCCTCAAAGTACTGTCCCCCTGTGGTAACTCAGTAGAGCAGTCAAGATCCTGTCCATTACCGCTTAGCAAACTGAGGTACAAGTGCTGTCTAGAGCAGCAGCTATTGCTGGAAACTGTCCAGCTTCAAAATGTACACTCTTTGTGTTTCCCCTTCTGTCAACTTCTTCACCTGCCTTCCCACCTCGTCCTTTCTGTGTGTTTCCCTTTTCTTTTCTCTCTCCTACCTGAGACCCCTGGGGAACTGCTTAAACCCAGTAATAGTAATAAGACCTGTCAATTCAGACCCCCAACCCCCCATCTCAGGAAGTGCAGGCAGCAGATACTGACAGAACTGTCAAGATTCACACTCTGTCATACAGAGCACAGTGCTCTGCTCCACATGACACAAATGCACCAGGGGAGCTCATAATTTCGTGTCACTGCTCAGATAGTGTCTTTTAAGCAAATGTTTGTGAACACAGGTAAGAGAGAGATTAGAAAAGACGAACCAACAGAAAAGGAACAAGTTGGAAGGTGACACAGCAGGTGACAGAGAAATGAGGCAGGTGGGCATTATGAAGTCTGGCTGCAATGGCTAAGGAATTACCCTGCATATGAGCTGCACGGACCCTTGATATGTTTATATCTTAACAGCTTCCTGTGGTGAGGCTCCTATGCTGATGCTGGTGGTCCTCTTGTGGGGGAGTAGTGGTCCCTGCTATGTCATACTTGTGAATCTTGTCTCCCAATTAATGTGTGAGCTGTTTGAGAAAAGGACTATGCCTTATGCTTCTGTAACCTCCACGGCACCTTTATAGTCCAGGTACTCAAATCCTTACTGCTTGAGCGTCAGCAAAACTCAGGCACATACCCCTAACCTACTAATAACAACGAACAGTGACTGAATCACGCCCTGCACCAGGTGCCTTACTGACTTATCTCATTTAATCCTCCCAAGAACTTAATGAAGGAGGGATGACTACTTCAATACTAACATTAGTAGTAATTACTTTTGGATGAGCACTACTGGGGATTGAGATAGGCACTTTAATACATTATCCCTTATCCTCACAACCACCTTCCAAGGCAGGTATTATTATACAAATTTTAAAAAAGAGGAAACAGAGGCTCAAAGAAATAGCCTGCAATAGCTGTTTCACAAAATGACAAGAAGGGACAGGTGAAATGGACTTTCCAGGTGTGCAAAGGACTAGCATCTAATAAATGAAAGCTCCAACCCCCTAAAAAGATTCATTTATCCACTGGATATGCTTTGGTATTCAATAGGAATTCTAGATCTTTCCATCAGCCCTTTTCCAAAGAACTCAGAGTTAGTTGTCTTTTACAACAACCACACACAAATATATACAAATATATTCTCTCTCTCCCTCAGTGTATGTTTACCTCTTCCTCAGGTTTTAGTGGTTTTCTCTTGGTCGGGCAGAATCCCAGTTGGCACAAGCCTGCCGCAATATCCCCAAAATGGCGGCAGAAAATCAAGCTTCCCAGAGATGCGTGCTGAGCAACATTTAGGAGGACCCTGCAGCTGGTGTACAGTCTCCGGGTTGCATCCGGGGCAGCATCAAGACACACCACGTCTTGAACAACGGCCCCAAATTCAGTCCTATATCTCAAAGGGACTCCAACACCAGGCATGAGATAAGGGCAGACACCCAAGGTGACTACAAACTGCAAGACTGACTGCACAGTCTTCTGCTGTGAGATACTAAGTGTATCCGGACTCAGTGCAGGAGCAGCTTCTGGAGTCCTAGGGTTGGATTTGCCCGGATTGAAATCAGCCGCAAGGTGGATCATGGTTTCCTTCAAGCACAACAGCCACAGCAAGATTTGAGAGGTAAAACTCCAGGTGACATCCACAGAGTTTTGTGGCCATTCTGCCTTATTAGCAATTTCATCCCTCAGGAGTTTCAATGTCTTCCAGTGAGGATCCTTCAGCAATTTGTCCTCCACAGCAGACAGGTTAGATTTTAAAGTAGCCAACAAGACGTCATGTTTTGTGATCTGCAGTGAACTTGAGCCTGATCCTTTGGAAGGAAATAGAGATTATATACATGGAAATCAAATCATACTTCCCTCTGTGTGGAATGCCTTGCCCACTCCAGTTCATCCCCTGAGGCCTGGCTCAGATGTCCTTGCCTCTGGAAATCCTCCCCAATTATGCCACCCCAGCCTAGGCAGAATTCAAGACCACACTTCCTGCCTTCCCACAGCACTTTGGATATAGTTAGAATAGTGTACCTAACACGTTATACTTCATCTAATTTGTTCTATTCCCCTTATGTTCTGAGGGCAGAGGCCATGTCTTAGTCATCTTACTGGGCTTAAACTGTAGCCAGAACAGAAATTTTAAAAGTTGAACATTTACCACAGAAGATTCTTTCAGTCAAACTGTTCTAGGTGCCAGGGATAAAGCACTGAACAAAACAAAGTAACCAAGTCCTTCCCTCGTGGGATTTACATTCTAGTGAGGCAAATCACAAAATATAGCTATAGGGTTCAAAGGGATTAATTTAATCACATCCCTCCAAAATATCTATTCTCAATTTTTCCCCAAATTTTCCTAAAATGGTCTTTACTGCCCTCTACTGGTGAAGGAGCTCTTTTTTTTTTTTTGAGGAAGATTAGACCTGAGCTAACATCTGATGCCAATCCTCCTCTTTTTGCTGAGGAAGACTGGCCCCGAGCTAACATCCATGCCCATCTTCCTCCACTTTATATGTAGGACGCCTGCCACAGCATGGCTTGCCAAGTGGTGCCATGTCTGCACCCGGGATCTGAACCGGCGAACCCCAGGCGGCCAAAGCGGAATGTGCGAAATTAACTGCTGCGCCACCGGGCTGGCCCCATGAAGGAGCTCTTATACACTCTCAGCAGTTGACATCAATGAGGACTCCTTCCTTGAAACACTCTCCTCTCTTGGCTTCTGGGACACCACTCTTTCCTGGTCTTCCTCCTACCTCAAAGGCCATCTCTTCAAGGTCTCCTCTGCTGGCTCCTTTTCCTCTACCAGATATCGAAACGCTCTAGGGCTTGTCCTGAACTCTGCATTCTCTTCCTTGATAATCTTATCCTAGCCCAGGTCTTTAAAAACCACCTAGAAGCTAACAACTCCCAAATTTATATCTCCAGCCCATGTCTACCCTCTAAGTTTCAGAGACACACTTCCAACTGCTACATGAAATCTCCACTTGGATGCTTCTGAGGCATCTCAAATTCAACATATTCATAATGGAATTCTTGATTCTCACCAATACCTCCTGCCCCCTGCTGCAATCCAACCTGGTCACTAACTGGTAACTAATTCTTTTCCTTATCTCCCTATCTAATCCATCACCAAGCCTTGTCTGTGCTGCTTACAAAATGGTTCTCAAATTCATCCATTTTTCGCCATCTACCCACTGCAATCTTTGTCCAAGTCATGATCATCTTTAAACTGAACTATGACAACAGCCTCTTAACTGTTTTCCCTGGTTACACTCCTCCTCTCCCAAAAATCTACATTACGCACACCAGAAAAGGAGACCCTCTCAAGTCTTCAAATAGATTTCTTTTGGTGAAAGTGTGCACACACATTCCTGATATATACATGGCTAAGAGTGGAAATGCTGAGTCATAAGTGCCTCGAAGTCTCAATTTATGTATTATCTGCTCAGAGTGGCCCTTCTTGACAAATCTAAAAGCCATCCCCCACACTAGTAACTCTGTGATAGCATCTAGTATCTCTTCTTCATAATACTTAGCACAATCAATAATTATTTTATTTGTGTTTATTTTCTTTCTTCTCCCCTAGAGTTTAAACTTAATGAAGATTGGCACCATGTCTCTCTTGTAATGCTTTGCAAAGTATACAAAGTAAACACCAAATGAGTTTTTGTTAGTTGATTGTGTAAAAGAATGAATTAATAAAGATCTCCTTAAAACTCCTAGAAGAGGGGCCAGCCCTGTGGCGCAGCAGTTAAGTGCACACGTTCCGCTTTGGCGGCCCAGGGTTCACCAGTTCAGATCCTGGGTGCAGACCTACGCAACACTTGGCAGACCATGCTGTGGCAGGCATCCTACATATAAAGTAGAGGAAGATGGGCATGGATGTTAGCTCAGGGCCAGTCTTCCTCAGCAAAAAGAGGAGGATTGGCAGCAGTTAGCTCAGGGCTAATCTTCCTCAAAAAAAAAAACAACAAGAAACAACTCCTATAAGAAAAACCTTCCCACAGATAAAAACTATCAACTCTGGACAAAATGTAAAAAGCAACTACCTGAAGACATCTGAAGGTGATAAAAGTGAGCAAAAACTGGGAAATGACTGGCATTCGTCAACAGCTAAACACCAGAGATAAAGGGAAAATCTTGAAAGCAGCCAGAAAAATATGACAGTTTACATACAGGGGACCGATGCTATGAATGACTGCGAACTTATCATCACAAATAATGAATCCCAAAAGACAGTAGAAAAACTTCTTTAAAGTGGTAACCAGAAAAAAACATCAAAAAACTGCCACCTCAGAATTCTATATCCAGTAAAAATAATCTTCAAAAATGAAAGTAAAATGAAGACATTTTCAGATCGATGAAAACTAAAACAATTGACTGCCAGCAGATCTGCACTACTAAGAAATGCTAAAGGAAGTTCTTCAAGCTGAAGGAAAATAATACCAGATGGAAACTTGGATCTTCAGGAATGAAGAGCACTGGAAATGGTAAAATACATGGGTAAATATAAAAGACTAATTTTTTCCTCTTAATTTCCTTAAATACATATAAGTGGCTAAAGCGAAATTTATAAAATTGTATTATGAGATTTATAACTTTTATAGATAAAGTAAATATGAAAACTACAGCATAAGGTCTAAGCGGGGGGGGGGGGGGGGGGGGGGGGGGGGCTGTAAAAGGACCCTTACAGTTGCAAAGTTCTTCCACGTTATGTGAGGTAGTACAATATTCATCCTAAAGATCGTGAAAAATTAAGGATGCATATTGTAATTCCAGGATGACTACTAAAAATATAATGCAAAAAGAAAGGTTATGGTTATAAAACCATAATAAAATGTTGAAAATATAAATGAATACAAGCAGCAACAGACTTCAAAACTAAAGTTAATACATTTTCTAAGAAACAAATTAGAAAGGATCAAAATATAATTGATGATAACTTAAAGGATATTCAACAGTGCATTATTTATAATAGTGTAAATTTAAAACTCCATGTCCAATAACAGGGGATTGGTTGAGTAAATTATGGTCTACCTGTATCTAACATACTATATGTATGTATAATATTTATTTTGTTTATTATTTATTGTCTCTCCACCAACTAGACCAAAAGCTCCAGGCCAGCCCAATGGCGGAGGGGTTAAGTCTGCATGTTCCACCTTGGCGGCCCAGGGTTCACAGGTTCGGATCCCGGGTGCAGACCTACCCACCGCTTGTCAAGCCATGCTGTGGCAGGTGTCCCACATATAAAGTAGAGGAAGATGGGCACGGATGTTAGCTCAGGGCCAGTTTTCCTCAGCAAAAAGAAGAGGATTGGCGACAGATGTTAGCTCAGGGCTAACCTTCCTCAAAAAAAAAAAACCATAAACTAAAACCTCCTTGAGGACAAAGATGTTGCTCTGTTTTGTTCACTACTGTATATTCCCTTTGCCTGGAACAAGACCTGTCTGACATGTAATAGCTGTTCAAAATAAGTAGTTGTTGAATGAATGAATAATGGAATACTTGCAGCCATTAAATTATGTTGAATATTATTTAATTACATATTCATTAAATATATTCTACAGTGAACAAAGAGTATGAAACACTATATGAGCAAAGACATGAACAGTGTACAGAAAAAGAAATGTAAATGATGTTTAAACCTAAAAATATGATCAACCCTTCTCATAAGATAAAAGTAAATTAAACTATACTGAAATAGCACTTCCCATCTATCAACTGGGTAAAACCCCAAAGTTTTATAACACATTATATGGCAAGGTTTTGGGGAAACACACACTCTCATACATTGCTGGTAAGAACTAAAATGATAGTTCCCTAAGGAGAGAAATTTGGGAATATCTAGCAAAATTACATAGGCATTTAACCTTTGCCCCAGAAATCTTTTAGGGATCTATCCTATAGATAGATACACAGGCAAAAAAGCAAAGCGCCATACACATAAGACTATTCACTGTGGTGCTTCTTATATTAACGAAGGACTTGAAATAACCCAAATTCCATTTATAAGAGAACTGATTGAATAAACAATGGTATACCCATATAATGAAATACTTGTAAAAGGGAAAGAGGAAGATTTCTATGTACCACTAAGTAGTGATCTCTAAGACATATTAAATTTAAAAAGGTGTAGGGTCTGGCCCCGTGGTTGAGTGGTTAAGTTCGTGCACTCTGCTGCAGGTGGCCCAGTGTTTCGTTGGTTCGAATCCTGGGCACGGACATGGCACTGCTCATCAAACCACGCTGAGGCAGCGTCCCACATGCCACAACTAGAAGGACCCACAATGAAGAATATACAACTATGTACTGGGGGGCTTTGGGGAGAAAAAGGAAAAAATAAAATCTTTAAAAAAAAAAAAGAAAAGTCAAAATAATTCCTAAAAATCAAAAACAAACAAATGAACCTAATAATTCTATACTCTGTGTCCAAGGTGGCAAAACTAAATTCTGCAGGTCAAATCTGGCCCACTGCTTATTTCCATAAATAAAGTTTCATTGGAACACAGTCATGTCTACTTATCTCCATATTATCTATGGCTGCTTTCCAGCTACAATGGCAGATGCCAGTAGTTGCGACAGAGACTGTGGGTCACAGACCCCAAAATATTTACCATCAGCCCTTTCACAGAAAAAGCTTGCAGTCTCCTGCTCTATATAAAGTTAGCAGCATAACCACACAGATAATTATTTCAAGTGACTTGAAATATAGAACTTCGACTGCACGTCCTGAGGACAAAAAAAACAAACAAAAATCCCTTAAACAGTAGGTTTGTTGATGGTGGTGACGTAGGATTTGTTATTTAAAAATATTATATTCATGTATGAGTATGTATGAATGTGTATTTATATATTTATATGTATGCGTGTATGTGTATATATATGAAATAAGTACATAATTACATTAGGAACCAAGATTTTCAGATAAAAGAAATACAAAGTTAGTATAGAAGAACTGCCAGGTGGACAAATATGTGATAAAGAATCTAGGTCATGGTATATTGGTTTTCACCGTAAAACTCCTTCAACTTTTCCATAAGCTTGAAAATTTTCATAATAAAATGTTAGGAAAAATTTGAACTCCATAATATTTCATGTTAACTGGGAACATCAGTAAGAACTCTGGATTCACTCTTTGTTTTTTGAAAATCCACAAATGTCCTAGCTCTAATCATTGAAAGTGTGGAAGCAATAACACCTCAGCAGCAATTAATATCCTCAGTGTCCATATTGTGGCCTCTAAATACCACTTTTCCTCAAAGAGAGTTGTTTTCAACAACGTGGCAAGAAATGTGTAGGAGGAGCCTGAGACATCATGTCGTGCCTGAAAGCAAGGAAGTTATCAAAGACTATTAGTGTCACATCAAAGGGTCCAAGAGCCAGCATGAAGTGGCTCCCAAGGCCACAAATGGGACAACTTGAGTATCAAGAATAATGAATACAGGGGCTGGCCCTGTGGCCGAGTGGTTAAGTTCACACGCTCCGCTTTGGCGGCCCAGGGTTTCACCGGTTCGGATCCTGGGTGCAGACATGGCACCACTCATCAGGCCATGCTGAGGCAGCATCCCACATGCCACAACTAGAAGGACCCACAACTAAAATATACAACTACGTACCAGGGGCTTTGGGGAGAAAATGGAAAAATTAAATCTCAAAAAAAAAAAAAAAAAAAGAATAATGAGTACAGGGGGCCGGCCCTGTGGCCGAGTGGTTGAGTTCTCATACTCTGCTTTGGCAGTCCAGGGTTTCACTGGTTCAGATCCTAGGCGCAGACATGGCACCGCTCATCAACTCATGCTGAGGCGGCGTCCCACATGCCACAACTAGAAGGATCTATAACTAAAAATATACAACTATGTACCAGGTGGCTCTGGGGAGAAAAAGGAAAAATAAAATCTTAAAAAGAAAGGAATGAGTACAATAATTGAAATCTGTCACATATACAAAAAAAAAATCTTAGTTCATAATAAAACAAAAAGAAATCACTAAATTGGCTACCTTTGGAAATTGCTAAAACACCAAGTTATTATTCTGAAAATCTGTCAATAAAGGAACAATATGAACCCAACTGTATTAAAATATATGCATGTATATGTGTATATACACACACACACACAGAAAAGGGTCTGAAAGTGACACTTCAAAGTATTAACAGTGACAGTCTCCGGGTGGTGGGGTTTTGAGTGATTTTTCTTTTTTGCTTAACTATATTTAAATTTTTTTCCTACAGTGAATATGTATTGTTTCTGTACTAAAAATGTTATTTTAAGGTTATAAAACAGTAGGTAGTATATGAGACCATTTTTGTCAAGAAGAAAAATAATATTTCCCAAAATGTAATCTCTGGATAGTGAGATTAAGATTATTTTAGTTTTCTTCTTTTAGTTTCTCCATATTTTTTAAAGCTTTACTATAAGGAACATTACTTCTAGTAAAATAAAAAGGAATAATAATATTGTTCTGTAAAAATAATGAGAATCAGAAGAGTAAGAATTTTCCAGTACTTCTCTAGGACTGTCCAGGGCAAGTGTTCTGACCCACTGGCATGAATATCTGGTTCCTTTGGCTACTATATACCTAAAAAGGGAATGAGTGCTCTTATAGCCTGTTGCCACTAACCACTGAGATCCCTAAACAACCTCTTAAGTGACTTTCTGTGACTTCCTAAGATCTTTGAAACCAAACATGGGACACAAAGAATGAGATTTAAAACAAAAACTATTAGCTAAATTTTTCAAGAGCCCCTTAATAAAGCAGACTTCTCTGCCCTCTACTGGTGATAAAAATAAAATCTACTTGAAAATAAATAAAGGTGTTTCCTTAAAGCAGTTCTCAAGGTGTGATACAGGGACTCAGGTTTCAAGGATTTTCCCAAGATTCTCTCAGGGAATCTGCAAGGTCAAAGCTACGTTCACATTAATACTAACACATTATTTGCCTTTTACACTCTCTTTCTCTTATGAGTGTACCAAGTATGAAAGTTCATTGAGTTCAACTAACCTTTAAGAAATTACCTCTTGTTGAGTTTTAGTCCAGAATAAAAGAATATAGACAATTATCTCAAAGCGATTGAATTCTCCTCCCTTTTTCAACTACATATCTACTTGAGTCTAGATTTTCTTCATCTATTTCAATCTAAACAACCTGTCATGACAGATTGAATGGAGACACAAATATGAAAATTCAGTGGTCTTCTTATAAGCCAGAATTAAATAAATTTGCAAAAATGTGAAACAATGCCGCTCTTCCCACTGTTCCTTTATTTTGCAAAATAAATTTTTCATTAAGAATGTCACTATGTTAAGACGTAATGGATTTACTATTGTTATTTTTAAATAAATTCAAAAGGTTTCTCTTAAGGACTTAATTTCTAATATAGTAAATATTGATATACATAACCCACATAAAAGCTCTTTTAAGTCTGCAAACATTTTTAAGAGTGTAAAAGTGCTGAAACCAAATAGTTTGAGATCTGCTGCCTTAAAACAGTGTTTTCCGGGGGCTGGCCTGGTGGCTCAGCGGCTAAGTTCGCACATTCCGCTTCTCGGCGGCCCGGGGTTCACTGGTTCGGAATCCCGGGTGTGGACATGGCACCACTTGGCAAGCCATGCTGTGGTAGATGTCCCATGTATATAGTAGAGGAAGATGGGCATGGATGTTAGCTCAGGGCCAGTCTTCCTCAGCACAAAGAGGAGGATTGGCAGTAATTAGCTCAGGGCTACTCTTCCTCAAAAAAAACAAAACAAAACAATATTTTCCAAATTTCAATCAAATAGTGCTTCCACAATTTTTGCCATTTACCTGAGTACCAGCTGTGTTATTTGTTTTATTCATTTAATTATTTCTTCAAATTAAACCATTTTTTAAAACTTAAATTAGTAATAGCTAATACATTGTTCTAAGTGCTTTACGTCTTTAACTCAATCCTCACGACAACTCTGTGAGATAGGGATTATTACACTATTATTCTTATTTCCAGATGAGGAGACTAAGGTTCAGCTATTTGCCCCAGGGCAATATTCATCTCAGGCAGTCTGGCTCCAGAGCCCACTCTCTCGTCACTACACTACACTATTCAGCCTCAAATGTTTACACACCACCTACAGCCGTCCCTATCACACTTGGGGAAATGCTGCCCTCACGAACAGCATTGTCTGTTCTTCGCATTCACCAATTTCAGTGCCTATGCTTTGTGACATTTAAAAGCAGATGTCACAATCTGAGTGGTACTTTTTATTAAGTTCAAAGTGCAAAGCAATATGGCACGCGAGAATAAGTGTGACACAGGCGCATTACTTGCAAACGATCAGAATTTGCAGCCCCTTCTCCCCGATGTAATTCAAATTTAATGACAGAGTTCAGTGAATCTATATTTAGTATGGAAAGTTACTTTTTAGGAAAGCTATTGCTGAGATGGCCTCCATTTTTCACAAACAAAAGTTACCTAAAATTGACAAACCCCTTTCAAATTCTTCTTCCATGATTCCTAACAAGGGAGGTGGAGATATCATTATTTGCCCTGTGACTGAGAACAGAAATGGAAGACAGGAGAAGAGAAAATGCTTAATGCAGCACAACTGTCGATGGCTCCAAAGTGAAAGATTGTTGGTATCTTCCTTCCCTTCTATTTAATTTCCACCTAGACTCAATTCCTCTTCCTCCTGCGGCCTTCCACAGCCCCACCCCTGGATAACTCCTTCTCTATCCAGTTGATATCTGTACCATCCATTCATCGCGAGTGTTATCCTGCCATGCTGAATATCTTTTGGTCTAAATGTATGGTACCATCTCCCCAAACGAACAAGACGCTTCAGAGCACCAGTGGTTATATATTTTTGTATCTCCCATAGCACTGAGGATAAAATACTATACACAGTCGACTCTCAGTAAGGGGAGCCAATCTAAAGACAGATCAAAAAAAGTTTAAGCTGGAGGTAATTTTAACCAATACTTTCATCCTGTCTCCTCAATAGCCTCTGTCCATCAGGGACATCTGAAGATTCATTATGCATGGGTACTTTTTAATCTCCTCAGCAGCTATGATAAAACAGCAGGCAGATTCACACAATATAGAATAGACTACGTGTGCAAAATATGATCATTTTACCACATTACTTACTCTTTTTAAATTCGTATGCTTGTTAAATGACTACATTTATGTAACTCCACGACATAACTCTTCAAGATTTAGAGAGGGTCTTCTATAAATGAGGTATATGTGCTTTGTGATAGAGGATTACTTCCAGACTTTTTGCTTATTTAGCATTGTTCTCAGTCACGTTCTAGACAGCTGCAGTTGCCAGACAAGCGACCTCTCAATTAGCAAGTTAGAACTGTATTTTGCAGTTTAATTCTTCACTGGGAACATACAGTATCGTTACCAAACTATAGGGAAAGGCACCTGAGCTCAAATTCTGGCTCTGCCACTTATTAGATTGACATGGGGCATTTTCCACTGTACTTGGTTCCAATGCCTTGGTTCCTTCATCCGTAAAATGGAATACAAGTAATATCTATCTCGTGGGATTGTCGGGAGAATGAAACGATATATACGTAAACAGCATACTATAGGGACCGATACTTCGTAGGCACTCGATTACTGTTGTTAATAACTTCTTTCACTTCCCCCGGTACGGTACAATAGTCGCAGGAGTTTTTGCAGTTTAGGGGTTATCTCAAAATTTGAGACTTGGAACATCACCTCACGGCCCTTCACGTACCTTACTTCGCTCACGCTACAAACCCCGTTCTCCACAACACACACTCTCATTATAAGCGTAGCCCTATTTCTTGCGTCCGTTCTCAAAGCTCCAGATAACAGCAGAGGCTCCATACTGAATAATCTGCCTTGGTCTGAGAAGGGGGTTCTGCAGACCTCGGTTCTAGGTCCGTGTTCCGCCCCTAATCTGACCACACGATCTTGGGCACGTGACTATTCCCTTCAGTGAGCCTTGGGTGTCCTCGGCTGTTCAAGGAGAGGGCCAGGCTAACCCACTCCCAAGGTCCCTTCAGACTCTAAATTGGGAAGCTCTCGTCCTCACTACAAAAGATTAAAAGTGATTGTAAATCCCTAAACACGCTCCCTAAACCCAGCTTAAACGTCACTGCTTCCTTTTTCTGGACTCCTTGGCATTTTGTACCAACCTCCAGGGTCCCCTTTGGCCCCCGCGCCTTCAAGAGGCTGGCCCTCACTTTCCACGTCAGGAGCGCCCGGCTCTCGGAAGCTGTTTCCGCATCCCCGCCTCCGAGGGCTGCAGTGAGGACTGGGGGAAACCAGGTCCCCAGGCGCTTAACACGGCGCCCGGCACAAGGTAAGCGCTCAAGACACGTCGGTTAGGATCAGTATTCAACGCATCCCATCCCTCCTTGAGCCTCGGTTTCCTCAAGGGACTGACAATGCCCAAAGCCCCCAGAGCCGGGGCGGGGCGGCCTGAGGGCGGGGGTCCCGGGAGGGCCTGAGGGGCGCACGCTGTGGGCGGCAGGGCGGCCCAGCAAGACTGGCGGCCCTGAGAATCCCGGGAGCGGCCCGGCGCCCATATCCGTCCTCTCACCTCCCGGGCTCAGCAGCAGCTTCAGCGCTTCCAAAATCCGCTCCAGACAGCATGTTTCCAGAGCCCCGCTGCCGGTGGCCTGTCGGGGGTCCGCCATGACGGGAGTGGAACGCGCCACTTGCGACCTGCTCAGGCGCCTGAGCGGACCGGCACCGCCGCCATGTTGAGGGTGGCAGGAGGTGCTGTGGGCGGGGCCTGAGGCGGGGGCGGGGCCAACTCGGTCGGGAACGCCCCCTGTACAAATAAGTTCTCAGGCCTGCTTCACTCTTCTGGAAAGAAGCAACATGCTAACAGAACCTGCGTACACGCACAATTTCGGGAACTCAGTATGATCAACTGATATATAAAGGAGGAGGTGGGGCCAGCCGGGGCGAGTGGTTAAGTTCGTGCCCTCTGCTTCAGCAGCCGAGGGTTTCGCGGGTTGGAATCCTGGGTGCGGACATGGCACCACTCGCGGTGCCATGCTGAGGCGGCGTCCCACATGCCACAACTGGAAGGACCCACGACTAAAAATATACAACTATGTACCAGAGGCCTTTGGGGAGAAAATGGAAAATTTTGAAAATCTAAAAAAAAAGGAGGAAGAGAGAAGTAGTTTATCATGAAATAAAAGTATTTCAGTATGAAAATATTAGGGTACGGAAACGCTAAAAGACAGTGAAGTAAACAGATGCTGCATCTGCTTATAGTAAAGTTTAGATATGTAAAACTAAATATGCAACTGAATATTGTTGAATTTCTTTATTAGTGATATTTAAAAGTAAGTACGAAACACACACATCCATTGTGAATACAACTACTACAAATGTTGATATTGGTGATATAATTTTTGAAATGGACTTAGTGAACTTCCCAGTAAAAATTCTATCTTTGCTCTATTTACATGCATTCCTGGAAAATTAAGTGTATATTAAAATCATGCCCGCACCCCTACCCCTCAAATTGTGTTAATATGTAAAACACAGTGGGTTTGAGATTCAGATCATCACAGCAGGTTTTCACCTGCCTGAATCCTGGTGAGACATTTTAAAAGTCATGTTGTCTGAAAGTCATGCTGCAAACCTAGAACAATGCTTCTGAGGGCAAGACCTTTCACATGCCTGCCTCTCACATCATTGTCACAACCACCCCCACCACCCACTTTGCCAAAGTGCTCCCTAAGAGGCTGTCCTGCTTCTCCCCAAGACCCCCCAGCTAGCCTGAGTTCATGACTGATGACTGCCCTTCAGCATTTAGCTGCTGGAAGTCTTGGGGAGCAGGATTTGCTCCAAGCCCATGCCACCGGGGAAAGAAGCTATTCATTTAACTCTTTCTCAGTCAGTCAGGCCCTCTCCTGACCACTCCCAGGTCTCTGGGCTCCAGCCCAAATCCATCAACCATTTCCTGCTCTCTAAACTAAGAATTTAACAGAACCATTTTTCAGAAGCCTATCTTGAGGAGTTTAAGTGATACTGCTCTCAAGTATTTAGCAACATCTGCCACAGAAGGAATGCTTAATAAATTGTTCCTGTATCTTTCTCTCCATCTCTTCCTCAAATAAAATCCTGCCAAAACGTCTTTAAATTGGAGAAACATTTTTGGAGGGGCAATAAATGACCTACAAAATTACCATAACACTCTTCTCATTGTGCATATCCCATTCCAGGCTTTGCCAGTAGACAGTTTTTCTTCAGTTATGTGTGTGGACCAAAGTCCATTTGGGGGAAAAAAAATTTTAAGGTCATTTCGAGATCTCAAACATTTAGTGAAATGGGTATAAAGCTTTGTGTGGGAAAGCCCCATCCCTAAAATTTGTGGGGATTGGGACAAAAATACAAGTGGAGGCTCTCAGACCATATGTTTAAATATTTTAAAGTATAAATCAAACTAATAGACTGTTAAATATTTTTTTCTTTTTTCTTTTTTTCCTTTTTCTCCCTAAAGCCCCCTGATACATAGTTGTATATTTTTAGTTGTGGGTCCTTCTAGTTGTGGCATGTGGGATGCCACCTCAGCATGGCTTGATGAGCGGAACGTGCAAACTTAACTGCTGCGCCACGGGGCCGGCCCCATCATTTATTTTAAATGAAAGTTTTTCTCTTTGTTTTACCACTTCCCTTAGCATCAATCAGATCCTTCTCAGAGAGGAAAAATTTTCCCTCCACCCTCTTGTATTCTGAATTGGAGGCATGTGAATTAAACTGACAAAAGACAGATTAGCAAGAGAAAAGACAGATTTTTATTTGCTCCAAGAGAATTCCCAGAAGAATGTGTCTCAAAGAGGTGACTTGAATTTGGGGTTTATATGCCATCTTAATAGGATCAGGGGAGAGGGAGAAAGGGCACTTACAGGAAAATAAGTGATTCAGGAAAGATTAATGAACCTTTGGGAGAATAGATGGGAGAGATGATAGTATTGTGACAATATCCATTTAGATGATTTTTTTTTCAATTTTACTTATTTTCCCTCCCCCAAACCCCAGTATATAGTTGTATATTCTAGTTGTAGGTCCTTCTGGTTCTTCTATATGAGCCATGGCCACAGCATGGCTACTGAGGGATGAGTGATGTGGTTCTGTGCCTGGGAACTAGGACTGGGCCGCTGAAGTGGAGCGTGCTGAACTCTAACCACTAGGCCATCAGAGTTGGCTGAGTTTAGGTGATTTCTTATCTCAGTGGTGCCAACTTCTAGTCTCAGCTGATAGGAGTCAATCCTCCCTGGTTTAAAACTCTTGAGGAAGGGGTTTATGACTTGAATGCTTTTGGGAGGCTCTGCCTCTAGGCAGATGAGGGAAGTCCAGAAAAAGAACCTCTTCACGGTGGTATATTCTGGATCCTTTCATCCTGATTTATTTCAACTCCCAGGGGCTCTCACTATCCATGGTCCCCTCCCCAGACTTGTTCATCATCCTGGCAAACAGATACACCTTCACAGAACACCACTTGGGATCACATTCTGCTCAAAACACTTCAGTAGTTCTATCTGACCCACTAAATCCAGTCCAAAATGGAATGCTTGGCCTTTTCTCTCCTAAAAACCTGCTTTTGCTTAAATGATTCTCTCCACCCAAAACTCCCTTGCTGTGCCCCTTACTCAATAACGAAAGTAAAGGCTAACATTTAACAGAGCACTATCATGAGCTGGGCATTCTTCCAAATGCTTTATCCATGTCAACTCAGCTAGTGCTCACAACCCTATGAAGTGGGTACAGTTGTCCTCCTTTTGGAGGTAAAGAAGCTGAAGTAGAGATAGCTTAAGTAACTTGTCTAAGCTCACAGCTGGAAAGGACAGAGCCAGGATTTGAACTCAGGCAGTGCGGCTTCAACATCTTGGGGTCTTACCTACATGCTGCCTCGTCAGTACCTACAGAACCAGCGAGAAAGAGGCACTGTTCTCCAGGCCTCCCATCAGCCAGGATCCTGGCTGGCTGCAGCCACCTTCTCTGTAGCCCTTTTCAGAAGTCACATTTCCCTGCTGGCACAGCCTTCTGCACATGGTAGGTACTCTATAAACAGTTTCATTTCATTCTTTATAGAACAATTTTGTCTTCATTATATTTTTTCCTTTTTCTATTGTGGTAAAATACGTCTAACATAAAATTTACCATTTTTAAGTGTATAATTCAGTGGCATTAAGTATAATTCAGTGGCATTAAGAACCATTACCAGTTCTTTTTCACCGCCTCAAACTGAAACTCTGTACCCATTAAACAATAACTCCTCATTCCTCTCTCCTCAGCTCCTGGCAATCTCTTTCTGTCTCTATGAATTTGACTATTCTAGGTATCACATTTAAACAGAATCATATTTGTTATTTTGTGTTTGGCTTAGTTGACTTAACATCATATTTTCAAGGTTTACCCATGTTGTAGCAGGTGTTACAACTTCTCTCATTTTTCAAGGCTGAATGATATTCCGTGGCATGTATCAACCACATTTTATTTATCTACTCATTCATTGATGGACATTGGGTTGTTTCCATCTCTTGGCTACTATGAATAATGCTGCAATGAACACGGGTGTACTGATATCTGAGTCCTACTTTCAATTCTTTTGTGTTTATACCCAGAAGTGGAATTGATGGGTCATATGGTAATTCTATGTTCAGCTCATTTAAGAACTCAGTTTTCTACAGAGGTTGCACCATTTTATATTCCCACCAGCAATACACAAGGGTTCCAACTTCTTCACATCCTTGCCAACATGTTTTTTTTTCTAATAGCCATCCTACATGTGAAGTGGTATCTCATTGTGGTTTTGATTTGCATTTCCCTAGTGATGTTGAAGTCTTTTATAGTGCTTATTAGCCATTTGTATATCTTCTTTGAAGAAACATCTATTCAAATCCTTTGCCAATTTTTGAACTGAATTGTTTTTTTGCTAAGTTTTTAAAATATATTCTGGATAGTAGTACCTTATTAGATATGATTTGCAAATATTTTCTTCCATTCTGTGGGTAACCTTTTTACTCTGTTGATGGTGTCCTGTGATGCACAAAAGTTTTTAATTTTAATGAAGTCCAATTTATGTTTTTTGTTACCTGTGCTTTTGGTCATATCAAGAAATCATTGCCAAATCCAATGTCATGAAGCTTTCCCCTTGTTTTCTTCTGAGAGTTTTACAGTTTTAACCCTTACATTTAAGTCTTTGATCCATTTTGAGTTAACTTTTGTAGGTGGTGTTAGGTAAGGATCCAAATTCATTCTTTTGCATGTGGACACCCAAAATTTTCCCAGCACCATATGTTGAAAACACTGTCCATTCCCCATAGAATGGTCTCAGCAGCCTGTAGAATATCATTTGACCATATATGTGAGGGTTCATTTTTGGCTTATTTCTACTCAGCTTTTTATTTTGAAATATTTTAAACCTAAAGAAAAAATGAAAGAGCAGCACATGAACACTTATATACAAGATTCAATCATTGTGAACATTTTCCACATTTGCTTTTGTGCTACCTCTCGATACATGCTTTTTTGTTAATTTCCAGACATCATAACACTTTATCCCTAAATTCTTCATTATTTATCTCCTAGAAGTAAGGGTTTTCCTAGTAAACCATGTCACCAATATTATACCCAAGACAATTAATATTCATTCGGGATATCTACCATTAGATCCATATTAAACTCTCCCAAGAACGTACTTTATAGTTTTTTTCATTTTCACTCCAGGATCCAATCAAAGTTCATACATTGGCAGTTTCTCAAAAAGCTAAACATCGATTTAACCATATGACCCGGCAATTCCACTCCTAGGTATGTTAGTGCCTACAAACAGATTCCTTAGCCTCCACATAAGAGGGGCCAAATAAGAACTGGAACACCAGGCTTTCGGCAAGGAAAGGGTTTTTATTTCAGATGACATCAGCTAGGAAGGAGATGAGAGTGAGCCCTCAAATTTGTCTCATTTCATCTCGTCTCCCAGAAAGAGGGGAGACAAGGGGTTTTAAAGGTTTGTGAGGAATGTGGCTGCTTGTAGATGCGGGGGGAGTCAGTGGCCTTGCTGGTCGGAACTTTCCCACCAGCCTGCATTCAGCCTTGGGAGGCTGTTTGCAGGAAGGAAGAGATAATAAGGAATCCAGGTGGCTGTCCTTGGCCATTTGTCTCCATGATGGATAGTGGATTCTGAAGTCAGGGAGCCAGAGTAAGCAGGGAGAGTGCTTTGGTTTTTACCCCATATATACTGGGTTTAATGTAGGGGAGCTGACATCAGGGCCGGCATCAGGTATAAAACCAGAAATGAAAACAGGGACTCCAAGTAGCACCTCCCCAGTCATGACAATCAAAAGTATCTCCAGAAATTGCCAAATGCCCCCCTGGGGGAGGGGGCCGCAGTCCTCCCTGGTGGAGAACCACTGGTCTATACTAACTTTGCTGACTGACTAAGTCTTGTTTGAAGCTCTGCTTCTGTCCCTCAGCTCAGCCCACAGCAGTCTCCCATTGACGAGGGAATTTTTTTCACCACATGCCATATGCTTTGTGAATGAAATTTCCCCTCATTCTGCCCCAACAGAATGACACAAAGTTCTAGAGAAGTCATTTTAATATGAAGCTTCCTTCTCCATGTTTCAGCTGAGATCATCTACCATTTGTCTTGCCTGAAATTGTGGTGTCATCAAATAAAACAAGTTTGACAATGATTTAACAAAATTCTTTAATAAAATTTATAAAAATGAATATTTAAGAATAATTTTCTCAGCTCATTTTCCTTTTCCACCCCCAAAGAAAATACAAAATTATCACCACCCACACACATATACACTCAAAACTACATTTAGTAGTGACATTTAGTAGTGACATTTACTACACAGAACTACATTAGATAGAGTTTAAATTGCTGAAAAAGCAAGACAATTCCAAGAAGTGATTGTAGGGATGATTTTTTTTCTTCTAAAAACAGCTGACAGACAGTAAAGCAATTTAAATAAAATTCTTTTCTGTGGTTGTCAAGTTTCTTGAAGGTCGCATTTCAACCTAAAGAAGATCCAAATCAAGGTTCCCCCTACCTCCATACCTCCCCTTGCTAACACCCTTCAAAACAGTGTTTTCTTCCTGCTCCTAAGAAATTTGGGGCAAATGTGTCCAGATCAGCCAGCATTTTCTGTAGATGTCAACAAAGGCAGGCACTTGGAGATTCTGGGCTTCAGACACAAACCACAGTATAAGGCTCTTGGTAGGAAAGACATGTTGAGATTCCTCCATTCTTCCAGAATTTTCAGGGCTGGAGGTAATGCCACTTTAAGCATCTTCACTCTCAGTTTGGTAAATTGTCAGGCTCAATGACAATCTCTCCCACCATCTCCAAGCCCCGTTTCCATGTTTCCCCTCTGCTGTGACAAGCTGCCTTCTGTCTTTGGGTGCAGTGCTTTAGGCACTATCCTGAGTCTCGGAATGTATCACTCTTGTTTTATGATGAATGAACATTAACAGTTAAGTGGCACCTGAAAACTCATCACATTTTCCGGTCAAGTTCCCTGTTTAGAACCAAAGTACCCATAATAACATTCACATAACAAACATTCTTACTATGAATGGATGCCCATTTCAAGTTACCTACTCAGGAGATGAAAAAGGAAAACCGTTAAAGGGCTTAAGATATGGCCAGACTAAGACACAAGGCTATTGCCCTACAAGGACCCAATGATTTCTGCATCAGAGAGCTCCTGTCAGGAACGATGTCAATTCAGAAGGAGTAGAACAGGATATCAGAACATGGGACATCAGTGCAGTGATAGGAGAAAAAAAAAACAACACATGAATTAAAAATAACTTTTTGTATATATGAAACAATAGGGCAGTTGACCCCTCCGCTTCCTTTTAAAAATGAGACAAAGCCCTTAAGGAAATCCACCAGTTGCTAGCAGAACCTTCTAAGGTTGAAGCTATTCTTTTGAAATATTGACATTTGGGGGTCTTTTGGACATCATCACCATGTACGGAATGATGAAAGAACAAAAAGATTCAAGGAATAAGTCAAAATCTTTCTAAGACACAGATTAGATCTATAAAGTGGAAATCCTAACTATCCTAACTACCTCACTGATCAGTCTCTCTTCCCCAGAAGCTCATCTCAAGTGAAGGGAACTGAAAAACCAGAAACATTATTCCTGCATTTGCCATCCCATGAGTATAGGGACCCATCTCTTTCCCTATCTGTCTCGAGTCCCCTAGTCGTCCTCGCCACCTCCGTACATGTCCGCCAGCTTCTTGAAGCGATTGCCCCATTCGTTCAGGTAGTCGTAGTCCTGGTCTTGGTCCGACTCCGAGGAGTTCAGGGAGCTCAGAGTAGCAGCTTCAGAACCGCTTCCTTCATAGTCAAACACGAGCAGAGAGTCGTAAGGGGGGGCAGTGGGGTCACTATCGGCTGCCTTCAGGTTCTAAAGAAGAAGGAAGACAGTAGGCTCTTTCAATGAAAGGAATTGGACAACCGTCATCGTAGGCAAGATGCCTTCTTGTGGTGTCAAGCAACATTTAACGCACAACAATGCAACCATCCTGTAGAAACCAGGAGCAATTAACAGCAATAAGGTAAATTAATACAAACTGGCATGGAAGACGGACATGATATATTATTGATGAGAAGAGAAAGTTATGGGAAAATATGCAGAATGTAGTGGTAATTATATGTAGTCAGGGAATATAGAAGCACGAACCAATCAGGATGAACAGAGGCTGAAAACAATGAAGACAGTCAAACGTCTATACAGCATTTCCTCCTGGAAAGGTCTGGAAAGATGAATGCCAGCTGTTAACAGTTAACTCTGATATGAGTATGGTTGGGGGAACTAAGGAAGGATTTGTATTTTTTCCCTTTACATACATTTTCATAGTTTATATTTTTAATATAGCAAGCATATTATTTTTGTAGTTAAAAAAAGAGCTACAATCAGATATGATGACACACAAGGGAATGAGAGTGGGAGAGAGGACCTCAAGTCAGATGTATCTAAAAGAGTTGACTTAAACTGGCCTTTCCTCTTCCCAATTTGCTGTAAGACCATGAGATTTTCTCTGAGTCACTGATGGTCTAGTGGCTAGAATAGATGCGGCTTTGTCACTTCCAACACTGCTGTGCTTTGTGGAGTTCTTGGTGACAACGACTCCCATGGGAAGCTAAAGCAAAACCAGCCCCCACCATGAAGACTCGCCGAGGGCCACTGGACCATCAGACAAGCCCTGAAAATCATTCTAATAACTGAGCAAGTGATTAGGTAACACAGTTTAAGGAAACAGATCCCGTTGGACTATTATCTTACTTGGTTCTTTGCTCATTCCCAAAACCAATTCTTCCTCATCTTACCCTAAGCTATTTAATTTAATGTCTTATTTCTCATCCTCCCTTACAAATAGGGACAATCTTGTGGTAGTTCTGGCAAACAACATGTAGGATGAACTCCTTTCTTACATAACAGTTTACTAGAATAAAGATTTTTACCCTCTACTCTTTACTGTAATTCAGACATAAGGCCTGGAAGTGTGGCAACCATCTTGTGATCATGAGGCAACAAGCATGAGAAGAAGGACCTACATGCTTGGATCATGTAGCAGAAAGGTAGAAAAGGCTGATGCATCAGCCTAGACTGCTTACCCCAGCCTTCTATTTGCACGAGGTAAATCTATCCCTATCTAAGCCTCTGGTATTTATAGTCGAATACATTTCTGACATAGACAATATGAATGCTATTTTTCTAGCCCTCAGGTAGACTTGTGATACACATTTAACATTACATCCCAACCAGCAGTGGGATGCAGGGGAAAAGAGACCCATTAGTGAAACTAAATTGGACCTGCTTTGAATCTCTTTATGGTTTCATTTCTAGTTCTACTAAATCCTTCCAAGCAACTCTTGATTTTGCCATATGGGCTTTGCAAAATCACTAAGAAAATTCGAAGAGCCATGAGTTCTGAAATTCAGATGAGACACAAAAAAATAGGGCTCAGGGATCAGGCAAGGTGAAAACACGGTAAAGGAAAGAATCCAAAGACTTTTCCTCACTTTTGACACAACTGCTCCTCTCTAAGTTTAGAGATGAGCTGCACGTTGGCTTTTGACTTTGCTTACTTACCTCATCAATGAAGTTTCCAATTTCATCAGGATTGGCTGGGCGGGGCCGATATTGAGGTACACTCAAGAGGGTTGGCGCCACATCATTGCGAATCACTTCGGGCCGAGCATCCAGGCCCCTGTGTAACTGGCTCAAGTCAAAGTCCTTTGGAGAAACAGGTAAAAGTACAGCAAAGAGTAAAAAAGGAAACAGTCAGAAACACAGGGCTGTATTTGGTTTATAGATTATGGTATTGGATAATGCCTTAACTATCCACTGTATATTTACAAGTATGGGACATTGTAATCTGAAATGACAGCTTTCAACCTAACAGTCTCCAAAATAGCACTGGAAGAAAATACAGCTTAAAAGGATTGTGAGGAGCACTTGTGGGTATGGATGTAGACCTTGTACCTTATTAACTTTTCATAGGGTATAATTATTAGATTATTATTCAGCAAATAGTCACTCCCTTCCCTCCCTATCCTGTGAGAAGAACTGAAGGGGGCCGGCCCCGTGGCCAAGTGGTTAAGTTCACGAACTTTGCTTCTGTGGCCCAGGGTTTTGCCAGTTCAGATCCCGGGCATGGACACGGCACCGCTTATCAAGCCATGCGGAAGCAGCATCCCACATGCCACAACTAGAAGGACCCACAACTGAAAATACACAACTATGTACCAGGGGGCCTTTGGGGAGAAAAAGGAAAAATAAAATATTTAAAAAAATAAAATTAAAAAAAAAGAAAGAAGAAGAACTGAAATCCATTGATGTTGGTCTTTGTCATATGACTTGCTTTGGCCAATGGGACATTAACACATGTGACACAGGCAAAGGCTCTACATGCACTTTGGACTAGCCTGCTGATACAAAGATGAGGAGAATTGCACAGGGCAGTCCTGGACACGATTTGCAATACAGAGCCATTCAGCCAAACCCAGCCTAGATCAGCTGAGCCCCAGCCAACCTGCAGATTCTTGTGAGCCTAGCTGCCATCGACAGAATGTGTGTGTCCCCTCAAATTTCACCTGGTGAAACCTAATCCCCAGCGTGGTCGTATTTGAAGCTGGGGCCTTTGGGAGGTGATTAGGTCACGAGGGTGGATGGAGCCCTTGGGAAAAGGATTAGTGTCCTTCTTTATAAAAGACACCTGAGAGCTCCCTCACCCGCTTCCACCATGTGAGGACACGGAGAATATGGCTGTCTGTGAACCAAGAAGCAGGCCCTTCCTAGTCACCAAACCTGCCAGCCTTGATCCTGAATTTCCCAGGCTCCAGAACTGTGAGAACTGAATTTCTCTTGTTGATAAGCACCCTGTCTGTGGTATTTTGTTCCAACAGCCTGAAGAGACTAAGATGCTATCTGAGATCAGCAGCTCTCCCGACTAACCCACAAAGGCATAAGAAAGACATGCTGATTATTGTGCACCATTGTCATTCTGGGGTTGATGGTTACACAGCATTACTGTGGGAATGGCTCACTGATACAGTATATCTGGTACTGCCCCGACCAGACTTAGAAGCACCTTGAAATCTGGAACCATGTCTTATCTTTCCCTACACCCCCTCTAGGTTGTAGAAAGCAAGCCTTGAAATTCTGATCAATGGCCATTCTTCCAGACCACAGAGCTCAGCAAATGTGCCGCACTGCGTGGCCTGAGTCAAACGCAAGACACTGTGATGGGTCCCATGGTTTCCTTTCTAAACAGAGGAAACTTCCAAAAATTCCCCAGAAAACTCTAAGGGAATGCAAGTTAAGACCATCTCCCAAATCAGGGAAAATAAGGAAGGCCTAAAGATTTAACATCTACAAAAAACAGTTTGGCATAGCCAAAAACTCAAGGGAAACAAAATATTAAAACAGATCAGTTGCTTTCTGTCAAAGATAATGTGAAGTTCATGTCCTGAGAATAGTGGTGAGGAAAGTAGACTCTGGAGTCAGACCACCTGGTTCTACTTCTCCCTAGCTGTGTGATGCTGGGCAAGTTACTTAACCGCTCTGTGCCTCTGTTCATTCAACTGGATGCAGAACAGTAAGCAATCAGTAAATGTTAGCAATGTTATATTAATCATGAGAGCCAATGA
This sequence comes from Equus caballus, assembly GCF_041296265.1. Lineage (NCBI taxonomy): Eukaryota > Metazoa > Chordata > Mammalia > Perissodactyla > Equidae > Equus > Equus caballus. The sequence goes on along the minus strand of NC_091686.1, from coordinate 19,029,205 downwards.
CAATGTCTATTTTCTTAGGTAAGGCCTTAAAAATATATATATGTACAAAGTGACACAGAGCTATTTCAAATGTCTGCCCTCTCCTGATCATGGCTTCTTCCAAATAAAGAGAATGAAGCTTTTTATCACAGTTTTAAAAACCTACCTGGTCTTCTTCTCCACCTCCTTCTTCATCATAGTAATAAACATTGTCCCGGGTGTCATCTTCTGGGGGCAGTAAGGGCTCTTTGACCACCCCTCTTCTCCGAAGAAATAGCAGAAGTAGCAGAATCAGGACTGCAGAGGGGAAGAGACAATGATGAGAGCCACAGGTCAAAAGGCCATAAGAAGCAGCATCACAGAGCACCACTGCCTTGTAGACCAAACAGATGGCTGTTAGACAACCCACATGGTGACACTCATATTCCTGAAGTTAATATATGCAGTATAACATAGTGGGAAATTATATGTGAATTCAAGTGTGCTCTTTAACTGGATCTTACACCAATTAGTCATATCCCCAAATCTGGGAGAAAGTGTTCCAGGCAGAGGAAACGGTAGGGGCAAAGGCCCTGAGGCAGGAGCATGCTTGATGTGATTAAGGAAAGGCGAGGTCAGCATGGCTATAGCAGAATAAGCGAGGGCAAAAGAGGTGGAGAGGAGCTCAGTGGGGCAACAGAAACATGGGGACCACCAGAAAGACTTTGGCTTCGATTCTGAGTGAGTTAGAGCCACTGAAGAGCTGTGAGCAGGGCTAGGTCTGCCTAAATATGACTGATACATGCTTACTATTGTTAATCAGTTACGGGGCGGGGGGGGGGGGGGGGGGGGGGGTGGGGTGGACAAAGATTATTAAAAATCACCTGGCCTATTCCTTATCTTCTCTTAAGATAAAATCATGTAAGCAAGCTTTAAAATCTGTTTAATTTCCAAGCTTTTCATCTGATCTTGGGATATTTCTAGGAGATATATGATTAACATTTTTTAAAAATATTAAATTATTTATTGTGAATGAAAAAAATATATGATTCAATGTTTTCTTTCTAGATGTTTCAGCCCAAGGACCTACACATGACACCCTAGTGAAGCGTTTTTACGTTGAAATATGTCCTTGCATGAACTTGGGAAAAAGATTCCTTACAAGTACTCAACCTACCTATTGTTTCTGTAATCAGAAAGATTGCAAGACCTTATCGAGATAAGCAACATTAACCAGAATACTGAGCACTTGCTAGGTGGGCCAAGGCCTCTCTCAGCACTGAGGATACAGCACTGAAGACAACGCAAGATGCAAACAGTCCCCAGCCACGCAGAGCTTAGAGCAAGCAAGAGTCAGACACAGGTTATTGTTTCAGAAGGACGCTTATCAAACATTACTTAAATGTTACTTAAAGTAGCCAAAATATAGCATATTCTTATCACTTCAGAAAGCACCACCCCACCCCAGCTGTGCCGAACCCCAGTATCCCCAGAGTCTGACACAAAGCCTGGTGCAAAATAAGCAATCGAATATTGATGGACTAAATGAAAACTTTCATAGCCTGGTGTCTCTCTAGAACATTCTTTAGAAGTGTAAGTTGTGTGTTTGCCCATAAAGAACAAGAAGTTGGAAATCTGAATCCTGGCATAGCTTCTGCTTTAAATGTTGTTCCACATTTGAACATTGGGAAATGTTCTGGGCCCCCGTGTCTAATGAAATATACCTGTATCAAATTTAAGTAATGCTATTATTAAAAAGTCAGTATTTTAAGTCTAACTATGATCTTTAATATTTTCCTCAGAATGACAGTACTAGTCAGTAACCACTGCCCCCAAAGCAGACTGGCCCATTCAAATATAATTCGGGGGAGAAGTCAGCGGGCAGGCAGGGCTTGTGTTACGGCAGAGGAAGGTAGCTTAACCTAATCCCACGGGGGCAGTAGAGCCATGTGAATCCTGAAGGAACAAAAGTCCAGAAGGCTCACTGAATTCTCACCAACATTCTCCTTCCTTCTCCATTTTGAGAGGATACAGGCAGCAGAGGGGAGGAGCAAACGGGATACAGCACCACCATTTCCTGAAGGCCAAAAGTTAACCCCTTCTCAAGGCTGCTGAAGCAGCGAGCAGCAGGATCAACCGGCCCATGCCGAATCTAAATGGGAAGCCCCAGAGATGGTCCCACTGCTCCCTCTAAGAGCTTTCTTCTTCTCCAGCCAGGCTGGCCTCCTCTCCGCCCTACACAGTCCAGTTAAGCCTTCAGCCTTCCCCTCTCTGTGCCTTCACTATGTATGGGAACCTTCACGAATGCCCCTCTGCCTATCTGGATTTCACCAGCCCCTCTGGCCAATCGTCCTATGTCTTCCACCAAACCTTCCTTGAGACTCAATTAGCAGCCCCCTCTTCTGACTGCAAAGGCATTCATGACCTGGAGCACCATTTTCAGCCCCTAATTTTACATTATCTTTGAAAGTTTTCTAATCGACTTGACACTGCTAGCTTTTCAAAACCACAACAGCGTCTGTGTCAGCCCAGGGGCTCAGTCTACAGGTGGGCTCAGGTGATAGCAGTTTGAAGGATTATAAGAGAAATGGCCAAACTTTCCCCAGTACGCTTTTGCTCTCTCATCCTTCACCCCACATTCCACCCCACCCCCACCCCCTGCTAAGGTTTAAGTGGGCAGATGGTTACCCAGTTAAGAGTGGGAGCTTCCAGGCTCCCTTGCAACTAGGTGTTGCTGTGTTTGGGCCAATGGGACGTGAGTGGAGGTGAAACGTGCAATTCCCAGATAAGCGCCTCCACTCCCTGTCATCCGTCCTCCAGGACAGAATGTGGAGGTGGTGGTGGTGAGCCAGCTAGCTGTGACCATGCTGACGAGGGCAGCACCCTGAGGCCTTGCTGCTCCAACTGCGGTCCAAGGACCTGGAACATCAGCAGCATCTGGGAGCTGGCCGGAAATCCAGAATCTGAGGCCTCACCCCAGACCTACTGGATCAGAATTCTCATGTTACAAAGAGAACAGGTGACTTGTTTGCACTCGGGCTTGAAAGCACTGCCCTTAGGGATGAAAGAACAACAAAACAGAAGGACAGTGTCCTCTGTTGACTTAATGGAACACGGCTGCCTTCCACCCTTCCACCACTTACTCTGAAATATTTAGTAAGAGGTAAACCTCTGACATTTTCGAAGTCAGAGGCTGAAACACTTGCCAGCTGTACTTACGTAGCAAAGCAAGGATGCCTCCAAGAATCCCCAGAATGGCAGAAACCTGCAATCCTGCTTCAGCAACCTGCCTGTTCCTCCCACAGTTGGTGACGGCCCCTTCACAGTCACACACAGCCACATCTAAGGTGGTCACTTGGTCTTTGTTCTGGTTATCCATGAGCTTGAGATTTATTTTGTAGTCACCCAACTCTAGGATTTTCTTTGGCTTCAAAACAAGAGATTCGTGGGCTGAAGGAAGCAACAAAAATAAATTATGAGATCAGGGGAGGAAAAAAAGTTCATTCTAGAATAAAATTCTTAGGGAACTGAAGACATTCCAAAGCTGAGTAAAGAAAACAGAGCTGTGTGGGTTATAGATTACTGGGAGGTACGTCACCGAGGTAGGTACCAGGAGAGGAAAGGGACCTTTGCTGGAACACCTCAAATGTAGAAGGGACGAGGAAACAAGCAACAAACAAAAGGGGTGTCATCTAGAAGAAGAGAAGAGACACTCAGGAGGAGGGTTGGGAGCAGGGAAGCACGAGGGGCAGAGCAAAGTTTCCAAAAATGCGACTCAAGTTCCCACCTGGGTCATTGTACTCGATGGTCCAGTTGACACTTGCCCCATGTGTTAGTTCTGCTGTGAAGGGGGATGTGTTGGGGGGAAGATCTGGGTCAATGATGTTGATGATATGAGGCTGCGGATCCTTCTGGCAGAAGTCCATATTTCGAGGTTCTGGTATAGGGCCATTGTCATTCACATCGGAGAGGATCAGAAGAAGGGTTCCCGTTCCAGTAGCAAGTGGAGAACCTAAAAAGAAAATACATAGGAAATCTCACAGCTCAGGAACGTTGACGAATCCCTCCTGCCTCCCAGCAGACTGAATCCAAATCTCATCCTAGCTCTTCAGGGTCCATCGCCAGGCCCCAGCCTGCCCACGGAGTCTCCGGCCGGCCAGTCCCAGGGCATCTTCAGTCCTGGTTGGGCAGGTCTCTGACCTGCTTATTCCCTGCCTTGATAAGGATCATTGAAGTTATTCCTCACACCAAGGACACCCTCCTTCCTCTTCTTCATATGACTCTATCCATCCATTAAATTTTAACCACCCCTAGAAATCCTCATTGCCACCAGTTCTCCCTTTTCTGAAATTGTATGGCTTTAAGGTCATTATCAAAGGGCTGAGCCTTTTTAAATTGCAGCAAGTTGCTTTTCAAAATAATTTGGAAGTTCATACACACTTCTGTTTGCGTTTCTTTTACATCCTGAAACAGCGCCTAGCATATGATAGTACATAAAGCAGATACTCAAGGAATCATCATCAATATTAGTAGATAATAGAAGAAAAAAAAAATCCAGAGGAATATGCCTCAAACCTATAAATAGGTATACCTGGGTGCCAAGACTGTAGATTATTTTTTTCCTTTTAATCTTTAAAAAAAAAAATTGTGGTAAAAAAAAAAAAAAACCCACACAGAGCATAGAACTTACCATCCTAACCATTTTTAAGTGTATAGTTCAATAGTGTTAGTACGTTCACATTGTTGTGAAATAGATCTTCAGAACTTTTCCATCTTGCAAAACTGAAACTCTGTACCATTAAACATCTCCCCATCTCCGTTCCCCCTCCGCCCCAGTCTCTGGTAACCACCATTCTACTTTCTGTTTCTATTAATTTCACTACTTTAATACCTCCTGTGAGTGGAATCATATAGTATTTCTTTTTGCGATTGGTTGATTTCACTTAGCACACTGTCCTCAAGGTTCGCCCATGTTGTAACATGTGACAGGATTTCCTTCCTTGTTAAGGCTGAATAATATTCCGTTGTATGTATACAACATACTTTGCTTATCTATTCATCCATGGATGGATCTTTTTACCTTATCACATGAAATTTTTTTTAAACAATGAGCAGGTGTCATTTAAATTTTTTTCTAATTAAAAAATAAATAAACAAAAAAATTTAAACGAGCAGATCGATTTTTCTGATAGAAAATATGACAGATTTTCATTCTCCTCTTAGACCTTACAGTAAAAAGCGTTGATTCATGCACAAAGTAACACTTGAAGGAATCATTCAGAACTGCCACACCTTAGCCTTTATTATTAGGTCAGGGGTCAGCACACTAAGGCCTTCTGGCCTAATTCGGAACACAGCTATGCTCACTCCTTTACAGATTTCTATGGCTGCTTCTAGGCTACAACATCAACAGAGACTGCACAGCCTGCAGAGGCTAAAATATTTACGCCTTGACTCTTTATAGAAAATTTGCCAACCCTAGTTATATTGCCATTTCCTCAACTTACCTCCTGGACAGGCTAGGGAATTCCCGTGCAGCCATAGCTGGCAGTGTAACACTGCAGCTGAAGCAATGGGCCAGCTCTCCCCTTATGCAAAAGCATTCTACGGATGAAGCCCCATCATGCCCTGACTTGCCCTCCCTTCTGCTTTCCAGATTGTCAAACCTGGAGTTACTACCTTGGGATGCTGGGGGGTGAGAGAAGGGAAGAAAATTAATCATGGGAAGCTAGCGGGTCTCTTTAACAGTAATTCTGCTTCTGAATATCTTTCCAAGGGAAATGCTTGCACATAGAGACATGTACAAGGCTGTTTACTCATCACTCATGGAGATAATGAACAACTGGAAACAAGCCCAGTGTCCCTTAAGGTGTGAGGATTAAATGATGCTATGTCCACATAAGGTCGCGTTATTAAAGAGGTACATCAATAACGTGCCAAGGTGGATCTCTGTGTCTAAAGGCATATTGTCAATTAAAAAAAATTTTTTTTTAAATTTAAAACATGACTAAGACAATGATTTTTATAATAAAAACAACAAAAGGCCATAAATTAGGTAGTGGTTTTATAATAAACTATATTTCTAAATGTATTCAAATATATGGAAACAGTGTGAAAGGAGCTATACCTCACTAATGATGATGATGGTGATGTTGACGATAAAAATGACAGCCCTTACAAAGCATGGACTATGTAGCAGGCACTCTTCTGGCACTTTTACATAAATTAACTCATTTAATCCAGATGAGGTATTATCATTTTGTCAGATAAAGGAATTGAGGGACATAAAGATTAGGTAATAGGTCCAAGTTCACACAGGTATTAAGCTTGGTCCTAGGATCTAAACCCAGGCAGTCTGGCTCCCATGGGGACGGATGGGCTGAAGTATAGAGAAGGAGTGGTGAAAAGAACTTCTGCTTCCCCTAAATTATTTGCATCTTTGACAATGAGAATGCTTTTGTTTAAGAATAAAGGAAAAAGAATGAACTCATACTTCTAAAAGAAGGATGGGGGCAAGGAAGCAAACGCCAAATGCTAAGGGCACCCTTACCGTTGTCCGTGGCTATAATGAGGGCCGTGTACGTGCTGTTCTTCACGTGCTCCAAGTTCTCTCTGTCCAACTCAGCCTGAGTGGAAATGGCACCAGTGTCAGGATTAATCTTCAGCCAGTTGGCAGCATCCCTCCAAATCCGATACCTGGAAAGGGACAAGCTCTGGCTTAGTATGGGAACAGCAAGCAGCATGTAGTTGATGAAGGCTCAAGTTCCTCTTCTTTGATATATTTACTTCCAACTTTCTTATTTAAAAAAGTAATAAACCTACAGAAGTTGTCAGAAAAGTATGATAACCATCCATGTATTCTTCACCTAGAGTCACCCATTGTTAATATTGTGCCATATATGTATGTTCACATATATACGTAATTTCTTGTTTTGCAGGACCATTTGAGAATAAGTTGCAGACGTCATGTTCCTTAACTCAAAAATACTTCAATGTGTCATCTCTTAAGAATGGAGGCATTCTCTTATATAACCACAATTTGATTTTCAACTTCAGGAAATATAACTTTGATATATAATACCACTACTTAATACACGGCACATATTCAAATAGTCAGTTTGCCCAAAACTGTCCTTCATCGCATTCCTGCCCAGATTCCGGATCCAATCCAGGAGCATGTGCAGCATTTAGCTGTTATGTTTCTTTAGTTTCCACTCATTTGGAACCATTCCTTAGCCTTTCTTTTCTTTCTTGACACTGACATTTTTGAAACATGCAGGCCAGTTGTTTCGTAGTAAATTCTTCAATCTGGGTTTGTCTGATTATTCCCTCATAATTAGATTCAGTTATGCATTTGGAGGGGAGGAACAAACACCACGTAGGGGACGCTGTCTCTTTCTTGGTGCATCGCATTAGGAGGCACATGGCGTCTATTCTTTCATTGGCGATGTTAACTGTGGTCCCTTGGATAAGGGAGAGCCCATCTGATTTCTTCACAGGAAAGGTACCTTTTTCCCCTTTGCAACTAATCTATAATCTGAGGGGAGATAACCTGAGAATATCCTGTTCACCAACTAACTTTCATCCAATAGATTTTGCATCTATGGATAATTCTTGCCTGAAGCAATGACTACTATGATCCTCATGTATTTGAAAAAGCAGGCTCTTTCAGACCAGCTCCCCAAAGGGTACAGTGTTCCCAAGGGGTGGCGCCCCACAACAGCCCGCCATGAGGATTTGGAGATTCAGGTTAGCACAGTGACATGGGGGCGGGCTGTACTCTTGCATTTAATAGTAGGTGCCAGAGAGCCTAAAGCTCCTTCTGGTCTTACACAGCAAAAAAATGTTTTATTCAAAATGCCAAGAGAATCCTGTTAAGCAATACCTTAGTAGGAAAACCAAAAACAGTCAATCAGAGGAAACAAAGGCACGGAAAAACAGAGATATACTGCCCAGTTATCTATCGGAGTCATGGAAAGGCTCAGTAAGGGAGGCAAAGAAACCTAAGGAGGAAAGGGCCCTGGAGCCCTGTGAGCTTATCCTCACTTCTTTCAACTGCAAAGCAATGAACTATATAGGGTGGTCTTCATTCCAGGGGTAAGGGCGTCTACAAGCAATATTAAGATTCGGTCCCTGAACTTGCCCAAAGAGAGGCCTTAACGTACCTATTTCACTCCTGCAAGCTAGCCTGGAAACCATACAATCGAAGGCTTTACCCTTGAACAAAAACCCCATAATATTGTCTTTAGTTTTTCACTATTCTTTTAAACTTTGATTAAAACACATCTTACCAGCCTTTATATTTTGGACCACCTAGAAGTATCCTTGGATTATGAGTACATTGACTACATGTATAAAGTAAATCTGAGATATCGGAAGGTTTCTCCTATAAATACGTCAGTACATATCTCTACTAGACAAGGTCTTTAACAAAACTTAATCACAATGCCACTAACATGAACAAAACTATAATACTGACAACGTCACTAACGCCGCGTCTGTTCAAATTTCCCCAATTGCCTCCAGCGTGTCTTCCTCAGTTGGATTGTCTGAATCCATATTCAAGCATAGTCCACATGTCACAATTGTTGATTTGTCTCTTAACACCCTTTTATTCTATAGGAGTCACCCCGATTCTTTTGCCATTTGTCATATGGTTCCCACATTCTGTATTTGGCTGTTTCCTCACAGCGTTTAACTTGTTTCTTCATCCTCTGCATTTCTTCAAAATCAGATCCTAAGGCTTGATTAGATTCTGTTTCAACTTTTGTTTTCTCCAAAACACATTTCTTAAGAGATGCTGTGTATGTCTATGGAATCACGTCAAGCAGCACATAATGTCACGTTGCCCCTGCTTCTTTAGTAAATGTTAAAATCAATCAGAAGGTTTGGGTGCTATCAGCCTGGTTCCTCTGTTTTAAAATTCCCCATCATCCTTGACCTAATGATTCTAGCAGTCATTAAGATCACTCCCTGGACCTTTTATACGGTTCACCCCATACACTGCACATGCACAGTTTATTTACGAGCCCTTTCACTCAGGGTAGAATTAGCACCTCCCAGACGATCATCGGAAGCTGAAGTCACACTTAAACCCTTTGTTTAGTTTACATTTAATAAATCACAGGCACTGATGCCGAAACATAAACACCCCCCAAAACAAGAACACACTCAATTATCAAGCATGACTCTACTCTGGATTTGCCTAACATTTTTTCTAAAGAGAGTAGATATTAACGGGTAGGAATCTCTCTCTCTGCGAAGAGAAAGCAGGGACACTGACCGAGGGCTCGGTTATCCCTGGAAATCATACTATTAGTAACAAGATGCACGTGTCATGTTTGGATTTGTGCTCTAACGGTCTCTCCTTTGAGTTACACTGTCGTCACACTGGAGCACCATGTATGCAGTCAATCAGATCAAGCTCTCAAAAGATTAAGAATATTCTTTATCATACTTGATCACAGGCGTGTTGTTGGTTGGTTTGTAAATGTGTTTGCAGCATCTGTAGCTGTGATTTACATTATAGAGGTGCCTTCAGGTTTAAAAAGAGAAAAAACAGTAAGCCACTTCTAACACAATACAATATATGTAAACTAAAACCAAATTCCTTGGGGCTGCCCCGGTGGTGCAGCGGTTAAGTTCGCACGCTCCGCTTCGGCGGGCCGGGGTTTGCTGGTTCGGATCCCGGGTGTGGACATGGCACCGCTTGGCAAGCCATGCTGTGGCAGGCATCCCACATATAAAGTAGAGGAAGATGGGCACGGATGTTAGCTCAGGGCCAGTCTTCCTCAGCACAAAGAGGAGGATTGGCGGCAGATGCTAGCTCAGGGCTAATCTTCCCAAGAAAACACCCTAAAAACAAAAACACCCCCACATTCCTACTATGCTATATGAACTCAAAGGGAGGAAGCACCGAAAACCTAGAATGGCCAACTATGGAGGGAAAAGTGTGGGGAATGAGGATAAAAAGGAGTTAAAAAAAAAAAAAAAAGCCAAACGAGAAGGGTCTTGCAGGGACCAACGATGATAAAGGCTATGAACGAAATATATTATACACATACACCCAGTTGCTGCAAGCCAGATGAAAACTCCTCACACTTACGTTATCTTCTGTTCCATAAACTTGTCGGGATCCTGGGCAGTGTAGGATGTGATTTCCAGGCCCACGCCGAAGTCTTCAGGCACTTCCACTCTCTTTTGGGGAGGCACAAAGATGGGGGCTTCGTTCACATCCATCACGTCCACGGTGACAGTGGCTGTGGAGGTGGAGAGAGTGACCTCAAAGGGGGCCACATTCTTCACGGTCACAAACAGATTATACTGCTGCTTGGCCTCAAAATCTAAGCCCTGAAGAGCAGAAAAAATTGAGTTAAAAAATTTTTATGTGAAAAAAAAACAAAAAAAAAATTAAATCCTTTCCTATTGCTTTTGGTTAGCAACACACCAGTGGTTCCCAAATCTGGCTGCATTCAGAAGAACTAAGTGGAGAACTTTCACAGAATATGGATGCCCGGGCTCTAACCCCTAACCCAGGAAATAACGATCTCTGAGAGGGGGGCCTGGACAGAGATATTTTTAAAAAGCTCCTGATGACTACCATGCAGCCATATCAGAGTTGAGAACCCCAGGAGAAAAATAAAGACAATATGAAATCTCAAATGGCAAACCTCAGCTAACAAACACCAGCACATTGAGTCATTTATCTACCCAACACCAGGAAGAATGTTCACATCCTATGTGACATGATGTCCATGTGACAGCACATGGACAGAAGACCCTGCTTGTCCATCTCACTACCCCAGTAAGGTTAGTGGCAAGAACATGGGATTCAGAAGTAGTCAGCAACAAGGTCACATCCCAGCTGGGCCATCTCCTAGCTGTGTGATTTGGGCTATGTAACTTCTGGGCCTGTTTCCACACCTAAATAAACAAGGAGGAAAAGGAACTACCTCATAGAGGTGCTGTAAGGAAGAAAATGGAACGTTTTAGGTAGGAACTTGTGTATGGTAGAAATTCAAATTATTAGCTTCTTTCTTTTGTTGACAGAATAATAACAGAAAATGTTGACATCAAATGTTAAGTGGGAGACAAGATTGCATACTAAGTAATTCAGAAATGAAGGGTCTGCTCATTTGCTCAAGAGGAAGTTGGAGCTTTGGGGCTAATCTAGGGATCTATTAACTCTCTGACTAACTTCAACAAGGAAATCACTCAACATCTTAGTATTCGAGTTTCCAAGCAGTCATATTTGCCCCACTTCTAAAATAATCCAGCAAAATAGCAGAGACCAGGGAAACTGTTTTTCCTCTCATTTGCAAAAGGGCTACGGGGGTAGGCAAATGTTTCAGGGAAGAGCCCATTAAAGTAGATGGAACTTCCTCTTAAATCTTTTTTTTTTTTTTTTTTTTAGGAAGATTAGCCCTGAGTTAACATCTGCTGCCAATCCTCCTCCCCCCTGCCTCCACCCCCGCCGAGGAAGACTGACCCTGAGCCAACATCGACACCCAACTTCCTCTACTTTATATATGGCATGCCTGCCACAGCATGGCTTGCCAAGCACAGCCATGTCTGCACCCAGGATCCGAACCGGCAAACCCCGGGCCGGGCCCTCTTCCTCTTCAATCTTAGGGAGCTGTGCAAGAGCTTCTTGACTTCTCACATGAGCCTGAAGAGTCACTGCACCTCACATGGTCCACCAGAATCTGGGAAAGCCGCCCGCCCCACCCCGCCAATGCCACACTAATCAACTTCTGAGAAGACAAGGGAACGAAGGAGTGGGTAGCTAGCTGGGCTGTCTGTTTCTGTATCCTGCCAGGCACCATACAAACCTTAGCTGTTTTCAAAATGCCTTCATTGGTTACTGGGTCTGTGGTGACAACAAATTGCTGCTCATTATCATTTAATATGGTGTACACGGCCTCCCATGCCGGGGTGTTGGGGACGTCGGCATCCGTCACTTTGAGTCTGGTGATTAGGACATCAGCCTGGTTCTCAGGCACCTGCCCCTCGTACTGCAGAGCAAAGCACAAGATGGGTCATTTACAACATACTGAGACCTGATGGCGGAGTCAGGGCTTAGGGGACTAAGGGATTCCTTTCTGAGCTCAAGCTTTGAGAAGAATCTCAGAGCTAGCACCCACTCTACCAGCAGGGCCCTTGTCTCCTGTCCGTTGCTAGAGCAGCAAGCACTCAGGAGCATGGTCCTCCCTGACTCCCTGAAGTAGGTTTCCGAGGCCTTGGCCCTCGGAGCCCCTTGGCACACTCTGGCCCAGTTGCTGACTGTGATCTTAGTCAAGTGCAACACATTGTGATTTATCCGCCACTCCCTCCTCCCCCATCATTCTCAGCAGTACCACCAAGTTTCATAAAACGAAAATCTGGTCATTACAGTTCTCTGCTTAAAACTCTCTGATGACATCCCCTTGCACTCAGGATAAATTTTAAAATTCTTACCTCAGTTTACAAGGTCCTTCAGGACCCGACCTCATTTGGCTCACTGTACTGACTGTTTTTCAGTTCTTGCTATGTATCAAGCTTCCTCTCGATTCAGGGCATTTTGCACATGCTGATCCCTCTACCTAGAACACTCTTCCATCCTCCCCTGTCCCACGTTTACCAACCTCCTTTCAAGTCTTACTATAAATGTTACTCACTGTCTTTGTGAATCCCTCTTGGACTCACAATGCCAGGCTAGAGTGGCAGACACTGCTAATCACCTACTGAATATCCATTCTCCCCTTCTTCACTGACTACATTGTTGGTGGCAGCAATGTACCCAGATAAAACTTTATTTCCAGTCTTCCTTGCCCACAGCAGTTGCTGAGATGTAAACAAAACTTGTGGGATGGGTCTTCACAGAAATAAGAGGACTTGACTTAGCAGCAGCAATGCCTTTTGTACCCTTTGCCCTTGCCTCCTTCCTGACCCAACAGGAAGCTCAGATATTGCTGGAGCCCCAGCAGCCATCTTGGGCCACAAAGTGACATTAAGGATGGAAGCCATGCACCAAGGATGGTGGGACAGCAAGACAAAAGAGGCTTGGTCTCTATTGAGAGAGGGGACTATCTACCTCTGGGCTTTTTGTGACACAAGAGAAGAAAATCAACCCTATTTGACCACAAGAGTCAAGTCTCTGTTACTAACCACTGAGATGATTTCTAACTAATACAATAAGGTTTAAGGTTCTTTCATACAGCTGTTGGTACCCTCTCCTTGACTACGTTTAAGGTAATTTCACACAACAATTTGTAGAAGTTGTCTGACATCTCTATAGCTAGACTATAAACTTCATGAGAATAGAATCTTTGTCTGCCTTATTTGTGATAATATCCCCAGTGTCTAACACAGTGCCTGGCATAAACTCAGAAAATATTTGTTCAGTGAATAAATAAAACTTGGTAAGATTTATTTTTAAGATGCACATTATGAGGACATGAATTCAGTAGGTGTTTTTTGCAGCTTCACAAACCTCTGCCACTAGGCCCCAGGCTGAGGATGACAGAGACAGCCGCCAGCCCAATCTGCTTGCTTCTTAAAGTTCACTAGTCTGGGGAAAGTTTTCAAAGGGTTCCATATGAGCAGCTGTGAGACGACAAAGGACATTTCTTTGAAAACAGTCCAAGGAGTTGGGGAATTACCAAGGTGGGGTTGAAGACGGGAGGGTTGTCATTGGCGTCAGTGACTGTGATCACGGCTGTGGCAGTTGTACTTAAGCCCTCACCTTGAAGGTCAGCAGCCTGGACCACTAGGGTATATGTGGGAAAACTCTGCAGAGAGATCAAACACACCCGAATCAGAACCACAGAGCAGCCATATCAGGCCCAGCCCAGCCCATCACACAGAAACAGAATATTTTATCATCTGTTTAAATGCCAGCCTGCCCTCCTGGCACAAAACCTCTGGACGGATGTTTAGATGCTAAGTTCAGACCATGACCATATGAAGTGGTAACCGGCCTCAGCCAAGTTTTGCATTTTCCATGGAATTTGCCCTCAACACCCTCTGGGTGCTCTTGACCCCTCACCTCCCGGTCCAGCCCGGTGGTGAGCACACTGATGACTCCCGTGTCCCTGTTGATGGTGAACATTTGCTTGTGAGGCAGCATAGGCTCTTGGCTGAGGATGGAGTACACAATGGCAGCATTGTAGGTATTCACGTCATCGTCTGCATCTGTGGCCGTGACCTGCATCACAGAGGTTCCTGGAAGCATCAAAGGAGAGGAAGATGCAGTGAAGCTGCACTTGGGGGCCTGGTCAATACCGTTCAGCTCAGTTCTGTCCAGAATGTTGAAGGAGAGGCCCTGGGGATGCTACCAGATTATGGCTCCTCCATTCTCAAATTTCCAAATTTCTTACCTAAGTCCTAGGAGAGGAAACAAGCATTCCACCAAACGTGTGGTGTTCCAAGAACTCAATTTTCCCAACACATATTTCGGGTGGGGAGTGGAGGTGGGAAGGAGTATGGAGAATAAATAACCCTAAACTAGCAATTGTGCCATGTCTTTCATCCTGAGTGAATGGCATGTAAGATAGGAAAAAATCCCAGAAATTTCCACAATTGCCTCCTCAGCCACAGCTTCACCAGACAGAACGGTCATTTGAGATCATTGCCTTTAAAGTGGAAGAAAACATTTTTAGCACATGTGACTGACAAAGGACTAGTTCCCAGAACATCTAATTAACTCTTTAAGAATCAACAGGAAAAAGATAAACGGCCCAGAGGAAAAAAAAGGACAAAAGACTTGAAGAGACAAGTCATAAAGAAGAAACCCAAATTGCCAGGAAACATACGATAAGCTGCTTCACTCATGAATAATCAGAGAAATGCAATTTAAAATTGCATTGAGATACAATTATACACTCAACAGATTGGCCAAAGCTAAAAGTCTAACAATTGCAGGATATATATTGCTGGTAGGAATGTAAATTGGTTCAATCACTTGGGAAAACAGTTTATCACCATGTAATAAAGTTGAACATGCACATATCCCACAAATGAGCAATCCACTATTATGGATATATCCCTAGAGAAATCCTTGCATATCTGCACCAGGAGACATATTCAAGAATGTTCTGAGAGCACTGTTTATAATGGCAAGAAACTCAAACAACCCCATTTTTTAATCAACAGTGGAATAGATAAGCTATTTTATATAAATATAAAAATATCCAGGCAAGGGAATACTACACAGCAATGAAAATGAATAGCTATGGGCAACAACATGGAAGAACCATTATTATGTACGTAAGGTTGAATGAAAGGAGTACATCATGGAAATACATGTATAGTATAGTATGATTCCATGTATATAAAGTTTGAAAATGGGCAAAACTAACAAGATATTATCTAGAGGTAAATAAAACACACATGGCGAAAGATAAACCAGAGATTAGTTACCACAAAAGTCAGGGCAATGGTTACCTTTATGGAAGAGATATAAGAATGTGATCAGGAATGGCCTAAGACTGGCAAGGATTATTTCTTAATCAGGAAAGGTTGTTCTTAAACTGCTCTGCCAAAGAAGTTCTGTCCATATACAGGGCCTGACCCCAAACGTCAGCCCCAACACTTTGAGGTCCAAAGAATCAAGTCTTTCCAGGTGGTCAGCTCCTCATTATTGGACATACCTGGAAGAGCACCTTCCATGACAGACCCTTCAAAGACCAGCTGGGTGAACTCGGGCTTGTTGTCATTCTGATCTGTCACCGTGATCACAATCTCCATCGGGTCCTCGATTGCATTCCCATTCGAAGACACAGCATGAGAGAAGAGCTGCAAGAGCCAAGTGAGGGTTACTTGGGCCCCAACAAGAGTGGGAGAACAAGTGGAGAGGAGGTCTGCCCAGAGCAGAGGGGACTCTACTTGGCTTCCACTCCCTCCCACTCTCCAAGACCCAAGGATGGACACACCCAGCAGAGAACTTTTCTCACACCTGGGCTGCTGCTTTAATCACATCATGACACTAGTTGAGACCATGACACGATGTGAAGACCCATGAGCTGGAAAACACAGCCACCAGGTCAGAGGTTCCACTTCCCACCCAAGGGCTGGGGGACCAGGCCTAGGAGATACAGGTGGAAGGCTCAAACACCCTGACTTATTCCAAGCAGGGTAAATAGTGTTTCCCCCAGATTTTTCTGCATTTGGCATCAATGATTTACCTCCCAGCTTCCCTAAGCCCATATTGCTACCAAGGCCCAGAAATGGTTTTCACTCCCAAGATCATCACTGGCCTCTTCCTTTGGGTCAGGGACTTTTAGCCCCAAGAAAAAGTTGGCATCTTGGGTCTAACTCACGCATGATGCATAAGGACTCTCCCCTCCTTATTCCTAACAAGGAAAAAAATCAACAACCCCCAATTTTTCCAGGTTCTCCTGTTATTTCTCCTTATTAACAAGTCTAGAGATGTCAAAATAAGCTCCTCTCATGTCCAGGGCATGTGATCTAGGGGTGCAACATGGGTTGACCAAAAAATTTTAGAAGGATGTGACCCCACCATTAATAACCTTCTAAGAGATACTCACAATGTACTTGGAAATTTCTTCTCTATCCAGAGGCTCTGTCACCTTTAACCATCCTGTTTCTCTTTCAATAATAAACACACCAACAGGGGGTGTGTCGGCTCCTTGGCCAGTGATGCTATAGAAAACCTTGGTTTCTTTGTCCCTGTTAGATTTTATCTAAAGACAAAACAGAAAGAAACAGAATTAGCAAGGAAGGATCCTGACATTGGGTCTTTTCCCTTTCTCTCTTTGGTCCTTCTCAGCCAAATTCCTCCCAGAGATATAGAGAACTTCTTTCTCTACCTGAACCAGATTCTTAGGAAATGGGCCTTTCTCATTTTCTGGGCAGCTGATAGGAGGGATAACCCAGTCTCTCTTCTGTCTTCTAAGACCATGGTGGGAGCTGGGAAATGTGAGCACTTCTGTATGGGTTCCAGAGACAGCCTCCTAAAAGGAAAGATGGAGAATAAAATGAGATAACACAGGAGAAATATGACCGCCTGAACAATCCAACCTACCCAGTCAGCATTTCCAGCCTTTGGAGGGAAGTGTATGGTTTTAACTTAATAACAAAATGAGCAACCAAAACAAAACCCAATGAACCCTTTCGCCGTATCATAAAGATGATGTTCTCTTTTGATCCTTCTTAGTGTTGGGAGTTCAAATAATCATTATGCATACGTGATTACAGCTTCAAGGGCCTGATATTACTTTACAACTTATTTCCAGCCTACATATCACACCTGTTGTTTTTAATAGATTATACTCTGATGATTCAATATCAGAGCTTATTCAACAACTGTATACTTAAGTGTTTTAATTTTCTTTTATTTTATGTTTTTCCTAGGGATATAGGTCCCCAAAGTGGAGTTATCATCCAAATAAGTAAGTTTTGGGAATTGGTACTAAGAACGACTTTGTGATCAATACAAATTCCTTATTCTTGTTGTGTCATTCTATCTATATGGTTTCCATTTGTTCTAACAGAGGCTGTTGGGTGGAAACCAAAAACACCCTTTGAGATTTGCATTGAACAGCTTCCATGTGCGATAAAGATAACTTTATGCACACGCCGGGAAATAAGATAGTTGAAGATGGAAGGAAAACATCCTCCAAATTGTTTAAGTGCTTTAAAGTGATTACTGGTAACACAGTAAAGGGTCCAGAGGACAATCCATCTCCCACCCTCCACACAGCCACGGACCACTCTTTGCCAAGTGTGAGTCAAGCTCTAGTTCCTGACTTTTGAAATTTGATTCAAAATGCACAAGATAGATATGAGATACGACCAGATAGCATCACAAAATCCTTCCCAATCCTGCATTCCTGATACTGGTCACTCACACACCCCTTAGCGCATGCACACGCGCACACATACCTCCCCCCCCCCCCCCCCCCACCCCTCGCATCCTTGCTTTAATCTCCTAGAGGAGTAGTCCTGCCTGGGCCAAGGGCATGCTCTGAATCCTCACTGTGGCACTTCCTCCTCTTAGGCAGATTATTTAATGTCCCACGGTTTCTGAATGTCTAAAATGGGAATAATATTAGTATCTCCCTCACAGGTTCTTGAAAGGATTAAATGAGATACTAGTAATGCAGATCAGGCACTGAACACCTGAAACATGCTAAGTGCTCAATAAATGATAGTGATGAAGATGACGGCTGGATTGGTTAGAAAAGACCAAGTTATGGTTTTAATGAAGTCGAGTTTGAGATTTGCTTTCAGCACAGGAACCAAGTATTAAACCGACGACCACACTGTATCCTGAGCCTAAAAATGCCCATCTTACACAGCCATGGGGGGAGAACAGGCACTGATGAGTGAAGACAGATTCATCACAGAGAGGTAAGATCACCATCCTTTCTCCTAATGCAGGACCACCTGGCCTCACAAGGGCCTCTTGAACTAGAGACAAACCAAAGTGGACCTCAAACTAGCTGTGGCAGAGTTGGTACCTACTACTCAATATCCCTTCTCCTTTTCTTATCTAAAAACAAAAAAACAAAAAAAAAATCTGTTTCTCTCCATATATGTATCTCAATTTTATATCCAGCAATTTGCCAAGTAAACTACATTTTCTATACTATACTTGCAGCTAGGTGTGGCCATGAGGCCAAGTTCCAGCCAATGAGATGTAAACATTATTTGCTTGAGAATTCCAGAGGCCTCTTAAAAAGGCAGACAGACAAGAAAGTGATACCTTTTCTTCCTCCCTTCCTCCTTATCACCTAGAATAAAGATGTGTGACTGGAGCTCCAGGAGGTGTCTTGGATCATGAGGTATCCTTGAGGATGGAAGCCATGTGGCGAGGATGACAGAACAGAAAGGAGGAACCTGGGCCCCTGATAACTGTGGAGTCCCCATACTGGCCACAACTTACCCTTGGATTTCCTTAACTTGAAAGAGAAATACTCTATTTTGCAGAAACCACAGTAATTTGTGGGTTTTTTAATAATACGTATTTGAACCTAATCATGATACAGCAGTCATGGAGGCAGAGGCCAAGTTGGCAGAGGTGGGGAGGAAAAGTTGAAAAACCAAGCTCAAAATTGTCTTTTGGACAGAAGAGACTTCCACGCACAGTTGCGAGCATGAACTCGCCATTCTGAACTTAACACTTGAACGCTTGAGTCAGGGAGCTGTGCTAACATAGTTCTACTAAGTTCCGCATTTTTCTGGTCTGTCCAATCACACCAGGGAGAAAAATTAGATCTGTCAGGACTATTAAGTTCCTAGAATCTCAAGTCTTCGGGGAGAAAAACAGGAGCCAGCCTGAAAGGCTCTGGCATTTACAACATGCTCCACACGTCCCAGGCAGCCGGAGGATGGAAGTAGAATGGCCTCCAGAGACGCATATTGTAGGAAGCACCAAGGGAGCAGTTTAGAAACCGGCAGAGCCATTTGGCTTTGGGTAACAACACCCAAAAACATTCCTGCCAAGAACCTGGACAGATACGTATCTGACCATTCATGGCCAATCCATCCATCTTTTCCATTCAATATTTCCCGAGCTCCTGGTAAGTGCCAGACCGAGGGCCAGGCACTACAATTACAAAGGGGAAGGATCCTGTGGAAATGACAGTCCAATGGGGCAAAAGCTTCCCACTGATTCTTCCTTTTCTGTGCCAAGAACCTCCCCATTAAAAACACAAAGAGCAAAACAATCAGAGAATTGCCCTCTAGTTCATTGTTCTGTATGTTCATTGTAACAATTACTGAGTACTTACTAAATGCCTAGCATAGTTCTAGCACTTTACACGTATTCACTCATGCTGTCATTGTTATGTCCATTGTGCAGAGAAGGAAATTCAAGCATAGACAGGTTGAGAGATTCTCTCAAGGTTATTCAAGTAGTAAATGGCAGGGCTGGGATTCAATCCCAGACAGTATCTGTGCTCTGACCCACGGAAACAAAGGTAATGACATCTTGCCATCATTCTACCTGATCCCTCTCCACTCAGCAACAAAAAATCCCCTAAAAGAATTAGTTCAGTTAGACCAACGGTTCTCAACTGGGGCGATCTTTCCCCCTAGGGGCATTGGCAATGTCTGGAGACAGTTTTGATTGTCACAACTAGAGGAGTGTTCCTGGCATCTATGTAGTGGGTTAAGGCCAGGGATGCCGCTAAACATCACATAGTATACACAGGACAGACTACAACAAAAATTATCCAGCCCCAAATGTGAATCGTGCCAAGGCAGAGAAACCTGGATTAGGCAGCAGACTAAAACAATGAGAACTTCCAAGGAACACCCCAACGTACATGGTGGTGGTGGTGGCGGTGGTGCTCGTGCGTGGCTGCCTTCACGGTAACCTTGGTAGAGAGCTTCCTGCGGCTGGAGTCCCAGGCATGGACAAGAAAACTCATCTCCGGATTATGAAGCTGTAGAGGCCGCTTGACCATAACCACACCATCTGTGCCCACTCTGAATCGGGTGTCATCAGAAGCATAGACTGTCCTCGGCTGACCAGTGCATCCTTCAAAACTCACTGTAGGGCAGAAATCACAGTGATTAGGAAATCGGGCAGGTTAAAGACAAGAGCATTCCTGCTCTAAAAATCGAACTTGAGTCACCCACCAAAAGCCTGACACACAAAACAAGCACAACAAACCACACTCTGGTGACAGAACAGCGATGATACCAAAGTAGTCGATATCACACTATGCCCTTCACAATCACAGGGCGACTGTTAATTGTGATCTGATTTTCTTCTCATCTACTTGTAAAGTGCAAACAGTCACCTGTCTAGAAAGTAACATCTCCTTTTCAACAGCAATAAAAAACGGGGCCTCTCCTTCAGATGGCTCTATGACAATACGAAACCAGACCACTAAAATAACTGAGACCAAATACCTCTAAGAGTCCATGAGTTAGGGACCAGGGTACAGTGAGGGGCTGTGGAGAGTCTACACTTAAATTAGCAGTTTACATTTCCATAAACGGTGGCCGATGATAAGAGAGATTATAAGATAATAAGAGGGAGGCGGCATGGCATAATGGTTAAGAGCATGGGCTCTGGAACAGACTACCTGGGTTCAATTCCCAGCTCTGTGACCTTGGGCGAATTATTTAATCTCTGTGTCTCCGTCTACCCATCTGTAGAATGAAGGCGACAGTAACGACTAGGGTTGTTTTAAGATACATAAAACAGTACCTGACACATAATAAACACTATATTAAAGTTTGTTATATAAGCATTTAAAAAGCAAATGTAGCTTTGGTTAATCATTTATTCAGCCCCCACAAGTATTCCACAAAAGACACAGATAACTGTCAATATTTATTGAGTGCTGATTCTATGCTTGCAGTATGAGGCGCAGAGGAGAAACGGATCACTGTCAGTTGGGGGAGACAAGGATGGTTGCACAGGAAAGTCTTCAACCCGGTCATACAGGGCAGCAAGACAAACCCACAGACAGAAAAGGATGACCTGGGTGGGGGAACGTTATGACTAATGACTCAGAGAAAAAGCTACAGTCATGCGTCACTTATCGATGGGGATACGATCTGAGAAATGCATTGTTAGGTGATTTCATCACTGTGTGAACATCACAGAGTGCACTTACACAAACCTAGATGGTACAGCCTACTACACATCTAGGCTATATGACACTAATCTTCTGGGACCACCATCGTATATGTGGTCCATTTTTGGCCAAAACGTTACGTAGCACATGACTGTACTTAAAGCTTTATAGATATTAAAGTATTAAAACTTAAAAAGTATTAATACCCAAAGCTGGAGAAGCTGTACTGAAAAAATGTCTACACTAAACATCAGTGTCGCAAAGGATTCATTCAACAGATATCCCCCAAGCCATATGCCAGAAACTGGGCTGGCCTCTAAGGACAGACTATAAACAAGAGAGACCAGGCACCTGCTCCCCGTGGGCATACGCTACTGTGGAAGAGGCGGGCGAATACAGAAACCAATAATTTCAGTTAGTGACAAGTGCTAGACATAAAGGAATTAAAGAGGGTGACAAGAGTGACGGGGAGAGGGGAATTGGGGAAGGTGTAACTTACATTGGATGGTGAGGGCAAGCCTCTCTAAGGTGGAGGCATCTAAGCTGAGACCTGAAGGAGCCAGTCTTGCAGAAACCTGACTCAAGAGCCTTCTAGGCAGAAGGAACAGTCGACAAGACAGTTCATTCTGGGAAACTCTCAAGTTGGCCTGTTTTCCTCCCCTTCAAATGATTGCTCCTCATCCCTCCAATGGAATTTCTATTTTGTCCAAGCGATCTTTTATAAAAATTCCTGCTCCTCTGCCCATTTTACAAGGCTAGACACCTCTACATTCATGAGGATTAGGTCTCTGTCAGAAAGCCCTAAAGCCATCCAGGATGTCTGGGCTGCAGTTTTCATCTCTTCCACCAGGGGCCACCCTTGCAAAGATTTCTGAAGCCAAGAGCCCCACCCTTACCAAAGAAAATAAGACCATGTTTGGGTGTGAGACCGTAAGCACCATGATTATCCTCATTTTGAAGATGAAAAGACTGAGGCTCAGAGAGGTTAAGAAATTTGCCCGACGTCCTATAACTAGTAAATAGCAGAACTGGGAGTGGCTCTTAACACAAGTTACGCGAGTCTCGTGGTTGGCTCTCTCTTACCCTGGAGAGACCCTATTACGGCCTTGGATATTTTTAAAAGAAGTTTTTGCCTCCAAGCTAGGACCCAAAGATGGTAGACATCTGAGGCTACTTCATGCAGTAGCTGGGAGTCTGCTACCTGGCAAATAAATTGAGCAGCCAAATCAAGAAGAGTTAGTTCAGAGGAGGGAGCTGGGTCCTTCGAACAATCACTCACCCAAGCCCTGCCTCCTAGTTTGTAAAAAAAATCAAAACCATGTGCCCACCTCTACTCTCACCCTTCAGGCTGTTTCTCCAACTCATTCCCCAGATTTGAGGGGGTGCGGGTGAAGTGTTCAGGGGAAGGCTATCATAAACGACAGGAAGAGGGTTACGACAGGAAGAACCCCAACAAAGGGCTGGTCTCAGTCTGTGACTGCATTATAAACTCAGATCCCATCAGGTTCTTGCTGGGTGGCCTTAAGCAGAATGCTTAACCTCTCTGGGTCTCAGTTTTCTCTACTGGAACATAAAGGATACCGCTGGTCAAGCCTATCTCTTCAGGGTTTAGTGAAGATTAACCCAGAGGGTAAATGTGATCACAGTTTGAAAGCTAAACAGCAATGCAAGTAGAAGGAGATGATTATTATTTCTGTGCATTTGGGTAGATAAGCTAGAAGACAAGAATTTGCTAAATGAATAGATGAACCATAAAATGACAACAGAAGCCAAGAAGAAATGCAAAGTCGAAAGATAGGCAGATATTGCCCTTTAAGACTAACACAGGAATTTCTTTTCCAACTAGCAGAACAAGATGCTTTTCAAATAACCCTCCCCCAATGTCATCCCCCACAGAAGTAATGGGGTGACGATCGGAATGTGTTGGGGGCTTGTCATATAGGCAGGGAACAAGATCTGCCCTCATTTATCACACTGAATTCCTTTCCCCAGCTGGCCCAGATCTGGGCAGTGAAAGCTGGGACAAGCATGACTGAACTTGCACAGGGTGGCAGCCTGAAAATATGAAAATGGCTTTCCAAATAATTTGATGCAAAGTGCTTAACTGGCGTTGGGGCGTCTAGTCTTAATGGTGGCTAAGCACCATGCTTTGAGAAGTGACAGAAGTGTGCACGACAGACAGGCAAGCCCCAACCTGAATTTCTGGGTGCTCATTAAGACACATTATCTTTCTGTGCAATCTGATTTTCTGGGCTGATAAACTGGAAATTATAAGAACGACTGAGGGGATCGCCTGCTCCGGGAAGGCTCTGGGAAGGCTGCCTCGACCCTGGCAAGGGCTGGACAGTGTCTCTGAGCCACACTGAAGGCTAACGCCAGCACGTGGGAGGAAATAAGAATGGCAAACTGTTGAAACCAGAGGATTGGTACATGGGGATTCGGTGTACCCAAACATTTCCACCAAAAAAAGTTAAAAATAAAGCCAGCAAGGGACTAAGTACTCTGTAAGCCAGCAGGTCTTTTCCTACACCTGTCATTTGGTCACTTGGTCTAGAAAACAAATCCCAGTGACAAGAGCCAAGAACACATTGGCCATCTCTAAATAGGAAAATCTTTTCGCCACAGTAATATCATCACCGCCATCAAAAACTACAGCTTTAACTACCTTTTGATAACTATTTTATGAACATTTTAAACACATGTAGCACATTATGTGTCAGGCTCCATTCTAAGCACTTTACAAATTATTAATTCATTTATAATCCCAGAACTCTATGATGTTGCTATTATCAGTGTCCCCTTTTTACAGATGGGGAAATTGAGGCAGCTAGTTAGGGCAGAGCTGGGACTGGAACCCAGGAAGTCTGAGTTCATGCTCCTAACTGTTCTGCCTCGTTCCTCTCTCTAAAAGCCAGATCCTTACACTGTGCTCTTTCTGTCCAATTTTCTGATCTAACCCCCACCCCCAGCCAACCTCCAGCCACCCTTTGGGGTTGGCACCACCATCCCCATTTTCTTTGCCCTAAATTATATGCTGGTGAGGGCAGGAAACGTGCTGTCCGAGTAAGCTCTCTTCACCCACTGTCCCCATACACAAAGTGGGGACATGCTTTCCAGAAAGAATAAAAAGGACTACTCATTAAGAAAGAAAGAAAAAAAACCCCAAAACATGAAGACGACATTCTAGAACAGTAAGGAATCTACACACCAGGAGGTTAACGTAATTTGATTGGGGGGGGGAGGGGGAGATTGAAACAAGTGTGGTTGGAATAGGGGTAGGAGGCAGGTTGGGGTTTTTTTTTTTAACATATTTTCCTTATACATCTTTATATTCTATTGTGTTTTACAATTGCAGCGAATTACTTTTTAAAATGACAAAAACAAGAATGACTTTTTTTTTTCCCATCTTCTCCCCAAAGCGCCCCAGTACATAGTTGTATATTCTAGTTGTAGGTCTTCTGGCTCTGCTATGTGGCACGCCACCTCAGCGTGGCTTGACGAGCAGCGCCATCTCCGCATCCAGGATCTGAACCAACGAAACCCTGGGCCACCAAAGCAGAGCGTGCAAACTTCACACCCAGCCACAGGGCCGGTCCCAAGAATGACTTTTTAAAAGTATCTTTAACACACTGTGATTCTTGCATGTAGGTATTCATCCTACAAGCACCCCATTTTCTAGTTTATTTGGCAGAAGTAGTAGCTTTAATCAGAGGACCCTGGAAGAGATGACTGAGTTCAAATTAAAATTAAACCCAAGTTCAAGAAAAGCTTCTGGTCCTGGGGCTGGCTTTGAGTGCTCAGCAACATTCTTTGCTTGGAATTGCCGTCTGCCACAGACCAGTCCTGCGTGAAGGATCCCATTTCTTCTCCCACCCCCGCCCAGCCCCGTAACTGGAATGTGAGTGGGTAGGAATAAGACAGTCTCAAAAGCCTCTATGTAGTTCTGGGAGATGTTGAGATTTAAGGACAGGGCCCTGCTACCAAAGCAAGCTAACCATACTTAGTCGGTTAACTAGTAGGATAACCTAGTGTCTTAGAAGAGACTACTTGAAAGCAGTGTTTTCCCCCCACCACACACAAAGGCCCGCATTATGGATTGTTTCAGAAGGCATTTCTCACAGTTAACACCAAAGAACGCTGCCTTTAGCTTTATTTCAAGGACCATTTAAACTTGAGCGCTCAGCCTCTGGAAGAGAAAGTCATGCACACAAGCTCAAGGGCAAGATCAGAGACCCTTCTGTGGCTCCTAGGGGTCGTGCTGTCATTGCATACCCCCAGACCAAGGGCTTCAGTTTCTAACTTAAATACTGAAGATAAAAGACAAGAAGTTTAACTTGATGGGCGAATGGAATCCTGGGGAGACAGACATATATACATATATCATTGAGCCGTGCAGAAGTTTCTTTTTGGCGGTTAGGAGCGGTGTTTCTAACCCCAACCACAAAGCTGTAATTCTCCACAGATACCACTGCCTATTAAACTTATTTCTAGGTTGACCATCTTAGATGACACTGGGTGATTCTGGAATGTCTTCCTTTGATGGGTGTCCATGAAATCACCAAACATTATGGGTTTATTGAGCACACACACTCAGCAAAACGCATAATTTTTTGTTTAAAAAAGGAAAAGGATGCGGAGGGCTCCAGCTGGTCCACACTCGGGGGATGTTGAGGAGATTCAAGTCACACTAGGAAGACTGACTGTCTTTTTAGCCCCGATGAGTCTCTGATTCTATGTGTCCACTTGCTACTGAGAACTATGGACAACACAACCTAATAGCCTTACTGGATACAGCAGCCCTAGCTTATAAAATGAGGAAACTGAGGCTCAGAGAAGTCTTAGTGAAAAGGCTTGGCCAAGCCACACAGCCATGAAGTACAAGAGCCTGTGGTCTGAAGCCACTGTCAGGACTTCCCCACCAGGCAGCCTGCCACTTAGTACTGATCTGATAAACCATTTGCGAGGCTAGGCTAGTTGAATAGCTACCAGGAAGTCAGTTCACATAAATGAATGGGACAGTCGAGGAGTAACTTCTGGAATGAGATTAATAGCAAAACTTCCCCTCTCTCCGTCTTACCCTTACACACGCTCACTCCCCCTCTTGAATGAACACTGCACGTTGGAAATCTAATTCCTTGGAAATTCAGTTCCAGGCCTCAGAAAAACAAGGGCAGTCAGACAGCCAAGTGAAGGAGGAAGTTTTAAACTTCACATTCAATAATGTTCCGCTTTAGGTGACCACTGTTACACAAGCTAAGTCAGAGTTCCTCTAATCAGTCAGTTTAAACCCCAAACATTTTTCTGGGGAAGATAAGCAGCCTGGAATATCATGCTGTACAAGCACAGCTGGCAGCGTGTGTCCACAAAGTTTGTGTGTTGTGCTCCAGGGGCGTCATCGGCCGGGCGCTTGTACCCCCTCAAATCTCCCTTGTTGACAGGTGGCTCCCAGGGGATCCCAGGCATGGGAAGTTTACTCCTTATTGAGTGCTTTCTCCCAGCCTCCCAAAAAATCCTCATCCAGAACAAATTATAAAAGGTATCTTCATTTAACTTACACTCTAAAAACAGATGCCAACGTGTCAACAGTGAATGCTGCCTGGGAGTCTCCTTCGCTTCTGTTTCCATCAAAACAAACTAGTGTGGAGACCAGGGAGTCAGCACAGAGAAAACAACGAGGTTATAGATGAAGGAAAAATTAGCTCAGGCCCCTGGGAAGGAGAGCCGGCAAGGATAAAGGGGTGGTCCATCACCCTCCACCTTTCCCTCTTCACTGTAAGGTGACTCATGCCGTCTGCATCACTCCAGCGGTGTATTTTTGCGTCCTGATCACGTTTCCGCTTGGGTTAATGTTGTTTTAGTTCTCGGACAGCAGACACCATGGATGTTGCTCAGAATCAGCTCAGTGAAAAATGTCATAAATGGCACTTCTGGAGCTCGTTAAAAGCAGTGCAAATACTTTTATAGTGTTACGTTTTTGTAAATGGAGTCAAACCGAGTTAGGTTCAAATTCCAGCTTTGCCTCTTAGGTGCTACAGTAGACAAGTTATTCTGACCTCCTTTGGGCATCAGTCTCCCCATTCTGCAAATGGGGACATCCTCATTTCCTTCAAGGGATTGCTTCAAAGATTCTTTCTTCAACGATATTTACCAAGCCCTTGCTCTTTGCTCAGGCATCATTTTACGGCCTGGGAAATCTGCTCACCCATTGCATGCTGGGCCCTGTTCTAGCACTGAACACCCAGCCATGAATACAACAGGTGAGGATGCTTGCCCTCCTGCGGCTGACATTCTAGCGAAATGAAGTAACGTTATGTGCGGGTCCCACACACACAGGCCTACGAGCTGCATTGGCTCCTGCTCCTCAGTCTACAAGGGCCAGAGGACACGCCCCTTGCCCCTCTTGAGAACAAGGCCAGAAAAGAAAAGAACTCAAGTTTTAAATCATTTTCCTTTCCTGGACAGTTCAGAAGTGGCCAGCACCCAAGGATATAACTTCCCCCAGTTCAATCTCAATATCCCTTCCTGGACGGGGCTGGAGAGGTGGGGGCTGCTTCTCTGCTCAAGTCTGAGATGGAGGGCTTGACTTCCGTTCTCCAGGGTGGACGCTAACTGGCAAGGAATCTCGGTCAATTTATTTAAAAAAGGCAAGAGAGGGAGCAACTGTCTAATAAGGAGCTGGCAGCTGGCCCGCTGCAGAGGTGGAGGGGCCTCTTCCCTGTCACAGGGAGGGAAACTTGCTTGGTTTCATCAAAAAGAACAAGAATGGGAGGCCGTCCGGCTTCCACACTGGATTGGAGAGGTTTCCCGTCCCAGCTTCTGGCTGGCTGTTAAAGACACAAACACCCAACCGGCCTGGCCTGAATAAAGGCTGCAAACCCAGGAAACATTCCTGCGGCCAGGTTGGGCAACTCCAGAAACTATTTGCTCATTGATTAGAAAGAAAAGGCTCTTCTCCCCCTCCGGTATCTGCCCTCTTTTCCTTTCTGTTGGTTCCCCGAGGACAGGGAGGTCCCCATGTTGGGGATTCCAAAGCAGTTGGATCCTCCTCCCTCCAGCTCATGCTGACCCCTCACAGGAAGGGGGCGCTGACAGGTCTGGGGTGGGAGACGGGGTCCTAGGCCATAATGCAACGGGAAGGGCTCTCTAGGTCATGGTTGCTCGCTTGCAAAATCAAGTACCTTGACCAAAATACTTCTAACACCATCTCCATCCAGGGTCTAATGTGCCCTGTACATGGACTCTCCTGGGACGCTTTTTAAAAATCCGCAGGCCTGGGCCCTGCCAGGGCTGACTGAATCTGATCTCCAGGGCTGATAGAGCCCAGCATGGGTGTATTTTAAACCATCCCCAGGTGTTTGGAGCACTCAGTAGGAGATGGAGAAGGCTCCACAAAGCCTTCCCTTAGGAAAGGCAAGAGGCATAATAAGTACTTTACATTATCACAACCACCAGTGAGGGAAGTATCACTCTCTCAGTTTATCAGTAAAGGCTCAGAGATGTTAAGTGACTCTCCCAAGGTCACACAGTGAGTGACAGAGCTGAAATTCAAACCAAGGTTTGGCTGACCCCAAGACCCATAGTCTTAACTTAACCCCTGCATAGTCCTGCTTCTCCACAGCCTGATCTTCTGAGTTTCAGGGCCTCCTCCTTTCCCCACCTCTGTCTCTCATGGTGGACCCGAGCATACCCAGTGACTTCCCTTCCATTTACTCTGGGCTGTTGGAGGCTAACACGATGGGAAAAAATACACACACCTCACTTTCCTCAGTCACTTTTTATCCAGGTGCTTTGTTTCTCATGTCTATTTTTTCCCCAAATCTTAGTTTTGTTTTTAATTTCAAAAGCAGTACCTTGTGTATGTTAGAGAAAAAAAGGGACCAAAACAGATGACATAGCAGCATTATTCATAACAGCCAAAAAGTGGAAACAACCCATATGTCCACAAACTGTTGAATGAATGTGGTGTGTTCATGCAATAGAATGTTATCCAGCAATAAAAAGAAATGAATTACGGACACATGCTACACCATGGATGAACCTTGAAAACACTACGCTAAGAGAAAGAAGCCAGTCACAAAAGACCATGTATTGGGGGTTGGCCCCGGGGCCGAGTGGTTAAGTTCGTGCACTCCGCTGCAGGCGGCCCAGTGTTTCGTTGGTTCGAATCCTGGGCGCGGACATGGTACTGCTTATCAAACCACGCTGAGGCAGCGTCCCACATGCCACAACTAGAAGGACCCACCCGAAAAATATACAACTATGTACCGGGGGGCTTTGGGGAGAAAAAGGAAAAAAATAAAATCTTTAAAAAAAAGAAAAAAAAAAGACCATGTATTGTATGGTTCAATTTACATGAAATGTCCAGAACAGGCAAATCTGTGGACCAAAAGCAGATTAGTGGTTTCCTAGGGCTGGGGGGACGGGGTGGGAGGAGCCTAGGGGTGGCAACTAAGGGGTGAGAGATTTCTTTTTGGGATGATGAAAACGTTCTAAAATTCTTTGTGGTTGCCCAACTCTGTGAATATGTTGAAAAGCCATTGAATCTTACACTATATATGGGTGTAATGTATATGTGAATTATATCTCAATAAATCTACTATCAAAAAAAAGAAGGGAGGGGGCCGGTCCCGAGGCTGAGTGGTTAAGTTCGTGCACTCGCTTCGGGGGCCTAGGGTTTGGCCAGTTTGAATCCTGGGCACGGACATGGCACCGCTCATCAAGCCATGCTGGGGCAGCATCCCACATGCCACAACTGGAAGGACCCACAACTAAACATACACAACTATGTCCCGGGGGGCTTTGGAGAGAAAAAGGAAAAATAAAGTCTTTAAAAATAAAAATAAAATAAAATAAAGAGAAGGGAAGAAAAACTCCATCCAAAAGCACAAAGCACTCATACTCCCATCCATGCAGAAAAGCTACATTCCATGCTTGTTTTCTGTCCTTCAGATCTTCATCTACATCCGCTTCCTAATTCACTTCCTTCCCCTGTCCTGCATCCCTTGAAATCCTCTGATTTTCTAAAATTATGGTATGGAGGGGCCGGCCCAGTGGTGCAGCGCTTAAGTTCACACGCTCTGCTTCCACACCCTGGGGTTCGCTGGTTTGGATCCCAGGCACGGACCTGCTCACCACTCAATCAAGCCATGCTGTAGCAGGTGTCCCACGTGTAAAAAATAGAGGAAGATGGGCACGGATGTTAGCTCAGGGACAATATTCCTCAGCAAAAAGAGGAGGATTGGCAGCAGATGTTAGCTCAGGGCTGATCTTCCTCAGTAAATTAATTAATTAATTAAATTAGGGTTTGGACATTATTATATTTTTAATGATCTTCTTCCCCAACTTTCTTCTTTCTCCCCATTTGTCCATTAAAAAAAATTAACCAATATACTTATTAGGGTGGATAAAATGTGGTATAGCCACTCAGCAATAAAAAGAAACAAATGCCAATAAATGCAATAGCACAGATGAACCTTAAAAACATTATGCTAAGTGAAAGACTACAAAAGACGAACAGCCCTAGAGGAGGGAGTTGGTGAGTCTGGGGCAGGGCTCAGGACTGGGTATTTTTTAAAAGCATACCAAAGACTACACATTCCATTTATCTGAAAATTCTAGAAAACCAGAGATACAAAGCAGATCAGTGGTTGCCTGGGGATGGGCTGGGGGTGGAGCTTGACTGCCAATAGGCGCGAGGGAACCTGTGGGTTGACAAAAGTATTCTAAAACTGGATTGTGGTGACGGCCACATGGCTCGGTACATTTATAGAAATTATCTCACTGTACACTTACAGCGGGCAAATTGTATGATATGTAAATTACACATCAATAAAACTGTAACAAAAATAATTACCAGAGTCTCCTTTGAGGAGGACCCCACAAGTCAAAAGTCCCATGGTTCAAAAAAAGCATGCACCCAATAATACCAAGTCAGAGTTATGAAAAAGTGGGGAGGAAAAAGAGAAGCCATAAATAAGTCTTAATTAACAATAATTAGAAGAATAAATATTCAACGTAATGATAGTCATTACGCGCAGGCGTTGTGCTGAGCTCTTCACAAACACTGGCTCTGAAGCTGCTGTGAAGCTGGGGGGTGGGGGGGTAGTGAGGGGTTCTTTAATCCCCTTGATGCCGATGAGCCGCTGAGGCCTGAGGGACGAAGTCATTTGCTCAAGGTCACAGAGCCAGTCAGTCTCGCAGCAGGATTCTCACCCAGAACCAGCCAACGCTGGTTTAGCCACTAAGCTAAAGCCGCTCTGCCATGAGGAGGAAGAGAAGCTGCATGGGT
Source organism: Equus caballus (assembly GCF_041296265.1). Classification (NCBI taxonomy): domain Eukaryota; kingdom Metazoa; phylum Chordata; class Mammalia; order Perissodactyla; family Equidae; genus Equus; species Equus caballus. The sequence goes on along the minus strand of NC_091686.1, from coordinate 18,997,423 downwards.
AGTTAAGAGCAACAGGAGATGGATGAAAATCCACACTGGGCACAAAGGTAGATTGCTGAAACCACAGATTGAATTCTCTATGAAGAATACAACCCACATAAAAATATGGGCCGATCCGGGGGCAGCATTTCCCAAGTACCGGCTGATCCAGAAATGTGCCGACACTGGCCGTGGAAACACAAAAAGCTGTCGAGGAGTTCCGAATTCTGAATCATTCAGCAGCTCGGGAACGAGGTCTGGAGACCGCATCCGCAACACAAAGAACGAATGCGAAGCTTGCACCATATCCAAATGTGGGTTGTGCTGGAAAAGCTTGGGCCCTCTGCCTCTGACATTTGGAACAAAACTCCTAAAACTCCAAAAGAACAGCTGGAAGCCAAAGCTGCAGAAGTTAGGCCTTTCCCACAGTCTCTAGGTCACATGCATTTGCAGATGACTCCAAAACAAGTGCTCACTTGTCCCATGGCACTTACAAGAGGAGGCTTTCTCTTTTTTAACGGATGCTAGCATCCTTTTTCATTACCAAGACAAATAAGCATTGATGTGAAAAGCAGCTGTTTTCAAGAGTGTTTGCCAATAAACCTAAAGGTAAGCACTCAGCCCCCACCAGTGCCTTTGCGCAGGCTCTTGAAAAACAAACCCCACAATCAATCCCATTTTCCTACAGGTACGAGGAAAAGGCAGGAAAATCTCAGACTGGAGTTCTGACTCCAAACATTCCAAGTAGGCAAAAAAAAAAAGAAAAATGAAAATAAGGAATCACACAAAGCCGACCAAGCCACGGTTCCAACAGACTTTGGCACATGCTGGGGCACAGCCACGGGCCACACGGCTAACTCTTAAAAGATGCTGAGGTAGGACTGCTGCCACAAGCACCGGTGGCACCTGTCCCAGCAGGGGTTCTCAAACTTTTTATTTTCCTGGTGGCAGCTCTTGCAAGACTCCACGGTCCTTTTACCTGGTCTCTTCCCATTTTCCGACATGATCAAAAATCGGAAACTTGCGCACATGCAGAATGACGTACATACGAGGTTACCCACTAAGGCATTGTTCATAGCAGCAAAAATGGGAGACAACGCAATTATCTATCAGTAGAGGGTTAGTTAAACCAACCATGGAATTTCCTTACAATGAAATACTATGTGACCGTAAACAAATGAGAAAGCTCTAGGCACCACTGCGGAATGTGTAAGACATACTGTTAGGTGATAAAAGCAAAGTGCGAAGAAGTGCAGAGGGATTAGAATTTATTTTCATATTTGCACACAGAAATTTTGGAAGAAACCAGTAAGTGAGATTACAGGTATGCGGAAGGGCTGTTATTGGACCAAAAGAAGACAGGGTGGGAGTGGAACTTCTCACTGGATATTTTCTATATTGGTTGATTTTTCAATCACGTGAACATATTATCTATTCATAAAGTTGAAAAAAAGTCATGGGGCAGGCCTGGTGGTGTAACAGTTGGGTTCACACGTTCCACTTTGGTGGCCCACGGTTCACGAGTTCGGATCCTGGGTGCGGACCTACACACCACTTATCAAGCCATGCTATGGCAGGCATCCCACATAGCACAACCAGAAGGACCTATAACTAGAATATACAACTATGTACTGGGGGGCTTTGGGGAGAAGAAGGTAAAAAATAAATAAAAATACAAATAAATTCATAGAGGAACATATGTAAATTGCTTACTATTTACTCTGTAGGAAAAGAATTTATATTTTTGCAAATGCTCAGAGGACCTGTCCCCAAGGGACCACAACCCCTCTGAGAATCTGAGCAAACAGGATGCAGGAGACCATAGGGAGGGCTCCACATGGGTGATGGGAAAGCAGGGGGATGACCCACACATGACCGAGAAGGAAGAGGTGCTGTGGGGGGCTCTGGTCAGCTGCTCTAAGAAGAACGCTAGACGCTGAGTCAGGTGACCAGAGTCTCTCTGGGATGTGTCAGGAAGAGTGCTCAGCTAAGTCCCTTTCTTTCATTCTGAGTTAGCTTCTCATCCACAACATGCAGAGGCTGAACTGTGTCAGCAAATACACGGGGCTCAAAGGCCTTCTTGGACACCGCGGCAAGCAGAGCCAGCACGACTGTTTTTTGGAGGGCGTCCTGAGCATGTCCATAGATTTTCCATGCTTACATCCTCTCATCCAGTAAAGCCCAGGTCTAGGGCCTCATCCCACAGACGGATTCACACACGTGCAAGACAGACATGAGGAGAGTCACTGCAGGCTTGTTTAAAGTGGCAACAGACAGAAACAGCATTGAGAAAGAGGTGGTTAAATAACAGTGGGCATCCACCCAATAGAAAACAGGGAAGAAATGAAAAAGAATGAGGTAGCCATTGAAAAGAATCAAGTAAATTTACATGTAATACTGAGGGAGGAACTTGTCTTCAAAAAAGAACCAAAATGGGATAGAATATGCTTAGAAGATCTTCAGAAGGATACAAGAAACTGGTAACACAGGTGGTCTCAGGAGAGAAACCGCTGACGGCGGGAGTAAAAGACAGAAGGGAGACTTGCTGTTAAATTCTTTTGTACCATTTGAATTGGCTCATGTTTGTTTTCCATCTCCACATACACAGCTCTTGGGTTGAACTGAAGGAGGGTTGATGTTTAGTTGACTAACTTCAACGGGCAAGCCCTGCATTTGGGCTTCCAAAAGCCCCAATGCAGACTTCAGTTGCATTATCAGAAATAAGACACTCAGGATGTGGGAGGCTATGTGGCCCTTTTCTGTCTGATTCTATTTGTGGTCTGATAAGTACATTCTCAGGGCTGCAATCTAATAATCTAAATGATGAATGCCATTTTTCTTTCCCAGAGTCATGCTTTAAGAGGGACATTGACCCATGGAACTGGTCCAGAGGCAAAGGGGCAAGGATGGTAAGTTGCACTCTGTGGAGGGAAGGACAGACTGGGAGAGGAGAAAGACCAGTCCACACGATGTACAGGGCTGACTCCTTCTAGAAAGGTCGGTGACAATGGCACTACAGGGCAAGATAAGGGCCAGCGGAGAAAGGGCAAGTAACCCCAGGAGAGAAGGAAATGTCTTATGCTAAGAGCTGACCCCAAACAGAAGAGGGCTGCCAGCCTCCTGAATGCCCTCGCTCAAGCACAAATGGCTTCTGTGTAAGCTTGGAGTCCAGATGGATCCAGATTTTAATCTCAACTGTGCCTCTAACTGCGTGAATTCAGGAAAATTAACCCTTGAGTCTCAGTTTCCTCTTTCTAAAATAGAGAGAATGTTCCGTTGGGAAGATAAGAGAGTTCTTATCAGGTGCTCAGCCAGAGCCTCCTATGTGGTTAACCCTCTAAGCTTTGCTGGTGTTACTGTCATATTACAGACTTATGGAACTGGAAGCTTCTGTGGCTGCCCCTGAGGCCACCTTGCAGGAGAGGCAAGACCCCCAAGGTGGCTCAGGCTCTGGGGAAGGGCAGCACCCTCGCCTGTCTGTAAACTAGGATCCTATCAAGGCCCTCCCTCTAGCCTCATCCACACCCCTCAGGATCTGGCACTCCTGCTTCTGGGTGTGCTGCCCCTTACCTGGGGCAAGCCCTTAACTTGGGGAAGTCAATCCTCTCCTACCACTCTGATCAAAGTTTTGGTACCACAGGGAGAAATGTCTATCCCTTCTCAGGACACCTGGAAACATCTCTGTGGCCGTGAAAGGACGTTTCCCACGTTACTGTTCTGTTTTGCCTGACCCCCTCCCTGAGGACTTAGCAGGGAACACCTGACCTGAACCAAGGTGCTGGGTCTGTGAGTGGGCGTCAGGGAAGGTGTGAGCCCCTGGAATTACAGGTACGGAGGTGGACACCTGTGCAGGCCTCCATGGCCCCTGATAGTTTCTCAAAGGGGCCTGAGATCCCGAAAGAGGAGCCTGGACTAGAGACACACTTAGGGCTTAAACTGACGTGGGTGTTAGGAGGGAGGATGAGAGAGTGAAGAGGCTCAGCTGAGGCCACAAGGGCTGGTTGTTTCCAATGCATTCCCAACCCCAACCCTCCAGAGTACCAGCAGAGAAATAACTCCAAACCTCCTGCCAGCAAGCTTTGAATCTGTGAATAAGGAAAACAACGCACAGGTGAGGGCAGGGGCAGGGGGGTCAAAGTAGGGGGTGAGAGAGGAACACAGAGAAGCCAAGCACTCGACCTTTTTTTCCCCATAGACCCAATGCATCTCTGGATGCCTGGACTGTTGCAGTAGACTCCTAACAGTCTTCCCAATTCTGGCCCAGGTCCCCATAGTCTTTTCTCTATAAGGTACCCCAGTGAGCCTGTTACAAAAGCAGTCAGATCATGACGTGCCTCTGCTCTACTCTCAGCCCTCCAGAGATCCCCATTTCTCTAAGAAAAGCCCAACCCCCATGGTCAAGCTACAGCTTCTTCTTAGACTTCCCAGACTTCTCACCAGCTACCCTTACCTCATTCACTCTACTCCAGCAAACATGCTGGATATGCTCCTGCCCAAGTCTTCTGTATTTTTGTTGTTCCCTCTGCCCAGAGGATCCTGCTCTTCCCCAGATGACCCCTCCCTCCTTCCCTTCAAAGGTCACCTTCCACAAAGGCTTAGAACATTGTATTTAAAATGGCACCCCACTGCCTCTAGCACTCCCTCCTGATCCTTCTTCCCTGCTTTATTTTTTCTCTACAGTACTTACCAGTTACATATTTACTACACCTATTTACATATTTATTACCTAGTATCCTCCCAATAAAGTTCCACGAGGGCAGGGGTTTTACCTAAATGTTGTGTTCATTACTGTGTCTACAGCACCTATGCCACTGCCAAGCATTTAGTAGGTCCTTAACAAGTATTTCGTGAATGAATATACGATGCCTTTGTCCCCCCAAACATCAGATCCCAAGGAGGCCCCAGACAGCCCCAAAGCCAATCCGAGAGCTGGCCCTTCCTGTGAGCCCGGCAGAGGAGGGCCAGCAGAGGTGAGCACACTTTCCAGAGGCCACAGTGGGGCCTGAGAATAGCTGAGAACTGAGGGCTTTGGAATCCCCAATTTAGATCCTCCAAGGATGCTCATGAGCCAGGAACGCCCACTATAACTTCATGAATCTGCAAGCCGACCTAATGACTTCATGCCCACGGTTGCCAGTGACTGATCAGGTATTAACCCTATGAGAAGGGCCATGCAGAATCTCAGCTGATCCTCACACAGCAACCCTGGGAGGCAGGCACTGCAGCCCCGGGTGAATAAAACAAGACTCACAGAGCAGTGACTTGCCCAAAGCCACACAGCTGGCAAACAGGCAGAGCTGGGAACGGAACTCGGGCCAGCCTGACCCCAAAGCGTGTCACCTTAACCCTCACCTTGCCCTGCTCCTCTGATCTGCTCTGTCAGCATGTCTCCTCCCTGCTTCAGCCTTTTCACTCCCTGCACAAAGTCACCAAATGGGAGTGTCGAGTTCCAGCTGGGAGCGGTTTGTTCCCAAGAGGAGCCACTGGGGCATCTCATTAAACCCGGCACTGCAGGTGGAAGGCTAAGTGCTGATGGGGCAGCAGAGAGTTGACATGTGACATGGCCCACTTAGATGATGTCTTTAGGGAATTTCGACAGCACAGGAACTGGCTCTAAGAGCTGGAAATAAAGTTGGCTCAACACCTTGGCTGGTAGTGGGGCTCACTGGCCCTGGCAAAACCTGGCCATCCCCAAAGGCCTTAATTTGCTTAAACAAGAGCATAACCTTTGGGTGTTAATTCCCAGAGAACATCCTACCTTCTAACATAAAGGGGGCACACCAGGGGAACCAGGAAGAAGGGGAAAAACCTCCACACCTCGATTCCATGGGAGAACTGCGTATTAACTAAACCCTGTGGGACAGGGCAAACGCATGCCATTGATGCCAGCTTAAATACTTTCCCTTCTCATTCTTAATGCGCCCTTTCCGCTGACTGGGCAGCAGTTCAGACCAGACTACAGCTTTCTCTTTTAAACACCCTTTTAAGCCATTAGCTTAGGCTCATCTGGAAAGCCTGCTGGCTTTTTGATTACACAATACATCAGAATTATCTCGGGGGTCCATGTTCTTCGGCAGGTAGGTGGCTGTGGTTTCCCAGAATCCCTTCTGTTTATGGGAAAGCTGCAAACCAAGATTCTTCAGAGGGTGGGACCATGTGGAATCACCCAGCAATTTGAGGTTCTTTACTCAAGGCTCAGACCAGGAGCTCTCCTACTGTTTCATTAACGATCTTAATTTTTTCCCCTTGGAATTTTTTCAAATTGAGGTATAATTCACATAAAATAAAATTCACCAGTCCAAAGGGAACAACTTCAGTGGTTTTTAGTTATTCCCTCTGTTGTGCAACCATCAGCACTTTCTAACTCCAAAACATTTTCGTCATCCCAAAAAGAAACCAGGGCCCGTTAGCAGTCAGTCCCAATTCTTCTCCTCTTCCCTCAGCCCCTGGCAACCACTGATCTATTTTATCTTTGGATTTGTCTATTCTGCATTCTACATTTCATACAAATGGAATCATACAATACAGCCTTTTGTGTCTGGCTTCTTACATTTGGCACGATGTTTTCAAGTTCACCCCTGTTGTAGCACGTATCTGTATTTCATTCCTTTTTATGGCTGAATAATATTCCACTGCACGGATAGACCACATTTTGCTTATCCATTTATCAGTTGGTGAACATTTGAATTGTTTCCACTTTTTGGCAACTATGAATAATGCCATATAAACATTCGCAAACAAGTTCCTATGTGAACACGTGTTATCGATTCTCACGGGTACATACGGCGGAGTGGAATCACTGGGTCGTGTGGTAACCACGGTTCAACTTTTCAAGGAACTTTCAGACTGTCTTCCACAGCAGCTGCACAATTTTACGTTCCCATCGACAGCAATGAGGGTCCAATGCCTCCACATCCTTGTCAACAATTGTCATTTTTCTGTTTGTTTTTAATTATAGCCATCCTACTGAATGTGAAGTGTTATGGGCTTATGGTTTTGCTAATGATCTTTTAAGAAAACATGTCACCGCCCCTAGAATGTCACCATCTCACGAACACTGCTTTGAAGGCAACCCTGGCTAAAGCCTTCGGTGGTGGTAGTAATAACAACTCCTCCTCCTACTACTACTGACATTTTCTCTAGCATATACTATGTGCCAGACTGACTATCTTAGATATTTAATCTTCACTATTACTGTATGAAGTAAGTGCTATTATTATCTCCACTTGACAGGTGGGAAAATTGAGGCACAGAGAGGTTGAGTAACTTGCCCAAGGTCACATAGCTTATAAGTTACAGGTATGCAACTGGAATTCGAACACAGGCAGTCAGGCCCCAGAACTCTTGACCACTATGCTTTCATGGGCGGTTTTCTGGCACATGAAGTTTGCTGAGAAAGCCTGGAGGTAGCACAGGAAGCACAACACACCTGAGCACCGCCCTAAATGAACCCAGGGTAATTCTGAGTTTCCCTAAACCAGCTCAAGATGTAAGGCTTCTATCCATCAACACCACCTTTGGGGCAGGGCTATGATCATAGGAGGGGGGACCATGCGGTGGTAACAGGTGGCAGCTCTTCAGTCAGACACTCCTGGATCGAGGTTTCAGCTCCACAGCTCAGACTGCCAGTTGAAGTTGAGTCCTTTACCCTCCCCAGGCCTTAGTTTCCTCGTCTCCAAGATGGGTCTAATGGTAGAGGACTGTCGTGAGGGTTAAAGGAGAAAACGCATGACAGGAAGAGATCAGCACACTAGCTGACGTACAAGCCTGTCGGACTTGGATTTTATGCAGAGTTTGGCTAAAAACTGTGTACAACTCGAAATATGCTAAGCGGTCCCTTAAAAGCAGCTGGTGAAGGATTCCCATTCTTTAAAAGTTGCATGTAAAATGAGACTTTACTATGTAAAACATTACAGTGCAGTTTCAAGTTTGAATGATTCCAATTCCCACCGTGTGAGCTCACGTCCCACGGCCGGCTAACACTGAACTCAGCATCAGGCACCACGCTGAGCGCTTCATCTATTGCTCCTGGTCAGGAATTGCTGAGAGTAATTACTCCAAAGAGCAAAAGCATATAAACTGTGCCTGTCAGCTGCTACTACTTTAAAAGAAATCTAAAATAGCTGTGTTTGAGGATTTCTTAGACATTCCCTGCTAAATTCGCCCCCCTCCTTTTCTAAGGGTCTGTGGAAGATCGAAAAGTGGAGAGAGGGATGTTTGGCTACAGGTAAACACCAAACACACCTGCGCTGATTCCATCTTGACCTGGAGGTCTAATTTCAGGGTCTATTAAATCATAACTTTTTGTTCCTTTTGAAAGCAACATGCTGACACCGTCAGCTCTGCTTACCTTGGAAGCTTCAGATCTAGAAAAGCCTGCTATGCTTTATTACAGGGGAGGGAAATATAATAAGCCTTTTTAAATTACAAACTTGAATTCAGTGTGTGGCTGGTGTGTACATGGATATAGCTTACATGAAACTCATGGGCTTACAAACACAAAAACAGAAATTTCCAAACCCTCCCAGCATCCAACAGATGCTGCAAGTTCTTTCCCAAGCGGAAGAACAAAAGGCGCCCAGTAGGCTCCAACTGGAAGGCAAGAATGTCACCTTTTCTTCCCACATTCCCCACTGTGTACACAACAGGAGCGGCTGTGATCAGAGGAGCCAACATTTTAAACGGGTTGCATGTAAGATTCTATAATAAATAAAAGACATTCTTGGCATAGTTGGGGGTATCTGAATAAGGAGTGGATGCTAGATAGTGTAAATTTTCTTAGTTGTGATAATGGTATTGCGGTTTCAAAGGAGAATGTCCTCACTCTTAGGAGATGCGTGCTAAAGTACTTAGTGGTAAAACATCTGCAACATACTTTTGAATGGCTCATAAAGCACACACACACACACACACACACACACACACACACGCACACAGAGAAGGGAGATACGACAGTGCGGTAAAGTCAGAGTACTCAGGTGTTCACTGTACTACTTCTCAACTTTTACAGATTTTTTAAGTTTTTCATAAATAAAGTTTTGGGAGTAGGGGGATATTCTATAATAAGAACTAACCGAACTAACCAACCTAACCAACCACGTATTTATTGAGGATGTAATCAGGACTGATACTCAGCTAGTATGCCATGACACAACTGCATCAACGGTCAAAATACTAAAAAAGTCCCTTGTCAGCTGGTGAGTAGTCTGTGCCCCTAGCTTTCTGGGGGCTTCCCCCACGCCCACCCTCCAGCTGCTCAGGACCCCAAGACCTGTTTGAGCGCTAAACGCCAGGCATCCACTTTGACTGCAAAGGGTCCATGCCATACTGGTCATGATTAAATGCTTTAAAACATCACTCCTGAATATTCTTAAGTACTGGTCACTCACCATGGAACATTCTTTCTCCTTAGTAAGGTTCCAGAATCTCTCTTCTTGGCCAACTCTGTCACTATAACTTGCTTCCCCTGAAGGAAAATGGGAAGAGCTGTGTGGCACAGAGGTTAAGCACTCAAGCTGACCTGAATTTAAATCCCGGCTACACCACCTCCTAGCTGCATAACCCTGGGCCAGTCACTTTACCTCTCTGAGACTCAGTTTACACCGCAAAATAGAAAACACAGGGGCTGGCCCCGTGTCCGAGTGGTTAAGTTCACACGCTCCGCTTCAGTGGCCGAGGGTTTCCCCAGTTTGGATCCTGGGCGCGGACATGGTACCGCTCATCAGGCCACGCTGAGGCAGTATCCCACATGCCACAACGAGAAAGACCCACAACTAGAATACACAACTATGTACGGGGGGGCTTTGGGAAGAAGAAGAACAAAAAGCAAGACTAGCAACAGATGTTAGCTCAGGTGCCAATCTTTAAAAAAAAAAAAGAAACAGTTCTAGAATGTTTACTTCAAAAATGCAAATTTGTTCCAACACGAACAATTTATTAGGGAACAATCTGTGCATAACTCAAATTTCAGGTTTGCTCATGTGTGTGATTCTGTCTGCAGGAAACACTAGGCGAACGCAGAAAAGTATACTCAGCGGAAGCAAAGGAATGCACAAAACACACGCATCTTCCAGCTACCCGGTTCACAATGCGTTACGCGCCACACCCATTCCATCTGGTATTACAACTTTCCATCTGACTCCAAATTATCCTCCTTCCACAATAACTCACAAGATGTAACCTACCGAGACCTACTTCCACAAGCAAACTTCTTTTTTTTTTAAGGTATCACAATGAAGTTTTTGCGTGCTGTGCCCGGAACCATTTCCCCATAAGCCCTGTGGTTTTCATTGGGTGGTTTTGCATAGCGTGGTGATTTTTAGGAAGGCTTATGTCCTGTTACAGCTGAATGACTGTAGTTCCTACCTCCAGAGCATGGTGAGGAATAAACAAGCTGTATGCAGGGGGAGGTTGTCTAGAGCTGGGTACATTGTAAGTACGCAATAAATGATGGCTATCACAGGTCTCTCACTCTGAATGCAGATAGAACCAGGTGCATAAAAGATGCCCAGTGAGCAATTACTAACTTTCCTTAAAAGATCTATGGCTTATTAATCTTAGCGGGCTAATTAAAGAGACTTATCCTTCTCTCCCAAGAGGTTGGGAGGGGCACAATTATCAAAACTGTAAATGAGAGATGAGGCTGGAAAGGGCTAATGGAGCCCTGCCCTTCGATGCCTGGCACAAGGAAGATAGAGTCATGAAAGACAGTGACTGCCGGCAAGGAGTCAAGGACATAAACTATTGGTCATCATGGGAAAATAGGGAGTCAGTTTTGAGACAAGTAGGCTAGACTCCGAGTCCTACTATAATTCAGGACCACAGGATAGTGTCAAGTAGTTAACAGTCCAGGTGAGAGGTTGGATGATTGGAGTTCAAATCCCAGCTCCACCACTTACCAACCACGCCACCCCAGCACATAACCACCCTCTCCTGCCTTGCTTTCCTCACCCATAAAACAGAGATCGTGATGGTGCCTATTGCGTAAGAGGGCGGGATGACTCAACAAGTCAATCCATGTAAAGCCCTTAGCACAGTGTCAGACACGGAAGAAAAGTTGGAGGGATGTTAACTAATTTTCAAAGCTAGAAAAAATCAGATGCCTCCAGAAAGACGACTGGAGCAGGACCTGTATGAATGGACAGCAGCAAAAAGAGGTCTGATTTAGCTGGAATGGAAAGACAGGATACTGTGAGAACTAATTTCCATCAGCCATCCACCCCAAAACCTTTCTGACACATAGCTCACACTTAGCTAGCCATGGTCACTGAAGAAATGTGATTTAATGTTTAGTCTCCCGTACATCAATTCCAAAAGAGGCCAAAGGCGCCCTGATTAACCAGAAGGATGAATCAGCTGAATGGACTGGTTCGCATCACTTCGTCTGGGTGGAAGCTGATGAGAGACTGGCCAAAGGAGAGACAAGATCTGGTCTCTCTCTGCCTACCCCTCCAACATCACCTTGCATCTGTTACCCCACTGTGCCCACCAGGCCTTTGCCACATCGGCGTCTTGCTCCTCTAGGACACTGCTCTCTCTCCTGTCTCAGGCTCTTGGTCTTTCCTATTTCCTCTGCTTGGGATTCTCTTCCTACAGTTCTTTTCATGGCATCCTCCTTCCCACCACTAAACACAGCACATACTTCCCGGAGACAACTTGCCTGCTTCACTCAGAGTGGGCCCCCTTGCTGCCCCAGTCACTCCCTCCCCCATTTCTCCACTTTATTTCCTTCCTGGAATGTAGGACTCCTGAAATCCTATTTATTTACGTGTTAATGTCTACTTAGACACCAGAACTGAAGTTCCCTGAAGGCGCAGGCCTGGTGTGTCGGCCTCTCTGTGGTAACCCCAGGGCCTGGACCATCGCCGGACATACAGCAGGCTCTGAATAACACCCACACGGAGGAGGATGTGGAGGTATCCATCCATCAGTAAACAGTCCTCGAGTGCCTCCGAAGCGCGAGCACTGTGCCTGGGGCCGGGGTGCCGACTGGGATAGAAAAGAGACCCAAGGCCAGACCTCTGAGGTCATTCTCATCCCAGGGGAGGATGGAGTCAGGGGGGTTTAGCCAGGAGTGGTGTCCATGGGAAGCAGGCCCAAGTAGGGAAGGTGACATTTTTAGGATGGGAGGAAGAGCTCCCCGGAGCACACACTTGGTGGCGGCAGCAAGGCTCTCAGGCTGGCAGGTAGGAAGCTTGACCCTCTAGGCCAGAGAAAGGGCTGGACCACATGAACCCCAAGAGCCCTTCCAACTCTGAAACTGATTCTCAGGCAAAAGTGAAGAAAACATAATAGTGACCAAGACAGGACATGGAACTGACTGAGTGGGTGGAAAGGTCTCCGACATGGACCACTACCTGAAAAACATCAGGTGCACAACAGCCCTCCTCACAGGAGTCAGCAAGCAGCAAGGGATGTCAAGCAGATGCAGCACGGCAAGATGATGGTTTGAACTACACACCCGCACGTCTCTATCTACAAACATCTACACAGGCTCTTAGTTGTAGTTATTGCTATAGATCATATCTGTAATAAATACAGAAATGAGTGATAGCTGTATGTAATGCATTTGAAGACCTACTATGTACAGGGTAGCATTTTGAGCCCTGGAGGTACAGCAATGGATACAACAGACCAGTCCCACCCTCGAGGGGCTCACATTCCGAGAGAGGAAGCAAGTAAATAATGTACAATGTTAAGTTGAATGGTAACAAAGACTACGAAAAGAAATCCCACAGGGTACAGGTGTGACACAATTATACAAGACGGATGTGATGAGGGTGAAACTGGGGCAGTGACCTAAATGACATAAAGGAAGAGAGCCATGAGGATACCTGGGGGAAGAGTGTTCCAGGTTCAGGAACAGCAGGCACGATGGCCCTGAGGCAGTGGAGTGCTGGGGAATAACATGCATTAGTAAAATCTCCACCATTACATATTATCGCTATAATGTGCATTTATATTACATTACAACCTACAAGGTATATAGTTATAGAGACCTTACTTCTAGGAGGATATACACCAGAATGTCTCCTGTAGTGATGTCTAGGTAGTGACATTATGCACAATTAATATCTTTTTTTCCCTCCTTAGGTATCTACATTTTCTAATGTTTTCCCCACAACATACGTTAATGGTATAGTAAAGACAAGTACCAATACCAACGGGAAAACCGAGGTATGAGGTGTTGCCAGAATTGCAGGAAGGTGAGAGCTCTCTGGAGCAGCTCGGTTCCCCACTAAGCTACTGATTTATGCTTAACACACAGAAACCCAATCATGCAACTGATCTTATTTCCCTCTTTGTTTGACTGGTAGGAAGCTCAGGGTCAAATCTGTGGTCTGCTTTTAGCAGGGATCCAGGCTTTATGGTAAGATCTTGGCTACTCAACCCTCCTCCTGTCCTCATCTTTCATACTTATTTTCCCTTTGCCCACTTCCCTATCTGAGATGCAGATATTATGGATCTAGGGACCCCATGCCCTCAAATTCTTCATTGCAATGAGGCAAGAATGAACAAAGTGAAGAACGAGACCAAAAGAGACAAGAGGTTCTTCATGAAGTCTTGGAAAAGGAACGTTTGGGGAAGTTTTGGCACCATGGGAGAGAGAAGCCCCTTCTCTGGTGGGTCCCAATTTCCCATTACTGGGTCATCGCTTAAAGGGGAGTAAGGATGATCCAGTTCATCAGGCTCTAGCATGAAGAGGATAAAATGGCCCGAAAACCGTCTAAGCAGCGGTCCCCACATCATGGTGGACCCCTGGCTAAGTGAATCTCCCTGGGCCTCATTTCCCCAACCAGAAACAGAGTCTAGAACCTACTGCTCCCACTGAATGACTGGGAGGATATGTTACTACGCAAAGGCTTAGGGCAATGCCAGCATACAGCAAGGGCTATAACTGTGTTAATAATAACAGCTATTATACTTTGCAATTATCAGTAATAGTAAAAACTGCTGCTATTTCTGAGTGCCCAGTGTATGCCTGACACTCTGCATTGTTCGTCTTGTTTAATCTCCCCCAATAACCTGATGAAGGAGATAGCACTAATCCCGTTTTGCAGAGGAAGTTGACAGGAAGATAGGATGCCCTCGAAAGAAATCCTACTACAACAGTCCCGGTGCTGACCCCAAGTGCTTGGCCTGCCTGAGTCAGTTATCTCAAAGAAGATCTGTGTTCCAGCAGTCAGGTGCACACTGTGAATCCTCGAGCTCCAGTAAACAGCCAAGGAACCCACCCTGCACCTCAGTCACCTCGTCCACAAAATGGGAATAATTGTAACAGGGTTGGTGTGAAAACTAAATGAACTCATATGTGTCAAATGAAGTGCATACTGTAACAGAAGGGTTCTTGATAGCGGCCTTGAATTATTTGACACTTATATTGAGGAAGATTAGCTGAGAACAGGCACAAGATATAAGGGGAAACCAGATCCAATGGCAACAGGGAACTTCCCCATGAGAGAAAAATAAATCTTTAATCAGTTTTAAATATCTGAAAGTCATGACATGTCCAGAAATATTTTTTTTCTTAATTTTTAATTTTTTTTGGTGGGGAAGGTTGTCCCTGAGCTAACTGTGCTAATCTTCCTGTTTTTATATGTGGGACGCCATCACAGCATGGCTTGATGAGTGGCGCATAGGTCTGCACTGGGGATCCGAACCTGTGAACCCCAGGCTACCAAAGCAGAGTGCACAAACTTAACCACTACACCACCGGGCTGGGCCCTAGAAATACTTTTTTTAGAAAAAGGAGATAAATCACCTGTCTTGAGGCAAACCTGTTTAATAACAAGTGAAGACAACCCAAGGAATCCTCAGGTTCGTGATTAATTGCCCTCTCTAAAGTTTCGGGAGTGCGTTTAGTATCAAATTTCTGAAATGCCTTACAACACAGTCTCTGGATCAGTTATCAGACTCCACATGGATTAATCATAAACCAAACCCCACCCCAACCCACCCAAAAATGGAAAAGCAACTTCACTCCCGGTCCACAGCAGGGAAAGTTCCTAAAATTCTTGCTTGGCCCAACCTAAAACTGAAACCACAGCTGCCATATCTCCATGCTGGATCTGTCTTCTGCCCAGCTTGAGTTTCATGCAGGCTTCTCCAGGACAGCAGCAGGGCTTGACAACATATTTTCATATTGGGCTGGGCAACTCGTAAATTAGGGAATTGTATTTGTAGACCCATAAATGACACCTCAGTCCAAAACCAAGTAAGTTAACTCATCAAAAATCTTCCACTCGGGGGCCGGCCCTGTGGCCGAGTGGTTAAGTTCACGCGCTCCGCTGTAGGCGGCCCAGTGTTTCGTCGGTTCGAGTCCTGGGCGCGGGAATGGCACTGCTCGTCAAGCCATGCTGAGGTGGCGTCCCACATACCACAACTAGAAGGACCCACAACTAAGAATATACAACTATGTACCGGGGGGCTTTGGGGAGAAAAAGGGAAAAAATAAAATCTTTAAAAAAAAAATCTTCCACTCGTCTGAATTCTGCAGGCTGCACTCCGCTGCTCCGCCAGCCTGGATCACTGAGAGTCTTGGATACAGCAGGTGCCCAATGACTATCTGAACGGAAGAATGAATGATGGGTGGAGGGCAGGATGGACGGATGGATGAATAGAGGGAAGGAAGGAAGGAAACGCAGACAGACAGAAGAACGAGCCCCTTGGCCATCCTCACTCTCCTCTCCACACACACTCGAATTCTTCCTCACCAGTTTTGACTGTTCATCACACGTCTTGCACATTTTGCTCATATTTGCTTCTCCAAGATCACAGGGGGAGTTTGCAGCCCTCAATTTAATTTCCTTTCATTTCTGCCTTGATGAACCTTGGGGTTGGTTCCCACTTCAGGCTGGTTCTTCTGCACAGAGCCCAAGTTTTGAAGGCCTTTTTTGGGAGGAACTTAAATGCCTCAGAGTCTGACAAAATTTGTGGATGCTCTGAAACAAAAAACGCACTCTCTCGCTCTCGCGCACGTGTGCCGTCTCTCTCACACGTACACACACTCATCTTGCCTACATCTTTAGGTTAATTCATAGATTCTCTAGGGAGTGTATTCAAAAAAAAAAAAATCCCCCAGGTGCCCTCAGACCTCCTGACTGGGGATCCCTAGAGGGGAGGCCCTCAAAGTCTGTATTTTAAGCTTTCCCAGGGAGAGGGACGGCAGCCCAGGTTTGCGGCGAACCCATGCTGTGGTCCAGCTTTTCTTTGAAGCGCAATCCTGGGACCTCCTGTTCAAGCACAAAGTGGACTGATTTAAAAATGTAGGTTCCCGGACTCCACCCAGATTTAGAAATCTGGATCTCTGAGGAGGTGGGGCCCAGCAGTCCGCATTTTTAGTTAGCTACTCAGCGGTTTTGAAGCATATTAAAGACTGGGAAGTGTTTCCCAGAGTTACAGGGTTAAAATGTTAGACGGGCCAAAAGCTTATAAACAATTGCTAATTAACTAATCAGCATCCCAAATGGCAGAGCGTTCAAGGGGTCCACATTCCAAGGAGTGGGGAGGGGAGCATGTGACGACCGGCCCCCCAGTGAAATTTACTTTCCTCCTCCACTTCCAGGTCCTACAACCCTCATCCAGTTCCCTCTCTGGTCCACTGTCTTCCTCACCCTCCCAGCCACTTCTTCAGCTGCCTAGACACCCTCTGTAATGCCAGCTGTTCCCCTCTCTAAACCTCAATCTCTCATCTGTACGATGGGAACGCACGTAGGAGACAAAAGATTGTAGCAAATAAGGGGATTGCCCCCACCCCGAGACCCCTATCCCACACACTCTGCTTTACTCCGTGTACCAACCACCTTCAAACATTCTCCTTATTCTGTTTGTTGTCCCTCCCATTCTAGAATGGAAATTCTGCTCTGGGGGTGGTAGTTTTCACATGTGGCCTTCACTTCCTGAGGTCCCCTGAAGGCCTGGCCCTGGGCAGGCTCAGTAGGCTCAAGAGTGAGTTGAAGTTTGGGACTCAGCGCCTGGCTGACGCTAAGCACTCCAAAAAGTAGTAGCTGTCACCATAATTTCCCTTCAACATAAAAAGCAGAGGAATTGAACGCTTTACATTAAGCTTGCTTTTTACAACTGATTTATCTTCAGGAAGCAAACAGCCCTAGACAGGGGAGGGGGATAAAACTTTTCAAAGCTTCCATTATTGTTTAAGAGGATGGCCAGAGCGATCCAAAATAAGCTCAGCCAAAAGTGGTTTGTTTTGTTTTGTTTCCCTCCAGCAGGAGGAAGAGCAAAATCTGATTGAAAAAAATAAGAGACCTAGGAAGGGCTTCCTCTTCTACATTATAACGTACCGCCCTCAAAGTCCCCAAAAGATGGTGGTAAGTCACCCCCATCCCCGGGGACCCTGCAGCCTAATTCTGCTCAGCGAAGAACCTCTCATCAAACAGCCACTTATTGAGTGCCAACTATATTCTAGGTGCCATGTTGGGGACACTTCACAGGGCACCCAGCCTAGTGGGGAGAGTGAATTTGATACCAAATCTCTTTTGCCACCAGTTCAAATAAATCTTTCTCCATCTCCAAGCACCGATGTCTCAGTGTTTGGCTTGCTGTGCATGGGGCACACAAATTTGGGATTCAGAGGTTTGGTATCAAACTCAGGGGTTCCCAACCTGAGAGGAGTCAGGGGAGGGCGGAGGTCCTGACCCAGGCCTGGGGGCAGAAGATCAGGGAAGGCTTCTGGGAGGAAGCATCAACTGAGCTGGCCCTGAGAGATGAGTTAGCCAGGTAAGGAGCACAAGAAAGTGTGCTAGGAGAGGCGACAGAGTTCAAGCTATTAACTACTCGCCTAATCCTCCCCAAGAAGAGCCCCTCGTCCAAGAGCATGCTACTGCCTGGAATGGAGAGGGGAGGAGGTGTGGCAAGGAGAGACAGTACGGGCAGGAGGCAGTGGGTGGATCTGGACTGAAGGGGAGAGGAGCCAGGAGTTAAAGACAAAGTCCTTACAAACCCCTCGGCGCTGGGCCGTCGCCCCTGCCCTTCTCCTATCGCCCCCTGAATCCCTGCACGCAGGCCTTCTAGCTCTTCCGCTCCACCCCAGGGCCTCTGCCCTGCTGTGCCCTGGGCCTAGAGCACCCTTCCGCGAGGGCCCCGCTTCAGCGACGCCTCTCAGAGCGCGCAAGGCTTCCTAGCAAGTCTTCACTCAGATTCATTTTCCCTAAACATTTGTTGCCACCCGATGCCTCCATGTTCTACATATTTATTATGTTTCTTGCCTGTTCCCACCAACACAAACCCCACACGGGAGGAGGTTGGTATATAGGGGTCTCTTTCTCTGCTGTAGCTCTGGTCCTAGAACAGTGCTTGGCACATAATAGCTCTCAATCATTATTTATTGAATGAATGAATGAATAAATGAATGAATGATGGACAAATGGACGGATAGAATAGGTGATGCCATTTGCTGAGATGGACACCTGGAAGCAAGATTGGGGATGGGAGTGTCAACAACTAATTGCCCCAGAAACTCAAGGGGGGGTTTGGAAGCATTTAACTGTTGTTCCAAATTGGGGTTTTTTTTTTCCTTTTGTTATGTTAAGGAGATGCAATTGTCAACCACCCTGAGCCAGACCAAGCCACACCACACAGCTCCGCCCACGACCTTTGCCTTATTTTTAATGCTAAGATCTCTCCAGGAGGAGCCCACGCCTTATTAGGTAACCTGCAGTGTATGTGGAAGCATGTTTTCCAACTGAGTCTGCGCAAGTGGATGCCCACCTCTCCCTTTTGAATATTCATCCCCCATCCGAAATAAAAGGTCCCTGCTTCCCTTTGTCCGGGGAGGCCATGACTCTGGAAATGATTCCACAGGGTCTCCTCTTTGCTGCAAACATACTTCACTTTGTGAGACGACTACTTCTGGTGGAGAGTCTGGTTTCACTCACCAGGAGGGAACCCACTTTGGTTTCGGTAACAGGGGGAGTGGATTTCGGATAAGCATCTGGGGGGCTGTGAGACAGCCAGGTGGGGTGGTCCAGGGTGAGATGCACCAGGCCAGAGCACACTGGCCTCTCTGAGGGTCGTGTGGATGGTGTGGCTCGTTTCTCCTTCTCTGTGCCGCACTCCAGATTGCCCCAGGAGAGCCTGGGCCTGACTTGGTCCGCCGGCCCCGGGGCAGAGAGAGGGAGAAGAACCTGCCGCTCCTGTTCTCCAGGTTCTCCCAGCTTGCCTGGGCCTCTACCACCAGGGCCCCGCCCACCCAGCAAGTGGCAGCCACCTTACTGTCCTTCTATGGCCTCAGAGGCCAGGCCAGAAGAGCCAAGGGGGTTTCCACACAGCCCCCCATGATCCTGGTATCACTCCAGAGCCGGAAGCTCCCTGAGTCACATCCAAACATCCCCTTTGTCATATTCCTGGCCCCCAGAGTCAGCTTGGCTTAGGGCATCCCCCTCTCAGCCAACAACAGAGGCCGCCTCCTCCTCCCCTTCCTGCTCACATGCCTCCCAACACCCCAGGCCCAGATCCCCCACCCCCTCCACAGAAGCTTCGCCAGATGCTCCAGCCCACACAGGTCTTACCCCACCTGGATTCTGAATGCGCCCATTGTCTGATAACTTGGCATCTCCATGTTTTCTGATGCTCCTAGACCAATCTCCAAACCCCTCGGAACAGGAGAAACCTCTCATCTGACACAGAGCACACAGTAGGCACTTAAACACTGTACTGAGGGGAATTTGGTCAGCTTCTGTGATGCCCAAAACACCTTCCTCGGTTTAAAGAGAATGAAATGAGGGGGGAAAAGTTCCGTGGACTGACGTGCAAAAATTTCCAGAGTGCAGTATGAAGGAGGGGCAAGAGATGGTTACATTTTACAAAACAATTCGCATTTCCACTTACGATTTAAAAAACCCACAAAAATGGGCACATGTGTTCTGTAAATAATTAGAAAAATGTCTGGGAGGATACATACCAAAGGGTTAATATTGGCTACTTGAGAATGGAAGGGTGTTTGAATTTTCTATGACAGATCATTATTCGGGTGTTCCTTGTAGAACACATTTAAGCTTTATAATGGAGAATTTCAAACATATCCAAAAGTAGAGAAAACAGTATAATGAGCCCCACACACCCAGCACGTGGCACCAAGGTCACTCAGCTCCTAAAGATCTTCTTTCACCCATACCCGATCTCCTTACCCATCCCAGATGCCCATGTTTCCACCTGTAAATATGTCAGTGTGAATCTCTAATGGATCAAGATGCCATCCCCCCCAATATTTTTTTTAAAGATTTTTAATTTTTTTCCTTTTTCTCCCCAAAGCCCCCAGGTACATAGTTGTATATTCTTAGTTGTGGGTCCTTCTAGTTGTGGCATGTGGGATGCTGCCTCAGCCATGGCTTGATGAGCAGTGCCATGTCCATGCCCAGGATTCGAACCAGCGAAACTCTGGGCCGCCGCAGAGCGCGTGAACTTAACCACTCGGCCACGGGGCTGGCTCCTCCAATTTTTTTTTTAATATAACCCCAATCCGTTACTACTATTATGAAATTTTTTGAAAAACAAAATACTTTCCCTCACATCCAGCTTGGTAGGGAGGTCAAGCAACCTGTGGCATCGTACAGTTAACTGGTTTACCCCAAGTGATTAGGAAGAATCTTTAAGTAGCAGTTTAGAAAAGAAACAAATGATAATAATTAAAAAGAGCTTAGGAAGCCTGAAATGTCTGCTAGCAAACTTTAGCTTCTTGACACCACTCATCATTCAGATTTAAAATGGAGCCCAAGCCGGCCGGTAAATCCCCTTTTATTCTGGGTTTTCAAAGGAGTAGGCAGGGTCTTGAAGCTTCATTTACGCAAAGAGCTAAAACCGGTAAGGACTTGGGGGCTGCAGAGTAGACCTTCAGGCTCCCTCCTAGGCCAAAGGGAAGAATCTAGAATGCAGATATTCTCAGAAACGGAGCTGCTGAGCACAGGCAGGGGGAGCAGCAGTCCAGGCTGGAAGACACACCTTTCCAGCCTACTGTCACCAGTTATGTGACCCTGGGTTGGTCAATAACCTCCAGTACCTTCCGATTTATTATCTGAAGATGGCACTGTCATTGTACCTACCTCAAAGGTTGGTGCAGGGATTAAAAAATGAGATCCAACATGAACAGTTGAACACTCAATCAATAAACAGTGCAACGAACATTATGGTTCTTCTGTAACAACGATATTCATATTATTATTCTAATTCTGACACCTACCAGCTGTGTGACTCCGGCCCAGTTACCTAACCTCACTGAACCGGTCAATTCACGTGTACACCAAGAAACTAGATGACCCTTAAGCCTCCTTCTAATTCTGCTCCCAAGAAATGGATTTTTAAAAACACACTCTTTCTTTATGAGTTTAATGCTGAATCATGCTGAATCTTCCTCTAGAAGGTTTATGAGGGTTACAGAAGCCCTGGAATTCACTGTCTGGGACAGGGCTGCAGCAGCAAGGGACTGAGGTGACCCTAGTGTGACCACAGGTGTTTCACGTGGCAAGACTGGAAAAGGGGCAGTTAGGATCAGAACTCGTATTTCCAGTGCTTTGAACCAATCTCGGAAGTCTTACCCTAGTCTCTCCTGTGGCAATTTCTGCCCCATTTCGTTTTATTTCACTCTGCATGGGGCCACAAGGAGTACACTCTCGCCAAGTATTTAAAAGCAGAAATTAATTGGTTCTCAGCTTTCTCAAAAGGGCAGCAGCAAAAAGGGAGGTAGTCAGTCATCCATAAAACTCCCCACCCAGGCGTGCTTCAGGATCCTGGGGCATGGGGAAAGACCAGTATTACTCAACTACTGATGGGCACAGTAGGAGGCTGGGCAGGGACCCCCCCCCCCCCCCCAAGAACAGACACAACAGTTTTGGTGAGAGAAGCTACCCACAGCTCCAGCCGATGTTGATCCTATTTCATGCATCATCAGAAAACTCTGAAAACCCAATACCTCTCCAACGCCCAGGACCGCTGCAGGAGGGATCTGTCCGCTGCCATCGGTAACCATCCCAGAGACCACAGAGACCGCCACATCTGCAGCCCCTCCTGCTCACAGCATCTAAGATGCTCCTAATTTGTTTGTAACAGTGAAAGACCAGAAAACAGCCAGTATCCACCAATAGGTAACTGATTATACAATAGAATACTACATAACAGTTAATAATAATGATGCCATTCTCCAAGACATATCAAGTAAAGAAAACAACGGGGGCCGGCCCGGGGGCGCAGCGGTTAAGTGCGCACGTTCTGCTTTGGTGGCCCGGGGGTCGCCAGGTCGGATCCCAGATGCGGACATGGCACTGCTTGGCACACCATGCTGTGGTAGGCGTCTCACACATAAAGTAGAGGAAGATGGGCACGGAGGTTAGCTCAGGGCCAGCCTTCCTCAGCGAAAAGAGGAGGATTGGCAGCAGTTAGCTCAGGGCTAATCTTCCTCAAAAAAAAAAAAAAAAACCACACAAAGAAAACAACGCACAGAACACTGAGTATAATATGCTACCTTTTGTGTTAGAAGTGGGGAGGGGCAAGAAACACTGGAAAAATGTATAAAGCAATAGCAATGGTCATGAGAGGGATCTGAGCAGCCGGAGTTCACAGGAAAGGATGAGCCAGGTACAGGTAGACAGGTGGTGGCATAAGCTTTGGGGTTAGTAGACAGTTCAAATCCCTGCCTGCCATTTCCTAGCTTTGTGGCCTTGGGCAAGTCACTAGCTCTCTGAGCTTCAGTTTCCTCTTCTGTGAAATGGAGATAATACTAGAATCAAGTTCATAGGATGGCTGAACCAAACCGGTGTGACTGTCCATTAGCATAGAGTAGTTGCACGATGCTGTACCTGGTGGGGAGTGCTTGAAATGTGGACAGTTTGCGCTTGAACGCGTGTTGAGTAAGGAGTATCTTAGATTCGGGGAGGTCAAGGAGCAAAGAGGCAAGAAGACGGAGCCCTTCCTCATCCTTAACTCTTCTCTCTGGTTCCTTCAGCATTTATCCATTTTTTTTTACCCCCTTGACAAGTCTACAGCAAAAACGTCTAGTAATAAAACCCTGCTACTTAAGAGTGTCTGGGGCCGGCCCGGTGGCGCAGCAGTTAAGTGCACACATTCTGCTTCGGCAGCCCAGGGTTCGCCGGTTCGGATCCCGGGTGGAGACACGGCGCATCACTTGGCACGCCATGCTGTGGTAGGCGTCCCACGTATGAAGTAGAGGAAGATGGGCACAGATGTTAGCTCAGGGCCAGTCTTCCTCAGCAAAAAGAGGAGGATTGGCAGCAGATGTTAGCTCAGGGATAATCTTCCTCAAAAAAAAAAAAAAAAAAGAGTGTCTGCTATGTGCCAGGCACTGAAAACACTTATGTGAGTTATATGCCAACTCACTGAATCCTCATCGCAACCCTATAAGGGAGGAACTATAATTTTATCCCCTTTTTATAGGTGAGGGGACTGCAGCACAGAAAGGTTAAGGAACTTGCATAAGGTCACACAGCAAGTAGGAGGTGAGTCAGGACTAGGACCCATGCAATCCTGCTTCCCACACTGCCCTCCCTAATTCACCTTCACTCTCGCAGGGAGGTTCATTCCTTCATTTCACATGTTAAAAGAGAAATAAATGCTGAAGATTAAAGCCACAACCTTGAGGGGCTGGCCCCGTGGCCGAGTGGTTAAGTTCGCGCGCTCCGCTGCAGGCGGCCCAGTGTTTCATCGGTTCGAATCCTGGGCGCGGACGTGGCACTGCTCGTCAGATCACGCTGAGGCGGCGTCCCGCATGCCACAACTAGAGGAACCCACAACAAAGAATACACAACTACGTACCGGGGGGCTTTGGGGAGAAAAAGGAAAAAAATAAAATCTTTAAAAAAAAAATAAAAATAAAAATAAAAATAAAAAAAAAAGCCACAACCTTGACATCAAATCTCTGTTGAAACCAGGAGTAAAACCTCACACGCAGTAAGTGGTACGCAGTTTCTCAGACGGAACGGCCTCCCAGGTATTCAGTTCCCAAAGTCATGTAAGTATTCCCACGTGCAGGTGAGAGGATTAGCAGAAAGGAGGAGCAAAATAACAAAACCAGAGTGAAACCCAACTAAATTCCAAAGTCCAAAAAAAATCAGCACAAGTGACATGGAAGTTTCAAAATAGAACACTCTAATGACAAACTCTGAAACACACATCTGCAAAGCAGAGAGGAGCATTTCCTTATAAACGCGGACTGGAGAAGGCAAAGGTACAGGAAGTACACCCACCAATTCTAATTTCTCCAGAAAGTCTAGTCATGATTTCAGGCCCAGGAGAGCTGGGTTGGTGATGAAATCGATCACGTCAATTTCACCAAACACCTATTGAACTCAGTCATTTCTGTAAAACTCTGGGCTTCTTGCTAAGAGCGAAGGGATCTACAGCCAGTATCTCCTGGGATGTATGAGTAAGAACAGGCTCCTAAAGTACCTGCCGTCACAAAGCTGATTCAACCTGATACCCATCGCCTCACCAGGAGAGGCCTCTCAACGGCGGTGACTCAGGGCTCCACCCCACCTGTCAATAAATGCCCAGATTATTGTCCCACAGCTGACTCAAGGGGTGACGTTTTCTATAGGAAAGCCACAACTTTTCCCACAAACAATTTGATCATCTTGTTCCCTTTTCAAACACTCCCACACAGCTGTGATGAAGAATTTGTGGGGGAGGAAGTCTGCCGTCTTTGAAAGTCTTCACACTGCATCCAGGCTTCATTCTAACTAGCCGGTCCCGGCACACGGATGTACACGTACCTGCCTCCACCAAAAAAAAAAATCTGCCCAAGAAGTCACAATGCCTATTTAGGACAATCTCATCTCTCTGCCATGAGGAGGTTAAGAAAACTAGACGCAGAGCCATATTCCTCTTGGGCAACTTGCCAAGGGGTGGGGTGGCTGGAAAAGAGCATTAGATTCTGGTTTGAATTCGATACCCTTTCAAGGAGATGTGGTGACAATTAGCCCTCAGGATTATTCCTCTAGAAAAACGTCTGCCCAGAGAATAGTCTTTAAATGGCACCAGTGTGGACTTAAAGAATGTGGAAGTCCAGCTCCCTCAAGACACAGTCCAATTCTAACAGGTATTGAGCACCTCACTTCCTCAGGTCTTTACATAAATGTCATTCTTAGTGATGACTTCTCCCAAACCCCTCCACCAACACCTATGGTTCTTATCACCCTTCCTGCTGTATTTTTTTTCCTTCCATAGATCACGACCTATCTGCCTTCTCCTGTCTCCTGCAATTAGAAGGGAAGTCCTCGAGGGCAGGAGTCTTTGTCTTTTTGCCCCCTGCTATATCTCAATGCCTAGCACAGCGTAGCACTGGCAGACGCTCCCCATAAATTTGTTCAGGGAATGGACAAATGAGTGCCTCTGTCATCCAGAGGGACTGTTCTCCCTCTGAGGCCCTCAGAGCAGGCACCACCCATCCCCTTCGCCTGGCTGCTCGCAGACCATCTGGTTGGTTGACTTCTCCTGCTGTAAAGAGCGCAGGCTTTGGAGTCCAGCAGCCAGTGAACACACCGCGGCCAGGCTCTCCCACTTCCTGTCTGCGAGCCCTGCGCTCTCACTCGGCCTCTCAGCGTCTCCAACAGTCAATTCACACACACAGTGAATCTAGTCAATACCATGGTGCTCACGATAAGAACAGAGGATGAAACAACAAATCATTTTTTTTAGTAAGTATGTCTCAAATATGGCATGGAACAGACTGATACTAAAATTAGTCATTGTTTACCTGAAATTCAAACATAACTGGGCATTCTGTATTTTTATTTGCTAAATCTGGCAACTCTGCCCATTAAGCATTACCTTCCTGAAGGCAGGGTGATGTATGTTACATAAAGATTTATAAGATATCGCCCTGGCATACTCTCTCAATGAATACTTATTGATCAAATGGACTTCAGAGCTGTGAGATTTTTATCTTGGCCATAAGCTGATTCAGTTAGCCTTAAATTATTGTCTTTGAGTTTTTTGCATCTCTTAACAAGCTCCTCCCAGACTCCTTCTAAGAACTGGAAGAAGGGACACCAGGTCTTGATCAATTAATGGGCCTGAAGGATGCTGCAGATACCCAGGAGGAAGGTGTTGGGTGTATCTGGGAGCCATGCTCAAGGAAAGTGTTACCCAGACAATAGGAAACCAAACAGATGGCCCTGGCCGGCTCAGATCTCTGTTCAGATTTTGATCTGGTGCTTCCTTACACCAAGAAGTGTGGGGCAGAAATGGCTCATCTGACCTTTAGATTCTAGACTGCAAGCTGTTTCGTGACAAGACAATTAGGTAAGGTTACACCAGGGGTGTGCAGGGCTCAGAGAAACTGGGGCGTGCCAAGCCAACACACAGGCCCTGAGAACATCCCCTCCTCATGTCCTTTCTGTGGCTCATACTGAGAAAATTCTCTCTTTCCTTTAAAATGAAAAAAAGTACAATTACACCTGAAACTAATATAATGTTATATGTCAATTTTATCTCCATTAAAAAAAAGCACAGTGGAATAGCTTCTAAAAAGCAAAAGATATGTATAGACCTACATATACATTCTGAAACCTCATTCATTCAACAAATATTTATCAAGTACCTATTATGTGCCAGGCACTGTTCTAGATGCAATACAGCCTGTGAACTAAAAAGACAAAATCCCTGGCCTCCTGGAGCTTATGTTCTAGTGGGAGGAGACAGACAATAGGCAGTAGAAATAAGTGAAATACATAATATGTTAGATGGTGAAATGTGCTACAGAGGAAAATAAAGCAAAGACAGGGGATGGAGGGTGCTGGGGGACGGGGTTACTATCACAAATAGGGGGTTGAAGAAAGGCCTCACTGAGAGGGTGACATTTGAGCAAAGACTTGAGGACATAAAGGAGTGAGCCGTGCAGATATCGGGGGAAAAGTATTATAGATGGCAGTAACAGCCAGTGCAAAGGCCCTGAGGTAGAAGTGTGCCTGATGTGTGCCGGGTACAGTCAGGAAGCAATGAGAGCAAAGGGTAAGCGGGGATTGTTGGAGGGCAGATCATGGAAGGCTTCTAAGTCATAGAAAGGACTTCAGCTTTTATTCTCTGGGAAATGGGGAATCCGTGGCTGATTTTGAGTAGGAGTGATGTTTTCTGAGTTAAATGCAAAAAAACATCACTCTTGACTGCTGAATGGAGAAAAGACTGTGTTGGGGGAGGGGCAGAGGAGATCAGAAAGGAGACTGTTGAAACAATCTAGGTGAAGACACCCAACTGCTTTTGGGAAACTCCTCTGGGAACAGAGGTGGTGTACCAGCGCGTGTGAATGCCAAACCACAGAAACAGGTGTTTCTCTCAGCCTTGCCCAGATACCATAAATCTGAAAGGCTTTCAGCTTGTTACAAGCTCTCCTAATTACAAAGCCCACTAATTATTATCTAGGCCTTGGCCAATTATCCCACGGGGTCCTATGCTGGCCACCGGTTATGATTTTGCTCATGGGGAACGGATTCAACCCTTCCCAGCAGGCCCCATTAGGTCCTCACAGTGAGGTCTGAGTTCACAGGGGTTGGAGATCAGGGATCCAGATCCACACACAGATCTCTGTTGGGCTCCCGCACCTTCAGTAAGTCCCAGCTGGAACATATGTTTGTTTAGGGCAGTTTCCCTCCCAACCCCCAATCTTGAATTACAATTTAATTGCATTTTCAGGGACCCAGAAAGTTGAACAGACAGATGGAAAGGAAAAGAAAATAAGTGTCATTCTTCTAGCATTATTTGGAAGCAAAGGTCAAAAGGGAAAGAGGCTGAAAATCGCCTGGTAGGCGAAAGACAAAGAGGTCCTTCAAAGGCAAAAGAGGCTGAATTCCAGCATCACAATTAAGATTAGTGAGATGCAAAATTCACCGTAGAAAGGTGAATTAGGTTTCACTGGAGATGCAGTTTGGCAACTAGGCAGTGGAGGGGCATGCATAAAAGCACAGGTTCCTGAAGATAAAAGTCCAGGACTGTGGCCCCAGCTCTGCCACCCCCTGGCTGGGTGACCCCAGGCAAGTTGTCCAACCTCTCTGAGCCAGGTTCCTCTTCTAGAGGGACAAGGACAGTTGCTGCCTTGGGCCACTGTGAGGCTTAACTAACCTGTCAAGTCTCTGAGGCCCTTTGCAGGACCCACTCCTAACACTGGGTAGAAACAAATATTTGTATTTTTATTTGTTGGCCGCCTCCAAATAAATACTCTCAGCACAGCCCTTCTATCAATTTATCCTTCAGTTCGTGGGGTCCTTGAAAAATCGCTGCATCTATTGACACAAGATTAAGGAAAAAAGACCACTGTCCTATACAATTCATATTTAAACTGGTGCCTATTGTTCTTGCAAGCTCCAGACCTGAAATTCCCAAATACCCCTTTGATAATGCCACCTCTGGGTCCTTCAGACACTCAAACTCAGTATTTTCCTGACCAAGAACTCATTTTCCTTCCCCAACTTGCTCCTCTCTCTCGTCTATTCCCAGCAAAGGACACCCTCTCCATTCACCAAGGCCAAGCAAGTAAAACTGACCGCTCCTCAAATCCTCTGAATGTTTTCCCTCCCTGGAGACATTCTCAGGGTGTACTGGAATCACTGACTCGGGGGGGTCTCAGAGATTTTCTGGAATCTCCCTGAGGGCCCCTGTGCACTGAGTTAAGTCAGTACCCCCAGCACCGGGTGCGTGGCAGGGAGAGGTCTGTGCGCTGCTACTGCTCCGGGTCCCCCATGCCCACCCCATCTGCTCCACTTTGCACCCACAGAGCCCTCCTTCAGTGACATGGCAGAAGGACCAGCCTTATCCCTCCCTGATCAAGGGGACCCTAGGATCCCTGGCCTTAGGCTGGAGAACAGATGCCCACACCCTGGCTGGCACCAGATCTTTACTCATCAAACATCTGTGACCTAGCTGCTGGAGCAATGATTAGGGCCGCAGCAGACACCTGGGGAGCTTTTAAAAATGCCCTGTCCAGAGCCCCACCCTCAGAGAGGGCAGCTCAGTGAACCTGCAGGAGGGCGAATCTGCCGTTTTTGAAGCACCCAGGTGACTGGATGCTTAGCCAAGTGGGTGAACCCAGGCCTCAGGGGCTGGGGCAGAGCATTTTTGGCAGTGGGAAGACAGACAGGTATCCTCAAGCGTGTGTATTATGAACTACTTTAGCAGAAGCTGACAAGTTCAAGGTCATCCTGATTTCCCCGTCAAGGAGCCCCACTCCTCCCACACCAATTCTAAACAGTATGCACGAGCAGGTCCCCTGGCAAACCCACTCCAGCCCAACCCAAGCCGACCGCACAGTGGCAAGCAAGAAAACGCCACAGAACTTCCTTTCCTAGCAAAGGGCACTTTGGGCTAGTCACTGTTTGCAGAGCGGTGTTTGCTTTATTTAACACAGAAGCAGGGAGAGCGAGGAAACTGGTTTGGCTGGTTTGCTGGGTGGGAGGGAGCCCAGGGAAATGTCTGAACCAAAGGGAAAATCCAGGCGAGTCTCAAACAGAAGGCAACGCATACTCCAGGCACTTTAATATTCCATATCCACTGAGCACTTGACATACCCCACGACTTGGGTGCTATTATGCCCATTTTACAGAAGGGGAAACTAAGGTTTAGAAAGTCCTTGGTTAATGTCCCTTGGCTGTCCCTCACCTGGTTCAGTCTGACTCAAGAACCTTCTAAAGCCTGGGAAGATGCCACCAGGGCCTTGGGGGGAAGTGGAGGATTGGAGGTAGCTAAGAGAAAGGAAAAGGAAGAGGGGAAGAGCAGAAAGAGGGGAGGCCCAAAGCCCTCCCAACAGCAGCAAGCACAAGCTGAGGGATATAAAAGGGCAACTAAATTAGTGAGGGAGAGAGAGAGGCCACCACAAATTTCTTTTTAATTGACCAAACTTGAACACCACTTACAAATGACCAGCTGCCCTTCCATTTCCCGATTCAAGTCTGAGGTCTCCTTCTCTGACCTCCGGAGCTTTGAGAGGGGAGCACTTAGTACGCTGTAGCCCCCAACACACTCAGCCCGGCTTCAAGAGCCACGGACTGGGCACGCAGCCCTCACCAGCATCTTAGGAAGTTCTAACAGACCCAACTCTTCCCTGCCGGCTTACAATCAACATCAGGGGCTGAGTTGAGGCCACAGAGTGAGAGGAAAAAAATGAGCCAAGGTATGAGTGGTAGCAAATATTCACTCATTCATTCACTCACTCACTGGTTCAAAACGGTATCTGAGTACCTCCTCTGACCCTAAGAAATATAAGCCACCATTTAATGACTCCCCTGTTTCTTTCCATTCTTCTGTCTCACTTGCTTTACGTTCAGCCCATGTCTGCTTTATTCATTACTGTGACCCCAGGGTCCCGCCCAGGGCTGGTGCTCCTATTTGTTGACTAAACAAATAAACGAATATGCACACTTAGTTCTCACAACAAACCTCTAAGTATTGTCCCCCCTTTTACACATGGGGAAACTGAGGCTCATAGAAGTAAAGTGATTTACCCAAGGGCACGTAGCTAGTAGCTGAAATTCAAACCTGGATCTCTCATGTATTTACTCACGGACCTACCCCGACCAGCTCTATACTGAGTTCATTCCCATTCTAGAAAGCCGAAAGCCCTGAAAGGACGTGGGGGTTGAGGCAGAATGGAAACCCAGAAAGCCTGGGTGATGACAGCTGCCTCTTGGGGATTTTAGGGTTTTGGCAGCTTCTGGGAGATGTGAGAGCTGATTGCTTCAGCGTCTGGCTTATCTGGGGCTATGCTTGGAAGGGAATGTGTAACAGACACCTAGGTGAGCATTTCAGAAGAAAAGGCTCACCCAATGAAAAGGCTGGGAGAGCAAACCGGGACTTCCATAACCACCTGGCAGAGGCAGGCCCAGCGGGCCCCACGGGCAAGGAGCCACAGCCAACCTTCCTTAATTGGCCTTGCAGGGCTCAGGAGGTTTCCCCCTCTGCTCCTCCTGAGACACAAAGGCAAGGGCAGGAGGATGACCTGTTAGTGTCCTTCCCCAGTGAGCCCTGCTTAAACCCTTGTCACAGCCATGAGTAATGGAGAAGTGACGTTTAGGAGTTTGAGGGGTGGGGGAGTGGGGCTCAGATCGTGTAAGGTGATCCCAAAGCAGGCTTCCGTATTTGTTTGTCTAAAGCCCAGTTTATTAGGAGGCCTGCATACTGTTTCCACGTTTCAGCAGGTCTTTTAGAAAGAGGAGGAAATGGTGATTTAACCCATACAGGCGAGTAACTGTGAGCCTGGTCGATCCATCAGACAGCCAGAGCTCAGACCTAAGGTACAAGCCTTGTTTGCTCAAGGCCAGGTGTTGGAGGAAGCAAAGCCTGGAAGCCATCTGTTTAAAAGCCTGCCCACTTTATTTTCCCACTCCCCAGTCAACTTAAAACTGAGTGTACTGAGCTAACACTACAGAACCCCAAACTGCCTAATAGCCCGGGTTTCTCAAACCAGTTTGTGTTAAGAAAGAGGAAAATAATTAGAAACTCTAAAAAACCAGTTTACAGGTTGTTTTGTTTTGTTTTGTTTGAGGAAGATTAGCCCTGCTAACATCTGCTGCCAATCCTCCTCTTTTTGCTGAGGAAGACTGGCCCTGAGCTAACATCCGTGCCCATCTTCCTCTACTTTATATGTGGGACGCCCACCACAGCACGGCTTGCCAAGTGGTGCTAGGTCTGCACCTGGGATCTGAATCGGTGAACCCCGGGCGGCCAAAGCAGAACGTGCGCACTGAACTGCTGCGCTACTGGGCCCGGCCCCAGCTTACAGGTTTTTTTAAAAAAAATTCTTCATTCTAGAATCTGGAGAGAAACCAATGGAATAAATACAAGGCTGAGATTGTGGGGTCAGCCATCTCTCGGGGCACAGGAACAGCCCAGCCCCTCCAAACCACCTCAAGGTCCCCTGAGTTCAGTCAACCCCTATTTGTGACATTCTACAGCCACCGGTGACAAAAAGTGACAGGTTCCTTGTTTTCAAACTCCCATGCAGCCAATTCTCCATGGGGCCAACGTTTAAACCTGGTGCTAACGTGGCATCCCTCCGTTCTCCTGGACCGTCCAAACAGAGTGAGGCCACCTCCCTAAATCCTGGCTGCCTTCTTAATCACAAAGCCAGTTCCCTAAGGTTACACGTGTGATCTTCCCAGAAGAGCACTTCCATCCTGGGGCGATGCCACATGTCAGGAAAGAATGGGGACGGGTCTGCGGACCTAAAGGGAGCTGGAGCCAGCTACACAAACAGCCTTGAGGAGGCCACCTCTCCCACCAAGACCACCAGCCGCAGGCCTTCCCCCACGCTCCGCCTCCCACCTGGTCTAACCCGTCTCCATCACCACCACCTCCTCTCCCCATCTACACATCTCCTCTCCCAGGCATGCAGGGAGGACAAGGTCTACTTCACGATGGACACGAATCCCCCAAACATCCTCTTTCTTTTCTTGAGATTGATTATTGAGAAGCGGAGAGAGCAGGAGAAAGACCAGCTGTGGATCCCTGGGTAGATTACTAACCTGCTTTATGCTTCAGTTCCCTCACCCGCAAAACAGAAACAGCAATGGTGCCCCCTTTTATAAGGTCCTTGGGAAGATGAAAAGAGGTAAAATACGTGAAACACTTGCCCTAGAGTCTAGTTCAAAAGCAAATAATAGGTACTGCTGTTAATGATAATATTTCTATTATTATTAATATGTAAAATAATATTATTATTGGTCAGACACAAGAGCTTGAGGAAAGGAAGAAAAACCAGACTAACCCTTCCCTTGGTACCACCAAATGTCTTGGTGCAAGAAAACAAAATGACCAGAACTTGCATGGGACACCTCATCCACACACGCGCACACACACTCCCGCTTCTAACCCTCACCTGCTTTTCAAGGCTGGGTCCACTTTGCCTCCTCCCAGAAGCCAGTCCCTACCACCCACTGATATCCATCAAACCATCCCAGGCAACCCACACTCTTGGCATCTAAATGCCCATGCCCCACAGTGCCCTCTAAGTGGGTTCTGGGACATTCCCAGCAACCTACTGGAACAGGAAACACCAAGGCCAGGGCTGGAGTGTCCCTTATCTCCCCAGTCCACTCCCGGGTGCCCAGCACAGGGCCGGGCAGAATATCAAGCAGAGAACTGGTCGAATAATGGCAGACCCATTGCACAACCGGGCAGACAGCATGTCCTTTCTGACCCAATCGAAAGTTCCACACGACACAGACCGGCCTCAGAAAAGCAAATATGTTTAATCAATCAAGCTGCAGTTTCTGTTTAAAAAAAAAAAAAATGCCGCCCACTGTTGGAACAACTTCCAAAGTTCAAAAAAAAATTTCAGACAACAGCGTGATTGCTGCTGATTTCTCACGTGGCCCAAGACTGGAAGAATCTACTCAGTGAGTGCCCTCAGAGGAACTGTGGGTGATTTCTCGTTTTAAAAAGTGTTTCTTTTATTGCTATGATACTCTCCCAACCAACTAAAATCAAGAGGGAGGAGAAAGTCAGTTGGTAGGAAATAGGCACCTGGGAATCAGTGAAGCCAAAAGAGAAAGCAACCAGCCTTACTTTGCTCTCACTCCTGGGCCACCGAGAAGCGAAACCAAGAATCCTGAACCCAGAATCCTGATTATCGCCGTGATAAGGCCCACAAGTACCTTGTGTGCGTTTTCATTACGTGAGTCAGAGCTACCAGGCTTTTTTTTAAAAACCATCATTCCCTGGGGGAATAGGACCTGTATCAAACGTTTTCATTTCTGTGAGCAATAGCCACAGCCTGGTAACCAAGAGAGGGCTCCCCAGATGCTGCAGAACCGGGCCTGGCTGTTAGGTCCTCGTTCAAACTCCTGCTCTGCTGACCCTGAGCAAGGGGACTCCACCCTCTGAGCCTCCTTTTGCTCATCCTTGAAACAGGAATAACCGCCCCCCACCCCTTTCCCATACATCAGATTTTTGCAGTCGGAAATGACAGACTGTCTCTAAAGTGGTCAGGACAGTATGAGACACACTGAAGGCCTGTAATAAGTGCTCCCTCCTTATAACATAACCATACAAGGACAGCCCCCACCCACAGCGCTCAGTCCTGGTCAAAGCGTCGATCTTTACACCTGTGAAAATTCCGGCGGGGTGTCATTTGAACTCAGAGAAGGAGGGCTTGCCCAGTTCAGCCCAGGGGCGGGGGAGCGCAATTTCTCAGACACTTCCGACTCCCGCCGCACCCGGCTCAGCACACGGCCGGCGCGCTCTCACCTCTGCCCAGGACTCGGCCCCTCTCCAAGTGCCGCCGGGGCACCGTGAACGTGTAGCTCTGGGCACCAAAGCCGGGACGGCAGGGCTCCGGCTCCTGGCAGAGCCGCGAAGAGACCTGGGGGAGGGGAAAGGTAGGGAATAGGGGTGAGCTGGGGGGGCGGGTTCCCCTCCTGCCCACACCGAAACCAACAGCGCCGCCACTCCCTCGCTCCCGGCGTCGGGATGGTGGGAAGGACCCACCCCACCCCCGGGGCAGGCAGCAACGCCAAACTCTTCTGTCCTGAAACCTGCGGCCGCCAGGCCCCCGGGAACTCCCCTAGGAGAGGGGGCTGCTGGTCACCCCTCCTGACCTAGCACTTCTCCTTCCTGTCTGCTTTATACTTTCGTGGAGGCATCTTTCCTCTTCTCAACTCCAATTTCCTTACGCCGGGAACGCTCCCACTCCTAAGTCTAGTTCCTCATACTCAGGGATGCTCCAACCCCTTTTGACCCCACTTTCTTACCCCAGGGGCGCCCCCATACCTGTTTACTACCCTCTCTTTACATGGCAGCTGCCTTTATTTCTATTGGTTCCCCTTTCCTGACCTCAAGGATCGACCCCAGTACCCCTAGATCCCCCTTGACTTGCACTGGGGCTCCCCGTTTCCCTATCCCGACCCCCACCCTGCTCCACGCTCCCGACCGTCCGCCCCCAGCCCACACCCCGGCCAACCGGAGTGCCAGCGCCTGCAGCGAGGCGCGCGCCCCCTCGGGCGTCTGCGGGGCGGGGGGGGGGGGAAGTGGGCAGAGTGGCGCTCGCCCTTCACGCGCCCCCACCCCAACTCCGCGGAGCCCAGAGCGCGGCGCTGCTTCCGCCGTTCAGGCTCTTTGGACCCAAACTTTCTTGGTGGAAGAGGGGACGGCAGGAGACAGGAAGGGACGACGAGAGAGGAAGGCACGCGGGGCCGGGGCGCGGTTGGTGGAGCTGAAGGACAGGGGACCCGACATACCTGCAGCAGCAGCAGGAGCGCGGAGAGGCTGCGGCACGGAGGGCCCATGGCGGGCCGCGCGGGGGTCGGGTCGGGTTCGGCCGGGCTGGGCCCGGCTGGAATCTAGCAGGACTTCCGCGAACTCACAGGTGCTCGGCGGCTCCGGACGCCACTGAGCTGGGCAGCGCCGCGGGGCCAGGTGAGCCTCAAAGGCCCCGCCCCGGCTCCGCTGATTGGCCGAGGATGCACCTGCCGGCCGCAGCCAATGAGCGGCGCGGCCTCCGCTCCCTCGACGGGCGGGGTCGGACCGCCCTCCCATGATCCCGCCCCCTGCCTCCCGCCGGCCCAGTGACCCGCTGGCCGGAGGTTGGTAGTCAGGTTAAGGTGTAGGGGCGCCACGATTACTATTACCAACAGGGTCGAATCCGAGCCTCGCAGTGGTTCACTAACACCTGGAGGCACAAAGAACTTTTCCGGGGCCAGGCCGGTGGCGTTCGGCTGCTCTGCTTTGGTGGCCTGGGGTTCGCAGGTTCACCCCATCTCGGACATACACACCTCTCATCAAGCCATGCTGTGATAACGTCCCACATGCAAAATAGAGGAAGACTGGCACAGATGTTAGCTCAGGACCAATCTTCTTCAAGCAAAAAAATAAAGACTGGCAACAGATGTTAGCTCCGGGCCAACCTTCCTCACCAAGGGGAGGGGCGGGGAGAACATTCCCCTTTATCTAGTTCTGCCTTTTTAACTGCAGGTCTCCATCAGTTAGTGAGTTTGCAGATCTGATCACTGGGTAGGACCCACCTTTTGAAGCCTTGGTTTCTCCACCTTCCAAATGAGAAGAATAATCACAAACGCCTCCTGATGGTGTTGTGAGGTTGCCATACAATAAGACCAATGTTTCCTGCCATATAAAAAGCTCTGTACAGATGTGAGGGATAAAAACAGTAACAATGGGTGCTGGGCATTGAAAGTTATAGTGCCATCCTCTGTGCTAAGTATTTGACATTGACCATCTCATTCAAAGTCACCTCCAGGGGTCGGCTCTGTGGCCAAGTGGTTAAGTTTGCGCTCTGCTTTGCAGGCCCGGGGTTTCCGCTGGTTCGGATCCTGGCGCGGACAAGGCGCCGCTCATCAAGCCATGCTGAGGCGGAGTCCCACATGCCACAACTAGAAGGATCTGCAACTAAGAATACACGACTATGTGCCAGGGGGCTTTGGGAGAAAAATGAAAAATAAAATCTTTAAAAAAAAAAGAATTTGAGGCCAGTAGAGGGGGTGGAGGACTGGAACCCACCTCCTTCTGATTCGGAGTCCCTTTGTTCTGTTAGCTTCACCTCATGGGGCCGCAGACAGTCCCCCAGCTGGAGCTGCAGTTTTCAGTCTGTTTTGTAATGATAATCTGGAAGAGACCCTTTAGAGATCGCTCAGACGTGTTCTTTGCAAATAACTCTTTCAATGTCACATAGAAGTCAACATCAAAGCTAAGACTAGAACCCGAGGTCTCCCGATCCCCAGACTGGGGCTCTTAACAGCACACCACAGCCACCACCACCTTCTCTAGAGAATTCTGTCCCCAGCAAAGTAATTTTAGGATCAAAAAAAGAATAGACATGCAAATATTAGGTCAGACAGCTTCCCTGTCTGGTTGCCAGGGGCCAGCCACTTCTGCATGGTTTGGCTACAAAACAGCGTGTGGAGTCAGCTGCTTACTCGCTGTGTGAGCTTGGGCAAGTCAGTGTTCTCATCTGAATAAATGGGTTGATAGGAGCTAATGCAAGAAAATCACTAAGCACAGTACTTGATGTCTACTAGCAACTGCTCAGTAAACGGGGTGGATGTTGTTCTTGGAAAGGACCACACCCATTCCTCCTTCCTCATGGGGAAGCCCACGTTTAGAATATTTCACCCAGAGCTGGAGGTGAACCTGAGCCCCGTTGAGGCTACTTTCTCAACACCAGAGGAGGGGCGTTGTCTCAAACCAAGACACGGTTTCAGGTCAGTCCTCCCCCACCCCCCCGAACCTGTCCCCTCAGCTTTAATGGGTTTCTGAGTCCATGCCCAGGCCATTTGACTTCTGCGTCTTGGCTCTCTCTGTCTCTTAACCCACCAGGAGGCAGGGAGGGAAGAGGATCCAGTATTCCCTTTCCATTGAGGCTCCTGCTGGACTGCGCATTAAACAAGATAATGGAAATACAGAAAGAGGCGTCTCCCCCATGGGGCCACCTTGTCCGTTTATTTTTTTCTCCCAGTTATGTAAAAATACATATTTTATACCTTCGCTCAGCCCAGGGAGCCTTTAGGGCTTTGCTTTCCTTCACCAGCAAGCCCTGGCCTTGCAGCTCTGCCACGACTCTCATCGACTCTTCCATTCCACTCTGATAACTCAATAGAAAGGATCTTAGAAAACAATTAGGGGCAGTGAGGACAGGTCGGGCGCGATGCTTTCTTCAGACTTCTCGGCAAGTCCTTCTCCGGGCTGCAGGGAGCGGGTCGTGAAGGGCTGCCCGCTCTCCGTTGTCCAGGGTGAGGAGGGGACACACAGGGGTACCCCGGGGAGGCAGGGCATTGTGTGAGTGCAGCCCTCAGTGAACTGCCTCAGTTTCCTGTTAAATCAAAAAAGGATACCTTGTCGTGAGGCGATGGAGAGCCTATGCTGCTGATGGAGTCTGATCTCAGGTTGATGGAGGGTCCAAACTCCAGCTCTGCCACTAGTGGGGTAGCCCGTCACTTGATCTCTTCCAGTCTCAGTTTCCTTATCCGTAGAATGGGGATGTTGATAGCATTTAATTCACAGGGTTCTTGTAAGTGCTCTATAAAGGCAGCTATTAGCATTCTTGGCTCAATACAATCCCTTCCCAGTTTCTAGGCCACACTGTGAGCCCCCATGGAGCCTCCCCACCCTGCAGGCTCTCCTTTCCTCACCCTGCCATTAAAGTCTCTTAGCAAAAAACTCTTTCATGCTGGCTGGTTTGTCATTTTGACCCTCCCAGGGTCATTTGCCTTTTAAAGAGGGCTCCAGGGTGTGCTTGTTTGAAGGGAACAAAAACTTTGGAGCCAGTAAACTCCGCCCAGGGTTCTCAACCTGGTGTCTGGGGACGGGCTTCTGAGGGGGTCCGTGCACTCCCTGAGATTGGACATAACCCTGTCAGTGCAGGTGGTAAGGGCCATTGCTTTCATTAGCTTCTCAACCTGGGGGAAGGAAAATCAAAATCTTGAACTTGAGATTTCTGAGGGCCTGTCCAATGTTAATGGTAGGGTTTCAGGCATCAACGGGGAAAAGAAATGTTGACCGTAGGCCTCCTTGAGACCACTCCAGGTGGATAACAGACCCTCCCGCTGGTGCTACCCGGGCATCCCTCACGGGGTGACAAACTCCCTGTTTCCTTATTGCAGAGTGCGTCTCTCATGGGCTTTCATTTCCTGGGTGTCTTGGTGACTGGTTGGCTAGAGGCTAATGATTAATCTCCCAGGCGGTCAGTCCCTTTAATCTCCTGACAAAGGGGCACTAATAATGGTACTCAGACTGAGAGGGACACCCCTCCCCCAGGCTGTGCAGAGCGCCAGCTGGGGAGGAATCCCAGGGAAATTGGAATTGCTGGGGACTACAGCCAGATCAGGCTCCCCACGGTGTGGGGAGAGGAGGCTCCATACTAGCCTCTCCTGGGGGCTCCTGACCCCTCTGCTGGGCTGGGCTGCCTGCCAGCACACCAGGGAGGGAACAGGAGATCTGGCTTCAGCCTCCTGTTAAAATGGTGGTAACTGATAGGGGTACCGCCCTTTGCAGCTCAGGCACTCATGTCTGCAAAAAACATTTCAAACACAAAGTAAAGAAAATAGTGTAATGCATACCATGAATAGAATAATGAAACACCGTGTATCTATCACCCAGCTCCAACACCTGTTTTTTGCAATTTTTACAATTTTGTAATTTATAAACTTTGTAACGGTACCAAATCTTGTTTCATCTTTTCATCCCTGCGTTTTTAAAAATTAAGAGTATTTTTTTAGAGCAGTTTTAGGTTCACAGCAAATTTGAGGGGAAGGTACAGAGACTTCCCAAATACCCCCTGTCCTCACACATTCATAGCCTCTCCCATTATCAACATCACTCACCAGAGTGGTACATTTGTTACCATTGATGAACCGACTTTGGCGCATCATAATCATCCAAAGTCCACAGTTTACGTTACGGTTCACTCTTGGTATTGTATGTTCTGTGGGTTTGGACGAATGTGCAATGAAATGTATCCACCCTTATAGTATCATACAGAGATATTCCACTGCCCAGAAGTCCTCTGTGCTCCACCTCCTATTTGTCTCTCCCTCTCCACTAACTTCTGGCAACCGCTGATCTTTTCACTGTCTCCATAGTTTTGCCTTTTCCGGAATGTCATACAGTTGGAGTCACAAGATAAGTAGCCTCGTCAGATCGGCTTCTCAGTAATATGCATTTAAGGTGCCTCCATGTCTTCTCGTGGATTGATACTCATTTCTTTTCAGTGCTGAATAATATTCTATTATCTGGATGTACCACAGTTTATTTATCCATTCACTTATTGAAGGACCTCTTAGTTGCTTCCAAGTTTTGGCAATTATAAATAAAGCTGCTATGAACATCTATGTGCAGGTTTTTGTGTAGATGTAGGTTTCCAGCTTCTTTAGGTAAATACCAAGGAGCACAGTTTCTGGATTGTATGATAAGAGTATGTTTAGTTTTGTAAGAAATTGCCAAACTGGCTGTACCATTTTGCATCCCCACCAGCAACAAAGGAGAGTTCCTGTTGCTCCACATCCTCGCCAGCATTTGGTGTTGTCAGTGTTTTGGACATTTTGGCCATCCTAGTAGTACATACTCCTGCATTTTTATTTTTATTTTGGCAGAATATTTTAGAGCAAATCCCAGATAACATGTCATTTCCCCTGTAGATATTTCAGTCTGCATCTCTAACTGAGAAAGACATTTTTAAAACATGACCATCATCCCATTAAATAATAATTCACCATTTCTCTATATCATCTAATGGCTAGGTTGTACTTGAAAAGTATCTTTTTTACAATTAGTTTGTTTGAATGAGGATCCAAGCAAGAGCCACATTATACATTGACCTGTTATGTCGTTAAGTCTCTATACATCTGTAACAGTCTCCCCATCCCTTTATGTCCAGCTTTTTTGAGGTATAATTGACTGCACATATTTAAAGTACACAATTAGATGAGTTTTGGCTTATGCATATATTGTGAAACCAGCAGCAAGATGGTGAATGGATCCTTTTTTTGTTTGTTTCTATTTTGACATAATTCCAGATTTATGGAGTTATTTTTTTTTAAGCAGCATTTCTTTTTTTTTAAGACACCAGGTGATTTGTCCTGTTGGATGTCTGGCGTTTGGTATTTGGTCGAATGCATCCTCACAGTGTCATTTACCTTGTCCCTCTATCCTGTATGTCATGTAAACTGGCACTCGGATCTAGAGGTTTGATTTGATTCAGATTCAATGTTTTAGGCAAAAATATTTCATAAGTGGTACTTCCCATAGCATCATATCAGGAAGCAAGAAACTGTCTGGCTGACTCACTTTTAGGAGACTAAGATTCAGTTGGTGTCAGCTGATCCTGCCATTATCAAGTTCTCCAACAGCCTTTCACCATGTGGTTTTCACACCATGGATGATGGCTGTCCAGATCCATTAGCTCATTAGGGCAGACAGCAAACATTTACTAAGCACCTCCATGTGCCAGGCACTCTGCTCAACACTGGGGACACAGAAATAAACAAAATATGGTCTCTTCTCTTAAGAAGCTCATAAGGTAGTAAAGCATGCAGACAGGTAAACATTCATCCATTTAGGGGCCGGCTCCATGGCTGAGTGGTTAAGTTCTGGTGCTCCGCTGCGGTGGCCCAGGGTTTGGATCCTGGGCGTGGACATGGCACAGCTCGTCAGGCCACATTGAGGCGGCGTCCCACATCCCACAACTAGAAGGACCTGCAACTAAGACATACAACTATGTACGGGGGGTTTGGGAAGATAAAGCAGGAAAAAAAAAAAACATTCATCCATTTATTTATTAAATATTTATTGAATGCCAACTATGTACCAGGCATTGTGCTAAATGCCAGTAACTGCAATATAGTGTGTGATAAAAGTGACAGCTACCATTTGCTGGAGCTCACCATAGTCCATATGCATTCTCTCACCAGTCCTCATACAACTCTTTGGGTGCTGTCACTACATCCATTTTACAGATTTGGAAGCAGAGGCTCAGAGAGATAAAGAGATTTGCCCAAGGTTACACAGTAAAAGTGACAGAGCTGAAATTTGATGGAGTCAAAGCTTCTTAACCTCCATGCCATACTGCTAAGGTCAGGGCGGGCTTTTATTTCCAGCTGCCATTTGAATTGAGAGGCAAACTATGCTTAATCTGGCAAGAAATGGTCTGTTGAGTTGACCTGAAAGTCCGGACCCCAGGGTAGCCAAGAGAAGGTGGCAAGAGCAAAGCCTGAGCTGCAGGTCATTCAGCTCAGCTGGAGCTTCCAGTATGGGGATGGCTGGGTGGGGGGTAGTGATGAGAGCTGGAAC
Organism: Equus caballus; assembly: GCF_041296265.1. Classification (NCBI taxonomy): domain Eukaryota; kingdom Metazoa; phylum Chordata; class Mammalia; order Perissodactyla; family Equidae; genus Equus; species Equus caballus. Next base: position 18,955,702 of record NC_091686.1, on the reverse strand, counting down.
CAGAGGGGCAGGCCCTGGGTCGGGCCATTCAGTCCTCCGACCTGCCTACAGAGCAGAAGGTATTCTCCCATCTTCCAGAGGAGGCGGCTGAGTCCTGAGATGAACAGCCAGGTCATGGCGGAGGCAGATTTGAGGCTGGTGCTCTGGCTCCAAGACCAGTCTGGCAAAATGGTTCCCGGCGTGGACGTTCATGCCTCGCTCCTGGGTCTGAATCCTCGTCTTCCACCTGCTAATTAGAAGCCTTTGAATGAGTCACTGAAACCCTCTTTGGACCTTAATTTCCTCATCTGTACAAATGGGGATAATGGTACCTACCTTGTTGGGTGGTTGTGGGAATTAGGTGAGAGAACCTAAGTAAACATGGCAGGTGGGAAGTGCTCAATAAACATTAACTATTACTATTTCCACATTCCACAGGCTGAGGGGTTGGGTTTTTCCCTGAGCAGAGTCCATGAGTAGCAGGATCCTTCCAGCCTAACTCTCACCCTCTCCTAAGCCCGCTGAAAGAGGGGAGCCTGCTACCATGGCCTTCCACCGCTGGCTGGGTGCCCTCTCTTGGCACAGACATCTTTGTACTCAGTGTCACAAGAACAACAGATAAGGTGCTGCAGAAGAGCTATCCAGGCCCCACAGACCTGTGCTTCCTGTCTCCCACCTTCCAGCAGAAGAGGCCCCACCCCTCCTCTCTGAGCCAAGGATCCTGTCCATGTGGGATGGAGAGAGAAAGCCCTTCCTAATCTTACCCCCAGGTTTGACAAGACCAATCCTCCAGGCTCAGCAGCCAGTGAGCTCCCACGCTGCCAAATTCAGCCTGCCCCCAGTCAACGATGCTTGGAGACAAAGGGCTTTTACTTTTTGGGAATTAAAATATTACTTTATTTTCTTAGTTTATGCTCTCGAATCCTTAATGTGAAGGCCTCATAGTCTAATTTCCCTTACAAAAGGAACTTTGTGGCTAACACAGTTTATTTGTTTATTCATTCAGCAAATTCCAGGAGGTGGCCAGAACACAGCGTTGGGAATAATTGACCTTTGTGACTGGAAGCAGAATCACTTTCCTTCCCTAAGTCTGCTTCCTGGCTGTAAAATGACTCAGTTGGACTGGAAAGATCTTTCGTCTTCTTCTGCCTCTAAAAACTATGACTTTGAGCCTCTTGAGATTGAGAATTGTGTCTCTGGCCAGGTTCACATTTCCTTCTCTTGGTGGCCAGGAGTTCTCAGGTGAGTAATACTTACAGAATCATGATGCTGTTTATTGCTTTTCCATTTTTAGAGTCAACCTCCAGCACAAAAGACTTAATTATAGTCACATAACAAAATTTAAATGTTTTGAATAATACATAATTATTAAATATTGGGAATTGTTTGAGAGGGAAGCTGGGAAGCTTGATAAGGACCCTAAATCCTCATCTTCCAACAGAAATTTCTCTGGAGAGGGAAATTTGCTGTGAGTGGTGAATTCACAATTATTCACTATATTGTTATGCTTTGTAACATATATGTGATACACTCTCTTTTTATTTCAAATATTATCTCTTGACTAGATAAAGAAAAAAGCAATAAGGTCAAAAGAAAATTTAAGACAATGAATAAGACAAAAGAAATAGATATAGCAAAAATAAAAAATTACATGATCTCCTCCTCTACAAGTACAAGCTTGTTCTGACTCTGGTGAGCATTTCAGCCTTTCTGGATATATCTAAAATTGTTTGGGGGAGAGACCAGGCTGGTGGCACAGTGGTTAAGTTCACGCACTCCGCTTCAGTGCCTGGGGTTCGCCAGTTTGGATCCCGGTCACGGACCTAACACTGTTTATCAAGCCATGCTGAGGAAGTAGTCCCATATATAAAATAGATGAGGATGGGCACAGATGTTAGCTCAGGGCCAATCTTCCTCAGCAAAAAGAGGAGGATTGGCAGCGAATGCTGCTCAGGGCTAATCTTCCTCAAAATAAATAAATAAATAAATAAAATAAAGTGGTTTGAGGGGTAGGCAGTGAGCAATGAAAAGGAAGGAAGTTCTGACACATGCTACAACATGGACAAACCTTGAAAACATTATGTGAAAGAAGCCAGCACAAAAACTCACATATTACATGATTTGATTTTAATGAAATTTCCAGAATAGGCAAACCTACAGAGACAAAAAATAGATCAGTGGTTGCCTAGGGCGAGGCAGGATTGGGGGTAGGAGGGAAATTGGGAGTAACTGCTCCTGGGCGTGGGCCTTCTTTTACATGAGGATGAACATGTTCTCAACTTAGATTGTGGTGATGATGCCACAAACTTGTGAATAGACTTAAAAACATTTTTTTTTTTTTTAAAGATTTTATTTTTTCCTTTTTCTCCCCAAAGCCCCCCAGTACATAGTTGTGTATTCTTCGTTGTGGGTCCTTCTAGTTGTGGTATGTGGGACGCTGCCTCAGCGTGGTCTGATGAGCAGTGCCATGTCCGCGCCCAGGATTCGAACCAACGAAACACTGGGCCACCTGCAGCGGAGCGCGAGAACTTAACCACTCGGCCACGGGGCCAGCCCCCTAAAAAACATTTTTTAAAAAAGATTGGCACCTGAGCTAACAACTGTTGCCATTTTTCTTTTTTTTTTTTTTTTTGCTTTTTCTCCCCAAATCCCCCTGTACATAGTTGTATATTTTAGTTGTGGGTCCTTCTAGTTGTGGCATGTGCGACGCCGCCTCAACGTAGCCTGATGAGCAGTGCCGTGTCCATACCCAGGATCCGAACCGGCGAAACCCTGGGCCACAGCAGCGCAGCGCGCGAACTTAACCACTCACCCACGGGCCGGCCCCTAAAAGACGCTTAATTGAATGTTTTAAATAGGTGAATTAGTGTGGTTTGTGAATTTTTTTTTTTTTTTGAGGAAGATTAGCCCTGAGCTAACTGCTGCCAATCCTCCTCTTTTTGCTGAGGAAGACTGGCCCTGAGCTAACATCTGTGCCCATCTTCCTGTACTTTATATGTGGGACGCCTACCACAGCATGGCGTGCCAAGCAGTGCCATGTCCTCACCTGGATCCCAAGCGGCGAACCCCAGGCCGCTGAAGTGGAACATGTGAACTTAACCACCGCACCACTGGGCTGGCCCCTGGTTTGTGAATTTTATCAGAATAAAACTGTTTTCTTTTTTAAGTTGGCGGGGGGGCGGGGGGGTGGTCTTGCTAAGAGCAGGCTTAGTAGACTCTTGTGGCCCTATACCTCCTACTGTTCTTGTTTGATTCACACACGGAAAAATCTAGAAACCTTCCTTCCATGCACATATATAACAACAACAACAACAATAATGTCTCTCATTTATACAACACTCACCATGTTCCAGGTGCTAGTTGCAGGCACCTTTCCTTTCATTAACTCACGCACCTCTATGAGGAAGATACTGTCTGGTGCCCTCTTGAGCAAACCGAGAGGTGAAGGGATTTTCCACGGCCAGCAAACCCACCACGTGCAGGCCCTGTGCTCAGCACCCGCGACAGAGAAATCGTCCTGAAGGCCACCACAGCTTCCACTGTCCGTGAAGAAAGACCCAACCAACCCAGTGCTAGGGTGACCAACTGTCCCGTCTGCCTAGGACAGGGGTCCCTGGAGTGTAGGACTTTAGTGCTAAACCTGGAAAGTTCTGGGTGAACCGGGACTGGTTAGTCACCATACCACAGTCAGTGAGCACTGATTGATGGTCCACTCCTGTGTGTGCGTGCGTGCGTGTGTACATGTGTGTGCTCGCCTACTCGTAGGTTCGTGAAAGGAGTGCATCTTGGTCTTCCAGGCTCAGCTGTTCTGGAGTTGTGTAGGAGGGGAAGGCGAGGCTGGCTAGGCTGGAGCCAGACTGTGGCAGGTGGAGGGAACTTCCGCAGGCAGGGGCGGAGAGCCGCAGAGCAATAAAACCTGGGCAAAGGGCAAGGTTGCCATCGCAGGCCTAGAAGAAAACTCCCGAGTCCAGACTGAAGATGGGGGACCCATCATTCTCCAGAGTGACTCTCCAGCTTTTTGGGCCCCACTCATTCCTCCACTCACTCATCCATCCATTCATTCATTCGGTAAATACTCATTGCACCTAGCACGTGCCAAGTGCTCTGCTGGTGAGGGAGCTGTCTGTCTTCCCTCAAGGATCTTTCAGTCTGGTGAATAAGCAGACAAGGGAACCAGGTATTTACGATCCAGGGCAATAAACGAGGAGGATATTAATATTTAACAACTGGTAGAGCCTGGACACCAGGCCAATCAGAATGAACACCAGCCATGAACTAGAGCAGGGGCCCCAGGCCCCCTGCTGTGCCAGGCTTTACCCTTTTGGTTGCTGGGTGGTGGGGAGATGGGGGGGTGCGTGGGAGGGGCTGCAGGTGTGAGCAGCTCTCAAGGAGACTCAGGAAAATAGCTGACGACCAACTGATATGGGAAAATTCCAACATGGTATTTTAGCAACTCGAATAGCCTTATCGGTGACCCTGGTTGGAGACCAGCCCCGGTGATAATGATTCAGGACTAACAAGGCGAGTGATGCGGAGGCTCAGAGAAAGAGGAAGTGACCTCTAAGTTGAGTTAGCCAGAGTGTTCCTGGCAGAGGTCACCACCTGGGGAAAAGCCTGGAGAGAAGGAGGGCTCAGCACTTTCAGGTAGTTCAATCGAGCTGCAGGAGGAGGGAGAGGCAGGTTAGATCCAACAGGTAAGGAGAGTGCTGGGGGCAGGGGGCGCTGTGTTAATCATGGTGACCAGCTTGGATTGTGCTCTTAGAGCAGTGGGGAGCCCTTGCAGGATTTTAATTAAGATCAGGAGAATCTCCTGATCCAGTTCACAAATCCCCAGGAGAAACAGGAATCCATTTTTCCAAAGACAAGAACCAAGGGTTCAGGGAGGTTAACACATCTGGCAGACGTCACGCAGCAGGTTGGCCACGGCACAGATGGAACTACTCACTTCTAGATCAGCTTCTCAACTGAATATCATGTGCAACAGAGGTTGCCCATGTGTGTATGGGGCTTTAGTGTTTGCAAAGCACTTTACAGATTACAAAGCACTTTCCCATCCATGTTCATCTGATTTCCCACTAAAATGTTTTACAGGCAGTGATGCCATTTCTATTTCTCAGTTGAAGGGACTGAAATACAGGGAGATTTCAAAATCTAATAAAGAGTGAAACCTTAATTCAAATCCAAGCCTTAAGACTCCTCGTCCAGGGGGCCGGCCCTGTGGCATAGTGGTTAAATTTGGCACACTCTGTTTTAGTGGCCCAGGTTTGTAGGTTTGGATCCTGGGTGCAGACCTACATCACTGGTCAGCCATGCTGTGGTGGCAACCCACATACAAAATAGAGGAAGATTGGCACAGATGTTAGCTCAGGGCTGATCTTCCTCAGCAAAAGAAAAAAAAAAAGACTCCTTGTCCAGTGCTCTTTGCCCTCTAACATGCTGTGTCTTGGCATTTATATTGGTCACTTTGGGTTTTAAATGCCTGAAACACAAGTGCTTAAGCAGAAAAAGGGCATTTGGGGGCTCATGTACTAAAAAGTTCATGATAGATGGACTTCAGGCATGGATTGCTCCAACTGGTCAAATATGTCATCAGGGATCTGTCTTGCTCTGTCTTTACTTTCTTCTATGTTGACTTTCTTCTTAGATTCTCCTATCAAGGCAGAGACAGTCTCCCAACCTACCAGTTTAACACTGCCAGTCACAAAGAACTATACTTTCCCAGTGGGAACAGCAAAAGTCTCAGGTTTCACTTTTTTTGCCCTGACTTGGCTCAGTGCGTACCCACCTCTGAACAAATCCTGTGGCCGGAGAGCTAGCTGGGTGGTTCTGATTGGCTAAGACTGGGTCATGTGTCCAGCCCCAGAGTGAGGTAAGAGGAATGAGCCTCCCAGGACCACACGGACTAAGAGTGGGAGAGGTGTGGTCCCCTAAAGAAAAATGATGGTGCTGTCACCTAGTGAATAGACACTGGGCACATGGAAAGTAACATTCAAGCTACAGCATGATCCCCCAGCTCCCGGAGGAGGTTACTCACCTGGGGTGGGAGGTCCTCTCCGACCAAGGAGCTCAAAAGGTGGTAGGCAAGGTCTGCCTGGCGCCTGCCTCTCTGCAGGGCCCCACCTTTCCAGAGCCAGCCAGCCAGCCAGCTCCAGTCCAGCTTGGAGTCCCCGAAGCCACTTCCCTTCTTCTGTATGCCAATTTTAGAGCCTGGGTTCCCTCCAGACGTTCCTCTGAGGAGACGGAACTTAGTCACGGTGTGACCTAAGTATCTTAAAAACTATAAAAGTAAAATTTAAAAGCCAAGAGCCCAAAATAGCCTGACCGTGGATAGATGCTAGGGCTAAGTTTGCAATAAATTCTCCCCACTTGTGAGCCTCTCTTTCCCCCATCCCATCCCCTTGAGACCTGTTGCTGGGCTGTGGCTTCTACTGCAGAACAACCCAAAAGGCAGAATTGGGTCGTGCTTAAGAATGCAGGCTCTGGAGCCGGCCCCATGGCTGCGTGGTTAAATTCGTGTGCTCCACTTAAGTTCGTGTGCTCCACTTCAGCGGCCGGGGGTTTGCCGGTTTGGATCCTGGGCACTGAGCTGCATACTGCTCATCAAGCCATGCTGTGGTGGCATCCCACGTGGAAGGACTAGAATGACCTACAACTAGGATATACAACTATGTACTGGGGCTTTGGGGAGAAAAAAATAAATAAAAATAAAAACGGTTCTTTAAAAAAAAAAAAAAAAAGAATGCAGGCTCTGGAGGCAGGCTCCCAGGGCTCAGATCCTAGCTCTGCCACTTACTAGCTATGTGCAGGTTACTGCCTCTGTGCCTCAATTTCTCCATCTATTATATGGGCTCGATGATGTTAATAGGACCTCCCATTTAGGGTTGTCTAGGAATCAAGTAAGCTAGTACATGTTCAGACCAGTGGCTGGCACAGAACAAGCCATATGTATAAAGAGTGGCTATTATGTGCCATATCAGCTGCTTCTCATCCCTTTCAGGGGACTGAGGTCCCTGGAGGACAGGACCAGGTTTGTCTTGTTTGTCATTATATTCCTGGTGCCCAGCATGGGGCCTGGACCAGAGCAGGCCGAGGTAAGTATCTGTTGAATGAATGAATGATTGAATGGTTATTGCCATGGGAGCCAGGACTACCTGACTCTAGGCTGGCTGTGTGCCCTTGGGCAGGTGGCTTCCTCTCTCTGAGACTCAGTCTCAGACACTTTAAAATAGATCAGACCAGTGTGCAAACTTTCCTGATCAGGACCCCCAGAAAGCAATACATTTTACACTGTGCTGGGACACATACACTGAAATGGAATTTTTACACTACAACACTTACTTTCCTATGCACGATATACTCTGATATTTTCTATTTTCTTCTGTTCTACTCTATTTTATTCTTTTTCATTTTTAAAAGAAGCAATCCTGACCCAGTGAATAGATTTGAAGCCTCATTAACCGCTGGAGACCTGCAGTTAAAAAACTTAACTAGGGGCTGGCCCAGTAGCACAGCAGTTAAGTGCACACATTCTGCTTTGACGGCCCAGGGTTCGCCGGTTCGGATCCTGGGTGTAGACATGGCACCGCTTGGCAAACCATGCTGTGGTAGGCATCCCACATATAAAGTAGGGGAAGATGGGCATGGATGTTAGCTCAGGGCCAGTCTTCCCCAGCAAAAAGAGGAGGATTGGCAGCAGATGTTAGCTCAGGGCCAATCTTCCTCAAAAAACAACAACAACAACAAAACAAAACTGAACTAGATAAAAGGCAAGGTCCTTTCTGACCCAGACTCTGTGAGGCTGTTACAGAGCTCACCTAAGGCACATCATTGACCCAGCGTGATGGGGAAGAGCTTGGGCCCTGGAGGGAGAGGGCTGGGTTCAAGTCCTGGGGATACTGGGCTGTGTTGATCTTGGCAAGTTATGTAACCACCTGGTGCCTAGGTTTCCTCCTTAGTAAAAAGGAGGGAACAGGGGTTCCCACCTCTTAGGAGTGGTGTGAGGATTAAATCAACTAATATCTGCAAAAGCACTAAGTACATATAAATGCTCAATAAAGAACTTTTTAAAAACATTCTCCTCCTCCTTGTTATTATTCCTGCTATATGAAAGAACGTATGTAATGCTTCGTGGGTAGCCTGGCAGAGCGTCAGTGCTTGCTAGACATTTGTTTGTGCACTTTTTGAGATTATCAGAGCATTCTCCTTCCTCTCTGGGGGAAGGAACTGAGTTTTCCGGGAGCGAGAGCTACTTGCCCAAGGTCACCAGCAATTCTGAGACGGAGCTCTCAGCTTGAGCCAGACAGGCGTCAGATTTTAAGAAGGTTCTACAAAGAGCTGAGTCAGGGTACACACGGGAAACCCCCTTTTCCTCAGTGCCCAGAACTTCAGAGATCTCAAGTCCTCTCTGTTTTAACCTTTTTTCCGCATTTTTAAAAATTAAACTATGCTTCACATATAGTAAAATTCACCCTTTTTGGTGTACGGATCTGTGCTTTTGACAGACACCCACATATCTACCACTCTATGGAAGATGTAGGACAGTCCCATCAGGCCAGAAGATTCCCTGTGCCCTTGGTAGACAACTTCTCTGTGCCCCCCTAGCCATAGACAACCACTGAGCTCTTTTCTCTCCCTGTAGTTTGCCTTTTCCAGAATGGCATAGAAATGGAATCATACACTATGAGGTCCATTGTATCTAGTTTCCTTCTCTTAGCGAAATGCTTTTGAGATTCACTCACGTTGTTCCATATATTCATAAGTCATTCTTTTTCTTTTCTTTTCTTTTTGCTGAGGAAGAGTCACTCTGAGCTAACATCTGTGCCAATCTTCCTCTTTTTGCTTAAGGAAGATTGTCACTGAGCTAACATCAGTACCAATCTTCCTCTATTTTGTATGTGGGATGCCGCCACACCATGGCTTGATGAACAGTGTGTATGTCTGTGCCCAGATCCAAACCTGTGAAGCCCAGGCCACTGAAGTAGAGCACATGAACTTAACCACTACACCACCAGACTGGCCCAACAGCGCCCCTTTGATGTGCTGGTGGGAGTGTAAATTGGTACAATTCTAGTCAACCTGAACATTCACAAACCCTACACCTTGGAGAGTCCATCCCTCAGCATTTAACCAGAGAAAACACCAGAAACATGTGCTGGAGGAGACCGTACAAGAATATTCCTAGATGCATTATTCATAATAGCAAAAATCTGGAAAAACCCAGATGTCCATTGACGGGATAATGGGTTATAAAAATGCAATATATTCATACAATGGAAAAACAAAGCAATAAAACAATGAATGGACTGCAGCTACACACCACAGCATGAATGAATCTTAATAATATGACTTTGAATGGAAAAACTAGTTCCAAAAGATTCTGGACCATATGATACTCTTTTTATAAAAGTTAGAAATAATTAAAAGTAAACAGTATAGGGGCCGGCGCCATGGCCGAGTGGTTAAGTGGTTCGGATCCTGGGCGCGGACATGGCACCGCTCGTCAGGCCACGTTGAGGTGGCGTCCCACATCCCACAACTAGAAGGACCTGCAACTAAGATATACAACTGTGTACGGGGGGTGGTTGGGAAATAAAGCACACACACAAAAAAAAGATTGGCAACAGTTGTTAGCCCAGGTGCCAATCTTTACAAAAAAAAAAACAAAACAGTATATTTAGGCCTTATGCATATATGTGATTAACTACACAAAAGAAGCAAGGGAAGGAAAAACACAACATCAGAAGACTGGTTGTCTCTTGGGGATGTGGTGGGGTGGGACAGAGAAGGGTCCCACAGGTAGATATAGGTTGTTGTTATGTTCTAGTCCTTGGGTTGGGTGGAGAGTTAAAAATAAGTGAATAAATGAATCAAATTGAAAACTAGACATGCGCACACCAATGATACAAAGTGTATCATGAATCGGAGATTATGAGTACTCTAATTCTGTCACGTGAAATGCATTAAAAATTAAAAAGTAAGTCTTCCTTGGGGCCGGCCCGGTGGTGCAGGGGTTAAGTTCGCACGTTCCGCCTCTCGGTGACCCAGGGTTCGCTGGTTCAGATCCCAGGTGTGGACATGGCACCGCTTGGCAAAAGCCATGCTGTGGTAGGCATCCCACATATAAAGTGGAGGAAGATGGGCATGGATGTTAGCTCAGGGCCAGTCTTCCTCAGCAAAAGGAGGAGGATTGGCAGTAGTTAGCCCAGGGCTAATCTTCCTCAATAAATAAATAAATAAATAAATAAAGACTCTACAAAAAAGCTTGGGAAAAAAAAAAGTAAGTCTTCCTCTCAGGTCCCTCAGCGGCTTTGTTCCCCTCCCCAAAGGAACTACTGTTACCACTTTCTGTGTCTCCTTCAGGAATAAACCGCCTTTCTCTACCTAGTCTATAAAGTACTGTGTTTTCACTCAACAGCAGTTCACAGACAGCCTGCCACAGCCATAAATATGGATTCCCAATAGTATCTTAATGGCTATAATGATGTAATTTCCCACTGTTTAAATGCCTATAATTTATTAAACTAATTCCCTTTTTTATGGACCTGGGTTTTTTCCAGTGAATATTCTTATAAACAATGTTACGAGGATCTCTAATTGTCTGGCTAGGTCTTCAGGATAAATTTCTCCAAGCAGAGTTACTGGGTCAAAGATGATGTGCATATTTCAGGTTTCTGAGCCATCTTTGGTGCCCACCAGCAGGCAGAGAGGTGACAGTCTGAGAGATCTGGCAGTGGGCCTGGTGCTGCGATGTCTTTTGTTCCGAAAGCTACTCCAGAGGTTATTCATCAGCAAAGCAACGTTACCCGTTCCCAGGACCTCCTTATGGGGCAGCAGGAAATGGGGTGGCTGCTGAGGGCAGAGGAGAACAACAAGTCTTTATTAAAACCCTCTTCACCAAGAACGCTTCATTAGTACGGATCTTGGCCCTGCATTTGGGCAACTCCCTGCAGACTGGCGTGGGACTATGTCTCCTGGGGGAAGACAAGCGGGAGTCCAGGGTGTGCCCGGGCTGCTTGGGCATTGACCCCACCTCTCCACTTCCGTTCACTCAGTTATGCAATTACTGTCGTGCAGCGGGTAAGAGCTGACTCTGGAGCCAGGTGGCCTGGATTAAAACCCTTGTTCCTCCACTTCCTAGCTGTGTGACTTTGGGGAAGTTTAGAGCCTCTCTAGCTTCAGTTTGCCCGCTGTGTGATGGGGCTAACACCACCCACCTCATTGGCTTGTTCTGACCCGTAAATGAATTAGTACACATTAAGTGCTCAAAACACATTTGATGCGCTGAAAGCACTCTACAGTTGTTCACCCGGTACCTGCCCTGGGCTAGCCCCACAGCCCCAGCCCTCAAGGTGTCCTCCTGCTGGTGGGGGAGATGGACAGGTAAGGAGGCATTTACACTTCAGGGTGATGAGCGCATTAATGCAGGTCTAAGGAGACTCTTTTAGAAAGGATGTCAAACCTGGACAGCTTCCTGGAAGAAGTTACATCACAGCAGGAACCAAATCTCTTGTAGGCTAAAGGAGAGGCAAAGCAGCTTTGAGAGATGAGAGACCAGCCATTAACTCCCTTTACTGGAAATGTGAAGATGGGATTCAGAGGTTTTTTTGGTCTCAGATTTCAGTTCAGCAATTTCTCAGCACTTGCCTGGGTCCCAGGAACTGTGCTTGGTGCCAGGGCTGAGAGTGCCAGCTGGAGATCATCAGGCAGAGGCCCTCAGTGAGCTTAAGATCTAACTGGGGAGATAGACACGAAACACCTAAGGGCCAGCCTCTGATGAGATCTACTGGACGAAAGAACAAAACATCAAGGGAGCAGCTAATTCGGACACTCCCAGGATTGTGGAAGGCTTTGCAGAGGAAATGCTTGTAGGACTTTATCAGATCTGGGGAGGGCTGGGGTGAGAAGGAAAGGCAGCCCAGGTAGGGGAAGAACACAAGCAAAGGTGAGGCAAGAGGAAAGTCTCCATTCCAGGAAGGGTGAACTGTCCAGCATGGTTCGTGGGGGCTGTACCTGGGGTGAGGTAATGGGAGGGCAGAAGTTAAGGCTGTAAGACCAACTGAGGCCAGGGTCTGGAGGGTTCACATGACAGGCCACTTGGACTTCATCTAGTAGGTCATGGGAACGGAACAGAAGTGTTTAAGTGGAGAAATGACACATGATGAGATCTGTGTTCTGGAAAGTTCACTCTGGCACAGATGGGGGAGGAGTCCTGGGGCGGCAGCACAGCTCAAAGACCCCTGTAATTGTCCACGGAAGAAATCTGGTGGGCACAGAGAGGACGAGTGGAGCATTTGTAAGCAGCCCTCTGAAACACTTGAAATCAGAACCCTGAAGTATTCCCTGGTGGCCCATGAGCCGAGAGGTCTGATATCCCTGGAAAAATAAACCCGCTCCTGACCCCAGCCAGCAGGAGCAAGAGCAACACGATATACTTGTTGGTTAGGATTAGGGAAACTGCTCCCCTTTACTGAGGGTCAACTGAATTATTACAGGAAATAAGAGAGTGATGTATAAAAGTGAAATGACTTGTTTTTATTGTTTTTTCCTTAATGGAAACAATACATGAGATCAACGTTTAAAGTATTTCTCAAGGATCATAAAGTGTAGTCCACCAAAAACAATCTCGACTTCATTTCCATAGAGACATGGAGAGGGAGGGAAGGTGGGGGGATCTCAGGAGGAGGAGGAGGGAAAATTGGCCAAGGGGGAGTGGCAAGAGGTATGGGAGGGAGGAGGATGCCCCGGGCCTAGAAGTGGACTGAGTAAGACCCTTGGAACTGGGAGGTCTCGAGTTCAAATCTAAGCCAAATTTCCCCAATTTCCTTACCTGTCAAATGGGGATCATCATGTCCTTGTCACAGGGCACAATGAATATTATTGGCTCTGCATCTGAGAAAGAGTAGACTTCTCTGGTCACCTGATTGGAGTGAGATAAAAGAAAGTGCTCTGCACATCAGCTAGCTTTTATTTATTTATTTTTCCAATTTATTTTTTTAATTTAATTTAATTTAATTTTGTTTTTGAGGAAGATTAGCCCTGAGCTACCATCCTCTGCCAATCCTCCTCTTTTTGCTGAGGAAGATTGGCCCTGAGTGAACATCTGTGCCCATCTTTCTCTACTTTATACGTGGCACGCCTGCCACAGCATGGCTTGACAAGCGGTGCCATGTCTGCGCCTGGAATCCAAACGGGCAAACCCCAAGGCAGCCAAAGTGGAACGTGCGAACTTAACTGTTGCACCACCGGGCTGGCCCCCTACCTGGCTTTTAGAAAGCTCTTAAGACAAAGGGACCATTATTATTATCATTATTATTATCATTATTATTATTGTTATCATCATTATTACTATTACTATTACAGCTTTATTTATTATTATTTCCTTTTGAAGTTCTGATTGGCCACTTGTATTCACAGCTCTTCAGCTGCTCTTATTGAAACCTTTCTAGACTCATTGATTCAAGGAGTCACCCGGGATTGAGGGTGCTGTCTTAGATCTTCAGTCCTGGGGTTGGCTCAGTGGCTTCCTGCTTCCTCTGTCCCCAAGCTTTCTGACTGCTGGGCCTGCCAGGAAGCCTCAGGGATAGCCGGGGTGGTTTGTTCCTCCTGCTCCTTCCCCTCAGCTGCCTGGTGGCTCCTGATCACACAGGCAGCGTCCCTGAAGCTCTCTCCTTCATATCCTGCACTCAGGCCTCGCCCCTCAGCTTTGACTTCTTGTCCAGGGGAACCACCCCAGGGAGGAGAGAAACATGAAATAAAAGATGTGAGTTCCGTTCGTGGTGTGGGACCCACCACTTTTCCTTCACCCTTTCTGTTCCTTCCTCTCCAGCTGGTGGCAACTTCCCTCTCCCATCTCTAGTGGGAAGCATGACGGAGGCTGTGGGAAGCTGGCACTAATGCCCCTCCCTTCCAGGGTCCCGTGGCCTGCGTGCGGTCCAGATCCCTCTCTAGAACCCCACGCCTGTATAACCTCACTGCATCTGAACATCTCCGTTTACACGTCCTGTAGGCACCTCAAAATGTTCAAACCCAAGGCATGCTCAGAACCAAACTCATCATTGCCAACTTGCTCTTCTGTCTTCATTTCAGAAAATGGCACCATTATCAACCCTGTTGCCCAGGCTAGAAACCTGAACATCTTGCCCTTAACTCCTTCCTCTCACTCACTGCCCACATCTGATCAGCCACAGAATCCTCCCAAATATCCCCCAATCCACTCACTTCTGTCCATCACTCACCACCACCTTTATCCCAGCCACCATCACCCCTACTTGGATGACGGCAACGTCTTCCGTGCTGGTTTATTCCCCTTTGCCCACCAGATCCATTCTCTTCCCGTCTCTCTTGAGCTCTGTGTCCTAGGAGGCCGACCTGTATGGACCACACCACCCCCAGCTCCCCTGTATTCTGCTTTTGGCTGGTTAAATTGAGGGGAGGAACCTGAAAGAAAACGGGCTGGGAGGAGAGCGAGTTCAACTTTACCACCTCGTCCCTGCCAGGCTGAGGTCTGGCAGCGGCTGTGTTCTGCAATCTACAGCCACAGCTCCTGTCAGGGGACCCTCTTTCATGGCTCCAGCTCTCACTGGGATCTGAAATGCCATTTCCTCCCCTTGCTCCACGAGGCCTAAGGGTGGAAATGGCTTCCCATGTGCTAGCCCCAGGATGCCTGTCTACTTCACAGTGGCTGGTTATGTAGCCCAGTGATTCTCAACCAGGGATGATCTTACCCCTCTGGGGACATTTGGCAATATCTAGAGAAATTTCTGGTTGTCACAAGTGGGGAGAGGTGCTACTGCCATCTAGTAGGTAGAGGTCAGGGATGCTGTTAAACATCCCACAAGCACAGGACGGCCCCCACAACAATTATCCCTCCCAGATATCAGTAGTGCTTAGATTACGAAACCCTGCGACCACGCCCACTGCTGTCAGTAGCACCTCCACTAACTCTCCTCAGTCAGTCTTTCGAGTTTGTCTCTTTCTTGCCAGCAGCCCGGCTGAACACTGGTCTCCCTTTCCAATCCATTCTCCACACTGCAGCCGAGGGCTCCACCACCTTCCCTCTCCTGCTCCCCCCAATCACTCATTCCTTCCATCCTTTCTTTTTTCAAATCTAACTTTTGGGCCAGGTAAAGCATTCACATAGTTCAAAAATAACAAAACACAAAAAAGGTATAAAGTTCAAGTACCTCCCCTCCTGTCAATCATCCACCTCATTAATTCCCAGCCCTCTCCCTACAGTGAGCTACGGCTACGAGTTTCTTCTGTATTCTTCCAGAACCTTGCTGTCCAAGGTTACTTGCCGCATGTGGCTGTTTAGCTTTAAATTTGATAATAAAGTAAATTAAATGAAGTAAAAAAATCAGGGGCCGGCCCCGTGGCTGAGTGGTTAGGTTCACGCGCTGCGCTTCGGCGGCCCAGGGTTTCGCTGGTTTGGATCCTGGGCACGGACATGGCACTGCTCATCAAGCCATGCTGAGGCGGCGTCCCACATGCCACAACTAGAAGGACCTACAACTAAAATATACAACTATGTACTGGGGGGCTTTGGGGAGAAAGAGGAAAAATTTAAAAAAAAAATTAAAAACAAAAAGAAATCAGTTCCTCAGTCACGCGAGCCACATTTCAAGTGCCACTTGTGACTAGTGGCTACAGTATTGGTCAGCACAAATATAGAATATTTCCATCACCACAGAAAATTCTACTGGATGGCGCCGTTGTAGAGTTTCTCTCTGCATATTTAAGTAAAAAATTCTTATATTCTCATTTTCCTCCTCTGTTTTTACACAAAAGTTAGCACACTTTACACATGGCCCTCCAGCTTGCTTTTTCCCTTGACAAGATACCTTGGAGAACTTTCCACATCGGTACATAAAGAGCTTCCCCATTCTTTATTCTCGGTTGCAGAATATTCCACGCTGTGAATACGGCAGAGTTTATTTAAGCAGCCCCGCACTGATGGACTAAGGGTTGTTGCCAGTCTTTTGCTGTTACAGACAGTGCAACAATGGTGAATGGCCTTGTCCATCTGGAATTTTGCATGGATGCAAGTGTTTAGGACACACACCAGAGAGATCATTCTAGAGCACCAATTTGGTCATACCCCTCCCCCCGCTGAGCCTACACGGTTCCTCCTAATCTCCTTCCCCAGACCATGGTAAACTCTCTCACAGCCCTCAGGTCTCAGCTTGGGTGTCACCTCTTTGGGGAAACCCTCCCTGACTCCACACCAGGTCAGGGTGGCATCGCCTGCACTGTAATCACCTGGATGCTCCCTGTCTCCTCCCCTAGGCTAGAGCTTCGTGAAGGAGGCGTGGGCAGGGTGCAGGGCTGTCCGGATCTTTGATGTTTCCCAGGGCCTGGCCCAGGGCCTGGCGCTCAGCAGGGGCTCAGCAAACATCTGCTGAGTGCTGAGGCAGCCACCAAGTTCTAGCAGCTGTTCTTTTCAGGGCTCTGTGGGCTTCCGCCCATCATGGAGCGCGAAAGGAGAACCCTTAGAGAGCAGCTGATTCGGATGGGGAAACTGAGGCACAGAGGTGGCAGCCTTTTGATCAGCCTCCTTCACTCCAATCTCCCCTTTTTTCCCAGCCCACCCTGCGGTTAACGAAACAATAAAAAGTATAAGGATTAACATTTACTGAGTACTTGCTGTGTGCTCAGCGTTGCTCTAAGTGTGTTATGTGCACTAACTTCTTTGATTGCTCAGCAACTCCGTGAGGCAGGAACTCTCGTCATCCCCATCTTATGGGTGGAGAAACTCGCGCTCCAGAGAGATCGTAACCTGGCACAAATGGCAGAGGACGACGTGAACCCAGGCACTGGGGCTTCAGAGCCCACACTCTCACACTCTGCTGAGCTGTCTGCTGTTCTTGGGGCTTCTCCCATTTTCCAAAGTTCACCGTGGCTCCTTACTGTCTCAAGCCCAAAGCCTCTTCCCTTATCATCCGTCCTCACTCTGCCACCCTGGTCCTTGTCATCTCTGCTCACCCTGCCACCCCGGTCCCACCCCTTCAAGCTTGGCTTGGTTTATTTCCTACTTCATCGGGTTCCTCCTGGAACAAGATCCTAAGACCCGAACCAGACTGGGCTCTCCTACCCTTGCTGCACCCACCCCTGGGCCTCAGTTTTCTCATCTGTACAACAGGTTGACGGCAAGGGAAAGCATGGGACTCTTCAAGTCCCTTCCTTTTTCATTCTAAAATTCTAATAAACTATTCTTTTCCTGCTTCTCTCCTCCTTTCTTACAGCCCCTTATCCAACTCCCAACATCCTTCAAGACCAACTCAAAGGGCTTCCTCCTCCAGGAAGCCTGACTAGCTTCTTCCAGCCCCTAAATTTCCCTCTCACTCTTCCCTGAACTGTAGTTTAATACTCAGATTAGCACTTAATTCTTCTTTTACTTTCTGGATGTAAATTAGCCCTCCACAAAGAAAGTGAATACTCTTTGAAAGAACCTTTCAGATAAAATGCAGAGGATGGATTTAAATTTTCCAGCTTCATTCTTTGAAGTACCACCTTCACCGTTTATGGCATCCCTGAGTTCTACCTTCACTAATCTTTACTTAATATTGTTTCTTTAAATGGACTGTGTAAAACTTAAATTTATTTTAAATGAAAAATATTGACAATATGGTAAATGGAAAGCTAGCATCATTTGCCATACTAGAAAGTAAATATAAAAAGAGTGACAACGGGGGCTGGCCCCATGGCCGAGTGGTTAAGTTCTTGCGCTCCACTGCAGTGGCCCAGTGTTTCGTCGGTTCAAATCCTGGGCGTGGACATGGCACCGCTCATCAAGCCACGCTGAGGCGGTGTCCCACATGCCACAACTAGAAGGACCCACAAGTAAGAATATACAACTATGTACCGGGGGGCTTTGGGGAGAAAAAGGAAAAAATAAAATAAAATCTTAAAAAAATAAAATAAAATGGTGTTTAAAAAAACCCCAAAAACATGACAACAGAACAATGCTGTTAAATTCTAGGCCTTCTCTCCTTGGTTAAGGGAGGAAACTGTGAGTGTTAAAAGTCCTTAAAGACTTGCTAAGCACAAAAACAGGCAAATCTCTCCTTGACACAAGCAGAAGGAGTGAAAGAAAACTGAAAATGGAATAACTTTCTCTCTGGAGATTCAGGGTCATTTCATACCTTAATATCTTGCTCATGTATCACCTAAGATCATCTTGTCACCCAAGGAAGTCACTAAAACATTTTCCACGTCTAATGCTTGTTTTTTTTTTTTTTTTTTGAGGAAGATTAGCCCTGAGCTAACATCCGTGCCCATCTTCCTCTACTTTATATGTGGGACCCCTACCACAGCATGGCTTGTTAAGCAGTGCCATGTCTGCACCTGGGATCTGAACTGGTGAACCCCAGGCCACTGCAGCAGAATGTGTGAACTTAACCGTGGTGCCACCAGGCCAGCCCCTCTAATGCTTGTTTTTAAGTTGTACTTGCTTATAGGAAGCAAGACAGAACAATGCCAGGTGGCCAAATGGCAGAACCAGTCCAAACCAGAAAGGTCCAAGATGGCGATGGGGTACCATGTTCAAAAGGAAACGTGTTCAAAAGGAAATGTGTGCAAAAGGTGCTGTGTGCAAGAAAGGAAGCTCTGTACATGTTCCAAATGCCCCGCCCCAAGTGATGACTGAAGACCTTTCCCCTGTCATATCCCATAAGAACCCTGCTCACCTTCCCTTTGGGAGAAGTTGTTTTAGAGCACGAGCCCTGTCTCCTCCATTCATTGATTAATGAACAATGTTTCTGCTTTGCTATGCCCAACCTGGGTCCGTTCTATTGGTGTGAGCGGCTCCAGGCGAAAGGACCCACTTGCAGGGCCCCGGTCCCTTAGGGCTCAGTAACAATCTCACATCCCACCACAGGCACACAGCCCGCATTCTAGGGAACAACGGCTTGTTCAGAACAGGCACAGCCAGCTTCATGGCCCACCTCTGCCCTTCTCCAGCCTCAGTGTGCTCCTCTGTAAAACGAGATGACCACAGCCACTCCTGGGACTGCTGTCAGGACTAGACGCGATGTCCCACATGGTGGCCCTGGGTCCTCTCGGCTCTGCGGCTTAGCACCTGGGCATAACCATGGGTGACTTACCCTGTCTCCCTGGGCCTTAGTTTCCTCATTTCCCAGAAGGAATTGACAAAACCTGCTTTGGAGGGTTCTAAAGCCCTTTTATTCAACAAATATTTCTTGAGTACCTACTACGTGCCAGGCAGTATTCTGTAGGTTGGGGATGTGGCAGAGAAGGAGAGACGCAAAAATCCCTTTGGGGGCCGGCCCCGTGGCCGAGTGGTTAAGTTCGTGCTCTGCTTCGGCGTCCCAGGGTTTCGCCGGTTCGAATCCTGGGCGCGGACATGGCACCACTCATCAGGCCATGTTGAGGTGGTGTCCCACATGCCACAACTAGCAGGACCCACAACTAAAATATACAACTATGTACCAGGGGTTTTGGGGAGAAAAAGGAAAAAAAAAATCTTAAAAAAAAAATCCCTGTCCACATGAAGCTTATCCTCAAAGGGGAGGAAGGGGAGGGAGGAGAAAGACGCTAAACAGGACCAATAGATAAAATAGATCCTACCGTCTGGCGAGAAGTAATAGATGCTCTGGAAAAACAGGCACGGTGTGTGGGGGTGGGGTTGCAATTCTAAAGAGGGTAATTCAAGGGTAGAATCTGACAGCTGACATTTGGGTGATGCCTGAGGGAGGTGAGGGAGCCATGAGATATCTGGGGGAACAGCACGCCAGGCAGAGGGCACAGCAAATGCAAAAGCCTGAGGTGGAGCCAGTCTGCACTGTTCCGAGAAGAGCAGGAGGCTGACGTTGCCAGAACAACGGTGTGAGTGAGGAGAGAGCAGGAGGCGAGGGCCCAGAGCAACGGGGTGCGATCACGTAGAGCCTCACAGGACATTTTAAACTTCGGTTGGAATCGGAGTGAAGCTTCAGCCGGCTGCCTGGCACACCGTAAGTGCATAACTCACAGAAGCCCTAATGATGATGATCACTGTAATTACTTCCTCGTCTCCCCAGAAGGCCTCAGTTGTCAGGTTCCAAGGTGACACACAGAGGCCTGCCCTGCCCTCCCAGCCTGCCCTGGCTTACGGGAAGGCAGCGGGGACGGGAGAGATGGAACCCGGCCCGAGCATTCCTGACCCACCCATCCCCTCTCAGATTCCTCCCAGGCCCCCCACAGCCCTGCAGCTTGCTGGGCAGCGGGCACGGCAATGCTGAGGCAGCTGAGGGGACGGGCGGCTCCGGTCCACCCCTAACTTGGAGACGGCCTAATCAGAAGCCGCGAGAACAATAATAGCGGTTACCACTTACTGACCCCTCACAGCACATCAGGCTCCGCTCTGCGTGCTTTGCAAACATCCTCTCACAGCGGCCTCCTCTCAGCCCTTTGAGAGAAGGGCTGTCTTGAGGAAACTGAGGCTGAGAGGTCTGGCTGGTAAGTCACACCCACATCTGCGGCCTGTAGTGGCTGCACTCCTCACCAGGGCTTGGCCCCACCCGATCTGAGGCTCCTTTCTGACAGGCTCCCACTGCGGGGGTGGGGGGTGGGGGTTGGGGGGGGGGGAACTGGCCTGAGAGAGAAGAATCTTGTAGCTCCTGCCTGCCAGCTCTGCAGCTGCCCGCAGGCCCAGACAGGTCCCGGCTGAGGATGGAGCTGAGGAGGAATCAGGTTTCGCCAGCTCCAGGATGGAGCTGAGCTTGCTGAGTCAGCCCTTTTCCCAGGGCTTGTGGGACCAGGCCCTGCCCTGACCCCAGCCTCCTGCCTGGGTGTGGAGGAGGTGGCCCAGGACTGGGCACCTGGGCCCCACACCTTACCTGTTTGACCTCATCTCCCACTGCAGCCTTGCTTGCTCTTTCTCTCTGCTCCAGCTACACTGGCCTCCCTGCTGAACCCCTCCAAGTACACTCCTGCCTCAGGGCCTTTGCATTTGTTCCTTTTACCTAGGCATACCTGCACACTTGCTCTCCAGTATTCTGCAGTCTTTGCTCAAATGCCACCTTCTCAGCAAGGCCTCCTCTGACTGCTAAAACTGAGCCCCCACCCCGGCCCCTTACTTCCTATGCCGTTTCAGCCTATCCTCCTCTATAGCCTCACCTTTCACTGTACCAGATGTTTGACTGATTTGTCTTGTTTATGGTCTGTCTCTCATTGAATGGCAGCAGGATGGCCCGTAGACCTCGGCCCTGCTCAGGCCCTCCTGCCTCTCCCACGGAGCTAAGGAGTCATCACTGCTAGAACCCCTGCCCCACTCCCTGCCCTCTAGACCATTCCCCGCCCAAATGGTCCCAGGCCCTCCCAGGTCTGTCCTGATGGCGGCCAGCATGGCCCAGGTATGTACTTCTAGGCCCCAAGGGTGGTCAACGGAAGGCTGTTTGTGAAGACTGGGGATGGAGCTTGGACTCGCGGGCTGGGGTGTCCACACATAGACACACACCTACACAGGGACCCTCATGGTGTAGGATGGAGCCTGGGTGGGTAGAGTAGTGGACTGACCTCTGTTCCTGGCTGGGGACTAACTCTGTCTGTACAGCCACATTCGGGCCCAGTACTCTAGGTGTCCCAGAATCCAGATTAAAACCTGGCCTTCCTGATCACCGTGAAGACAGGATTGTTCAGGTAGCAAGACAGAGTCTCGTTTATTTAACCGTTTACTTGACTCTTACGGTACTTGGGTCCTAAACGCATTTTTGCCCGGAGCCCTGATACATTAGGGCTGGATTTTTGACCAGTTTTCTGCATCCTTAGCACCTAAAACTGTACCCGGTACAGAACACATGCTCAGCAAATTGTTAAATAAATGAATTAAAAAAACCCTGGGGCGATGCCCCATATGCTCAACGGGCCCCCAGAAGTGGTTGGAAACGTGTGGCTCTCCTGTGTCAGGGCCTCAGAGTCTCAGCGTTGGGTGGGGCCCAACTCTGCCGTGGGAGGGGTGGGGGGACTGAAGACCCTCTTCCACCACCTGCCTGCCTGCCCCCCCTCCCCCTTCATAAGTGGAGTTTTTCATTCTTGACAGCAGAAAGAGCCCATATTTGGGAATCAAGGAGACCGGGACCCCAAAACTGTCAATTCCTGGCTATGTGTGGTCATTAATCTCTCTGACCCTCAATTTCCTTTAAAAAAGAGAACCATAAAACCTCCCTCCCCATGGTTGTAGGTGGGAGAATTCGTGTAACTGACTCCATGCATGTGAAGCGCATGGCCAGTCATTGCCCAGTAAGTATTGACCACTGCTGCCACCACTGCCACTCTCACCATCACTGTCATCGCCAAAGTGCCTGAGGCAGTTCCTGGCCCACAGCAGACTCCCAGACAAGGTACAAGGTATGTGGCAGCCAGTGTGACTGTTCCGCCCTCGGGTTCCCTCCCTTCCTGCAGACTTCGTGGGGCGGGCCATGCCGTGGTTCAGGTGAATGGTGCCCTCTGCCGGGTGCGAGGGGAAGGGCCATCAGGGAAACCACAGCCGCTCGGGCCACCGCAGTGGCTTTCTGCAGCCTAGGAATGTCTGGCTTAGGTGGGAAGGGCAGTTTCCACCCATGTTGTGAGTGTGGAGATAAAGGGGCAGTAACTGGCCCTGTCAGTCCCTCAACAACCACAGGAGTAGTGACAACAACACTTACGCAGCACTCGTATGCCAGGAAGCCTTCTAAGCACTTGACAGATACTAACTCATTTACTCCTCCATTTTCCAGATGAGAAAGTTGAGGCACAGAAAGGTCAAGTGATTTGTCTAAGGCGTCACGCCTGGAAGTGCTGGGATTTGAACCTGTGCCCTGGAACCATGCCTCCTCGGTGGATTTTAGTGGGAGGCAGGCTCTGCCTTTAGTCAAAAGGCAGCTGGCCCCATGGAGTTCCCCAGTGAGTCTGGAACTGGACATCTGGGGTGTGGGCTGCTGAAGGGGCTTCCCAGGGTGACCACCCCCACCTTTTCAATGGCAGGCCTATCGCATGGTTGACCTCAGGGCTCCCTGCCTGACTGGCCATCCCTCAGTGTTTCCCTGCCTGGGTCTTCTTGCTGTGTCCCCGTGTGACCCGTGGTTAAGGAAGGTCCAGCCTAACACAGGGAGCCAGGAATTTGAGGCCTCAGCTCCTTGCCCACCTTGCGGGGATGAGAGCCATCTCCCTCAGGCCCCTCGAGGGCCTGGGCAAAGCCCACCTGAAGAGACAGGTTCTATTTGCAGCCTCTTTAGGAGGGAAAAAAGATTGTCAGACCAGCCACAAGGGAAAAGGCCTGGTGTGAAGCGAGGCCTGGGCTCTGCCCGTCTCTGCCCCGCTGCAGAGATCTCGGCCGGTGCCTGCTTCCAGAATCTCCTTCCACCTGAAAAATGACAGAGGTGGACAGGGGGCAACTTTCAAAATGCTCTGCATTTAGGGGTTCTTAAGGAGAAACATTGGGAAGGGGAGGCCAAGAGGGGTCTCTGAGCACCCCAACCCCTCCTTCCAACAAAGTCTCACTTTTTATTTATTTATTTTTTGGAAGATTAGCACTGAGCTAACATCTGCCGCCAATCCCCCTCTTTTTGCTGAGGAAGACTGACCCTGAGCTAACATCCGTGCCCATCTTCCTCTATTTTATATGTGTGACACCTGCCACAGCATGGCTTGCCAAGCAGTGCCATGTCCCCGCCCGGGATCTGAACCAGCGAATCCCAGGCCGTCAAAGCAGAACGTGCGCCCTTAACCGATGTGCCACCGGGCCAGCCCCCAAAGTCTCACTTTGATTACCTTTTTTGTTGGATTTGGGTTCTGGGGCTTCAGCTTTTAAAAGTCTGGGGAAAAAAAATCATTTAATAGAATAAGCCCAAGGTCCTTTCAGCACCAACCTGTCATCCGAGACAGAACCTTCCACTCAGACTC
Organism: Equus caballus; assembly: GCF_041296265.1. Taxonomy (NCBI): domain Eukaryota; kingdom Metazoa; phylum Chordata; class Mammalia; order Perissodactyla; family Equidae; genus Equus; species Equus caballus. The sequence continues at coordinate 18,931,849 of NC_091686.1, read as the reverse complement.
AGGCAGCCTTGATCCCAACCAGGACCACAGGCCCCGCGCCCTCCCCAGTTGTTGGAGGACCGGCTTTCAAGCACCTGCAGAGATGGATGCTCCAGGGAGTTTAACGTTGTTGAGGGCAAAAAACTACAATCACTAATGTCCACGGATGGCGGTAAGATTAAATAAATGCTAACATCAAAACTGGATGTGTTAGAGACAATAAGGCAACCTCCTTGTATGTCCTGTTATGAAAAGATATAATGCAACATGTGTATGTACTGCATGGGGGAAAACAAAGATCAGAAGGAAATAATCCAACCCCTGAATCACAAAATGTGAAGGATTAACATTCAGGGTACTCGAAGTCAAACATTCAGGTGGTCCCTGTTGGTATGACTAGACGAACTGGTTATTTACAGTTAGCACCCACTCTGAGTGGTTAGCACTGGTGACTATTTACCAGCTGCAAATATTGTGACTTCGTGTTATAGGCCCTAAAGACCAGATCCTGGGGCCGGCCCGTTGGTGCAGTGGTTAAGTTTGCATGTTCCGCTTCAGCGGCCCGGGGTTTGCCAGTTCGGATCCCAGGTGCAGACATGGCACTGCTTGGCACACCATGCTGTGGTAGGCATCCCACATGTAAAGTAGAGGAGAATGGGCACGGATGTTAGCTCAGGGCCAGTCTTCCTTAGCAAAAAAGAGGAGGATTGGTGGCAGATGTTAGTTCAGGGCTAATCTTCCTCAAAAATAAGTAAATAAGAAGTTGAAAAAAAAAACAAAAGACCACATCCTAAGATTTATAGTTCAGGTGAGAAGCAGGCCCTGAGTGAGAGACGTGATATCCTTCCGCCTCACAGAGCCCAGGCTCCTTCTTCCAAATCACTCAGAGGCCGGTGACTGGTGCCATTGCCAAGGGAATCTAGATCCATCCACAGACCAGGCTTGGCTAGGAAAGGCTCCTTTTCCTCCTCAACTCCCTCGAAAAATCTCAGGGGAGGAAGGCCAGCCTGCACAGTAGCTGTTTGGTTTTATTATTAGCCTCGGCCGAAGATAGGGTTGCAGGCTCCTCAGAGAGGAGTTTAAGATAAGGGGCAGCAGGTGTTGGCTGGTTGAGACACCTAATCCTCCCGCACAACCTTATCAGCAAGAGCAGCAGGGCCCTGGTAGCGGGAGACATGAGGCCGCAGGAGCCGGGGGAGCAGCTCTAGGAAGAGGCGGGAGGTGGCTTTGACTGTGGGCTAAGACGCTGCGGACCAAGGACAGGTGAGGAGATTTCTTACCCGACTTAGTTACCGTCTGACTTCCCCATCCAGGGTCTGAGGCTTCCAGATGCCCTCCGCTTCATCCTTCAGAGCCTCAAACCTGCATGTGCATCAGCATCACCTGGAAGCTTGTTAAAACAGACTGCAGGGCCCTGCCTGCAGGGTCTGATCCGGCAGGTGATGCTGATGCTGATGCTGCCGGTCCAGGGACTGGACTCTGAGTACCAGCTGTAAAGGACGACTCACTCTCGCAGGATGGAAACACTGAGTTCAACGTCAGCAATCCTTTCAGCTTCGCGTTAGATTCTTCACGTCTATTGCGAAGAAAAATTTTAAACTTCGCTTTAACAAAGGCACACATGGAATTGCCCTATGCTTGCTGCCTCTTCATCCTTCTTCCTGCATCTGTGCCCTGGTATTGTGAGGAATGTTCCAATTTCAGTGACATCCTGGGTGAGTTCTCTAATTTTCTGTCTGGCTTGATTTTGATGATGATCAGGTGTCATTTAAAAAAAAATACACTGAGGCCATTCTTTAAAGGAGGAAAAGCCCCTCAGAGGGTGATCGTGAGGATTTGTTTAAAGGAAATCATTGAAGTTAAGAGCTGTCCGGGCCTAGAAAGTACTGCATAAATGGTAGCTGTCACCAATGAACACAAATAGCACCTACTGTGTGCCGGATATTAATTCACTTTATCTCCATAAAAACTCCCCATGTTACACATGAAAAATCCGAGGCAGGTAGAGGGTAAGAGACTTGCTAGGAAGTAGATGAGTCGGATCCTCCCCAAGCATCGAGCCCACAGCACAGAAGAGAAATCTTCACGTTCTGCCCCACGTGAGAGCACAGAAAAGACGTCGCCGCAGCTCTGGTGGGGCTCAGCCCGGCGGTGGGGAGGTGAATGGTTCCCTCACACAGACCAGCAACTCTGAATACGGCGGGAGGAGGGCAGGTGTGCCCCACTTGCGCACGTCAACCATCCCATCAGGAGGAAGCTGGGGGGAAGCCGGCAGGGTTAAAAGCACGCGCTCACTCACTCCCCTAGAACAGCACTGAAAATTCTAAAAACTATTGAATTGTACACTTGAAATGGGTGAATGGTATGGTGTGTGAATTACATGTCGATAAAGATGCTATAAAAAAAAAAGAGTTCACTCCCCTGGCACCTCTGGGAAAAGTTCCTTTAATAAAAAAGTTCTAGTACATTTACACGATTGTCATCACCCTTCATCTACAGCACTCGATAGGGAAAATAAAAAATAAAGGACAACCTAGACGCGCTCAGTATAAAAACGCAGTGATCCACTCAAACAGGAGGCCTCGGGGCCCGGAGATCAGAGAGAAATGCAGCGAGCCAAGCAGCTCTGTCCTGGGCTTCTGGAGGACTCCAGGGGATGGCTGAGGACCCGCCTCTAACTTTTTGAAAATAGCATTAAAAAAAAAAAATCCAGGTTGCAATGAGAGGCCTCTTTCTAAGGAGAAGGGTCCATTCCAGAAAGAAGGTCATCACGGGGGCATCAGAGGCAGTCCAGGCCCAGGACACAGGGCTGAGCATTTTACGGCAGGGGAGAGGCTCCCGGAAATTCGCCTCCGAGGCCACCCCGGCCTAGGCCGAGAGGTGGTCAGTGCTGAGGGCAAACTGCCCGTGTGCCTCCATTCTCAAAGGCTTAGAAACCAACCCCCATACTAATGTCAGCCTCGAGGCCTCTTCCCTCCAAGTCGCTAAGGCCACTTCTCAACACGTTCCAGAGTCCTTGGCCGCGGTGGGGACTGAGACCCCTGGAGATGCAGCTGCGGCCTGACGTTTAGTCCCTGGCCTGCTGGCAGGGAGGCCTAGTCGTCCTGGCCACCACCGTACATGTCCGCCAGCTTCTTGAAGCGGCTGCCCCACTCGTTCAGATAGTCATAGTCTTGGTCCTGGTCCGAGGCCGAGGAGGTGAGGGAGCTCAGGGAGGCGGCGTCAGAGCCACTGCCCTCGTAGTCGAACACCAACAGAGAGTCGTAGGGCGGGGCCGTGGGGTCCGTGTTAGCCGCCTTCAGGTTCTGTGGCGACAGAGAGCAGGGGGTGAGGAGCAGCGGGATCAGACCCCTGGCAGCTGCGAGAGCTCAGCCAACCGACTTAGTTCACCTTGCTGAGCCTGCATCTCCTCCTCAAAGCTTTGACGGTTGAGATGAAATCATGCCTATAAATACTCAGGGCCCAGCATACAGCAAGTGCTCAGGGCAGAAGACCTGCGGTTAAGGGCAGGGACTCTGAAATCAGATGACTTGAGTCAGAGCTCAGACTTCACACACTAGTACGTGACCTCGGGCAAGTCCCTTAACCTCTCTGTGCTGTTTTTGCCTTGTCTCTAAAATGGAGAACAAGGGGTCGGCCAATTCTGATCCTGGGCATGGACCCACACACTGCTCATCAAGCCATGCTGTGGCAGCGTCCCACATAGCAGAGCTAGAATGACCTACAACTAGGATATACAACTATGTACTGGGGCTTTGGGGAGAAAAAACAAAAACCCTTAAAAATAGGGGGCCTTTATATAGTTTTAGCAGAATAAAGGAATATATGCAAAGCACTTATCAGAGTAGTACCTGGCATAGAGTGAAATACTATTTCCTCATTTGTAAAATAAGGATAACAATAGGATTCCCACCCTGCAGAGCTGACGTGGGATTAAATGCGACAGTATTTGCAAACTATCTGACACACGTTCTGGAAACTGCCTTCATTTAACGGGAGGGAAAAGCTCCAGGTATTTGGCTGCAATCCCGGCTTCTCAAACCAGCTACCCTGAGCAACGTTCCCCAGGTGCTTTTGATTTTCCACAGCACTCTCAAACACGCTCAGGCTAGAAAAGAGTCTCACCATCAGGCCATTTCTAGAAGGCAAGAAGGGTAAACTATTTAGTTTCCCTTTTTGCAAAAGAGAAGACTGAGGCAGAAGGGTTCGAGCCAAGGTGAGGTTGCCTGGCTGCCCATTGAGCCCTCTGCCCACTGCTGCTTCCTTGCACTCCCCCATCCCCCATCCCCCATCTATCCATCCTTCCTTCCTCCCTTCTTACTAAAAGGCTCATTTACTGATTGCTAACAAGGTTTCAGCTGTGCTAGGCTCATATCCTGTATCTCCTACGCACCCAGTCCAGGGGTTCTCACAACCCTGGCTGTATATCTGATTTCCACACAGAGCTAAAAAAAAGATTAGAGCCTAAAAAAACAGATGCCTGGATTCCAGGCACTGATATTTTTCAGAATTCCTCAGATAAATCAAATGTGTGACCAGAGTTAAGAACACTGGAGAGGAGGCCGGCCCTGTGGCTAGGTTCATGCACTCTGCTTCGGCAGCCCAGGGTTTCACCGATTTGGATCCTGGGTGTGGACATGGCACTGCTTGTCAAGCCATGCTGAGGAGGCATCCCACATGCCACAACTAAAAATACACAACTATGTATGGGGGGGCTTTGGGAGAAAAAGGAAAAATAAAATCTTTAAAAAATAAAAAAGAACACTGGAGACACTCAGCTATTAGCAACAATAGCTGTCATTACCTAATAAATGCTGGGTGCCAGGCAAATGGTTCCCAAACTTAAATTACCTGGAAATCTTTAAAGAAATTCCAAAGCCCAGGCCACATCCAGATTAATTACATCATAATCTTAGGGGGTGACTCAGAGGCACCAGCAGTTTTTGAAGTTCTCCAGGAGACTCCAATGTGCAGGCACGTTGGGAACCACTGTGCTAGTGCTGTTGCTGGTGCTTATTCATCCAGCCCTTAAAGCAGCCTGCAACAGAGGGGCCCAAACTTGGCTCCACTGGAATCACCTTGGATCTTTAAAAATTCAAACCCAGGGGCTGGCCCGGTGGCACAGTGGTTAAGTGTGCATGTTCCGCTTCTCGGCGGCCCAGGGTTCATCGGTTTGGATCCCAGGTGCAGACATGGCACCACTTGGCAAGCCATGCTGTGGTGGGCGTCTCACATATAAAGCAGAGGAAGATGGGCATGGATGTTAGCTCAGGGCCAGTATTCCTTGGCAAAAAGAAGAGGATTGGCAGTAGTTAGCTCAGGGCTAATCTTCCTCAAAAAAAAAAAAAAAAAAAAAATCAAACCCAGGTTGTCTAGCTCTGGCTCTAGAGTTTTTTCCTAATAACCCCTATATTTGTTGAATAAATAAATTATTCCTAATCTATTCTTTACCCTCTGCAAGTTAGGGTTTTATGGAAGAGGAAACAGAAGCCCAGAAGTTACTCAAATGTGCCAGAGGTCACACAGCTGATTGGCGGTGGAGTCAGGATTTGAACACAGAGCCAAGACTCCAAGCCCACGCTCTTTCTCCTGTGCTGCTGGTGCTTGGACAAAGGGCTGCCCTAGGCTGGCCCCTCATGCCTCACCTCGATGATGAAGTTGCCGATTTCATCAGGGTTGGCTGGACGTGGACGGTACATGGGTGTGGGGATGAAGGTAGGTGCCACATCGTTGCGGAGAATCACCTCAGGCCGGGCCTCCAGACCCCGGTGGAGTTGGGTGATGTCGTAGTCCTTCATGAGAGTGAAGGAGAACATGGGTTTCAGAGGACCTCCCACTCCCCTACATTTACATTCTCACCCCCCTAGCCTACCATTTGGATGTTCTGGTTCGTGGGTAATGTCAGAGATGTCTGAAAGCCCTAGTTTCCACATCCCCTCCTCCCAATAAGGCACAGGCTCAAGGTCACCTTGGCTGCGGCCAAAGAGCCTACGGTAACGGACCAGACAGCCTCTCAGAAGAGGAGAGCTGGTGGTCGCTTCTATATGAAGAATGATGCTTCAGGCCAGGGTCTGGTCAATGGAGCTAACACGGTTAGTTGGTTGACCCAACCACCCCTGCCAGTGGCCCTGGGGGCACCCATCTCCCATCCCCCAGACCTCCCAAAGCCACACCTGGTCCTCCTCGCCACCTCCCTCTTCACCATAGTAGAAGACGTTGTCACGGGTGTCATCTTCTGGAAGCAGAAGGGGCTCCTTGATCTTCCGCTTTTTTCTCACCAACAAGAGGAGCACCAGCAGGAGGACTGGAAGAGTTGGGGAGTGTGAATACTCACCCCACAACCACATGGCTGGCCAGGACCCTCAAACCCACAGAGCCCCATCTAATTCTAGACCCCACCACTCAGTAGCCAGAGCTTACCACACTTCCGTGGCTCCCTTGCATCTAGGAAAACCCCCAACTCCTTCTCGAGGCACACGGGATGTGGCTCTGCCAGGCGCCATGCCCAGGTCTAGTCACACTGGCCTCCTCGGAGTTCCTCAAATATACCTAGCAGTTTCCCACTTCAGAACCTTCATCTGGATTCTTTCCTCACCTGAAATGCTCTCCATGTACACGCATGGCTCTCACCCTTCAGGTTAGCATCACCACCTCCTACCAGCGTTCTGATTTCATTCCCCGACCCATAATTCTCTATCACTTATCATCTGTCTTCCCATATTGGTGGTACTAGTCCTTAAAGAAATCTTCCTTTGTGGGCATGGGAATCTCCCAGCAGATGTTACTTTTCAACAAGACTCTTTTCCAGTCCCCAGGGGTCCCCTAAATGAGCCACAGACTTTTAAGTTAAAAGCGAGACAGTGCAACTTTGCTACGGTGCAGTGATTTGAACTTAGGTCCAAATGCTGTTTGGGAATTTTAACAGAAGTACTGGCTTTTAGTGATATGGTCTGAAAGCTGGCAGCCTATTTGGACATGGGGGGACTGGCCAACTAATGCCTGGCTGCTCTCCTTACCTGCCATGACTACCCCCACTTAATCCCATAGGAAGAGGGTACCCCTGGCCGTCTCTGTGGCTGTCTAGTCTAAGAGGATACAGCCAACTATTGAGCTTATCACGTTTTTGGCCTGCTGATGGAGGCACTGTCTCTCTCTAGCCTTCTTTGGGAATCCATGGGTTCTTAGGATGCACACACTATGTGGGCTAGATGTGATCTCTCCCTCCCCTTCCCCTCACCCCACACTGGGTCTGGGGAAAGATAAGAGGTGAACTGGACTTCTCACCTGTATCCAAAGCTTAAATGCCTAACCGCCTACTGATATCTCCATTTGGACTGCCAGGCCAATCTCTTCCCATGGTCTTTCCCAAACTGGTTAACGGAAATGCTATATTTCTAGTTGTTCACGCCTTAGAATCATCAATGGCTTTTTTCCTCATACCACATATGAATCTGAATTGATTCTATCTTGAAATATGACCACCTTAGCACCTCAGCTATCCTGGTCTGAGCCACCAACCACCTCACCCCTAGATTATGGCAATCGCTCCTAATGGTCTTCCTGTCTCCACCCTTGTCCCTCGACAGTCTGGTCAGTAGCAATCTTTTAAAATTCAAGTCAAATCACATCACTCCTCTGCTCCAAACCTTCTGATGACTTCTCTTTTCACCCAGAGTCCTTACAATAGCCTACAAGGCCCAACATGATGCTATGCCACACCATCCTCTCTCTGACCTCATCTCCTACTCTTTTCCCACTCCAGCCATTGCTGTTTCCACACACCAAGCACAGTGCTGCCTCAGGGCCTTTGCACTTGCTGTCCTCAAGACAACTATATGACTTGCCTGCTCTCCTCTTTCAGGTCTTTACTGCAATATCCCCTTCTTGGCAAGACCTTTGTTGCCCATCCTACTTGAAATAGCAGACCTCCTCCTTTTTCTCCATAGCAACACCTATTTCTGTGCCAGATTATTTGTTGTCTGCTCTCTGCACTGGAAAGTAAGCACCATGAGGGCAGGGATTGGTCTGTTAAGTGCTGTACCCCCACTGCCTAAAACAGTGCTCAGTGCACAGTACATTGCTCTTGTATTCATATCTGATTGAATGAGTGTTTTGTGTGTAAGGACCAATTCAGAGAGTGGAAAAGGCAAATGTGATAGCTTCTACCATTAGAGCTTTTAAGAAATTAGCTTTTAAGAAATTAGCTTTTAACTAAACACTTCTGCCCACTAGACCAGTGGCTCTCAAACTCTAGCTTGTATCAGAACCTCCTGGAGGGCTCGTTAAAAACACAGATTACTGAGTCTTACCCCTAAGTTTCTGAATCAGCTCAGGAGTGGGCCTGAGAATTGGCCTTTCTAACAAATTCCTGGTAATGCTAATGGTGTCGGTTTGGAGACCACAGTTCTGACCCACTGTTCTAGCCTCTAGATGGCATGGTGGCAGGCCCAAGTCTGTCTGCTCACCACTCATCCCCCAAGCCTGGCACATTCCAGAAGCTCCAAAAACATCTATTGATTGAATGACACTCCCAGAATTGAGAGTATAAGGAACAGATGGACAATATTGGTGGCCCCTTAGTCCCAGAAGTTCATGGTAGATTCAGATCTTCTGACCACCCTAAGCAGAGGGGAAGGGTGCTGGTACTCACGCAGCAGAGCCAAGACAGCCCCCAGGATGGGGAGGAGGAAACCCCCCTTCCAGGGTTCGGGGCATTTCTCCACGTGGCCATGGCAGTCACACACGGTGGCCCTGATCACTGTCAGCTGCTCCTTGTTGCCATGGTCGGACAGAGAAAGGTGCACATCATATGTGTCTTGCTTCAGAAACTTCTTCAGGGACAAGGCCACTGTGTCTCCTGGAATGGGCAGATAATTTATTCACCTTGGGAGACCGCAAACGGTGGGAACCAGCTATGCCGTGACCGAGGTTTGAGGAGACAGCCTCTGCATCCAGGCAACGGGGAAACGTCCAACGGCACACTTACACCAAGCGTAAAAGCGGATTTTAGCCAAAGCCAAACTCACCATCATGGAAAGGATTATTGTGATAGAAGAATAAATTCATCATTTTATTTTTTAAAAAAAATCAATAAATCACAGTATTCTTAAAATATGGGGTTTTAAAAAAAGTCATGTCATGGGGGGCCAATAATTTCTCAGTACCATTAGCTGCTAGACTGTGCTTTGCCTCAAAAAGAATACACTGTTCATTCTAAGAGATAGCTAGCCCAATCTTTTAATAGTCACATTAACTGGCCACCTGTTTTCCTATTTGAAAGTTCACTACCACTTATTATTGTAGCATTTTGCTCTTGCAATAGTAAATATAATGTTTATACCTCAACCGTATGACAGAATTTCAATATCTGAAACACTAATATTTCTGAGTGAGCATTAATTACTAATAAATCCAAATGCGCATGACTTGGTGATATAACTGATGTCGTTAAGTGGATCAGAGAGGATGCCAACTGGTGTTATTACAGCCTTAGTGACCGCACACAAGTTCAGGGATGCTGGAAATGAGGCTGCAATGGGCACGGTGCTAACTGACCTTTCAAAGACCTAGGGTGGGTGGCAGGCTAACCACAGAGCAGAAGCCAAGCCTCAGGGGGGCCTGCCCAATGGACAGCACTCTGGGGAGACTGTGTGGCAATCCTGGGGCAGCGGGGAGGGCTATGCTGGTTGGTGAGGAATACAGGGTCGGGGGCCCCTGAAAAAAGGCCTTCAGTTTAGACCCAAGTTTCTCAAGGAGGGAGCTCTTCACTTGGGTGGAACTATTTTTCATCATGCAGGACCTTCCCAAGCATTACAGATCTCACCACTAAATGTCAGTAGCGTCCCCCAATCACTGGGACAATAAAAACCACCCTACGTTTCTAGCCCACCCACTCCCAGGCCTGTCGGCCTATTTCAGCACTGATCTCAAGCCATTTTCAGTTCGAAGGTTCTGCACACTCACTGGGCCCCTCTCAGTAAAAAGGCCAGAAGGGAGATTTCACGCTGTCGCATTCAGCAACGGCAGGCAGAGACACTTCTGCAGGCCGAATATTTGGTCTACCATGTGGAGAGGCCAACACGGTGCATTTCACCAGAACGTCCATACCACCTCCTGTTGTCATGCTAGGGACTGATTTCTCAGCTGAGGATGATGATGGTGGTGCCGGGCGCAGCGGTGACTACACTGATACTTACTATGGACCAAGCCCTCCTCTGACCTTCACCACAACCTGAAGAGGCAGGTCCTGTTATCCCCATTTTACAAATGCAGCACTGAGACTTAGGGAGGTCAAGTAACAGCCTGAGGGCATAGAGGGGAGAGTTTGGACCAATTCCCCTGACAACAGGACATGGTCAGATAGAAAAACTAAATTAAAACCCAGAACCAGGTATCAATACTACTATCATGTGTCAGTACCATTGGGCTTTGGCTATAACGCTTACACTTGACGGAGCCAGCTCCGGGACTGTGGCTGGGGGACAGCGGAGGTGAAGATGGCTACTCGCATCTACCGAGCACGGGTATCCCACACAAGATACCTAGCATGTACTCAGTCTTCACGGTAGCTGTATGGAAGTGGGTGCAATTATTGGCACCATTCTACAGACAGGGAAACTGAGGAACAGTGAGGTTCAGTAACTTGCCCACAATCACAAAGCTAGTAAATGGAGAAGCTGGGTCTTGAACCAAGACATTCCGGCTCCAGAGTCCATGCTCTGTAAATGATGTGGGCAGGCAGGAAAAAAATGGCTTCCAGGCCACAAGGGGGTGACAGGAGACCAACTTGGGCTCCCCAAAGGAAAGGTGCTGGGTCAGCCCAGTAGCACAGTGGTTAAGTTTGTGCACTCTGATTCGGCAGCCCAGGGCTAGCTGGTTTGGATCCCAGATGTGGAACTACGCACTGCTTGGCAAGCCATGCTGTGGCAGGTGTCCCACATATAAAGTAGAGGAAGGTGGGCACAGATATTAGCTCAGGGTCAATCTTCCTCAGCAAAAAGAGGAGTATTGGCAGATGTTAGCTCAGGGCTAAACTTCCTTAAAAAAAAAAAAAAGGAAAGGTGCTAAATATATACACCCAAATCACAGGACTCAAATAAATGAGACAACATGGCTGTCTGAAGCAGGGCTCCTGAGTCCTTTCTGGGTTGGGCTCGGCAGCAGTAATAGACCCTGGGCATTTGATTTCTTTGGGGCAGAAACTATATGCACTGTTTCCCCATTTCCCTCCTGAGGGACCCTAGCCCCAAGGGGAAGGCGGAGCATTTTATTTTATTTATTTATTTATTTATTTATCTATTTATTTATTTATGAATGAAGATTAGCCCTGAGCTGAGCTATTTATTTATTTATTTATTTATGAATGAAGATTAGCCCTGAGCTAACATCTGCTGTCAATCCTCCTCTTTTTGCTGAGGAAGACTGGCCCTGGGCTAACATCTGTGCCCATCTTCCTCTACTTTATATGTGGGATGCCTGCCACAGCACGGCTTGCCAAGCAGTGCCATGTCCGCACCCGGGATCCGAACCCGGGAACCCCAGGCTGCCGAAGTAGAACGTGTGCAATTAACCACTGTACCACTGTGCCGGCCCCGGGGCCGGGGGGGGGAGCATTTTAAATCAGAGTGAGCAGTGTTTCTCCAGGGGCCTTATTGGCACTTGGGGCTGGATCTGTCCTTCTCATGCACTGTGGGTTCTCACCCACTTGATGCCAGTAACACTCCTCGTGAGTGCTGTGACAACTAAAAATCCAGTGGAGGCTGAGAAGCTGCAGGGGATGGGAAAGGACAAGGACAAGGACAGGGAGGTGGATGGGAGCAGGGGTGAGGAGGACAGGAACTCTGGCTTCAACTTCTGTACCACTGCTTACCCACTCTGTGCCCTTGTGCATGTTACTTAACCTCTCTGAGTCTCACTCTCATCTGTAAATAGGAATAAAAATACTGACCATAGAGGGTGGTAGAAATATTAAATAAGGAAAAGAAAAAGCATCTTGCCTATTCAAACTGCCTGGATTCAAATCCTAGTGCCATCGTCTTGCAGTCGTAATGCCTCTGGCAAGATATTTACGTTTCTGCAAGCCTTGGTTTCCTCATCTGTCAAATGGGCGCGTGAGCGCATGTGAGAGATAGTAGTATCTTCTTCACAGTGTTGTTGTGAGGATTGAGCAACCTAATCTATGTAAAGCATCTGAAGTGGTGTCTGGCACATAGTAAGTAAGCTCAGTGCAGGTTAGCTACCATCACTGCGCTGGACTCCTGACTCTCTCATTATGTGATATTGAGAAGGTCACACCCTCTCTCTCTGGGTCTGTTTTTCCATCTGTACAGGAAGGTGGTTGGGTTAGAATGGTCTCTAAGGACTCCCGTGGAATTCCAAATGCTTACATTAAGCTAATAAGTAGCATCTAATTGACATTCTTGAGGAAACTGTTAACTTGGACCCACAAAATGCTGGGGCAGGAATGGTTCTGGTATGGGGCAGACACCCACCTGCCACCGCACTCAGTTACCTTTCTCATTGACCTCTGCCGTCCAGTAGATGTCCGAGTCATGTGTGAGCTGGGCCCGGAAAGGGGAGGTGTGGGGGGACAGGTCCTTGTCTGTGATGTTCAGTACTTGGGGCACAGGGCTTTGGTTGCAGATGGTGATCTGTCGGGGCTCGGGGACCGGGCCATGGTCGTTGACATCCAGAAGTGTTAGCAGGAGGGTCCCCGTGCCAGTGGTGGGAGGGCTCCCTGTTCATAATCACACATATAATCCCTTTTCAGCATCTGCCTTTGGTCAGGTTGATGAATCAATGTTAAGCTCCCCTGTGACCTACCCAATCAGCCTCTGGGAGGGTCCTGTTTACTCCCCAGCTGTAACCTTTCAAGACCCTCCATGCCTTCGCTTCATAATAGAGCAAACCAGTGATGGTAAATACATGGCAACTACGCCATCATTCTCATTTTGTGTCCATAGCAGACATTACTAATTGATCCTAGCTAATTCGTAGTCACTTCATCCAGACAGCCACTACCAATCTATCATAAATTGAAACCTATTTGCCACCTCAGGGCTGATGCAGTGTTTGCTGATCAGCTTCAGGGAAGCTCCCCTTCACAGCCCTGTGGTAACCTCTCACCTGCCTCCAGGCCTTGGTTCACTATGTGTGAAGCAGAGATGGCAATCACATCATAACCTCCAACCCTGTCATGGTGTGACATCACTAATCAATCATGGCACTTTCCAGGCAGTCCCTTTCAATCAGTCACAAGGGGAAACTAACAGGCCAGTTCAGGCCTCAGTGAACCATAAACTTAGGCTGAAAGGAATCTTCAGGATATCTCCTAACTTTTGGGTCTTAGGGAAATTGGAATCACGGCCAGCCAACCCTTGGACCAGTCTTTAAAAGACTCCTCTGAAACACCTCTTTGACCCTCCAAATTAGTTCACTGACATCCCTTACCCACACCATACTCTGCCTGGGGAGAGGATGTGCCATGTCATGGGCTCCAAAGGTGCCCACATGGAGGGGCTGGAAGAAGCTCTCACCATCATCCGTGGCCAAGACCATGACTTCGTAGATGTTGTTCTTCACAAACCACTCATTCTCGCGGTCCAAGACCCCTGCAGCAGTGACCTGCCCACTGTCTGGGTCCATTGCTAGCCACCCTGCTGGGTCTCTCAGAATGTGGTAGCTGGAGTGGAAAATTTGGGAGGAGTCACACCCAGAATACTTAGAATTCTGATATTGTCATTCAAAGCCTCCTCTGAGCCAGCCCTGATGGCCTAGTGGTTAAAGTTCAAAGCGCTCTGCTTCGGCAGCCCAGGTTTGGAACCACACAACTCATCTGTCAGTAGCCATGCTGTGGTGGTGGCTCACACAGAAGAACTAGAAGCACTTACAACTAGAATATACAACTATGTACTAGGGCTTTGGGGAGGCAGGGAAAAAAGCCTCCTCAGGCCAATGGGCAGATGATGCCATGGGACCCAGGGTTCCTAAGCAGGATCACATGGAAAATGCATCTCACCCCTAAATGGAAGCCTGAGCAGCAGGTCGGGGGCCCAGCAGGGACACATGAGAGGGAATGGGAATACCTGCTCCCTAGACCTTTGGTCAGAGTTTTCAGCCTTGAGGAAGACAGGAAGGGAAGCCCCTATGCAGGGCTGACGTTCAAAATACTTATGGTAATTAGAACAAATGCTGGCCATAATAAACAACCCATCCAACAGTACCAGTGCATTTGGCTGAATGTGAGCCCAGCTCCTGCATACCTGATCTTCTGACTCCCCTTGTCAGGGTCCTGTGCAGTGTAGGTACAGACAGACTCCCCGATGGAGATGTCCTCCTGGACCTCGATGACTTTGGAGGGTGGGACGAACACAGGGGCCTCATTCACATCCTCCACGTGGATCACTATGGTGGCCGTGGAGGTTGGGAGTTTCACCACAAAGGGAGTCTCGTTGGTCACTTCGACATACAAGGTGTGCTGGTTTTTGGCCTCAAAATCCAAGCTCTGAGAGAGAAGAGGAAGAGGACCTGAGCTGCCATTTTGTGAGGAGGCCTCATGCAGTGCTATGATGTCAGAAGGAAAGGGCCCAGAGCAAGGGGCTCGAGGCTCCCACCAGCAACAATGCTGCCCGTTCCCTGTCCCACAAAGCCTCCAGCATTTCCTGAGTGGACATCCACTGGGCCTCTCAGACCACCCCAGAGGCATCTAGACTAGTGAGCCCTGGAACTGTTCTCAGCGGGGTGGTGACGCCCCACTCGGGGATGTCGTAGAAACTTGTGGAATCAATTCTAGTTGTCATGATTGGGGATGCCACTGGCATCTATAGGCTCGGGAAGGGACACAAAGAACTGTCCCACAGTCCACGTGATTTCCCAATATCCCCTTGGACATTCATGTATTCATGGGTATGAAAAATCTGTTTATAATTACAGCCTAGAACGTGTTTTACATATAAACCAAGTTTTTGATGTGGTTTTAATACACACTAAATTTTCTAGGAATGCAACTTCTAAGGGGATCTCATAATTTGATTTGTTCAGGCCTTTCTCAAGAGTCATTTATTTGCTGTTCTGGAAAGACATCAGTACCCCTTGTGGTATAAGCTGCCAGAGCAACATCCAGCATCCACCACATCTGGATGATTCTACAAAGAGATGTAAGCAACTGACCACATCATTATGTTTTCTAGTATAATTGTGCCCAAAAGTTTACATATAGAAATATTTTATTAAAAAAAAAGAAATATTTTATTATCGGTAACTTTTCCTATAAAATTCTCCCTTATTTTACAGTTAGGGCATTCTATTTTTCTAGAAATTATATGTTAGATAAGTTACATTATAAGTGAAATTCATTTCAAATGTAAAACGGGCTTTATAAAGTTTTTGCCACAAGAAGAGATAGTCTTTAAAGTATTATATAAAACTCTGCTTCTCAAACTGGGCCATTCTTCATAATAAACCAGGAGGTAAAAGAAATCACAGATGGGGCTGGCCCCGTGGCCCAGTGGTTAAGATCGTGTGCTCTGCTTCGGAGGCCCAGTGTTTCACCAGTTTGAATTCTGGGTGCGGACATGGCACCACTCATCAGGCCATGCTGAGGCGGCGACCCACATGCCACAACTAGAAGGACCCACAACCAAAAATACACAACTACGTACGGGAGCACTTTGGAAGAAAAAGGAAAAATCAAAAAATCAAAAAAAAAAAAAAAGGGGCCGGCCCCGTGGCCGAGTGGTTAAGTTCGCATGCTACGCTGCAGGCGGCCCAGTGTTTTGTTGGTTCGAATCCTGGGTGCAGACATGGCACTGCTCATCAAGCCACGCTGAGGTGGCATCTCACATGCCACAACTAGAAGGACCCACAATGAAGAATATACAACTATGTACTGGGGGGCTTTGGGGAGAAAAAGGAAAAAAATAAAATCTTTAAAAAAAAAAAAGGAAATCACAGAAAGATTAGGCCCATCTTCTTGAAGCATCGATTTTACTCAAAGATTTTTTTTGAGAGGCAAAGGTATGCCCAACTACTAAGTAATTTAAAACATTCTACTATCCAAACACCTAGGTATGTATTATGGATTAAATGCAAAATTAGCAAGAACTCCAATAAAATAGAGTCCCTCTGTGTGAGAGGACTGATTGACTGGGCCAGCCAGTGGACCTGGGATCTGAGAGGAGAGGCTCCAGATTCACTTCAATTAGACCAGCAACTCTTACCCGTTTTATGAATTGGGCCCCCGGGTAAGATTTCGTTTGAACAAAGAATTCCCCAACACAAGAAGGATGGGAAAGTGTTGGACGCCATTGTCCTGGTGCATTCCCTAAGGCATGTGTCCCATGGCAGGTGGTACCTTCTTGTCCTGGAAGCTGCAGACCTGATGGCCCCAGGAAGGGTCCCTGTCTAAAGCCCAAACTGACTCACCTTCCTGGTTGTCAGGATACCCTGGTTGCTCTCGGGGTGGGTGGTGATGATAAAATGGTCCCCATCGTCACCTTCCAAGATGCGGTAGACGGCGCGCCATGCTGGTGAGTTGGGGGCATCCAGATCGGTCACCGTCAGCCTCTGCACCTCGTGGCCCACTGCGTTCTCAGGTACATGGGCCTCGTACTGTCAGTGTGGGAAACAAAGCACAGTCAGAGCAGAGGGACTGACCACCCTAAGAGACCATTCCACTCTTTGCCAGCTGTGAATCGTCCATTCAACAGAAGGGGAGGCCCATGACGCTTCTCCTTTCCGGGTCCACCCAACACACTTCTCAGGGTTTCACGGCACACACAGATGCAGAATGTCCTGAGCGTCAGCCTCACAGCTGCTGGGACAGACTACAGCAATCTTGGGCCTGTTTTCCCTACACCAAGGGACCTAATGCTCCAGGAATCTCACTGGTCTGAGTGCCCAGAGCCCCGTCCTGTGTAGCCACCTATTTAGCTGAGAACAGAAAGGTACAAAGAAGGTGGCAGGAAGAGCTAGGTGCCTGATTGCTCTGGAGCACTGACCAGGAACTTTTTTTGGAAGTTCTGGAACAGGCAGCAAAGACTGAGAAATCAGCTGCTCAGAAAAAGAAACAAAACAGGAAGATCGGCAACAGATGTTAGCTCAGGGTGAATCCTTTCCAGAAAAAAAAAAAAACCCACAATAAAACCACTGTTAATATTAAAAAAAAATAAATCAGCTGCTCAGAACAAATTTTTAATCAAGTTTAAATAATGTTCAGTAGCCAGAGTTATCTACAGATGGAAGATGAGTGGGTGTCCTCTTGATTGGCACTGAGTCCTCTGTCATTGGAGGTATACAAGCATTCATTGGGGGAAGGTGAGCAGGTAGAGGTGCGAGGCAAATTAGAAATTTTCAAGTCAACAAAGATTCTCCTATCCAGCACCTCTTCTGTCTGAGGGATTAAGTTAAGAACTATACATAGATTATTACATCTAAAACTTAGAACAATGCAGCAAGTGTCATCATTATCTCCATTTCAGATTAGGAAATGGGGCACAGAGAGGTTAGGCAGTTTGCCTAAGGTCACACAGCTAGTAAGTGGTGGGACTGGGACTTGAAGCAATGCAGGCTGGTTCCAGAGCTTCAGTAGAAAGGAAAACCTTAGTCCTTCATCATCTGATGAGGGCAGACGAAAGGAAGGGGCATTACCTTCTGGGGATGAAACACTGGAGCGTTGTCATTGGCATCGAGGATCTCCACTACGGCCACCGCTGTGGTGGTGGAACCGTCCCCGTCCATGTCTGTCGCCTGGATGGTCAGGGTGTACTCAGGGACTCTCTAGGGAGACAAGGAGGGTGGAAGGACTGTGAGCTCAGTCTGAGGGTCCCTCGGCCTAGGCTCCCTGAGGCACAGCCCTAGGTGCACATGGAGGGAAGGCGCAGGTTTCCCCTTCTCACGTTTTCTTGACCCACCATTCATCACCACCAGGAAGAACAGAAGCAAAGGGTGGAGGGAGAGGGGAAGTACAGATCCAAACCATTCCCCTGGGCCTGTCGGGGGTGAAGACCCGACCCTGGGCTGATGCAGAAAGGGAGCTTTGAGCCAGGATTTGGGCAAAGGTATTAATTAGGGAACAGGAGGCAACTCCACTATCCACGTAGCTAATTCTACTTTGTAGCACACAAGGGACAAATCTGGGCAATGTGCATGCTAAGTGAGCCATTCTGAGAGGAAATGAGAAAACCTACAGAAAATATCATACGTCTGCATTTCACAGCTGCCTCCTCAGCCTTAACAAGATCGTTTGGCAGTGTGCCATTGGCTCAGCGGAGCTGTGGGACATCCACATGGGAACACAACAGCAGCCATTCCCAGCTGCCTTGGTCCTCACTGCTTGCCTTGGGCTTTAGGGGTAGGGATGGGGGCTTCTGCTCTGAATGTCAGGTCCCAGCCTGAGCAAGCCTGGGTAGGCGGCACTTCACTAAGGGCCACTCACCTCCCGGTCGAGGCCACTGGAGATGACACTGATGGTGCCCGTGCTCCGGTGGACGGTGAACATGAGGTCGTGTGGGTCCTTTGGTTCTTGGCTATGGATGGAGTAAGCAACCACCCCATTGTAGGTGTTGATGGCATCGTCCTCATCTGTGGCTGTCACCTGCATCACAGAAGTACCTGCAGGGGAGAAGGGATGAGTGAGCACCCTTCCCTCCCAGCTCCCATTCCATCCTTACCCACTTTTGGAACTCTGAGAGGCTCTACACTGAACATCGGCTTGGACCCATCTTCCACTTTGTGGCAGAGATTGCCAGCTGGGGCCCATTTTCCATTCTCCTCTTCTTTCTTAGAAACATCATCCTCGCAATCATTCTAGGCTGGGCACAGGCTCACGTGGACAGGAAAGACTATTTCCCATCCCATCTTGCAGCTAGCTGTGTCAGACTAAATTCTGACAAATGGGATACACAGTTTTGGAGGAAGTGTTTTTCCAAGTATGGGGCTTATTCTTCCCACCCTTTCTCTCCTTCCAGATGTAACGGCTGGAGCTCCAACAGCAATCATGAGCTAAGCTTGGGAACGAGGCCAAAACAGCAGAGCAACGAGATAGAAAGAGCCTAGGTCTCCAACACTTTAAAGTACTCTCCCAGCCCGGACTGACCACCTCTAGGTTTCCTAATATAAGGAAAAAAAAGGTTCTATCTTGTTTAAGGCACTATTTTTCTTTTGGAAATTTCTGTTATTGTCAGAAGCCAATTCACACTTCTCAGTTTTCTAATTCTCTACAACTCAGAGAGAAAGGACCCATCTCCACCTTTGAGGTCATTAAAATGTACCTATTTCCCTGGTCTCCTGCCAGCCCCCTCCCACTCTCTTCTCCAGCCCTAGCAATTTATTTTCCGCTTGCGATAAACCATATTCTAACACCTCCCAGCCTTTGCTGCTTTCCTTGTAGCTGCCACTCGCCAAAGAACCTTGTGCAGGTGCTTCATATTACAAGCAGCATGCATGTTTTTCTAATCTTTACAGTCTTTAAGGTTGATATTATTCCCATTTTCAGATGTGAAGATTGAGGCTCAGAGGTGAAGAATGTACCCAGGGTCACAGAAGGTAAAGAGGCAAAATCAAGATTCAAATCTAGGTCTCCGCAGTTCCAAAGCTAGTGGTCCCCAAACCCAGCTGATCATCTAAAGCTTCTAGGAAATTTTCAAATTTCAGATTCCAGAGCTCTACTCCAGGATCATTATTATTCAGGGATTTTGGATGGAGTGAGGGAATCTAGATTTTTAAGAAAATCCCAGATGATCTGATGCACAGCCAAGGAATCAGGTGTGGAGAGTTCTTTGATCCTTTAAGGGTCTGGGCTGACCTCCTGATTGTTCCAGAAGTTGACCCAAGGCCAGGTCTGGGCCCAGCAGACCCACAGCTATCCCCTCCCTAGTCTTCTTACCAGGTAGTACCCCCTCCAAGACGCTCCCTCTGAAGACATCCTGGGTAAACTTGGGCTTGTGGTCATTCTGGTCTGTCACGATGATGGAGATGTTCATGGGCTCTTCCACTGAGGCACCGTTCTCTGACACAGCGTGGCCAAAGAGCTGTGAGTACACAGGTCTGGGGTCAGCCTGGTGCCACCCTCCCCCCTGGGGCCCTGATTCTCGTTGGATGCTAAGGGTTACTTGCCTCATACTTGGCAATCTTCTCCCGGTCCAGTGGCTTATTCAACAACAACCAGCCTGTCTCCTTCTCTATGGAGAAGACACCCTCAGGGGGGCTGTCTGCCCCAGGCCCCGTGATGCTGTAGAAAATCTTAGTGCCTCTGTCCTTATTAGATTTGAGCTGGAAGCAAAAGAAAATGGCAGCTGACAAAGTGACAAACATCTCATGATTGCAGAAAAGGACCCTCCGTGGGAAGGGGTGGAGAGGCACTGCCTTATCAGAATCTGCTCCCACGAGAGAGGCTTTCCTCTGCAGGCCCGAGTGCTCAGTAGCAAGGAACCTCATATTCAGGCCTGTGGATGAGGGTCCCACGGCCAGCAGTGACTCCCATGGAGAAGGCATAGTCATATACCTGATTCAGCTTCTGGGGGAAGGGACCCTTGCCATTCTCAGGAACAGATATTGGCGGGACCACCCATTCTCTCTTGTGTCTTCGTAAGATACGTTTGGATGGGGAGAGCTTCAATGTCTTCCTTTCCTGCAAGAAGACGACCCCTTAACACAGATGTGCAAAGAGCTGGAACACATCCTCTCACCTACAGGAATTAAGGATGAGGAGACCGACCTGGATGGGTCTATTGGAATAATCTGTGTTCACTTATAGAGAAGGACCAATTAAATACACTATAGTATATCCACCTAGTGGAATATTATGCAGTTCTAAAAATGAGGAGTGAGGAAGGCCTCTGTGCTGACATGAAAAGATCTTTGATATATACTGTTAAATGGAAAGAACAAGATACAGAACAGCTTAATATAGTTTAGTATTTTATTTAACAAACACTTAAATAGTATTTAATATGTGCCAGGCACTGTTCTATCTTTTGTATAAAAGGGTAGGAAAATAAGGATATATATATATTCGTATTTGCTTATACATAGCCAAAGCCTGGGGGCATACAGAAGAAACTAATAACAGTGGTTATCTGTGGGAAGGGGCTGGCATTGCACTGATATATTGTCAAGTGCGAAAAGAAGGTGCAGACATGTGAATAGTATGTTAGCTTTCGTATAAAAGAGTCTATTTTTATATCTGTATATAACTATAATAAATATGTAAAATATAACATATATAAGTAAATATATAACATATATAAACAAACCCTGGAAGGAAAGAAACTGGTAACAGTTCTCTGTGTCTTCTCTTGGAGGGGTGGAGAGGGCAGTAGGCAGATGGAGACAAACAAAGGGAGATTATTCATTGTATAATCTTTTAGTATTTTTAATTTTTGAACCATGTGGATGTATTAGCTATTCAAAAAATTAAAAGAAACAAAGATGTGTGGCCAAATGCCTCAGGTCCATCTTCTCAGAGGCCCATAGGATTGGCAGTCCTGGAACTGGTTTCACTTGAGGTTTACCTGGATGATTTGGGGAAGAAAGAAAGGGAAGTGGGACAGGGAATCAAGAGAGGAAGCCCTGGCCAGTTACTCATGAGGCAGCTCTCTGCCTCTCTGGCCTGACTCTCTGGTGCCCCTAGTGGGCAGCTGCCAGTATTATCTTGCTTAGATCAGTACCTACACCCACAGCTGTGAGCACTGCCTCCCCTGAAGGGGTAACGTGGCTCACAACGGCCACAGCAACCTCGGACTCAGGGCAGCAGCAAGCCGGGCATGCATGGAGAACATCCTTCTCTGTCCTGCAGGTGGACATGGCATTTTACCTGAACTGCTCCGTGGTTCGGCACAGTGAAGTCATCCTCAGAGCTAAGCAGGGCCGAGTCTTGCCCAGGGCAGCCCATGAAAACTACTGTGGGGAAGGGAGAGAGACAGTATTAGGAAGGAGGGGGCTTCTGGAAGCTCCCCCAGGGGAAACAAGACCTGACAATAGCCCCTTGAGTAGACGAAGGACTGTTCCAAGCCACTGCAGAAGGAGACTTGGCTTACTTCCTCTAACCCACAGTGTGACCAAATATGAGTTCCAGATGGGGCTTCCAAGTTTGGTCTCAAGAGGGAGGAACACTTCATCGTCAGTTTGTGGGCCAAACCCCTTTCTTTGCTCCTGAGGCCAAAGAACCGAGATCATGGATGTTCAGCAACATTAACCCCAGGTGGCCTCACAAGACATAGGGCTGACACAAGGTCACAGCTGGAGGTGGAAGATTTTCAGTTATTTCTGAAGGCCACGAGTCTACCTACACGGAATATGCATTCTGCTCTGCCATCGCCCACACGGATCACTCTGGACCACCTCCAGTTTTCAGTTTGTTATGTACCTTCTGAATCCCCCCTGCTTGACCCTTTAAACAAGCACTCTGAGTTAATAATTACCATTCACCAAGCCAGACACCGGGCTCATTTCATCCTTACAACTACCCTACCAAGGCAGGTATTAGCTGCTTTTCAAAGATGAGAAACTAAGTTCAGAAGCCAGGTTGGCCTGACTCCACGGCATACGGTAGAAAGGACTCACAAGCAACGTTCTTACCCGCCCTTCCTTGTGGCCAAAGCATGAAATCAGGAACCTGCCAGGGGTCACACCTGGGCCCATCAGCAGCACGCTCTGGCCCTGTGGTTCCCTTCATGCTGGCCCAGACACCAGAGCTCAGTGGACCACACAACAAGGACCACAGGGACAGTGCTGTGCCGTGTAAATATCAGGATGAGGTCTCCCCACTGTCCTTTTGTCTCAGATTGTCCTCTAAAATTGTCTTTTAGTCTCAGATTATTACTGTCATTGTTCAGAAATAATCCTTCCTTAAAATAAGAATAACAGATGAGTTTTTTAACCACAAGTGACATAAACATGATAAAGTATTCAAATAGTATATAACAATATAATATAAAAAGAAGAATTCCAAAGGAACAATATCCAGAATATATAAAGAACCCCTAAAACTCAACAATAAAAAACAACCAGCCCAATTAAAACAAAAACAGGCAAATGACTTGAAAAGACATTTCTCCAAAGAAGATATACAAAATGGCCAGTAAGCATATGAAAAGATGCTCAATATCATTAGTCATTAGGGAAAATCAAAATCATGAGATACCACTTCACAGGCACTAGGACGGCTATTAAAAAAAAAAAAAGAAGGGGGGCCGGCCCCATGGCCGAGTGGTGAAGTTCACGCGCTCCCCTTCAGCAGCCCAGGGTTTTGCCGGTTTGGATCCTGCGTGCGGACATGGCACCGCTCATCAAGCCTTGCTGAGGCGGCATCCCACATGTCACAACTAGAAGGACCCACAACTAAAAATATACAACTATGTACCAAGGGGCTTTGGGGAGAAAAAGAAAAAATAAATTTTTTTTTTTTTTTTAAAAAGGAAAATAGCAAGTGTTGACAAGGATGTGAAGACACTGAAACTCTCCTGCATCGAGAATGTGAAATGGTGCAGCCACTGCGAAAAACAGTTTGGTGGTTCCTCAAGGTAAACACAGAATTACCATATGATCCAGCAATTCCACTTCTAGGTGTGTACCCAAAAGAATTGAAAGCAGGAACTCAGATACCTGTACACAAATTTTCATAGCATCATTATTCAGAACAGCCAAAAGATGGAAACAACCCAAGTGTCCATCAAGAGACGAAGAGATAAACAAAATGTGGTATATACACACAACGGAATATTAGTCAGCCTTTAAAAGGAATGAAGTTCTGACACATGCTACAATATGGATGAACCTTGAAAACATTATGCTAATTAAAATAAGCCAGTCACAAAAGGACAAATACTGTATGATTCTGCTTTATGAGGTATCAAGAATAGTCAAATCTCTGGAGATAGAAAGTAGAATAGAGGTTATCGGAGGCTGGAGAGAGGGGGAAATGGGGAGTTATTGTTAACAGACACAGAGTTTCTGTTTGGGATGCTGAAAAAGTTCTGGAGAAGGATATTGGTGGTGGTTGTACAACATTGTGAATGGACTTACCACTACTCAATTGTTTCCTTTAAAATGGTTAAAATGGTAAATTTTATATTATACATATTTTATCTCAATAAGTGTGAGGTGTTAGTGTACAATGAGACAGTCACTTTGGAAAACTGGCAGTATTTACTGAAACTAAATATACAAATTACCCAAGACCCAGCAATTCCATTTTGAGGTATAGACCCAACAAAAATACATTCACCAAAAGACATGTATTATAATGTTTACAGCAGCACTATTTGTAATAGCTAAAAACTGGAAACAGCCCAAATGTCCATCAAGGTAGAATGGATAGAAACATGGTGGTATATTCACACAACGCAATGAGTCAACTACAAGGACATGTAACGACATGGATGGATTTTACAAACATGAGGTTGCATAATAGAAGCCAGATATAAGAGAGGCAAAAACTAAGCTAGGTGAAAGAAGTGAAGACATTGGCCATTTTTTAGGGAGAGCGGTTAGTGAATGGAAGTGGGCAGAGGGGATTTAAAAGCATACAGAGCTGCCTTCAGCTCCCCAGAGCCTAAGAGCTCACACGTAGAGGCAGGATTCTTTGTGGGAAGGCTGGAATGCACCTGTTAGAAAGAGAAGATTGCTTAGAAACCAGCCCTGCTTCCTTGACGACATGTCCACTGAGGAGTTGTGGGCTGTGACATGCTCAGCCGGTGGGAGGGGAAAGAGGGATCCAGGCCTGATTCAGCTCCAGGGGGTCCCAGGGGCAACGAGATCCCCAGGGTGACCTTGCCCTTTACCTCTGGCACACAGCTTTATAGTCTCATCTTCTGAGGAACCTTGCTTCGCCTCAGGGCTAAAAAGACCAGGAATGATAACTGGCAAAAGCTAAATCATCTTAACATAGGGCCAAAGTTAAGTAATCTATGGGGTAGTACTGACTCCATAGATTATATATCCAGCTATGCAAAATGATATTTATAGCAGTTTTAAATTATCTAGAGAAGTTATGCTATGAAGTAAAACCGAGTAAGCAGAAGGTAGAACTGCATATATAATATATGGAACTATACACAGGAAAAAAAAGACTGGAAGGAAATGAAACTTCCCAATGATTGGGGTTATCAGCAATCTATTTTCCATTATTTTTCTGTAGGTCCAAGTTTTCTCTTAATATGAATTTTGTACCCCTCAAATTCATATGTTGAGGTCCTAACCCCTAGTACCTAAGAATGTGACTGTATTTGGAGATAGAGAGGTGACTAAGTTAAAATGAGGTCATTAGAATGGGCCCTAAGCCGATATGACCAGTGTCCTTATAAGAGGAGGAAACGTGGACACAGACAGTTACAGAGGGAAGACTGTGAAGACACAGGGAGAAGGCAGCCCTCTACAGGCTAAGGAGAGAGACCTGAGGGAGACCAACCCTGCTGACACCTTGATGTTGGACTTCTGGTGAGAAAATAAATTTTTGTTGTTTAAGCCCCTCAGTCCACGTAACTTTGTTATGGCAGTCCTGGCAAACTAATACAACCGGCCTCAATCTCAGGGGGCAGGAATCCCTCTCCTCACGAATTACTACGAACAGCTAACTTCATGTACTTTGTCGTTTAATCTTCTCCAAGCGCTCTATCAAGTAGACTTTAATGCCCACTTTCTAGATGGGGAAACTGAGAGGTTAAACAAATTCATTCAAGGTCCACAGCTAGGAAATGGAAGAGCTAGCAGTACCCAGACCTGTCCACAGCCTGAGTCATTTTCTCAGCCACCAGGGTTATAGTGTCTTTCTGACAGACCCGAGAGTTTGTTTTCTTATCTCCTCCCCACCTCCCATGACCTGTTCTCCTTCTCCACCTACTGAAGAGAAGAGATTGATTTTCAAATGCTCATGAGGCAGTGTGATATTTAGAGAAAAGCACTCCAAATTTATATAATTTGGGGTTAATAATAGTCCCTCCCTTATAGTGTTGCTGTGAGGATTCAATGAGAATAAACGTAAAGGACTGACAAACAGGACGCATCATGGCAGGGTCTGCTGTTAATACTCTTAATGGAGACAGAGATCACATTCTTATGCAGGCGCTGACATGAGCTTGCTGGGTGATCCTGGGTAAGTCATTTGAATTCTCTGGGCCCCAGAATCAATCGTTTGCTGAAGCTTTGAGCCTGAGGCCTGCCTTCCCTTGGTTTGAATGGAGAGAAGCATGTTATTAAAGAGGTCTTCAAGAGTAGAAGCCCAAATACACTTTCTCCTCAGTGTAAGAAGAATACGAAAAGCTTAGAAAGAATGTCTAAAGGCACCAGGTGATTCAGCGCTGCTTAAAGCTATGTTAAAGACACATGCAAAGGTCCCTCAGCGCTCCATTAGTTGGAAACATCAATATGCTGATACGGAACTTGAATTAACTTGTTAGGAATTTAGGTTTTCTCATTTGGAAGATGGAAACTAGACTTCACAGAGCCATCTTGAATATCAAATAAGATGAAACCCCCAAATCACAAATTTGTAAACCCCAGAAGTTCACACAGACTCTTATACCACAGGAGGAAACTGGAGTGCAGAGGTGAGAGGACTTGCTCAAGGGCACACAGCTGGTGAGTGGAATTAGAATGAGAACCCAGGGGGGTCAGATTCTAAAGCCAGGTTCTTGAACACAGCTTTCATTCAAGAACTAGTTGAGTGTTTCCTATGTGCCCAACATTCTTCTAGACACGCAGGATGCATCAGGGAGTGAAAGTGTCTATCCCCAAGTACCTTTAAATTCTTAGAGGATACTGCCTTCTGTCCAAAATAACCTCTCCTCAGCTACCTACCAAACTAATCAACAATGCACTGATTGTAACAGCAAAAGTCCAGACAACCCAAATGTCCATCATTAAGAGATTCTTTGGGGGCTACCCCTGGTGGCCTAATGGTTAAGTTCAGCCGCTCCACTTCAGTGGCCAGGGTTTGGTTCCCAGCCACAGACCTACACAGCGCTGTTAGCAGCCCACATACTAAAAAATAGAGGAAGACTTGCACAGATGTTAGCTCAGGACAAATCTTCCTCAGCAAAAAAAAGAGCGAGAGAGAGACTGTTTTACGATACCATCTATATAAGAGAACACTATGCAGCCATAGAAAAGATGAGGAAGTCTGTATGTATTGATATGGAAAGATCTCTAAGATATAATGCTAATTAACACAAAAGATATAGAGCAATGTAGTCCATGCTAATATGCTAACATTTGTATTTGTTTTTTATTGAAGTATGACTGACATACAATATCCTGTTAGTGTCGGGGGTACAGCTTAGTGATTCGATATTTATTTACATTACGAAATGTCACCACAATAAGTCTAGTTACCATCCGTCACCATACAAAGTTATTACAGTGTTATTGACCATATTCCCTATGCTGTACATTACACCCCCATGGCTTATTTATTTTCTAACTGGAGGTTTGTAGCTCTTAAACCCCTTCACCTGTTTCACCTGCCCAACAAGAGTATTTTTTTTCTTTTTCTTCTTCTCCGCAAAGCCCCCTGGTACATAGTTGTATACTCTAGTTGTGAGTGCCTCTGGTTGTGCTCTGTGGGACACCGCCTCAGCATGGCTTGATGAGTGGTGCCATGTCCACGCCCAGGATCCAAACCAGCAAAACGCTGGGCTTCCAAAGTGGAGTGTGTGAACTTAACCACTCGGCCACGGGGCCAGGCCTGACACAATTGGATTTTTAATTGTACTTGAAAAATACCTTTGGAATGTATTATGTGTGGAGAAACTGGGCTTATGTGTGGAGAAACCAGCAGCTAGGGAACGAGGATACGACTTTTTACAATATGCCCTTCTGAATTCTGACCCACATGAACATATTAGCTATTCAAACACTGATAAAAAATGAACAGTCACTTTTCCCAATCTTAAAACAGCCCTCTTCCTAAGGGAAGGTCTCCAGCTGGCAGACAGCGGGCCAGGTAAGTCTGTCAGCTATTTCCCTTAATGAGAGCCTCGCAATGAGCTCTCCAATCCCCTCCTACCAGGTTACCCAGTGGGAGGCTAATGGACTGACTCCGCTATTACTCAGACGCCTTAATCCTCCCAACTCTAAAAGCTGCCAGGAGCCCAGAACCCCTCTTCCTGCTCTCTGCAAAATCTGCCCCCCAGGAACACACGACACACTTTACTACCCTGTTTGCCGGCACATTTCCATTATTATACGGTTCCAAACATTTGCAGCACAGTATCAGGGCTGTCCATCTATTCTCAGAGGGGTCAGTGCCAGCAATCAAGGAGAAGTCAATAGTCGTGTACTCCAAGTGTACGTGCCTCCACTCAGGCTGCATATTCCAGTTGCACCAGAAGGCCTGGCCCCATCAGTTCCAACTCGCATTCAGCTGGATGCAGAACACACCAAGGGGCATGACTCAGGCAGGCAGAAATAAGCTTCAAAGACCCACTCTGCCCGAGACACTCAGCTAAGTGCTTTCCTATCCAAATCCTTGAAAAATAACCTGCAAGGTGGATATTATAGCCCCTAGTCTGACAACTCGAGAAACAAGAGGCAGCCTGGGGTTGAAGTGCCTCCGTAAGCAGCTTCAGAGAGAGGGAAGTGAAGCATACGGGGCCCACAGCTAGGAAGCAGCGGGACTAGATGTCAAGTCCTAAAGCAGAAGGGTGATGAAGAACACGGGATCAGGAGTCCGAAAGACTTGGGTTCAAATCCATATGGCAGCTACTTCCTTGTCTGGAAAATGGGACTAAGACTTACCTCATAAGGTTATTGGAGGAATGAAATGGGATAACGTTCCCACAGCACTAAGCACTGTGTCGGGCCCACAGTAAGACCTCATTAAAAGGTAACTTTAGCCTACTCACAATTAACCTAGGTTTCTGCTCCAGGTCTGGGCCTCTCTCTACATCACAGAGAAACAATCTCTCAAAGCGGGTAAGCGGTTAGCTACAAATGCGTTACCTGAGGGATGAAGGACCAAAGGGAGAAGGAAATTATAGGACCAAAGAGCATACTAGGGAGCTGGCTTAGCCTGCACTTGGAGAAAACTGTTTTGTAGGGGTGCTCCGTGGTTACTGTGGGGGCAGAGGATGGAGATCTCACAGACAAGCTGACCTGCCCACAGAAACTTGCCGAGGCACCTGTAGGAACATGAGTAGTTTTCCCTGCGAGCCATGAGTCATGGAAAGGCTGGTAAACGGTAAGCCCTGGGGCAGATCATTACAACTTCCTCCCAGATGGTTCCTGGCACTACTGGCTTGTATTACTGGTTTCAAAATGAAATTGATCTGAAACCAGGTCTCATCACCACTCATCCCTCTTCTACCCCGCCTTCTAACAGCTAGTGAAGTAAGCTGATTCCCATTCCTGACTGCAGCCTAGCTCTACAAGGCCACAGATCCCGGCCAAGTCATGGGGGCATGAATGGGCTTGTGTCAAACCCTTTCTGGGGCAAGTTGGTGAGCACCGGTGAGCACGTGGGGCAACAGTTCAGATCTTAAGCCTGGAAAACAGAGACCTAAACAGAGCTCTTACTTCCACATCCACCTGGGACCCTAAACAAAGTCATTCATCTGCTTTAGACTCAGTTTCTCCCACAGAGATTCTGCATCACAAAGTCAATGAATGTGATGAAGAGGTAGGTAAGTGCCAGACCAATATAAACGGATAGCTTTCATCACTGAGCCTAAACACACGATTCCCAGAGTATTGTCGAAGGGCGTTAGTAACCTGAGACTGCTTCTAGAGAAATTAATTAAAAAATCAGAACTCTGTGTATCTGCACTAGACAGAAAGACGTCCAATGGAACCAGAAGTCCCTGGCCTGGGCTCAAAGCGCCTCTCTAAGACCACCCCGCCACGCCTGGCTTCAGATCCTAAACTGGCGCCACTATAATACTCGGGCAAGAAGAGTTTAGTCCCTGGGGTACTAGAGCTGTTGAAAAAAGAAAGCTTTTAAAATAAACTTAGAAGAACTGATGGATACTGGGCTGAGAACTCATTCCAGACCTGCTTTTAAGTTAAAATTGCCTCCGAACTCCCAAGGGAATACCTTTGAAGGTCAAAAGCTTGTCTTCTCCGCCGTGACATGGAGGTACTCTGTAGGCCCAATGTCCAACCTTACTGGATGTTCTTGTAAAATGAAACCACCCATCTCTCTGGGGACAAAATGTCCTTCAAATGATCAACCTTGGCCAGTTTCCCTTCTGATCTTTGGGCATTTTGACCAGAAGGGAAAAGTAATATCAGTTTCAAAGTGTTGTGGCCAAAAGGCAGCTTGTGGGAGATGGGAGAGAAACTGTCCAAGTCTCCGTTCTAGCTTAGTTTAGGGACATATCTAACTAAGAAAGCAAACAAATTTGTCCTTACAGCTGTTACTACCTTCTGTTAAGGGACTGGGATAAGAAGGTGTGGGAGAAAGTATGTGGAATTGCCTTGAAAGAAGATTCTGAGATTCTCCTGAGTAAAACCACATATAGAAAACAAGTTCACTTACTAACAAATACAAATTAAAAAACAAGTGTTGGAATACTTGGGAAATGGATGCTGCTATATATTGTTAGGGGGTGAGGGAATGGAAACTGGCACATTCTTTCTGGCAATTAAGAAGACTTTTAAAAAGCCTTGTGACCCCAGGAATCGTGCCAGGAAATCATCCCAGATGGGACAAAACCATATCTGCAAGGATGTTCACTAATATTGCTTAAACGTAAAAAATAAAGTCTCAATAACAACTTTCAATAGAATAATTATGTGTGCTACAGTTGCTCAAATGTCTAATCTATAGGCTTAAATGTCGTAAAAGAAAACCTATCAAGGAAAAACAGTGCTCTGCTGAGGGGGGGAAGGTAACAACCATTTGTAGTTTATAGCCTGATAATTATAACATAAAATATTAATATTTTATATTTCTTAAAAAATAACAAGAGAGAGAGATGGAGCTGAGCCTCGGCCCCTGCAAGGCAGACTAGCTTTCCTAGAACCAACGATCTTCCAGGTTCAAAAAGCCCAAGACAGAGTCAGGCAAGGGACATGATCCAGGCCGGTGGGGCGAGGCAGGCAGGAGGGGGGCAGGATCGGGAGCCCGCGAGGCATGCGGGGACACCAAGGGGACTCAAGGACACGTGATTGACCAGGGAGCCGCCCACGGCATGCTGGGAAATGAAGCACCCACCGCGCTCCACACGCCCTGCCCCGCCGTAGCCTGGCCCTGCCGCATCTTCAAAGTAGCCGGACTCTTCCTTCCCAAAAGCTGAGAGCAGAGCAAGCAGACCTGCCGCCATGGAGGTGTTTGTGATGATTTGCCACCACAAGATCACCATCTCTGGGGACACAAAGGAGTCGAGCCCAATGCCGGAGCTGAAGCGCTTGGTGGAAGGCATCCTGGAGTGGCCGCCAGCGCAGCAGCGGCTTTACGAAAACGACCAGCTCCCGGACGACAGCATGACCCTGGCAGAGTGGGTTACACCTGGCAGACGGCCCACAGTTTATGCACTGTTCACCCCGCACCTGGATCTTCCTGCCGATGGGGTCGATGAGGCATGAGGCCTTCAGCACGGAGCCCTTCTGCAGCCCCACTAAGTAAAAGAGGAGGCTGGACTGTTAGGGAAGCCAGGCTGGCTGGAGGGCGAGCTGTGGAGCAGTTAAACAAGGGACTCGGGCCCTCTCCCTCAGATCAGACAGCTCTCACAAAGACTCCATTAGGGAAATGGACCTGGAAGATCTAATGAAAATGTTCATTTGAAATGACAAAGGCCCTTAATGGGGGGTGGACCTCCATTTTGCTTATCTTCCAATTTTTCCATAGTAAACATGCATTTGATTTGCAATCAGAATGAGTTGTGATTTTTTTCCCCTCTGACTGGAAAAGTTATATGCAACCCCATGTTGTTGAGGAGAAAACAATTGTTTCTACAGGAGTTGGTCTTGCCTCTCTGCAGAAAGCTCTCTGGAAAGAGCTACATGACTCAGGTTCCTCCTTACCCTTGGGAGCTGGGTCTTCCCTTATAAACCCCAGAGAGAAACCCAAGCTGGGCTATAGTTTACAGCACTCCAGAAGCGTGGAACATGGCTGACTCAGAGCTCAGCGTGAGGTGTGCTGGTTGGCTCTCTGATTCCCATCCCCAAAGACCAGACCAGAACAGAGATCCTAGTGATCAACCTGGAACATCTGGGATAGCAATTAAGGGTCTGGTGGCTAGAAGGGCTGCACCTGGGGCCGGCCCGGTGGCGCAGCAGTTAAGTGCACACATTCTGGTTCGGCGGCCCGGGGTTAGCTGGTTCGGATCCTGGGTGTGGACGTGGAATCGCTTGGCAAGTCCTGCTGTGGCAGGCGTCCCACATATAAAGTGGAGGAAGATGGGCACGGATGTTAGCTCAGGGCCAGTCTTCCTCAGCAAAAAGAGGAGGATTGGCGGCAGATGTTAGCTCAAAGCTAATCTTCCTCAAAAAAAAAAAAAAGAGATACATTAAACTCTTCACAGTGGTCTTCATGCTATCACAGAGTAATGGTTCCCAAACACAGCTGATAGAATCACCTGGAGAACTTTTAAAAAATCGAGATTCCTTGACTCCAGACCACTCATCATTTCTACTGAATCAGTTTTTGGAGGTGGATCTGGAGAAGGTGGTTTGTTGTTTTTTTAAAGTTGCTGATTCTCTCATTTATTTCTCGTAAGTAGGTGAATTGATGTGGCTTTTGGAGGGTATTTTAGAAGATGTATCAAAATTTCAAACGTCCAGATCCTTCCTCTGAAAAACACATGCATCTGTCTATTCAATACCTCCCCCTGGATGTTTTAAAGATATCTTGAAATCGATATGTCCTAAAGCAAATTCATGATTTTCTTTACTCTGAGCCTAAATATGGAACTTTCTCACTCTCTCCCAGGGAACAACATATCATACACTCAGCCACTCAACTCAAAACCTGGGTCTCAGAAGCAGCACAGAGTCTGGGTCCACAGTACCTGGGCTCAAATTTCAGTTCCACCACTCACTTTGGGCAAGTCTGTTTCCTCACCTATAAAACGGGAACGATGCTAATAACAGCCACCTCGGTTAAATGAGTTAATACTTAGCACAGTGTCTGGGATACGGTTAGCTAGCATCATCATCTTCCTTGACCATTTCTCCCTCAGACTCCCCTTTCCAGTCGATCACCAAGGCTCTTCCTCTCCATCACTACCACCACACTCTTTAGTACATACTACATCATCTTTGGCAAAAGGAATGCAAAAATCTCCATTTAAAATGAAGGATCTTTTTTTTTTTTTAAGAAGGATCTTTTAAAAATGCAACAGATGATAGATTAGAGAAAATGAAATAAGATTACTTCTTTGTTTGAAACTCATCAATGATGTGCCATTGTTCTTGGGATAAATAACAAAATCTTTAATGTGCCCAATCCCTAGCTCCACTGTCCAGCTACATTAGTTCCTCTTCTTAAATGCATCATAACCTCCTTACCACAGGGCCTTTGCATATGCTGCTCCCTCTGTCTAGAACAGTCTCTGCCTACATTCCCACTCCAATTTTACCCAATTAACTCCTAACATGTTTCAGATCCCAATTCAAACGTTACTTTCTCAAGGAAAGCTTCCCTTAACTCTCCCAAAGTAGATCAGTTTCCCCTGTTAAAAACTCTCCTAGGGGCTGGCCCCGTGGCCAAGTGGTTAAGTTTGCACGCTCCGCTGCAGGCGGCCCAGTGTTTCGTTGGTTTGAGTCCTGGGCGCGGACATGGCACTGCTCATCAAACCACGCTGAGGCGGCCTCCCACATGCCACAACTAGAAGGACCCACAACGAAGAATATACAACTATGTACCGGGGGGCTTTGGGGAGAAAAAGGAAAAACTAAAATCTTTAAAGGAAAAAAAACAACAACAAAAAAACTCTCCTAGCTCCACGTAACTTTCTTCCATAGAATTTATTACAACTTGTAATTATGTTTACTTATTATCTAATTGCCTATCTTCCTTACTAGTCTCTATAATTTGCTTATCACTGTATCCCAACACTTAGCCCAATGCCTGGTACAAAGCATGTGTTTAATAATTGTTGAATGAACTATGAAGGTCCTTTGACCCAGCAATTTTGCTTCCAGGAATGCATTCTAAAGAAATATGTATACAAACTATAACAATACTGCTATTTTTACCACCACTAACACCTAACATTTACTTACTGCATGCTTTTTCACAGGCTAACTCATTTAATCTTCACTACAGACTTATGAGATCCTCACTATTATCCCTATTTTGCAGATGAGCAAACTGGGGCATAGAGGCTAAGTAACTTACGCAAGTTTCCACAGCTAGTAAGTGGACAAAGAGATTTGACCTGGGCCCAGGAGCTCTGGAACTCCAGCTCAGGCACTCTCTACATTACAGTTTGTTGTTGCTGGTGCCGTGGAGTCGATCCCGACTCGTAGTGACCCTGTGTACAGCAGAACGGAACGCTGCCCAGTGTTTCTGTGCCATCCTCTCACCTTCCGGTGCTATATCTAACAATACTCCACTGCGATGCACAGGGTTTCACAGCCAATTTTTCCTGAAGAGGGTGGCAAGTTCTTTCTTCCTAGTCTGTCTTAGTTTGGAAGTTCCACTGAAACCTGTCCACCATGGGTGACCCTGCTGGTGTTTGAAATACTGGTGGCATAGCTTTCAGCATCCCAGCAACAGCAGCCACCATAGTATGACAAGGGACAGATGGGTGGTGTGACTCCTTGACTGGGAAACGAAGCTGGGCTGCAGCAGGGAGAGCACCAAATATTAACCATTAGACTACCCGGGCTGGCATACATTATAATACAGTTACATGTCACGCAAGCCTCAGGTGCAGAAATTTGAAATAGTAAATATTAAATATTTAATATAATATTTAATAAATATTTAATAAATATTAGTCTCACTTCGTATGCTAAGTCTGAAGAAATGCAAATCCCCCAAATTAAGAAAAAGTGTAAAAAGTCACATGATTCCAAAGCTGGAGAGACTAGCGAGTTGTAAGCATCCCCCTAGCTTCCCCACCCATCCACGCACACACATTTCACATATGTTCATATGAGACATAAGTCTTGAATCCTGGGAGTCATAATTTATTTGAGGTTTTCAAGAAGGTATTCTTGGGGCCGGCCCCGTGGCCGAGTGGTTAAGCTCGCACACTCCACTTCGGCAGCCCAGGGTTTCACCAGTTCGAATCCTGGGTGCGGACATGGCACCACTCATCAAGTCATGCTGAGGCAGCATCCCACATGCCACAATCAGAAGGACCCACAACTAAAAATACATAAGTATGTACCGGCGGGCTTTGGGGAGAAAAAGGAAAAATAAAACTTTAAAAAAAAAAAAAAAAGAATGCATTCTTTACATCACTGCAACTGCCCTGTATAAGACTGTTTATTGCAGCGATATTTGGGTTTAAGAAAAAACCCATAAGGCCCTGCTGGGGGAAAATAAGATCAGAAATGAGTATCCTCTTTAAGAATGGAAATCAACTTCTATTCAGCAAAATGCTTGCGAACTAGATTTTGAAATCTAAAGAAGAAGTTGAGAAAAAAAATTTTTTGTGTGAGGAAGATTAGCCCTGAGCTAACTGCTGCCAATCCTCCTCTTTTTGCTGAGGAAGACTAGCCCTGAGCTAACATCCGTGCCCATCTTCCTCTACTTTACTTGTGGGATGCCTGCCACAGCATGGCTTGCCAAGTGGTGCATAGCTCCGCACCCGGGATCTGAACTGACGAACCCCAGGGCCACTGAAGCACAACGTGCAAACTTAACCACTGCACCACCAGGCCAGCCCACTAATGCTTTTTAAATGGTCTAGTAACCTTATTAAGCTTACTGCAAAGCTTGTTCTTAAAGGTATTGATTGAAACATAAATGCTTAATTTATCTGGATAGGATTAAGATAAACGATTCATTCAATCATCTTTCTACAGCAGTCTTTCCTAAAATAAAGCAATTCTTGATAGTTAGATTTCTTTTTTTTTTTTTTTTTGAGGAAGATTAGCCCTATGCTAACATCTGCCACCAATCCTCCACTTTTTGCTGAGGAAGACTGGCCCATGACCATCTTCCTCTGCTTTATATGTGGGACGCCTGTCACAGCATGGCTTGACAAAGCGGTGCGTAGGTCCGCACGCAGGATCTGAACTGGCGAACCCCAGGTCGTGGAAGCAGAACATGCGAACTTAACCACTGCACCACCAGGCTGGCCCCTAGATTTCTAAAACTCCAAACACTTCCCAATTTTTATGTTAACTCCTCCCCACGTCCACATTTGTAAAAGATAAAAATAGGGGATTAACTAAATAAATCATGGTATATCCACCATGTAGAACACTATGGAGAAATTAAACAAGAGAAATATTTATTTAACGGTCTGGAAATACCTGTGATGCCCATGATTCAGTAAGTTAAAAAAGCAAGTTGCAGAATAACGTTTGTATGCATGATATAGTCCAATTCTTGTTTTAAAAATTCCTGTATGCATACAGAACATTTTTTGTACAGAAAAACGTCTACAAGGATTCACATTAAATCATTAACTGTGCTTATCGTTAGGGAGCAAAACTGAGGACGAGAAGAACTTTCGTGTGTTTATTTCTGATTTACTTCTCTTGGGAAGCAGTGGAGTTCAGCAGTTAAAGCTCAGGCTGCTTAGATTTGAATCCAAGCTCTACAATTTATTAGCTGTGTGATCTTGGGCAAGTTACTTAATCTCTCTGGCGTCAGGTTCCTCATTTGTAAAATGGGGATAGTAATAGTACTACCTACCTTAAGGGATGTTATGGCGATTAAATGAGCTAATACATGTAAAATGCTAAGAACTTAAGAGCTGAACCTATCACATAGTAAGTGCTACAAATTTTATCAAAAAACATTGTCTTTACAGTGAACATATATTCACGTATCAATGTAAAATCCCAACCAACCAGCCCAATCCTACAATAAATAATATGAAAACAGTACATATGGAGGGGGTATGATAAAAATAAAAAGCTCCCTAGGCAATTCTGATAATCAGCCAAGCTTGCAAACTACTGACTCAGGGGCCAAAAGCAGGAGTAAACCAGTTGAAGTATGGTTGAGTCTCAGCTGGGGAATGCAGGAGAATTCTGGAAGCAGAAAGAGACCACAAGAGACAAGAAAATAGCAGGTCGTGAAGCCCTGGTGAGAAGTCCCTGCTGAATCGGACTCCACAAGGAGAGGGCAGGGTGTGGGCCTGGCATCTTGTTCTGGCTTGTGTGTGAGAGCCCATAAGTAGCTGTCTTTTCTCCCTGCCTGAAGCTACAAGATGGGGCTCGTTGGGAGAAGCAACTTTAAGCAAGACACTCAGGCTGGTAACCGAGCCCTCCACCCCTGCCCTCGGACCAACCAACCAACCGTCCACCTCCTCTTAGCTCCAGGACCTCGGGAGGCACCTCCCACACACAGGAGAGTTAGAACCGCAAGGCAAAGGAGCTGGGACCAGAGCAACTGCCCCGGGTCACCCAGTTTGGGATGAGAAACCAGGCCTAGAACCTCATCTTCCCTCGCCTGTGCCCAGATGCACACCATCAAACCCATCCCCACCGCTGGATTTGACAAGAATGTGAAGAGCTTTCGACAGGGGGGCGAGGGAGAGTGGGGAGTATGCTCTGGTTCCCAAATTTTGGAGGGGAATCTTCTCAGACAAATACACGCGCACTCTTGCACACAATTAATTCCTGGGGAGCAAAGACCTCCTACAGCTAATGTGCGCCCCTGAGTTCGGAATCCCTGGGCAAGATCAACCTACTTCTGGTCTCCAACACAAGTTTAAAGTTTCTCGGTAATAGAGATGTAATTCTGAACTAATCTTACGTGCTCTTAAATAAACAAAAGTGGGATTACTGAGATTGGCGCGGGGAGAGGAAAGCCTGGGATGGTGCCTCCTCAGCCCCATCTCTCCACCTCCCCCTAGAGATGGTGCGGAATCCTGGGGGAAGACAGATCTTTTCCTCCCCAGGGTTCTGTGGAACCTTGAGAGACTCTCACAAGGAGGAAGCAGCCACCAGAACTGCTGCCTCTTGGCTCTGAGTGGTCTCCTCAGATTTCAGACAGGAACGGAGCCGGAGCTGTGAGTTCAAAGATGGGCTAGAAGGGAAAAGGATGGTGTCCATCTGACTTTCTTTCCCAGGATAAGGCATCTTGGTTCACTGGGCAAGTGGCAGGACCCCAACACCCTGAAGTTCAGTGGGACCAAAGCCGCTGCAGCCTGGCGGGGATTCTGTCAGCTTGAGGAATTAGCAGACCACTGACGCTCTAGGTAACCCGGAACCACAAGGGTGCCCAGATTTGGCTGGGGGAGGGGGCTCAGAGCATGCCAAGCTCCTCCACTCAGGGCAAGGTGGGGGAAGGTCTGTGATGCTGGCAGAAGGTGGGGGTGGGGTGAGGAGAGGCAGAAGATGAACAGCCAGAAGCAGATTCTCTGGGAGCTGTCAGTGAGAATGCTATCAGGCCTGGTATCTGAACCCTCCCTACTCCCCCCATCCTAAAAGGGAGGCCAGGGGTCCTGGATAGAAGTGCCCCCTCCCCCCGCTCCAGCGTCTGGTGATTAACAGAGGCCTGTGGAGGGAACAGGAATTTG
Source organism: Equus caballus (assembly GCF_041296265.1). Classification (NCBI taxonomy): domain Eukaryota; kingdom Metazoa; phylum Chordata; class Mammalia; order Perissodactyla; family Equidae; genus Equus; species Equus caballus. Next base: position 18,893,285 of record NC_091686.1, on the reverse strand, counting down.
AAGCTCTTGGGTCAGAAGTTTAACTATTTCCAAGCTTCTTCCAGCTTGGTTGGGGCCAGAAGACTCACAACCTCTTCCTCTCTCCCCCTAACCCCTAAATGGTTAGTGCCTCACACTTAGGAGTCCAACTGGGGTTCAAATCCTAACTCCACAATTTACTAGCTGGGTGACCTTGGACAGGTTACAAAGTTACAAGCCTAGGTTTCCTATCCAGTTAAATGGGGCCAACTCCACCGCCTCATGGGGCTTTTAGGAGGATTAAAGGGGCTTATTACATAAAGTACATAGTGTAGTTTCTGGAACTCAGTAAGCTCTCAGTAAATGGTATTTAGGTTGCTTTTTTTTTTTTGTGCTTTGCTTTGTTAGAAAACTCTTCCTCACGAGCCCTGCTGCCAGTTGGCAATGCCGGGAAACTAAATGAAACGAAGGGGAAAATTCAGCTGAGGCTGAACACGTCCTGGGGGTCTGGGAAAAGTCTGGAAGGAGAGTTGAGAAGGGATGCTGGGGGGCAGGGGGCAGTATCCTTATTCTAGAAGAGACCTCAAAGATGCTGGCTTCCAGGGGGGCACAACCGGGACTTCAGCCGCTTCTCCTGCCTTTCACAAACATCTCGCTGCCCGTTATGGGATGAGACAAATTCCAAGTGGGAGTGGACCCTGTCTACTTCTCCTTTTGCCTCCTCCCACCTTACACTCCATGGTCCAGCCAGACTAAATGTATTGAAATTCCTGGACCCCATATGCTGTTCCCTTGCCAGGAACACTCCCTACTACCTCTCATGCCCCAACCCCCTTGCCTACTCTTCCCCAGCCTCTGGCTTGGACATCACTTCCTCCAGGTCCACGCCCTCCTCAGTAACATGTCAGCAGCCCTTCTATGTGACTCTATATTCCCACCCCCCCAACTCCCACTTGATCATATATATAATATACATATGTCATGTATATATATTATACGTAATATGTGTGTGTATGTATATAACTTATTTTGTCTGTCTCCCTCCACTAGCAGGCAAATGGTCAATGAAGCCGCAGTTTTGTGCCTATTTTGCTCACTAATGTATTCCCAGCACCCAGAATAGTACCTGGCACTTAGTAGGTGCTCAATAAATATTTGCTGAATGAAATATTTTACTATTAAAACTGTCTGGTGACTGATCTGCTTCGTCTTCTAATCAGGGAGCTCACTGAGGTTAAGGAGCTGTGGGCCTTGCTCACCTCTGAGCATCCAGCACCCAGTACGTACTCAGACATTTGTTGGCCGAATGACCACTCAGCTTGGCCTTGGGCCTCAGACACTTCACCGTCTCTATCATGAGGGAGGAGCTGGACACCACCACCCTGGCCATATGAGGAGGCTGCTGCCCACCCACACACTGATTGGGATAAAACTCTCCAGCCAGGAAGAATCCCTCATCTAAGAAATTCAGGGCCCTTTCCAGATTTCTACTTTGGGGGAAAGCAACAAGTAGTAGCTCAAGGACAAATGGAACGATTTCTCCCCCAAGACGAAGGATATGACCAAATACATAATAAAGACTTGCAGTCTCTCAGCACAGGGCCAGGAGAGAATCAAGAATCCAGAAAGAAGCGGTCTGGTAAGGAGGCTGTTGGCGGGGTGGGGGGATGGTAGAGCCAGAAAAAGCTGACTTTTCAGTACCCAGCCACAGTACTGAGATTCTCAGGTAATTCTTAGTTAACTCAGCAGTTATGCTCCCAGGTGTGTACCTAACGGATTGTACGTGAAGTTTCACCAAAAGTCTGGAACACTAATGTTCGCAGCAGCACTAATTGTAATAGCCAAAGAATGGAAACTTCTAATACCTACCTAGAACTGTAGATAGTCACAAAATGGAACCAATCGCACAAGGACAATCGACTACAACCATCTCCTGAACTAAAGAATCTCATGATGTGCAGTGAAAGCAGCCAGATCCAAGGGGATATTCTGTATGATTCTTTTACATAAAATTCAAATACAGGCAAATTAATCTATAGTATTAGAAGTCAGGATAGTGGTTTTTCTGGTGGGCGAGGGTGGAGACGGGGAAGGAAGGGGAATCTGAGGCACGGTGATGCTGTTTCTTGACCTGTGTGCTGGGAACATGGGGGTTTTAAATTTGTGATGTTCATCTAGCTGTGCATTTATCAGCCCGAAGCACTTTCCTCCACATACATTATTCTTCAATAACAATGGTTCTCTGAACAGAGAGACTTCAGCCTCAGAATCAAAGCCTCAGCTGATGTGGGCAGGGGAGGCCCTTCTCTCCCTCCTTCTCCTCCATCATCCTCCAAATGCTTTGCAGAGCTGTAGTTTCGAGACCTAGAAACTCATGGCTCATCGTAAGCAATGCCTCCCTCACACAGCTGAGAGGTGAGCACACCCTGCACTGGGTAACCTAGGAACGGAGTGCTGTGCGAGGAGGTGGGGATGAAGACTAGAGATTTGAGACCTGCTCCCCAGGCACAAGCTAACGGTGATGTACGACAGGCTTCAGCAACCAACCTTCCTCCGCTGCTAAGCCAGCAAGGCAGCCTGCCAAGCTGGAAGCCCCAGTTCCCAGATATTCATTCCTCAGAAGCAGATTGATTGGGCACTGTGGAATCCCCCTGGGTTAAATCCTGGCCTTACTGCTGACTGCCCCAGTGACCTCATGCAAAGTTTCTTACCCCCATTTTACCGTTAAGGGAAAGTTACCAGCACCTGCTTTGCAAGGCAGTCATAAGCATAAAAAATAATATTAGACTGTAAGCTCCCCGAGGGCAAGGACTTAGTTTTGTTCATTGCCTTAGCTGCAGTTCTAGAAAAGTGCCTGATGCATGCAGATGCTAAATGTGTTTACCGAAAGAATAAAATGTAAATGGAGGGCACAGCCCAGAATGGGGGAATCCAAAACAAAAGGCAATTTTTACACAAGTTGAAATAAGCAAAACCATCTTGAAACGAACTCATGCTCAGTCAGATTCATTACTGAACTTTGAAGTTTCCTACCAAAGCTAATGAGAGTAAGCTTTAATCCCACCCAAATGCTGACTAAGGGTGAGTTGAACCTGCTGAGGGACCATAATGAAGTACTGGATTTCTTTACTGTAATTAAACTGCCTCTCTCAACTGTTCACCATCCAGGATGTACAGGCCACTTTAGGTCACTCACTTTTAACCACGGCACTAATACCATGCAAGGTCCTTCCTCCCACCTCTCCTCTGTATTTGTTTCCAGACCACACTCGAAGGAAGACAGACCCCAGGCTGTGGGTTTGGGGTGGGGGAACATTCCTGCTCTACCTTCCTCCAGACTAACCTCTCACTCTTGGTCTAGGCAAGCCCAGCTTCACCTGACCCAAGCCCCCATCACTAGGACGCTTAGAGACTGTAGCCAGGCCGGTTTCCTCTACAGGAATGGTTCCTGAAAACCCTGTCACAAAAAGGAATAAATGACTAAGCGCTTTCGGGGTACAGGGCTGTTATTGGTGTCTGCAGGATCTGGCGCTCCAGCATTCCACTCCATTTCATCTACCTCCCACTTACTGGTAATAAAAAATGCTGTGGAAGTTAGGAGTCAGAAACTTCCATTCAAGTCCCAGCTGGTCACTGCAGTGATGACTTTGGTGAAGCCACAACCACTCAGGTTTCATCTGTAAAATTGTCAAGATTGGTGTAAAGACCGACTGAGTATTCTATTAACTACCAGGTTCCGGGCATAAACCTAAAGGTGAAAGTCACGTCTGTGACCCTCAAAGGAAGCTCTTGAGCTGTTTAGCCTAGTGAATTGAATCCATTAGAAATGGTTCCTCCGTTTCTCCATCTTTAAAACTTTCAGCAGGGCTGGGCTATAAGGTTTCTGAAGTCCCAACTCTGAGATTAAGAGCTCAAGTTGCTTAATATTTACCTTACCAGCTTCCAGAGAATGTCAGGAGAATAAAGCAAGCTCAGAGTTGTGAAAGTGCTTTGAAGAGGAAAATGCACATACAAACAAGGTATTAATTATATCGGATAATTTCTTTGATCCCAACTTCATAGACACCTGTGATATTCATAACCCAGGGGCGAACAACAGGGGCAATTGTTCCTTAGCAATATGGAAACTATTGTCTGCTTGGCTGAACTTGAGAGTTTGTATGTACCCCGAGGATAACCCTTTCAATGTGGCTGGATCCAGGCTGGGGCTCCTGTGTACTGAGGATGGCAAGCTAGCGTTGAGTTCAGGAGGTAGAAAGACACCAGCAGTTGAAGAGTAGGGGAGAAATACCAATATTTTTTGTCAGGGAATCCCAATTTATTGAGACCAATTGGGCCCAGAAACTTACTTTTTCTTACAAAAGAAGGCAACAGCCTAAGTCACGGGAAGACCACTCTACGAACCCGTCACGTTGCAGGGAGGCAGAAGTTTAGCCCAAGCACGTTAACCCACGCTTTGTTTTATAACCCAGGTGTGCTCCTGGCATGAACCCACCATTTTCACAACCATACACCAGACATCTGGGAAAGCGGAATTTTCTCAAAAGGTTTAGAATGCCTGACATCACCAAGAAACACTTGCCAACCGGACCATGAAATCGAAAACCTGATCACCGCTTCCCTTCAACAACTTCAAGCTTAGTGAAGTGACAGTTAATCTGATATTTCTTGCTTCAATAAGAAAGATAAAGCACAGACAACACTCAAAGCTGTAGCCTGCTCTCCGAGACTGTAGTCAGAGAACTTGACAATGACGGGGAGGGGGTGCAGATTTGGCAGAGGTCTGGTTGGCAATAAAGCTTCCTCAGGGAGCCGGAATTGGATTTGGGGCCCTGCCCAAGTTAACATTTTTACAGGTTGGCTGAGTTTCAGTTCGTTAGCCAGTCCGTAATAAACCCATGCGCAAGAATTTAAAGTTTATGAGGCATGGCCTCTTAATGCCTCTCCTTGGCTCCTACAGCCAAGTTCTAAGGAGCCTGGCCTAGCCTGGGTGTTAATTGTTTTGTCAATCTGCAGTTATTTGGGAAAAGAAAAAAAGACTTCCACAACTCAAGGCCTCCAATCCTCTTTAGGAGAAACAAAGGAGAGCCATTCTGTCCCCTAGGCATCACACCCTCACATTCAAGCTGTGGGAATTTGTACCTGGGGGGAGGGGTATGTTGATGGGGGCACTAGAAAAATGCTAGGTGGCAACGTTAATTGTTTTGAAAGCCAGGTAAATTGCAGATCCCTTCCCCAGAAAAATGCATACACAAGTTCTTAGATAATTTCACAGGTTAAGGATCCTCTGGAATCCCACCCAAGCATCCTGGGTTGCACCTCTGTTTAAGAACTTGGTTTTGATCCAGTGGAGGAACCCCCAATGTCCTGGAGGAAGGGAAAGAGGCCCTCATAAGTGGCAGCTGCCTGGGTCTCATAACACACTGGTTCTTCACACCAAAGTGACCCCCCTACTCTCAAATTCTTGAACTTGGAGTGAGGGAGAATAAGTAATTGAGAGATCAAAAATGTGCTTTGATCTCTCATCCACCGCCCCCGCAGCTCGAAGATCTTCGGGCTTGAGACTCCCTACTCCCTCAAGCGCCCTAACATTCCAGTCCCAAGACTGGGGGGGGGGGGGCAGGTGTCCCCAGTGCGAGATGGCCCCAGTGCAGGTGTGGCAGGCCGTTTCCAGGCAGGCTGCAGTGGCGCAGGCCCTCCGGGAAGGGCAGGGTTAAGAGTGCATTCCAGCTGCCGGGGAAGAAGGGGGGCGGGGGAGGGGAGCGAAGAAGAGAAACAGACCCGGTCTGTCTGTCGGAGACACAAAGCACGGTACACAAAGGGGGCCCGAGAGGGGCGAAGGGGGCTGCCCGGGGCACGGCTCATCCCCACACCTGCGCGGGGGTTGAGGGAGGAATGTGGACGGCGCATTCCTCCGCTGGGGCCAGCGGGGGAGAGCTTCCCACGTCCCGGCTGCGCAAGGAGTTCAGCCGTCCCGCACCCCGAAGGAGGCGGTCAAGCTAAGCCACCGCAGCGGGGCAAGAAGGGCTAGACGTCAGAGGGCGCTATGCTCTCCGTCCTTCTCTGTCAGCCGCCCAACCCCATGCTAGCCCTCGAGATGCTTTCTGCGTCTCCCCCATACCTGAGGCAGGTCCCGAAGGCGCCCGCCCCAGCCTGGACACCCCTCGCGCGGGCCATACGGGAGTGGCCCACGTGGGGTCCCCGCCCTGCAATTCCACCCGGCGGGCTCCTGGAGGGTCTTACCTTTCCCAGGCTCCTGGCCTGGTTCCAGCTCCACGCCTCGCGCCTCCACGGTCACTTCAGCCTCCTCGAAGCCCGCCCCGCACGGCTCGGAGGCCACGCACGGCAACCAGCAAACCTGCGCCTGAGAGAAGAGAGGGAAAAAAGGGAGGCTGGGTCACAGGCGTGCCCGGCCCTGCACACCCATCCCGGGATTCCTTACGGGGCTCCCTGGACTCCTTACGGGGCTCCCTGGACTACCTTGGCGCCAAGGAACCGAGCCCCGCGCTCTCCCGACGCCACCGCCGTGTGCGGACCCCGCCCGCCCTCCAGGGAGCGTCCCGGCCGGGGCAAGAGCAAGCCAGTGGAGTACCTGGAGTAGGAGGAAGAGGAGGGACGAGGGAGGCCCACTAGGGAGCCTCATGGCTGGAGAGAGAAGGGTGAAGAAGGTGCCGCGACGGCGGGCCGGTGCTCCACTAAGCTCTCCGCGCCCCTTTGAGTGCCGTGGTCCGCGGGAGCCTGCGGGAGGAGGCCAGGTGAGCGCAGGTAGGTGCTGATTGGTCCAGCGCCGAAAGGTCCCGCCCCCTCGCAGGTGGGGCCGCGGCTGGCGTGGTCCAGGCCTCTGCGAAGCCCCTCCTGTCCTCCCTGTTGCCCTCCTGCGTTCTCTCGGCTTTTTTGGAGCTGCTCCCGGCAGGGAACCAGGACCTGTCTCGCAGGTTCTGGGTTCGAGGAAAAAACAACACCCCACCCGCCTCCTCAGCCTCTTCAGCACGCGGAGAAAAGTGTTTCTGTGCCTTGAGGCTACAGTGGAAAAAGAATGGAGACGCATCTGAACCCGACTGGAAACAGAGGCGCCCCATTCATGCTCCCCTGAGGCGCTGTGTTATCCAAAGCTTTGATGGAGGCCGGGTGTGTCCGCTCCACACCCGGCTGCGGCGGGGGCTGCCCCCTGCCTCTTTCTCCGCCTCCCACGCCAGCCCGCTCCGAGGACTCCGAGGGTTTAAAACTGGCAGTGAGGTCCCGAGGGACTGCGTTACAGAATCTGCTACAACTTGCGGAAGACTCATTACTTCCCTTGCAAAGCTGAACAAATGGAGGGTAGGAGAGAAGGTCCCAGATTTCGGAAGCCGTGGTGGCGCCAAAGGATGCGAGGCAGAGGGGTGGTTATTAGCCCCATCATCTCCAGCAACACCCCCTCCCCCCCATAAAATAGAAATAACACTTTCTCAACTTTATGTAAAATGTAAATAACGGCATTTTTTTAAGGCGACTTTTTATTGGTTTAAAATACTGAATATAATCTAAGTAAAAACTGTGCTTGGCGCGCAAAGCAGCCTTCCAGTGAGCCTCCCTTCGAAACAGGTCTCCTACATCCTTCCTGGGAGACACGTGGCGGAGCTGGGATTCCTTCCTCTACTTCAGAGCCGAAGTGCTTTTCTCTGGGCGGCACACAAGTGGGCCCCGGGCACAGAAACGCAATCTCTCCACCCTGCACGCCCTCTCCCCACCGAGCTGAGCTTTCCTACCCTCTGGTTCCCAGGTGTCCCCCCTTCCCTAGCTGCCTTGAGAACCCCAGGCTGACGCCTCCTCGTCCTCTTCTCCCTCCGCAGCTCTGATTTAGGGGTTTGAGGAGGAGACTGGAGTCTCTAATTATAGATTCTTTGGCCCTCAAGGGCTAACGCGATGGCCTGCCTGTCCTTCCCACCACCAGGCCTGGTGGCTAAGAGGAAGACGGCTTGTTTTGCGTCGGTAGGAGTCCTCTCTCTAGCTTCTGGGGCCGCACTGCCTGCGTTCAAACCCAGGTTCCACAACTTATTAGCGCTGTGGCCTCAGGCAGATGAAATAACCCCTCTCACACTCAGTTCTGCATGCGTCAAATGGGGCTATTATGACATCTGCCCTCCGAAGTACTAGGATTAAAGGAATTAATACATATAGGCGAGGATAAAGTTAATTAACACGTTTAAAAAGCTAAACTCAGTACCTGGCACAGACCAAGTGCCCAAATGTTGCCTGTATCATTGCTTTAGGATCCGGCTCATTTGCCCTCCTCCACCGCCTCGCGAGCGGTTTCTCTCCTCTGTAGCATCCTCATGTTCCCCAAACTAACAGTAAGGAGAAATGCTGTAATCCTTCAATTTCACGGCTGAGCGTAAAGCGAGCAATTGGCATCTGGTTTCACGGGAGCGCTCGGATACCCGGCCTGTGGTCCCTGCAACTGTGGGTTTGGAGCGGACAACGCGCAGGAAGAGCCCGAGGCAGTTCGCTGAGCTCCGCGCCTCCCTCGCCTCGCTCTCCCGCAGGGGGCGCTTCCCTTGCCCGAAGGGAGATTAGATACCCGCATCCTGGCGGCGCGGGCCCCAGACTGGACGCTGTGGCCCCGCCTATCCTAGCCTCGCAGGTTCCTCAGCGCCTGCCCGGAGCCAGATGAAACCATTAGGCGGACAGTTAAACACAAACGAGCCTCGGGATACAGGCCCTAATTAAGTAAACACTCGGCAGGAGGGCTGTTGAGCGCGCTCATTTCCGCCTCCTTCCAGGGCACTCAGCATTCCAGGCGGGGGCGAGGAGAGGAGAGAAGAGGAGAAATTGAGAGTCAGCTCTTCTGCTTGCAGCTTGGACCACGCTGCTCCCTTTTCCTAGCTCCCCTTGTCGGTCGTTCATTCATTCATTTATCCATTCAACAAACATTTACTCATAGCCTGCTGTGCGCCAAGCAGTGGAGATACAAAGTGAACAAAACAGAGAAACATCCTTGCGCTCTTGGACCTTCCATCCCAGAGTGTGGGGGGTGGAGGAAAATAAACAAGTAAATATATAGTGTTAGATAATATGTGCTGTGTAGAAGAACAAGGACAGAATGGGAAGTGGCAATTCACAGAACAGAAGGTAGGGTTGGAAATTGTAAATAAACTGATCCAGAAGGTGTTTCGGTCCAGGTCTAGCAGGAGGCAGAATCCAGCTTAGATAGATCAAGTCTTAGAGAAGGGTCTAGACGAATGGACAAAGTTCAGGAACCCAACAGGGCTTTTGAGGCACCACAGACAGCAGAAGGGGTTACAACTTTGAGACTGAAGGGCAAAGGGAGGAAATGGTATCATTGGAAGTCGGGGGTTTGGGGGGGAGCTGGGGAGTGGAGGACCACCCCTCCCAATTGCAGCTGTGGTCCAGGAGGGACTGGGCCAACTGTCCAGAGCAGAGCAGGGGCGACACAGGGAAAAAATACCGCAACATCTCTCTCCTTCTGCCCTTCATCTCCTGGCAGTGCCTCCCGTGGACCAAACCCGCCCAGAAGCCTGAGGGCAAGAAAACGTAGGCGGTGGGGTCCGTAGTGGTCACTCTCCCCAGGCACAGGGCAGGGCGGAGAAAGGCAGAAAATGGAGGAGGGGCAGATGTTCAATTGGGAAAGACCAGAGCCCTCAGTGAGAAATGGACATTTGAACAAAATCTGAAGGAAGTGAAGGAGCAAGTTACACTAAGATATCTGAAGAAAGAGTATTCTAAGCAGAGAAAATAGGGCAAAGGTCTTGGGGCAGTAGATTAGTCGAGACAACAAAAAATCAAACTGTGTGTCTGCAGTAGAGTGAACAAGTAGGAAATGAGTCCGAGTTGGGAGGGTGGGAGTAAATCTTGAAGAGCATCATAGGCCATTGTAAGAACTCTGGCTTTTACTCTGAGAGGGAGGGCAGGAAGGCACTGGAGGTTGTGAGCAGAGGTGTGATGCTGACAAGACCACAGGGGATGAGGGCAGAAGCAGGGAGGTCAGCTGGGATTCTGTTGCAATCATCCAGGCAAAAACTGAAATGGCTTGATTCAGGGTGGTCATTGTGGAAGCAGTAAGAAATGATCAGATTGAAAAAAAACCCCAGAAAATAACAAGTCTTGTTGAGGATGTGAGAGAAATTGAAATGCTTATTTACTGTTGGTGGGAATGGAAAATGGTGCAGCCACTATGGAAAACGGCATGGCCGTTACTAAAAAAAATTAAAAATAGAATTGCCACATGATCCAGCAATTCCAGTTCTGGGCATATACCCAAAAGAATTGAGTACAGGAACTCAAACATCCGGGTATCCATCTCATGGATATTTGTACATCCATTTTCAAAGCAGCATTATTTGCAATAGTCAAGAGGCGGAAGCAACCCAAGTGCGCATTGACAGATGAATGGATAAACAAAATATTTAACAGGTCCAGAGTTCCAGTTTTGCAAGGTGCAAAGAGTTCTGTGGTTGGATAGTGGTAATGCTTGTACAACACTGTGAATGTACTGAATGCCACTGAACTGTACATTATGTGTATTTTACCACAATTTAAAAGAGTTACTAATGGGGGCCAGTCTGGTGGTGCAGCAGTTAAGTTCTCAAGCCTTGCTTCGGCGGCCAGGGTTCACCAGTTTGGATCCTGGGTGCGGACCTGTGCACTGCTTGGCAAGCCATGCTGTGGCAGGCACCCTACATATAATGTAGAGGAAGATGGGCACAGATGTTAGCCCAGGGCCAGTCCTCCTCAGCAAAAAGAGGAGGATTGGCAGCAGATGTTAGCTCAGGGCTAATCTTCCTCAAAAAAAAAAGTTACTAAAAAAAGTGATCAGACTCTGGGTATATTCTGAAGTTATTGCGGATGAAATTGGCTAAAGGGTTGGATATGGGGTGTCAGAGACAGAGTGGCTCAAGGATGACTCCAGGGTTTGGGGCCTGAGCAATCAGCAGGATGGCAATGCCATTTCCTGAGATGGGGAAGTGTAGTGGACACTGTCAGGGTGCCATTCAGATCCCCTGGGGTCCCTTTGATGGTTTCTGAGCTCCCATCCCTTAGCTTCTGTGTGCTGACGCTCCTAACAGCCTGCACTTGTGACTCTTTAGACGCCTGCCCTCCTGCTATTGGGGTCCCCTTGCCCTTGCAAGGAAGTGCCCAAGAGTTCACTTCCCCAGCCCTTAGCCAGTGACCAACTAGCTCAGGAGTATGGAAGCCCAGCTCCCTTCCCGAGTCAGACAAACTCCCAGAGATAATTACATTGTCATTCCACTGTGGGATGAGGCTGAAGCTCCCCTCGGGGCACTTGGTCTGAAATCACACCCTTGCTCAGCTTCTCGCCCTCTTCAGCCTGCTTCTCTCACTCCTTTATCAGTTCCTCCTCAGGGCCCTTCCCTAATAAGTCATTCAGGCACGTGAATCCCTGTCTCAGGGTCAGCTTCTTGGAATCCCATTGCAGGTAGAGCAAACTTGGGATCAGGGGAAGATGAGGACTTCAAATTGGGGCCTGTTTAGAGATGCCCGGGAGTGGCATGTTGAGGAGGCTGTGGTTGGAGACACCAGTTCAGGGTAGATGTCTGGCCTGCGGATATACATTTGTCACAATGGGAAAGCATCAATGCTGGGGGCAATCTGTGGAGAAAGACTTGCCGGCCTAGAACCCTGAGCCTCTGGGGCCTTCCTGTCTCCGACAAAGTGTGGCCTTCTTCAGCAGTCAGAACGTTCATACTGTCCCTGACACCTTCCATCCAAACAGGGCTGGGACTCTTTCCCTCTTTTTGCTCTTTCAAAAAGAACTGCATCTTCTCTGTGCTTCTTGTCTGCAGTTCACATTTAAACACATGCTACTTACTGCCGAGTGGAATCTCTGGCCTTCTTACTTTCCTCTGAGTGTCCTTCTGTCTCACTCTCCACTACCTCTTTCCTCCCTCCTCGAAAGCTCCTTGGGGTCAGGGATTAGGACTACCAGAATATAACATCTCTAGATTCCCCCAGCACCCAACCAGGAAAAGGCCCATGGCATTGAAGTCAGGGTCGGCACACCTGAGTCTGAATCTTGTGTCTGAAAGTGACTACCTGGGTGACCTGGAGTGAGTTATTAGTCCCCTAGAGCCCTCTGGAACTAGTCATTCCTATTTAATGAGTGATGGTGTGGACTATCCCAAACTGAACTCCTGACCTTCTCCCACAAACCTGTTCCTCCCAGTCTTTCTATCTCATCGAAAGGCAACTCCATCCTTCCAGTGGCTCAGCCTGACCCGTCTTTCACTCTGACTCATCTTCTACCACTTACTCGCTCTGCTTTCCAACACTGGCCTCCCTTGGCTCTCCAAACACACCAGGCGTGGGCCTGCCTTTGTTCTTGCACTTCCTTCTCCCTGATCACCCTTCCCCCGGGTGTCCGCCTGCCTCTCTCCCTCACTCCTTCAGGTCTCTCTCAGGCCTTCCTTGACCTCCCTACATAGATGGCACTCTCCCATCACCCTCTCTCTCCCTCTCCCCTACTTTATTCTTTTCACAGCACTTATCACATCCTGATTTATTAATACAAATATATATATATTTTGAGAGGCAACATACAGTAAAGATTAAGAGCAAGGACTCTGGAGTCACACTGTCTGACTTTGAATCCTGAATCCAGCTCTTCTGAGCTGTGAGACCTTGGGGAAGTGACTTCCAACCCGCTGTGCCTCAGTGTCCTCATCTGTAAAATGGGATAAGCATAATAATCCTTCCTCAGGGCTGGCCCAGTGGCGCAGCGATTAAGTTCACACGTTCCACTTCATCGGCCCGGGGTTTGCCGGTTCAGATCCTGGGTGCGGACGTGGCATGCTTGGCACACCATGCTGTGGCAGGTGTCCCACATAGAAAGTAGAGGAAGATGAGCACAGATGTTAGCTCAGGGCCAGTCTTTCTCAGCAAAAAGAGGGAGATTGGTAGCAGTTAGCTCAGGGCTAACCTTCCTCAAAAAAATAAAATAATCCTTCCTCACAGCTTATGAATTAACATTTGTAAAGCACTTTACATGTGTTCATTAAATTGTTTTTACTGTCTCTCTCCCCTCATTGAATATATCCTCCGTGAGAGGCAGAGATTTTTGTCTGCTGCACCCCCAGTGCGTACAACAGCCCGGCATGAAATAGATACTCAAATATTCACTGAATGAGTGAAATCAATAAATAATAATGCTTAAGCATTTGACAGGGTGCTAGATGCACAGGAGAAGCAAAATCAATGTGGTTCCCGGACCCACCTCACAGAGCGGACGTGAGATCCAATGAGCTAATATAGGGAAAGTGTTTTACGAAGTGTCTCACAAATGATACAAGTAAAAGTAAATGGAAATTCTACTACTGTTTTCTGAGCATGTACTGGATTCAGCCTCTGTGCTGAGTACTTTCACGCATGATTCCATTCTAATCCTCACCAACTCTACATGGTAGTTCATATTATCCCCTTTTCACAGACAAGGACACTGAGCCTGCGTCCCTTGCCCAAGGCCACACAGCTAGGCAGAAGCAAAGCCACAGTGTAACCCAGTTCTGTCTCACTCCAAACCTCATTGTCTGAATCAGTTGCCAACCTGCTATCTATCAATATTTGCTGCAAGAAGGAATTCGGGGAGCAGGTCTTTGGTATATTAGGAAGAATTCCACAATATCTGATCCTTTCTCTTAAGAACCTCTTAAAATAAACATATTTGCCTCTGGTCCAAGGTTAAATTCTGGGTCCTCCAAGAAATATTTAGAATGAGCTTTTCTGCCCATTTTTGGTAGCAACATTCCCAGAGCTCCACTCCCACACAGCACACTTATGGGGTTGTGTCCCAGAGACAAGCGGGAGTTTTCCAGTCTCCTAGGAAGTAGCCTTAAAACTAGGGGAGGCCTTATTTCCTGCCCTCCCCTCCCCTGCCCAGTGCTGTGCAAACATGATTCCATAGTCTTAAGTCTTTATGTCTGTTCCTGAGCTTTCTGGGGCCCTCCTTTTTATCCGGTGATGTCACTGGCCAGCTCTTCCCATCCATTACTTCTGAATCCTTAAAGGTGCTGAGGCAGCTGATCCCCAGTGAGAAACCTGATCCACATACCTTCCCTTTCCCTGAATCTCGGGTGGGGCTCTGCTGCGTTGAGCCCTGGTGAATTTTTGCCAAGGCCTGAGCTGTCAGTTTCCAGAGATCAGAGGCCAAGCATTTATGTATGTGTGTACATTGAGGGCATGGAATCGATTAATCAATAAGCACTCACAAAGCCCTGAGTCCCCGTGGTTGGCTAAGGTCTAGAAACTTTGAGAACTGTAGAACCAAAAAGGCCCTTCAAGAAAATAATAATACTAACAAAATAATACCCCTGAAAGGCAGGGCTGACCTCTGCAGATTAGGTTTCCCAGGCTCACTTGAGAGATGACTTCCTGCCGGGTTCAGCCAGTGGGAGGCTCTAGTGGGAGACTGGAGGGTGGGACAAAGGGGAAAGCCAGGGTATTTCTCCTCCTTCAGCAGTGTCTTGGCAAAGACTGTGTCTTGTCTACAGCTGCAGCTCCTGCTGTGGGTCCAGCTTCTGCCGGACTCTGGGCTCCAGGAACACTACGTTTTCCCTCTCTTCCTCCTGCTAAGGGGCAGATGACCTCTTGCTGCGTAATCTCTAGGTTGCATCACTGTCCCTTGTTTGGCTTCTCAGCCTTTCCATTACCCCTGCATTAAATTCCCTCTGCTTTAAGTCCTCACAATGGTTTTTGTCTTCCTGATTGGACCCTGACTGACAGAATTGTTAAAACTTACACAGTACTCACTGGGGGCCAGACACTGTTCTAGTGCATTATGCAAATTAAGTTATTTAATTCTACCAGCTGAGGAATGATGACATTCTACAGATGAGAAAACTGAGGCACAGGGAGTTTGATCTACCCTAGTGAGATCCCAAATTTGGATGCATATCAAAAATTGCCCAGGAAGCTAAATAAAAATAGAGGAGGTGATAGAGGCCATCCTAACCCTACTGAATCAGACTTGCCAGTCCGTGGCCCAGGAATCTGGAGATTAATAAGTTCCGCAGGTGATTCTCATGCAGCTAACCCAGCTAACCCAGCCCCCCTCCTGAACTGGTATTCGGGAAACCCTGACCTGGTTTTGGTGATGATGACGCCAAGATCCAGACCAGGAATGTGACCTGCCCACGGCCACACAGCAAGCTGCGTGGCAGACAAAAACACCACCAAGGACAGCGCTTGCTGCTGCCTCCACTGCCTTCTCCTTCAAGGTCATGTGGCTCGTTCCGATATTTAGACTTGCTCTCGCTAGGAGCCATCTGAAGCCACTTCTTATTAGAAATGTTTTGGAAAACTCAGGGTATAAACAGACGTGTAGGCAGGATTGCTGAGTGGTTGATCAGTGTTTGGGGAAAGGAAAAGGGAGGCAGTTTCGTCCACTTAATCTCTTATTTTCAGTCCTTTCTGAATAACCTCAGGGAGTTAGTTAACCCTTCCCCTGTTCTACCTTACCCATTCTGACCAAGACTGGGGTCAGGCCAGGAATCTCTATTTTTTAACAGGGTCCCAAGGTGATCTGACAATTTGGAAAATATAATCAAAATCCAAAAAGCCCAGAAGCTGAATGGATTTCCATAATAAAAACAACCCCATAAGGGTTGGATTTGTGTCTCCCCCCCCACCCCAATTGCTGTATTCCCAGTACCAACAATGGTGCCTGGCACACCGTAGGTGCTTAATAAATATTTATTGAATGAGATAATAATAATGCTTTTTCTTGCATTTTAAAAATATTTTCTGTATAGTTATTCACTGATTCTCACAACAGACAGAATAGATATCAGACTCCTAATTTTACAGAAGATGAAACTGAATTCAGAGAGGTTGGGTGACTTACCAGGTCAGACAGCTAATGAGAAGGGCCAAACTCTCTCCATGAAATTCTTCCCTCCCAGCTGATGGTGATGACAAGGAATACAGGTAGAAGAATGCAAATATGAATGCAAAATAAACTACCAGAACACAGGTCAAATAATTTGATAAGAATAAGAAATTCTAGCATTTATCACTGGAGGGGGAGATCGGAGGCCTAAAGATTCCAGGGGACACACAAATCCTCTGTCTCTGGACTCTATACTTAGTCCTTAATTCGAGCAGTCCTTGTTTGCCTGCTCTGTTAGTAACAGTAACTCACCTTATTCCATATCATTACGTGCTAAGTGCTTTGCACATTTTACTCCATTTAATTCTATCATCTCTCTCCTGGACTACTGCAATAGCCTTCCTCAGTCCCCCTCTAATCTGTTTTCCCCTCTACGGTCAGACTGATCTTTTAAAACTGCTAAGTCTGATCACTTCACCTCTCTGATTAAGATCCCCAAATGCCTCCCCACTGTGCACTATCAAAGTCCTGCCTGGTTTAGTCCCCTCCTACCTCTCCATTCATTACATTCAAGAAATATTTACTGAGGGCCTCCTATGTGTCAGACACTACTTTGGGCACTGGAGATGCAATGGTGAATCAAATAGACAAGGTCCTTCCTTTCAGGGAGTTTACAATAAAAAAGTAGAGAAGTAAACAAGTGAGGTAATTACAGACTATTGAAAGTGCTAAGAAGGATATAAAGTAATAAGATAGTCCCTGGGGAAGCCCATTTTTGATAGAATGGTGAGGGCAGATGCTCTGAGGAGGCGACATCAAAGCTAAGATCTGAAGGTTGAGAAGGAGACAGTCATGGAAAAGCTGGGAGAAAGTATTCCAGGCAGAGGGAACAGCATGTGTAAAGGTCCTGAGGTAGGCAACTTCTAGAAACCAGACACAGAGGAGAAGTCAGTGTGGTTGAAGCAGAGTGATTCAGACAGAGAGAGAGAGATACGGTGAGATTAGAGAAACAGATGAGAGCCAGATCATATAAGGTTCTGTATCTACAGAAAGTGGTCTGACTCTCATTCCAGAATAAAAGGAAGCTACTGAAAGAATTTTAAGCAGAGGACAAATATGGCCTGATGGATATTATATAACAATTCTTCAGGTTCTGTGTGAAAATGAATGGGGGATGGGAAGAATGGAAGTAAGGGACAAGAGAGGAGACTGGTGCTTGTCTGGATAAGTGACGATGGACTTGACTAGGCCTATAGTGGTGGCAGAGGAGATGGAGAAAAGTGGTCAGAGTCTCAATAGATCTTTGGGGTAAAATAACAAGACTTGCTGATAGATTGATTTTGAGGATAAAGGAGGTTGGAATCAAGGCCTTCTCTTAGGTTTGGGGCTTGGATAGATGGTGCTGCCATTTATGGAGATAGAATCAGGTACGGAGGAATCAAGCGCTCCTTCTGGGCTGTGAAGTTGGAGGTGCTGTGAGCTGGCCAGGTGCAGATGTTGATTTGGGCTATCTGGGTCTGGTGCTAAGTGGTTAGGTAGATTGGAGATACAAACAAGTGTGTCTCCAAACAGATGATATTTAAAGCCACTGGATTGGCCCTGAGGCACTCCGACATTTGAAGGCTGGGTGGAGGAGGAAGGACTGGATAGGTCAAAGGAAAACCAGAAGATCAAAGTCAACGGAAGAAAGCGTTTCAGAAAAGAAGTGGTCAACCAGGTCAGATCCTGCAGGGAGGCCATGAAAGATGTGGTCAGCGATATGTCCATTTAATTTGGCTGCTTGGGGTCACTGGGAGAACAGTTTCACTGGAGAATCAACCCAGAAACCAGACGGGATTAGACAGAAGAGTGGACTGGAGGTGAGGAAGCATGTCTAGACAATTCTTTTCAAGTTTTTCTTCAACGGGAGTAAGGAAATGGGGTGTAGCTGCAGGTGTGTGTGGTGTCAGGTGAGGGTTGGTTTTTTTAAATGGAATTTACTGGAACCATGTTTTCCAAACTTCAGTCACTGAAGAATCATCTTTGTTTTTGCCCCGTCCTTACACCATGGATGCTCTATACTTAAAATTTTTCTCTCTTTTAATGTAAACAAATTACTTTAAACATTTACTTAGAAAAGCGATATTACTCCATCAAATGGGAAACTAATATCACTTGTCACAAACAGAAGGTCCCTAATTAAAAAATCAGTACAATGAAAATAAAACAATGTCATTAAATTCTAGCTAGATATTGTCCCCCGCTGGGAGCTGAGCCTGGGACCAGCTCTGTTTTTTTTGTTTTTGTTAAGATTTTATTTTTCCTTTTTCTCCCCAAAGCCCACCGGTACATAGTTGTGTATTTTTAGTTGTGGGTCCTTCTAGTTGTGGCATGTGGGATGCCGCCTCAGCATGGCCTGACGAGCGGTGCCATGTCCGCGCCCAGGATTCGAATTGGCGAAACCCTGGGCCGACAAAGCAGAGCACGTGAACTTAACCACTCGGCCACAGGGCCAGCCCCCCAGCTCTGTTTTAAAAAGGGAATCATTAAGTGTTAGATGTTAAAGACATATTGACATCAAAGTGAGACTTTCTCCTTGAAGGACTGAAAGAGAATTGAAGAGAATAATTTTTTCTCTATGTGATTTAAACTGCCTAATACCAGGCTTATACTCTGAGAAACATTTCTTAGAATGTTTCTTTTCTTTTTTTATTGAGATATAGAATTTCCCAGCAAGGAGGCCAATGCCAGGCAAAGGCTGTGTCCTCATGGAACTTACAGTCTGCCCCTCACGATACCCCTAGTGCCTAGCATAGTGCTAGTATGTAGTAGGTATTCTCTCTCTTTGTTTTTTGGCTTATCTATATATTTTTTTCTATTAGTTTTCTACAAAGAACATGTGTTATTTGTGAGTTAAAAACCAGTCTTATTTGAACTCTCATTTTCCAGTGTGTCTAATTCAGAACCTGTCGACTGAAGCCAAAAAGAATAACGTCAGGATCTCCCTTTGGATGTAAAACCCTGGACTGGGAAGAGAAAAGTGTCCAAACAGAAGAATCCAGCAACAATTCTGTTTGAGATGCAAACAATTCTCCTGATTCCCACTCCCCCCCCCCCCCCCCCCGCCATAACCTGTATTTTGTGGGTCCTTACAGCAGCCTTTGCTTTCACATCCTCACACACAATAGTTAAGGACACCAAAGCCGATTCGTCTGCCCTCCTCAATAAAATAGTGACAGCAAGACAAAACATCACCAACAAGTCTTTAAAAATTTAAAGAGCCTGATAAACACCTCCGTTTGGCATCTGCCATGGAAGGAAATCACCTCTGGCGTGGGCCTCTCCTGTGCTCCCCCTTTCCCAGACACCTTCTGTACCAACTCCCCACCCCACGATTTACCCTCAGCTGCTTGCAGGAGAATGTCAAGGCCCCTTGCTGGAGGAGGTGGAGGATGGGGAACCCCCGTATACTCACAAGAGTGAAGCTAATATTAGAGTTGATGTTCTTCAAGCACGTTGAGGATCAAAGCCTGAGATCTGAAGCTTTGGCAAGAAGGCAGCCCCGCCTGCGAGCATGGGTGGGCCCCTAGCCTGGAGGCCCTGGATCACAGCACCAGGTGCTATGAACACCAGGCTGAGCCTGCCTGTGACAAGACGTGTGTCAGGGCCAGCCCAATGAAGGCCGGGTCCCCAGGCTGCTGCTGCAGAAAAGGAAGGATTCCAACCATTGTAATTAAATTAATGCAGGAATTTGAGAGGCGGGAGTGCGAAAGTAAAGAACAAAAAAGAAGAAAACAACAATCATATCCTCACCAAACCAAACTAACTAATGATAGATTTTAGCTTTTTGCGCCAGTCTTTTTCCTATACAGAACTTTAAAAAATGGTGTAACTGGTGTCCTCTTTGTATAATAAGAAAAAAAGAACATTGCGATGAAAGCAAAAATCCTTCTTGATTTCTATTTAGACATCCATTCCCATCTTTGCTTTCAAAGAGACAAATACTCTGAGGTGGTTTATGCCCTCCTCTTTTAAAATACTTGTATGTAAATTTTCTAGTCCTATAACTTGCTTTTTTCACGCAAACATATTTTTGACAATTGTCCAAGTTGATGTACATGAAATTCACTCCTTTATCACCTCCAGCACATATATGAACCACATTTGTTGGTGGTCATGTCATACCAGTAGCCAAGGCTTAAAAGCATTCCTCTCTACCAGAAACTCTTCTAAGCCCTCTCTGTATACTAACCCCTTGGATTCTTACAAGGATCTAGGAAGACATAGGGATAAGCCAAATAAATTTCTCATCATCACACAGCTGGTAAGTGGCAGGGTGGGATTTAGGGCCCAAGTCTGGGGTCAAAGTCTAGGCTTTTATCTACTGCACCATCCAGCCTGCACTTGGGCTTTCTAGTTTTTGACAGCGCAAGCAAGTCTCAGTCTTCTATCAATTAGCTATTATTGGGTAACAAACCATCTCCGAAACTTAGTGGCTTAAAACAATAGTAGTTTATTTTCTCCTGATTCTGTGGGTTGACAAGATAGTTCTTCTGATTTTACCTGAATTCACTTACTGGCTGTGGTCAGCTGGCAGCTTGGCTGGTTGGCCTGTGGTGGCCTCACTCACACGTCTGGAGCCTCAGCTGGGATGTCTGGGCCTCTTTCTTCAGCAGGACTTCTTCACATGATGGTGGAAATGTTCGGAGAGAGACAGAGCAGAAGCTGCAAGGTCTTCTGAGACCTAGGTTCAGAACATGGCAATAGTCACTTCTGCTGAATTCTACTGTTTAAAGTGAGGTATAAGACCAGCTCAGATTCAAAGGGTGGGAAAATAGACCCCACCTCTTTTCTTTTTCTTTTTTTTTTTTTTTAGGAAGATTAGCCCTGAGCTAACTGCTGCCAATCCTCCTCTTTTTGCTGAGGAAGACTGGCCCTCAGCTAACATCCATGTCCATCTTCCTCTACTTTATACGTGGGACACCTACCACAGCATGGCTTTTTGCCAAGTGGGGCCATGTTCACACCCGGGATCCGAACCAGCAAACTCCAGGCCGGCGAGAAGCGGAACTTGCGAACTTAACCACTGCGCCATCGGGCCAGCCCCAGATCCCACCTCTTGATGGGAAGGGCTGTAAAGAATTTGTGGCTATTTTTTTTTTTATTTTTTTTTCTTTCCCAAAGCCCCCTGGTACATAGTTGTATGTTTTTAATTGTGGGTCCTTCTAGTTGTGGCACATGGGGCACTGCCTCAGCATGGCTTGATGAGCAGTGCCATGTCTGTGCCTGGGATCTGAACCGGTGAAACCCTGGGCCACCGCAGTGGCACACATGAACCCAACCATTCGGCCATGGGGCCAGCCCCCTGTGGCCATTTTTAATCTACTAAAGTAAGCATCCTTATATATACTGCTGGTGCACGAGATGGGCAGTGTCTCTAGAGTGTGTACCAAGAAGTGGAATTGCTGGAACTTGATTTTTCAACTTCAGTTTCTTAATTATATGAAGATTTTTTTTATTGAGATATAATTCACATCCATAAAATTCACCATTTTATAATGGTGAATTCAAGAGTTTTTAGATTGTGCAACCATCGCTATTATCTAATTCCAGAATATTTTTTTTAATTTTTTTTTTTTTTTTTGAGGAAGATTAGCCTTGAGCTAACTGCTGACAATCCTCCGCTTTTTTGCTAAGGAAGACTGGCCCTGAGCTAACATCCATGCCCATCTTCCTCTAACTCTTACGTGGGACGCCTTCCACAGCATGGCGTGCCAAGCGGTACCTTGTCTGCGCCCGGGATCCGAACTGGCGAACCCCAGGCCGCCGAGAAGCGGAACGTGCTAACTTAACCGCTGCGCCACCAGGCCAGCCCCAGAATATTTTTATTAGCCCAGGGGCTGGCCCCGTGGCCGAGTGGTTAAGTTCGCGGGCTCCGCTGCAGGCGGCCCAGTGTTTTGTTGGTTTGAATCCTGGGCGTGGACATGGCACTGCTCATCAAACCACGCTGAGGCTGCGGCCCACATGCCACAGCTAGAAGGACCCACAACGAAGAATATACCACTACATACTGGGGGGCTTTGGGGAGAAAAAGGAAAAAATAAAATCTTAAAAAAAAAAAAGAATATTTTTATTAGCCCAAAAAGAAACCCCTTACCCATTAGCAGTAACTTTCTATTCCCCCCTCCTCAGCTCCTAGCAACCACCTGTGGATTTGCTTGTTCTGGACATTTCAAATAAATGGAATCATACAATATATGGTCTTTTGTGCCTGGCTTCTTTCAAGGTTCATCCACATTGTAGCATGTATCAGTAATTCCTTCCTTTCTATGGCTGAATAATATTCCATTGTATTGATTAACCATATTTTGTTTATCCAGTCATCAGCTGATGGACATTTGGGTTGTTTCTGCTTTTTGGCTGTTATGAATAATGCTGCTATGAGCATTCATGCACAAGTTTTTGTACAAACACATGTTTTCAATTCTCTTGGGTATATACCTCACAGTAGAATTGCTGGGTCAATGGTAATTCTATGTTTACCTTTTTGAGGAGTTGCCAAACTGTTTCCCACAGCAGCCGAACCACCTATATTTCTACCAGCAGTGTACAAAGTTTCCAATTTCTCCATATCCTTGCCATCACTCGCTATTTTCCATTTTTTAAAACCATAGCCATCCTAGTGGGTGTGAAGTGGCCTTCACTATGATTTTGATTTGCATCCCTAATTATTAATGATGTTAAGCATCTTTTCACATGCTTCTTGGCCATTTGCATATCTTCTTTGGAGAAATGTCTATTTGAATCCTTTGTCCACTTTAAAAATGGGTTACTTGTCTTTTTATTGTTGAGTTGTAAGAGTTTTTTATATATTCTGGATTCTAGATCCTTATCAGATATATGATGTGCAAATATTTTCTCCCATTCTGTGGGTTGTCTTTTCATTTTGTCAATAGTGTCCTTTAAATCACAAAAGGTTTCTATTTTGATGAAATCCAATTTATCTATTTTTTCTTTGGTTGCTCATGCTTTTGGTGTCTTATCTAAGAAATCATTGCCAAGATCATAAAGATTTACACCTATGTTTGCTTCTGAGAGTTTTATAGTTTTAGCTTTTACATTTAGGTCTTTGATTTCATTTTGAGTTCATTTTTGTATATGGTGTGAGGTAAGGGTCTGGTTTCATTCTTTTGCATGCGGATGTCCAGTTGTCCCAGCAACTTTGTTGAAAAGACTATTCTTTCCCCATTGAGTGGTCTTGGGACCCTTGCTGAAAATCAGTTGGGTACTATTACCACATCGAATAGTAAGAATGATAGCCAGCATCCTTGCCTTGTTCCTGGTTTGGGAATCGTTCTATTGTTTCACCATTAAGTATCCTGTTTGATATGAGGATATAGATACATATACTATATATATAAGTCAGGAACAGGAATTTTCCTTTAATTCTGGTTTACTAATGTTTAATCGTAAATGAGTATTGAATTTTATCCATTACCTTTTCCTGCAGGTATTGAGATGATTACATTTTTCTCCTTTAACCAGATAGTGTGATGATTAGATTAATAGATTTTCTGCTGTTGGAATGCCACTGCATTCCGGGGATAACCAATTGCAATTATTTTCTACTGTGAGTTTCTTTGCTAGCTCCCTGCCTCAGATATGCCTCCGAGGGGCAACGTCATTTCCTGTCTTGGCTCCTCATCAAAAACTCCAGTTTCTTAGTTGGCAAATGCTCCTACAAGCTTCCAGAAGCTTGAATTTGCTCATTAATGATGTGGTGGAGGTGGACAAGAGGCTCCAGGGCAGAACCTCATGCTTTAGGCTGTGTGAGCATTTGCCACAGAGGAGCCAGGTGGAAGCCAGGTGTCGGGCAAGTAGCAGTCTTCCAAAGTCACCTACTTTTGTCTTTAAGCAACAGATTTCAAATTCTGTCCTTGTCTGTAAAGTTTACTCTGTCCTGTAAACCTTTTTCCAGTGAAAAGTATAATTTTATCATTTTGTGTTTTGAGGATTTCCTCATAGACCAGGAACTGTGCTCAGTGCTTGAAACACATCATTAATAATGATGCCAGCTACCATTTACTGATCCTTTACTCACTTTTAGGAACTGTGTTAATTGTTCTACAAATAATATTTCATTTAATTCCCTTAATCACCCTATGGAATAGGTATTTTCACCTCTATTTTACAGATGAGGAAACTGAGGCTGAGAGAGGCTAACTTGCTGTCATAAGTCAGAGCTGAGGTTCAAAACCAGCTTTGTCTCATTGCAGAGCCTGTGCCCTGAATCACTGACATAATGCTATGGGTAATTAGCTTTGTCAGTCCAAACTCCCATGATCAGTATTAAGTACCGACAGTTCCGTGTGCCCAGCGCATGACCAGCGCGTGACCCAGCATTGCCAACGTGATTGGCTGGAGTCATTTGTGGTCCGATTGGTCTCAATGTCAGGCTGTGACACACGCTCACATGAGGCGTTCTGCAGTAACGGCTCCCTTAGGGAAATTGTGGTGTGCGCTTTTTTTTTTATTTTAAGCTTTTAAAAAATAACAGCTTTATTTGAGATGTAACTCATCTACCGTACAATTCCCCAATTTAAAGTGCACAATTCAATATTTTTTGTATATTCACAGACTTAATCATCCCCATAATCAATTTTAGAACACTTCTGTCACCCTAAAAAAGGAGCTCTGTACCCACTAGGAGTCCCTCCTCATCTCCTCCCAAACTCTCCGTTATCAGGAAACCACCAATCTGCTGTCTTTACAGATTTCTCTATCCTGGACAAACAGAATCATACAATATATGTCTTCAGTGACTGGCTTCTTTTACTTTGAATAATGTTTTCAAGGTTCATCCATGTTGTAGGGTATACCAGTACTTCATTTCTTTTTCTTTTCAAGTAATATTCCATTGTATGGATGCATCACATTGTGTTTATCCATTCATCAGTTGATGGACATTTGGGTTGAATCCACCTTTTGCCTATCCTGAATAATGCTGCCGTGAATATTTATATACAGGTTCTTATGTGGACATATGTTTGCAATTCTCGCAATTTGTTTTTTATGTGGTATATAAGCATTACTTATTCTAAGACAATCTTTGCCTGTGTCCAATCCGACCTTCTACAACTGAAAATGCTCAAGAGCATCCCCTTTAACAAATAGCTGGCGGTGGGTTCATTCACCAACCACAAGTGTGTGAACAGGGTGGAAATGGCTTCCTAAGCAGGGGTCACCTGTTCTGCCTTCAGGGGATCTTAATTTCACCCTGACAGAGTCAGCCTCTGGCACACCACAGGCTCAGTTATCGTTGAGGTGGAACCTCCTCTGGCCCTTGTAGCTCATCCCAGGGATCCCAGAATTAGTCTTCCTTCTGTTCCCACTTAGTCTTCCCCACCTCAATGACGGTTAACTCAGTCCAGTTGCTCAGGCCATAAAGCTCAAGGTGACCCCCACTGCCGTCTTTTCTTTTTCTCACATCCAATCCAGCAAATCCTGTGAAGTCTTTTTTTTTTTTTTTTTTTGAGGAACATTAGCCCTGAGCTAACTGCTGCCAATCCTCCTCTTTTTTTTTTTGCTGAGGAAGACTGGCCCCGAGCTAACATCCATGCCCATCTTCCTCTACTTTTTATGTGGGACACCTACCACAGCATGGCTTGCCAAGCAGTGCCATGTCCGCACCCAGGATCCAAACTGGCGAACCCCAGGCCGCCGAAGCAGAATGTGTGTACTTAACTGCTGCACCACTGGGCCAGCCTCCAAATCCTGTTGATTCTATCTTCAAAACATATCCAGAGTCCAACCCCTTTTCACTCTCGATTACGGCAATGGTCTCCACTATTCTCCCTGCTTCTGCCTTTATCCCCATAGTCTGTTCCCACAGCAGCCAGATCACGTCACTGCTCTGCTCAAAATCCTCATATGGCTTCCATCCTCAGTGCAAAAGCCAAAGTCCTTGCAGTGGTTACAAGGCCCTGTGAGATCTGACCCCCGCTCTCTCTCAGATTTTTTCTCCTACTTCCTCCTCATTCACTCTTTTTCAGCATGTGGGCCTCAGAACTGTTCCTTGAGCATACCAAGGATACTTCTGCCACAGGGCCTTTGCCCATGCTGCTCCCTCTGCCTGCCACACTCCTCCCTCAGATAGCCACAGGGCCCCCTCAGTCATGTCCCTCAAATCTTGGTTCTTCTTCCTTTGAGGCCCTCCCTGACCTCCCTATTAAAAGCTGCACCCCATCACGCACTACTTTCCAAATCCCTCACCCTGCTTTACTTTTCACCTTAGCACTTCTCACCTCCTAATGTAATATATAATTTACTGTTTATTATGTTTATTGTTCTCCCCTCCTACTCTGCCACCCGCAGCCCTGCCGTGTCAGTCAGCACAAGGAAGGTAGAGAGTTTTGTTCCAGAGTCTGGAACAGGGCCTGGTATGTAGCAGATGATCAACAGATATCTGTTGAATGAATGAATGACCAACTTGCTTGGTTGGATCAGCCCAACCAAGTCCCTCCTTTTCCTTCTCTTCTCTCTCCTGATGCAAATCTGCCCTGGGGACACTCTCAGGTTCTTTGTTCCCAGACCCCCAGGCTCACACCAGTTAATTTCCCACCTCAACTAGTGCCTGAAACTCCCTTTCAATCTGCACTTTGGGTTAACGTTTACATACGAAAAGCCTCACATTTGTGTTTATCATCTGCCTGCCCCCGGGCCAGCCAGGTGCACAGGAGAGTAACAATATCACCCCCAGAGCCTCTGAGGAAGAGGCCTGGGGGTTCTTCCTGCATAAATTTCTGTGGACCAAAACTTGGGTTCCTTCATTCATTCATAGGCAGATCCAGGTTTCAGGAGGCTGAAGGGTGTACAGGTGAGGAAGCCTTCTTTAAGAAAAAAACCCTCATAATATTATAAGCACAAAATTAGGTACCTAAGTTAGTATTTATTTAAAGATTTTATTTTTCCTTCTTCTCCCCAAAGCCCCCCGGTACATAGTTGTATATTTTTAGTTGTGGGTCCTTCTAGTTGTGGCATGTGGGATGCCACCCCAGCATGGCCTGATGAGTTGTGCCATGTCCGTGCCCAGGATCTGAACCAGCAAAACCTGGGGCCGCTGAAGCAGAGCACACGAACCAAACCACCTGGCCATGGGGCCGGCCCCCAGTATTTATTTAGAATGAGAAAATGAATTACTACAAACCACAAATTTTAAAAAAACTAACCAATACCATAAACACTAGAAAAATTCATAAAAATATTATTTTTATTAATTAATGGTGTTGACACTTTTCTCTAATCCTTTTGTTTCGTGCATTTTTAGGTTGCAAACTCTTAATATGACAATGATTTTATAATATTCTCTATCAAGAGAAAAGAAAGATTATTTAGTCTTTTTCTAGCACAGTTGATCAAAACTTGTTGATTATCATTAACAGTTTAGAAAAGTTTCCTTCTCATTTTTGATGAGTAAATTTTTATTATTTTATATATATTAAAATTGTAAAATATATTTTTGCATTAAAAATGAGTAAATTTTTAGATAGTCAAATTTGGGAAATCCCCTAACAAATTCCTTTCCTGTATAAGCTGAATAATTTTAGGGCGTTTTGCATGTTCTTGTGCAGTGACTAATCTTTGAATTGATGAGACTCATTAACCAGTTGAATATGGATGTCCTCATAGTAATGGCATGTTGTAAGTTTTATGTTATTTTCATCAATATTTGTCTGTTGTGTCAAACAGCAACAGTTTTAAGCACAGGAATTCTGATAAATTTTATTTCACTAGATTATCATAAAAAAAGAGAAGTGTATGGTGCATTTGTATGTATATGTATATTTGTATGTTCTACACTGCCACAGCATGGTTTGATGAGCAGTGTGTATGTCCACACCCAGGATCCGAACCAGCAAACTCCAGGCCACCAAAGCAGAGCTCACAAACTTAACTACTCAGTCACGGGCCTAGTCCCCCCCAAATATTTTCTTGACAGGAGAGCACTTCTGTTTTGGCTACACGGTGATGAGAACTGAATCATCTGCTTCCCATTTTATATATCAAATGAATGGAAGAATTTTGGAGCCAGATGCCTCAGGATTTGTTCATATCACAACAAGACCTCTGACCTTGCAATTTTACATCACAACATTGGGCAGCATCAGTACTTCAGAAACCATTACTACACTGAGAAGGGTAGCAATAATTTAACCATACACGGAAGTTACTACCACCACATAAACATATCTCCCTAAACCCAAACTAAATATATCCCCAATTCAACTTCCTCTTAGTAACTAAATTCCCAAAATGCCCATGGCTATGCCCATGTCACCCAACAGGAGGGAAAGTAGGATGGAAGGAAAGTCAGAGTGGAAAGAGACAGAAAATTTAACCAGTTACAGTTAAAATATCTTACATTTGTAAATTTTCAAAAACATATGACCATGTGAACACATTGTTAGGGCCCCGTCCACGGTCTTATGAGGGGCTTGTGTTAACAGGTCTGAATTTAAGCTTCATTAGTTTCTTGGTAAATACCCTGTGGGACGTGGGATAATGACCCCCCCCAAAAATGTTCACATCCTGATCCCTGGCACCTGTGAATATGTTATCTTCCCAGGTAAAGGGGACTTTGCAGATATGCTTAAATTAAAGATCTTGTGATGGTAGATTATCCTGGATTATCTGGGTCAGCCCAGTGAGATCGCAAGGATCCTTATTTGTGAAAGAGGGAGAGTCAGAGCTGGAGAAGGAGATGTGACGATGGAAGCAGTCAGAGCAATACCGTATGAGGAAGACTCAATCATCCATTGCTGGCTTTGAAGGTGGGAAGGAGCTATGACTCAACGAATGTGGGCAGCCTCTAGAAGCTGGAAAAGCCAAGGAAACCAGTTCTCCCTTACAGCTTCCTTGGCAAGAACGTAACCCTGCCAAAACCTTGATTTTAGCCCAGTGAGACCTGTTTTGGACTTCTGATCTCCAGAACTGTAGGAAAATAAATTTGTGTTGTCTTAAGTCACCAAGTTTGTGGTAATCTGTTGAAAGCAGCAACAGAAAACTAATATAATACCCTTCTGCTTTCATTCATTCAACAAAACTACATTGAACACCTTCTACTTGCTAGGTAATAGGAATAAGAGATCCTGGAGTGGACAACCAAACAAAGACCCTGTCCTCGTGGAGTTTATAGTCTAGTGGGAGAAAACAGATAATGAGCAAACAAATAAAAATGTAATATGTCAGGTGGTATTGAGTGCTGTGAAGTCCGAAGCAGGGTGAGAGGGCTAGAAACTGATGGAACTCGGGTTTTTGGAAGGGGATGGGGTAGTGGGCTCTAGATGATCAAGGAAGGCCTCTCCAATAAAGTGACATTTGAGCAGACACCTGAAGTGAGTCACGTGGGTCTCTAGGGGAGATCCACATTTTACACAGACCATTTTACACAGAAGGAAGAGCAAGTGCAAAGGCCTTGAGATAGGAAGGCACTTAGCCTGTTTAAGGAACAGCAAAGACGCTATGGTAGCTGAACAGGGTGAATGAGGGGGAGAGAAGAAGACAGTGAGATTACAGACATGGGAGAGACAAGAGGGCCGAATCATTTGGGGTCGTCTGCCATAGTTAGGATTTTAACTTCTATTCTGAGTGAAATGTGAAGTCCCTGGAACCTTTTGAGCAGAGGTGTGGTGGGACTTGACTTAACCTCTGAAAGGCTCGCTCTGCCTGCTGGTTGGAGAATGCAGTGGAGGGGAGCAAGGATGCAAGCAGGGAGGCCAGCAAGGAGGCTCCTGTAGTAATCCAGGCAAGACAGCATGGAGCTTGTCCCAGTGTAGTAGCGATGGAGGTGATAAGTATGGGAGTCTGGATATATTTTGAAGTTAATGATATACTATTTTCTGAAGGATTAGATGTGAGTGTAAGAAAAAGGGAGAAGTTGAGGAACTCCAAGGTTTCGGGCCTGAGCAATCGGAAGAATGGAGTTGACATTTACAGAGATGAAGATGGTCAGAGGAGAAGGTATAGTGAGGAAGACCAGTGTTTCAGTAAAGCAAAACAAAACCGATTAGTCAAGTGGCTGAGGTTATCTGATAAGCCATCTGGGGCTGGAGGGTTCAAGACAGCCTCCCCTACATGGCCGGAGCCAGGGCTAGCCTAGACTTCTTTGCCATGGTGGTCTCAGGGTTCCAGGAGTGGGAGGGTGAAAGCTGCAAAGCCTCTTAAGGCCTAGGCTCTGGAATTCACACCCCATCACTTTCTGTTGGTCAAAGCAAGACACAGGCCAGCCCAGGTTCAAGGGGGTAAAGAAATGCATGCTTACACTGCAAAAGGGCATGGACACAAAGGAAGTATGATTCATTGGGACTATTATTATAACAATTACCACAACCAGGAATTCGTCTGTGGTCATGTTAAGTTTGAGATGCCTCATAGACATCCAGCTGGAGATGTCGAGTAGGCAGTTGGATACATGAGTTTGGAATAGAGGACAGGGGTTCAGACTAGAGATATAAATTTGGGAATAATCCTATAGCAATTAAATCCATGAAAATGCAGGAGATAACCAAGGGAGGGAGTGTAGATAGAGAAAATGTTTAAGCACTGAGCCCTCATGCGTTTCAACTTTGAGAGGTTAAACAGATGAAGAGAAAACAACAAAGCAGACTGAGGAGGTAGGAGGAAATGGAGGAAAGAGTGCTATCCTGGAATTAAGGAAAGAAAGTTCTGTAGGGAGCAAGGAGTGATCAGCGTGAGAGTTAAATTCTACCGCTGATAGGTTGAGCAAGATAGGACTGATAAATGACCAGTCAGTTTCCTAAAGTGGAAATCGCTGGTGAGCTTTATTAAGAGACATTTTGGTAGACTGTTGGGGCAAAAGTTTGATTAGAGTTGGTATGAGAAAGAATGGTGGAGAGAAACTGCAGACACATGTTCAGACAAGCTGTTCAGGAGTTCTGCGGGGTTGGGGAGCAGGGTAACAGCAAGAGAGAGATGTGTGATCAAGACAGGAATTTTCCCCCAACATTTTATTAATGAAAATTTTCAAACACACCAAAAAGTTGATAGAATTTTATAGTGAACACATAGACCCACCACCTGGATTCTAGTACCAACATTTTACCATACTTGCCTTACCACATAAATGTCCATTTATCTATCCATTGCTAAGATAGGGTTTTGTTTATTTAACATTGATAAATTACGGCATAACTGAAGGTTGACGGGAAAGTTCAGTGGGTGGAGGGGTGATGATGCAGGAGAAAGGGAGGAGGGGTTATCGACACTATGGGTCTGGTGGGAAAGAGGGATTGGGCTCTAGTGCTAAACAAGGGGCTGGTCTTAAAAAAGGAGCACAGACAGTCATTGTTACAGGAATGAAGGTGGAGCACACGGCCATAGGTGCCAAGACTTGGGGGCATGCTCATGTGTGAGACTGCGGAAGCTCTTTTCTGATGAAATCATCAGCTGAGAGTGAGCACAGCGGGTGGAGGAAGTGTTGTAAATTAGAAGAGGGAGGAAAAGGTATGAAACAATCTAGGAAAGTGAATGGTCTAAGAAATGCAGGAAGACTGCCAAGCAACCTGGGGGGTCCATCTGAAGTGAATGGTCAGGCATTTGAGACAAATTAATATGGTCTAAGTTTTCCCCAGTCCTGATCTGCTGCATGGGTGCAGGTGCAGAGTTGAAGAGTTGGATTTAATGATATTTTCCAGTTGAGTAAAGCAGAAGGGCAAGGAAGTTGAGATCTATAAAGGAGTATAAGGAGGTCTATAATAATGGACCATGGAATTTAGCCCATACAAAGAGGGAAGTGCCATGTCCAAACCTGGGATCTGAACTGGCGAACCCCGGGCTGCCAAAGTGGAACGTGTGAACTTAACTGCTGCACCACCGGGCTGGCCCCAACTTTTTCTTATTCTTAATTGATCTACAGATAACAGTTTGTTCAAAATAATAAATAGCAACAATGTATTTGACTATGTATGCTTACATATATATGCTTATGTGTAAGTCAAATGAATGACAACAGTGACAAGGGATGGGAAATCAATAGAGAAAATCAATGAAACCTGGTTCTTTGAAAAGATCAATAAAATCAATAAGACTCTAGCCAGGATATAACTAAGAAAAAAAGAGAGAGGATACACATTACCAATATCAGAAATGAAAGAGGGGACATCACTACAGATCCTATGGACATTAAAAGGATAGTCAGGGGCTGGCCCCATGGCCGAGTGGTTAAGTTCGCACACTCAGCTTTGGGGGCTCAGGATTTCGCCAGTTCAGATCCTGGGCACGAACATGGCACCACTCATCAAGGCATGCCAAGGTGGTGTCCCCCATGCCACAAATAGAAAGACCCACAACTCAAAATATACAACTATGTACCAGGGGGCTTTGGGGAGAAAAAGGAAAAATAAAATCTTAAAAAAAAAAAAAAGATAATCAAGGAATACTATTAACAACACTATGTCCCCAAATATGATAACCTAGATGAAACAGACCAACTCCCTGAAAGACACACTCTGCCAAAACTCACACAAGAAGAAATAGACAATCTGAATAGGCCTATATCAATCAAAGAAATTGAATCAAAATTGATAACTTTCAAAAACAGAAAGCATCAGACCCAGATGGGTTTACGGGTGAATTCTACCAAACATTTAAGGAAGAAAATATACCAATTCACTACAATCTCTTTCAGAAGATAGAAACAAAGAGAATACTTCCTAACTCATTCTACAAGGCTAGTATTACCCTAATACCCAATCAGACAAAGATATTACAAAAAAAGAAAACTACAGACCAATATCTCCCATGAACATAGATGCAAAAATCCTCAACAAAACATTACCAAATTGAGTCCAACAATGTGTAAGAACTGTACATCATAACCAATTGGGATTTATCCCAGGTATGCAAGGCTGGTTCGACATTTGAAAATCAATTAATGTAATCCATCACATCAACAGGCTAAAGAAAAAAAATCACATGATCATATCAATAGATGCAGAAAAAGCATTTGACAAAGTTCAACATCCACTCATGATAAAAATTCTCAGTAAGATAGGAATAGAGGGGAACTTCTTCAACTGAGTAAGTAGTATCTACAAAACACCTGCAGCTAACATCATACTTAATGGTAAGAAACTTGAAGCTTTCCCACTAAGATCAGAAACAAGGCAAGGAGTCCCCTCTTAGCGCTGCTTTTCAACATCATACTGGAAGTCCTAACTAATGCAACAAGACAAGAGAAGGAAATAAAAAGGACACACGGTGGGAAGGAAGAAATAAAATTGCCTTTGTTTGGAGATGATATGATTGTCTATATAGAAAATCAGAAAGAATCAACAAAAAAATTCTGGAACTAATATGTGATTTTAGCAAGGTTGCAGGATACAAGGTTTATGTAAAAAAAGTTAACTGCTTTCCTATACATCAGCAATGAACAAGTGGAATTTGAAATTAGAAACACAATAGCATTTACATTAGTACTCCACAAAGTGAAATACTGAGATATAAATCTAACAAAATAAGTACAAGATCTATATGAAAAAAACTACAAAATTCTGATGAAAGAAATCAAAGAACTAAATAAAGGAGAAATATTCCATGTTCATGGATTGGAAGACTCAATATTCTCAAGGTGTTAGTTCTTCCCAACTTGATCTATAGATTCAATGCAATCCCAATCAAAATCCTAGCAAGTTATTCTGTGAATACTGATAAACTGATTCTAAAGTTTATATGGAGAGGCAAAAGACCCAGAATAGCCAACACAATGTTGCAGGAGAAGAACAAAGTTGGAGGACTGACACTACCTGACTTCAAGACTTAACGTTAACCTACAGTAATCAAGATAGTGTGGTATTAGAAAAGCATGGACAAATAGATCAGTAGGAAAGAGCAGAGAGTCCAGAAATAAACCCATGTAAATATAGTCAACTGACTTTGACAAAGGAGCAAAGGCAACACAATGGAGAAAAGAATAGTCTTTTTTTTTTTTTTTTTAAAGATTTTATTTTTTCCTTTTTCTCCCCAAAGCCCCCCGGTACATAGTTGTGTATTCTTCGTTGTGGGTTCTTCTAGTTGTGGCATGTGGGACGCTGCCTCAGCGTGGTCTGATGAGCAGTGCCATGTCCGCGCCCAGGATTCGAACTAACGAAACACTGGGCCGCCTGCAGCGGAGCGCGCGAACTTAACCACTCGGCCACGGGGCCAGCCAGAAAAGAATAGTCTTTTTAACGAATGGTGCTAGTACAATTGGACATCCATATGCAAAAAAAATGATTATAGGGGCCAGTCCCACGGCCTAGTGGTTAAGTTTGGTGTGCTCTGCTTCAGTGGCCTGGGTTCAGTTCCCAGGTGTGGACCTACACCACTTGTTGGCGGCCATGCTGAGGCAGTGATCCAAGTACAAAATAGAGGAATACTGGCACAGATGTTAGCTCAGGCCAAATTTGCCTCAGCCGCTCCCCCCCCCCAAAAAAATATATATATAGACACAGATCTTATACCCTTCACAAAAATTAACTCAAAATGGATCACAGGGGGCTGGCCCGGTGATGCAGCAGTTAAATGCACATGTTCTGCTTTGGCGGCCCGGGGTTCGCTGATTCAGATCCCAGGTACAGACGTGGCACCACGTAGCAAGCCATGCTGTGGTATGCATCCCACGTATAAAGTAAAGGAAGATGGGCACGGATGTTAGCTCAGGGCCAGTCTTCCTCAGCAAAAAGAGGAGGATTGGCAGCAGTTAGCTCAGGGCTAATCTTCCTCAAAAAAAAAAAATGGATCACAGACCTAAAGGTAAAATGCAAATCTATAAAACTAATAGAAGATAACATAGGAGAAAATCTAGATGACCTTGGGTTTGGCAATGACTTTTATTTTTATTTATTATTTTTGAGGAAGACTAGCGCTGAGCTAACATCCGTGCCCATCTTCCTCTACTTTATATGTGGGACACCTACCAGAGCATGGCTTGCCAAGCAGTGCCATGTCCAAACCTGGGATCCGAATCAGCAAACCCCGGGCCGCTGAAACGGAACGTGTGAACTTAACTGATGCACCACCGGGCTGGCCCCTGCAATGACTTTTTAGATACAACACCAAAGGCATTATCCATGAAAGAAAGAATAAGCTGACTTCATTAAAACTAAAAACTTCTGCTCTGTGAAAGACAACTTCAAGAAAATGAAAAGACAACTCAGACTGTATTCGCAAAAGATATACATCTGCTAAAGGACTGTTATCCAAAATATACAAAAAAACTTGAAAAATTCAGCAACAAGAAAACAAACAATCCAACTGAGAAATGGGCAAAAGACCTGAGAAGAAGATACACAAGTGGAAAATAAGCATACGAGAAGATGCTCCACACGACATGTCATCAGGGAAATGCAAATTAAAACGACAATGAGAT
This sequence comes from Equus caballus, assembly GCF_041296265.1. Taxonomy (NCBI): domain Eukaryota; kingdom Metazoa; phylum Chordata; class Mammalia; order Perissodactyla; family Equidae; genus Equus; species Equus caballus. Next base: position 18,858,084 of record NC_091686.1, on the reverse strand, counting down.
ACCACTACACACCTATTACAATGGCCAAAGTCCAGAATGCTGATAATGCCAAATGCTGGCAAGGATGTGGACAACAAGGACTCTCATTCATTGTGGGTGGAACTCTAACAGCAAGGGAGACTGGGAAGTGTAGGGTTTAGCTTTCCTACATCTCCCACTAGAAGAAGGTGGAATGAGCCAGGTTGAGAGTCAATCCACAGCATTTACTACACCCACCGTGGGGGTGGTACCAAATGACACTCCCAGCACACACGATCCCATCAACTCTTTGAGCTTTACCAATCCAATCCATGAAAAACAGTCCCTTGTTGTTTTAATTGGCATTTCTCTCATCATAGGAAAGACTCAACATCCTCTTTTACAGACCATTACGATGTGCATCTCTGGGAATAGAATTTGATGTGAGTGCTGCCCCCAGAGTTGTGCAACATGGTGGCCCTGTAATATGGTTACATGCTATTTGAATTTCCTTTATGTCCTCTGCCCATATGTTGACTTTTTTTCCCCCTAGATATATTTAACTGGAAGCATACATGGGGCCTGAGCATACTGCATCTTCAGTGCTACTGTTTTCCAAACCTACACCTTACTTAGTGTGATAGTTAATTTTGTGTCAACATGACTGGGCTAAGGGATGCCCAGATAGCTGGTAAAACATCATTTCTGAGTGTGTCTGCGAGGGCGCTTCTGGAAGCGATTAGCATTTGACTCAGGAGACTGAGTAAAGAAGACAGCCTTCGCCAGTGCTGGTGGACATCATCCAATCCACTGAGGGCCTGCCTGGAACAAAAAGGCAGAGAAAGGGTGAATTTGTTTTCTTCTGGAGCTGGGACATCCATCTTCCGCCCTCGGACACTGGCACTCCTGGTTCTCCGGCCTTAAGACTCGGACTGGGACTTACACCATTGCCCCTCCCTATTTCTCAGGACTTGGGGTTTGGATTGGAACTCCATCACTGGCTTTCCTGGGCCTCTAGCTTGCAGGCAGCGCATTGTGGGACTTCTCAGCCTCCACAATCCTGTGAGCCAATCCCTCGTAACAAGTCTCATTCTATGTATCTAATAGCTATTCTATTGCTTCTGTTTCTCTAAAGAATCCTGACTAATACACCTAGTAACCCAATGACTTTTTTCGCTTTGGGTATTCTCCCTCCCAGGAGATGGTCCCAGTGAAGGGTAGGGAGGAACAGCCTCAACTTGAAATGTCACAAGCATTTCAAGTTCTGAAGCTCTAAAACTTTGAAATTGAGTTGTATTCAAAGTGCTCCCCCCATGCCAGTTTACACAAAACTCTAGTTTGCCTCCTGCCTACTGCAGATTTAATTATGAATCATTCTGGATGGATGGATGAGGACATAGCGTGCCTAGTGAGCTGGGTGGCCATTCCTGCCTGCTGGGCTTGCGTTCTTGTGGTTTATAATGTCTTCTCGGGTGAATAATAACCTTGTGTTCATGCCAAGCCTTCTGGTCTTTGTCGACGACCTATAGAGGCTGGAAGCCTGAGATCTCAAATTCAACAGCAAGCCTTTTAAGCTTGGTCAATCAATCAGTGCACATAGTCTGAGCCACAGAAAGTATAAGCTGCTGATGCAGAAGGACCCAAGTACCCAGAGGAACACACCACTGGCCTGAAAGTGTGGGGATGAATTTTTTTCTCTTGAAAATGCCCAGTTGCTAGGGCGCTTCAGGTCCTCAGTGGCAGGACCAGCTAGCAAAGAGTGCACTTACACACCTTCCTCTAAGCCCTGATCTGATGCTCCAAATTCCATCACTAGACATTCATTCTTTTAGCTTAAATCTTCCCCCAGTAATCCAGCACTCCCTCCTGACTTGTTGATTATTTTCCACTTGGTCAGGCTCAAAGTGTCCTGGTCTTTTTTTTTTTTTTTCAGTTTTCCCTTCTGTAGTCCAATTTTTTAATTTAATTATTTTATTGAGGTCATATTGGCTTATAACATTGTGTAAATTTCAGGTGTACATTATTAAATATAAGTTTCTGCACAGACTGCATCCTGCTTACCCCCAGTAGTCATCCTAGTCATTGTTAATCCCTTCCTCTTTTCTTCCCCCTCCCCTCCCCCATCCATAATCATGAAACCTCTTTGATTATTTCTTCACAGCATCCCTGGGGAAGGGCTGATGGAGTCGTCAAGAGTATTGGTTGTACGACCTTTAGTAAGTGATTCAAACTTTCTCTGAGCGTCAGTTTCCTCATCTGGAAAGTGGAGCTAACAACATCCTACATCACAGGGTTTTTTGTAAGGATAAAAAATAGTACACAATTTTATTAAGAAAACACACATTCATGCACAACACCATTTACCCCAGAAGCCTCTTCAGCTGACTAGTGTCAAGTCCAGTGATTTATAAGATTCTTCACATATATTATATTTTGAAATACACACAAATAATGCATGGTTATATAAAAATGAGTTCATATTCCATATTTAAAAAAAAGAAATATGATCCGAGTTGGTCCTTTCCTTTCTGTTCCCTCCTCCAGGACCCTAGTTCAGGTCCTTATTCATGTCTGCAGCAGCTTCTTAACTGTCCTTCCGTAACCGGCCCCACTTCCCCCACCCCACCTGCAGTTTCTCTCTGTCCAAACGTCCTCCTCCTCGCTGCTGCTGCTCAGGTTAATTTTTCTAAAACACTCTTCAGATTAAGACCTCCTCATGCTCAAAAACCTTCAATGGCTGCCGTTGCCTTTGAGTATTGAGTGCAAACTCTTTAGCCTGGCAATGAAGGCTCTCCTGAACTGACCCAAACCTAGTTCAGTTCAACAAGCATTTCCCAAGTGCCCACTGTGTGCCAGCCTCAGGCTTGGCTCAGGGATGGGTATTCAGCAATGATTAAGACTTAGTCTCCTCCGCTAGCTAGTGGGGAGACAGACAAATGAACAGACATTTTCTATAATGCATAGTAGACACTAGTATAAAGGTAACCCATGGAGCTATGGGATCTTGAGAAAGCATCCACCTTTTTGGTCATAGTCTCATCTCATCTCATCTAAATCTTCCCCGTTCTATGTTCTGCACCTATCATGGCGACTCTATCTTTACCCCTAGGTGGGTAGGGCCTAGTGACTCAGATAACAATATCGAAAAAGTGCCAGCTGCCCATTATTGCATTCTTTTCTCGGGCTATTGCCAAGACTGCATCCTCTTCAAGGGCTTCAACAGTAGAATGGATCAATCGATTGATATATTCACCCAGTGGAACACTGCACAGCACTGAGAATGAATGGGCTGCAGTGACTTGCAATAACGTGGTTGAATCTCACAGACATAATGTTGAGTGAAAGAATCCAGACACAGGAGAGTACACAGCATTATGATTCTATTTACATAAATTTAAGTATAGGCAAAACGAATTTATGGTGTTAGAAGTGAGGACACAAAAGTTTCATGAAACACTGCTTACTCTTACTATGTGTGACGTGTTCTATTGTTTCTTTTCTGTTCTACTTCCTTTTTTTTTTTTAAAGTGCTGGTTACTACCCATTGAATTGACCCGATATGGGATCAACACCCACAAGTTGAAAAACACGCTGCTCTAGCATCTCCATTAGAAAAAGGAAACTAAGTAGCCCTCCTCCAACTCCATGTTTTCCTCAAGCTCCTGCCTCATGGCACACTTCCCCTTCACAAAAGAGCTTCTGCCCACCCTGCCACCCCTCGTTCCTCCTTCTTTCTTCACCCCCCACTGGCTAATCTTGAGTATTCACTGCACTGAATCCACTCTGGCCACCAACAACCTCCATGTCCCCAAACCAGAGGTCACTTCTTCTTAGTGGCATTAACCTCCTCCTTTGGCATTGGCGATGGTTAATTTTATGTGTCGGCTTGGCTAGACCACAGTGCCCAGATATTGGGCCAAACATCGTTCTGGATGTTTCTGTGAGGGTGTTTTGGATGAGATTTACATTTAAATCGGTGGACATTGAGTAAAATAGATGGCCTTCCATAATTTGGGTGGGTCTCATCCAATCAGTTGAAGTCCTGAATAGAACAAATGGCTGACCTCCCCTGAGAAAAGAAGAAATTCTGCCAGCAGACTGCCTTTGGACTCCATCTGCAACACCGGCTCTTCCTAGTTTGCCAATAGAATGCCTTTGGACTTGAACTGCAACTTTTTCCTGAATCTCCAGCCAACTGGCCTCCCCTATCAGATTTTGGACCCACCGAGCCTCCACAATTGTGTGAGCCAGTTCCTTAAGATAAGTCTCTTTCTCTATATATTCACATCCTCTTGGTTCTGTTTCTCTGGAGAACACTGACTAATACAGCATCTAACTCTGTACCCCCTGGTCTGCTCCTGATTCACTGGGCTCCGAGGAGATTCTTATTTACCTAATAAACATAAACAAGGTTTAGTAAAGAAACCAATATTTGTAAATTCAATTAGTATTATTGTTCTGTCTCTTTAAAGAACTCATTTCCCCAAAATGCCACCCTCTGACTGACTGCTCAGTGGGGAAGTACCTCTATCATCAGGCTTCTGAATTGCCATCTTCTGCCCCAAGTGGGTTCACAAGGTAGCTTTCTGGACTCCACTTCTTGCTTCCCACATCCTGACTTGTTAATTGGCTGAATGCCTGCCACTTACTAGCTGTGAGATCCTGAGCAAATTATTTACCACTCTGTCTCAGTTTTCTCATCTGCAGGATGGGAACAATAGAAGTACCGACCAACCTCTAAAGGTTGTTGTAAGGATTAAGTTAAAATGCTCAGCACACAGTAAGCATTGAATAGATGCTTGCTAACTCAGTGTTCTTTCCTCTAAAACACTGGGGTCATCCCAACAGTCTCCCACCTTGTCCTCTCTTTAAATGGCTGTATTAGTTAGCTATTACTGTATAATAAATCATCTCAAAACTCAGTGGCTTGAAACAATTGCTCATGAGTCTGTGGGCCAGTGGGCAGTTCTGCTGATCTGAGCAGGCTTGGCTAATCTCGACTGGGCTCACTGTTGTATCTACAGTCAGCCAGCAGGTCAGTTGGTGGCCTGCAGGTCTAGGATGGCCTCATTCACATGCCTGGCAGTTGGCTGGCTTTTGACTGGGCAAGAGGGGTGACTGGGCCATGATACTCCAGCAGTCTAGCCTGGGCTTGGTTTTTTTTGGGTTTTTTTTTTGCTGAGGAAGTTCAACCTGAGCTAACATCCATTACTAATCTTCCTCTTTTTGCTTGAGTAAGATTCACCCTGAGCTAACATCTGCGCCAATCTTCCTCTATTTTGTATGTGGGTCACTGGCACAGCATGGTTGCTGACAAGCGGTGTAGGTCTGCAACCAGCATCTGAACCTGGGCTGCCAAAGTGAAGTGTGTTGAACTTAACCATTAGGCCACGGGGCCGGCCTCCTGGGCTTGTTTTCATGGAAAAGGCAGTGTGCCAAGAAAAAGAGCAGAAGCATGCAAGGCTTCTGGGGGCCTAGGTGTGGTACACCGTCACTTCTGCTGAATTCTATTGGCCAAAGTAAGGCCGGCCTGGATTCAAGGGCTGGGGAAATCGAGTCCATCCTTTAGATGGAGGAGCTGCAAAGTCATATTATAGAGGGCGAGGATACGGGGAGGGATGAGGGTGGCCAGTTTTGATATCAAATATCATTAGAGCATTGGGCCTGCTGTGGGGACTTCAGGACACACTTGTCAGCTGAGGAAGCAGAAGCATCACCTCTCAGCTTTGAGGCCAGCTGAGCTTCGTTTCCTCACAGGATTGTTGTGAAGATCCAACAAGGTAATGCATGGAAGGGGCTGAGCACACAGCGTACCTGGCACATACAGAGGGAATATTCAACAATTAGAGCTCATACCACTTAGCGCACAAGGCCCATCCTGGGCTCCGCTGAAGCCTGCCTCTGCTTCCCAAGGCTGAGAAGGAGGTGGAAACCAGGCCAAGCAGGAGCGTGATTTCAGATGGGGAACCATGAAATGGCAATTATAGAGTACGAGCTTAATTACAGTTCTTTGGGAAAAGACGTGAGGAATGCGATCTGGTGGGCAGAGGGGAGGGGGCTGGGGGCCAGAGGAGGGGGGAGGTGGAGGGGAGAGTCAGACCGAGGCCCAAGATGGAGAAGCTGAGCCATTGGAAAGAGTCTCCCCTCATCCCCTAAAAAAAAGTTAGTAACATTTTTATCTGATGTTTTGTCATTGCTGTGATTACAAAATTACTCTGTGTTCACTTTATGGAGTTTAAAAAATACATAGACTGTTTCACTGATAATCCCACCAGCCAGATATGATAATGACTGGTATTTACATAAGCCTCAGTGTGTGCCAGCACTGTCACAAATGCTTTATACTCCTGTGACTCATGTGACGACTCCATGAGTAGGCATTGCTATTTCCCATTGCACAGGGAGGGGAGGAAATAGGGCCACAGGGAACCTAAGTGACCTGCCCAGGGTGTCACATCTAGTAAACAGTAGAGTCTGGATTCAAATCCAAGCTACCTGTACTAGAGGCCTTGCATGTCATCAGGGAGTCTCAGCACCACGTGGACACAGCTGATGCTTGGTATAGTTCCCTTCATATTTGTTTTCCACTTTCAGGAAAGTATACTGCTATTTTATGACTTTTTAAAAGGCTATTTGGAAAATTAGTACTTGTCTTTCTCCAATTTTATTTTTTAGTACTATTCCCAGAAGAGTTTAAGTTTGTGTGTCTGTCTTTCCCTCCTCCTCTTTTTTGATAATTTATAATTTTAATATAATTCTAAACTCATAGAAAAGTTGCAAGAATAGTACAAGCAACTACCAGAAAGCATTTACCTATATTAACCAGTTGTTTACCATTTGCTTTATCATCTTCCCTCTCCATATAAATAATTATGTGTGTGTGTACATTTTTCTGAACAATCTGAGATTAAATTGGAAACACCATGCCCTTTAACCCCTAAATACTTCAGTGTGTATTTCATCAGAGCAAAGACATTTCCATACATAACCACTGTACAACTAGCGAACTCAGAACATTTAACATTGCAACAATACCATAATCTATAGTCCATATTTAAATTAATCAATTAGCTGTGTGTAATTTTTTTTTCCCAGTTCAGGATCTAATCATTTCGGCTTCCTTTAAACTGGTAAAGTGTCTCAATATTTCCTTGTGTTTCTTGAGCTTGACATTTTCAATGATGTAGGCCAGTTATTTTATAAAATGCCCCTCAACATAACAAAGGCCATATATGACAAGCCCTCAGCTAATATACTCAATGGTGAAAAGCTGAAAGCTTTTCCGTTAAGATCAGGAATAAGACCAGGATGCCCACTCTCACCCTTTTTATTCAGAACAGTATTGGAAGTTCTAGCCAGAGCACTTAGGCAAGAAAAAAAAATAAAAGGCATCCAAATTGGAAAAGAAGAAGTAAAACTCTCATTGTTTGCAGATGACATGATACTATATATAGAAAACTCTAAAGACTCAAAACAAAAAACTCTTAGAACTAATATATGAATTCAGTGAAGTTGCACGATAAAAAATCGATCACAAAAATCTGTTGCATTTCTATACACTAATAACTATCAGAAAGAGAAATTAAGAAAACAATCCCATTTACAATTACATCCAAAGAATAAAATGCCTAGGAGTAAATTTTACCAAGGAGGTGAGGGATCTGTATGTTGAAAACTACAAGACATTCATGAAGGCAGTTGAAGAAGACATAAATGAAAAGATAGTCTGTGCTCATGGATTGGAAGAATTAACACTGTTAAAATGTCCACACTGCCCAAAGCAATATACAGATGCAATGCAATACCTATAAAAATTCCAATAGGATTTTTCACAGATATAGAACAAACAATTCTAAAATTTGTATGGAACCATAAAAGACCCCGAAAAATTCAGCCAAAGCAAAACTGAGAAAGAAGAGCAAAGCTGGAGCCAGCACAATCCCTGATTTCAAGTTATATTACAAAGTTATCGTAATTAAAACAGTATGGTATTGGCATAAAGACAGATCAATGGAACAGAATAGAGAGCCCAGAAGTAAACCTATGCATATATGATCAATTAATTTACAACAAAGGAGCCAAGAACATACAGTGGGGAAAGGATGGTCTCTTCAATTCAAATATAAGACCTGAAACCATGAAATGCCTAGAAGAAAATACAGACAGTAAGCTCCTTGACATAAGTCCTAGTGATGATTTTTTGAATCTGACACCAAAAGCAAAAACAACAAAAGCAAAAATAAACAAGTGAGACAACATCAAACTAAAAAGCTTCTGCACAGCAAAGGAAATCATCCACAAAATGAAAAGGCAACCTACTGAACGGGAGAAAATATTTGCAAATCATATATCTGAAAAGGGGAAAATATCCAAAATACATAAAGAACTCATACAAATCAATAGCAAAAACACAAACAATCTGATTAAAAAATGAGCAGAAGATCTGAATAGACATGTTTTCAAAGAAGACACACAGATGGTCAAAAGGTACATGAAAAGATGCTCTACACAGCAATCATCAGGGAAATGTAAATCAAAACCACAATGGGGTATCACCTCACATCTCTTAGAATGGCTACTAGCAAAGAGACTATAAATACCAAGTTGGTGAGGATGTGGAGAAAAGGGAACCCTTGCACACTGATGGTGGGAACATAAATTGGTGCAGCCACTATGGAAAACAGTATGAAGGTTCTTCAAAAAATTAAAAATATGGGGCTGGCCCGGTGGCGCAGCAGTTAAGTGCGCATGTTCTGCTTCGGCAGCCCGGGGTTCGCCTGTTCAGATCCTGGGTATGGACATGGCACCGCTTGGCAAGCCATGCTGTGGTAGGCGTCGCACATATAAAGTGGAGGAAGATGGGCACGGATGTTAGCTCAGGGCCAGTCTTCCTCAGCAAAAAGAGGAGGATTGGCAGCAGATGTTAGCCCAGGGCTAATCTTCCTCAAAAAAAAAAAAAAAATTAAAACTAGAACTACCATATGATCCAGCAATTCTGCTTTTGGGTATTTACCCAAAGAAAATGAAAACACTAACTCGAAAAGATGTATGTACCCCATATACATTGCAGTATTATTTACCATAGCCAAGATTTGGAAACAGCCTAAGTGTCCATCCACAGACGAATGGATAAAGAAATTGTGGTCTATATATACACTGAAATATAATTCAGCCATAAAAAAGAATGAAATCTTGCCATTTGTGACAACATGAATGGACCTTGAGGGCATTATATGAAGTGAAGTTTTAAGTCAGAGAGAGAAAGACAAACACTGTATGATCTTTCTTATATGTAGAATCGAAAAACATTTTTTTAAAATCCAAGCTCACAGATACAGAGAACAGACTGGTGGTTGCCAGAGGTGCAGAGGTGAGGGGTGGGAGAAATGGGTGAAATGTTTGGGTTTTTTTAGTTTTTATTTATTTTTTCTTTTTGAGGAAGATTCGCCCTGAGCTAACTGCTGCCAATCCTCCTCTTTCTGCTGAGGAAGACTGGCCCTGAGCTAACATCCGTGCCCATCTTCCTCTACTTTATACATGGGACGCCCACCACTGCATGGCTTGCCAAGCGGTGCCATGTCTGCACCCGGGGTCCAAATTGGCGAACCCTGGGCCGCTGAAGCACTTAACTGCTGTGCCACTGGGCTGACGCTGAGTAACACTATTTTTGAACCTGGCTTTTTCACTTAAAACGCTGTGAACACTTTTCTGTGTCATTGTAAAGTCCTCCCTAGCATCATATTTAATGGCTTCAGAGTATTTCATCCAAGAAGTACACCATAATTTATCTGGCCAGTGCCCTGTTTCGGGGCGTGTAGCTTGTCCATTTTTCCGTATTATAAACCACACTGCGCAACACCTTCCCCAGTAAGAAGCAGCACAGGTTAGCGGTTAAAGCTCGCTCAGAGCTACCCCACCTGGATCTGAATCCTGGACCGCACACTTGCTAATTCTGTGACCTCAGGCAACTGCTTCACAGCTCGGTGCCTCAGTTTCCCCTTCTGTAAAATGGGCATGATGATGATGATAATGGTACCCACATCATCTGCTCTTGTAAGGATCTAAACGTGTTAATACAAATACAGCACTTAAAGTAATGTTTGGCACAAAGGAAAGGCTCAATAAATGTTAACCACTATTACCTGTCATTGAGAACATTTTCTGGAAGTGAAAAAGAATGTATTAAATCGACTCTAAAAGGCATTCAGTTTTTTCTTTTTGTATGGTATTTGTTGATAAAGTCACTGAGTGGGACTTGTGTCACAACATGATGAAGTGAGAAAGCCCCGGAGTGGAGGACACAAAAACCTGGGTTCTACCTTGGATTGGTCAAGAAGCTGCTGTGTGATCTCTGAAAAGTCCATTGATGTCTCTGAGCCCCTATTTCTTCATATGAAGAACTAGGATAACCACCCGACATTGTATAATGTAGGGTTAACTAGGTTGGCTTTGGGATCGTGCAAAACTGAGTTTCAATTCTGACTCTGCCACTCACTCTCCTAAAAGCCTTGGGTAAGTTATTTAATCTTTCTGAGGCAAAGTGGAGACAACCAAACCCACTTCTCACTTGTGGGAAGACACAAAGGAGATGGTGCCTGGGAAACCCTCGCAGACGGCCAAGCACATGTAGCTTCACTATTGCTGTTGTTACTAAGGTTATCAATCCTTGCCCTGAATTAAAGTATGAAGAAACGATAAACTCAAGTGCTGGGTGTTACTGAAGTCAAGAACACGAGCTCTTAAACAGAGGGATCTTTGGCAAAGAGCGGGAAGTCGGGGTGAAACAGCAAACGATGGAAGTTTCAGGGTTTGTGGGGATGGGTATAAATAAGAAGCAAAACGATTCCAAGCTGGACCAGCCCTACTTCCCAAACTTGCCTGATTACAGGACTCCCCTGGAGAGTTTTTAAAAATATAGATTCTGATCAGTGGGTCTGAAGTGGGGCTCTGGAATTTGTGCTCTTAACAAATGCTCCAAGTAATTCTCATCATCAGGCAAATTTTGGAAACAGTGGATTCTGAGGAGGGTGGAACAGCACAGGCTTGCTCCCTGGCGTGGCTGGCAGGGGTTGGTAACCCCATGTGGAAATAACAATCATTTACTAAGCACCTACAACTTGTAAAATACCAAGCTCAGCCTCTTCCTACAATATTCATTTAATGTCATAACAATATCAAGAGACAGAGATTATTGTCCCAATTTTACAGATAGGCAAACTGAGGCTCAGAGAGTTAAATGATTTGCCTGAGGTCATACACAGCAAGAGATCCAGGTATCTTCAATGTCAAAAGTCTTAGGAGGTACCCTAAACTGACTGGTCAGAACGCTTGGCTCCATCCATTATGAATATGATCATCCATTATGTATGTGAATATCACTGTGCTCATCATTTTATAGTTTTCAGAGCACTTTTTAAAAACAGTTTTATTGAAGTATAATTTACATACCATAAAATTCATCCATTTTAAGCATGCAATTCAATGGTTTTTAATATACTCATGGAGTTGCGCAACCATCACCACAATCAATTTTAGAACATTTCCATCATCCCGAAAAGAAACCTTGTTCCCATTAACAGTCACTCTCCATCCCCTTCTGAGCGCTAGGAAATCACTAATCTACTTTCTGTCCCTGTGGATTTGCCTATTCTGGACATTTCATATAAATACAGTCATACAATATGTGGCCTTTTGTGCCTGGTTCTTTCACTTAACATAATGTTTTCAAGGTTCATCCATGTTGTAGCATGAACGAGTACTTCATTAATTTTTATGGCTGAATAATATTCCATTGTATAGATATGCCACATTTTATGTCTGTTCATCCTTTGATGGACATTGGGGTTGTTTCTACTCTTTGGCTACATGAACATTTGTGTACAAGTTTTTGTGTGAACATGTTTTCATTTCACTTGGGTATATATCTAGGAGTAAAATTGCTGGGCCATATGGTGACTGCATGTTTAATCATTTGAAGAACTGCCAGAGTGTCTTCCAAAGCAGCTGCGCCATTTTACCTTCCCACCAACAGTGTAGGAGGGTTTCTTTCAGAACATTTGTGTGTGTGTGTGTGTGTGTGAGTGTGAGGAAGATTGGCCCTGAGCCAACATCTGTTACCAATCTTCCTTTTTGCTTGAGCAAGATTGTTGCTGAGCTAACATCTGTGTCAATCTTCCTCTATTTTATGTGGGATGCCACCACAGCGTGGCTTGACAAGCGGTGCTAGGTCCACGCCCGGGATCTGAACCTGTGAACCCCTGTCCGCCGAAGTGAAGCATGCAAACTTAACCACTACAGCACTCAGTCAGCTCCCATTTCAGAGCACTTTTACAAGTACACACTTGGTTAATCCCCAGAACAACGCCACAGATAGGCATCGTTACTCATATCTTCCTTGATGAAGACACCAAGGGTGAGAGAGAGGACGTGACTTTTCAGAAGACACCAGCTATGAGAGCTGGGCTCCACGCCTGGGACTGCCCTCCTCCCTTCAGGAAAGCTGATTTCCAGGCCAAAACAGTAGGTTTTAGGTCTTTGAGAGGTGATGGGGTGATGGGCAGAGAAGGAATCTGTGGGGTAAAGCTCTGGAATGGAGACAGAAGCTTCCAGTTTTAGGGATGGAAACATCAAAGCCACTTCTGTTTTTGTTTTATTACGCGACAGCCAGAGCCAGGTTCTGACTAATTAATGATGATCAAAGTTCTCTGACGAGATGGAGTGCTCTGCAAACCTCAGCCATGAGTTACTCACATCCAGGTCTTAGCTGGAGGGGAGCAGGCTGCCCAGGAGGTGAAGAAACCTAGGCCCCGACTTCCCCCTCAGCCTTGATGAGCCTGAGCCTTTCGGCAGGACAGAGTTTCTCCATCCAGAAAATGGGGCCAGATGTGAGCTCTCATTTCTTTATGCTCCGAGGCCAGGACCTGGCAGAGAGGGGCTGGTGACCGGAGTCCTGTTCCCATCAAGGCAGTACGTACCCAAGCTGCCTCCACTAAACAGTAATCAATAATAATAACACCAACACAGAGTTCAGGCGTCAGCAAACATTTTCTATGGACGACCAGATGGTAAATACTTTAGGCACTGCAGGCCACATGGTCTCTGTCATATGCCTCAACTTTGCCATTGTGGTACAAAAGCACCATAGATAATACATAATGAAAGAATGCAGCTGTACAATGAAACCTTATTTATCTATAGACACTGAAATTTGACTTCTATGTAATTTTCACACGTCACTAAATATTATTCTCCTTTTGATTTTTTCCCAACCATTTAAAAACATAAAAACCATTCTTAGCTCCTGGACTGTATAAAAACAGGTGTTGCCTCAAAATATTAAACATAATTACTATTTGACCCAGTAATTCCACTCCTAAGTATATACCCCAAAGAAATGAAAACATATGTCCACACAAAATGCGTGCATCAAAGTTGATAGCCGCACTATTCATATTAGCCAAAAAGTAGAAGAAAAACACAAATATCCATCAACTGATGATTAGATAAACAAAATGTGGTATATCCATACGATGGAATATTGTTCAGCTATAAAAAGGAACGAAAGTTTTATATATGCTACAACATGGATGAGCCTTGAAAACATTACATTAAGAGAAGGAAGCCAGACGAAGAAGGTATATTGTATCATTCCATGGATATGAAATGTCCACAGAGACAGAAAGCAGAGGAGCTGTTGCCTGGGGTGGAGGGGCTGAGGGGCCTGGGGGGTGACAGCTAAAGGGTACGGGGTTTCTCTGGGGCATGATGAAAATGTTCTAAAATTGACTGTGGTGATGGTTGCACAACTCTGAATATACTAAAACGCGCTAAAGTGTATACTTTAAATGGATGAATTGTGTAGTATGTGAATTATATCTCAACAAAGCCGTCAAAAAGGAACAACAGGAGGTGTGCTGTCGTTTGTGGACCCCGACACGGCACCTATGTTTGGCCTTTCACACAGCACCTTTCCTCGTGCTGTGACAACCAGCTCGGCATTACCGCCTTCAACAGCTGAGAAAGCTCAGAGAAGGGGCTGACTGGCTCTAGGACCCAGGTAACCAACAGCGAGGTGTGAGCGGAATGCAGGTCTCTGGAGTCCCTGTCCAGTGCTCAGGGCAGCAAGACCTTCCCAGAGTTACACCCAGAAACTGGGCAGTCACTCCCCAAAGCCCCAGGGCAGAGGAGATGACAGGCGGGGACTCCTCCATAGACCTGTCCCTGCCTGCTGCACCGCCGCCACTCCCCCCAGCTTCCTCCTCCCCGTCCCTGTGCTCCTCCCTGTCTCTTCTTCCCAGCACTGCTGAGCAAGGCTGTCCCTCCCCATGCCTCACTCAGGGGGCTGGGAAAGAGAGAGGGAGAAGGACAGGGAAGCTTCTTCAGAAACTCGTCCATAAGACACATTTGGAAAAAGGCTCAGAGAGGGTGAGGAACTGGTCCAAGGTCATACAGCTGAAATCTGACCTTTGATTTCCATGATATTTTTGAGAATGAAAAGAGAAAAGGTCTGGGGTTGGGCAGGGTTTGAGATGAACAAAGCTCCATCCCATTCCTCATTCTGCTCCTCACAGCGCCGCTGTCCACAGCCTCTCCCCACTTCCATATTTCCCAAGGCACCAACCACTACTAAGGGGGCTGGGGGGGAGGAATCCTCTTAAAAAACATTAATCATAGAAAATCAGAAAATATAGAGAAAGGAAATAAGGAAAACCTTGGTCTCAATCCTCAGGTGTAAACACGGAGGTGACCATGGGGAATATTTTGGCGTGGCTCTGGAGCCAGTCACCTGGGTTCAAATCCTCTTAGACCTCTCCCTAGGGCTGCTTGAGTGTCATAACATGACAGCAGGCTTCTCCCAGAGTGGGTGATCCAAGAGACAGCAAGGAGGATGTTGCAATGTCTTTTATCACCTAGGCTTGGAAGCTGCACATTGTTATCCTCGCAACATCCTACTTGTTGAGTAGAGTCAGCTCTAGTCAATGCGAGAGGGGACTGCTCAAAGATAAGAAACTGGGAGATCCACTGGGGGCCACCTTGGAGGCTGGCTGCCACAGTAAGAAACAGAACGTGATCTGGAGCAGGATATCTTGTAATTAAAAACCTAAATTCACATTCACATAAAACAACATCACCCCTT
This sequence comes from Equus caballus, assembly GCF_041296265.1. Taxonomy (NCBI): domain Eukaryota; kingdom Metazoa; phylum Chordata; class Mammalia; order Perissodactyla; family Equidae; genus Equus; species Equus caballus. Next base: position 18,842,990 of record NC_091686.1, on the reverse strand, counting down.
TAACAAAGCTGCCTACAAATTCAAACGTACTTATTAAACAGAGTGGAGGAGGAGGGTAATGGGAGTGGAGGATAGGGATAAAAAGGAACGAATGAATGAGTGAATTAACAAAACCAGAGAGGACCCTTACACAAACCAACGACGAGAGTGGGCTGTGAACTGAGATGATTAATTCAACTCTTTACTCAAGTCGCCGGCACCCGGAAGAGAAGAAGAGAGATGGAGAAAACAGCTTCCTTGTCCAAGATCACAGGAACCCAGCCTCCCTAATCAAGTCCAGCTCTCTCTGCCTGACACACCCTCTTTCAATCCTGGTTGACCTGCAGAGTCTTCAGAGAGCTCCAGTTCCTGGCTAAGTAGAGATTTTTGCCTGCGGGAAGGGGCGTGCGGACCAGCAGAACCAGCCTGAGAAGAAAAGGCTTAGTTATTACCCAAATAGTGGTGCTGGTGGATTGCTCACCCCTCCTGCCAGGGCTCTTCCTTCTCTGCAGACAAAGGGCGCTCAGAGCACAGAGCCTGTGAACACCCCCAGGTCCAGGCTGTTGGTTGGCGGGAGAACCAAAACTCTCATGTCTTTAAAAATACATCCTGTGGCTCTAGGCCTTGTGACTTCTTTTATTTCCTTTTTTAAATCTTCATAAGCTCTCCAGGTAAGAACTGTTATTTCAAGATGCCTGGAGAACTGAGTTGCATGAATTGTTTTTATCTGTTTTACCTCCCCGTGGAGTCATGCATTCATTCAGCAAACACTTCTTGAGCACCTACTGTGTTCCAGTACTGGGGACACAACGACGAACAGAGCAGGCAAAGCCCCTGTCCTCACGAGGGCCGGGAGTAGTGGGAACAGCTGTTAGACAGTAAACAAAAAATAAGATTTATAAACTAAAATGGGGCAAAGAGATAAAAAGCCATTGTGTTATCAGGGAAGGCTTGTATTTGAACTGAGAGTAGAAGGGTGAAAAGGAGGCAGCTCAGTGAAGAGCAGTTTCAGAGAAGAAACAGCAGCTGTAAAGGCCCTGTGAGTTTGAGATTAGGGAAGCAGGCAGGGCCCAGATCCGACAGACAGGTCCTTGTAGCTATTTGTCAAAAGGATTTGGGATTTTATCCTGAGTGTCAGATGGAACTGACTCCACCTGTTAGCTATGACCTCAGGCAAGTTACTTCACTGCTCTGACCCTCAGTTTACCTATCTATAAAGTGAGGTTAATAATAATTTGTTCATTGTGGTAGGCAGCCTCTAAGGTGCCCCCCAACAATTGCGTGTCCTGGTAGTCACACCCTGTGGATGTGGGCTGCCCCATTTCTAACCAACACAACATGGCAGAAGTGATGGCGTAATCGTTTCCTCCTCCTGCTGTAAGAAATCACCACAAACCTACAGGCTTAAAACAGCAGAGATCTACTATCTCGCCATCCTGGAGGTCAGACATCTAAAGGGGTTTTTCTGGACTAAGATCAAGGTGTCCGCAGGGCTGTGCTCCTTCTGAGCTCCAGGGGAGAACCTGTCTCCTGGGCTTTTCCCTCTTGCAGAGGCCGCCCGCATTCCTCAGCTCACGGTCTCTCCCTCCATCTTCAAAGTGCATCACTCTGTTTCTACCATCACCTCTCTTTTTTTGTCACCAGCTGTCCTGCCTCCCTCTTTCCCTTAGAAGGACCCTGTGACTACACTGGGCCCATGTGGACAATGCAGGATAGTCTCCCCCATCTCAAAATCCTTAGCTTACCCACATCTGAAAGTCCCTTGCCACGTAAGGTAACATATGCACAGGTTTAGGGAGCAGGACATGGACATCTTTGGGGGCGCATTATTCTGTCTGCCACAGAGGTCACTTGTGTGACTGGGTAATAAAAGATGGTGGCTTTCATCTTGTGCTTTTGTTCCCCTCCTCCCTCCCTTCTTTCTCTTTTTCTTTCTTTCTTTCTCCCTCCTTCCACCCTCCCCTCCACCCCTTTCTTTCTTTTCTCTCTCTCGTCACTTTGGGGGAAGCCAGCTGCCATGAGGCAGCTCTCTGGAGAGGCCCATGTAGGTAGGAACTGAAGCTCCCGGCCAACAGCCAGTGAGGAACTGAGGTCTGTCAACAGCCACGGCTGAGAGCGCAGAGGTGGGTTCTGCAGCCCCAGCCAAGTCTTGAGATGCCCATAGCTCTGCCAACAACTTGACCGCAGCCTCGTGGGGAACCTCACGAACCACCCAGCTAAGCAGCTCCTGGATTCACGACCCTCAGAAACCATATGAGAGAATAAATGTTTGTGCTTTAAACTACTAAGTTTTGAGGTGATTTGTAATGCAGTAATAAATAACAAATGTATTCATTCATCCATTCAGCAAATACGTATTAAGTGCCTATACCACGTGCCAAGTTGTTTGAAGTGTTGGGACTATAGCAATGAAAAAAGCAGAGAAAAATCCCTGCTCTTGTGGAGTTTATCTACTATCAAGGAGAGACAGACAGCAAACATAATAAGTCAGTAAATTATATGCTGTGTCAGAAGGTGACAATTGCTATGGGGAAAAAGTAGAACACAGTAAAGGAAATAAGCTAGTCAAGGAAGGCTTTGCTGAAAAGGTGCTATTTGAGCAAAGACTTGAAGGAGGTGAGGGAAGAAATCATGCTCTTCATGAGGAAGAATATTCCAGATGGAGAGAACAGCAAGTGCAAAGGTCCTGTGGCAGGATCATACCCAAGTTCTTAAAAGGACAGCAGGAAGGCCACTGTGACAGGAGTGGAGTGTACAAAGGGCAGAGTGGTCACAGATGATTTATAGGGGTGAGGTGAGGATTAAAGTAGATAATGTATGTTAAGCTTTTTGAATCTAGTAGTTGCTCAATAAAGATTTTCTCTTAAGAAACTACACTTCATTTTTTAAATTTTGTGAAATAACCTCAAGTGTACACAAAAAAGTTTACACATAATGAACACCCATTTAACCACAACCTACCCTGATAAATAAAACTCAACAGCTATGGCCGAAGCCTCCTGTGTACCTTTCCCTATCCCAACCCACTGCCCCAAACATCGCTCACTGAATATAGTCTTGATTATTCCCATATATGGCTTTATATTTTTACTCCATAAGCATGTATCCATCAACAATCTCTAGTACGATTTTTCAGGTTTTAAATATATATATAAAATATGTATGCATATATCTGATAAGGGATTAATATCCAGAATATATAGAGAACTCCTAAAACTCAACAACAAGAAAAACAAACAACTTAATTAAAAAATGGGCAAATTTGGGGCCAGCCCCGTGGCTGAGTGGTTAAGTTCGTACGCTCTGCTTTGGCAGCCTAGGTTTTCACCGGTTCGGATCCTGGGCGGGGACATGGCACCACTCATCAAGCCATGCCGAGGCGGCATCCCACATGCCACAACTAGAAGGAAACACAACTAAAAATATCAACTATGTATTGGGGGGCTTTGGGGAGAAAAAGGAAAAATAAAATCTTAAAAAAAAATGGGCAAAGGACTTGAATAGACATTTCTCCAAAGGAGATATACGAATGGCCAATAAGCACATGAAAAGATGCTCAATATCACTAATCATTAGGGAAATGCAAATCAAAACTACAATGAGACACCACCTCACACCCAGTAGGGTGGCTACTGTCAAAAAAACAGAAGACAAGTGTTGGTGAGGATGTGGAGATACTGGAACCCTTGAGCACTGCTGCTGGAGATGTAGAATGGCACAGACGCTGTGGAAAACAGGATGGAGGTTCGTCAAAAGTTAAAAATAGAATTACCATATGACCCAGCAATTGTACTTCTGAGTATACACCCAAAAGAATTGAAAGCAGGGTATTGAAGAGATATTTGTATCCCCATGTTCATAGCAGCATTATTTGCAATAGCTAAAACATGGAGGCAACCCAAGCGTCCACCAACCAACGAATGAACTACGAAAATGTGGCATATACATACCATGGAATTTTACTTGGCCTTAAAAAGAAAGGAGATTCTGCCGTTACGCAACAACATGGATGAACCTTGAGGGCATTACGCTAAGTGAAATAAGCCAGTCACAAAATGACAAATATTGTATGATTCCACTTATATGACGTATTTAGAGTAGTCAAATTCATAGAGACAGAAAGTATAATGGCAGTTGCCAGGGGGATTGGAGAATGGAGAATAACTGTTTAATGTGTACAGATTTCAGATTTACAAGATGAAAAGAGTTATGGGGATGGATGGTGGTGATGGCTGCACAACACTGTGAATGTTTACTACCACTGAACCGTAAACTCAAAAATGGCAAAGACGGGGGTGGGGGGGGGGTCAGCCCCGCGGCTGAGTGCTTAAGTTCACGGGCTCCGCTTCAGCGGCCCAGGATTTCACTGCTTCAGATCCTGGGCGTGGACCTAGCACTACTTATCAAGCCACGCTGTAGTGGCGTCCCACATGCCACAACTAGAAGGACCCACAACTAAAAATATACAACTATGTGCTGGGGGGCTTTGGGGAGAAGAAGGAAAAAAATGCTAAAGATGGTAAATTTTGTGTTATGTGTATTTTAACACAATAAAAAGAGAAAAAAAGCAATTCTAATATATATCATATATATTATATATACTATATTCTGTGTATTATATCACATATATATCTATATATATCATGGCATCACTGGTATATCAATTGTGTCATTCTGTAATTTGCTTTTTTTCACTCAACATGTTATATCTGAGATTTATCCAGTGTGATCTATGAAGGTCTAGTTCATTCTTTTTCACTGCTGTATAATATTCCATTTCATGAATATGTTACAACTTATTAATATATTGAAATGTTTTAAAATAATAATCATTCCATTATCACACCCAACAAAATTATCAGTAATTTCTTAATATTGTCTAATACCCAGTCCACATTACAATTTCTCTAATTGTCTCAAAATGGTCTTTTTACAATTAATTTATTCAAATCAGGATTCAAATGAGGTCCATCCAATGTATTATATCTCTTCAATCTCTTTTATTCTAAAACAGTCTTGTCTTCCTTTTCCCTCTGTACCATAGATTTGTTGGAGAAACTGGGCGATTTGTCTCATATCCTGGATTTAGCTGGTTGCTTCTTGGAAGTGTCTTGACCAGGTTCAGTTTTTTGGTGAGGAGAGAAAAGGAAGGACAGGAAACTGTCACATGTAGCCCAATGATCAAACAGTGTCTCCAATATGATGACAAACCTACATGATGGGCCTCCTGATATGATGTAATGGGAAACAGATATCATGGCCTATTTAGTATTTTCCCAAAAGTGACTTACCTGAATCTAATTGTGAAGAATAAATAGGAGAAATTCAGATTGTGGAATCTTCTATAAGACAACTTGCCTGGACTCAAAAAATGTCATGAAAGAAAAAATGAGGTGAACGTTGATCAGATCCTGGATCACAAACAAAACAAAACTACAGCTATACAGGATATAACTGGAACAATTGGGGAAATTTAAATATGAAACTGTATATAATTAAGTTGTATTTAAAGATATCAACGATGAGTTTCTGAGGTGTGTTAATGGCATTGTGGCTGCATGGGAGAATGTCTTTGTTCTTAAGAGATGCAGGCAGAAGTATTTAGGTGTAAAGTGTCAGGATGTCTGCAACTAACTCAAATGGTTCAGTCAAAAAGTAAAATAAAATAAATGTGTGCATCTGGCAAAGTGTATTGACAATTGGTGAATCCAGATGAAAGGTATAAGGATGTTTGTTGATAGCACAGTTTTAAAAACGTTTCTGTTGGTTTGAAATTTTTTCAAAGTAAAAATTGTGGAAAAAACCAGCTTTGCTTGCTGAGCTGCTGAGCCCCTAGTGTATTACTACAGCAGGGGCGCCTCAGATATGTGGGTCTCGCCACAGCCGACGCTGACATCCATCTCCCCTTTTGCCAGGTGCTCCAGATCTCTTCCCCGCAAGTGCAGGAGCCGTGACCTCGAGTGCCCGTGTCTCGTCATTTCCATGCTGAGAAATTCCAGCATCGTTTAAAGGAGGGAAAGAAAAGAAAGAGGAAGGCCAGCAACAGGCTCATCTCGCGCAGGCTCTGCTGCCTCCCGGGCGCCCTCTGCAGTCCGGCACTGCCCCCTGGTGGCCGCCGGCATGCATGCGGCGCCCTGGCCGGGAGGCAGACAGGGCCCTGCAGCCCTCGCTCCAACCTGGAAGCGCCGGAGAGAGCTCCCCCGAAGGCCAGCGCCCCAACAATCCCAGTCTGTTTACCTTGGGACCGCTCATTTAAAAGAACGCTCAGCATAGGGAAAAGCGCTTTACAGATATTAACTCACTTAATCCTCACATCAGCCTGAACAGGTGGAACTATGGTAGCCCCCATTTTAGAGACAGACAGGCTCAAAAAGGCGAGGTGATGAGGTGACCTGCTCAAAGATTGCACAGCTAGTGTCACATCTTCTAACTCCAGGTCCAATGCTGTGCCACAACAGCCCAGCTGCTTCAACGATGACGACGTGAATGATAACGATAAAATCATAGCAAGACGCATCTATGGTGCTGACCATGGGCCATGCACTGTGCAATATAGTAACTCACTCCACAACAGCCCTGGAGGTTCTATTAATATGCCCATTTTACAGTTGAGGAAACTGAGGTACGGAGAGTTCAAGAAATTTGCCCCATGTCACTCAGAGAGAGGAGAGTATTGACTGGGAAAGCATTGAGGAGCCTTGCAACTGTTAGCTCAGCTAATAGATGTTTATTGAGCACCTACTAGGTGCAGGCCCCTGAACTAAGAGCGGAGTGTGCAGCGAGGGGAGAATGGAATGGTTTAAGATCAGTCCGAAATAAAAGGAAACGTGAACCCATCACTTCTGAGGGAGAGAAGGAGAGATGGTTTAAGCAAATATAAACATTTTCACTGCAACCTGCCACAGGAGTAACACACTGGTGAACCCTAATTTAAGGCTTGGCTGAATATTTACTTTGAAGAAAAGTAAAGGAGGGTGCTGTCATTCTGAGAAACTCAAAAAAGGAGTAGCTTTTGAGACATGAATTAAAATTTCTACTCCTGATAAACAGAATCTGGCGATTCAATCTGGCTTTCAGAGAAGGCCATTTAACCTGCAACCAACTCCTCTGCCCCAAGTCTGTGGCCCTTGCAGAACAGCTGTCTCCCAGGTTGCAGCTGTGCAGGGCGCTCAGTCACCTCCTGAGGTCCAGGAAAGTCCAGCCGCCTGCTCTTGCCAGGTCGATTCCCTTCTCCCTCTGGTACCTCTAGGCCCCCTGCTGCACTGGATTTCTTAGGAAGGCCCAACATGGGCCTGCTGGGCCGCTGTCAGAGATTACCTCCTGCTTATGGGGTCAAGACCACAGAGTGAAGCAGCCCTCCCGGGAGGCCAGGTTTAGAGCCCACCATGAGGGCACCTGTGCTGCAATGTCGCCAGGACTGGACGCTCAGGACCAGCGGAGCACCACTCTTCCCTGCCAATGCTCACTTATTTCTTTACAGAAATTTTGTAGAAAAATGAAGAGCACAAGGTTTGATCATTTCCCTTCTTTTTTTAATCAATTTTTTTTGCTGAGGAAGATATGCCCTGAGCTAACATCACTGCCAATCCTCTTTTTCTATGTGAGCCATGGCCACTGACAGACGAGTGGTGTAGGTTCACACCCAGGAACCCAACCCAGGCCACCAAAGGTGAGCATGCCAAACTTAACCATTAGGACACCGGGGCTGGCCAGCATTCTTTTTTTTAAAACCACTTTATTAAGGTATGAATGACATACAAAAAGCTGTACATAGTTAATGTACACAATGTATACAACTTGATGAGTTTGAATATCATTTTCATTCTCACCATCCTTGTTACTATTTTGGTCTACCTCCTCCATGAAATGTTGTCTGGATATATTTGAGGAAAGGATATAGCTGGAAAAATTGGCTAAGAGTATGAATAAACTGGAGGTGAGTGTTGATTGAAAAAACAAACAGAGCATCCTGTGTAAGTAGCTGTCTTTTTGGTAACCTAGATCAGTGGTTCTCAAAGTGTAGTCACTGGACCAGCAGTGTCAGCATCCTCTGGGAACTTTTTAGAACTGCATATGCTCCAGATCAGACCTGACGAATCCGAAAATGGCAGGTTGGGGCTCAGAAATCTGTGTTTTAACAAGAGATTCTGATACATGTTAAAATTTGAAAATCACTGTACTACACAATGACTAAACCTCCTACGAATTCAGTGATATTCAAAAAATGAGGGGCCGGCCCGGTGGTGTACACGTTCTGCTTCAATAGCCCAGGGTTCACTTAGGACCCTGGGTGCAGACATGGCACCGCTTGGCAAACCATGCTGTGGCAGGCGTCCCAAATATAGAGGAAGATGGGCACAGATGTTAGCTCAGGGCCAGTCTTCCTCAAAAAAAAAAAAAAAGAATTTATATTCGCCTAGCCATGACAACATGGACTTGTATTTGAGAAATAACAGCAAGAGGAGCCTAGAGAATGCCTGGTGTGGGACAGAGTTTTCCCACTCAACATCTCTCCTTGAGGTATCAGGCAGTATGAACTAGAGGCATCCAGATGGGTTGGGTAGTATTGGGGTGGGGTCCCTTAATCCCCCCTCAAAGTGTTCATGTGGTGAAATTAGAAAATGAACTGAAAGTAGGAAAGGACCAAAAATGTCCTTCTTAACAGTTGATTTGGTCTGACTGGAGGTGGGAATGGGTGGGCATGGAGAAAAGGGATCCTGTAGCTTGTGCAGGATCTCCCTTAACTGAGTAATCTTGAGCTCCCACGAAAGGTCCCTGAGGCGTTTTTCCTGGATCCTGCCCCTCCCTCTGTCCCTTATCCTCCTGTTGCCATCCGTTTCCACTCTCCTTTTGGGTCCCTTCCCTCTGATCCTTTTTCTCCAGTTCCAGCTTTTTCTTCTTCAACTCTCCCCCCAACTTCCCTAGCTTCTGGGTCTCCAGCTGCTGACTCAGCACGGAGGACACGGAACTCACCACCTCCTTTTGGGCCCCATGGGATGTCCCGTTCCCTAGTAACCCCTGTGAGGACCTCAGTGGCAGAGGGTAGGAACACTGCAGGTGGAGGAGGGTGTGAGGAATCCTGCAGGACCTGGAGTCAGTCCATTAAACTCCCCAACATGGAGGCCATTCTTGTCCCATGGAAAGGCCCCAAGGCCGAAACCTTCTTGGCAGGCTCACCACTGTTGTTCTGTTGGGTTGCTGGGTCTTTGGGTCAGTGGAGTTGCCATCATTCCACAGCCCCACCCCAGAGTTGGATCCCTGGGCCAGGAAATGCCACTAACCTAGCAACCTCTGGGGAATGTCACACACTGAGAGGAAGCAAATGAGTGCTGCTTTTCTCCCAACCCTTGGTCCAGTTTCCATGCTGGGCTCCTGCCCCTTTGCTCCACACTCAAACCCTTGTGGATGCAGGGACCATTTGGGGACAGGGATGTGGTAGGTCAAAGCCATCCCTTTCCAGAAGCTGCAGAATTGCTTCTGAGTGAGGTTGGGGATGGAAGGCAGGGCGTCTGTGGCTGTGGAATACTGGGATTTTTCCGGGCCCAGAGCTGCCATCCAGCCCACTACCCTCTGATTTAAGTCAGGGTCAGAGACGCAACTTCACTCCTCCATCGACCCCTCAAGCAGAGAGTCAGATCGCCCACTGTGACTCCTCAGCTGGAAGAGAGGACTCCAGGGCAGCTCTCTCAAATCTGGCTGTATTGTGGGTGTTGGGGAGCCCCTCACATGTCCTTTTGAATTAATAAAATACTTCTTATTCTGTTCTATCCATTGGCTTGTTAGATACCTGTGGGATTTTATTTTGTTTTTCTCATTCTTCCAGTGTTTACTTTTTGAAGGTAAAATGTGTTTTTTCTTTACCTCCTTCTAATGTTTTCTAATCCTTTGTTTTCCAATCGTTTTACAATGATGTCCCTAGCTATGGTCAACTGTTGCTCTGGGAGAGGAGGGACCAGAATGTTGAGCTTCCCTTCTCTCTGATATCTTGGATCCTCAATTCCTGGCTGCCTGGGCCAATGCCTTCAAATATATATATATATATATCCGTATTTTATCCAGCTTTTCTAGCTATTTATAGTAGGAGTCTTAGTTTACTACAAACTACTGTGTTACAGCTAGAAATGGAAGTATCAGTGTTTTGTAATTCTATATGTTTAAAGACATATATAATGTTGTTTTATAGTTAATCATTTAATTTATCCACATTTTACCACTTAGGGCTTTCTTCTTTTTTTTTTAAAGATTTTTTTAATGTATTTATTTTCTTTTTCTCCCCAAAGCGCCCCCACTACATAGTTGTTTATTTTTTTTAGTTGTGGGTCCTTCTAGTTGTGGCATGTGGGATGCCACCTCAGCATGGCCTGATGAGAGGTGCCATGTCGGCGCCCAGGAGGCGAACTGGTGAAACCCCAGGCCACTGAAGCTGGCGCAGGAACTTAGCCACTTGGCCACGGGGTTGGCCCCAGGGCTTTATTCTTTCTTGTGTCTCTGACCATCCATCTGGGATCATTTTCCTTTTGTATGAAACACAGCCTTTAGAATTTTCTTTATTTAGGTTCTGCTTATGAAGAAATTTCTGTTCTTACTTGCATAAAAGGGATTTATTGTGTTCCCATTCCTGAAAGATTTTTGCTATATTAGAATTCTGGGTTGGCAGACATTTTCTTTAAATACAATGAAGATTTCATTCCCCATTCACATGGCTTCCACTGCCGATATTGGGAAGTCAGCTGTTACTTCTCTGAAGTTAATTAATCTTTTTCTCTAATTTAAGATTTTATTTACCTTTTATACTCTGTTGTTTTACTACAATGTATCTAGTTGTGGACTTATTTTTATTTATCCTCTGAGTTTCACTGGGCTTCTTGAATCTGTAGCTTGGTATATCTTTCACCAGTTCTGGAAAACTCTTGGCCATTAACTCTTAAAACTCTTTAAATATTTCTTATAGACTCTTCTTTATTTTCCTTCTGGGAATCTGATTAAATTTATGTTGGGCTTTCTTACCCAGTGGTTTAATGTGTTTTACTTTGTTTTCTGTACTTTTCATCTCACTGTCTCTGCCCACTAGTTTCTAGACAATTTCTTCTCAGCTATATTTCAGCTCATTACTTCTTTTTACGTTAATTTGCTCTTAAACAGTTTTGTTAAATTATTTTTTTTAAATGTTCTATTTGGTTATTTTTTTAAATCTGCTATGTCAATTTTTTTTTTTTTTTTTTTGAGGAAGATTAGCCCTGAACTAACTGCTGCCAATCCCCCTCTTTTTTGCTGAGGAAGGCTGGCCCTGAGCTAACATCCGTGCTCATCTTCCTCTACTTTATATGTGGGACACCTGCCACAGCATGGCTTGCCAAGCGGTGCCATGTCCACACCCAGGATCCAAACCGGCAAACTCCTGGCCACCGAAGCAGAACATGCGCACTTCACTGCTGCGCACTGGGCCGGCCCCTGCTATGTCAATTTTTAACGCCTTGTTTTTGTAGGTATTTTCAAGCTTGTCTTTTATCCCTTTAAAAATACTAGGAATTGGTATTATACTCTTTCTCTGATAATTCCAACATGTGAAGTGTTTGTGTCTGTATTTGTCTGTTATTTCTGCATGTTCTCTTTCAAGTCTTATTTCATTGTATATCTGGTTATCTTTGAAAGTGCTGGAAGTTACTTAAAAAAAGGTGAAAGTGAATACTTTGAGACGATAATAGCTTTCTCTAGGGATCATTTTCACTTGGTTCTGTCGGGCACCTGGGCACACCACTAGTCTGGCCAGCGTTGTAAGCCTGAAGGCTGAGGTTCCCTACATCTCCAAGACAACCTGAATTTGGGAGACATGTCTATGTCAGGGCGTATCTCCACATTTTCTTGAATGTGTCTTTTCAAATGTGGGGCGATTATTCAGACTCCCAGCTTTCCACACTTCTACACTTGTACCCCTTATACTTCAAGTCCACCAACCGCACTGGTGGGTTTCACAGGTATCTCATTCCACCAGCAAATGCCTTCAGGCAGCTGAGCGCTGGGATTGTGAGTTCAGTCTCTTGCTTCTCCCAGAGTTGGAGCCCTAATTCTTCCCTCTCTCGTCAGTCTTTTGGAATGCTCTTCTCTTTTACACATTTCATCCAGTTTAAATGATTTCCTATGGAAGAGGTGGTGCTAATGACCTAGACCATCACCGGGAGTGTAACCCTTCAGCCTGCCTCAGCGCACTTCCTGTCCTCCCGAGGAAGGGAGCAGAAGGGAGGACAGAGGAAGAGGAAATGGGGTCTCTGTTTTTAGGATCTTGTTTCAGGGGAGTAGAAACTTACACTTCCTCAGAAAAAGCCACACTTTTTCAGAAGGAGGAGAACGGTTACCTGGAGTTTCTCCACTTACCTAGACAATTTCATACGGTTTAACTTATGCCCATTTTGTCCAGCTAACGTAATAGGAAAGGGCAGCGTTCAGCCACTGTGCAAAGCGCGGGAGAAGACGGGAGGGGCGGGCCTGGGGTGTTCCGGAGATGGGGCACAGGCGGCTGGTGGCAGCCACCGGAGGAGGTTAGCCTGGTCCCGGCGGCAAGACGCTGGCAGAGGTCACACACGCGCCCAAACTCAGAGGGGAGCGAACACGCAGCGCTGGACACACGCCTATTCAGACCACAACCAGGCGCGCAAGGTTCCAAAGCCTGGTTCCGCTCCACGAGCGGCCGTGCCGGCGGCGGAAGACTTCCGACCCGGAGGCGGAAGTGCGCCACCGCCAAGGCTTTCGGGGAATGTAGTCTCCAGCGGCGCCACTTGACCAGAGGAATCGGAGGCCTCTCCCTCCGCGCTGGCGGCCCGCGTCTGGTGGACTGCGCTTCCCACCCAGAGCTCGTAAAATATCGGGGGTTGCAAGTGGGCTTCCTTTGACACCTCTTTAAGTGGCACACCCAGATCATCCTGTTATTCTAAATTTGGTGGTATAAACCTTTCTAACCGGTGTGATATCACCATTAAGAGGCCTTCTCACCCCAGTCACGCTGTCAGTCCTCCTTTAGGATCCCTTAACCTGAGGAAAAGCAATTTTGTGCTTACTTACGGTTATTAAAACTTAGTCTAGCCTAGTGTAAAATTCCAAACTCATACTTTATTCTTAGATGCCTACATGCCCGCACTTGGGGTGTGAGAAGGGCGACGGCGAAGGAGAAGGAAGGTGCCCATCCATTCCGGCCAGTGGCCTGCCCCGACAGGGCGGCCTCCTCAAAGGGAGATGCACACCTGTCTGGGGTCTGCGTTCAGTTTCACGCCAGTCCATGTGTTCAATAGTAGGGCGACCTCGTTTCCCCTTTGGCTCCATGCAGTCCTTGCCTCTAACCTTTCTCCAGGTGGGTCATCCCCTAGATTGGCCGAGCAGCTGCTGAGACAGCCCTGTGGCTCCTGCCACTCTGTCTTCCAGGAACAGGGTAAACATTTGTCTCTGTTTTCGAGCACAGCCCCAGCTTCCTGTCTGGTTAGCTCCCCCTTCATTCTCAAGGGTCCTGGTTTAGACGATTAATTATATGGTCACCCTATCCAGGATCCACTGAAATCCCGTCTTGTGATCTCTGGCATCAAAGAAAACAGATACAGGGGCCGGCTCCGTGGCCGAGTGGTTAAGTTTGTGCGCTCCGCTGTGGCGGCCCAGGGTTCGGATCCTGGGCGCGGACATGGCACCGCTTATCAGGCCACGTTGAGGCGGCTTCCCACATCCCACAACTAAAAGGACCAGCAACTAAGATATACAACTGTGTACGGCGGGGGGAGGGGGGTCCACATTTGTGTTGTGCCTAGGAAGAAAAGGAAAGGGCCACTGTATCTGGTCCCTAAAAAGCCATCTCTAGGGAGTTGAAATGACTTTGCTTGATCTTGACAGTGTCAAGTCCCCTGTCTTCGTTTATGGGCTTGGATCTGCTTCTCACCCTTGGGAACACGAATGCCCATTTTTCCTTCTCCTAAATCCATCAGGCCTGCTGGATGTACAGGTCAGACAGGCTCACGCCCTGAGCGGAACCAAGCAGGTGGCTTTGTGGGAGGAAGGACCAGATAAGAGCAAGGAGGCTGACTAACTGTAACAGAGTGTAAACATTCAGAGAAGCACATACAACACATATCTATGCATCATTCTCTTTTAACAAATGTTAATATTTTACTATACTTGCTTAAAAAAAAATAAAAGGACAGTCTAAGCTTTCTTTTATTCTTGCTTATCCCTCTCCTCTCTGGCTCCAGAGGAAACCACCACTCTGAAGCTGTTATTTTAATACTTTCTTACTTTTACTTCATGAGTTGATAAAAAATAGGTATTATGGATTTTTAAAAAGTTCTAACATATCACAGTGTATGTAACCCTCAACTTTATTTTCAACTGTTTACAGTATGTAAGCCTTGTTAATACATGTACATCGAGTTCAACCATTCATTAAATACTTGAGTATCTCCTGTGCTGGGGACACAGCACTGAACAAAAGAGAGAAAAGTTGCTGCCCTCTATCATCAAGCTGTTCATTTGCTTTTTGTGCACTTTTCTGTATGTTATGCTTCAAGAAAGTTTACCACCACCTCTCCCACCCCCCCCAAAATCCCTACTCTCATGGAGCTTACCTTCTAGAGAAGGACATATAATAAACAAGTGAAATACTTAGAATGTCAGGTGGTGGTAGCTATTATGGAAAAAATGAAGCTGGGAAGGGAGAAGGGGTGTGCCATGGAGGGGGACTGCTATTTTGATAGGGTAAGCAAGAAAGTGCTCTCTGGTAAGATCTTGAGTAAAGATCTGAAGGACGTGAGGGGCCAAACCATGTGTTATCTAGGGAAAGAGGATTCCAGGAAAAGGAACAGCAAACGTAAAGACACTGTAGTGGAAACTTGCCATGTGTGTTTAAGTTACTGCAGGAGGCCAGTGGGCCTGGAGCAGAGTGATCATGAAGGAAGATATGGTGAGTCAGGCAATATGGGGTGACAGGTGGTGGCAAAACTACGTAGAGCTTTTACTTTAGCTTTTATTCAGTAAAATGAAAAGCTATTGGAGGGCTACGAGCAGAGGAGTGACATGATCCTAGATTTTTACAGTACCACTCTAGCTGATGAACTGTGAACATAGAGAGGCAAGAATGGAAGCAGAGAAACCAATTAGGAAGCTATTGCAAATATCTGAGGCAGAGATGATGACAGTGACTTGGGTGAAGGTAGAGGCAACAGGAAATGGTCATCCTCATATAGCCTGTAAGTCAGCCAACAGGACTTACTGAAGCTTGGATGTGGGGTGTGAAAGAAAGGAATCAAGAATGATTTCCCACTTTGGGACCTGAGCAACTGGAAGGATGGGGTTGGCTTTTTCCAGATGGGAAGACTGAGGGAGGAACATGATTATGATAGCGCTGGGAAAAGGGGAGATTATGGGTTAGGTCATCTTTGGACATATTACATTGGAGATATCTGTTAGACACCCAAGTGGAGATGTCGCATAGGCACTTGGTTGTATGGAATGGTATATATATACAGTACGGAATCCTGGGCTGGAGATAGAAAATTTGAAGTTGTCAACAAGCAGAAAGCCAGGAGACAGGAAGCGAGCTCCAATGAGGGTGACTGAAGAAAAAGAAAAGAGGTCCAAAGACTCAGCCATAGAATTTCCACGTCTACAGCAAAAAGAAAAACAACCTGGGAGAAGTAGCTGTCAATAAAGTATATGGAAATCTAAGTAAGTGTGATAACCTGGAAACCAAGGGGAAAAAAATGTGTCAAGAGTGAGGAAGTAGCCAACTGTACCAAATGACGCTGAAAGGTCAAGAAAAAGGATTGGAAAAAGACCATTGGATTTAGCCACATGGAGTCCATCAGTGACATTTGACAACAGCAGAAACGAAGACCTGATTGGAGGAGGTGCAAGAGATAACTGGAGACAATGAGTATGAGACACCTCTATTGAGTGTCTACTAAGTGAAGTAAGAAATGGAGTGGCAGGCGGAGGGGGATGCAGCATATATATTTATATTGACATATATTTACAAATATATATATTGAAGATGAGAAAAACTACACATAATTTTGCTGATGGGAAAGATTCAGTAGCCAAGAAAAAGATGCAGGAAAGAGGACAGTTGTAGGAATGACGTCCTAGTTTAAGAATGGGATCTAGTGCATTAGAAAAGAAGTTGGTCTTAGATAAGAGAACCAAGTGTCAACCACAGGAACAGGAAGGAAGAGCGCACAGACAAGATGCACGCAGGTGAGTAGTTATCTTTTGATCGATTTTATTTTCCTCCGTTAACTAGGAAATAAGGTAACCAGCTGAGTGAGGATGGGGTGAAGTGCCGGAGGTTGAGAAGAGAGAAGCTGTAAAACAGTGCCTTAGGAGACTGGGACACTGACTTGACCAGGGAAACAAACGCTTGGGGTTGGCAATCAGGAATTTAAAGTGGGACTAGTCACCGTGGCTCCATTTCTCCAGCCACGATTAGCCGCGTGGGTACAGGAGTGGAATAGGCAGAGCTGGGCTTTTGTTTGTTTTTGTTTTTGCCAGATGCTGTGGTTCCTTCATTTAAGTACTGCATTGTATTAAATTATAAGAATATGCTACGATTTATTAGCCCATTCACTTACTGACATTTGTGTTGTGTCCGTATTTTTACTACTCCAAATACTGCTGCAGTGAGCATCCTTGTGCATGTCTTGGTGCTCACCTGGGAGAATGTCTAGTCTGGGGTATAGACCTAGAAATGGAACTGCTGGGTCACAAGGTATGCTTAGCTTCAATTTACTGGATATTGCCAAATTACTCCCCCAAATGATTATACAAATTTACCCTCTCACCAGCAGTGTATACAGGTTCTCATTTTCCCCAGCCAGACTTCCAAATTTTTGCCAATCTAATGGGCATGAAATAGTAACTTACTGCTTTCTTTTGCAATATTCTGATTTCAAGACTGATTACCTTTTCATTTATAAGCCAGTCTTCTTTGTCTATCAACAAATCTCCACTTCATCTCTCATTTAACAAGGTATTAAGTACCTACTTATGCATTGTGATAAGCAGGGGAACAAAAAAAGTTAGCAAGGTAGACGCGGACCCTGCCTTCCTGGAACTCACAACTGAGTGCAGGGTGGGGTGGGGAGACAAGCAAACAATCACAAATTGTGGTAACATGAAGGACATTAACAGTAATCTGTGAAAATATAAAAGGAGACTGATTTGGTTTAAGTAGGGCAGTCATTAAAACCTTCCCTGAAGTGACATTTGCATTTTAACAGATGAGTAAGAACTAACTAGTTCAGCAGCTATAAGGAATTGGGCAGCACCATCATCGTGTCTTCTAACTGCAGTTTTATCTTCCCAAGCTGGCACAGAGCTGCGCCAGATGCTCTGGTGGACATAATGCCTGCCTGGGGCCTTCCCCAGAGACACCCAGACATCAGGAGCGGGAGACTGGTTTTCTCCTGGCTCCCTTTTGCAATTTTGAGACTATTATTTCTGTGCTGTTGTATCCAGTTTATTCTTGTATGAGTCTCACATCATCTGGTTATACTAACCTACACAGGCTGACCCAGTAATCCCATTTTGGATATTTTCTCTCATTCTGGATATTTTAAGAAAAGGTTCTATAAGAAAAAGAGGAGGGGTGCTTAAAAAAATAAAGTATTCAATGTCATTATTATAAAAAACACCACCAAAAACAATCCAAGTATGTTGCAAAAGTAGGGGACTTACTTGTTAAGGAGCTCTTGAGACTGTGTAGGAACATGGAAAATATCTATGACGAACATTTTTTTTTAAAATACGATACAAGATCTTATCTACAGTATGGGCAAATGTAAATAACTGATAGATTAAGTGTAAAGGTCGCGGGTGAATTTAGGGGATTTAATTTACTGAAATAGGAAAAACATTCCAAGGCCCTTCATTGTTTTGTCTCTGCATGGCCTACAACCTATCACTATATTCCTTCATCCACTCACCCCTCCAACGATGTTGCGTCATATGCCGCTCCTTGAACATAACATGGCTCTGGAGACAGTGAGAGGTTAAGTGCTATGTCTTTGCAGCCAGATAGTCCTGGGTTCGAAGCCTGAATCTGTCATGGGCAGTGCTACCTCAAGTGAATTACATCTCTGGGTTTTTCCCCCTATTATAAAACAAGAATATAATATATGTACTAGGTTTCTTTAATGCAAGCAACAGAAATCTGACAAATTAGCTTAATCCAAAAGGGGGGGGATCATTGGACTGATAGTGGGGAGCCCAGTGAATCCCAGGAAAGGTTTCAGAAATTAAGCCAGGACCAAGGACCTCAGGGATTAGAAATGAGAACACCATCACATCAGCTGCATCCTCTCCTACTACAACAGACCTCCCCTCTGATAAGGAATCAGGCTCCAGGCAGCTCAAGGCCTTCACTTTTCCAGCGTAGCAACCTCAAAATTAAAGTGTCCCTGCCAACTCTATTTTGAAAAAGTTCTGGCAAAGAACTCCAACTGACTCAACTAGGTCACATGCTTCCCCCTAGAACTATCACCAAGCCCCATGGATGTCTTGACTTGTGTTCCTGTGGTCAGCACAGCAGGGACTGTTACAAGAGGAAGAGGGAGAAAACAGCTGGGCAAAGACAAAAGCTATCACAAGACCTAGAATGGGTACTTCTAAGGATTAATGAAATGATGGCTGTAAAATACGTAGCACCATTTCTTTCAAATAGGAAGCATTCAATAAATGGTACCTATTAACAACTCACCTGGCTGTGCTTTGTTTAGCCGTTAATCCCTCCTCCTTGATGTGCCACTCTTTAGTCTTAGCCAAGCTCTGAAAATTGAAAAAGACAAACTGACTCCCATCAACTAAGAAGGCTATTTATTGAAATAATACAATGATGTTACAAGGATGCATTTCACGTGGCCTAGAAAGCTGGGGGTTAATAAATGCATGGTGCATAGTTGCTGGGACAAGAGAATCCTTTGCTTTATCAGCCACACATACATCCTGGGCTCCCTATCAATGAGGATACACTGAAATTCAGAGGTTGACTGGATCTAGGCCAGGCTCCACACATAAACCAGCAGTCTCCTTTGGGTCTTCTGGAACTAAGTCTTTATAAACTTCCGTAACAGTAGGGTAGCACTCACTTGGTCACAATTCATGCCATTCTTGCAAAGAGTTCACTATTGGGATCCCCAAACAATCAGCATCAAAATGAGTTCCTGATAGGAATCCTAGCCAACCAGTAGGGGACGGATGGAGTAGAATTACCCATTGTCAAACTATGTCATCAGACAACACAAGCAGGACCTTGGCATTGTGTGTGTGCTGAGCATGGAACATCACCTAACAAGGTATTTTTGAATGGTTACTGTCTCGGAAGGGCAGATCTGCTATGGAGCACCCCATCCTGCTCCACATGATAGACTCATCGAGCCAGACATCCCACATCTTGGCCCCCTTGTACATTTCTCCTGCAAAGAATTATGAAGAATGTTTGGGAGCTGCCTCATGTTATCCAGGATGAGACAAGGATGATGGGTCTTGCTACCCGCCTTGCAAAGCAGCCAGTAGGGAAGGTTCACCATCAACACCACCGATATCACTCCTCCCCATGATCCATCATTAGGGTGGGAAGATCTGCTTATCTTAAGGGAAAAAGGCTCTTGTGTGAAAGGGGTCAGTGTCCACAGCTGCTTCCAAATTTATCTGCACTGTTGGTGCCAATGAGCCAACAAAGTTTCTAGAAATTCCTTTATGATAGCCCATAGGAGGCATTAGGGGACATTAAATATTGGAGTGGGCTACTGAAATTTAGCTCATGCTTTACTGATGGGAAAGCAGCACAGAGCTAAAAAAGTTAATTCTTTTATGGCAAAATATTTCCTTGGCACAGAAAATGAACCATTACATGCTGATTCTTTAAACTGATTTAAAGACAAATTTTATGGCAATGGATAATTGGATATATACTTCTCTACAGTAAAATGAATTTGGGGAAAAATTCTCCTCTTAGCTTTGTGTTGTTTTCCCATTGATTCATTATAGGAAGCTTGGGACAGTGCTCTTTCATGGGAGTGTCATAAAAAGCACAATAAGAGTATTTGATAGTTTTACGAAACCGATGCATGTTAACTGAAAGTGTAATTATGATACTTGGGAAAAGGAAAAAAGTCACCAGTAGTTCAACTATTTACAGCTTCTGTTAACATTTTGGTTTACAAGCTTCCAACAAGCTGCTTTCAGTAAGTCTGTGACAAATTTGCATATGTTTGGGGGCCTCTTATGCTTTTATGAATTCCCAAAGTACCCAACTCATGAGTGCTCATTAAATGTTCATGAATCTGATTTATTTTAAAGCTCTCTGAATTCCAAAATACCTTTTTAGTGGCAAGACCATGGGACCAAAGATCCAGGAGACCTGCATTCTCCACCCAGCTTTGCCATTATAAGCTGCATCACACTGTGCAAACCACTTCACATCTTTGGCTTTCAGTTTCTTCATCTGTACAATGAAGTGGTTGGATCAGTTGACCTAATTCTTCGGATGGTGAATTCCTAGAGGTGGAATTGGTTTCCATGGTGAATTTAATGTAAGAGCTGCAGCTGAATGCAGTTGTCAAGCAATTTTAAAAAGTGAATTTTGGTCACTACTGCAGGATTTTTATTTATTAAAAAAAGCCTGTAAATAAGAGTTACAAGTCAAACTGTTCAATGTTGGTGATCTCCTGCATACATATATTCAAAAGCTTTATAAAGTCCAATATAGAAGCATATAATTTCCAACTGGTTAGATACGATATTTGTAGTTGTTTCTTACAAAAGTTTATAATCAGATCTGAGAATGTGGCTTTTATTTATTTAAAAAAGTCTACTAGCAGTTTTCTCCACACGCAACATACAAACACACACATAACTGAATACATTCTCAAGCTTTCTCTCATGTAAGAATCCTCTGATCCTGAACAATATTTTAGCTAAAGCTTTTTGCATATTCCTTAATTTCAGGGTTTCTAGAGTTTATTTCGTGTATGAATTCTCTGGTGTTTAGTAAGAGCTGAGCTTCGACTGAAGTTTTTTCCACATTCTTTACAAGCGTAGGGTTTTTCTCCAGTATGAATTCTCTGATGATCGTGCAGATTGGTTTTCTTTCGGAAGGCTCGCCCACATTCATTACATTCATAGGGTTTTTCTCCAGTATGAGTTCTCTCATGCTGAATGAGGGATGAACTCTGACTGAAGGCTTTCCCACAGTCAATACATTCATAGGGTTTCTCTCCAGTGTGGGTTCTCTCATGTTGAGTAAGTGATGAGCGTCGACTGAAGGCTTCTCCACATTCATTACATTCATAGGGTTTTTCTCCAGTATGAATTCTGTGATGCTCTATGAAACTTGTACTCCTTTTGAAAGCTTTTCCACATACATTACACTGATAGGGCTTCTCTCCAGGATGAGAAATAGGTTGTTGGTTAAAGTCCTGCTCACAATCATAGGGGTTCTCTCCAGTATGGATCCTCTGATGGTCAGTAAAGTCTGCAAGGTGACTGAAGTCTTCCCCACAGTCATTACAATGATAGGATTTCATTTCAGTGAGAGTGCTTTCATCTTGAGTAAGAGATGAGCTGTGCTTGAAATCTATACTGTAGTTATTGCTTTGGTAAGGTTTGCCTCTCTTATGAATCCTCATATGTTTATAAAGGGATGGGCTCTGACCAAAAGCCCTCCCACATATGCTACATTCAAAAGGTTTCTCTCCTGTATGAGTCCTCTCATGCTGGACAAGGGAAGAACATCGACTAAAGGCTTTCCCACATTCCTTACACTGGAAGGGTTTCTCTCCACTATGCGTGACCTCATGTTGAGTGAGGGATGTGCCATGCCTAAAAGACCTCCCACATAAATTACATCGATAGGGTTTTTCTCCAGTGTGAATTCTCTGGTGTTGAACAAGGGAGGAGCTGCGCTGGAAGGCTTTCCCACAGAGACTACACTGGTAGGGTTTCTCTCCAGTATGAGCATTCTCGTGCTGACCAAGGGATGAGCTATGCCGGAAGGCCTTCCCACACACGTTACATTCAAAGGGCTTTTCCCCAGTGTGAATTCTCTGATGCTCAGTAAGTTGTGTTTTCCAGAGGAAGGTTTTCCCACAGTCAGTACATTCATGGTGTTTCTTTCCAGGATAAATTCCCTGATCTGTACCACTTGGGAAAGCTCCCTCTCCTTTATGAGTTTTCTCATGTTTAGTAAGCGATGATCTATGAATAAAGGCTTTTCTACATTTATTACATTTATAAGGTTTCTTTTTTGCAAGGATATTATTCTGATTAGGTAAGTCAGAATTATGTCCCAAATTGCTTCCAAGTGTATCACATTCACTAGGCCTTGAAGGAATGTTCAATTGTGTAACCAGGTCTGTGTTCAATCTAGAGTTTTCACCAAATTTATTTTGCTCAAAGCTTTCCTCTGGTGTGATTTTCTTCTGGGTGGATGCATCTGGCCCCAGATGTCTCTTCCAGTTTTCCTGGTGCCTCTCTAACTGGCTACTAACATCCCAAGTGTCTTCTAACGTGGCACGTGAGAGATCATCAGTGCTACGGGATATTTCAGATGTGCTCTGCTGCAGATTTGGTGATTTGGCTTCAGGCCTGGTCTTCCAGTCTGAAAGAAATCCAAGGTGCAAAAATCCCCTATTCCCTCCCATTGAAACAAAATGCTACAGTAGGAATGAGGAAATGAAAGATGTAAATTATACATGCCTCTGTTTTGAAATTAGTCCTATAGCTTGGGGAGAAGATCCAAAATGCAGGAAAGGAAAGCAAAGAGAGGTGATAGTGCAGATTGCAGAGCCAGAGTGTATGGAAGTCTAGAATGAAGACGCTCATTTTGGGGGGCTGCTTAGGGAGTAAGGGAATAAGTGAGCATGAGTGTGTTAGGCATAGATACAAACAGAATAGGATCATACTCCATCCTACAGGGTCCTCTCTGCTCTCTGTGCCCCCTGTGCATTTTACAAACAACAGAATCTATCTTCCTAATGCATCCATCTCATGATTTCTTTAAAGTGACCTCTGAGGCTCCAGATCTTCAAACCCTGCAGAGAAAATCTGCAGCCAGTGATCTAAGTGAAATGATTCTCTCACATACTTGGAGATCAAGGGCTATACTTCACAAACTGAAAACAAATTAATATTTCAGGAGGCAAATCATCCTTGCCCTTGAAATTGGGACTATGGTTTTAGTCTATGTGAGTTCTGGTTCTACACTACTCATCTCTCTTAATCAAAAAGATTTTAATCTGCCTAATAAATTGATCTCTAAACCTCTGTTTAACCTAATAGAGAATACTAATAGAGAATTAATTTATTTCTAGGTTCTAAGAATGGCAACCTTTAAAAACCAAGGGGAGGGAGGTTTCTGGGATGATGGAAATGTTTCATATCGATCCCAGTTCGGGTTAGGCGGGTGACTGCGTTTGTCAAAACCAACTGGATAGTACATAAAAGAGTTGTCTATTTCATTGTATGTAATGTGTTCTTTAAAAAAAAAAACCCAAACAAATATTGAACTGTAATTAGTGATATGCATGCTGATGTATGTAGGGGTTAAATGTACTTATGTCTGCAACTTACTTGGAAATGCATCAGAAAGTAAAATGGATTGATAGATGGAGAGATGAAGAAATATGTGATAAAGCAAATATAACAAAATGTTAACAACTATAGACTCTTGGTGGTAGGTATATGGTGTTCACTGCATAATTTTTTCAACTTCTCATATGTTTGAAAATTTTCATAATAAAATGTTAGGAGGGAAAAAAACAGCAACTAAGGGGCCCTAAACCCCAAAATTCCTTACCCTGGAACAAGACTCAATTCTAAATTCCCAAGTACAGAGAATGCTTTGTATTTCTTTTAGAATACTTCTCAGTGGGACATTCAAGAAATGTTTGTTGAAATGAATGTGAGAAAGTTCTCCCCCAAGCCAGATTACCTAACAAGCGATTAAGTAATTTCTGACTGTCTTCTATATGCTCTGCAACACAGACAGAATATATAGAAATATAACAAATAAACTCTCTAGGAGCTTGAAATCTAACAACAGAAACAAGACTCAATCTTTTGACAACTGAAAAAAAAGCAAAACCAGCAGATGGTATATTATTAAATTTGAATTTGTGAGGTAGAGATGATATAAATGGTATTTGTGATCAGAGAAGGAAGAAATAAACATATTAGTGTATATTAGGTTTCATGGATTAGACAGACCTCGAACTCAAGGATAGATGGCTTTAAATAGGCAGAAAGTATTATCTAATGAGAGAAAGTATATGCTATTTACAGAGAACATTTAAAAGAAGTTCAACTTAAGTGGAGCTTATGTTAGGAAGAATAAAAGATAATACTGGAAGGTATGATGGAAATCTTTAAATCAAGGGAGTCTCTGTTTCCTACAATGTGGTACAGGTAGTAATAGCAAGGTTTTGTCAGAGGTGGGTGGTTTATGAAAATAAAGCAATAAAATCCAGTATGGTGCAACAAGTGATAAATAGATGAACAAAACGTGGTATATCCATAGAACGAAATACTCCTTAGCAATACAAGGAATGAAGTCACACATCCTACAACATGAGTGAACCTTGAAAACATTATGCCAAGTCGAAGAAGCCAGTCACAAAGGGCTATGTATTATGTGATTCCATTTGTAGAAAACATCCAGAATAGGCAAATCCAGAGAGATAAAAAGTAGATTAATGGTTGCCAGGAGCTGGGGGTAATGGGGAATGGAAAGTGACAGCTGATGAGTATGGGATTTCTTTTTGGGGTGTTGAACATGTTCTGTAATTAGATAATAGTGATGGTTGCACAACCCTATATATCCGAACCACTGAATTGTACACTTTAAAAGGGTAAATTTTATGTTATGTGACTTCTCTCAATAAAGCTATGATTTAAAAAATCCAATATGGAGCATAAAAAGAAAAGATAGAGTAGCAATTTCAACTGGGAATTACAGTAATCTATGCCTGAGGCCTGGTTTAGGATGTCACCAGTGGGAGTTAAAAGGCAGGCAAATCTAAGATACTTCTCAAAGGAGGAAAATAACCAAGGTTGAAAGAAAAAGACTAAACTGACTGTGGTGTCTGGCCTGAGGGATTAGAAATCCACTGGTTTTTAATAGGCCGGGGAGAAACATGTAATGGGCAAACTAGCAAAACATGCTGGCTGGGGATGAAAGAGGATTAATTTAGATTTTATGTCTTTAAATAAGAACTGCATGAGACTCCCAAGTGAAGGTGTCCTGTGAGACGCAAAAAAAGTGACCAGGCTACAAGTAAGAACAATTTCTGAGTCTACAGCATAGAATAAAGAGCTGCAACCACAGAAGGCAGGCACCCTTTTAGGGAGGTAATATAGAAAGAAAGAGGAGGAAG
The DNA here is from genome assembly GCF_041296265.1 of Equus caballus. Lineage (NCBI taxonomy): Eukaryota > Metazoa > Chordata > Mammalia > Perissodactyla > Equidae > Equus > Equus caballus. The sequence continues at coordinate 18,817,614 of NC_091686.1, read as the reverse complement.
CTGGAGAGAAGACTCCTTAAGGCAAATTTTCTTAAGGAGAAAAGCAAGAAAGGCCAAAGACCTAAAGCCAGGAAGCACTTAGCAAGTCAGAAGACCAGGAGAGGATGACGGTCCAGGAACTGTGGAGGGAGGCAACGAATCAAAGTGGCATGAAGGCAGGATAGAAGAAAGATGGTATCATTTCCCAAACAGGTGTTATAGGAATGCAGTTGGGGAAAGAAGTCTGAAGGCAAGGTATGGAGGGAGGGAGAATCACGGCTGTGGGTATTTCCTACAAGTCTGAGGCCACCAACAGAGAAAGCAGCACAACAAAGCAAGGAGGAGACACAGAAGTTCAATTAATGTCTGAATGAGTGAGAAAAGGGATCTCTAAATAATGAAGGGAGACTGAGGACACCAGAGGAGAAAATAATCCAGCAAGCAGGGTTACAGGATAGGGAGACAGAATGTAGGACAAAGGGCTACTTTTGGAAAGGAAAAAGGGGACCTTTCCCTCTAAGACCTACCAGCAGCAGGAGCAGCCGGCTGGAGAAGGGAGACACCAGAGGTGTCATCCAGAGATGCTCAGCCTCTTCTGCAAGTCTAGGAGCTCCCAGGCAGCAATTCGAAGGTGCCTCCCCTCCCTTGGCTGTGCCACTGTCTGCACTGATTATTACATGCTTGATTCTCACTCAGTTACCTGGACAGAAAGGCCTTTGGATTTCTCCCTCTGTTATCCATGGCTCTTCACCTTGCTCCAATTTGAAGATCACTTCTGGCTTGGAAACTTGATATCCTGCTCATGGGTAAATACACAATTTGGTTGTTTGTGCAAGTGGATAAAGAACCCTCCTACAAGTCAGTACTAGTCCCTGATCCTCAGGAACTCTGAAGGAAAATAAAGTTACAGCTTGAGGAGGCATGCAATCAAATGGCCTATTTCCAATTCTGCAAAAGAAAGACCTCTTATAGGCTCAGAAACCTATAAAGCTGGGTCCCCAAAAGATGAACAAGCTCTGACTCTAAATACCCTGCTCACAGTCACCCAAACTATGAGCCCCACAACCTTAGCAAGTGAGAAAGGAAAGACGCACCAATATGCAAGACACTGAGAGGTGGTCCTTACCAAGAGAAACCAGGTGGCTGTAGTTCTCCAGCATCACATCCCTGTACAAGCGCCTCTGAGCAGGGTCCACGTAGTGCCATTCTTCCCAGGTGAAGTCCACAGCGACATCCTTGAATGTCACTGATTCCTGTAGGATCACATTCGTGCTCAAGTAGGGATCAACCCCACAAATGCTCCCCTGGCAATACTGGAAACATACTGTAGGGTCAATCAGAAGCAGCGATCACACGTTTTGATATCCTGAGGGGCCAATGTTGGGTTAAATACACCAGCTATTTACATAATTCGATGAAGAATCTAATGTGGCAGGCAGGAAAGTCATGAGGGGCAATACGTCTTGCAATCCTATATCCCTGCTTAGCTTTCTTCTTGTTTCCCTTAAAAGCCAAGCCTTTTTATACAACCACCAATTCCTCACTGTCTGTGTACTTCCTTTGTCACGAAATCCAAATACAATGAGGAGTAAAAAGTGACAGCCCACCTTCACCCCCATCACCAATCCCACCATAGTCCCTAGAAATAATCACTTTAACAATTTGGTGTATCCACTTAAGAGTTCCTTTTGCACGTTTCTCTCTCTCTCTCTCACACACAGTCTTGTTTTCTGAAATACCATATACGTTGTTTTACAATTGCTTTCTACATTTAACTATGTATCTTGGAGATCTTCCCACAGTGGTATATTTAATTTCACCTTATCCCTTTGAATTGCTTCCTAGCACTCCACAGTACAGTTGTATCAGAACATATCCATTACCTAAGACCAACAGCACCCCACTGTACTAAGAATAAGCTTCAGAGTCCCCCACCACTCACGGGCTCTAGCCATGCTGCCCTTACCGATCCCTGAACACATCGAGCTTGTTCCCACCGCAGGCCTTTATGCTTGGTACTCCCTCTCCCCCTAGGATCTCCACATGGTTGACAACTAATTACTAGTTATTTAAGTCTCATCTCTAGCACTGCCTCCTCAGGAAAGTTGTCTGAGCATCCCCCTCTAATTTACTCTCCATCACATTATACTATGCTGTCTTTTTCTCCTAGCATAGGTATCTCTCACTGTCTAAATTCCTGCCCCCTGAACTCAGGAAGCAAACAGATTCAGATAAAAGCGCACTTGTACCTCTAACCATTATCTGAGATGGCTTACTTGTTAGCTTCTCTGTCTCCCTCACCGTGAGCTGCATGAGAACAGGGACTTGATCTATGTTGATCACAGTTACATGCCTAGTACCTAGAATGATGCCCAGCACACAGTGGAGCTTAAAAAATACTTGGTGAATGAATAAACGGACCAGTTCCTGTTAAGAGATATTTGCATTATTTCCAATATTTTGCTATTACAAACATTACGCAATACATATTCTTTGTCTAAATATGCTAGAATTTCTGTAGGTTAGCTAGCTAGAATCGGAATTGCTTGGTTAAAGGTCTTTTCACACTTCATATCCCACTCCCATCACTTCTTCCTCACCACCCCACAGAAACCAGGCTGCCTGAGGAACCCTATGTCTTTCAATTGTCAGTTCCGAGGTCTGCCTCAGTACGCCAGGAGATACCTGTCACCATGCCTTACTCGAAATATCTCCTTTGGTTAGATTTCTACCTCAAGAAGTGTATAATAAAGACAATTAGTACGAAAAGACGTTGAAAGCAGAGCTATGAGTTTGCCGGCGCAGTGAGGGAAGGTCACACGGAGGTTTCTGCCTAATTCCCCACCCTTCTCCCCACGTGCTTAGACAGAGCTGAACTTCTCTGTTTCCTGGGTAGTATCATTTTCTCCCTATTCTCGCACCAGTCTTTCCCTTGCTAATTCCATTTCACACTTCTGGTGTTGGTTAGCAGATCTTTGTGAAGTGCTCTGATTCCCCACTGGGGGGCCAATCCCATTTTATGTTCTTTCAGCCACTTAGCACACGCACAAGTATTCAAATAAACCTAATAGGAAATAGACTTATTTCCTAGTTAGATGGTGAGCATTAAGAGGGCAGGAAATATACATATTTTTTTAAACTCTAAAACACCAGTATCCAGCATGTGCCTGACCACCCTAAACATGTTTCCTGGGTTGAGCCACAAAGAGATGGCTGAGATCTGACTTTTAGAGAAGACAGGAGTGGCCCTATCTCCTCCTGAGGGAGAGGCATGACTGCTTCCACACACAACAATGGCTCCTCTGTATCACGTTCCTGCTCAACACTGCAGCTGTGTCCCCACAGGAACAGGAAAGGCTCGAAATGGGGCAGAGTCTTCTGACTGAGGTCATGAATCTGACTGTGCCAGGTAAGATAACACTAGATATTTATAAGGTGCCTGGCTTTACCATATGCACTGTGGCAAAATAAAAATGTAAATCAAAAACACTGCAATCCTGGGGCCGGGCCGGTGGCGCAGTGGTTAAGTGTGCACGTTCCACTTCAGTGGCTGGGGTTCACCAGTTTGGATCCTGGGTGGGGTCGTGGCACCACTTGGCACGCCATGCTGTGGTAGGCGTCCCACATATAAAGTAGAGGAAGATGAGCACGGATGTTAGCTCAGGGCCAGTCTTCCTCAGCACAAAGAGGAGGATTGGCAGCAGATGTTAGTTCAGGGCTAATCTTCCTCAAAAAACAAAACAAAACAAACAACTGCAGTCCTTGACTAGGTTTCAGTTTATTTTAAAACATGTTATTTATTTGAGACGATACATAGTAAAGTGAGATGCTACAGACATTCAGGGCAGGGAAGACTGGGAGAGGGAGAGAAGCTTCAAGGTAGGCTAGGCCCCGGGCCTTATGAGGTAAATACCAACTGGATGGGAGAAGAAAAAGTGGTACTCCAATCCAGGGATTGAGAAACTTGAGAAGGAAGGCTGGACTTGGGAAATGCACGGCCAGCAGGGAAAAAGGGTTTTGACCAAGGCCGACACTTTAAGTTAGGTTGTGAGAAGCAAACACCTTCTCTCTCTTGCCTACTGTCCTCTAAACATCCAGCCCCTTAGGTTTAGTAACAGATAGTCAGCGGGCAACCTGGATTCCTTTGCTTAACTGGTTCCCCATATTAACACATGGTCTCCTGACTTTATTCTGCTTCCCCGAGTAGGCTGCAGTAACAGTAAAGAATGTGTTGACCAGTAAACAAATGTCTAGTCCAAGCCACTCACCATCTCTTGCCTTGGCAGGGCAATAACTGGCCTCTGTGCTCCTACTCTTGGTCTCACCGACTCTTTTTCCCATGCACTATCAGAGTCACTTCTCTAAAACACAAATTTGATCATGCTTATAAACCTTTAATTTCTTCCCACTTTTCCCTGTTCCTACCAGCCTCACCCTAGTCCATGCCACCACCATCTCTTACCTGGACCACTGCTACAATCTCCTGACTTGTCTCTCCTTTTCCACTCATGTCCCATTCCCCAGTCTGTTGTCCATATAACAACTGGGGTGATCTTGCCACAACCTGTCAGATCAAGTCACTCCTTTGCTTAAAGCTTCCAATGGCATCCCAATTCATCCCAAGTAAAAGCCAAAGTCTTTCCAGTGGCCTACACAGCCCTTCACAGTCTGGCCCCCCACGATCTCCTGACTTCATCTTGAAACTCATCGCCAACCTACTGCTCCCTCCCCTTCACTCACGCTGCCCTCTTTAGGATTCCTGGAACATGCTACACATGCTTCTGCCTTGGAATCTTTGCTATGGCTGCTCCTTGACTTGGAAGCCTCTTCCTGCAGATACACATGTGGTTCCCCACTCACTTCCTTCAGTTCTTTGTTTCAATGCCACCTCATCACCACAACTTTCCCTGACTATCCTACATAAAAGAGCACCCCCACCCTTCACTGTCACGCTGTTTTTTTCCCTTTTTCATAGTGCTTTCCACCTGACATATATTTTTATTTGCTTACAGTCTGTATTCCACAGCAGAACTTAAACTCCACGAGAGCAGGAACACTATCTATTTTCCTTATAGTTGAATCTCCATTGCCCGGAACAGGACTGGCACATAGCAGGTGCTCCACAAATATTTAATAAATACTTTTCTTGGGATTAAATTTAGATTCCTTAGTGCGAGCTTCAGACCTCATCATAACTTAGTCCCTACCTTACTTCCACAGCCTCCGCTCTGGTTTCTCCTCCCCTCACACCCCATAATTCAGCATGCGGAAGAGTTATAGCTCCTTGAAACCAAAGGATCTCTTTCACCTCTGCAAGTGCTGCTTCAAAATGCTTGGCTTTCCCCCTTCTGCCTAGCTAACACTTACTCTCTCACCAAGACTCAGTCAAGTTCCCTCCTCGGGGCCCCAGGTCTGGGCTAAGTGTCCTCTCATGCCCCCATGGCTCTCCACCCTGGGCCTCTCTCCAGCACAGCTCATAAGATACTACGTCACGGCCTGTCACCTGTCCTTCACTGTGCTCCTGGAGGGTCAAGACCTTGTCTCAGGCACCTTTCAATCTCCAAAGGCCAGAACCATTTTGGTACATAAAAGACAAGCAAGAGTTTGCAAGATTAAATAGGCAAAACGTACTCTGGGATCCTTGGTGTGTGTTAGCCACTCTGAGTCAGATCAACTTTAGGGGATTCCCAATGCAGCAGGTCATACCTCAGACTGCAATGAAACGATCTAGCAACATCTTGTAGACCCTGCTCACCCTTCTTCCAGATGTAACTGGATCTCATCATCAACTCCTTTTAAAAATTAACGAGTATCAAATGTTCCCCTTCCTCATGCTGACATAAAAAGTATGTTGGCCAAATAGTGGAGAGCAAAGCAAAGAACTAGAAAAAGCATATATTAAGCTGAGAAGACTCAATTTCACAGGCCCCTAAAAAACTCCATAACTAATAGGTGTGTAATATCCTCGGGTAAATCAGCAACCTCCTAGAGATCCACTTTTCTCATCTATAACATCAGTTCCCTGAACTGAAGAAATAAGAGTTTAAAGAGCAGAGGATGAAAGTGCACTTCCAAAAAGGACAACATGTGCAAATATACAGAGACACACTCCCCCACTTCTCCAACTCCACATATGCCAACTCCAGAGGAGGAGCCCATCCGCTCATATTGCAACTCAGGAAACTCCGTAACTTTGAAACCTTGCAAAACTAAAAACCAGAGAATGGCAGCTAATGAGTAGAAATAGTGCAATTTATAAAAACTAGCCCCTCTAAGACCAAGTTAGTTTGCCCAATTAGAACACATTAAATTCAGCGGGATACAGTATGGCGTTTTCACTCAAGTACCCAGTGCTCTCTCATACCAGACCAGTAATAGTTTGGTAAGCTGAAAGTTATAGCATACGGAACAACCAAGTACAAAGAGAAGAAACGTTATTACTGTTAGCCTTTACATACACACATAGATACCCTATTTAAGCTAATGGTTTCACCATGTACAATACCCCAACTGGAAACCTGGACCTCATCCTTGACTCTTCATTTTTCCTTTATGCCCTGGAATCACCAAGAGCCTCAAAAATGTCTCCCATATTCAGTCCCTCCCCTTCATCTCTCAAATCCAGCTCACATCCTCTTTTGCCAACAACGCCATTAAACTAGACAATAACATTCTAGATCTTTGCTAATATGGTAGCCACTAGCCACCACGTGGCTACAGAGCAGTGTGGCTAGTCCAAATTGGGATATGGAATAAGTGTAAAATATACACTGGATTTTAAAGACTTAATATGAAAGAAATGTAAAATACCTCATCAATAATTTTAAAATATTGGTTCATGTAGAAATCATATTTTGGCTATATTGGGTTAAATAATATGTATTACTGAAATTTAATTCACCTGTTTTTTCCTACATTGTGGCTACTAGAAAATTTAAAATTACACATGCAGTTTATATTTGTTTTGAGCTGCACTGTTCCAGATTGTTCTAGATCTCCAGCTCAGGCCATTCTCTCCAGGTTACTGAATCACCACTCTCTCAAACTTTGCTTCCTGACATACACCCCATGCTTCTACCACATGGACTCTTTGCCCTGACTACATCATTCTCTTTCAAGTCTCTTAGCCTTTGCACATCCTATTCTGACCACCAGGATAGTGGTGCAAATAGAGGTTTCTTCCCTCAGCTCTACAGGAAAAATTCCTAGTCATCCTCCTGGAACCAGTTCAATGGTCCCTTCCCTTCTGAAGCTTTTCCAGATGCCTCATTTTCCCCCGCCCCCTTCAGCATTTGCTCCACATCTCCGTTTCAGAACTGCAGCTGTTTATTTACACCTTTCTCCCTTAAGAATTTCTTAAACTCCTTTTCATTTCAGTATCTCCAAAACCAAGCACATTGTGATTGTCCAGAATCATGCAGCCAATTTAGAAAAACTGCCCATGCGCGGAGGGCCCTGCCAAACGACTTTTAAAAGTTCCTCCGGTGATTCATTATAAAAAAGCAACAGCTAACATTCATGGAACACTCGCTGCCTGCCAGGCACTGACCTTGGTCATTTATATGCATTCTCTCAATAAATTTCCTCACTGAAGCCTTATTGCCGCCCCACAGGAAGCAGGTACCTTTCCTTGACTGGTTCTGAAGCGTGACTCTTGTTCAGAGAGGGTCACACAGTGGGTGCCACCTGGCACAAAGCAGGCACTCCAAAAATGTCTGCTGAGTGAATGAATTACAGAGTCTGGGTAATTCTTAATGAAGGAAAACAAGGAGTTATTTCGAGGATTAAAAAAATTATACATCAGTGAATTAAATTCTTGGATTATAAAAAGGAGGGGTAAACAGAAAAATGATGGCATTAATAGCCAAATCCAAAAACTGGTTCCTCTTAAATACTGACCAAATAGAAAAAACTTCTGACAAATCTAGTGAAAAAACAAAAAAACATCAATTTAAATATAAAGTGATAAACAAACCAGTAAAATACCCAGTAGTGCTAAGAAACGCAAAAAATACTAATGAAGTGAATAATTTTTAAGTTCTAAATCACCAACGTTGACATGACAAAGTAGAAACCTTAATAATTGAGGAGAAAATAGAGAAAACTGTTCCCAAATCATCTTTTTTAATAAAAACCTTGGATCTAAATGTTTTATAGGCAAATTCTTTCAAAAGACAGAAAAAGATGAAAAGCAATCTGAATGTTTCTACAAAAGATAAGCATGACACTAAAACCTGTCAAGGATCTCTATTTCTCACTCTGAGAGCTATTTCACTTAAGAAGACAGATGTAAAGAATTTTCTTAAATTGTATTTTCAAAAAATTATTTATTGTAACCAACAGCATTTTATCTGGGTATTATTTGTTACAGTAAAAATTTTTAAAACAACCTACATGTCCTATGAGAAATGGTTATATAAATTTTGGTATGTTCATGAAAAGCAATATAATACAGTCATTAAAAGTGATGTAAAAAAAGAAAAATCCCCATAAAAATTATATGAAATTGAAAATGTTATAACTGAAAATGTTTAAGAGAAAAAACATGCACAGGGAGAAAAGAAGAAAACTCACCAAAACAAACAGAGGTGCTGAAGAGGAGGCAGCAGAAGTGACTTTTTCTATTAAAAAGTCTGCATTATATTTTGCTCACATACTTTAATAAGATATATTTTAATAAAATAAAAGTAGAACAAGACATAGAAAAGTTAGGAAAAGAATCATATTTTTAAAGTAGGTCTCAGAGGAACAGGTTTTGACATTCTAACATTGTCTTAAAGACAAAATTTCCTAAAACTGTTCAGTGAAAGTCACATTGTTTCATGCAATTGTTTTATTAGAAAATCAGGGCCGGCCTGGCGGCGCAGCGGTTAAGTGCGCACATTCTGCTTCGGCAGCCCAGGGTTCACTGGTTTGGATCCCGGTTGTGGACATGGCACCGCTTGGCAAGCCATGCTGTGGCAGGCGTCCCACATAGAAAGTGGAGGAAGACGGGCACGGATGTTAGCTCAGGGCCAGTCTTCCTCAGAAAAAAGAGGAGGATTGGCAGCAGTTAGCTTAGGGCTAATCATCCTCAAAAAAAAAAAAAAAAAATCAGCATAACTGGAAAAATATAATTTTTGCTATGTGAGGAGCAGAAAACGTATAGAAAGTATAAAATTGCTACTTGGAGTTAAGCAGTTATGAATGTTTGCTTATTCAATACCCGCTTACTATGTGTGTACCTTGGAGCAATGGATGAAAGGAGTCAAGTGGCCCAGGACAGAGACAGACGGGTCAACAAGCCACTCCACAAGAGAAGTACTATGACAGGAGTGCACAGGTGCTATGGGAACGCCCCGGAGGGGCACGTGACCTTATCTCAGGGAAGGAGTGTTTGATCTGGGGCTTAAAGACCAGCTCCAGTCAGCTCAAGAAGAGGCTGAGAAAGGGGACCGGACAAAGGGAGCTGGAACATCCTTGACCTCAAACATCATGACTTGGTTCAAGAAGAGGCTTGTCTTCCCCTGGGAGCCCCGGAGCATCATGTCTGAGTTTGGGTGACATTAGCCAGCTTTTGCCGAGTTTGTTCATCCTGATGGTCTAACTACAAAGCTCTTGGAATCTGGAGTCAATAGAGATCAGGCCCCGGTCCCTCTGCATTTCCTCCCCTTCAAGGTAAAACACCAAGAAACCAGGTCTCCATATACAGCTTTTTTCTTACAAAACTTTCCCTATTTCTTACTGTTCTAGGGGCTTCAACTTTAAGAGTGACAAATACCTTTTTTTATTCCTAACTAAAAATGTAGTACACGTATAATGAACAAAAGGCGAACAAGGATACATAGTGTTTACCTAGATATAGCAACTAACAATCCCACAGATCCTAAGGATTTTCAGGGTATCCCCCCCACCCATCTGTGCTCCCAGTCCCTCCCACTTGGAGCCACTTCAGGTATTTGTTAGCCAAGCTCAGTGGGAAGGTCCCACTCATCAAACACCTCTCCAAAGGAGCTCTGACTTTCAAACTCTTGCTCCTACACTTCATAATTCGCAGCAATCTTTAAAACTAAGAAGAATTGTTCTAGTTCCCTGCTCAAAAACATTGATTCATGCTACAATAACCTCCTCGCTGCTCCCTGATCACACGTCCCGCTGTTCCCTCTATCCAGAGTGCTCTTCCCCAGACCTGTCTCCCCTCACCTCCTTCAAGTCTGCTCAGTCATCACCATCTCAACAAGGATAAGGCTTACCCTGACCACCCTACTTAAAATCACACCCCTACTGTAAGCCCCCACATTCCTTCTTACCTTTCTGTACCTTTTATTTTTTTTCTGAGCTACTGTCACCTTCTAGATTATCATATAATTTACTTACTGAATTTTTCTGTCTTCTCCTTCTGGGATGTAAGCTCCATGAAAGCAGAGACCTTTATAAATTCACTAATGTATCCCAACCACCTAAAAAAGTGTCTTAACAGATCACAGGCATTCAATGACTATCTGCTAAATGAATAGATGAATGAATGAACGAAGGGATTACCAAGGCCAAAAAGAAAAAACTCCCTTCTATTCCCATCCAACCATTGCCCACAGCCCACATCCACTGTCACAAAGCAACAGTTTCATGAATATGCATCCTAACTTCTTGCCTCCCAACTCCCCTGACCCCCAGTCTATCAGGTCTAACCCCACTCCCTTCATTTTCACCTGCTTAGACTCTGCTCCTATTCAAAGGCGACATGTCCACTGACTCTCTCCCACAGGCAGAATCTCCTCTCCGCTCTGTAGTCAGCCTCTGGACCTCTGCAACACCACCTGACACCACCTCTCTTGCGTTATACTTTTGCAAGAGGCTGTCTTCCTCCACTAAATTAACTTCCTGGACAAGCAGTCACATGTTTCAGTTACCCATCTTTTGCACTCTCCCCGAGAGCCATGCTCAGAGAAGGGGAACCACTGACAAAGGGAAATTTCTGCCTAAAAAGCCCTTGTTGTGGGGCTGGCCCCGTGGCCGAGTGGTTAAGTTCGCGCGCTCCGCTGCAGGCGGCCCAGTGTTTCGTTGGTTCGAATCCTGGGCGCGGACATGGCACTGCTCATCACACCACGCTGAGGCAGCGTCCCACATGCCGCAACTGGAAGGACCCACAGCTAAAAATACACAACTATGTACCGGGGGACTTTGGGGAGAAAAAAGGAAAAAATAAAATCTTTAAAAAAAAAACAAAAAAAGCCCTTGTTGTAAGGTTAGTGTTCTGTTCCATCCTTTGTCCCTGGTCATCCTCTGCCGCCTGAGTTAGGTAACCCAAGCGGAGTGTCAGGTCATTCCTGAGAATAGAACTGACCCAGAGGGCTTGGGGAACACAGCTTTAAAAGTGAAGTTTAAAGCAGTCCCTAAAATTCACTTTTCAGAACACAAATCCACTTCCACAGCCCCTGCAGAAAGGATTATCAACGCCATGAGGTGCTAAGTGTGTTAAATCTTCCTAATTCTCAAGCCTACTGAGGAAACACTTTGTATGGAGACGTGCTGACAACAGTGATTTGCTCTGGGCCTCCTCAAACCAACTAACTGTCTGGTTCTATTATTACTTGTCCTATTCCTTAAGGCTCAGCCCTGTTAAACAAAAACGTGCAACAAGAAGCAAAAAAGCATAAAGGCATTATATACTGCGTGTGTTTAACTTACCGTAAACTGCTTTTAAAGGACATTATAGTGGGTATTTTTATCTGAATTGATTTTGATAGTCTCACACACCTATCTAGAATCTATGATTTTTCCTTAATTCTAAAGAGAGTATAGATTAAAGTACCAACTGGATCCTGTTATATTTTCACCGATATACTCTGTGTAAGTCAATGGATAATCTCAGAGTCGTGATGGTTCTAGAAAATGCCTCCTTCCTCACAAGAACAAATGAGTTCACAAATCATCTTCATATTAATTAAGCTGAGGGCTGGATTTCTGGGGATGTGCACTGTTAAAGCAGAAAAAGACATGAAAAGCAAAGGACAAGTACCCCCTGTTTTTTTTTCTCCTTGCCCAAGAAAGCTTATCTCCAGCCTCTTCCTAGCCAAGTCCTGACCAGGCTTCTTTGGCCCCTTAAGGTCTCTCTATGGCCCCTGGGTCAGAAGCTGGGGCTCCTCTCTCCCTCACTTACTGCCAGTCACTTCTTCCTCTACAGTTTTCTCTCCTGTCACCCCACCCTACCCATTCCTTGACGGAGTTCAAGGAATTAGCTTGGCACTCAGGATTCTCAATACTGACACTTTCCAATACATCCACCTCTAACTCCTCCCACAAGACCACATCGCCCTCGCCCTAGCCCCTCCTCCCCACAGTGAGGCGCCCCCCATTTTGGGAAGCCCGCTCCCTCCAGCTCTGGACACCTTGGATTTCGCAAGGCTAGGAGTCTCTCAAGCGGAGAACAATGACTTCTCCAGACACGCCCCGGGGGCCTCACTGGATGGGTCGCCCCGGGTTAGTCAGGAACGTGCTGCTCACCTGGGACGCGGCTGTTGGAGGCCTCGGGGCCATTCCTGCCTCACCAGGGCTCGGCTCCCAGACTGGGGCTGGGGAGAGAAGAGAGGGCCCACTCTCAGGGCTGCAACCGCCGATCCCACCCTGTCCCGCCCCTTAGCCACTTCCCCACTGGAGAGGGGTGGGGAGCTGAGCGAGCCCCGCCTGTGCCTGCCGCTCCCCCTCCCCCAAATTAATGCTCGCCGTGCCCCGGACACTCTCCTCTGGCCACGCCCAGTCCCACCCGCAGAATGGTGGGCGCGGCCCCGCGGACACACGCCAAACCCGTGGGAGGTGCCGTCCGGACCCGCGCACTCGGAATCACCGCCTCCCGAGGGCTCTGGATTTCGCGACCTCGGGCCCACCCAGGGCTCGGGCCAGCTCCTCCCGCTCCCGCTGCAGGTTCAGTCCTCTCCAATTCTGATGTGCGAAGGAGCGGCCCAAAGCGGCCCCAGCCGCAGCGGGACCGGACAATGGCCGCAGCGACGGGACAGAGCCGGAAGTGCGCCTGCGCTCGCGGAGCCTCGCTCCCGCAACCCCGTGGGCCGCGGCTGGCGCGCGGACTACACTTCCCAGAGGCCCCCGCGCGAGGGTCCCGCCGAGGCAGCCTGGGAGGATGCCGCGCCTGCCTCAGGGCCCTACGCTGGGGAGCGCCGTGATGGCCGAGCGAGTGTGAGACTGGGGCTTGAGTATTCGTGCATTCGCTTATTCCAGTAATAGTCACTGACTATTACTCTGTGCCAGGGGCATGTTGCTAGGGGCGAGATACAGCGTTAGATCTGGCAGGAAAGACTCTGCTTTCGAGGAGCGAGCGTGCACTCCTGTGGCCCGAGGTCAACAATAAAAACATATAACAAAGTAATTTTAGGTACTGACTTTAGCTACAGGAATAAAACAGTGAAGGGAGTGGGGCAACGTTGCATCTTCATCACAAGATGCTATTTCTCTTGCCTCTTCTGTGCCATCTTCACCCATGGGTCACTACCAAAGGTGGGGATCCTGACTCCCCCAGTCCACACCTACTACAACAAAGACACTTGATGAGATATTTAATGATGCTAAAGGAGAAGAAAAAGAAGCTTCAGATAAATCCGTGGCCTCCAGTGTGCAGAAGTAGACGGTGCTACGACCACGTTATTTCATTTCTTGGTATATCATTGCTCAGGATTTTGTGCTTGGGACAAGCTATAAATGATGGAAAATTTCAACACAAAGATAATGAAAGCCAGGTACAACTACTGTATTAGATTTGTGTGTCTTATATATCACAAATAATCTCAATCTCCTAGGGTTAGACTTGATTTCTTAAGATTAGAGTATCACATATTCACATGGTAGAAAACGATTGCGACAAAATGTTCCTTATGTTACATAGCTCTACCAAGGGGATGGATGTTTAAAAATTAATGCTTTCCATTACTGCGCATGAATATAATGCTCTGGAATTAGCAGAAAGTGTAATTCATAAGTATGAGGAGGCCTCTCTGAGGCAGTGACCTAGTAGTTGAGAGACTAAAGGAGGCAGCTGCAGGAACATGAGGGAGAAAAGAATTCCAGGCTGAAGGCACTGAGGATGTAAAAGCCCTGAGGTGGAAACAAGCTTGATGTGTTTTAGAAACAGGTGCCTAATGAAGCTACAGCAGAGTGAGCGGAGTAGAGGTAAGATAGGCGGGCTGGGGTGGTTTGATGGAGCAAGGTTTTGGAGGCAGTGATAAGGAGTGTGGATTTCACTTTGAGTGTGATGGGAGCCACTGGATTAGCAGCAGCAATGGGGTCACTTATTATTACTATGATGGGATAAGAAGCTTTTCCTGTTGTCCCAGAATTGGTAACCAGTTCTCAGAGCTGAGGATCAAGTTCTGCATCCCAAAGAGAGACAAAACATTTGGGGCTAGATGCCTTCACGTCTTGCAAAGGGGTAGGCTGGGTGTTGAATTTGTCCTGCTACTATCAACCATTGCCTCAATGCTGCCCCTCTTTCCTAGGCCCTATAAGGAGACTAGGATGGGAAAGAAAAGGAAGAATTCCCTAGAATAGCAAGCCCTCCACCTGGTGGGGAATGCAATGTCTACCCCCCCACCCCCACCCCCAACCATGAATGTGACAAAGACAAGCCCTCAAACACTGAGAGCACCCAGGAGAAGGGGAAGCTTCATAAACTGCCCTAATGCCTCCCTGAGCAAGGGAAAGGAGAATTAGAAAACAGCTGAGTGTAAGGACAGCAGCCTGAATTTTCATTGTTCATGTAGTAAGTGGACACAGTGGAAAACAGTTGGGCTTTAGCTCCTGGTGGGGAGGAGAGTGCAGCTCACAACAGTATGAGGCTGTGGAATTAACTGGGTATGAGAAGGAGCTGAGGAGGTCGGAGGAGGTTGAGGCAGAGCCAGATCTCCCAAGTCAATGGAGATTTGGGACATATCTATGGGTTTCCTCTAAGGAACTCACAAATGCACTTCTGTTTCTGCCAGTGTTGCTAAACAACTTTAACGCTAGATAAAATATTTTTTAAATCTTTTATTATTTTTTTAAAGATTTTATTTTTCCTTTTTCTCCCCAAAGCCCCCCAGTACATAGTTGTGTATTTTTAGTTGTGGGTCCTTCCAATTGTGGCATGCAGGATGCCGCCTCAGCATGGCTCGGTGAGCGGTGCCATGTCCGCACCCAGGATCCGAACTGGTAAAGCCCTGGGTCGCAGAAGCGGAGCGCACAAACTTAACCACTCGGCCACGGGGTCGGCCCCTAAAAATCTTTTACAATGCATTGATGAGCTAGAAAATTGGTAAGGAATACACAGAAGCCAAAAATGAAGCAAAACTGGTAACTTAAAGTGGTGGGTGGAACACTGAAAGCCAGCTTTCACCTGGAAGTCATTTGCTAAATGAGGCAACTTGAGCTTTGTTTTTCATGGTCCTGTAAGCCCAGTGGCCAGGTGATAAAACCCATTCCCATTCAAAGTAGGATATCTAACAGGAGACACTCACACTCACACACACACACATAAAAATTGGGACTCCAAGGGTGAACACCTCCTGGTGGAAACTGCAAGGTAAATTGCCTTTTTAAAACCTTGGCAGTGAGTGGAAGAGGTGGACAATCTCTCTGCTGGGAATTTGTAACCACAAGCTGGGGATTTGCAGCCTGAATTCACAGTCCCTGGGTGCTCTAAAAAAACTGCCGACTGAGAATTTAGTTTATATTGGCCCCAGGCTAGTGGGGCTTCCAGACATCTGGCAGAAGCAAACACAAGTCCTGCCTGAGGAACCTTCCTTCAGCCCAGGCTTCAAAAGACTTTCCTCAATATGATCCTGAGAAATATATGCTCACAGTCTTGAGTCACAAAACACAGATAGAAAACAAGGAACCGTAAATGACAGACAATAGGAAAAAATGGCATAATCACAGTCCTAACAACCTCAAATATAAGGAGTTCTCAGGCACAGAATTTACAATAATATGTTTCAAAACTTATTTTAATAAAGTAGGGATTGAATAGACAAAGAGCAAGAGTCTAAAAATATCAAACAGAATTGAATAGTAACCAAATAGAACTTTTACAAATGAAAAACTATATTAAAACCTTCACACACAGAGTTAACAGCAGATTAGACATAGCTAAAGAGAAAATCAGGGGCCAGCCCAGTGGCGCAGCAGTTAAGCGCGCACGTTCCGCTTTGGCAGCCCAGGGTTCGCTGGTTCAGATCCTGGGTGCGGATATGGCACCACTTGACAAGCCATGCTGTGGTGGGCGTCCCACATATAAAAAAGTAGAGGAAGATGGGCACGGTTGTGAGCTCAGGGCCAGTCTTCCTCAGCAAAAAGAGGAAGATTGGCAGCAGTTAGCTCAGGGCTAATCTTCCTCAACAAAAAAAGAATAAAATAAAAGAAAAAGAAAATCAGTGAACAGAAAGCAGACCTGAGGAAATGATCCACAAAAGGACAAAGAGATGGAAAAGATGAAAGAAAGAAAAAACCCCAGAGCTATAATATATGTACCTGGTTCCAGAAGAAGAAAAGAAGGGGACTGAAGTAATATTTGAAAAGATAAAGGCTGGGAATTTTCAGAACTGATGAAATACACAAACTTATAGAATCCAGAATACCAGCATGCCAAGCCAGATACATAAAAAGAAATTTACACTGAGATACGTCATAATGAAACTGAAAAACACCAAAGAAAATCTTAAAAGTAGCCAGTGAGAAAAGACAGATTACCTTGAAAGAATTAAGTGTGTCTAGAGATGTCACCCATCACAAGGTCAGGGCTCCGAAGGGATCTAGGGAGACGTGAGGGAGATCAGAGTTGGGCTGGGGCTGAATGTGCACAAGCCTTTGGCCCTCGAGAGCAGTAAAATAGCAAAATGGTGCAAAGATACTTTTATTCATTTTTTACATAAGATTTAAAAAATTTCAATTATCCATTTCAAGGGATATTTATAAAACCTGGGGTTGCTATCGGAGGGGGGCCCAACTGGAGATTTTGAGGATGAAGCCCCTGCATTCACAGCACTCTGGCGACTGGCTTGGATTTGTGCGTAGACAGACTCACAGACCGATTCGCACACTTGGAAGAATTCGCTGGCTCCTCCTCACAGCTCCAAAACGCCGCCACGAACCAGAACTACCCCACCCCCCACCCCCAACCAGCGTGCCAGAGGTTCGGGTGCACCAGAAGTGAGCGATGTAACTCACGCCCATCCGCTGACTGCTGCTCGGGAGGCCCCACCTGGCTCTAGGCCTTGGGGAGGAAGCCGAGCCTGCCGAGGAATGGGCGCTGGTCCGGTGGGAGTCCGAGAGCAGCCACGCGTGGCTCTGGACAGCGACGCCCGGGTCCCAGGTGCAGTCCCCTCCTTTCCTATCTAGGTCCACGCTCTGGATAGAGGGCTGGGGGCGTCAGGAGGGGAGCGACAGCCTCTGGCCCTACTTGGCGTGGGTCTGCCGCTGAAGGTCAGGGGTCCGGGTGGGCCCTTGTTGTCCGGCCGCAAGGCGAAGACAGCCGGGCGGCCAGTTTCCTCCTGGCGAGGCGGCGCCTTCAGGTTGACCGCTGTCCCTCTGGCGCGGGGCCGGGCGCTAACGAGCCTCCTAGCCAATCCAGAGCGCATTCTTCCCCGGGCTGTCTCCATGACGACCACCTCAGCTTCTGCTCTGGACTGGAGTTCAGCCCGCTGAAAAGTTCGCGGGTCCAGTGGAGGCCCGGGGCACCGGGGCCGGGCCAGAGGGACCGGCAGTGGCCTCCAGGTGCCTGAGTAGTGCCCCAAAGCCTCGTCACACCCCGCGCCCGTTGGGCAAAAGGCCGCTCCTCCTCTTGGGGAGCAGATGATGCGGGACTCAGCAGGATCTTATCTCAGCCAGGGCAGAGGGGAAGAGGCCCATCATTAACGCCGAATGCCTTCCATGTTGCCTGCTTCATCTTTAACATCCACGTTGATTTGGCCTTCGCCTCACAACGTGGATTTGACCTTCAACTCCTCACCCTGCCTGCTGTGGGTTCAACTTTCTGGCTGGGGCCTCCCCCATAACACAAGAATATCCAAGTTCCAGTCACTTAAAATGTTCATAAAAACGTTCCACCCAATGGTTTCCACGAAAACCGTTGAGAGGAGATGGGACCCGGGGAAAGTACCTCGCTCAGATCCGACACTGTTAAGCCAAGAGGACCAGTGATTCCTGGAGCAAAAGGGAACTCGGGTCCCCTGACTTCCGTGCACTCTCGAGCCAGGAGGACAGGACTGGGGCGCTGAATGGGGGCTGCGTAGCTTCAGCCCTCTGCTCCAGGTCTCAGGCCGAGCTGTGAGTCGGACGCCGGGGAAGCGAGTCTCAGCGCCCGGTCCTCTTCCTCAAGTAAGACCGAGCATCTGCTTCAGTTTGGAGTTTCTGGGCGTCCGTCCCAAGAGCACTGGGCTCGAGTGCCATCTGCTGGCCACTACGACCCTCTACTGCTCTAAAGTCATCCGCGTAATATTAATAATATGAACTCTAATTTGGCAGGTTTTACCTGCCAGAACCAGGCTAGGCAATTTACCTATATTATGTCAATTTAATTTAACAGCCTATGAGGTAGATATTCTCATCTCCATTTTACATGTGAGGAAACAGGTTCAGAGAATTTTAGAAACTTGCCAAGGTCATTCAGCTAGCAAGTGTCAGATCCAGGATTCAGGTGGCCTGTCTCAGGCGTGCTCTGGACCCCTGTGCACATTCCCTCCCATGTTAAAGTTGAGTCCCTGATGATCTCATCTCCAAGGGTCCTCCAGTGGGCCCTTCCAGCCTGCCTCTAACCCTGTATGCTCAGCAGTTTTTCCCTAGGGTTCTCATGCCCCTCTGTGGACCACCCGCCCACCAGTCTTCAGGCCAGATGCTGGCTGGCACTGAGACAGATCTGATGACAAACACTGTGCACATAGACCACCACACCGGCACCTGAAATTGTACCAACAAACTTTTTCCTTATTGCCAATAGATTCAGGGGCTAATTTTTCATTAATTAATATATACGTTAACCCATTTTATATGTTGTAATGGGCATCTTTTTTTTCCCCTCTGCCCAACATCCCTGCCCGCATTGCTCAGTAAAAGCACCCCCTTTCTTTAGTGGAAGGTCGTCTCTCTTCTTTATAAAGTTCTGGTGAAGCAACCAATCACAGGCCCCCATGTGACCCAAGTCAGGCCAATTAGATTCTTCCCCTGGGTGTTTCATGCAGATGCTGGGAGAAGGAAGCCCTTTACCCCGACTTGTAGCACAGCTGTGAGAGTCTGAGGCCAACACCTAAGTTGGAGCCCAGACTGCAGACTGAGAGAGAGGGAGGGGAGGAGGAAATAGGGAATGGGAGAAGGGATGCAAGATGGGGGATTGGAGGGGAAATTAGAGAGAGTCTAGTCTGTGCCGGTCCTGTGTGCAGCTCTAGTCCTGCTGTTCCATAGTTTCGTTACATGCACCGATAATTTCCTCCTTTTAGTCTTATGCCAGTTTAAAATGGCTTCTCTGACACTTGCAACCAGAGTCCTAGATAATATTCATGTTACGCTAACCACCTCCAAACTCATAATATTCAAAACAGAATACAGCCAGCTCGCTAGTAAAATTTTTATTAAAATTTTTGTTTTGAGTTAATTATAGACTCACAAGAAGTTGCAAAAGGAGTGCAGAGACATCCCATGTACCCATCACCCAGCTTCCCCCAATAGTGGCATTTTACATAACTATAATACATGATCAAAACCAGGAAATTGATATTGGCACAATACGATTAACTAGTCTACAGACCTTACTTGGTTTTACCTATTTCACATATATTCTTTCTTTTTATGTCCCTGTGTATAATTCTATGGCACTTTATCACATGTACAGTATCGATTCATAAAATCATCACTACATCCAAGACACAAGACTCCTATTACACAAAGAAGCTCCTTGTGCTGTCCCTTCATAGTGATACCATCCATGCCCCCTCCTCTAATCCATGACAACCACCGGTCTGTTCTCCATCTCTATACTTTTCTCATTTCTAGAATGTTATATAAATGGAATCATACAGTATGTGACCTTTTGAGATTGAGTTTTTTCCCCCTTCTCAGAATAATGCCCTTGAAGTCCATCCAAGTCATCGTGTGTATCAATAGTTAATTCCTTTTTATTACTGAGTACTGTTCTATTGTACAGAGTACCAGTTTGTCACTAGTTCAGTCTAATGAAAGTTCCTTACTCAGATATATGGGGGTGGGGAAGGTGTATAAGGGAAAAATGGGAGACTCAGTCTTCCAGACCCACATAGGGAGTTGTGAGCATCTTGGGCCTTGTCACAGACACCCCATGGTGACATTTTAACAAGGTTTGATCTTGGTCAGTTTCCTGATCATTACTGACCTTGCCAGCCACCCTCAAGTCAAGCTTGAAGCCTCCACAAGCCCCAGAAAGTGTTTTTCAGTTCAACAAAAGTTCACTGAGCTCCTTTGTAGCTCAACTGTTCTGAGCCCCTGCTACCCTGGATTTCCTGATGAAGCCTCCTTGGTGATCTGCCACCCTCGGCCAAGCTGAAGGGACCCACAGGCTCTTGCTCCATCCCAGCTGCAGTGACTCAGGCTGAAGCCAAGTGGTGTCACCTCAGGGGCAATGTAGTCCCTACAGGTCACAAGGGCTAGGGGTCAGGAGAGCTCAATTTGGCTTGTGGCCCAGTCACCTGGTTTTTCCAGAGAGGCCCTCCTCAGGCCAGTCACTTGCTCCCTTGTTTATCAAGTCTCCTTGTTAATTGATGGGATGGGCCCCAGGAGCAGCCTAGCATCCCATCTGTGCCCTGACCCTGTAGCCTGGTCTTTTTTTAAAGATTTTGTTTTTCCTTTTGCTCCCAAAGCCCCCCAGTACATAGTTGTGTATTTTCAGTTGTGGGTCCTTCTAGTTGTGGCATGTGGGATGCCGCCTCAGCATGGCCTGATGAGCAGTGCCATGTCCGTGCCCAGGATTCGAACCGGCGCAACCCTGGGCTGCCAAAGCAGAGTATGCAAACTTAATCACTCAGCCACAGGGCTGGCCCCTGGCCTGGTCTTTTTAATCCCAGGTTCTCCCCATGGGCTTAGGGTCATTGAAAATGTCTACTTAAGGAAGGCTTTCCCTAGCTACCTTTGTGCCCCCTGAGACAAAGGTATTCAAAGACCCTGGGATGTGATGGGTTGTGTGGGGGAGACTGATCCCACCAGGCCCTCCAAGATGCAAATGGAATCCAAGGGCTTTTGCAGCCAAACAAGGGACTCTGTTTGGAGACCAGAAAGGGGGAAAAGTGAGGCAAGGACAGGATAGGGAAGGAGGGCAAAGAAAGGGTGAGGGACTAGAAATTAAACAAGATTATTCTCACATCATATTTATTGAATTAACTATGTTTGTATCTGAATTTTTAAATAAACTCGCAAATTAATTAACTTATAAATATTCTAGTCAAGGTAGTTTTTGGGTTTTTGGGGGGTTTTTTTGTTTGTTTTTTGAGGAAGATTCACCCTGACCTAACATCCGTGCCCATCTTCCTCTACTTTATATGTGGGATGCCTACCACAGCATGGTGTGCCAAGCGGTGCCATGTCTGCACCCGGGATCCGAACCCGGGAAGCCCGGGCTGCCGAAGCGGAAGGTGTGTACTTAACCGCTGCCCAGTTACAGAGACATCCGACTGCCAAGTGGGCTTTTGCCCCAAGAGGACCTTACCTACTCATATGCCCAGGAAATGTGAGCCCAGTTAACTGGGCTGAGTTTATGAAATGAAGGCTTTGCTTTATGATAAAGAGTAATGGGTTTTTAGATCAGCTAGGCTAACTTCTTCATTTTATAAATGAAATAGAAGCCCAGAGAAGGAAAGACTCTAACTGGAGAAGGAAGAATATAGTACACGGGGAAAAAAAAAGATGCATGTGATCTGCTGAAGGGGATAATTAAGTTACATTGTAGCTTTAAAAAAAAAAAACTCACCAGGTGAAAGCTGGGGTTTAAAACAATTTAGATTCAAAAATGGTAATTAAAAAAAATAGAACCCCTTGCCAGATTGGTCTTTGTTCATTTGCCCTGTTTTCTTCCTTTCTTGTCCATTTTCTCTTCAGTTCTATTTCCAGGACTGTTGTTGTGAGGTCTCCAGCAAGTGTCTTTCCCTCTCTGGGTTTCCATTTTACGTGTAAAAGGAAAGATCGGTATGGCTGATCCAAAACCTCCTTTTATTTTTCTCCCACAAGTGCTATGCCTGGCTCAACCAGTGAAGGTGTGACCTGCGCAGAGGTGAGAACACATGAAGGCAAAAGTCAGCTGGGTGCTTCGTCCCTGCCTAGGCCTTTTGCTGGAGCTTACGGCCACAGACTCGCCAGCACACACGATTCCGCACGCGGGGTGTTCTCCGCCCCTCCCCGCCGCCATCTAGGGATAACGCAGCCTGGGGATCCGCTGTTACCATGGCGACCCGCCGGCTGATTTAGCCTCTGTTGCCCCCTAGCGGTCATCTAGGGCATCTGCAGCTCCATTATTTCCCTTGGGCGGCATGTTCTGCAGCCAGATCTGTGCCATCAACCTTGCTAAACATTATCCCTAGCTTTGGCTTTAGTGGGCCGGCTCCCTGCCTCGCCTTTCCAACCTTTCCGGCTTCTCTGCACTGGGGCCTGGCTTCTCTGGCTTTGTCACCCAGGCCCAATAGCCCTAACTACCTACGTCTTCTAGCCAGGGTCCTGGAGACTTAAGAAGGGCTCTCACCCATGGCTCTTCCAGAGTCCCTCTAGGGAGTGCAAAAGTCTGATGTGATGTGAAGTAAAACACCTTTCCCTTGGCCAGACCCCCCTAGCAGCCCTTGATTCAGACCTCAGCTTCTGGATCCACTTCTCCAGATGGACCTTGTCCATACTTGGGAGGGGATCCCAGAGACAGGACAGTCTGGCTAGGATCCAGGGAGGCACCAGTGTGGTGGGGGGCATTACCAGATCTGGGCATGGAAGCCTCAGTTGGGAGATGGACAGGCATACAGATAAGCTAACCCAATATGGGACTGCGGGTGGGCAGTGACAAGGTTGGTGACAAAAGATGTGCTGGGAGCATGCATGGGTAAGGGGGACCCACCTCATCCTGAACCAAAAGAAAGGCTTCTTGATGGAGGTGATGCCTAAGTTGAGGTTCCCAGGACGAATAGGCATCTGGACTGGAGTAGAGATTTATGTGATGGCAGGTCATAGGCGGACCGGGAGGTCTTTTCTTCAGAGTCTGCCTTCCTAAGGGTTTTATTACTCATCAGGGTTCCACTGATCCTGTGTCTCTTCCTTGCCCTTTTCCTCTTCTCATCCTGTCCCCTTTCTCTGGGCAATTTCCTCTAGTCCCATGATTGTAACCAGCACTCCTTTGCTATTTGTGGTCCATTCCCCTTGTTACATGTAGCCCCTTCTACCTGGACTACTCTTGACTTACTTGCCTATCTAGTGAACTCTTATTTATCCTTCAAGACCCAGCTTGATGTTCACTCCTTTCTGGTGCCTTCCCAGGACCACGCTTTCCATCATGCATTCATTCCACAAACTTCTACTGATCACAAAGCGTTAGTGCCAGAATGTGGCCCTACATTATAATTGTCTGTTCACTTGTCTGTCTCCCCAACGGACCAGGATCTCCTGGGAGCAGAGCAGGCAGGGCTGTGTCTTCTGTTTTCTTTTCTTTCATTTCTTTTTCTTTTTTTTTTTTAAAGATTTTATTTTTCCTTTTTCTCCCAAAGCCCCCCGGTACATAGTTGTATATTTTAGTTGTGGGTCCTTCTAACTGTGGCACATGGGACGCCGCCTCAGCATGGCTTGATGAGTGGTGCCATGTCTGCTCCCAGGACTCGAACTGGCGAAACCCCCGGCCACCGAAGCAGAGTGCGTGAACTTAACCACTTGACCACAAGGCTGGCCCCTCTTTTTCTTATTAAAAATAATTTTTTTTGAAGGTACACTTTTTGGTGAGGAAGATTGGCCCTGAGCTAACATCTGTTGCCAATCTTCCTCTCTCTCTCTTTTTTTTTGTCTCCCCAAAGCCCCAGTACATAGTTGTATATCCTAGTTGTAAGTCATTCTAGTTCTTCTATGTGGGATGCCACCACAGCATACCTTGATGAGCGGGGTGTAGGTCCGTGCCCAGGATCTGAAACCATGAACCTTGGGCCACCAAGTGGAGCACGTGAACTTAACCACTCAGCCTCTGGGTTGACCACCTGTTTTCTTAATACTCAGGTTTTAACTCCCTGAATGAATGGATGGATGGATGAATGAATGTAAGTACAGCTTCTCCTTGTAAAACGAAAAAAAAGAAACACCCAAGTTAACAGGGCTGTCACTCTCTGACCCCCAGTTCTGGCTCCTGACATTGTCCCAAAGAAATTTGGCCATATGTTATTAAATTAAAGTGAATTAAAATTTACTTGAAATAACCACAGACTTCCCCACTCCCCTGAGCCTGCAATGACCAGATTACATCTCCTCCAGCACAGAAGTTTGACATTTCATTGCAAAGTCATTTTCTTCTCATTTCCTTATGTTGCTGAAATATTCTATTTCTCTTCGCTTCCCCTTTGTGTCCCCATTACTCACGTTTAGTTAAAATTATCTGCTGCCATTTAATCATCTGAGATAGGCTTGCTGGTGTAGATGTTCCTAGGGCACTGCCTGGCCTTCCAGACCATCTGTCTCCTCCTGGGCCTCTCTGAGAACAGGATCCAGACACCTCCCCAATGGCTTCTGGGCTGACTCTCAGAGGTTTCCCCCCAAGGCAACTCTGACTGGTCCTCCCTCCCCTGAAACCCATTGCCTTCCTCTCTCCAGCCTTCTCCTCTTCTGTCTCCTGGGGCGTGGTGTTCATTCAGCCTCCAGGCCTGGCATTTCCTGAGACCCCTTTAGTCACACTGAGCAAGGGGTCTGATAATTCTTCTCTCATTGGGTTCCCTGAGTGAGTCCTGAACAGGACAAAATATCCAGCAGGGCAGTCAATGTGGAGTTGTTTGGTGTCTGCTTGGGACACTGCCACATCCACCCACATTTCTGTGGCTGGCCAGGACACCTTTCTCCTTCTCACTTGCCCACCTGTCCTCATAATGTAGGGGTGAGAACGATTCTTCTCCCTGGAGACAGTTGGCAAAGACCGGAAAGGCACATTTTGGCTTGGAGTGGAATCGCATCTTGGCCTCTTGATAACTGTGTCACTTAGGAACTAGGGATTGCCTTTGGGACTTAAGGCCTAAACTTCTCAGGACAGAGTTAGTTGAGGCCCAGTGACCACAGAGCCTCTGCTCAGGCCCTGGGAGGCAGGCTCAGAGGCCCGGGATGGCTGCCATTTACTGGGTATTTGCAGCATGCTGGGCGATGGGGGCATATTTTGATGGTTGGTGCTGTGAATCCCCTCTCCCCAGGGTGATGGTGAAGGATGCTTGCTCCTCACCTCAAGCTTGGGGAAAGGTCTCCTGTGAGAACACTCCGAAAGCTCAACACATGTCCTTTGGAGCTTCAGGGACACAGTGAACTAGGGCAACTCAGTCCAGAGAAATCTCAACTGCAGGAGACAGGCTGGCCAGATGGTTTTGCCGTGCAGCCACGTTGAGATCTGCCTGCATGCCCAGAGGTCGTGAGGGCAAAGGATGCGTGAATGTTTCCAGTGGACCGGGGATGGCCACTGATGTGAGAGAGCCATCACGGGGTCCTCTTAGAGCCTCATCAAGAAAGCCTCCTGGAGGAACAAAAAGATATTGGAAAAATGAGCTGAAAGTTTCTTCCAGGCCAAGGGGTGAAGAAGGGGTCACAAGGGGATTTAGCTTCAATTTCATCCAGGGGCAAGGGGAAAAGTAGCTCCCTAGAGTACATTAAAGGACAAAGAGGGACAAAGACAAATTGTTTTATAGTTCTATTTTATGAGTCTTGTTTGTAGGACTACACATAAGTTATCTTATTTAATTTTTTTCTTTAATGAAATGTATTTCATTCTTGTGTCAATTCAAAACATATTCATCTTTCTCAAACAAGATCATATCTCCAGTCCCTACTCATCTACATTTTCTGTGATCTCCAGTTGTATCTAGGTCAAACGATCTATTATCTTTGTTATTTCCCAAAGAGTTTATGCTCTTGAAATCTTATCTCATTTAATTTTCACAACAACCCTGGAAAGGAAGGGCTTTCTTGTTTCTGTTCCACTTTTGAGGATTAGAAATTAAGAAAGAGCCTCAATGATACACAGGACTAAGTGGCAGAGTCAAGGTTTCATTGGAAAAGTCAGGCCTGGGATTGGGGTGGGCGTGCAGGCAGTGGCGGTGCTAATGGGGGTGTTGAGGGGCTCCTGCAGCCCTCTCCCAAGTATCCATCACCACCCCCCATTCTTAAGTATGGGCAGCTGCTGTTTAGACAGGTCCCAGGTGGGGCCTTTGGACAGCCCTGTGGCTGCCTAGGATGTTGACGAGGGTATATGAGGCACTCTGTCCCCTGGAGATCCCCACAAAGGGGCCAGAAGGGGTTCCTTAGTTGATAGTGGCTCTTGAACCACTGGGTCAAGTGTCATGACCAGAATTAGTGAACCCAGAGCCATATTTTATGAGTTTAGGTTTGGGGAGGAGCAGGAGCCAAGGGCCCATCTGCAGAGAGGGGGGTGCCTAGAGCCAGGAGACAGGTGAGCAGCCCCAGGCCCAGGGCCAAAGAGATGCTGCTTGTGACTAGACAGTTCCCAGGAGGCCTGGAGGGCTCTCACATTTGGCTCCATCCCAGGATTTCCCTGGGTCCCTTCAGGAACATGCTTCCCCTTGTACCCTTGGTTGTTGATGGTTCTATCTCACAGCAACACTTCCCTGACTAAGACAGAAACGAAATAACTGGATTTCATGAAAAATTTACAATTCCCTGCATGCACTGGCCCACACTAGATTCTTCCTTTCTTAATGCCATTTTCTTGTCGGTACTATACCTCCAAGAAGGCAACATGCTCCCAAGAAGGTCACAGCCTTTGTCCCCCCAGCCTCCTTCCTGCCATTTTGTTTCCTTGAGATAGGTGGAGAAAAATGGGTAGGCCAGCCTAAAAGCAAGTCCCTTATGCAGACACGTGGCTGTCGCTTGCAGAAGGGCTAGAACAAATTCTCACGGGTTTTTCTCAGCCCAGCCGCATCCACCTAGCGGTCAGAGGAGATGTCTGCCAGGGGATCAGATACAGCTGTTGTGGGACTGGTTCTGAAGGAGGGGTCCTGGATTTTGCCCTTCCCGGGAGTTCACAGGTGGTTTAATGTGACTCTGGTAGAGGCCACATTGGGGATGTCCAGTGGGTATTATTTTGAATCAGAAGTTCCTCTTTCATTTTTTCCAGCCAAGGGGTTTCAGCAAGTGTTGTAAAGTCTGAGGCAGCAAAGGGTGAGCCACAATAAGTAGCATGTCTGGCAACTAATCTGATTTGACTTGTTTTCCTGGCCATGAGAATTCGGAGCCAGGAATAAAAGGCATAGGCTGAGGAGGTGACAGCTCCCTGCCTCGAGTCCCTGACTCCCTCCAGCCCGAGGGTTCACTTTACAGCCACAGAGCCATGCAAAGGGAGCATAGCCAAGCACTGATGTGAGGCACACACAGCACGGCAGATTGTTTTTGATTTTGTTTGAAAAGCCCCAGAAAAATCTCTTCCCCAAACTTTCCACCATCAGGCAAGGGGGTGATTTATTAAGCATGAGTCGGACTGGGCCAGCTCTCCTGGTCAGCTAAAATTGGCCTGAAAAATAAAGTAATTTGTGGTTGTCAGATCCTAAATTAAATGATTCAAATACTACTGCGGCTGATTAAAGGATTTTATTCAATTTCCTCTTGACCACATGCTCTTCTGTGAGGGCAGGAGAGATACTGTTTCTGGAAGAAATGCAATATTTGGAGACTGTTGATCTAATCTAATGGATGGTGTTTATTAAATATGGTCCCCCCTCCCTTCTTTGTTGAAAGGTGAGACTAAAGAGGGAGCAGGAAATGACTTATTGTTTGTTTAACTATGAATGGCCCTCCCCCTGCCAGGCAACGCGTAGGAGCATCCACAATGAACCAGGCTGGGTGCCTGAGGAATTTTTAAGGACCCTTAATAGACCTCTAGGCAACAGTAACAAAGGTCAACAAAGGAAACTCAAGCATGAGTAAACATAAAAAAAAAATTAATCTGGGATTGTAGCACTGTCTAACAGTGGTGCCTGCATCACCCAGGGCACTGGCAGAAGGGATAGCTTTGTGCTGGCCACGTTGGTGCCCTCCCTCCTTGGCCCTGCAGATTGGACCACAAGGAGACCATGACCCAAGGCAGCCAAGTCGGAGATATACGATGTGTCCTGGCACAAAATAGATGAGCTGGCTCGGGAATGTGGATGAAGAATTCCAGGAATGATGCAGTTAGCAGCTGGCTCAGACGCTGAAAAGAGGAAAGGGAGAGGTCAAGAGATGTTCAGATCAGCAGTATGTTCAGATATGAGAAAGCAGAAACTGTCAGGAAACAGAAGCTAGGAGACAGGGAAAGGAAACTCTGAGTGAAGGGAGAACAAAGGGCTGGGAGAGAAGAGAGCAAGCTCAGGGAGAGACTGTGTGGCCCTCGAAGAGAGATGGAGAAACCAGCCAGCCCCCAGAGTGGCCCTCACTCTCAGCTGTCTTCTGTTCCAGGTTCTGTCCTACTTTGTGCTTATCTTAAAAACAAGTTCACCCCTTCTTAAGGTGGTCTAAGCAGGACTCAAAAGAGCCCAGATGGACACAGGAATCAGAAGAAGTTTTTCAGCACTGAATAACAGGGCAGTTCACCATATGAAACATAAGCAGTCTTTAGAGAGTGATTCATTTAGTCTCAAAGGGATGTGATGAGACCAACTCAGTAGGGAAAAGATTGGCCTTTTGGCCACAGCAAGAAGGAGGCGGTAGGCACTGGGAAAGAATGGGGTTTGCCTCCTCCGGAGCCACCTAGTCTCCCTCTGACCTTACTCTGGGCTTCTGTCTCTGGAGGAAAGGAGGCCATGGCCACAGTCATGGCCTGGCCCTCCTACCCCAATCCAACAGACAGGGCGCTCACTGAAGGGAATTTCACTAAGAATTCTAGGTGCCTCCAAGATCTAGTGAGGAAGAAAGACCACAGAGACCTGGGAAAGGAACACAGCAGCAAGAGCACCCAGAATCCACTGGGCCCATCGATAGGCACAGATGCACTCATGCAGGGTTCTCCTGGGCCACTGTGCAGGCTGCCCTCTCAGAGTCTGGGGTATAGGTTAGATGGTCCCCCTTGGTAATTCAAACCTCTCTCAACGCATTTAACAGGGCTGAATTTTGCTGCTATCTCAGCCCAGAGGCCTAAAATCTGGGCCAGTTATCCTCACCTAAATATTAGTGGGTGCCTTCCCTTCCTCTTCCCCAGATCATCACACTTTCTGCTGAAACTCATGGGGGACAGCTGTCACCTAGGGCCAGTGGCAGAGAAGTGAGCAAATGCTCAGGGCAAAGACAGGTGTCATCCCCACTGACTTGTTAGCAGGTGAGTCTTCCTCCCTGAATGCCTGGCACAGCCCTGGGCACAGGCGATGGACAACAGTAGCTGGACAGGAGCCCATCACCTCCTGTAGACGCAGACAGCGTCTTCAGCACTGGCCTCAGGGACTTGCCCTCTGCCTGGAATGCTCTTCCCACAGAAAACCACAAGGTTCCCTTCCTCCCTTTCTTTAGGTATCTGCTCACGTCACCTTCTCAAAGAGGTCCACCTGACCGCCTGACTTAAAGAGCCCTCCCTTTCCCCCTTACCCTGCTATTTTCCCCCAAGCATTTATCCCACCTGCCATAGAATATGGTTTTCTGTTTGTTTACTGTCTCTCAACTGGAATGTAAGCTTCCTGTTTTGTGTGTTTTAGTGTCCATTCCCTTGCACCCAGAATAGGGCTGGCTCACAGTAGGCATCCAATAAACACTAGTAGAATAAATTAATTTACTGAATGAATTCTTTTACACTTTGGTTTTCAGCCAGAGTGTACATTTTTCATATGCTGAGTATCAGACTAGTGTAGTGAGTAAGGCCATAGACTCCAGTGCCAGGCTGCCAGGTCAGATTCTGGCCCTGCCACTTACTGTGTGGGCTTGAGCAAGTCACTTAGACTGCAGCCTGCGCTGCCTCAGTTCACTCATGCGTAGAATAGGAATACTCTGCCCCTCCCTAGCAGAGTTGTTGAGAAATTTAAAGGAGTTGATGCATAAAAGGGCGTGCAACAGAGCCTGCCTACGTAAACATCAGTTTAACGTTTTATTGGGCATTTGTGTTTCATTTCAAATGTCTTTGTTCCTGTCCTTTGTCCATTTTTATGGGGGTTATTTTTCTAGTTGACAGGCAGGAAGCTCTCGACGGGAGCGCCCTCCTGGTTCTGCGCTGCGCGCCCGCAGCCCGCACAGCCTCCAGGGGGCGCCCGGGGCCCGCGCTGCCCGAACCAGGCGTCCTGCGGGCCTCGGGGCAGAGGACTGCCGCCAAAGCCGCGACCTGGGTCCACCTGGGTTTCTCCCCCTCGTCTTGGATCCGCTTTCCCCTCACCCACCGAAGGATGGTGAGCTGGAGAGGGGCCCGGCTAGGGCGGGTGGACGCGTCGTCTGGGGAGCGCAGCCTCTTGGACCGGTCACCGCTTCATCCCGCCTTTGAGACCCTGGTTTCCAAAGTGACATTGGATAGTTTCACTGCCCGCCGCGCCCCTGCGGAAGCCAGCGGGGCTGCTCGACTGAGGGTCTCGGACGACGCCCCCTGCTGGCTGTCCGCATCATGGGGAAAACGAAGTCCAGGTGGTTTTACGCTTAAGAACTTTGCAGATTAACACGTCTTCACGGCATCTCGCTGTGACCCTCGGAACTGGGGACGGCAGCCAGGATCGGGTAGGAGGAGCAAGACGGAATCCAGGGCCGGGATTCCCGCTGGGGCTGGCTAGTAGTGCTACCGCCCAAGGGGGGCGGGGGGAGTGGTCTGCTCACGGCAAGACATGCCAATACTCAGGAGGCAAGGCGGTAGGAGAGAAAAGACTTTATTGCAGCTTGCTAGCAAACGGGAAGATGGCCGACTCCTGTCCGAAAGAACCATCTTGCAGAAGGAAGACTACAGGCCAGTCATATACAAAGCTGGTCTCTAGGTGGGGCAGACATCTCGTCCCAGTTCTTGATAGTCCTTTGTGGTACTGGATATGCATCAGAGAATGGAGCAACGCCCTATACCCTGACTTTCAGTTGTCATTGATGATGGCTATCAGCATATGCTCTCTGCCCAGGGGTTATCACATTCCTAAGGAACTCAAAAGAACAAAGTTATCCTCTTAAAGCAGTTGGGAGGGGCCACAAAATCTACAGAGCATGTCTGGGCTAGTTAACCAGAGGTTATTTAAAGTTGCAATATGATTTCTTTTCTACAGTATGGCTTGTCTTATGTCAACCTTGTGTTGAGCGGGTATCAGTAGGTTCACCAGGCAGCAACTCCCCGCCCAGGCAGGGGCACTAGATGGCAGCTTCTGGGGGTGAGGGATGGAGATGATGGGGTTCAGGGGCCCAAGAGAGAGGCAGAGGGATGGCCACAGGGTTCCAGCCAGAAATGAGGGGACACAAAATCCTCGGGGCTGCAGATCATAGGCCTCTGCCCACACAGAGGGTGAGGGAGACACAGGGTGCTCCATGTGTCAGGGCTGTCACCCTAATGGCCAAGACTATACAAAGTCAGGTCTGGCCATGGCAGCCTGGATGTGGCAGGAAGTGGAGGGGCATCAAGGAAGCCTGTGACCTGGATGGTGGCACGGGTCATTCACACCCCGTTAAAGTTACCCGAGATGAAGGCAGCTCTTTGAGGTGGGAAAGGGCAAGGGCCCAGAGCAAAGGCTGGGAAGGGGGCAACAGCATGCAGGCGTCTCAAAGGCTGGGGGGTTTGTTCAAGGGCACAGGAGCCATGGTCTCCAGGGGCATGGGGGTGGTTTAGAGAATGAGCAGCAACCTCCAGGAGCTGTGGAGAAGCTGTGGCAAGAGGGGGACAGGTTGAAGGCAGGAGATGGAGGGAGAGGCTGAGTTTGTGTCTATGGGAGATGCCCCTGTTTTCCAGGGCAGGAGGATTGCAGATGGGGAGCAGGTGAGGAGAGATGAGACTTCAGCAGATGGAAGGACAGGATAAGGTGACCGAGGCTGTGAGGGTGGGAGGTTAGACAGACCCCAAGGCATCACGTGGGCCTCTGGACAGAACCAGGGCAGCAGAGGTCTCACATGTGTCCCAGACCTCGGCTGCTGCTTCAAAGGACCCGTCTCCTATTAAGAACCCCCTGCATCATGACAGATGCTTAGAGGGAATGAGTCATGGGTTCTCAGTGCACGCTGAGGAGCCCCACACGTGAGAACGCTTCTGGAAGCATTAAGTACTTTAAAAGGCCTACTGCTTGGTATGTGTCGGCCCCATTAGAGGGAACATTTTATCACAACGGAGGCACAAGTAGGTTGTTTGATGGTAATTGCCTTCCAAAACCCATAGAGAAAATGCATCGCAAACCCACCACAATTAAGTGGCCACATTCCTCTTTTTTGATTTAGAGCTATTTAGAAATATTAGCACTGACTTTGCTTCCAGGTTGGTTTTTTTTTTCTCTCCACTGAAACTTTTTTCTTTTGAATCCCATAAAGTATTCTAAGTGCTCTAGGAGGGAGGAATGAAAAGATGTTTGTGTTTCCAGCTCTGCAGCCAACTGTTCCTCAAATAATACCCTCAGTGTGTAACCTGGGAGTTTAATATCCTCAAATATTTATAATTAAGCAGA
This sequence comes from Equus caballus, assembly GCF_041296265.1. Lineage (NCBI taxonomy): Eukaryota > Metazoa > Chordata > Mammalia > Perissodactyla > Equidae > Equus > Equus caballus. The sequence goes on along the minus strand of NC_091686.1, from coordinate 18,784,876 downwards.
AATAGCCCTAAGAAATGTTCAGCTTACTCACAGCTGGATAATTATCGGCATCCAGCATTCACAACCTTGGAGCTGCTTCTCAAAGTTCTGTGGCGTCCCTCTGCCACTCTAGGCAGACAGGGTATGTGGAATCTGTAGGCAGATCCCTAAGGGGGCAAAGAGATGGCATATAGAGCTATCAGCCCTCCCTAGCACATGGCAGCCCCGTCTCCTGCTAGGCGTGAGTTCTGTACCTTTCCCCAGAACGTAAAAAGTCCAGACTCGGTATGCAAATAGCACCCAGCCCCACTGGTCCTGAGGAAAAGCCAGTGTGTTGCACAAACACACATACAAAAGAAAGACTCAATCATTCCCAACAAATCCTTTAGTCAACCTGTGGATAATGTCCCATGTCCAGTGGTGTCCCATGGAGTCCTAGATGCTCCCCACAAAAGACCTGTGGTCAGATAAGCATGCGAAGTGCCGCAAACCCTATCTCTATGCCCCTTTGGAGAGGCACAATGCACACCCTCTATTAATACATTTTCCCTTTCCTGTCATCTCTCCTGCACCACGCACATTTCCAGAAGAATATCAAGAAAACTATTTTCCCTGCATAATTACCCGCCTCCTCTCCACCCACCTACACACATCTTTCCTGCTTTGAAGTGGCAGCTGCTCTGATTTCTTTAAGTGGACCGCATGCTGCATTTACCACTCAGGTGGAGTTAAATTAAGGGAGATGGCAGCCAAGGCTGAGGGTGAGGGATCTCGGCACCAGCCCTGCCCTCCCCTCCCCCAACCTGCTGCCCCTCAGCTCCTCGTCCACATTGAAGTCCCCGTCCCACTTATCCCGGGCTGGCAGTGCAAGGCTGTTGGTCCCTGAACAGGTCACCAACCAGCTGCCTGATCCTCCTTCCCCTGAACTCAGACTGCCTCAGTCTCGACCTTGCAACCTGATTTGAAGTTCCTCTTTCGTGAGATCAGCTAGCATGCTCTCAGCTACAGGTGACAAAAAAAACCAACTCAGACAATTAAGGGAGTAGGTGTGGCTCATGTAACTTCAAAGTCCAGAGGTGGTTGAGGTTTAGGCAGGAAGGGCACTGATCCCACCTCTCTCTGGAAATCTCTCAGGCCTCCTGCCTCTGGCTAGGGGCTTCATTCCCAGCCTGGCCACACTCAAGGCCACAAGGGGGTTCAAGCTGCTCCAAACCCATGTCCACACTCGGACCACCCAGAGGAGTCAGTAGGTCTTTCTCCATGTAATCAAGAAAGTATCTTCCCAGGACCCATCAAAAGTCCTTTCTGATCTGATTGACCCAGGTTGGGTCTGGTGTCCACCTCTTAGCCCATCACTGTGACCAGGTGGATGGGATGTGCCAACTGGCTTCACTCAATCGAGGCCTGCCCCTGCAGCTGGGGGAGGGTGGGACGTCCATGGGCTGCATGGGGGAGGGATGGCATCCAAATGAGATGTGGAATCTGGCACCAAAGGAGGAGGGAGTGGCTGCCAGAAGTCCTGCAACAGCGAATGGCCACTTCTCTGGGTAACTTGTAATCGAGTCCCCTCACCTTCTCTCTCTCAGAAACAAAGATCAACCTTTTTCTCTGTGCACCTCAATAAAGAACTTTCCAAGCAGGGTCCTTGCCCTTCTTGTGTCCCCAGTGCCTGGAATACTGGCTGGCCAACCAGGTGCTCTACCAGTGTGAGTGGAAGGAAGGGATCAAAGGGAGGGAGAAACAGGAAAGCCAACTCCCCTTTTGCTTGGGGCAGACAGCTGTGGGGCTCTGGGTGAGTCCACAGGCTGAGACAGCCCTGCGATCCACTGAGCCCGCTGGCTGGGGGCCAGGGCCCAGGGCCCGGAGTGACACCTGCCCTCCTCCACAGGCCTCACTTCTGAGATGGCAAGGAGGAGGGAGAGCTTTTACTGACAGAACTATGTGTGCCCATCATGTAAGTATTCCGCTACCCAGGCTGTGGGAACAGTTCAGTGAAATTCTGGAAGCATTTATGGAACATCTACTTATGCCAGGCCCAGGAATGGGCACTGCAGATCCCACAACAAGTGGTCAAGGCACAGCTTGCCCTGTGGGTGTACAGTCTGGTGGATACAGATCACAACAAACCAAGACTATGACAAATAAAAATGGCAAGTAATAGGATATATTGGAGTATATGAGGAAGCCATTTGGTGTAAACCTAATTCGGCCTGAACTTGTTCTTCCAAAAGGGCCTGACCGTGACACTTGAGCCGTTGAGCATGCATTGTGTATCTGCTTTAGACATTCCCTATGGCAAGAACAAAGGCCCTTAAGATAAAGGTACAACTTCCCTCCCCCTCCCATCGTTGGCATTTCCTTAAGGATTAAGCATCTTTCCTTAGGCTAGGAACTGATTGCTGTGCTCACCTGTGACCACCCAGCTTGAGACAATAGACTTGCCTCCTGCTACTCCCGCCAAGATAGCAGACCCACTACCTGCTGTGTCCATCAAGTGTGTGCCGACAGGGCAATCTTGTGACTATTGTGGGAGGGACATTTCAATCATATGTGAAACATCCTGTTTGGGGGTATATAACCACTCTGTACACCTCACTTCTTTGGTGCCTTTTCTTCCTTCGGGAAGAAAGGCCCCGGGCCATGGCCCTCAGATTTCAGCTCAGAATAAACTCTCCCAAATTTTCATTTATAGATTGGTTATGGATTATTTTTGTCACAACTAAAACAGTGGGAACTCACTCAGCAGAGGTGGGAGGAGCCCCCTCACTGCGCCCTCTGCATCACCTGAGGCCTCTCTCAGCAGCTGGAGTGAGCCCCGAGGTGCCTCACATAGCTGCCAGGTGTGCTGGACACTCCTCTTATAAACATACAATTTGTGATGAATTAGTCCAAACCTACATGTTTTCACCTTAGATGCTAAGGCTTTGAGGGAAGAGTGCCTCCCCAATTTTCCTTACAAAGAAGTTGGTACCTTGGACACAATATTCAGCTTCCTTGAGAACTCTTCTTAGTAAGAGGAATAAATTTTTTTCTTCAGTAAAATAATCTAGTGCTCCAAATTTTTAAAAAACTGCATTAATCTCTATGCCCCATTCCAGAGTGGATGCATGTTCAATGTCAAGGGCAGTCTATGGACCAGTGGACACCCCAGGTCAGGTGTTGGGGCAGCCAGAAGGGATCCTGTGCTCTCCGAAAGTCAGCTCCCGTTTTCTCAGAAACAAAAAGAGGAATTAAATGAATAAAAGCCACACAGTACTGTGTAAAAGATGAGACGCAATGGGGACTTCATTAACAACCTTCTCGTGTGGTGTGAAGTATTTTGGTTGACAGATTTTTGAATGTGTCCCATGTTTTTGTTGAAAGTACCTGGCAGCCCTTCCCTGGCTGACTCAGCTAGAGAGACCCCTGGAAATCCTTGGGTCTGGAAATAGCTGGGTCATCTGAAGAGGGACACTCTTGGGGTTGGGCCCCGTGGTCTTCAGTGGGAGTCCATGTCAGTGACCCCTGGAGGGCATCGCTTCTCCCTTGCAAGCTATTCTGACTCAATCACCTGACAGGAATTTATTCATTCAGCTTGCAACTATTTATTGGGCACCTACTGTGTTTCAAGGTCTGCTCTAGACACTGGGTCTGAAACGTTGGACAGCCTAATTCTCAGGACAGTCACAGTGACAAAGATCTCCATGTTCTCTTCCACTTTTCTAAGCCCTAATGAGGAGGCATTGCTGGGAAGAGCAATGTCCAACCAGGACACAGCCATGTTTGTCTCCCACCTCACCAGCAGTGTTAGTTTCATGTTGCTGTTGTAGCAAATCACCACAAACTTAGTGGTTAAAACAAGTTTATTTCCTTCTGGTTCGGGAGGTCAAAAGTCCAAAATCAGGTTCACTGGGTTAAAGTCAAGGTATCATCAGGTCCAGTTACTTCTGGAGGATCTACGGGAAAGATCTTGCCCTTTCAGCTTCTAGTGGCTGCCTGTCTCCCTTGGCTTGCGGCCCGTCCCTCCATCTTCAAAGCGCATCACTCCAGCCTCCTCTTTGTCATTACTGCACGTTTCCCACTTCCTTCTCTGACCTTGCCTCCCTCTTCTAAGGACACTTGTGATTACATTTAGGCACCCAGATAATCCAGGATAATCTCCCCATCACAAGATCCTTAGCTTAATCACATCTGCAAAATTCCCTTGGCTATATGAACTAACATTCACGGTGGGGATTAGGATGTGGATATCTTTGGGGGGAAGAGGAAGGCTATTATTCAGCCTATCACATCAGCCCAGAACAGTTAGGATGACATTTCACATCAGAGCATGAGCTCCTGCCAGCGTCTGGCTGGGTTTAGCAACCTGTCTAAATGAACCTCCAGCCATGTCTGAGATTTTCCTGTGGCCTCAACTGTGCTCCAGACACATCTGTTGGTTTCTTTGGCCATGAGGCTGCCTCTGCTGCCAGTGACCCTGAGATGGTCACTCAGCTGAGCACTGCTAGCCTCCCTGGCCACCCCTGAGGCCCCACTCTGGCTTCAGGAAGGGATTCTCTCTTCTTGGAGCCGAGAGATCAGTCCTAACAAGGCTCATTGCTAGATATCCAGTCTTCTGAAAGTCACCTGTCCTAGAAATGGCTTGCCTTTGGGCATTGCTACGGCCTCCACCGTGATCGCCTCTGATGACACCATCACGGATCCTTCCCATCCAACAGCGGCTGCCCAGTGAGGCCTCTGTTATCCACTCCCCTGCTCCTTCCTGCCTCAATGTGGATCCTCAGTTCCCACACTTGAACCAGCTAGACATCTCCACATAGGGTGACCGACTGTCCTGCTTGGCCTGAGACTCAGGAGTTTCCTGGGATACAGGACTTTCAATGCTAAAGTCAGGATAGTCCCAGGCAACCGGGGATGGTTGGTCACGGTGTCTCCACATCTCAGAATCTGGAGGCCTCTCAAGCAGCCCCAGAGAGAAAATAAGTCTCTCTCTTTCTCCTCCAGTACAAAGCCTATCTTCATCTTTGGCCTCAAGATTATCTATTTCCAGGATAGTTACCTAAGGAAACTATTCTCTTCAGGGGCAACTGCCCCTCACTCCCTATGGCCCAACTAGACAGTCATCAAACAATCTGAGAGGGATCTGCAGCCCCAGGTCTGGGGGAGCTCTGCCTTCGGCATTATCCCCTCATTAGAGCTCATTAGAACAGTCCTCCTTGTCAACCAAGCCTGCTGCAGGCCACTCAGCAGGATGTGTACAGAGGCCCCAAACAGTGAATGCCCAGGAATGACAAGGTAAAGAAGGTCTACTATTGAGCGTCTTTTGTGTGTCCAGCACTAGGGTACACAGGTAGAGGAGGTTGATAACCTAGGACTTAAGCCCTCAAGGACTTGCACATGCCAAATCTTGGGGGAGGGGGGTCCCAGTTGTTTCCTACTGGGACATCTGGCTTGACTTGAAATCTGAATGTGGGGATGCCCATATGCATTCTAGATTCATCATTCTAGAACTTAGATTCCACCTGCCCTGGGAGAAGAAGCGACCCTTTGTATCTCTTCAAGGAAAAGGATCTCCTGGGAACAATCTCCATTTCTTTTTATTTTCTTTTTTGAGGAAGATTAGCCCTGAGCTAACTACTGCCAATCCTCCTCTTTTTGCTGAGGAAGACTGGCCCTGAGCTAACATCCATGCCCATCTTCCTCCACTTTATACGTGGGACACCTACCACAGCATGGCTTGCCAAGCGGTGCCATGTCCGCACTCGGGATCCGAACTGGCGAACCCCGGGCTGCCGAGAAGCAGAACGTGCGAACTTAACCGCTGCGCCACCGGGCTGGCCCCCAATCTCCATTTCTTGATGGCACACTCATTCCTGGGGCTGACTGCTAAACTCATGAAAGCACGAGGACATCAACTGTCTTGTGATTCTCCTCCCACATTTAGGTAAGATCTCCTATGAGCCGAAGAAGCCCTAGCTGTAGGTAAAATGTCGCCATCAAGTTGCAAATGAAATTTCCAATCCAGACTTCTCCCTGGGCAGATTGTGCTGCTAGAATGAGTGTGGGCTTTGCTGATGAGCATGTCAAGCAGGCAAATGTGTACCTGGTGCCATCTACATTCACGGCTGCCTTACCAAGCACTGGGAGGGCATCCCTGAATAAACCCCACAGGCTTTAATGGGAAGAATCCTCAGCGACTCTCAAGTTCATCTCCCTTGTTTGACGGGTGAACAAATTGAGGCCTAGGGGGGCTGCAGGTTTGCCCAGGAAACCATTAGAGCAGGATGGGGACAGAGTTGTAAACCGAGTCCTAGACTTCTGATCCCCAGGGCAACAGTCCTATCAGATCGATTAATTAGGGAAAAGACCAATAGTACCAGCCGACAGGGATGGAAACAGGATAAACTGCCTGCACTGGGCTAATTGCTTTCTGGGCATTATGTCATTTACTAGGGTGACCAACTGTCCTAGTCTGTCCACTACTAAGGGATTTCCCTGGAAGTGGGACTTTTTGGGAAAGTCTCAAATGGGAGCAAGTTAGTCATCCTGCATTTAACCCTCTCAAAACTTTATGAAGGAGCCACCTTTGCTACTTCTGTTTTAAAGATAAGGAAACCGAGATTTAGAAATGGTATGTGTCTTGTTTAAGGTCTCGCAGCCAGTAAAGAGTAGAAGCAGCATTGGGACTCAGGAATTTCAACTCCAGACCCCACTAGCTTAACTACCAAGTTATAACGGGGACCTTTCCTAAAAGATGATGAATCTTGCAAAATTTGGCTTTGGAACATATGTTCTTGGGAGACTTTTTTTCCTGGGAAGAGAGTCTAAGATGCTCCTCAGGACCCCACAGGCGCTGAAGAGAAGGTCTGGGGTGGTGCAACATAAAGTCCCACACTGAGCTCACTTCCCTTTTACTCTGAAGATAGAAAAGAGCTCACCTGTAAGGTCAGGACTCTGTGCAACCCCAGGAAAACATAGAGAGGGTGGGGGCTGTGCAGTGCTGGACTAGGTCCTCAGGAGTTGCGAAATCACCTTTCTTGGATGTGTTTGCAAAGGGGAGAGTCCCCGTTTCAGCTGCTATGACTCAAGCTTGACCTCCACAAGGCTCTGAGAATGTGACCCCTTGAGGAGCCCGATTTGGGGAAGTAGAAGCAGCTGCACGCTTTACCAGCTCAGCAAGATCACTTCTTCTCCTGCCTGCTTTGGTCAGTCACTCGTGGGGGCTTTGGGATTCTGCTGGGAAGGGTTTTCCTGAGAGATACCATACAAGCTAACAGTCACCGGGTGCTTACAAATTGAAGTACTGCACTAAGTGCTTTATGTGAAAGAACTCATTCATCTCTCACCGCAGCCTTGTGAGAAAGATACTATTATCATTCCCATTTTATAGGACAAACTGAGGCTTAAAGCTGCTAATGGACTTGCTGAGGTCACTCAGCTGGTAAGAACTGGCCCAGGAAGTCTGACGCCAACCACTCCTCCATCAAACACTTGGCTGTTTGCTTCTTTAGCCATTATGGTCTCCGTGGCCTTGCTGACTACCCCTGCTCCTCCCCTATTGGGTCCCAAGGGGCACTCTGAGTGTCCCTCCCCCTGCCTGGTGTGGGTCCCTTCTGGGGACACTGTCACCATGCCATCAGCATGGTGACAGAGGTCAACATCCTGCACTAAGGATGGAAACTGAGAGGAGAGAGAGAGAGGATGAGGCCTCCTCACTCCCCACCTGTGTGCTGCTCCCCAGGATGAACCTAGAGGAGGCAAAACTGAGGGGTTCCCAGCTCCTCAGCCCCGCAGGGAAGCAGAGGGGCTTCACCTGCAGGAAGAGAAGGAAAGCCCTGGCCCTGGGAAGGAAAGGCTCTCAGCCCACCTGGGCGCACCCCTGGTCCTTCCTCCCCGCTTTGGCGGGGAGAGTCACTATCTCACACAGCATCCAAACAAGCATCCTATAAGCTAATGGCTCTTTCCCTGAGCTCCAGACCGCACGTCCAGGGCTACCATGCAGAGCTGTATAGTTTGTTCACTGCACAAGGGTGTGTGGCCAAGGGGACTCATGGGGCTGAGGGCCAGCTGTGCTCTGCTCATCAAGCCGTGTGCCCTGGTAGGAGGCTGCATTCGCCTGAAGGAAAGAATGCCCTTCTCTCACTTGCACAAAAGCGCCATATGGGCTGGTGGAAGCTTTGCTTTTATCTCTTTGCCTCCTGGACAGCTCCACTTGGAGTCTGACAAGCATCTCAGATGTTGCATGACCGAGACCCTTGATTTCTGTCCCTCCTCAACCTGCTCCAGCCCAGACTTCCTCTTCTCAATGCTTGGCACCTCTGTTCACCATTATTAAATCCAGAAACACTGGACTCTTCTGCTTTCATTGCTCCTCACATCCAAATCAGCAGCAAGTCTGTCAGCTCCATCTTCAATCTGGCCAGCTCCTCTGTCTTCCACAGCTCCTATCCTAGGAAAACCGCTACCGTCTTTTGCCTGGACTGTTGCAGTAGCCACCTATCGTGTCACTCTCCTGCTTCAAACCCTCTAGGAGGTTCCCCACATTCTTAGAATGCTAACATCCAAGCTCCTTGCAGTGGCTTGCAGATGCCTAGAGACTGTGGGCTCCACACTCACCCCCCAAACCCCCAACAGAAGGGAGCTGGCCTGGGGTAATCATAAAGGAATCCTGCCCAAGAGAGCTTCAAGACAGTGACAGAGAAAGACTAGGCTGGGTCACAGCAGCCACTTGAGGAGGTGAACCCTATGCCAGAGAACTGCATTTGGAGGTTCCTAGTGGGGGTGCTGTAAGGAGGATCTCTGGGGATCCCATGAGAGTGCCCAGTTGAGAAAGATCCAGGAGTCATGCATCTACCACAGAGAAGGCCAGGATGTCAGATTCCAGCTCCAGGGAAAAGAAAGCCCTTCTCCGGCCTTTTGGTTCTCTCTCCACCTCACTCCCCAAGCCTAGCCCATACCTAGAGAGATGGACCACATGGCAGCCAGCAAACGGAGGATGAGCTGGAGCAAGCAAGAAGAGAGAGGCACACCACAACCTCCTGTCCCACTGCAGGCCTCCTGTGTTGAGGTAGGGAGAGGTTTAGATAGGATAGGTATTTGATTACGTGATGGTGGCTGGAAAAGAGCTGGAGCATGCCTGAGAGTTCTTCCAGTAGGTGGAGGTGAGAGTGGGAGGGAGAGGGGGTTTGCAGAGGCCAAATCCAGCTCATCTCATAAACTACATACAGGAAAGTTGGAGATAGAAAGTGCAAGGCACGTCCAGGGAACAAGTCACTCCAAGTAGCTCTCGCATGGTACATGCTGGGGGCAGTTGCGGGAGTGGTGATAAGTAGCAGGCAGGGATGGATCACATCGGCCTAACGGGTGAGGTCAAGCAATCTGAACCTTACCCTGAGGACAGTGGGCTATACAAGCATCTATGGCTATAGATGCTTGTAGGCAGGGAGTGCCATGCTCTGATTCATATGTTCTGAAGTTCATTCTGAGTGTGGTGAATGGACTGGAGGGATCAGAACAGAGATCTAGAGAGGCCCGAACAAGGGCAAAGGTGGTAGGGCTGGCAAGGAGGGGGTGGACTGGTGAGAAATTAAGGAAATGAAACTGGCAGGGCATGCTATACTGGTCCTAGGGTCCCTTCCTACCCCAATGAGTCACAGAGGCCTGTGGGAGGAGCTGAGCACCTACTGCATGCCAGGCTCCAGGCTGGGTCTTCCCACTTTGTTCTCCCACCCAGTCCTCAAATGACCCTTTAGGTAGGAATCATCCTCCTGACACGGCCGGTGAGGAGACTGGCTGAGAGAAGCCCAGTGACTTGTTGGAGGCCATACGTCTAGGTTGAGAAGTAGCCAGGACTGGCCTCCAAGTCTGTCCTGGGGTGTGGGCACTGGGCTGCACAGTCCTGGGTCTGCTGACAGACACACCTGCTGACAGCTGGGGCAGCACCTCATATGAGGAGCTCAGGTGTGTCTCCACGGGCGGCCAGGTACCACCAGAGCCATTGAGAGGAAAAGCCAAAGTGCCAGAGGGTCAGTGAGGGTCCTGACTGATGTGGCAGGGCACCAGACATGGTAAACACTGACTAGAACCCTGAGGGAAAGGCTGTGGGGGAAAGCCGAGAACTTGGCCAAGGCCCCTGCCTGAGCAAAGGAAAGTGGGCTGAGAAGTCAGGGGGCGAGGGGGGCTCGAGTCCTGCACGTGCCCACTGCCCTAACCACGCAGAGCCACAGCAGCTGGCAGCCTGCTCTGGCTCACTGCCAGCCCTGGGGCTGGGGTCCTTCCCTCCCTGCCTCTTATGGGGGGAGAGGGGTGTCACAGGTGACCGACTATCCCGTCATCTCCTCGGAGAGGGACAGAGCAGGGCTGGGGAGGGCTGGGCCACAGGGGACTGCAAAGTGCCAGGTATGGTTCGAAATGTTTCCCACCTAACTCGCTTAACTCTCTCAATGATTCTTGGTATAAGTTACTGCTGTTATCCCCATGTGACAGATAAGTAAATGGAGGAACAGAGAGATTTGGTAACTTGCCCAAGGTCACACAATATCTGACAACTGGCCAAGCTGGGGCTTGAACCGAGGTGGTCTGGCTCAAGTATAACAGCTGTGCACCTACACCCACCCTCTCCTCCCACCTGGTCCTCCTCAGCCCTCCCCCACCTGCACCCCATCCCCAGCTTTCCCACTCACAAGATGCTTCCACTGCTTTTGCCTGAGGTACTGACCAGAGCTCAGTGAACTTGACCCAGCCACAGCCCCTGGAAATGATCTTGGCTACCCAGCCAACCCCTAGCATCTGCCCTGCCCTGCCCTGCTCAAGTGCCCCAGGCAGGGGCCTATGGATGGGCCTTGCCTGTCCACTTGGCCTGAGAAGAGACAAGCCAGACCTTTGGGGTGAAGAATGGATAACCATGCAGGCTTGCAGATCCACAGGAGGTCAGATGGGGGCTGAGAGCTGGGCCCACTGGCGTCCCTCCCACCACAACCTTGCCACGTGCACAGACCACAGACCACAGAGACACCAAGCCCTTTCTTCTGCCCAGCTTAAAATAAGTCAGGCCTTGCTCCACAGGGAGAAGTGCCAGGCCGCCCTCCTAAAATGGGCTCATGTGCAGGGAGATCTGTGGCTGCAACTTGGTGACCCGCTATGGCCACGTTAACTCCTGCCTCTCCATCGGGGGCTGCAGGACAGTTCCCATTCTAAACAGGATTGCTCTTCTCATCTTGGCCTGTTCACTCTGGGCTCCCCCACCTCCCAGGGGAGAGGTCATTGCAGAAAAGGGGGGAGGGGCAGCGTTTCCCTGGGCTCCAAAAGTCATGGGGCCAGGGGCCTTGGGCACCTGGGACAGGCCAGAACTAGGCCTCAGCCTCTCCTGCTCTTGCTGCTAAGCTGTCCTCTGTCATCTCCAAGAGCACTGTGCATTCCAGCCCACCAGGAAGCTGAGCCAGCCTTTTATCCCATTTTAAAGGTAATGCAAAAAAATAAAAGATAAAGGTAAGGCAGATGAAGCCTGGAGAGGTAGGACCTGCCAGTGAGTGAGTAGCAAAGCCAGGAATCAAGCTCCTGTCTGTTCCTACAGCCAGGGGAGCCCTGCCCCATGAACACCCGTAACACGCCTGGGAAAGGCCATGTCTTGTTCCGACGCCCCAGGACATCCCAGACATGCCACCAAGGCAGGGAACATGAAGTCTACTATTCCCCCTGGCAGTTTTTCCTAACCACAACACCGTGATTTTCCCTTTCATTTATTTTTCCACTCATCCACATGAAGAGAGCATAAAGAAAGCATAATAAAAGAGCTCCCAAGTTAGAGATGGACCATAATGGCAGAGAAGCTTAACTATAAATAGGAGAGAGCTGCCCCTGGGATGGTCTGATTAAGCAGAGGCCTGCACCCTCTCATTAAGCTCCTCACTGTCCTACCTTCGGCCCTGGGAGGCAGCTAGGGTGGTCGACGGGGCTGAGGAGACACTTTTTGGGCATGCTGAACAGACAGACTTTTGGGGAGGGAGTTTTGGCATCTGTCTATTGTGGGCAGCATTTCCTCTGCTGGGTCAGGAGGCTGGGGGCAGGCCTGGGGGCAGGTTGTGGACAGGGGTCACCTTGGCTTGGGCAAGATGCCTGGTCACTCTCTCAGGACACATTCTTAGACATGGGCAATGGATGTTCAAGGAGATTTAGAAGCAGTTAGTTCACCACCGATGACAGCTGACCTTCCTTGGGTATTTACTGTATGCCAGGCCCAGCACTTCACACAAGTGATCTCATTTAATCCTTACAACAACCTTGTGTAATAGTATTATGATTGCCCTTATTTTACAGATGATGCACAGAGAGGTTAAGCAACTCACCCAGAGTCACACAGCAGGTAAGAGGTGGAAACAGAGTTTGAACCCAGGAAGCTGTCTCCAGTGCCTATAGGTATAACCATGACACTACACTGCCTCACTGAGAAGGCTGTGGAAAAGACCTACATCAGCCCTGAGGGGGTCTTTGGCAGGCAGCCATTGGGCTCTGGCCTCAGCCTCATCTGGTTTGACAGGCCCTGGACAAGGAAAGAGATAAATAGTATGCTGGCAATATTTGAGGATGTCAGGAAGCCGGGAGGGAGAGAGAGAGGAAGGCAGGGACGGCTGACGTGGAGGATGACGTTTAGGATCCTCAGAGCTACCTGGTGGGAGTGACAAGTTGCATCCATTAGGATGTAACATACCCAGGAGAAATGTGGAGAGCTGGGATTAGTTCCCAGAAACAGGATCATATGTGAGGGGAAGGCTGTGCCAAGTCTTAACAGGTATCCATCAAGAGTTGGTCAGAGAGGTCCACATACCAGAAGCTGGCCCAAGGTCACAGGCCCCAGGGTCAGCAGGCATTAGGGGCTATGGGTTCCCTGGGATGAGGAGACACAGGCCCACAGGAACCCCGGGCTGCAGATCCTCAAGTTCATGAGCTTCCAGAGTTCCTAAGTTCAAGGGTGACCAGCCCCAGAGCTGAGGGCACCCAGGGCCACAGATCCTGGCTCCTGGCCCCTGCCTCCCTCTACTTCCCAACTCCCTAGCCAGAGAACCATCCTAATGGTTACAAATGGCTTTGTGACCACAGTGTCCAAGGGCAGCAAGGCTCTGCCACGTGGAGATAGTTCAAGATGCCTAGCATAAAGGGGACCCCGAGGCTGGTGTGAGGTGCTGTTGGGTAGGTGGTCCAAAGGGTGATGTGGTCTGAGGATCTATCCTGGAGGACAGTGCCATAACAAAGGAGGAGAGAGGGTGTGCCACACGGACTTGGGAGAACCTTGTGTCCTGCTGGAGGAAGGTGCTTGAGGGGGCCCGGAAGAAGCCATCAGGCAAGAAAGACCTGAGCTAAGGCAAAACAGGATGGTTCCATGCCACCAGGCTGCCTTGGGCAGAGGGCAGAGGCAGTCCTCTCCTCAGGGCCCCACAGTACCTGGCTGTGCTCAGTCCTAGGAGGCCCATGGAAAACAGAAAGAACGGCTGCCTGGGAAGGTGGCAGGCACCCTCACTGAGTCCTGAGATTTGTAGAAAAGGAAACACTCCACCTTCTTTAGGCCAGGAGGGACAATCACCAAGACTGCTGCAGGGGGTCTGCCTGCTTTCCCTCTGCAGACCCCCAAAGTGGGGGTCTTCTACCGTCAGCGTGGCTGCCCTGGAGCCCCAGACTGGTTCAGACTTGGACCCTGGGAGTGGCCCAGAAAGCAAGACAAGGGGCCACAAGAGACAGCTTCAGCCTGGCCGAGACTCCCCGGGACCAGCCTCTCCAGGAATCTAAGTCAGTGATAAGAAGGCTGGCTTCTTCCTCCTGCATAATGCACTGGTAGTAATAAGGCCACTGCTGTGAAGATTTACAGAACCTCTGATTTCACAATCACCGAGGGCCTTGCAAGTATTAATTAAGACTCAAAAGCCCTGGAGCCTGGAGCAGATTCTCATTAACCTCATTCTGCAGAGGCTACGACTCTGCTTCCCTCCTAGGGCCCTGTGGATGTGGAAACAGCTTCAGCCCTGGGAGCTGGGCTGGCAGGGCTTCCTCCCCATGTCACCAGGTGACGGGGTGGGAGAGGCTTTGGGGCTCCCGAGGACTCCATGATACTGAAAGGATTTCCCTCCTTTCAGCTTTTTTTTTTTTTTACAACTTCATTGCGATATTAGTCACATACCATACACTTCACCCATTGAAAGCATTCAATTCAATGGCTTCTAGTATATTCCCAGAGTTGTGTATCCATGACCACAGTCAGTTTTAGAACCACAAAAGGAAATCCTGTACCCTTTTGAACCCCAAAAGAAAATCTAAGACCCCCCATTTTCCCAGCATCCTCCTCATCCCTAGGAAGGCACTAATCTACTTTCTGTCTCTATAGAATTGCCTATTCTGGTTTGTTTTTATTTATTCTTATTGTGCTAAAATAAACATTACATAAAATTTACCATTTTAAACATTTTTATTTATTTTCTTATTTGTTGTGAGGACAATTTGCCCTGAATGAACATCCATTGCCACTCCTCCTCTTTTTTCACTTGAGGAAGATTGGCCCTGAGCTAACATCCATGCCCATCTTCCTCTACTTTATATGTGGGATGCCTACCACTGTATGGCGTGCCAAGCAGTACCATGTCTGCACCTGGGATCCGAACCAGCAAACCCCGGGCCGCCAAAGTGGAACGTGCGCACTTAACTGCTGTGCCACTGGTCCAGCCTCCAATTATGACATATTTCAATCAAAAGTACAGGAAACAATATACAATGCAGCCCCTTGATTTAATTCATACATCTCAGATTTGTTAACTATGTTTGTTAGCCTTTTGCCATATTTGCTTTTTTCTTTCTGCTAATGTCCTCTCCAGAGCTAATCCAGATCTGGTTAGTATGTATCTTTCTTGTTTAAGTTTTTATATTTTTGTGACCTAAGTTTATAACCATACAACTTATGGTACTATTTTGTGCCTTTAAAACATACTTAATGGTGTCACATATTGTCCATCTTGTCATTGTCTCTCCACTCCACATTGTATTTTTGAGATGGATCTGTGTTGGTACATGCAGCTCTGGTTTGCTCATTTTTTCCTGCTATACAATGTTCCTGTGCATGTGTACCCCACTGGGTTTATTCAACGGGTTCCCACATTTGGATTCTCACCAGAGAAGCCAGGGCCACTCTTGTCTGAGCTGGGCAGAGAACCAGCTACGCAGTATGAAAACTGAACAGATAAGTGGGCCCAGAGCCTCCACACTCCATACCAGCCCAGGCTCTGTGCTCAGAGCTGAGAGAGGCACAGCCTGCCCGCCGGTGCAGGGCCAGCACCTTGGAGAGGGAGCAAGGGTATCATTCTTTGTTCCATCACCTCAGTCTCTCTTTCTGGGTTGCAAACGCCCTTGAGAGGATAATAAAGATATGAATTCCTCATCCCATGGAAATGCACCCACAGAGAACCTTCAAGCTCATCCACAGACCCCCAGGGTTGGGCTCTGGCTGTGTCTTCCTGCTGGTTTCTCTACCCAAGTCAGGGAACCTCACGGCTTGAAGTGTTAGGGAGGATTTCATGGACATTTGTGCTGCACCTGGGGGAGGCGTCAATAAATGCTTGCTGAATGAGCAATCAAATAAGTGGATGGATGAGAAAACACTCAGAGCCCCTGGCACAGCGCCTTGGAGGTGCTCAGAAACAGTGGCTGTGATTAATGTGTTTTTTAAAGTCAGGTTTAATGAAGTATTACTCACATATAATAAAATCCACCCCTTGTAGTATACTGTTCTATGAGTTTTGATAAGTGCATAGTCGTATAATCACCACCATAGCCAATACATACAAAATTTCTATCACCCCAAAAGGTTCTCTTGTGCCCCTTTGTAGTCAGTGCCCCTCCAACCTACCCCTAGGCCCTGGCAACCCCTGATCTGTTTTCTCTCCCTATAGTTTTGCTTTTCTCAAAATGTAAATGGAATCAACAGTAGGGAGCCTTTTGAGTCTGGCTTCTTTCAATAGCATAACCCTTTGGGATTGATCCCTATTGTTGCTCATATCGGTAGTTGATTCCTTTTGATTGCCGACGAGTATCCCAGTGTATGGATATCCCACAGTTTGTTTATTCCTTTGCCAGTTGAAGGACATTTGGGTCATCTCCATTTTCGGGTGATTATGAATAAGGCTGCTATAAATGGTTGCATACAAGTTTTTGTGTGAATCTAAGCTCATTTCTCTCTGGTAAATGTATAAGAATGAAATTTCTGGGTCATATGGTAAGTGTGCTTAACTTTATAAGAAGATGCCAGAGTGTTTTCCAAAGTGGCTGTGCCATTTTGCATTCTCTCCAGCCATGTCTGAGAGTTCCAGTTGCTTTGCATCCTGATTGGCACTTGGTATTATCACTTTTTTCCTTTTGACCGTTCTAAGAAGTGTGTGGTTCTAAGAAGTGTTATCTCCTTGTGGCTTTAATCTCATGTCCCTTATGACTAATGATGTTGAATCAACGTGTTTTATCGCCAGTCAGTTCCATGGCAGCTGGCTAGGGCTCCAGGTCCAGACACTGCTCCCCTGGAGTTCTGGGAGTACCCAGGCCACTGTGAGGCCTGTGCAGGGGCAGGGAGCAAGCTCAGGGCTACGCCAGGAGCCCCATTTTGCTCAAAATGAGTGGGTGACTGCTGTACCACCATGCTCAGTTCCTCACATGTGGTGGGCTAGCTGGCTGGGTAGTGACTTGAGTCAGGCTGTAATAGTTGGTGCTGAGACTACCTCCAGCCACCCAAAGTGGCCCCACTTGGGACACAGATGCACTTGTGGTACCAGGAGTGTGAGCAAAGGATGGGGTGGAGCTTCCCATGTTAAAGGCTTATTTCAAAGGTCCCATGCTTGCCTCCCATGAGCTCCACTCCAAAACTGTCAGGAAAGAGGTGCTTTTAATGGGTAGAGCTCCATAAATGGGGTTGTCTGCTTCTGCACCCAAAACGGGCTCTTAGGTGACTCCCAATAAGGTCCCATCACCCTGCCCCACGACCAGGCTCCTGCTGCCAAGAATCTCAATGGATGCTGTAGGTGGTAGGGCCTCTGCTTTCAGGTCACCATCCAAAGATGCCCAGACCTGTCTCTGGCCCTTCTTCCATTTTTCTGTCTCTTCTGTTGACCACAGCCCCAATTGGTACCCCTAGTGAAGCATCCACCTGGCCCAACCAGCCTGGCCTCTGATCAGGGCTCCCATTATTCTTCTAGCCCTGTGTCCAGGCCCCATTGGCACAGATTTCAGAGATGACCACTCCCTCAGGCCTCCTTTCTTAGGAGTCCTGGTGGCCTCTAGCCTCTACTCTTGGCCCCTGCCTAACTGTAAATATGCTGGCTGGGGCCTCACTCTCCTGCTACCTCCCTTCTCTGGCTGCCTCCTACACCAGCTCCCCACCCTGCCTGAAACTGGTACAGAGACAGGAGCAGATAAAGGCAGGAGGTCTGCAAAGGCTGGTACAGCAGGGAAGGCTTCCTGCAGGAGGCAGAGGGATTGGGCTGGGCAGGGGCAGGGAAGGTTTGGAAGAGGGAGGAAGGGATGGTCAAGAGGCAGGAGAAGGGGTGCTGCTGGAGGTATAAGGGCATGACGGGAGAAGGTGGGGGAAGTGTCTGTCCACAACTGAAGGACATGACATTTAACTCTGGAAGTGCTTGGTGGCCATCAAGAAGGCCAAGGTCAGTGGCTCATCCTGCCTGCTCGTTTTCCCCCTCCATCTGCCCACCCAGACATGCTAGAGCCCCAGGTCACTCTCCCTCCCATGGCGGCTGATGAAAGGCAGGGGGGCTGAGGGCCCATCTGTCTGGCTGCTTGCTCCTCCCCTTCCATCATGTCTTCAGCAAGCAGTCAGGGGCATCTCTGCTCCCCTGCACAGGCAAGGCATAGAGGATACAGAAAAGCCCAGAGCAAGCTTTGTGGGAGTGACTTGTGCCTCAGGGCAGGGCCACACCACTCTGAACTGTGTCCCCCATATCTGCAGCTCCCAGGTGAACCCAGGAGCCCTGGGGGAGTGTTTGCTGCACAAATTCAGCACAAAGATCACAGCCTCCCTCCCCAGGGGCACAACGTACCCAGTTCTTCTGCATTCCTCCTCACTCATCTGAGGCCAGGTGACAGCCACCCCAGGTGGGCCTCCTAGCAAAGCTGAGAAGATTTATAGGGCACTCCTCTGCTCCAAAGTTCCTGAATTGTTGGCAGAAATTCATGCCCTGGGTCCAGGGATGCCCAGCCTGTATCATCTGGCCTGGGGCCAAACACCTCATCACCAGGCCTCCTTCCTGGAGTTTCTCAGGCTGGCACATCATTCAGTGCCTGGCTCTGGCCTTTACTATCAACCCCAGGGGAGTGCTCTGGACTGAGAACAACAACACTTGGCTGCCTGCTCTGTGTGCCAGGCACTGCCTGGTGCATCACAGGCCTTATCTCCTGGCACTGGGCCTCTCCCTTCCCACCCTGTCCTTGGGTTCCTCACCTTTGTTGTCTGTGCCTGGACCACTTTCCCCACTCCTGCTGTTGCTACCTCCGCGATAGCCTGGCAGACAAGAGGCCACTAGGCCTGACCAGGCAGGCTCTCTTCTCTCAGCAGTTCAATGGACCAGGACAGGAGGGCCCTGCTGGTGGTACCACTGGGCAGGGGACAGGGCCAAGGCAGTTCTGAGTCAGTGAGCATGCCCCCTGTACTGCAGCCCAGAACACCAAGCACTGAGGTCCCCCAGGAGTCCTTGGAGCCCATGAGGACAAGCTTGGCCATATCTGGCCAGGGCCTTGGCTGCTCTTCCTCCCTCTGTGGGCCTCTGTTTCATCTTACATCAACCAAAGGGTTGAGTGGATGCCCCTAAGTGCCCTCCCAGCTCTGAGACACTTTCACTCACTGTCAGCCCTCGGCATCAACTGGTCAACAAGTCGCAGGCTGAGCAGAAGCAGGAGTGAACACTTTTGATCCATCTTTTCAAACTCAGTTCAGAGGGTCTGTGCCAGGTGCCTTGACTCTCACAAGACCCAGACTGAGGTGGAGGGAGCACAGACACAAACACTGAATTGCAGCCCCTGTAATCAGGGTCCAGATCAGTTCAGAGAGGTGAAGCGGTTCTCTCCCGCCCTGGCTAAGTGGAGGTGGCACAGGGGATTGGAACCCAGGACCCCAGGCTGTTCCTGCACGTCAATAGTGCTCTTTCCTCCACATCACACAAATGCAGGGGCCCCGGCCCACGGCCCCTCTCATCTCTTCTCCCCTGCCCCAGCCGCCACACACTATTTTGAAGGTGAACTCTGGTTATGATGAATGCCAATCTGAGGTCACCTGTGGATGGAACTTTCAGCAGGTCAGTGTAAATGACAGAAACATGCCTGGACGGTGCTGTATTCACTGTGCCTAACCAGAAAAAGGTCACGTGATGTCAACACTCAGTGATCACAGCTGAGACCTAACTCCTTGGCAGGCATCAAACTGAGACTTTTGACCTCTCCACCAGGCTCTGGTTTCTCCTCCACTCCCATCCTGCCCCGAATGATGGGGTCTCCATGGGAAACTGAGGCCTTTCCTTCCTAGAAATTCAAAGTTACGGCCCCAGGGAGTCCTTCACTGCATTATGAATTCGGGCAAGAAGGGATCGCAGTGCCCTTGTTTCACAGGTGACTGACTGAGACTCCACAGGTCACTGCATGCTAAGAGCTGTCAGATGTGAGTCAGTGACATCCTGCTGGACCAGAAGGACACCTGCAGTCCCCACCTTCATCTCAGTGAAGGATAGCTGCTTAGGCAGGAGGTGATGGATGGGTGGGTGGGGAGATGCATGCCTTGGCTCATTCCTGAGTCAAATAGCCATCCTCTATCCCTCTAACTATCCTTCCACTTATTTATTATTTATGCATTCAGTGTTTGGTGTGAACCAAGAGAGAGCATGTCACTGAAGCCATGGGAGGAAAGAGCTCGTGGCCATGGGGTGGTGCTGACTCCTCTCTCCCTCATCCCCACATCCATCCCTCCCTTGTTCTCCCACTGCCACCACCTGATCAGATCCTCTTTCACTTCTTCCTAATGACCTCCCTGCTCAAGGTCTGTCCCACTCGAATCCAGCCTCATGTTGGCTGCCAGGGTCCCTTCCTAAAACACAAACCTGATCTAATCACCATTTTGTGCCCTTCCCATAAATACCATCCAAATCCCTTGGCAGGGACTGAGGGTTTCACAACCTGACCCTAACCTGCCTGAGTCATCTTTAGTTCCAAAGATGCACTGATGAATGTTGACAAACAGCGTACTACAAACTCTGGCAGGGCTCACACCCTACAGACATTAGGATTCAGAAAGGCCAGGCCCCAGAAGTGGCCAGAGGGACATGGACATTGGCCTTGCCCTCTAGTCCTGGACGCTGCTCCATACCTCATGCCTGCAGGGAATGGGCCTAGATCAGGAGTCCTCACCTAGAAGGGCTCCAGGGCTCTGGAGCTCTTGGTTCTGTGGCTCCTCCTGGGATAGTCTGGCCAGAGGGCCATGTCCCTGGAACAGGGCTCTGAGCCAGGGACCAGGGCCATTCCCACAACTGGGGCCCTGACCCCAGCTGAAATCACTTGTTTATGCAAAAATTAGTTTCTGTGGAAATCGGGCTGTAATCTTTTAGACTGTGGCCTCTTCTCATCCAGAGGGATTTTCTCAAGTGCTGACCTAGAGGTACCCTTAGTTCATTATCCTCAGGTCCTGCCCAATTCCTCCAGCCCCAGGGGCAGTATCAACCACAAACAAGCCTCCTGAGATGATGCCAAGTCTGGCACCATCTTCAGGAAGGATCTCCAAGATACCTCTCCTCCCTGTCCTGGGCCCAAGGAGTGCGTGTCTCAGGGCTTCAGCTGTAGTCATCAGCTGGGCAAATCCAGTGGAGACTCAGTTCTGAAGTTTCACCCAGCAGTTGCAGACAGTCAAGAAAGGGTATGTGGAAATTCATACATTGATGATGGGAACATAAAATGAAACAACCACTTGAAAAACAGTGTGGCACTTTCTTTAAAAGTTTACACATTTATCTATCATATGACCCAGACATTCCATTTCTAGATATTTACCCAAGAGAAATAACAGCATATATCCACACAAACACTTGCACATGGATATTCATACCAGCATTATTTGTAGTAGCCCCCAACTAGACACAACCCAAATGTCCATCAGGTGAAGAAATAAACAAATTGTGGTATAATCTGTACAATGGAGTACTACTTAGCAATGAAAAGGAATTAACTATTAATATACACAACAATGTGGATGACTCTCAAAACAAATATGCTTGGGACTGGCCCTGAGGCACAGTGGTTTAGTGCACATGTTCTGCTTTGGCTGCCCGGGGTTCGCCAGTTCAAATCCCTGGTGCAGACAAGGCACTGCTTGGCAAGCCATGCCCTGGTAGGCGTCCCACATAGAAAGTAGAGGAAGATGGGCACAGATGTTAGCTCAGGGCCAGTCTTCCTCAGCAAAAAGAGGAGGATTGGCAGATGTTAGCTCAGGGCTAGTCTTCCTCAAGGAAAAAAAATATGCTGATACACTGCTGGTAGGAATGCAAACTGGTACAGCCACTATGGAAAACAGTATGGAGATTTCTCAAATAATTAAAAAATAGAAATACCATATGACCCAGCCATCCCACTACTGGGTATCTATCCAAAGAACTTGAAATCAGCAATTTCAAAAGTCCCATGCAGCCCTATGTTCATTGCAGCATTATTTACAGTAGCCAAGACGTGGAAGCAACCTAAGTGCCCATCAACTGATGAGTGGATAAAGAAGATATGGTATATATATATATATATATATATATATATATATATATATATACACAATGGAATACTACTCAGCCATAAAAAAGGATAAAATCGTCCCATTCACAACAACATGGATGGACCTTGAGGGTATTATGTTAAGTGAAATAAGCCAGATAGAGAAGGACAATCTCTGTATGACTCCACTCATATGAGGAAGTTAAACATTTAGACAAAGAGAACTGATTAGCGGCTACTTGGGGAAAGGGGGGGATGGGGGGTGGGCACAAAGGGTGAAGTGGTGCACCTACAATATGACTGACAACAATAATGTACAACTGAAATTTCACAAGGTTGTAAACTATCATAATCTCAATAAAAAGTTTAAAAAAAACAAATATGCTGAGTGATAAAAAGTACAAACAAAAATAGTACGTACTGGATAATTTTGTTTATAGGTGTACCTTGGAGATATGGGGGTTCAGTTCCAGATACATCCGCAATAAAGCAAATATCGCAATAAAGTAAGTCACACAAACTTTTTGGTTTTCTGGTGCACATAAAAGTTATATTTACACTACACTGTAGTCTATTAAGTGTGCAATAGAATTGTGTCTTAAAAAATGTATATACCTTAATTAGAAAGTACTTTATTGCTAAAAAATGTTAGCCATCACCTGAGCCTTCAGTGAGTCATAATCTTTTTGTTGGTGGAGGGTCTTGTAAAAACAAACGTACAAAAAACAATAAAGTGCAATAAAATGAGGTATGCCTGTGTATAAAATTCAGAAAGTACAATCTAATCTGTAGTGACAGAGAGCAGCAGATGGGTGGTTGCCTAGAGACAGTGGGGATGGGAGGGAGGGATGACAAAGGGACACGAGGCAACTTTTGGGGGTGATGATGTGTTCACTATCTTGATTGTGGTGATGGTTTCACAGGTGTATACAGATGAAAACTCATCAGATCATACACTTCAAGTATTTTCAGTTTATATATATGAGTTATACCTTAATAAAGCTATTTTTTAAAAATAAGAAGAAAGGGCAGAGTCTTCTTGGACCCTCACTGCAGCCTTCTCCCATAACCTTCAGGAAAGTCACCACTCAGCTCCGTCTGCAAGGCCGTTCCAGCAGCCTGGCCACCCACTCCAGCTTCTTCTCTCCTTTCTCTCTGGCATGGCCATCAATCAGTTGGGGCTCCCTGAATGGGTCATGCTATTTTACACCTCCATGACTTTGTGCACGCTGTCTCCTCTGCCAGCTGGGCAATCTCCTGCCTCATCCATACAGAGAACTCCTACGCCTTTGTCAAGGCCCTGCTCAGTTCTCTGGGGAAGCCTTCCTGGTCCTGGCAGGTCACAATGAACAGCTCCCTCCTCTGAGCTCCACAGTCCAGGAGGATAATTTGCTGTTAGCATCTGTCTGTCCCAGCAGACTGTGGGCTCCTTAAGGCTAGGGACAGCGTTATGTCCACCCTTGTCCTGCCTGTGTTGGGCACACTTGCATCCATGAGGCTTCACTCAGTGGATTCAACGTGTCCAAGAAGGTGGGGTGGGTCAGCATGGGGTGGGCTGTGAGAGGTTCAGAAGAACAGGAGTTAAGAGGTGGGAAGAGACAGGAAGGGCAGAAGGCATAGCCTTGAAGGAGAGGCAGCCGCTTCCCTGGGAAGAAGGAAGACTGAACTGATCAGGGTTCAGCCAGAGCCTCAGGTGGGTGGGGAGTGCCCCCTTCCTCCCCCCTCTCAGAAACACAGGGAGCCTTGACAGAGGAGAAAGACTGGCTCTGCCTCCCCCTGCACAGAGGAGGGGGCTGAGGCCTCTGCCCCAGAGTTCATCCAAAGGTTCTAAAGTCTGTTTGCTCATCTGCATTCTCCAGGTCTGGTGGAAAACAGCATGAGAGACTCCATCTGCAGTTAGCAGCTTGGAGGAGTGGGATGGGCAGCAGGCTCTGCAGTGATTCCTGGACACGGGGAGAGAGAAACACTGGAAAGAGAACCGCACGAGCTCCCGATGCCTTAGGTGACTGCCCAGCAGTCCCGGCCTCCTCCTCCGCAGGTACAGGGGTCCTGAGCAGGTCTCTGGCCAGAAGACTGTGCAGGGACAACTCCTTCTCCACCTAGCCCTGCAGCCTTGGCCTTCCTGGTCAGCTGCAGCTGAAGATGAATTGGTCTTTGTGTTGGGAGTTGGGCCATGCAGGCAAGTAAGAGCTCCCACTCTGCCTGATCAATCAGGGAACAGTGTAGAGGCCAAGTACAGGAGGCCCAGGGAAAAATCAGTCTTCAGGGATCAAATCTGGGGGGATAAATACCCAGAAATGATGCCCCACAAGCTTCTAGCTTGGTAACCAGAGACATGTGTGTGTGTCAGGAGCCTAAAGTCCCTGCACCATAGCAGCACATTTGGGAGGAGGGACAGCCAAGAGCCAGAGGCACTGCCCAGGGGTAACAAGCCTGGGACCAAGGCAGAAATGCTGTTGTTCAGTGCTGGTCAAACTATTTCCTGATGCCACAGGCAGATGATCATAAATGCAACACAGCTCTCAAAACCCAAGTGACACAGTTGGGGACTGCTCCTGTTGTTTACTCTTGAGCTTAACCAGCCGTGAGCTGGTTGTCCTTGATCCCATCCTAGTTGGTTTAGTAACTGGTTCCCCACCAAAGGGCTAATTAAAGGTCAGCCTCTCCTAGAAGGTACCCCATGGCACCTCTCTTGGGGACAGGCGTTCTAACGTCACATCGCTTGAAAGTTTTTCAAACTGGCATCCCAAAGCAAGGTGCTAGAAACTCATTCTTAAGCCCATACACTCTAGCTTAGGAAAGTTGCTAAGACTTTCAGCACCTCAGCATCTTCTGTTGCAAAGGGTCTGTAATTCACTCTCTTTCTTTCACTTCACAAGTATTTTTAGGGTACCTGCTGCATGTGGGGCCCTGTAGTAGATGCCTCGGCAAAGACAGATGAATACCTTACCAGATGGAGACTTGCAGCCACTACTTAGACGTTCACTGACCCCCACAGCCCGTAGAACCAGATCCAGCGAGGATCTGGGGATGTGCAGTAGGAGTGAGGGGTAGGGGGAGAACACAGCCCTGTTCTCAAGGGGCTCACAGCCTAGGGGGAGCACCAAGAGGCCAACACAATTCACAGTGCTCCATGAACTGATCAAAGAATGTTCCAGAACAGGTGTACTGGGAGGAAGCCAGGAATAGCACCTGTTTTATGTCATTCTCATTCATATCTCACTCTCCAGCAGAATTAGATGAGCTGAGCTTTCTATTGGGGTGTCAAAGGTCAGGGCAGGCTTTGTGGGGAGGGGCTGCTTGAACAGTCTCTGAGTAAAAAACAGAGGTTTCCCAGGCAGATAAAGGGTGGCAGGACAGCCCAGGTCAAGGAAACAACATGAGCAAATCTCAAGAGAAACATCTTCTGACATGAGATAAGAAGTGCCATAAAAGAAGTACAAACTTTGCTATGAGAGTTCAAAGAATTCCAGAGAAGTTACAGATTAAAAAAAAAGATGCAGTGATGTTTGCCTCTTGATACAAGAATGTGTGCCTGAGTCTGGCGCTGGCCTGATTCTCCTCCCTGTGCCTCTGTAGGGAGTTTCTTGGAGACAGCTCATGCTAAAAGCCCTTAGTAAAGTCTTCCTCCAAAGACACACTGATTCCCCCCTGGATAATTAGGATGTGGCCAAATCTTCTGAGAATGGCTACGTTCTCTACAAGGTATAAATTGCAGCAGCCCAGGGACTAGGGCTCATTAATTGATACATTTTATCCACATTTGAATCTCATTTTCCATTTTGTAAGGGCGTGCTTTTTAGCTGGATGAGCTTATTTAAAAAGCTGGTTACTTTATGCATGTATACAAGTAAAATGGCAAAAAGTGCCGCATTTGATAAGAAATTGGCTTCATTCTATAGTGTATTCTATAATGATTTAGAATCATAGGAATTTTCATTCTTCCAGACCTGGGCTGTTCTACAGCCAATGCAATGGTTTCCAACATGCTCCCCACCCCCACTTGATTCTGAAATCTAGAAGGGTTTCTCTGGGCTGGGACCCTGAAATGCAAACTGTTGAGTGGAACTGTCCAGCCTGCCCAGGCAGACCTCACCTTCCAGGGAATTGGTATAAGGGCCATGGGGACAGAAATGACTGAGATTAAGCTCAGGGAAGGACAGGAGGTTCCCCAACCAATGCCAAATGGAGCTTAGGGGACAGGATACTGCAGTGTCATCTGACCCTGAGTTTTGGGAACTCTCTTGGGGAGAAAATGTTATCCACAGAAAGCAGTGTCTCTGACCTTGGAAACTCATTAAAACCTTCTGGTGTCAGGGAGAGCCGTGGTGACCTGGGCGGAGGCGGTGGCGGGGGGTGGTGAAAGTTGGGGGACTATAATGGAAGAAAGAGGTGGGGTCAGAGTTAACTCTGGGAAGAGTCTGCATGGTCCCCAGGACCATGGGAACAAGGGAACAAGGGTCTCCCCTGTTGCAGCTCCTCAGGGTGGAAAGGGGCACTCTGGCCTCCTGGCCCATCTAGATCCAGAGGGAGTGTTTTCCCAGAAGCTTGGTTCACAAGCTGAGTTACCCCAAACTGCCTATAGTCGAGCACTCTTGCAGGCCTGATGGTAGCACTTCTGGGGATGCTGCTGAGGCCATGGGTCCGGACTCCCCCAGGGGCCCTTCATGCTCCCCAGCACTGGAGCTGGTGGTCAGCTGGCACCCAGCCCAGCTTGGCTGGCCTACAGACCTCCATCTGTGGGGTCAAGGATAGCTGGTACCTCACGAGTCGAAGGAGGATGGGGGAACTCTGGGCATCAGCCCTCAGCACCTTGGGCATCAAATTGGATGACTGGGCTCCTGCTTTGTCTCAAAGATCTAGCCCCACCAGGCAGTAAGAGGAAAGGGTACTACTGTTTATCATGCCAAATACGAGCACTATGTGCCAAGTACTGTGCTAGGCCCTTTATCTTCATTTCTTCATTTAATCCTCCCAACCACCCTGTGAAGTAGGTGAAGCTGAGGCCCAGAGAGGGGAAGTGACTTATTCAAGGTCACATAGCATGAGAAGATCTGCCAACTTCTGTTTTAGGAATATAGTTGCTGAAAACAACCAAAAATACTGGATGAAACATGGAAAATGCCTTCTTAAAAGCATCAAAGAACTGGCAAGAGAGAAAGGAATAAGGTCAAAATCAAAGAAAAGGCAAGAATCTAGAGAAGTAAGGAGCACTAAAGTCCTTTTGGCTCTGTGGGTGCTTGCTGATACTGGTATATCTGAATCTCAGTTTTAACAGCCTTGAGGGGCAATGTGGACAAATATCAAAACTCAGGGCCCATCCCAAGTGGGGAATCCACCAGGAGACCCTCCTACATTAATATAGCAGGCACCCTAAAAGCCTCACCCCCAGGGGAATGCATAAGAAGGGAAGAGGGGCTGTCCCTGAGAAGTTGGAACCACAAGCTGGACTTCACACAGAGTAGCAGCCCAAGCCCACAGCATACGGGCAGTTCAAAAAGCCTCAAGTCATGAATTTAGTTCAGAATGCTCCTGCGCTGCTAATACCCTGAAGCACCTGACAAATCCTCTCTGGGGGAAGGGGTCTTCATCCTAGGCCTCAACAAATACTCATAAATAAGTTTTCAAGTTTATTGAACAGCACACAAACCAAATATAACCAAACACACAAGGAAACAATGAATAAGAACCAGCAGAGAAAACATACAGCAGACACGGACTTACAACTTCAGATAATGGAATAATTGAGAACAGGTTATAAAACAACCATGCTTACTCTGTTTAATCAAATAAAAGACAAGCTTGAAAACTTCTGCAGGAAAAACTATAAAGAGTGACCTAAGAAATTTGAGAAAGAGGCAAACAAAACTTCCAGAAATGAAAAATATCATAACTGAAATTTTAAAATGCAGTGGAAGATCAGATTTAGCTAAAGAGACAACTTGTGGACTGGCAGTTGGATATGAAAAAAAAAGGAACAGAAAACAGCACAGAGAGACCAAAAGATAGAAAATATGGAATATAGGTTAAGTGACATGGAAAAGAGTGACCTGTGACTAGTAGAGGTTCTAGGAGGAGAGGAGAGAGAGAATGGAGAGAGGCAATATTTGAAGAGATATTGGCTGAGAATTTTCCAGAATTGATAAGAGACACTATTCACAGATGTTAAGGATTCCAAGGAATTCCAAGCAGCATTGTAAAAAAGAGTACGAAAATTAAAAAAAATACATACTTAAACACATACAGTAAATTGCAGAATACACACAAGAGAGAGAAAGAGAGAGAGAGAGCAAGAGTAAGAGAGAGAGAAAACCAAAGAAAAAGTTAGTGTACCTTAGACTAGCAGCTGATTTATCAACAGCAGCAACAGAAGCTGAGAGTGGAAGGGACCTGACAACCCAGAATTCTTTATCCAGTGAAAATATCTTCCATGAATGAGAACAAAACAAACACATTTTCAGACAAACAAAAACCAAGAGAATGGGTAACCAGTAAACTCTCATTAAAGGACATTGTAAAGGATGTATGTTAGGCAGAAAGAAAATAATGCCAGATGGAATATCTTAGATGCATGAAGGTATAAAGAGCCAAAAAAAGTGGTAAATATGTGAGTAAGCTAAACAAACATAGTCTGTATAATATCATAATAATTATAACGTTCTGTGAGGTTACAACAAAACGAGATAGAATTAAAGTACATAACAATAACGTAACAGTCAGGAGCGGGTAAACAGAGTTAAGATGTTTAAAGATAATGCATTACCAAAGAGGAAGGTAAAGTGATTGACTAACTTTAGATTTTGATAAGTATGCATGTGGTAATTTCTAAGAAATCTAAAAGGAAAAAGAAAAACACAGTATATAACTTCCAATTACTACAGGAGAAAAAAAGATAATAATAAAAAATAATCCAAAAGAGAAATAAACACAAAAAAGATGAGAAAAACAGAAAGCACAAAACAGGATAGTGGATTCAAGATCACAGTGTGTGTATGTGATGAAGCTGGGCCTCCACTCGGCTCCACATGGCTTTGGAAAGTCATCCTCCATTCCCGGAGCACCTCTACTGCCTCCTGATACAGCCCCCAGCACTACTTGTCTACTGCACATGTCTGAGCACTACCAGGCTTCATCCCCCTCAGGATACGGCAACGATAATCATCTGTTGAGCTCTTGCTGTATGCAGGCACATACTGTGCACACCACAACAATATGTCCATTTACTCCTCACAGTTTACTCCACAAGTTGTTTTTAACATCATCTCAATTTTACTGATGAGGAAACTGAGGCTTTGAGAAATGAACTAACTTGCCCAAGGTTGCCCAATTACAAAGTAACAAACCACAGTGTGCTCGTCTGACTCAGAGGTCATGCCTTAAGCAGTAAGCTGACTTTCAAGGATTTTTTAGATCGTGGTAAAATAAATACACATAAAATTTACCATCTGAACCATTTTTAAGTGTCCAGTTCAGTAATATTAAGTACAATCACATTTTGTGCAACCATCACCATTATCCATCTCCAAAACTCTTCATCTTACAAAGCTGAAACTCTATACCCATTAAACAACAACTCCCCTCTCGCTTCCCTCAAGTCCCTGGCAACCACCATTCTACTTTCTGTCTCTTGACTTTCAAGGATTTGTACAGATTGGTCCCAAGCTCCAACATCAGCCTATACTTGAGCAATGCTCGCTGTTCTGTCCTTTGAGCATGCCCTGCATGATCCTAACTCCTTGTCTTTGCCCACACAGATCCTTCCTCCTGAAATTTCCTTCTCCAATTCCCATTCTTCTGGAAGTCTCATCCTAAATGTCTCCTCCCCAGGAAAGAGCTCCTGCCTTTAGTGATTGTCAAGGACTTGCATCATGCTCAAGTGTGTTCATGAGTCACCTGTCCTGCTAGGTGGCAAGTTTACCGAGAGCCAAGAGCATGCCAGGTTCATCCTTCAGGCCCCCGGAAGTACCCTCTATGGTGCATGGCATGCATGTTTTCTGAAAACCAGTTCAAGCAGATGGGTAGAAGCTGCACAGAAGCAGATCTGTTCCCAAGCAGCACAGCTTGGAAGATCAGGCAAGTTTTCTTGGAGCTGGGCATGTTGAACATTTGTGAGCGTGCTGTGTAATTATCCCAGCCACGTGCCTTCCAGCGTGTGAAGCCACCGAGACATTTCTGTGCACAGGGACACTCCTGGGTGGTATAAGGGCTGGTTCTGAGCTCAGGACTTCTCTTCCGTGGACCCTCGTTTGTCTCTCCTTCAGAGATGAATGCCAGCCTCCAGCCCTGGGAGCAGTATGCATCTTTGTGCCACCAGTGCCCTTTTCCTTTCCAGCATTCATTGGAAATCTATAAACTACAGCTGGCAAACCTCCTGCCTTCCTGCCAAGACTCAGAGCTGGACAAATCAAATCGAAGCAATCCATATAGATTAGGGGCTGCATGGATGATGCCAGGAGCCGAGGCGATAGGATGGAATGAGGAAGGATCAGACCTGTCTGTGCCCAGGAGGAGCTTATAATCTAGCTGGGGAGATAAGACACATGAGAAAGCTATGCAGACGGAAATAGGATGAAGCCTAATTACCAGTTTCAAGGCATAAGGGAAGAGGTTCTGCAAGGCTGAGCCTTAGAGAAAGGCTTAAGACCTGTGAAGGTAGCCAGGTCTGAGGGTGCCAGGGCAGGAACAGGCCCATCCAGCTGAGAGAAACTGGGACCCAAGCTGGTTCTCAGGGGACCGAGAACAGGGGCACTCATGCTGGAAAGCTGAGGGACAGGGAGACAGTGAGGCATCATAGAAGGCCCGATGTGTGCAGGACTGAAGGAAAGTACATCAGGCAGTCCCTACTTTCTTTCCTCCACAAACTCAGTGCTGTGAGCTGACCCCTGAACCCTACAAGAGCACCCCCCTTCTAGACCCAATTAAGGGCAGAAGAAAAAAATAAAGCCTAGATCCATTTGAAAGAGGGAAACCAGCGTCTCCTAAACCTAGTTTTTTGACTTGCACCTAAGACTTTACATACTCTCTTTGAAACCCCTCATCCATTGAAGTTGCTTTTCTTCAAAGACATAAAAGCACATGGGGCTGCAGGTTGTCTTGTTGCAGCAATACAGGGTGAAAACTGCTGGCCTGAAAGCAGGAGGTCTAAGCCTGTGTTCTTTCTGGACCCAAGGGTTAAGGCATTCTGTGATGAGCCAGTTGAGTGACCTTGGGCAGGTTATTGAATCCTATGAAACCTCAGTTTGCTCACTCCTTATAAAAAGATAGCACCTGCACCCGTTCAAGAAGCCTGCATACCTTCCATGCACATGAGTTTCTGCAAGTGCCAACAAGGATGTCAGGCTAGTTGAGATTCCTGTTGGTTTTTAGAACTCTAAGAGTCTGGTTATCTCTCCCAGTGGGGAGTTTGGCTGTCACTGCAGGAGAGGGATATCTGGGAAGGCAAATTGTCACCAGAACTAAACAGCCATCAAGAGTGGGATGGCCTCAAAGGGATGCTGTCTGTTCTTTGTCTCCATGATCAATGCCACATGGGTGTTCCAGGGCATTCGGAGCAGGGGGATGAGGGTAGGGGTGGGGACAGGATCTCTGTCCCCACCAAGTGCTTGAGTGTGCAGAGGAGGTCATAGGCTGAATAGCTTAGCAGACATCAAAGACTGGAACAGGATGGCGGCTTCATGAAGAGGTAGAGACAGAGGTATGGCAGTGACAAGATTACTGACTTAGAGCACTGGGACTCTTGAAAGAAAATGACTGAACTGAAACCCTTACCTCACACCATATACAAAAATTAAAATGAATCATTGACCTAAATGTAAGAACCAAAACTATAAAATGACTAGAAGAAAATACAGGAGAAATTTTTTGTGGCCTTGGATGTGGCAAAGATTTCCTAAATATTACACAAAAAACATAAGCTCTAAAAGATAAAAATCACTATAGTTATCTAAAAATCTTCATCAAGATTTAAAATTTTTATGCTTTAAAATACACTGCTACAAAAATAAAAGGTAAGCCACAGACTATGAGAAAATATTTGCAAACTATATGTCCATCAAAAGATATATATATATTTTTTAATCAAGCAAATATAAACTTTAGTCTCGTCCTTGATATTTCAACATGGTTGTTACTTTGTGCTATTTCACCACAGAAATTGTCAATAAATTCTAAGGGGGAATACAATTTGTTTAAATATATATTTGAAATACAAGCCTTTTGTCAGATCTATAATTTGCAAATATTTATATATAATATGTAATCTATACAATATATAGGTTATGTAATATATTACTTATATATTATTTTAATGTATAATATATGACATAATATAAATTTTTATAATTATTTTACATATTATGTTAATATAAATAACACAACTTAGAAAATGGGCAAAGGAGGCTGGCCCATGGCCGAGTGGTTAAGTTCGCACGCTCTGCTTTGGCGGCCCAGGGTTTCACCAGTTCGAATCCTGGGCGTGGACATGGTGCCGCTCATCAGGCTATGCTGAGGCCACGTCCCACGTACCACAACTAGAAGGACCCACAACTAAAATATATATAACTATGTACTGGGGGGCTTTGGGGAGAAAAAGGAAAAATAAAATCTTTAAAAAAAAATGGGCAAAGGATTTCTTCACCAAAGAAAATATATAGATGGCAAGTAAACACATGAAAAGATGTTCAACATCATTAGTTATTAGGGAATGCAAATTAAAACCACAATGAGATACCACAACATACCCACTGGAATTGCTAAAATTAAAAAGACTGATCATACCAAGTGTTGACAAGGATATGGAGCAACTGTAACTCTCATGATGGAAACGTAAGATGATTCAACCACTTTGAAAAACTACTTTGGAAAACAGTTTGGCAGTTTTTTAAAAAGTTAAACATACATCTACCATATGAGCCAGCCATTCCACTCCTAGGTACTTACCCAAGAAAAATAAAAGCATATATTCACACAAACACTTGTATATGAATGTTCATAGCAGCTTTATTTGTAATAGCCCCCAAACTATAAACAACTCAAATGTCTATCACCAGATGAATGGATAAACAAATTGTGGTATATCCACACGATGGAATACTACTCAGGAATAAAAAGGAATAAACTATTTATACTTGCAATGACATGGATGAACCCCAAAATAATGATGTTGAGTGAAAGAAGACAGACAAAAAAAGTGCACATACTGTATGATTCCATGTGTATACAATTCTAGAAAATGTAAACCGATCTATAGTGACTGATAGCCGATCAGTGGTTGGCTAAGTGGGACAGAAGGGGCAGGAAGGAGGGATTTCAAAAGGATACAAAGAAATGAGTGATGGATACATCCATTGTCTTGACTGTGATGATGGTTTCACAGGGGTAGACATATTCAGGAAAGGGGTAGTCAAATTCATCAAATTGTATACTTTATATATGTGCAGCTTACTATTCATCAATTATACTCAACAAAGCTGTTCAAAAGAAGGAGGAGGAGGGAAGGCAGGAGCCCCTGGTCCCTTAGTGGAGACTGGTTACTCTTCAGCTCTCCCAGTTGGGTGTGGGTGTGGAGTTTGTCTACAGAATCTATATCTCCTCTGCCATCAAAGCGTTCCTTACCTACTCGGCTGCACCTCCCCAACTTGTTCCAGGTTCCTCAACGACAGGACTGTGCTTTCTGTGTCAAGTCTCTCCTGCTGAGAAACAGAAGGATGATGATGATGGAGCATCCTCCTTGGGCAGTAGCAGAAGGGCTAGTCTATCACTGGGATCAGTGGCGATCAGACCAGGATCCTGGAGGAGTCCACCCAACCATGCAGCACATGGACCACTATCATTCCTGCCTTGTTTGTGGAACGTGCAGCAACTCACTCCAGGAATACTCCCAACATTGTAGCAGAACTGGATAAGGCAGAGGTGAGATGCTGAGCCACACTTGGCTTATGAAGAAACTGAAGCACCAGGGCTTACCCTTCAGGTCGGGGCTGTCAGACAAGACGGTCATTATGTAACCTACAGTGAGTTGTGAAATTCTGGAGCCAGGAAGCCACTGCTATGTGCAAGGTGCTCCTCCAACAGTTGGCTTAACTCAGATTCCAATCTTTACCAGGCTGACCTGATTGAAATCTCTATGGTCCTGTAGTGAGACTGTCGTTCTGGCTGAGGGAGCCAGAGGTTGATGACCTTGCTAGGCCAAATCTGTAGCTCTCTCCCTGCTAGAAGCCAGGCCAGCAACCCTGCATGTTACCAAGTCTTGATTTTCTGAGGGTCAAACCTTTGACTCTACATGAAGGAGTTAATTTCTATTGCATTCAAGCACCACAAGGGCCTTGGGTGGCGATGGTTCCCATAGATTTGTGTAAACCAAAGTATGGACTAAGCTAAGAATGCAATCCTCCACTCTGTTGTCAGTTCTGCCAAGATCTATGACCTGCCCTCACCCTCTATGGATTTTCTTTGATAGCATTAGCCTCACTAAAGGAAAGCTTGATTAAAAAATCCAACCTCAAAATGGACATATGTGTTGGGGTTACTACTTATAGGACTAAAGGAAAAGCTGTTCACTCACAACACTTCTGACACCAAATATGTGGAGTTTTCCCTCACATTAAGCAATTCTAACACTAACTACCTGGAGCTAGTCCAGACCCCAAAGGTTAAGGGCTCAGTCCCACAAGATTGATCCCCTTCAGACACAAATCATAAGTAGTGGATCCTCAGGTTACCCACACTTCT
Source organism: Equus caballus (assembly GCF_041296265.1). NCBI lineage: Eukaryota > Metazoa > Chordata > Mammalia > Perissodactyla > Equidae > Equus > Equus caballus. Next base: position 18,750,421 of record NC_091686.1, on the reverse strand, counting down.
GTCTGACTTGGCCACAAATTGGGGGTTCCCACAACTCCCTCTTCAGGTCCCATAATTTGCTATGTGGCTCATAGAACTCAGGGAAACACTTTATTTACTATTACCAGTTTATTATAAAGAGTACAACTTAGGAACAGCCAAATGGAAGAGATTCATATAGCAAGGTATGGGGAAGGGGCACAGAGCTTCCATGCCCTCTCTGGGCATGCCACCCTCCCAGCACCTCCATGTATTCACTAATCCAGAAGCTCTCTGAGTCCCTTCATTTAGGTTTTTTATGGAGGTTCCCTTACAAAGGCACGGTTGATTAAATCATTGGCTGTTGGTGGTTAACTCAATGCCCAGCCCCTCTTCCCTCCGTTGTGGGTGGGACTGAAAGTTCCAAGCCTTTAATCACTTGGCTAGTTCCTCTGGAAACCAGCTCTCATCCTCCAAGAGTCATCTTGTTAGCATAAACTCAGGTATGCTTTAAGGGACTTACATGAATAACCAAAAAGTTTCCTCTCATCTATCACTCAGGAAGCTACAAGAGTTTTAGAAGCTCTGTGCCAGAAATCGGGGACAAAGACCAAATACATATTTCTTATTACATCACAATGACAAAGGAATTAGTCACCTGATAGACAGGTGTCCTGGGCATTCCTTTAAATCACACACTCTCTCACTGGCATCCACAAAATAATCTAGTTTGCAGGAACTGTGTGCAGGTGGATTTTCTGTGTGCCTGAGAAGCAAGGTGACTCTTCTAGTGAGAGCAGTCCTCTCCTCTGGTTCTTCTATGGCACCATTTCCTCAGGAAGTTCACCCCAGCTGTGAGGAAGGGCCAGACTGCAGTGGGGATGGAAGGGGGAGGGTGCATGCCTTACAAACAGTTTGAGCTTCCTCTCTAGGCCACTACCAATACGCCGCTGACCTCCGTGGCTGCCACAGACGATGCTCTGCCCTCCAGCTCTGGCCAGCATCTGTATTCTCCCCTTGGCCCAATGACTCTGTAGGCTCAGAATGTGGGAGCACTCTCCATGCTCCCACACATTCCTGACTGAGCTCATCCCCCTAAACAGTAGGAAAGGCCTACTTTCTAGATCTCTCACCCAGGAGACACCAGGTGACAACTTATCATCTGGACAGGTAACCCAGTAAATCTTCCTGATAAATTTTAATTGAAATCATGTGCCCAGAATGGCCACCCTGGAGAGCAAGGCAAAACTAAGTGATCCCTCTCCTGACTAAGCACCTGCACAAGGCTCACGTTGGCACAGCACACATTTCCCCAAAGCATTTGTGTTTTAGCAGAACACAGACTTCCCAGGAGAGTTCTTATCCCTGCCAGCATATGGGAAAATGAGGGTGTGAACAAGCAGGGCTTGAGAGCCAATTGCAGAGTCAGACGGAGAAGGACGCAGAATTCTGCCATCTAAAACCTATCTCGGTGCCCCAGACACACATGGTGTTTAATGTGCACCGCACACAGATGTACTTCTAAGCAGCACAGGTGGAGGGGCATCAGGGCCCTGACACTGAGACCACCCACCTCCATAGTGGGAACTCAGGCCCCTGTTCAAATATTTATGGGGCATCTATTATGTGCTGGCACTGAGGATTCAGTAGTAAACAAGATGTACAAGGCCCCAGTCCATATGGTTTTCATAGCCTCAGTCCTGCAACATTAGCCCTAAGAGATCATGAAGCAAAAACAGGGCTGGCCAGATTGGGTGCCAAAAACAGCCCAGGTAGAACTCCAGAACTTCATCTCTGAGTGAAAGGAGACAGAACTCAGGACAGGACAGGGCAGGGGCAAATTCAGGGCAGAAGCAGCCAACATCTCAACCAAAAGCAAACAGGGGGTGCGTGTATGTGTGTGTGTGTGTGAATACTGGCCAGGTTCAATGAGTGGCCAAGGCTGGCTGAGTGCCAAGAGGATCTGAAGAAAGACACGGGCCACACCAGGGCCTCTCCTGAAGGCTTGAGGCACTGCTCTTGATCTTAGCAGGGCAGCTCTTGCACCAGCCTGAGGCAAGAGGTCCAGCAGCGGGGGCTAGGCGCAAGGACAGGGCTTGTGGGAACATAGCAAGGAGTGCACAAGTGAGCAGAGAGGTTCAGAAGGTAGGCCTGAGGGGTGGAGGGAGAGGAGCAGCCCAAGTCAGCATCCAGGTGACAGTAAAGGATGGGGTAATGCTGTGTCATAGCCTATGGGGCAGACTTAAGTCAGGACTGTGGACCCATGGCTGTATTTCCCGTGTCCCCAGCTGAGACGCATGAGAGCCAGAGACCCTCAGTTGCTGAAGCTGGCGTCCAGTCTCTGCTTTTCACTCGCCACTTCTCTCCAAGCCACCTTTCCCCTTCTTGGCTGTGACATCTGTATCCAGTCTGAACTCACCCTGTGTATTCCACATCAGAGTTGGGCTTCCTTGGCCTGACTCCTGGCAGCCCAATGTCCAGCTGCTCTCCCTATCCTCCAGCTATTTTGGCTCCTACCTGACCCAACTCTTGCCTCAGCCCAACTCTACCTGCCAAAGTATCAGGTTAGGTGGTCCTAGCAGGGCAGCTGCTAAGTCCTTCCGGACCTTCCCTGACCTTTATTTGATGGAGGATGAACCAGATCAAATAAGGAGGTGTGGCAAAGTGAGGGATTTTTGGTAAGAAACCAGGGGCCACTCAGGAGCTGGATGTGGGGGGTGGGACCAAGGACACCTGGGCAGACATGAGTTACAGGCAGGTTCAGTTCAAGATTCGAGAGACAGGGTTGAGGGGGCAGTCATGATTGAGGCTGGGAAGCCTCCTGGAGATCCCAGGAGCTGAGCTGAGAGGTGTTGAGAGCTGCTAAACTGGGCTTGAGGCCAGGAATCTGAGACTGCAGGGAACTCAGCAAGTAGCTGGGGATAGCTGTCAAATTGGGCATCTTTCTCATTTGGGCTCACTAGGTTCTTGTCCTGCAGCATCTCAGAGATACTGCTTGGCCCTGAAGGGTCATGGCAAAGCAAGCCAGATAGATGGGACAGGCCAGCAGGAGGAAGAGCCACAGTGACCAAGACAGCTCTGCTCTGGGGTGAAGGGACAGCCTGCTGGGTGCTCTGAAGAGAATACTAGCTCATTCACTTTGCAGCCTAAGCTAGATTCTCCTCAGGCCATGGGACTCCATGGGTATGGCATGAGAGAGAGTTTTCTTAGCTTCTGCAGGCCACAAAGATACAATTAGTAAATCTTGCCATGAGGAATTTCAGGTTAACTGCTCCCATCTGTTCATCATTCAAAATCTGGAGCAGGGTTGGGATGACACGAGACACATAGAACAATTCAACATCTCAAGATCTCAAACATCAAAGAGTTAATTCAGTTTTGGAAACATGTAATCAACTCCCAAGAAGAATGTGGCTCCAAGGCTCCTGATAAATGAAAATGATGCTGAGATGCCAACACCCACCAGTCCTAACAAGCGCCATCCACAACCATCTGCAGCTGCATGGCACACGCTGACCAGGGCGAAGGCAGCGAGATTACTGGCACTGAGCCAGGTTCTGCCAGGATTTGCTCTGGGATCCCGGGCAGATCACTTTTCTCTTGGTCTCAGGCTCCTGATTGGCAAAGCACTCCCTGCCTTGTGGCAGGCTGCACAGGGGAGACTTGCCCACCGAACACGCTCACTCTGCCTGGGCTGAGCTCTGGGTAAAGCCTGTCTGGGTCATTCATCTTCCCCCATCAGAGAAAGTGAACTTCCTCTAAACCTCTGTGGCTCGTGGATAGCTCAACCAGCCAGAGCACTCAGGGGCCTGCCTCTGAAAGCAGCAGCTTCTCACCACATGGCCCTGAGTGACCAAAGACAGTTGAAAGGAGAACAGAGAAAGAAGAACCAGACCAGAGTCATGTGTGCCCTGAGAGAACACTCAGCTTCCTCCCGGAGACCACAGGGTCCAGCACCACCGGACTCACTGCTGTTCTTGAGAGGGACAGCGTGGTTTGAGCTGGACAGCTTCTCTGTGGCCTTGGCCAAGTGACTGTCCTGCTCTGTGCCTCAGTTTCCCCACCTGTCAAGTGGCTCAGTTGTGAGGATTAAATAAGAATATGTGTTAAACAAGTGTCACATAACAAACACCCCATAAATGTAACATCCTCCTCGCTTTCCTTCTAACTACGCCATCACTTCATCTCCAAGCAAGGCAAGCAGCTGCTCTGTTACTCTCAGTTTATCATAAGACAATTCAGAGTCTGACCCCCCAGGGCTTTGGGTGAAACGATTAATGACTGACTATAAAAATATGTAGCTACATTATGAATGTAGCCTTAGTGACGTGACTGTAACCGTAGTGAACAAAAATACTTACACTACAGAAACAAAGAGAACCAAGACAAGAATTAGGTTAAGTGGCTAAAGCCAATGAGGGATGAAAGGAGGAACACAAGCTTCAAACAGACACAAACTCGACAATCTGGGGATCTTTCTGCAGAAACCATGACGCCTGTGCCAATAAAACTCAACACGCTCACACTAGGTCCTCCACTAATCTAGAATAGGGCAGGCAATGAGATCTTGGGCACCTGGGTCTGAGGGGTGTGTTATGCAGGGCTGGCTTCATGGGTGAGCTACCAGTGCAGTTGCACAGGGCCCTGCCCTCTGGATTAAATGCTTGACAGTTACCATCTGGAAATCCTTAATAACTTCACCTTGGAATTTGTGTTTTGTAAGTGAAGTTTCATGGGACAACAGAGCATGCACCAAAGGCTGGGCACTCTGATTCACTCATGGTCATGCCTCCTGTGACAGGTTCTCCACTGCCTGCCCACTGCCCCCACCCAGTGGCCCAATCCGCCTTGGCAGGGGTCTGGATGCAGGCCCAGGGGAGATCAAGGTGGGGTCAGTGTGCCCTGTCATGGGGCAGTCAAGCTATGAGTAACCCTTGTGACGGAGGAAGCACAACATTAAATATTAAACAACAAATTAAAAATGCTGTTACAGGTTGAGAGAGAAACTGTGGGAAAAAAAGAAAAAGCTTTTTTTTGCTTTTTTAACAAGAGGCCCCACTTCTACAAATGATGTAGCTGGCCCTGGCAGCAGGCATTCATAGGAGAAAGTTCTATCCTGGAAAAATTGGAAATAGTCTCATTGTTGAGCATGGCAACTTCTCCCGGCAGGGCTTAAGCAAGAGGACTGCCAAACAGCACTGAGGGCCCAGGCAAGGCCGGAAAGCAGACACTGGGGTCTGGTATGGTATCCACATTACCATGTGGTGTGTTTCAGCAGCAGGTAGCTGCCTGGGAGCAAAGAAAAGGAAGTGGATGGCTGGATTGAGGCAGGTAGGGCTTCTGTCTTTACCTTTCATTTAAAATGCTGGGGACTATGATGTATGTTGGTGGGAGGGTATATTGGTACAAACGTTGGGAAGCCACTTGGCATTCACTAGTAAAGTCCAAGATGCACCCACACCTAGAAAGATTCTATACATGTACACAAGGAAACAGGTATGAGAGTGTTACAGCAGCATTGTGTGAAATATCAAAAAACAGAGAAAAATCCTGATGTTCATCAGGAGAATGGATATGGTAGTATATCCATGCAGTGGAATACTATAGAGCAATGAAGACAAATGAATTAGAGCTACATACGTCAACATGGAAGATCTGTAATGTAACATGGAGCAGTCCTGTGGGCACAAAGCCTTCACAAGCCACAGCTCTATGTCCCCCAAGTTGGCTGAGTCCTGGAGCAAGGCAGGGGATGGCCTTCTACGGGTGAATGTGAGAGTTCATTCACATTAGATGCACCCACCTGCATCCAATCCACTAAGGGTCCAAAGCCCTAATTTCCAATATAGGAAATTTACTCCTCTGGGTCAAGGCTATGTGCTGTGTTGGAGATCAACAAGACTTAATGGTTTCTGTTTCTGTAGTACTCTGCTGGGCAGCGACTGGCCACAGCCCAAACCCCTTCTCACTACAAAACTCATGGATGGAAGCCAAGGCAGGAAGGCTGAGAAGCAGGACCAAGGACAAAATTTGGGGGCACACCAGCATTTAAAGATTGGTCAGATGAAGAGAAGTCAGAGGAGACAGCTGGAAAGCATCAGGAGACAAGAAACGCCAACAAAATCACAAGAGTTTTAAAGGGGAGTTACGAATACTGATCACATATCACAGAGGTAAGTCAATTCAGGTAAAAAGATGTCACTTAATAATCTGACAATTAAAAAGCTACTGGTGACCTTAGCAAGGGCAGTTTTGGTAGAATGATGGGGGTGGAATCCAGAGTTGGCGTGGAGGAAATGGAGGCACAACACATGGGCTACCTTTAAGAAGTTTGTTTATAAAGGGCAGGGTGGGAGCTGCCAGGGAAGAGAAAGTGAAGGCAAGGTTTTCTAGAATGAGAAAGAATTATGCTTTTAGGGTACAGGAAAGGAACCGGTCACAAGGGAAGGATTAGAAAATCAGAGAAAGAAGGTAGTTTATGGAACTGGATCCTGGAAGAGGTAATACAGGGTGGAACGGAGAGCCTGGGAGGAAGGTTGGTCTTAGAAATGCCATGGATCCTGTTAGAAGCAAAGAAGAGAGGAGCTGAGAACCTGATATGCTTCACTCTCACAGGGTGTCAGAAGTTAAGGTCATTGTAGATAGAGACAGTGGTGGGGTGGACAATTTGAAGAGAGTTGGACAAGCAGAAAACAGCCACCAAGGGGAAAGGGATTAGTGTCCGGTCATGCATGAAAAAAAGAACTGGCAAAGAGCTGGCTGAGTTGGAAACCACATCTCTGTGGTGGTGCTAATTTTCTTTTGTCCCAGCAGAGCTTGACAGCTCTGAAGCCCTGTGGAGAACATGGAAGGCTGGATTATTCCAGGGTAGGAAGAGAGGGTACAGCTGAACATGGGTCTCAAGACTACCGGGAGCAATGGTTAGAAGACAGCAGCTCTGGGAATAGCTGGGGTTGGCAGACAAAAGAGACTTTTCCAGTTTTCTTTTTTTATAAGAGATAATAGTCTGTTGTAACTTAAAAGATATTAAGTAGAAAGCCGTTCGAATGACTGGAGTTGATGTTTTCCAAATTGAAATAGCAACCTGTACCCCACCTTGCTTCTGGGACACTGAGCAGAGTCAAGGGCCTTCTGTGGGCACATGACCTTGCCAGCCTACAACTCTTGGCCTCATGTCCACCCCACAAACTTAGAGGTAACAATGGGATCAGATTCTTGTCTTTATTTCCCACTGCCATGCAGGTGACTGGTGCTGAAGGTGCTTAAAAAGAGAAGTCTACAAGTTTCTAAACTGCAGTATTTTGGTCAACCCGATGAACTATTATTGAAAAAATGACTGGGTTGAAAATTATTATGTCTAGTCATTGTTTTTGAATAGGGACCATGCTGCTGAACACTGCAGCAGTTTTATAACTCTCTTAAACATCTTTAAGCAATTTTGTCAGTTTTTAAGAATTTAGAGATGGGGTCTACTTTTTTGTGCTTTACAATTTTTAACGTATTTTCAGCCAATTATTCCTGCCTTGCAATGTTTATATTCATAAAAAGTAAGAATTACCTAAATATCCAATGATAGAATTTGTTTATATTTCTCTTTTTTCTTATTAGAAAAACAATGCATGCTCATGACAGAGAAATTAAAAAAGCAGATGGGGAAAAGGAGAAGTGAGGATCGTACGTACTCCCAGAGACACCATCGCTAGTTAACACCCAGGAACATGGTCTTCCAGCTCCTTCTCTAAGCCTGTATATAGTGGGTTCACATCATTACTTTTTGCAACCACTTACAATTGCCTTAAGGAATCCAGCTCTCCAGGGCCCAAGTTCCCTATGCACTCCCCACATACCCACCTGCCCTGTGTCCTAGGGAAAGAGTTTTGGCAGCAAGATTTGAGGGAGCTATGAGGCTAACCTAAGGAGGAGGAGAAAGACATCGTGGGCTCCTCTTGGAAGGTGAAATGGCCACATCTGCTTCAAGGACTGCAATGCCCTCACTGAATAATCATGTTAACAACCACCCCCGGACATCTGTGAATAATCTGGAACCTTGTAATTTGTGCTTTTGGAAAGTTCCACAAAGCCATGGTGGGTCCCTCTACCGGGGACACTCAACTCATGGCTGAGTGGAGCCAGTGAAACTTGACCTTGAGCTATAACAGACTAGGAACAAAGTTCAAAAGATTAAATGAGGGGCCGGCCCCGTGGCTGAGTAGTTAAGTTTGCGTGCTCTGCTTCAGCGGCCCAGAGTTTCGCAGGTTCAAATCCTGGGCGCAGACACGGCATTGCTCATCAGGCCATGCTGAGGCGGCATCCCACATGCCACAACTAGAAGGACCCACAACTAAAAATACACAACTATGTACCAGGGGGCTTTGGAGAGAAAAAGGAAAAATAAAATCTTAAAAAAAAAAAACGATTAAATGAGCTAAAAATGCCAACAACCATCCTGAAGGTTATCCTAAAACAACATGGCAAGTGTGCCCTTTTCCTCATTAAGCAACTCAGTGTGCTCCTACTTGGCCTGCTCAGGAATGAGGCGATGTGCTCCAGACCTCCAGAAGTGCTGCCTTCCTCTGCCCACACCAAGTCTACGACTCCTGCTCTTTCAGCCTTCAGTACAGGAAGACAGAACACGGGGAGTTTCTTGCACGCCCCTAGGACACAGCAGTGGGCTGCATTTTCCATGCAGTCTCCAAGAAAGTGATGAGTAAACTGGCCTCAGGGGGCCATGTGGTGTATAGAGAGAACAGAGGCCCAGACACACCAGGATCTTCATCTTGGTTCTGCCCCATTCCAGACCTTGAGAAAATTACCTAATTTCTCTGATTCTCCAATTACATCCCTATAGAATAGGGATCCTTGTAGGGTTATGAGGATTAAACTGAGGCTATATGTAGGTAAAACACCTGGCACCCTACCTGGCATATAGGTGGTGCCCAGTGAGTACTACTTTCTTTACCTCCCTATCCAGTGGTCCCATCATGCCTTTTCAGACTTGTCATGACCTGAGCAAGGGCATCCTGGAGATTGGAGTGAAGAACATTCATTCATCTATCTAGCCAACATTTATACAAAGTGCCTGTACGCCTGGTACCCTGGAACATCAACTTCACTTAAAGATTTTTAAAAATATTATTTTAATATTAAGACAAATATTACAGAGAAGAATGCAAAACTTGCATTAACTGTAAAAAAAAATATGAGTCATTTGGCCAATGCCCCAGACTTTTCAGGGATCCCATACAGGTCAGCTTGAAGATGCTAAGATGCCCAAAGACGTGACCACAGGTCCGATTCACACGGATCTTTTCCTGCAGTGAGTTATGAACCAGAAGTGACGTGGTCCCTCCCTAGGAAATCAGGGTGGAAGAGAACTAGTCCAGGACAAACCAGCCAATTGCATAGTGAGCTTGTGCTCACTGTGCTCACTGTCCTCAGAGACTTACTTGCACAGTCTGTCTTTTTGACTTATAAGTCATCTTGGGGCAGACTCTTCCAAGATTATTTCACCTTCAATTCTTAGGAAAAGATACTTAGGAAAAGATATTTCTAGGAAAACCATGAAATTTCCTGTATGTCCCATTTGGGATGTTCAGCCAAGTCAAAGTTGTTTTCCTTACTCACGTCTAATTCTAGCCTCCTGCCACTTCCAGGGTCACCCTCCAAGGTCAGATTCTGAGATGTGAACTGAAGGTGACCCCATCCATTTACTTTTGGTACCTGCGCCTTGCTGCACTCAGATCCAGGGGCTCCTCTCAGCACAGGTCGACCTGGGCTGGGAACCAGATCTTCCATGTTCACTTTCTCATCAGAAAAATGTAGCTTCGTCCATGAATCAGTCACTATTTAAGCTAATTTAAGTAGCTGATATAAACAAAAATGGTAGCAGTGACCATCTCTGAGTGGTGGGAATATAAGCGGTTTCTATTTTCATCATTTTGCTCACCTGTATTTTCTCATTTTCAATAGTGAGCATGTATCATTTGTGTATAGAGAATGAAAAAATGTAAAGACTAACATTCCTCTCACTTAGCTATTTCCTGATGATTTTACATTCTGAATTCAAGCTCAAAATTCAAAGCAGAAAGTCACAGAATGTTTTTCCGTAAGATAGGAGACTAGAAATCCAAACTCCTGCATAGTGCCCTTTATCAAGCTGAACCAAACTCTAGTTTATACTTAGATTTACAAGACCAAATGAAATTGCTTTTGAGGTAGGGTTATGTATCCAATGTACTTTACATATGGTCAAGGTTATCTTCTTATGAATCAAAAGCACAACAAAACTAGAAAAACTGTTGGTGAGGCAATGGAAAACGAAATTCAAAGCCACAGGCTTGGGAGATCACATTATTCTCCAAAACAATTTAGTAACCTGAGGAAATGACACTAGATGTGGAACTGTGCCGGTAATTCATTCAACAAATATTGGAATATTTACTACAGTCCAGGCACCATTCTAGGCGCTGGGGATACAGCAGTAAACAAAACTGGAAAAAATTCCTGCCCTCATGAAGCCTGTACTCCAGTCAGGAAGACAGAAGATTCCCATGCAGCAATACAAGCCTTAGCATAGTAATAATGCTGTTTTGACTGTTTTCCTGCCATTTTTCTTAGAGAAGGGGAACTTTCTATCAAGTCCCTTCTAAAGCTAATGGCTAGGTTGACTCTTTCTTTCTTTCTTTCTTTTTTTAAAGATTAGTACCTGAGCTACAATCTGTTCCAATCTTTTTTTTCCCCCTTTATTCTTCTCCCCAAAGCCCCCTAGTACGTAGTTGTATATTATAGTTGTGCTCAACTATTTCTTGATGTAACCCAGCCAGGAGTGGGACAGACTGGATGCCAGCACCTTTGGAGTCCAAGAAACTAGAGAATTGGAGAGCTACCCAGCCTTGACCTTTCTGCAGTGATTGTTGTAAGGACTTAGCTCATACAAAATGGTTCAGATAGTCCTAGAGGAAGAAGCTGAAGTGCCCCCAGCATGAATGCAGTATAGAAATAAGCCAGAAGACTGAGAGACAAGGTAGGCCACTGGGATAAGCAGAAACAGGAATGAGACTGACTTAGGGCAAAGCAGATTTTAGCTCCATGTGAAGGAAAACATTTCAACAGCCAGAGCTGCCCCACAGTGGAATGGGCTGAGGGAAGGGCAGTTCTCTGGCTCTAGGGGTGGATGACCAGTCCAGCTCTGCCACTTACTTGCTGTGTGACCTTGGGCTAGTCCCACAACCTTTATGGACCTCAGTTGCCTTGTCTGTAAAATGGGAATTATAATGGTACCTGGTTCATGGGATTGCTGTGAAGATTAAATAAGAGAAATCATGTAAAGTGCCAGGGTACTGCCTGACACAGAGTAACTTAGACACTGAAAGGCTATCTAGATCACATGATAAAGTTTAAGAATTTATATTCTATTCTGTTTTTATAGTGGATTTTATTTTATTTGATATCAAAGCAATAGCATATACAGTCATATTTGGCGAGAGGATTAAAATTGGTAGTTGTGATCCTCACATAACAAAAATCAATGGCTATGGCAAAGATAGAACATATAGTTTCCTACAAGGATCCCTCTGAATGATGCTACTACATTTCTGATATGACTGTAGTCTAGGCCCAATACTTGACCCCCAGCTGACACATTGTGATCTTGATCCTCCCTGGAGGTGCCCAGAGAGGTTGTGCACAATGTCACAAAGCTCCCAAGGGCCCGTTACTGACCAGAGTAGCAGTGCCAGTCTCAGCCCCAATCTGGGATACCCAGGGCTGACAGACCCAGATGACGGCCTGTGAGGCAAGACTTTGGAGGCACAACCAGGCTGGGCTAGAGAGACAAGCTATAGCTCAGTGGGATGAAGGGCAGCCTGAATGCACCACGGAATGGAATCCCAACCTATTCATAAATCCCTCTTGTGATTCCAGGCATGGCAGGCCCATCCAGACAGGTTTCCTCTTCCACACCAATAAGGATGCCCCAGGGCAGCTGCACAGCCCCAGGTGACCTGCTTTACAGTCTAGCCCCACCTCTTGGCCCTGGCTGTTGGTAATGGCCCAAGGGTAGGAGAGGGCAAGCAGCTAACCATTCATGTGGGCCCAGCAGACCCTCTGGCAGCTGCCATCCCCACACCAACTGCCTTAGGGTCAGTAGTCAGCCTTTAACTGTTGAGCCAGTGTCCAGCCCACGAGTTCCTGCCATCACACCCTCCCACTGGCCAGCTTTCCAGACATGCCTAGACCTGTCTGAGCTCTCAGCAGGTACAGAGCTCAGGCCTGTCTCCTCCGACTCCCCTCATGCCCACTACTTAAGAATCAAAATCCCAAACAATAACATCTTGTATGTGTGTGGTGTTTAGCACCTTTCATACCTGCATGTATTGGTTAGGACTTTTAGTTGTAAGCAAAAGTAACTAACTTTGGCTGATGTGCATAGCAAAGGACATAAATTAAAAGATAGCGAGTAGCTCACAAAATCTTCAAGAGGGTAGAAAATCAGGCTTGGAAGCACATAGCCAGGAATGATGCCCCAAACCCCAACTCAGCAGTGGTCTAAGAAAACATCATCATGAACACTGAGTCTGGTATACCATCCTGCAACCTACAGCACAGATACCCTCATGTTGGATACTGCCCATAGAACTGCTGTCACTGGAAGCTGAGATTGTATCTATCAAATCACTAAAAGGTTGCAAAGAAGACCCTGCTCCTTTGCTGTCACTGGCTTCCAATTCAAAATCAGTAAGAGGTAGCATGGGAGAGAGGGGTTTGTCTGACTGGAGGAACCTGGGCCTCAGGAGGCTGCCCATGCCCTAGCTGCAAAGGAAGATGGCTCTGCCTCATGAGGCATGGAATTTCTCAAGACTAGGAAGGAGACTCAGCTGCCAGGAAACCAAAATGAGTGACAAATATCCAACTATGCATTTCATTTGATCATCGTACCAACATGTGAAGTGATCACAATGACTTTTATTATCCTCATTTTAGACAGCAGGACTGGGACCAGAGCATCTTATTTACCAAAACATTGAAAAGCAAATTCTTGGTTTTTGGTTTAAAAAGATCAACTGCAGAAGTGTGGGAGAAGAGGAACCAGGTTTGGCTGCAGGCCATACAAAGGTCTTAGACTCTCAATTGACCTTAAGCCTCATATGAACCCAGCTGAGGAGGCTGTTGACAGCGACACTGCAGAGACTTGTGGTCAGGACAATGTGTTGGCCTCTAGGCCTGCCAGACTTACCTAGGGTTGACCATTCTAGCCTGGCCACATATTTGCAGAAATGGGCAGCCAAGGTAGGGAGGTTTCTGTAAGATATGGTATGTGGGCTCTGCTACTTCAGAGGGCAGAACTGGGGCCACATGGGAGTCACAAGGACCAGGTGCTAGTTCACTTCCTGTAGAGAGGGCAAGATAGGCTTCCTGTGAGTTGGTGAGGTATTCACTGTTGGGGAAAAGCCATCTATCAGGAATTTCAGTTGACCTAGATGATGAATGTGGTCCCTACCAACTCTAAGATGCTATGAGCCTTCAATGCATGCTAAACATTAGGCATGATCTACAAGGCAGGACAATGGCCCTCCAAGGGCCCCCTAGGGACCTACTTAAATAACTAATGACAAAAAGAAGAAAACTAAAAATGCGCACTCTTACTAGACACCAATTATATGTAAAAATAAAAGGAAGGATCATTTTATACTTTACATTAGCCAAAACTGAAAGTAATGCCCAATGCTGGAGAGGCTGTGCTGAAGCTGGAACATTCATGCTGGTGATTGGGTATATTGGGCACCACCCTTTTTGAAATCAATGTGGTAGACGGCATCAAAAAACCAAAATCATGTTTAATCTTTCAACCCAACAACTTTTCACTTGGGAATTTACCTTAAAGAATAATTTACAATGGGTAATTGCTATAAAGTTGGAGATATGCATTACATCATTATTAACAATAAAACAAAAAGTCTTAAATAGGAGAGAGGTTAAGTATGGTATGATATTCGATGGAACATTAGGCAATGATTAAAGATCACGTTTATAAAGAATCACTGTTCCTCAAGGGCAAGTCCTGCGTCCTGTTTACCACTGTAAACCCAGCACTGTCTGGAACATAGAAACACCTCATTAAATATTCGTTGAATGAGTGAGTGAATGAACAACTGACTAAATGAATTCAGTCTTAGCAAGGGAAAATGCCTGCTACATGTTATGTTAAAAAAAAAAAAAAAGCAGGGCCAGCCCCCTGGCCAAGTGGTTAAGTTCGCGCACTCTGCTTTGGTGGCCCAGGGTTTCACTGGTTCGAATCCTGGGCATCACTCATCAGGCCATGCTAAGGAGGCATCCCACATAGCTCAACCAGAGGCACTCATAACTAGAAAATACAACTATGTACTGAGGGTGCTTTGGGGAGAAGAAGAAGGAAAAAAAAAGAAGATTAGCAACAGTTGTTAGCTATGGTGCCAATCTTTAAAAAAAAAAAAAAGCAGAACTCAAATTATATCTAAACTATGATATCCAGAATATAAAAGATTATATATATATGTGTCCTACATGTGGACTGTAATATGGAAAAATTAAAAAAACAGATGTTAGGGTCAAGTACTAGGGATGATGTGTTGTTCTTATTCTTTCAATGTGTTTTACTGAGTACTTATTATGTATCAGGTGCTGTGCCACATGCTGTGAGTACAGCAGTAAACAAAATAGATAAAGTTTCTATCCTAATACACAGTTTATTCTAGTGGGTTACTGGAGGAGTGAGAATAGGGGAGAGACAGTCAATAAACAGCTAAGCAAGAGAATGTATAATATGTCAGATGGTAATAAGTGCTACTGAGAAAAAAAAAAGAAGAAAGGAGGATAGAGAGTGCCAGGAGAGGAAAGGCTGCCATTTTATATGGGATGTCCATGAGGCTATCCAGGGAAAGAGCTTCCAAGCAGAGAGAACAGCAAGTACAAAGGCCCTGAAGCCAGACTGTACTTGGCGCAATCAAGGAACAGCATGGAGAAATAGGGAGGGAAGAAGTGAAACTCTTGCTGTTTGCAGACAACGTGATCTTATATATAGAAAACCCCAAAGAATCCATTGGAAAACTGTTAGAAGTAATCAACAACTACAGCAAAGCTGCAGGGTATAAAATCTATTTGCATAAATCAGTAGCATTTCTATACTCCAGTAATGAACCAACAGAAAAAGAACTCAAGAATACAATACCATTCACAATCGCAACAAAAAGAATAAAATACCTTGGGGTAAATTTAACTAAGGAAGTGAAAGACCTATATAATGAAAATTACAAGGCCTTTCTGAGAGAATTGGATGACGACATAAGGAGATGGAAAGACATTCCATGTACATGGATTGGAAGAATAAACATAGTTAAAATGTCCGTTCTACCTAAAGCAATCTACAGATTCAACGCCATCCCAATCAGAATCCCAATGACATTCTTTACAGAATTAGAACAAAGAATCCTAAAATTCATATGGGGCAACAAAAGACCCCGAATTTCTAAAGCAATCCTGAGAAAAAAGAACAAAACGGGAGGCATCACAATCCCTGAGTTCAAAACATACTACAAAGCTACAGTAATCAAAACAGCATGGTACTGGTACAAAAACAGGTGCACAGATCAATGGAACAGAATTGAAAGCCCAGAAATAAAACCACACATCTATGGACAGCTTATCTTTGACAAAGGAGCTGAGGGCATACAATGGAGAAAAGAAAGTCTTTTCAACAAATGGTGCTGGGAAAACTGGAAAGCCACATGTAGAAGAATGAAAATTGACCATTCTTTTTCACCATTCACCAAAATAAACTCAAAATGGATTAAAGACCTAAAGGTGAGAGCTGACACCATAAGGCTTCTGGAAGAAAACGTAGGCAGTACACTCTTTGACATCAGTATTAAAAGGATCTTTTTGGACGCCATGCCTTCTCAGAGAAGGGAAACAATAGAAAGAATAAACAAATGGGACTTCATCAGATTAAAGAGCTTCTTCAAGGCAAATGAAAACAGAATTGAAACAAAAAAACAACCCACTAACTGGGAAAAAATATTTGCAAGTCATATATCTGACAAAGGCTTAATATCCTTAATATATAAAGAACTCTCGCAACTCAACCACAAAACATCAAACAACCCAATCAAAAAATGGGCTGGAGACATGAACAGACATTTCTCCAAAGAAGATATACGGATGGCCAATAGGCACATGAAAAGATGCTCATCATCGCTGATCATCAGGGAAACGCAAATCAAAACTACACTAAGATATCACCTTACACCCGTTAGAATGACAAAAATATCTAAAACTAATAGCAACAAATGTTGGAGAGGTTGCGGAGAAAAAGGAACCCTCATACACTGCTGGTGGGAATGCAAACTGGTGCAGCCACTATGGAAAACAGTATGGAGATTCCTCAAAAAATTAAGAATAGAACTACCATGCGATCCAGCCATCCCACTACTGGGTATTTATCCAAAGAGCTTGAAGTCAGCAATCCCAAAAGCCCTATGCACCCCAATGTTTATTGCAGCACTGTTTACAATAGCCAAGACATGGAAGCAACCTAAGTGTCCAGCAACAGACGAATGGATAAAGAAGATGTGGTACATATATACAATGGAATACTACTCAGCTGCAAAACAGAACAAAATCATTCCATTTGCAATAACATGGATGGACCTTGAGGGAATTATGTTAAGTGAAATAAGCCAGCGAGAGAAGGATAATCTGTGTATGACTCCACTCATATGAGGAATTTAAAATTATGGACTAAGAACAGTTTAGTGGATACCAGGGGAAAGGTAGGGTGGGGGGTGGGCACAAAGGGTGAAGTGGTGCACCTACAACATGACTGACAAACATTAATGTACAACTGAAATTCACAAGTTTGTAACCTATCATTAACTCAATTAAAAAAAAAAAAAGGAACAGCATGGAGGTCAATGTCCTGAAGCAATGGACACGCAGGGGATGAGGCAGAGAGGCTACAGGAGTCAGAGTGCATATGGCCCTGTAGGCCATCCTAAGGACTTTAGAGTTTGCTTTCAATGAGACAAAGAAGCCACTGGAGGGGTTTGAGCAGAGGTGTGATATGATCTGACATATTTAAAAAGAATCATTCCTTTTAAAGATTGGCACCTGAGCTAACATCTGTTGCCAATCTTTTTTTTTTTCCCCTTCTTCTTCTCCCCAAAGCCCCCCAGTACATAGTTGTATATCGTAGTTGTAGGTCCTTCTGGCTCTGCTATGTGGGACGCTGCCCCAGCATGGCTTGATGAGCTGTGCTAGGTCCATGCCCAGGATCCGAACAGGTGAAACCCTGGGCCACTGAAGTGGACCATGCAAATTTAATCACTTGGCCACAGGGCCAGCCTCAGAATCACTCCTTTTATAAGAATATTTTATGAATGTTTAAGATGAAAGGAGGAATTTTAAACAGGACATATTATCATAACATTCATGAATTAATTCACAAAATATTTTCTGAGCACCCACTGTTTCAAGGGGCTGGAATAGCGGGACTATTTCAAGATTACAAAGACATATCAACCATACAAAAATATTTTTAAATAACATTAGAGTTTTTTTTAAGACAGAGATTGCTCAAAGCAATTAACTGATCTTGTCCTTTTTTTCTTCAGAAATTATGGGGATCCCTTTTCTCAATTAACATTTAGATGCACATTTCATATTCTATTCCAAGTCCCATAATTATAAACTGAGTTGCTGTTTGGGAAATCCGAAAGTTGGCTGCTTATTTGACTTGTCTTAAATATT
This sequence comes from Equus caballus, assembly GCF_041296265.1. Taxonomy (NCBI): domain Eukaryota; kingdom Metazoa; phylum Chordata; class Mammalia; order Perissodactyla; family Equidae; genus Equus; species Equus caballus. The sequence goes on along the minus strand of NC_091686.1, from coordinate 18,732,682 downwards.
TCACACACACTTCTGCAGCATCACTCACAATCCTTACTGATAGGAGACCCTTGTGGAAAGTCTACGTACTGGCAAGATTATCTGAAAAACTAATAAAATCCTTGTAATCCTTTTCAAGCATGCAGAAAGGAAAATGGCTGCATTTCAAATTCATGGCATTTCACAGGCATGAATTAAGCTCTAAGCTCTACATTTGAAAAAAAATCAACACAAGTTCTCTAATTTATGTTCTAAACTGAGAAAACAAATCGTTGCTAAGAAATGAAATTTACAAAATTCTTAAACACATTTTCTAGTTGATATGCACATACTTAAACCTACAAACTATACAAAAATATAAATTGCAGGAATCACTACCAGTGAACTTGCTTGATGCAACTTCACCATGAAATCTGGAGTTGTTTTTTGGTTGGGTTAATTTTATTCCTAGGCATTCTGCCTTTTAGGTGTATATAAAACTGACCATGTGTAGATGTTGAAACAATATTTCTGTGAAAATGTATGAGAAAGCTCATTGCTTCTCTTCCTCTTTACCCCTCATGCCTTGGGTAAGAGGACTTCTTAGCTCCCCATCTTGATTTCTGTGACACTAATGTCAGAGGGCTCTGCACCCTACCCCTCCTCCTTGCCATCATCTGTTAACTTCCCACTCACTGTGCAGTTTGGCACAGGGCTACCAGGGTTGTTCTCTCCTTCAAAGCAGCCATCTTTCTGGGAGACTTGCCGATGACCTATCCAACAAATTTACCTTTCAAACTCATGATCTCCTCTGTCCATTCCAGCCACCCTGCCCCTGCCCCTGACTGGAGCTCCTTCACCTCTGACCAGCATTGCTTGCTCTCCCTGCTCTGCCCTCCCAACTATCACATTATCCTCTCACTCCACCAAGAACCAGACCCTTCCCATCTGTCCACTCCATCCTAGCTTCACCTCCTTCCTCTTGGTGGACCACCACTTCCGCCTCTCTTGTCAACATCTCCAACTTCCTTGCTTGCTTGTCTCCCTTGTCCAGCAAGGCCCAGACCTGGATCAGCCTCACCGTAGCCTTATCCATGCCTATCTCAGGGTTCATGGGATGGCAAAGAAAGCCCACAACCCCACAGATTAGTGCCTCCACAAACCCATGGCCTCCAACCTCAGTAGGCCGTCACTACTGCCCTGCAGTCTCTGTGAGTTGCTATTAGCTTTCTCTCCTCTTTTCCATAGCAGCCATCTTCAACATTTTCCTCTTTCTCCAAGCTTCCCACTGCATCCCATTTCCTCACATTGAGCAGATATCCTTGCCTCCAACATCACAAGAGAAGTAATGGCTATCGGGTATGAACTCCCTCCATTTCCTGAGTCCGCCTCCCAATTACCTACCTACTGACTACTGACTCACTTGCATCTCCAAATCCTCCTTCATTTCTCCCTTCCCATCTCAGGGGAAAAGTGGGCTGTCCTCCTGCCTGAGGCTCACTCTGAACCCCACCACCTCCCACCCTCTTGTTGATTTCACTCCATCCTTCAACCCCTCTCTTTCCTGTATCCTCAACTGTCTGTTTACTGGCTTTTCCCCATAAGCATTTTTAAATGTCCCAATCTCTCCCAACTTTAAACAAAATTGTCTCTCAACTCTACATCCTTTTTGGTTTTCTCCCTCCTCCCCTTCAAAAACATTCCCAAGAATTATCTACATCCATTTCCCATGCACTTAGCCTTCTACCCATGCTACTCCACTGAACCTACTTTCTCCAAGGTCGCCAGTGACCTCTTTGTTGTTAAATTTGGTGTTCACTTGTTCAGACTTTGGCTTACCTGACTATTCTGCACCATGCCACCTCACTTCCTCCATGTGGCTTCCATGGCACACCAATCTTTGGTTTTCTTCCTATCTCTCTGACTGTTCTTCTCACCTTTCCTTCTGGGTTCCTCTTCCTCTACCTGTCCCTTAAATGTTGGTATTTTCCAAGGATTTTGGTCTTCTCTTTCACCCTCTCTGAGGGATTTCATCCATCCCCATAGCTTCAATTATCATGTATATGTCAGTAACTTGATAACTTAAGACTCTTCCAGATCAGATCTCTCAAGATGACAGGTTCTCAGGCTCTACATTTTTGGTTTGAATTAGGTTCAGGGTAATAGACTCCCTGGTTACTTCTTCTTGGCCATGAGTTAGTTATTTGCATATATTAAGGCATTCTCTCAAGATAAGCTCCAAATCACCTACTGGACATGTCACCTGGATGTTTCCTACTCACCTCAAACTTACCTCCTCCTCTTCCTGCCTAAACCTGTTTCTTTACCATTCCACACCTCAGGGGAAAGTACCATCATCCATCCACCTAGTTACCCAAGGCAGACACCCAGGCATCACCCTCGACTCCATGCCCTCCGTGCCCTCAGTTTATCACTCACAAAGTCCTCTGAATATTTACCTCTTTACTACATCTCAGATGCACCTTCTCTTTTCCATCTTCATACACTGTGCTGGATCACTGCAGCAGCTTCCAACCCACATCCCAGCCTCGTCTTCTCCTGGCCATTCTCCATACAGGCCCTATACCTTTCCAAAATGCACATCTCCTTAAAGATTTTCATTATCTTTAGAATAAAGTTAAATTCCTCAACCTGGCATACTAGGCTCTTCAAAACCCAGCCCTGGTTATTCACTCCAACCTCACATCTGAGATTCAGCATTCTGGTTTATCTCCTTGTTACTTAATTAGAAGACCCATAGAACTTTACTGAGACCCTTTTCCCTCCTTTAAGAAAGTAGGAAACTAGCTCAATGTTCCTCAAGAATGCTTTAAAACTCTAGCTTCTAAGCATCTAGAATTCCATTCTCTTACGGTTCTCTGCTCTAAAGCCACCCCTAAAAAATAACAAAACAAATATAGTGAGCATATACCTGACAAAAACCATACAACTAATAAGAGAGAGAATGGGTATTTGAATCCAGATTACCAAGGACCTTACCTCCTGCCTGTTTATTCACAGTGAAACCAATTTCTGATAACCCAAGATGAAGAACGTGGAAACAGACTACCATTTGTTAAGTGCTTAATACTTATGAAGGCTTTACATAAAGGATCTCAATTATCCATTACAACATTGTCAAATAAGCAAACTGCAGATCCAAGAAGGTAAGTCTGTGCAAGGTCACAAACCTGGCAATTGAGTTTGAATTCCCCCATCTCCAGCTTATTAGCTGCTCCCTAACACCAATAAATAGCATTTTACAGCTGAAAAAATAGATCCAGCACAGGGTCACACATCTAATCAGAGGCGAAGTCAGAATTAGAACCCTGGTTTCCTGACTCTACTTGGCTGGATGGATGCTATTTTAGTCCCTGTTTTCTGGGAGAATCATGGAACCCTGACTTCTTCCCTGTTTGTAACAATTTCCTTAAAACCAGCGCTACTCCTGAAGGGTGAAACTGACTTCCAGAGTTTCAGCTGTGGCTCCAGGCCATCTTCTTTGGCAGCCCTCTGCTGACATTCTGCTGATGCTCTGCTGATGCCCACCCTGTGATGTAGTCCTCCCCCCACCCACTTTTCCAACCCACTATTCTGCTGCCACTGCATCCACAGAATTAGGTACTCTGTGTCAGCACAAATCCCATTTCCCCTGCCTCCTTACAATTTTCTCATCCTCAGTAATGAGGCCCCATCTGTTTATCCAGCTCCAATGGCCTTCCCTCATGGTTTAGCCAAGATCAAAGCCCCTCTGCCATGCCTCTTAGAAGTCCTGTTAGTGATTCCCTAAACGCAATCCATTTTACTCATTCCCCTGTCCTAGCCTTCCCTCTCTGGATGTCATCAACTCAAGGATGACAGGGTTGCTTTTCTCCAGCTCTATCTTTTTGGTTTGAATTAGGCTAAGGGTAATAATACCCCTGGTTACTTCTTTGGCCACAAATTAATTTTTCTCATATATTAACGCATTCTTTCCAGAAAGCTTTAGCTGAAACACACCCAAAATGTCTGGATGAGGTGACATATGAAGCATGTGTGGGATTAATTGGACCATCTGGCCAACACCAGGGCCCTGAGTGAGGAAAAATGTAGAAAAGATGCTACCTAGCAAGGTGGGACATCATCACCAGGGCCCTATGATACTGAGCAGAGGGCTGAAAGAAGGGCAGGGATCTCAGACTGTCTTTACTTCATAATTGACAGGGGGAGAAGATCTCTCCCAGAAAGGGAGTGGGAGGCAGGGCATTTAGGCACAGAAAGGAGAAGGGCCAACATCTAGAAATAGAGGAACATGAAGAACTGATGACATTTAGGAGAGAACTGAGAGGACTTGCAAGGAATAATAGGCATGAATTTATCAATCCCTAGTGTCATAGGATTGGAAGGGCCCTCAAAGCATTCAGGCAAAATTTCAATCCCACTGTACTAACACAACATTTCTTCAAGAGGGTGGCATCTCTCTAGTTGACTACTTCCAGCAATGGGAAATGCCCAACCTTAGGAAATCAAGATTATGGCGGTGTGAGTGAAATTCAATTAAAGTTCAATTGATTTTCAATTCAACAAATATCTACTGAGTACCTAGTATGTGCCAGACACCTATATAAGCACAAGATTGTAAGTAGGAATAATATAGGCATGGCCCCTGCTCTTTGGATCTTATAATGTAATGTGAAAGAAGGATACATAAACACGCAAGTAGAGTAAAGGAAGTAGAGGGTGTGGCTCAAACACAAGCTGGGGTACCTAATACGGAGTAGGGCATCTAGGAAGTCTTCATGGACGACGCAGCGTCCGTTCACGGTGAGGCTTAAAGAATGTGAGGAGTTAGCTGAGTGCAGGGTAGAGGGACCCACGGGCGTGAGAGAAATCGGGTGCTTAAAGCTTCCTAGCTTCCAAAGAAGTTCAGAGTGTTGCAAGAAGGTGGAGTCGAGACTTGAAGGGCCTTTCGAATAACGTTGAGTGTAGGCTTAATTCTGGAGGCAACGGGAAGCCTGTGAAAGGTTTTAAGCACGAAAAGCGCCCTCTGGCTACACTGGCGGAGATGCTGCGGTACCCGGGGGTGGCTTGAAGGAGGCCAAAATCCGGGATGGGAAGGCCTTGATAGCCCAAGGGTTATGACCAAAAGTAAAGCGCTCCTCTATGACAAAACCGAGACAGAAAAAAAGGGATAAAGTTCAGAATGCGGTGGGAAGGTGTCCTCCATCCTCTCTCACCTTCGCTGGGCAAACCAAAGCGCCTCGCCCTCGGTTTGTCCCATCACCACAGAGCGTGGGCGGGAGGATAGTTCCACGCCCTTCTTCTCAGGTAGGAAAACTGAAGCCCAGAGTCTCGAAGTGGAGGCCCGGGAAAAAAAGAGAATGGAAATGGCCTCCCAAGAGGCTGCCTGAAGTCACGCACGATCCTTCGAGGGTCCGCGGCCTGCCCCATTTCTGTCAGCCACCCCCATCCAGCCGCCTTTGCTATGGAAACAGTCCTCCCACCCACCTCAGCATCTCCGCTTATTCAATGCACCCTGGGAAATGCAGTTCATCTCTAGTTACCTGCCCGCGGCATGAGCCCACTCCGCGTCCTTAAGGGACTACAAGTTCCAGAAGGCTGTGCGAAAACTCCGGCGGTCTCTGGGGGATGTGGTCTTGGCGGAGAGACTGAGGGACCGGCGGGCGGGGCCGAAGAGTGAGGGGTGGAAGGCACCACCTAGTGGGCGGCCTCCTGGGCGGGGCCTGGGCCGCCATTGGCTACGGCGGCGCAGAGGAGGCGGGGTCAGAGGAATGAGGCGCGGAGCTGTTCGCCGCTCCAGGTGCTGAGTCCGAGGGAGGCTCGGGACGCGAGAGCCGCGGTCTCGCCGCCGCCGCCGCCGCCGCAAGAGCCACCGCCGGGAAGCCGGGGCCGTGAGGAGCCCGGAGGAGCTGGGTGCGCTGCCAGACTCTGACCGCCCTCCCGCCTCTCTGAGGTCTGTGCTGCTCGGTTCGCTTTTGTTTTATTGGGGAGAGAATGAATTGAGGCGTGAGGGGGCCTGGGGAGTTGATGGGACCTGTCCTCACCGCCCTCAAGACCATCTGTCCCGGAGAGCAGCTGACTGACTCCTCGCGGGCCTCCCTGTGGCCTGGCGCCTGAAGTCGGAACAGCTTGGGTTAGTTTTTGTTTTATGGTGGAGCGGGCTCTTGAGTGCGAGGGAGAAGGGCTGGGGGACTCCCTCCCCCCATCTCTCCTGAGAGGATGTTGAGAGCTGGGAGCCTCCCTCCCCCTGTACCTGAAGTCTAAGCTGCTTGGATTGTTGAGGATGGGAGCAAGTGTTCTGGGATGAAAGGTTCGGAGGCAGAGCGACCCTTCCTCACAACACCTCTGCCGCTTGAGGTTACAAAGGAGGTCTGGGTGTGATGGATGAGACCGCGGGACTCCGCCTCCTCTGCTCAGCCCCTCCTGGGGCTGTTGAGGATGTCGGCAAGATCCCTTCCGTGCCCACTCCTCTCTTGAAACCTAGGGTTTTGTGAAGAGGGGGGACGGGATGAAGATGGAGTCAGGGGACTCTTCCCCTTCCCACCTGGACCCGCCTAGGTTATGGGGGAGGGGATTGGGATGCGAGGGGCAAAGGCGGAGAGACCCCTCCCCACCCTGCTCCGAGTCGCTGGTGCAAGAAAGCACTGACGGATTCTCGGGGTCCTCCACGCTCGCGGCTCCGCACCTAAGGTGGCCTGGGGGTGGAGTGCGCGGTGGGGGAAAGCAAGAGGGGCTGAGGGACTCCTCCTGACCTCTCCCCCCCCAGGCGCTATCTCCCAGGCCCTCTCTACCTGGGTCCAGGCCAGGGGCCAGAAGTCGAGACGACCCTCCATGCCCCGCCCCGCCCAGGGGACCCGGGCTCCTGCACCGCGGAAGAGAGCCAGACCCGGATGGGCACGTGCGGGACGGGGCGGGTCCCTCTCAAGCACCCCGGAGCTCCGGGCAGACGCCTCCCGCGCCCACAGCCCCTCGGGGATGCTCCACTCCGCGCCGGGCGCGCCCTAGATCCGGCCGCGGAGACCTGCGCCCAGAGCACGCGGCGGCCGCTCCGGCGCTAGGCTTCCGCGCTCGGCCTCGGCATCCGCTGGAGGACAAAGCGGCAGTCGCCGCACTGGCGTGCCTGCGCCACGGGCTGGGCGGGGGGCGCGGCCGGGGGAGGGGGGGCTTCGGGTGCGGCGCGAGGAGCTTCTGCGGAAACGTGCCAGGAGCTGGGCTGGAGACAAAGCGTGCTCGTTCCTCGCGGGCCCGCGCGAGCCGGGATGGAAAATCCCGAGGGAGGAAGCGGCTGCGCCCCGGCAGGGCACTAAGCCCCACACCCTTCTCCGCACACCCCCGCCGGACCTGCGCCCAGGATGCCGTGTGTGCGATGGTAATCAGGGTCCCTTCTGGGGGTCGTTCAAGACCTGTGGCCACGAGGACGTGGACAGGTCGGGGCTCCGCCTGGCGAGGAAGGGCCAGGGTTCAGGAGGCGTGAGTGGGCCAGGGTCCCCAGGGGCATCCTGACTGGCCCCCCAAGCTCCATCAGCCGTGTTAGTTCAAATCTGATTCCGGGGTTCAAGTGTGTTTATATATGTCACAGTGTAAGTGTTTGCACGGGTGATGGTGTAGGTCAGAGTGTGAGTGTGAATGTGTGACTGCGTGAATGTGCCAGTGTGTGCTCCAGTGTTCACGTGTGTGTCGTGGTGAGCTTATGCATCTGGCTGAGTGTGTGTGAGAAGAGGAACCACTTACTGCTGGCCTTGAACGTTGGGGGTGGAAGCAGAGTAGTCACCCCTTCCACTCTTAAGCCACAGCAATGACATAGGGTCCCAGTGGACGCCCCCAGTGGGCAAGTATCTTCAGGCTGCCTTGGGCCTAGCCTGCATGCCTGGGTGTGGCCCAGAAAGTGGGACATCACATGTATGTGGAGCCTCTTCAGCCCTTCTGGAATCTCAGGTCTGACGCTAACATCCTTACCAGTGCCCTGCCCTTCCCATCCCTCAGAAAACTTATCCTGCTGTAATGGGCTGCCCTGAGGATCAGAATTCTGCACCCACACACACACCACAGGCTGCCAAGTGGGTCTTGGAGGGCTCATCATTGGAGTCCCTTATGATGTGGGTGCCAGATTGTGGCAAAGCGACTTTTGTCACTTTGGCCTCTGCATCTGGAAGGACTATGGAGCTGGGGTTGCTTGTCAGTAACAGGTGGCCTCTCAAAAATACCAGATACACTTACAGAGAGGGCATGAGTGTGACACAGAGACACTACTATGGGTAGACACCCCTGGAGGATGAGGATGGCCCTCCCAGACCTGCCCACTCCTAGCAAGTGACTTCAATTTCATAGCACTTTTATGGCAAAGGTGCTCTGTCACTCTGAGATCATCCCCACGGAGAGACCCCTTTTGCAAAAGATGAGGGGCTAGACTTCCAGCGCAGTTACCAGACAGTAGCATCACCATCCAGCCCAGACTGCCTGGTCTGGTCTCCACAGGTATTCACTGCCAGTATCCACAGCGGCCTCTACTGGACAGAAGTTAAACCAAGCCAAAATTTGGCAACTAACACTCCCTCGTGGTGTGGAGGCTCAGGGCGGGTGTGGGCATTGTTAGGTAAAAACCCCTAACTCTTCTATGTGGGGGCTCTCTCTCTGCCTTTGGAGTCATGAGTTGATGGACTTGTCTGCAGTTCCTTCAAGCAGTGGGACTGTCACTGTCCTCGCTCTTATGGAAATATTTAAAGAGGGCCTAAAAGACTTTGTTCAAGTTTCTGTCCAATTGAGGGTGGGCATCAAATCCATTTATGAGGAAAATGCAGGGAAAACATTTTATCAAACTCAAGGACATTTAGGGATCTTTCCTGTATCTTCCTCTCCCTCTAAAATTCTTTTCTCCTTTCTTTCCTATTCCACTTTTGTCTTCCTCACTTCATTATTAGTCAATAACACATTTTTCAAGGATAAACCATATTTTCTTTGTTGACAATGTGCCCAGAAAATGCAGATATCAGGAGGCTATTACTAAATGCAAAGAGCTGGCAAGTGTTGGTTCTTGCAGGCCTTATGGGCGTGGGGGAAATGGATGAGACGTGCTTAGTCTTAAATGCCCCCCTGATGACAGTTGTCTCTTCTCCTGGAGTTGCTCTGAAGGGATTTCACACAGCCACAAAATCTTTAGAACCCCTAAAAGGGAAGGAGGTATTTAAATACCTGGTATTGTTCTTACTTTAGCATCCATGTGATTTGCATTGAACTACGTGACTCGGTATCATAAAGTAAAAATAGGACTTAATCTCTTCCTTGCCTGTTCAGAAAGTGATTGCATATGTGTGTTGTGTTCTGCATTGGAGAATGAAAAGCTAAACTGTCTCATAAATTGAGCCACCTGCTTATCCTGATTAGAGAATGGCGCTTAACATCACCGATGGGCAATAACATTATTTTATGTTTCTTTTAATTTGTACCTGAATCTCTTTGTCTTGTAAAACCTTTCTTCATGTTCATACATTATTACTTTCACTTGAGGTTAATCAAGAATGTTTAATCTTTGTACTAAAGCCAAACAATTAAATATCAGCAGATACAGGAAGATGTGGGTGGCATTTCTGTTCTTCTTGGGCTCAGAAAAATCCTTGGAGTTCATAGGAGAGAAGGAAAGGGTCTGAAGATTCGGTAAACCTTATGGACGGTGTTAATGGGTTTCTGAGGAGGCGAGGCTCCTCAGAATTTTCCAGGAGCGCTGGTCATGTTGAAGAGTCTAAGTATGCATGCATGTGGCTGGCATGCATGTTGGGAGTGAGACTGCAGCCTTTGTGATTTCTAAATCCGCATACTAACACAGCCTTTCTGGGAAAATCCCCCGGGTCCCTCCTGCTCCCTCAGGCAGCCAGCGGGCGCTAAGGAATGGAGCTGTCCAAGGTTCTGGAGCTCTGGACTCAGCCCCACCCCAGTGGGAAGGGAGGATTTTAGTGCATGGAGCAGAAGCAAGCTCTGAGGACCACCACCTCTACGAGGATTTCCCCAAAGCTCATCGCAGAATGGAATAGGAGGAAACAGAACAGTAGAGGCTTTTACTGCATCGCTTCGAATGAACCCATCAGCAATCCCTATTTAAAGAATTATGAGCTAATAGTAAGAGGAAACATTTCTGAGTCAGGCTCTTCGCATGTAAGAATGTATTTAATCCTCACAGTCCTATGAGGTAGGTGGTGGTGTTATTCTCACTTTCAAGATGAGGAAATGAAGCTTTGAGAGGAAAGGGGCTTGCCCATGGTCACACTGATCAGAAGAAGCAGAGTTTAGGTTCCAACTTGAATCTCTTAAACCCCAGACTCTCCTCCTTACCACTATTTTTTTCCTACTGCTATTGTAGAAGCAAAATTGAAGTACTGGAGTGTCTTATATGAGATTCTAACCAAATGTTATTGGAATGGGATTGGGGACCAGCTAAGATTCAGACATAAATCACAGAGAGTCCTTTCAAATTCAGCAAGGATATTGCCAAATACTTTACATCTTATCCTGACAAAAGGCTTGTTACCTGAAACTCATTACCGAAGAAGGGGAAAGGGGAGTATAATGACCCTCATGGCCAGTGGCCCAGGGTTTTCTTTCCAATGTGGAACAATTTCACAGGAACCCAAGACTGGATGGCAACAAAATGTGTTTTAATAATCTTCAAAAATGGGAGGGAAAAAAACAAGAGGAGGCTGTTATTATTTGACAGAGTACATACAGAGCCAAAGAAAAAGGGCTTCTCTTTATTTACTAGCATTCTGTTCCAATGCTGAGGAGGACACTTGCATATTGTTAAGAGGCTCCTTCTATATGTTCCCACTCTCAGACTTTCACAGCAAAGTCTCTAACACTAAAATAAAAGTTTTCACTGTTGTGAGTCTTAACTAATTTCAGCAAATCATCACATTCCTGCACTTATGTCATCACAACCAATGTTCTGCCTTCCTATATAGCTGTAGGACTCCTGAAGGTGGGCAGGCTTGGGGCTTGGTGGGCTTAGGCCACATGTCCTCTGGTTCTCCCAGGATGGCAGTGCCAACTGCCCCAATCTTGCCACACACTCACAAGGGGCCTATACCTGATAACTCTGTACTGAATGAGGATTCCGTAACTTTAGGTTTGGGTGTCTAAAGAGAAAAGAGAGGAATAGGCTTGTGCTTTTTCTCCTCTCCCTAAACCTCGGTCTGCACAACACCCAGATAGGGGGCCTGGCCTTCTAAAAGAAATGCTTCACATCAAGCTGGGTCTCCATTCCATTTCGAGCAATTCCTTTCCCTTCTAGGTTGGGGCTTTGCAGGGCTCTGACGCATGGAGCAAAGGCTGCTGTTGCTTTTCCTGAGGGCACTTGGAGGCCAAGGACCCGGCTCCCGTTCTGGGTCTGCTCTGACTCATATGACCGCAGACAGATTTGATTGTTTTCTTATTTGGAGTCATTAATTAACTCTCCTCAGCATCAGAACAGCATGTAATAAGAAGGAGGCCGTTTGAGGGGGTCTCCAGGCAGCCATGCCTACAGCTGAGCACCATCTCTTTTGCTCACAGGATCAGGAAATGGTTTTTAATCCTGGCTATAACCTTCAGGAAGCTTAGATTATCAAGATTTTAGGCCAACAGGAGAAAGGAAATAAAAGTGTAATTAATTGCTAAGGCTGCCATAGTTATTCTGGCAAAAACTGGGAGGCCCAGGAGTCCTTCAAAGAGGAAGTGGATTTTCATTCATTCCACAAACAGTTCTTGTGCCTGAAATGTGCCAGGCATAGAGACAGGTGTAGGAAACACACCCAAGGATAAGGGATAAGCCCTGTCATACAAAAATCTTGATTGGAAAGAGGAAACAGATACAGAAACCCTGAAAAGAGTGTGTCCTGTAAGCAAAAAGCTTTTTAGAAGTGGAAAGAACCATAATAATCATAAACCATCATCTCCTTTTTAACATGAGGAAGGAGGCTGAGGGAAGTTGAGGGTTACCACTGGCCACAGTCCCGTTAGTGTGGAGATGGATTAAGAACCAGGTTTTATAGCTCCTAAAGCATGTTCTTTCCACTGTCCTAAACTGCTGCTCTATTCATTAAATTATCCAAAGGGCACATTTCCATTAACATAGCCTTCTTTGATCCAATCTTCATGCAAACCTAAAGTTAAAGTTGAAATAGAAACAAACAATAGATGAAATAGGAAAAAGAGAATGCCCATTTATATCTGTGTTGTCCAATACAGTAGCCACATGTGGCTATTGAGCACTTGAAATGTGGCTAGTCCAAATTGAAATGTGCTGTAAGTATAAAATATACACCAGAGTTTGAAAAATTACTATAAGAAATATAAAATAGCTCATTAATAATGTTAATATTGATCACGGGTTGAAACATTTTGGATATATTGAATTAAATAAAAGATATTATTAAAACTAATTTCATTTGTTTCTTTAAACTTTTTTGATGTGCCTTCTAGAAAAGTTATAATTGCATATGTGGCTTGCATTTATGACTCACGTTATGTTTCTAGTGGACAGTGCTAAAGTCCTCCCATTTAGGAGGAAATTTTCTTTCTGAACTGAGGCATTTAACAAACTAGGTTCTGTAATCAGTCAGCCTGAGATAAATCCTGACTCTGCCATTTGGGCTGTGTGACCTTGGGCAAATTGATGAATCTTTCTATGCTTTCATTTCCTCACCTGTAAAATGAAGATAATAACAGAGCCTGCTTCCTCAATTGTGAGTTAAATCACTAAGAACAGTGTCTGGTTCATAGCAAGTGTTCAATTAATATTAGCTGTTGTTTTTATCAGAAGGGGCTTATAGAATCTTGCAAGATGGGGCAACAAGAAAGAGAACAAGCAGACAATTTTCAGATAAATCAAGCAAAAGATTTACTACTAGTTAAAACATGATTGAAAACACTTGCTAAGTATAAGCTCATGAATTACCTTGATGTGGCCCCGATTTTCCAGCAGATAATGATACTGAGGAACGATTTCAAGCTATCTACATAAGCATACAATGAATAAATAAATTAGCTAACTGCATCATGCACAGGTCTTGACCTCTGCTAATGAGTTAAGGAAGAGAATGATTCGAGGGTGCTTGTAACAGATAATCCAAGAGCTCTAAGTCTCTTGAACTCCAAGATTCCTCAGGAAATGAGAGTCTTGTGCCCTAGGAGAAAGATCCTGAACAAGAGTCAGACATACAGGAGGTCAAAGCTGCTCTGCCACCCATTGACCTTGATCAAGACACTGAGTATCAGTTTCCTCTTCTGTAAAATGGAGATGGTACCATCCCCCTTACAGATTATGGTGAGGACTAAATTGGATAATGCAAATAAAACACCTAGTACATAGTAGGCTCTCAAAAAATGGTAGCTATGACTAAATGGGATTTCAGGTATTCTTTAATAGAGTATTTTCTGTTCAGAATCTCCATGGTGTTTTCTACAAGTCCACTGCTTCATTCCCCATCTTTGCTTGGTCCCTGAGGAGGTTGAAAGGACAGTTTCATCTGATTAAGTGTGTCTACACCAAAATGTAGGGTTTCAGTAACTTTGGGCACACCACACACTTTTTCATGTTCTCTCTGTCCCATTAACACACGTGAGTTTCTTCTACTGGGATGATGAAGCAAGCAGCATAACGAGCATCGTTCTCTGTCATGTTTATCTTGAAGTTCTGACATTCTGATCTTGGTGTTTAGAGCACTTTACATGCAGCTTTGCTTTAAAAATAAAGGGACACAACTCCAGAAACCATAGCCTGAGGAGAACCATGTTCTCCTGCCTCATAGAGCAGGCTGTGGGTCCCTTCCTTGCACAGCTCTGATGGAGCACATTGTTGCTGTCCTTGACCATCTCTTCTGAAAGCTTCACTTCTGGATCAAAGAAACATGTTAAGCTCAGCAAAGACTTATGTTAACAGAGCATGTTGGACCCCCTAGAGAAAACAACTCAGACTAGTCCCACAGGAAGTGCAGGGATCCCTGGAATTGTTTTAGAAGGTCAAAATGTTTTACATGTGTTTTACATGGTCAAAGTGTGGTGGGTGGATTGACATGAGAAGGAACCTGGAGGTGGGCTCACCCCTGCTTCTGTTGAGAGGCCCCCGACTTCCAGGGGCATAAGTACCAGGGCTAAGTTCTTCTGGGATAGGGTCTGGTCTTGACATGTATTTTTCCCATCCACTCACTCTTTTGTTCACTCAATAAATGCTGAATGGTGCATAGCTGGGGTGGGGGCATTTTGAGAAAGCTTGCTGTAGAGGATCCCAGGGTCTAGCTGAGGAGAGGAAAGACGTCCATGTGCAGAATCAACCAAGGAACGAGGGCTGAAGTAACCACAGGAGGCCTGATTAAGGCAGGTTGGCTACGGCCGTGTGAAACTTGTGGATCCCAACCAGGTGGACTTGAGTCTGAATCTCAGCTTCACCATCAAATGCGTGGCCTTGGGCAAGTGCTTTCACCTTTCTTAGCCTCATTTTCCTCATCTGGGGCAATAAAATCTGCTTTTCCTGGGCTGTTATGGCCATTACATGGCAACATATAGAAACAGTCTTAGAACAGTACTAACCCTCCTTTATCGAGTACTTACAGTGTGTCAGGCATTGTGCCAAGCACTTTATAGGCATTAAAAAGCTACCGTTATTATCTCTATTTTATAACTGAGGAAAGCAATGCTCAGAAACTTTAAGTAATTTGCCCAAAGTCACACAGGTGCTAGGAGATGGGAGCAGGACCCCAACCCAGCCAATCTGACTGAAGACTGCTCTTAACCACTGTGGTCACTGCCTCTCTGGTCCAAGGTCAACAGGCACCAAATAGCTTATTTTGGAGGAGGGTGAGGTGATTTGTGGGTCAGCTTGTGGAGAGGTCTTCTGTTTGATTTTCAAGGGTGGGTACAATATGGAGAGGCTCTGAGGAGTGAGTAGGGTGAGGAGGGGAGGCAGGGAAAAGCTGTGATCAAATGAACAGGGCTGGGCATGCCAATGATGTATTCTGTGGGCCCTGAAATGGAGAAGAGGGTTTCTGTAGGAAATAGATGTTTGGAAAGAAGGATTTGGAAAGCCTTGAATATCAGGCAAACAAGTGTTATAGAGCCAAAAAAATTTCATAGGCAAAGGAAGGGATGTGAAATTTGAAACCACCAGTTTGGGGCATCTCATTGAATTTGGGCATTTTGTTGCAGTATGGAGCATGCTCACCAAGCACTCAAAGCCAGAGCTTGTGGAAGACGTGGCCAGACAGCACCACCGTCTAGTATTCCTACCAGTGCTCTTCAGTTTTCAAAGACTATGCATGGCCTTTTCTTTCATTTGGTCTTCACAAAAGCCCTTGGCTGTTGCAGGGTGAGAGGTCTGCTTCAAGGATCACTGCCTGTGGCAGGTAACATGAACTGCCAGGAAGCACAGATGCCAGGCACAGCTGCAGTGCCAAAATCCAGGCAAAAAGCTTAGGAGGGTTTTTTCTGCAAGGGAGGAGGCAGAAGTCTTGCCCCCTGAGCTGAGGCCTTTTCTCTGTGCTCCGGGAGGCAGGCACTGTTATCCTTTGGTCTATGATTCTCCAGTGACACCCCTGAGTGGCTGCCTCCCAGGGTGACTGCTGTGAGGACCTGAGTCAGGGTCATTGCAAATCCCACAGCCCTTTCTGAATGCAGCACCTGTCAATCATGGCCTCCTTCCATGCAGAGAGCTTGTTTCACAAAAGGAGATTTTTCTGGACCTGCCATGTTGAATTTATTCTGCTTATTTCTCTGCAAACCGCAGGGACTGGAAACCAAACCCTATTCTCCTTAGGCTGGTTAGAAGGAAATCTATTTTTTCTAATGGCAGCAATTGCTACTGACCACCAGATTTCTTTCCATGACTACACTTCTAATAGCAATGGAAAATAAAGGCAGGAAGAGAGAGGGACACAGATGTAGCACTTCTTCCAAGAGGCACCTGCAGTGAAGGATGTAAGGCAGTGGAGAGGTAACTTTCACAGCTATGAGAGAGTCCCTTGATAAGTAAAGGAGGAGTTTTGAAGTGCAAGATGATAGAAGATGAAAGAAATCATGGTGCCGCGTTGTTTTCTCTGGAAAGTCATGCTAGGTTTCCAGATTCCCTCCACAGCTCTGGAGGGATAAATACATGGGTTGGCAAGGCCACACAGATTTTGACAAGTTGTCCAAGGATAAGTCCCTAGTGATTATAAACATATCACTAATGAGAAATGACAAACACTTGGTAATGAAATGTTAAGGGCTCATCTGGCTATTGACCCCAGTAATGATTGATGTGTATCAGCACACACTGAACACCACGGGGTGGAATGGTGACTTCTGAAGAATAAAATCAAACTGGGAAATCAGAATAATAATAATAGAGGCACGGATGTTTGCAATGATTGGGTATCAGAAGGTGGTTACTTCAGAGGAGCTTTACCAGCTAGGTCCCTTTTACCTGATCATTCTGACCCCAAGGCTCTGACATGCCAATTCTTAGATGTTCCTGTGATCAGCCCCCAGCACAGGGTCTGGCACACAGTAGATGTCCAGCAAGTGTTCACAGCTTGCTCATGCACCTGGCACCTACTCTGTGGTAAGCCCTGTGCCAGGCATTGGAGAGATGGAAGTGAATGTGACACAGTCCCTGTCCTTAAGGGGTTAGTCAATTCTAAAATAGAACAAGGAGCACAGTGTAGGAAATATGCAAATGAACATGGCCACCTCATAATGTTCCCTTCTAGGTGCTTCCTCCCACCTCTGGAATAATGTAGCCCAGCAGGTGAGCCAAACTGGGATCTCATAAATACTGCCAACCTTATCTCACGTCAAGTCTGAGCAGGTCCAGCTGTGGAATCTGGGGTAGAAGCATGAAGGCGAAGGAGGCAGAGGCTGGTGTATTTCAGAAACTTGTTGCGTACATTCAGTGAAAGTGTTTTTCCTTTACGTGCTCCACTTGAAAACTCACTCTTTTGAGACCCTTTACCTGCAATTAGAGCATGCTGCCACAGGAAGCACCATGAATCAGTGTGGTCCAAGGAGCCATGCTCCCCATAGGCAGGATGCACTGAGCAAAGTAGTTTTTCAGTTGTTAACTTTTAGAAGATGATAATTTTAAATTAATTGATGAGGGCCTGTTCGGTGGCCGAGTGGTTGAGTTCAAGCGCTCCGCTTCCCGTGGCCCAGGGTTTCGCTGGTTCCAATCCTGGGCGCAGACATGGCACTGCTCATCAGGCCACGTTGAGGTGGCGTCCCCTGTGCCACAACTAGAAGGACCTACAACTAAAAATACACAACTATGTGCTGGGAGGATTTGGGGAGAAAAAAGCAGGAAAACAAAATTAATTGATCATAAAAGGACTGCACATTTAATTGGACCAAGTCACTGTAACCTATGTATAGTGAGTGGAGAGTTTTGAATTCATCAACATTCATTTAACAAAACTCACGTATGCCTACTGTATACAAAGAACAACACAAAGCCCTCACCCTTAGGTACTCACTCCTGTGAGGAGGACAAACAGACAGATAATTCCAGGGCAGTGAGATAAGTGGTACAACAGAGGGATGAGCAGAGAGCACTGGAAGCACAGACGAGGAATGCCTCTGATGGGGAATACAAATACACACATACTCGTATGTTTTGGGTCTGGATGTTAACACCTTCGTCAGAAGGTTTACACCAACACACATAGAAGGAGAAAAGCAAATGGGCTAAGATATTTTGAGACACTGTAAGGAACTGGAGTTGGGCTGTGAGTAACCTTGGATGTCTACATCTCTAGATCTCAGTTTCTTCATCTGGTATTCCAAAGGCTTGGTAGTATCCATCCTGACTGGACAGGCCTGGAGCAGCATGAAGATTAGAGTGATGACCTTGATTTCCAATGGCCAGGCCTGGCCTCCTCCCAGCCCCAAAGCCTTCTTAGAACCTGCTTGTCTGGACCCTGGTGATGCTACCTCTCGATTCGGGCTGAAATGTTTCAAGGCATCCCAGAGGGCCAGAGGATCAGCCGAAATGGTGGTCCCAGAAGAACTTGGTGTTTATCAGATGTCAGCCTGTGTTGTCCAGTGGCAATCGTCTAGCTCTTCTGAGTCGCTATTTGGCTTCACCACCATCCCCAGAAAAGCTGGCCCCCTCAAAGCTCTACCACTGCATGCATTGCTCGGATGAGTGGTGTAGGTCTGCCCCTGGGATCTGGACTGCGAAAGCAGGCCAGGCTACTGCAGCGAAGTGCGCCGAACTTAGCTACTATACCATGGGGCCAGCCCCCTAAGGCTACTGTTCAGAAAGCCTCGGCCCTGTCAGGCAGAGGATCGTTGGTGGCAGGCCAACTCCACTCCTGTCTCTCAGGCTCTCCAGAAGATGAAGCCTTCTTTATCTTCTGGTGGTAATCATTTCACAATATATAGATGTATCAATGCATCACATTGTACACCTTAAACTTACATATGTTATATGTCAATAATATCTCAGTAAAACTGGGAAAGAAAAGAAAAGGAAAAGCACTACCTGGCCTGTGTCTTTCTCTGAAGACCTTGGGCTCTGGCAGGCTGTCCTTCTCAGCCAGCCACACCCTGCCTTTCCCAGGCTCCAGCCCTCCCCTGTCTATAGGTGTGGCAGTGGCTCCCCAGAACTGGCACCTCCTTGTTAGAGGATATAGAGGAGCAACTATCTTCCATAAATTTAAAAAATGCCAGTGTTTAAATTTAAACAAGTCATTTAAAGCTCTTAATTGCCCTGTAGAGAGAATTTTAATATATAATACATTAGAGCAATACCTGGTTAAGAGAATACACAAATGGAGGCATTGAAGAAGCCCTCACTGAAATTTCATTTACAAGTCCTGAAAAGCATATTTTAAAACAATTCATGCACCCCGGAATTTCACGTCTGAGACTGACAGGAACTGAACCACCTGTCTGGGCCAGAACCAGGACCCAATCAGCTCAGGTCCCTAATCCCTCACCCACCCTCACTCTGGTCCCTCAGTCCTGAGACCCTCTCTCTGGAGAGAGCTCATCCCTGCTGGCTGGGACCAGGTCTACTCAGGCTGCTTTTCTCAACCAAGGGCAGCAGGCACCTCGTCCTGGGGCTTCCACAGGCAGTGGTGATGGCACTTCCTGCCTTGCCCCCTCACCATCTCTGAACACACATCCTCTCTGGCTTGGGCCTGGATGGTCCCTTCATCGCTCAGGAAGCCCTGGGGCACCTCTGGGGAGTGGCCCTCAGTGCTCCTGCTCCAGCTATGCAGGATTCCCTTCCCAGAGTGAGCAAACAAAGAAAAATCAACAGAGGGCCTTTAAAACCATTCTGCAGAGGATGTCGCCCTCACCAAAGGAGATGAGAAGGGCCAGGCTGAGATAAGCAGAGCTGCTTAGAAACTGAACACAGAGACAAATTAAAACATTCATTGGAGGCAATAGAATGCAGATCAGTGGAGTGAGAAACAAGATGTCTCCCTTCCAAATCACTGCAAAAGATAAAAGAAATCATCAGCTATGGCTCAAAAGTCAGAAAAGAAAGGAAACGCAGAAGACGTAAAACAAGATGACAGGAGGCCACCCGAAATGGTTATGACAATAAATGTAAGCATTTAACATTCTCTTGTTAGAAGACAAAGGTTCCCAGATTAAATTAATACAAGAGACTCACCTAAAATAAAACGACTCCAGTGTAGGCAAAGCTCTACCAGGTAAATGCAAACAAAAGAAAAAGCGTGAGTTGCTATGTCAGACAAAGCACAATTTAAGCAATGAGCAACGTCAAGCAGGATAAAAAGGGTAATTTTATATT
Organism: Equus caballus; assembly: GCF_041296265.1. Lineage (NCBI taxonomy): Eukaryota > Metazoa > Chordata > Mammalia > Perissodactyla > Equidae > Equus > Equus caballus. The sequence continues at coordinate 18,712,962 of NC_091686.1, read as the reverse complement.
CATAGGAGCAATTGTGAAAGATAACTCTTCTGAACATTTGTACACTCAGTATTTTAGCATTAAAATACTTGAAGCAATACCTGTTACTGTTAGAAATACAAGAAGACAGTTGTGAGCATAAGTTTACGTGCTTCTCTCAGTACCTGACATCAAGCAGCCAAAACGTGCATAACAGAAAAGGAGTAATATACTAAAGAAGATTGAATTAAAAGGTGGGTGCTGAACTTTGTACCAGCTGAATAATGTTTGCCATGTTTCAAAAGATCGTCAGAGACTAATACTTGAGATACAATGTTAAATTGAGTACAAATTTATATATACAGTTAATTATAATTGCAATTCTTAAAACCCTAAACCGCTGAAAGCCACTGAAAGAAAATATACCAAAATGTTAACATTTGGTATGTTTAGAAAGGTTGGAGGGCCGGCCCACTGGCATAGTAGTTAAGTTTACATACTCCACTTCAGCAGCCCGGAGTTCGCCAGTTTGGATCCCAGGTGCAGACCTACACACTGCTCACCAAGCCATACTGTGGCAGCGTCCTACATACAAAATAGAGGAAGACCAGCACAGATATTAGCTCAGTGACAAACTTCCTCACCAAAAAAAGAAAAAAAGCCAGGTTGGAATTTAGATATTTAAAATTTTTCTTTCTATTTTTCCTTCCAAATGTTCTTTAATGATCGTATAATATTCTATGACTTAAAAAAAAAAAGACTTGAAAAAGAAGTGTAAAACTCATCCCTATAGGATGAGATTTATAATTTCCACGATTTGGGTAAAATTTAACAAACAAATGCAACAGACAGGAATCCCAGCAGGCACAACATGGCCTTGGCTTCTTGGCTCCCATAGGCCCTGTTGGTCACTCCTTCCTTGAGACTATCTGCTTCTTTGCCCCAGAGCACTGGGTTTTCCCAACTCAGCTTTCATCTCTTCTACTATGCCTTTTCGACCCTTCCACCCTTCACTGGCAACTCAAATGTGGCTACCCCAAGATAGTCCCCTGTCCCCTTTCTTTCCCCCTCTGCCCATGCCCATAGTGACCTTACCTACTCTTGTAGAGGGACGTGGCTCCCCTCTATATGCCAAGGACTCCTCAATTCATCTCTAGCTCCAAACTCATCACAGAGTTTCAGGGGCATACATCAGCCTGCAGACTAGACATCACCCCATTAATGTGGGGCAGACATGCTGGACATGCCTGCACAGGAAACTATCAGTGAGGCCCCTCTGAGCATGTGCTGACAGGGCACAGAGATTGAGTTTGAGGCGAGGATACCCCAGGGGGTGGTGATGAAAGCATTTAGACGTCCACAGTCAGATGTAGAAGAAGGTTCTCAGAAAGAATCAGAATAAATCATCACCTTGAGCATGGCTGTCTCTATGCCATTTGAAAAATGAAACTTACAGCCCTGACTTACGGGACTATGAATTACGGTTCTGGCAGTAATCAAGAAAAACAACAAAGTCAAATTTAACAACCAGGCCCAGGCTGCCCTGGCCGTTGGGAAGCTCACTCTATGTCTCTCAGTGTCTCCTCTACCCACTACACATCTAGTTGCCGGTTCAGTGGATAGATCCTGCTCCACCACTAAGATTTGCTGGCCAGTGGTTTCTGGCCTGGCCTCCTAACTTTTCAGGGCAGAGCATAAAGTCTGTAAACATCCTAAGTCTTTAATCTACCAGAAAAAGAGTGAGAATGAGATCAGGTTTTTAGACCATTGATGTGGTATGTTAATTTAAAGGTACAGCTTCTTTTGAAAATGACAAAAATAAACTTAAGTAGTAATTCTAAATATATATTCTTATCAATTTCGGCTCTAACTACATACTCTCATTGGAAAGTAAATTACTTTGAGAGCTTTCTAAAATTATTACATATAATTTCTCTTGCATTCCTAGGTCTGGATTGCTATCCAATTACCATCTTATTTTGAAAGGCAAACATGTATGAGACCACTATTTAGAAAAAAGGTCTCGTGTGAAATACTGTACAGCCATCTGGTTTTGGAGAAGAGATATCACTGAATAAACTCTAGCAAGTGAGTTAACTTTTCTAATTCACAGCCTCCTCTTCTTAAAAATGAAGAAAATAAAACCTACCACAAATACTGTTGTAAAGAAAATCATATTTTCTTAAGTAAAGTGCCTGCTACAGTGTCTGTCTTGCAAAAGGAGCTCAGTAAACACAGCAGCTGTTATTCTCATATCAAACAGTAGCTCTCAGCCTCCCTACCCCTGCACATGATAGCCGAGAGTCCATGTGGGAAACACTCCCAGTTTTCCACAATTCCCAGCAGTACAGCTCTAACTCCACATCTTTTCTCCTCCCACTCATGAAACATCAGAAGGCACATGACTGAAATTGAAGTGATTATAGGAAAAACTCCTATAATCTTTGTTTATTGGTTTTTTAAGTAAATCAGTCCTAAACCTTATTACTTTATCATCAGTAACAAATAAATGGGGATGCACAGTGTCTGAAAGATAAGTCCTAATTATTTGAGAATGTAGTTTCTCAGAACCAGGCATATTACAACTTCCCTGGGGGTCAGAAGGCCTAACATCCCCCCTCATCATGTGAGACCTGGGGGCCTTTCTCCTTGCTCCAGTCAGGCTCTCAACCAACTGAGTATCTAGGACCACATTTTCTTACGCCGCCAAACCCTGTCTTCTCCCTGGTATGGTTCCTTGTCTTTAGTTGACAGTTAATAAATGTTTCATGAATAAATGCATCTGAATTCTGGCCCCACTTTTGCACCTCCCTGCACTGGGACTGGTAAATGTGCTTTATGAGCCAAAATCAGGTCAGGTGACTTGATTTCCAGCAATAATGTGCACAGAAGGCAAATGATTAAATAATGCATGTCTATCCACTTGACACGACATTCTGCAGCCACTGGAAATGATGCTCTCAAAGACTTAAAGGCCACATGGAGATGCATCTAACATTAATTGAATAAAGAGACCATAAAGAGAGTGTCCTGGTCCAGCCATCACACTCATGGACCCAGACCAAAGGGGAAAGCCAAACAGAATTTGTTGCAATAAGAGGGGTGTGATTCCGCCTGATGTGTTTCCAAATTCTCATCTGTATTGCTTGGGTTTTACAATGAGCAGTGGGGTGATGGGGGGAAAATGCCCACAAGATTGGAAATTAGCCCAGAACTTCCGCATAGGCACACGGCCAAACTCAGCGTGCTGAAATCAAAATGAAGGTTAAGGAGCTGGACCAGGGAAAGGATAGGTAAGCCAGAGTCCATTCAGGAATGAAGTGTGGACTTGACCCAAAATAGCTGTCATGCTGCCCCAGAGTCTGAATTAATCTTCCTCTTAGTTTATTGACATCTATGAAATTGATTCTCACCACAGAATCACAACCCGTGTCCCAGGCATTGCAGTCAATAAAAAGCATGACTGAGGAGCAGCAGAAAGCATCTGCATCAAATATTCACAGAGGAACACCGTGGTGGGCTTTGCTGATGCCTGTGTGTTATCTCTGGAAGATATTTTCTATGGATTCCTGGAAAGAAAGAAAGAGAGAGAGAGAGGAGAAAGGGAGAGGGATGGGTAGAGGGGTATATGTTGGTGGTGGTGGGTGGGGAGAGGTGAGGGCAGCTTCTGCTGCTATCAAGTCAAAGCTGATCTTGAGTGTCACCTCCTCTATATTCATGCTGGAAGCCTGGCCCCACTTTAAGTGTCTTTCCGCGCTGCAGACCCTGACTTCACTCTCTCCTGTTAAGATGGGACCCCCTGCTTGGTCCTGGGAACAGTTTCCTTCCTTGGTCCTCACATCCTTCGTTTGGAAAAGAATAGGGAAAAGCACAGCCCAAAGGGCTCGTAGAGACTCATTGCTGACAAGGACAACTAGGACAAGCCAGTGTCAGCCCTGGACTACACAGTCTCACTCTTCCCCAACTGGGTTACAACTGATCACGCTACAGTGCAGGCCAAGGAGGAAGGGCCTGTGGTGCCCATCACGTGTTCCCCAAGCTCCTTTCTCCTAACCCAAGCTCTTGCTGAGAGCAGAAACAACTGTTATGGAATCAATGTAGCAACCTTGAGGCCCAGTGCCCCTCAATCCACCCGGATCCTTCTCAGGAAATCCAGCCCAGCACCAAGGTTGCCAGGGCACTCAGAGTTCCCTGGGCACCAGACACAGAGGCTTGGTGAGTTTTTTCAGAACAACCCTGCTCGAATACAGAGCACTAACCAGCCCCCACGCATCCCTGACTGGTGCCTGGCTCTGGCAGTCGCTATTTCACTGAACTTTACCCCAAGTACAGAGTCTGGCAGGCAGATTGACTGGACTCAGCCCACTGTATCAGGCAGGAAAGCAGACAGGCCTTGGCTCTGCCCACGTTGGAGCCAGATCACCAGTAGTACAGCCCTGGGGTTTCCATACACTGTACCTTGGAGTACCTGGTGGGCCAAGACCAACTCCAGAACCATAACTCTGCAGTAACCTAGACCCTCACCCATGATTGCCTTGTCGGTGGGACCTAATGTGCAGGCTTCAGACAGGGGTCAGCTCCCATGGAGCAGCCAGATTTGGTTACATCACTGAGACTCTGCTCTGGCCACTGCCATCACTGCCTGCTGGGATTTTTTTGTGAGTGTAGCTCCCAGAATCAAGAACCTGACAGATCATGTCCTCCTCTGGGCTCTCTGTACACACCGCACTGTGGCCATCTGTGTCCATGTGTGCCTCTCTCTTCCAGTCAGGGACTAAGTCTGACCCCCTCCCACCCCTTGTCCAGGCTCAGGTGCAGATGGAGGGCTCTCTGATGTGAATACCTCAGGGACTGCCTCTTGCAAACCTCCCAAGGTCACCTTTTCTTCTCCTTCCATAATTGGAACAGAAAAGATGGGGTTAGATGTCCCACTTCCCAGCGTGACTTCCTTGGAAGGTCCTTTTCTCCTATCTAACTCCTGCCCTGTGAGGTCTAGATTCAAGACAGTATGAGGACAAAACCTTAAACCCACACCCTCCTTTGAAAGGCCCCCAGAGCAAATTGTCTGTTCCCTTCTGCTGCTGCACCTGCTCTCCCCAAATCTGGAGGGTAGGGTGGGAGTCTGAGGGGTGCATTCAATTTGCAAACCAGAGGCAGAGTGGCTGTTTGAGGCAGACTGTGTGGTTGTCCTATTTGAAACATTGCCTCCAGTTCCCCCTCAGAGATTTGTCCTGCGTCTATCTGATCACAGGCAGTTTATTGCCCTCAGCTTTCTAATGTCTTTTTCCATGGCCAAATCTTCTCGGGTGATGCTCACAGAAGCAAAAGGGCCTTCGAGCTGGAAAATCATGGGCCGTTAGCTGCCGTAAGTGGAGTCAAGTGAGTTTGTCTCCACGGTGATGTTTATTTCCCTGTTCCCAGGATGAGGCATAGGCTGCTCGGATGCTCCAAAGCAAACAGAGGAACAGGATGCGGACAGAGGTGGACACAAGCTTGTGGGAACTCTAGGGTTCCCAGCAGAAGGACAGAAAGGCACTTCCCGTTGGGGCAGACTCATTAACTGACATTGAGCCCTCCCCCTCTGAAGACTTCTTTCTTTTGCATTTCTGGGGCTTTCACACCAGGAACAAGGGACTGGATCCTCAGGTGAACCCATCTTGTACCTGTTCCCGCTTTCCAAATGCCTCCTCTACCCTCTGCCCTGCCAGCTCCCTCTTCCTTCCTTTCTCTGATTTACTGTCTCAGCTCCAATATCTAGAGGTGACTGTAGAAGCCTCGCCTGTTGAGGCCCGAGGTCACAATGTGTCAGGGTCCCCCAGTTCAACTTCCAGTCCCATCCCTATGACCCAAATGCAAGATGCTACACAGATCCTGACCCAGTCATCCTGTTGGTTCCTGCCCATATCACTAGCTACAGTACGATCCACATGTGGCTATTTAAATTTAAATTTAAATTTAAAATTCAGTTTCTCAGTCACACCAGCCACATTTCAAGTTCTCTGTAGCCATGTGTGACTAGTGGCTACCATATTGGACAGCACAGATAGAGGACATTTCTATCTTTGCAGAAAGTTCTATTAGACAGTGTTGCCCAGGGCCTCAAGATATTTAAGGCCCTGATTCCTTTACTGAATGTATTCGCTATTCCTCCCAGCTCTTCCCTGCGGTCTGCAAGTTTGACGACTACAGACAAGTAGGAAGACCATCTTTCTTTGAAATCAGACAGACTCAAGTTTAAATCTGATTTAAAACTTGGAGGCTGAGTGACCCTAGGAAGCTTCAGCCTCTTCAACTGTAAAATGGGAATAATCATATCAGCCTAAGCGGATTGATGGGAGGATTAAATGAGCAAATTTAAAGCACCCAGCAGAGAGAAGCAGTTCTAAAATGTAGTTATTGTTCTTGATATTGATAAACTGTCAAACAGCACGGGGTTGAGGCCCGAGTCCATATGAGGGATTTAAACAGGTGCACAGAGTCAGGGTTGGAAAATGAGTGACAGAAGCAGCAATGAGGGATGTAGATCTGTCCCTTGGCCTCTCGAGGATGTTTCTATTTTGGGTGCTATTTCCTCACCATATTGATTTTAAATCAGTCGTTAAGAGCTTTTCATTGTTTCACAGTTTTCTGGAACATGGCTCTCCCTCAGATATTCAGTAGCTCCCACTGGAAACTCCCATCAATAAGTCACTTCTATAAGAGCCAAACAGTAGTGGTGAGCTGCTGGGCCAGCCAGGGGTCAGCTCAAGGTCACCATGGGGGGACCCAGAGGAACTTCTTGGGACGGTCATGAACTGGTGATCAGTGTGACCTTGGCCAGCCAGCTCACCACCCACTCTTTGTTTCTTCTTCCAGTGCCCAGCCCCCATAATGAATGGGGTTGTCAAAGACCAAATGAGCTCATCATATCAACATTCATTTCCTTGTGGGTGCACCTGTGTCTGGCATTCACAGGGACTGGTTCAGCATTAAACCCTAGTAGACGCTTGGCAAACATGTTGACTGGATGGCTGATCATATAAAGATCCTGTTTAGAACTATGCTATGCATTTGCAGAAGTGGGGCAGGATTACTAATAGTGCAATAGATAAGACAGTCTGAAATAGAGCCTCCATTTTATTTTCACCTTTGTTCTACTCTCTAAAGTCTAAAGTTTATTTTCCTTGAGGAAAATCTGGCCCATCATCAGTACTAGGGGTCCCCATTCCCTTTTTAGTCAAACCCACTCACTCAGCGCCGCCCTGAGCACCCTTCGCATGCCGGGCTCTGTGCTAAGGATACGTCATCAACCTCAGGGACACATGTGTGATTGACTTCCCTGAGAAGAGAGGAGGGCTGGCAAACCCAGGTGCCATCCCTTCTGCATAGCATATGTCTCCCTCTCTCTCAGCAGGACTGCTTGCTCTCCAAATCCCCACCACTCAGCACTAGCCTGGGGCTTGGCCAAACAGCTTGTTGAGTATCCCCCAGCCTGTAGGTTTACCCATCCTCATCTCGCAGCTCTAACAACAATCCACAGAGTTTAGGATTTGATGATTCCCCTAGGGCCTCCACCTTCCCGCCTCTATCCTCAAGCCTCCTGGCTTGTGTCCTTCCTTCTTCCCAACCTGGATCTGTCCCAGTAGCCATCAGAGGCACTCCGGCTCCTTAGGGGTCTTTCACTCATGGCATCCAGTGGAATTTGCCTCCCGCTCCTGCCACATGCCCCAGGAACCAAGGACTCTCTTGGAGAGATGTGGTACCTGGGCCCCTTCGCTCTTCACTGGGGTAAACGCAGCCACTGACTCTTCACATGAAATCTTTGAACCTTCCAGCTGGAAGAGACCCTCTTGGCATGCAGAGCTCCTGCCCACAATATCTCCACCCCAAGCAGCCTATTTCTTTTGAACAGAGGACATCCTCCCTCATCAGTTCCAGCCTTGACTGCAGGGCATCTCCAAGGATGTCCATGAGGTTCACTTTTTATTACTCATGTGCTGAGAATTGACAATCAAAGGTCCAAAGCTAGAGGTTCTGATCCTGGCCCTTGTAAGCCCCATTGCCTGATGATGAGTGGAGGTGGGTGCCGTGATGGGCCCCGGCCCATCAGCTGAGGTCCAGGTCTCTCTTCTACACCTTCCCATGAGGTTTCTGCATGTTTTATTGGGAACCATTTCCTTAAGGATGTTCTTCTGGTTTTTATAGTCACCAGGGCCTCAGCTTTGAAGGAGAACAATACAGCATCTATTGAGCATTCTGGTGGCCAGCACAGTGCTGAAACATTCTATATGGATTTTGTTGTTTCTTCCTCTCAACCATCTTATAATGTGGCTGTGTTTACCTCCATTTGATAGATGAGAGGATTCAGGCTCAGAAGTGAAGTTACTTTACCTAAGTCATGGTGAAGACAGGCCCAACTTGACTTGAGGGTCTGACTGTGTAACCATGATGCCACATGCCCCTGGCACACAGCGCTAATGCTCTACAGACATTGCCCAGGAGTTAGAAGGGTCTCTGGAGATGCTTACCCTCCTGCGAACCCCATGACAGCACGCGGAGGGGTGAGTGAAGCAGGCAGAAGAGCAAGGTTAATGCCCCAGTGGAAGGGCTCAGGATTCAAAGCCCCGAGGTAGCATCTGTAGGATAATTACATCCTGTCCTATATACACAGGGACTCTTGCAGTGTACTGCAAGACAGTACTCCTGGCCAAAGAGGGGAATCAAGAGACTGTCATCCCAATGGCCAATGGCCAGGACAGAGAGGGCTATGGTCACCCCTCGGGCCTGGGCACCAAACTGCCGTGCTTTCTGTATGCGCTGGCCCAGCACCTCCCCAACACACATACTCACACACACACACACACACAGCTGGAAGCCTGAAGGGCTCAGCTAGGGCTCTGCAGGAGTTTCCGATGATGAAGCAGAGAAGGGCTAGTTTACAAAGTCCCCTTGGCTTTGCGCAAGAGACCTCCCCAGTCCGAGCCCTTGTTCACCTTGACCTCTTGCCCTCTCACTTTGGGCCGGCCCACCGTGTAGGCTGCCCACACCCTACTGAGGCTTCTAGATGCTCCCTCTCCCCAGCATTGCCCTACTGGATGACAGTACCCCAATGGCTCCTGCAGCATTTCCTCAGGCACTGCTGGCCTCCAGAGCCACCCACATCAGTCCCCATGACTTACTTCATCTGTGTCAGTCTGTTCCTCCATGCTCAGATCTCTCCACACAGCCAAGTGCGGATAGTACCAAGCTTACTTGTTTGTAGATAAACAATGGGGTGGGCCAAGGCCCCTTCGCCAGGCCTGAAGCAGAGGTCTGGAGTGCAGGGATAAGATTCCTAGGAAGAAAGACTCAATCCTGTTTGCTGTTAACTCCATGTGGAATCCCAGGAAAAGTCTTCAGCCTCACAGAGCACAGTCACAGGACAGGGGTGAACAGGATGCTCTTTGAGCTCCCCTCTGTGCCATAAAGGAGGTGGCCAGAAAAGCTGGGTCAAATTCCTGGCTCTGACAACTAACTTGAACAAATCACATCACTTCTCCAAGCCTCAGTTTTCTCAACTGCAAAATGGGATTATACCGCTACCTGCCTCATTCTTTTGCAAGGAGAATCTGACATTTTAAGTTGAAACGGGCCTCAGAGATCCTAACTTTAACCCCTTCACTTTAATGAGGGAACCAGTCTGACCCAGCCCAGGCACTCCCAGCTCTGTCTCCCTCTCTGTGGCAGGTATGCCCATGGGAGGCAGAGATTTCCCCCTCTATTCCCTGAAGGTTAAAACGAGGAGACTGCACAGGAAGCAGTTTGCAATCATCTCAGATCTGTAGCTAAGGAGAAAGGTCTTTCCTCTTCCTCCTCAAACGCTCGGCATCATCAAACTGCAACAGAAAGCCTCAGTAGGAGGCAGAATTCCTTACCTCCAGTTCTCCCCTTACCAGCAGCCTCAAGCAGCTGGGGCTCATACCTTTTTTTTTTTTTTTTTTGAGGAAGATTATCCCTGGGCTAACATCTGCTGCCAATCCTCCTCTTTTTGCTGAGGAAGACTGGCCCTGAGCTAACATCTGTGCCCATCTTCTTCTATTTTATGTGTGGGTCGCCTATCACAGCATGGCTTGCCAAGCAGTGCTACATCCACACCCAGGATCCGAACCGGGGAACCCCAGGCCACCGAAGTGGAACATGCACACTTAACCACCACCGGGCCAGCCCCAGGCTCATACTTTTGTATGAGCAAAATGCTTGTGTTCCTCCTCTGGGCACTTTCCTACCCTCTGCCTCTCACACATTCTTCCAGCCCCTTTTCAGAGGGCTCATCCCTCTGTCTTGCCCAAGTACCTGATCCAGGTCACAGCTCAAACAAGGATCAGGCCCAGCATCTATGGCTCCCCCAGTTCTGGGCAGGAAAAGAAGTTGATTCTGGTTTTGCAGAGGGCCTCTGCGAAATCAAAATAAACCTCTTCCCTTACCCAGAATAAATTGCACCTCCTATCGAGGATTTCTGTTGTAGTTGGATGATGCTGAGGAATTTATTATCTTTCAGTTTTGGAGGTCAGAAGTCCAAAATCAATTTCACTGGGCCGAAATCAAAGTGTCAGCAGGCTGGCGCGGCTTCTGGAAGCTCTAGGGGAGAATCCATTTCCTTGCCTTTTCTAACTTCTAGAGGCTACCTGTATTCCTTGGTTTGTGGCTCCTTCCTCCATCTTCAAAGCAGGTCGCTTCTGCTTCTATCACTATCCCCTCCTTCCACTTTGGCAATCTTGCCTCCCTCCCATGAGAACCCTTGTGATTACATTGAGCCCATCTGGATAATCCAGGATAATCGCTCCAGCTCAAGATCCTTAACTTAATCACATCTGCAGAGTTCCTCTTGCCACATAAGGTAACATGTTCACAGGTTCCAGGGACGAGGACATGGACATCTTTCAGGAGTCATTATTCAGCCCACCACAGGCAGGTCACTTCATCCCAGAGCCTTAGTTTCATCGGTCAAGTGGGGAACAAATGCCTTCCCCTTGGATTCTTGTGTGGGTCAAACTGAATGGTGCCCTGAAATGTCCGTGGCCCAGGAATGGAGGCTGAGCCCTGAGTGTTGGGCCTCACTCCCTGGCCAAGCCAGAATGGCTGGTGCCTGGGAGATAGGAGTCGAGGGAGTGGGGTTTGGGCTCATTTGTGTTACCTGACACTGCTTCTCTAGGGGAGCTGGTTTGCACTAACAGTGCCCAGTTGGTCACAAGTTTACTAAGCCCAATGCTAGACACAGAGGGCTCAAATGCATGGTGGAGTGGATCTAATGGCTAGGAAGTCCATCTAGGGCTCCTCCTCTTTCATGCCTGCCTCCAAGTACTCTCCAAGTCCCGTTGCTCTGCTTTCTAAATGCCCCTCAAGCCCCTTCTCTCTACCCCACCACCATGGCCAACTGGAGCCCCACCCATCTCCCCTAGTTCATTGCCATGGCCTCCTCTTTTTTTTTTTTTTTTTTTTAAATTTTTGGGGGGTTTTTTTGAGGAAGATTGGCCCTGAGCTAACATCTGCTGCCAATCCTCCTCTTTTTGCTGAGGAAGACTGGCCCTGAGCTAACATCCGTGCCCATCTTCCTCTACTTTATATGTGGGACGCCTGCCACAGCATGTCTTGCCAAGCGGTGCCATGTCCGCACCCGGGATCCAAACCGGTGAACCTTGGGCCGCTGAAGCAGAACGGAACGTGTGCACTTAACCACTGCGCCACCGGGCTGGCCCCGCCATGGCCTCCTCTTGGCCCCACTGCCTCTGGCCTCCCCATCCCTCTCCTCACATATATATCCCCTGGAACTGTCATCCCAAAGCATCAATCTAACCTTGTCCCTCCCTTTTGCGTTTCCCTCCCATCCTTGGGTGGAAGCCCAAGCTCTTTACCCTGAGTTATGTTGTCTCTGCCTGCCTCCCCACAAGCTCTAGGATGTCAGAGTCACAGCAAGCAGGTGGCAGATGTGTGAGGGTGGAGCTGGGGATGGGGGTAAAGCAGTTGAGGGATGGCAAATGGTTGGGGGGTACTGTGCAGATGGTGTTGCAGGGATGGGCTTGACCCCAAGGGCCTCATGTACAGGTAGAGTAGACTCCGATACGCAGGTGCAGGCCATGAGCTACATCAGCCCCTGGTTAGCTTAGGTGGACCAGTGGGTTGGCACCAGGTGGGGCCCAGCCACAGAACTATTGGCCTGGTCTTAACTCGAATGAGAAATGGCCTCTGAGTGCTGGTTACTATTTTAAAGTCTGGAAGGACAAGTGAGGAAGTCTTTTCTCTGCAAATGATTTTGGCCAAACTCCAGGAATGGGGAATGCTCAGTGGGGCCTGGCCGTGCTGAAGGCCATGGTTTGCTGGGGGAGTGATTTGGTCTTTTTCTGCATCAGCTAAAGACATATAAAGTGGATCCAGGGCCCCCGCCTACCTGAGCCACCACCATGAAGCTTAATTAAGGCTTGCAAAGTGCTCTGAGGCCTTGACTGAGAGGCATCTAGTGAACACAGAGTATCCTTATTAATCACTGCCACAGCGCCAAGTGGGGTGGCCTGTGGGGCAGTTGCCGCCATGCACAGAACAATGGATGCAGTGAACAGTTAAATTGTGATTTTGAAGAGCGGTCCTGATCAACTGGCTCAAAAGCAGCTTAGCTGGAGGAGGCAGCCTGTCTAGGAGCCACTTAACTCACCTGGCCTTAGTCTCTGTGCATTAAGTAGAGGCAATAAAACTTCCCACTCCAGTGGGTATAGATAATGCAAGGACTGTCATGTAATAGCGAAGCATCTCTTTTAATCCTGGGTAACAAGGCTGTTCAGCCTTGCCAGATTTAGCCAGGTAGAATTGCATACAGGCTCCACATCAGGCTGGGTGTCTTTGTGTGAGTCCCTCAACCTCTCTGAGCCTCCGTTTTCTCATCTGTAACGTGGGATAATAATAATCATACCTTCTTCCTTATAGGATTGTGAAATTCGAATGACATTGTACATGAAAAGGCCTTGTCCCTACAGTAATGATATCAATAGTAAGAACAGTAATAATAGCAATAGCTGGTAAGGATACTACCACGTGCTAGGCACCCTTCTAACCATGTTCCATAATTAGCTACTCTGAGTCTCATTTTACAGATGAGGGAACCTGGCACAGAGAAGTCAAGTGACCTCCAGGTTCCCACAGCTAGTGAGAGATGGAGCTGGAATGTGGGCCCAGGCAGTCTGGCTCCAAAGTTTGTTCTCTCCCTGACTCCCTGATTCTGCTTTGTCATGAGTGTCATTATCCTCATTTTTGGAATAAGGCTGTGTGCTTCATTATAATTGTCATCGTCATTATTATCATTACACGGAGTAAATGTACCAGCCAGTGCTTGGAAACCAGAGCCTGAGGTTTCCGTGCTATGTCGGGCATATGTCAGGCATGGGGCAGGGGTCCCTGGTCTTCTTTGATCCTCTATTTCCATAGGAAGGGAAGAAACTTAGCATTATTGAGACGGAGGTCAAGTGTATGGGTTTTCTCAGTCATCAAAACTCTGTAGGGGGGCTGGCCCCGTGGCCGAGTGGTCAGGTTTGCATGCTGTGCTGCAGCAGCCCAGGGTTTCGCCGGTTTGGATCCTGGGTGCAGACACGGCACTGCTCATCAAGCCACGTTGAGGCAGTGTCCCACATGCCACATCTAGAAGGACTCACAGCTAAAATATACAACTATGTACTGGGGGGCTTCGGGGAGAAAAAGGAAAAATAAAAATCTTAAAAAAAAAAAAGCTCCTCAAAATTTCAAGAAACAAAAAAAAAATACCCACAACAAAGAATATACAACTATGTACCGGGGGGCTTTGGGGAGAAAAAGGAAAAAAAAAATAAAATCTTAAAAAAAAAAAAAAAACTCTGTAGGTACAAGAAACTGTGTAGCAACTGGTTTTTAGAGAGAGCAGTCAATAGACGCTGAAAGAGACTGAAAATGCAGCCCCACCCTACCTCCTTCTAGGCTGGCGAATGTGCTCCGTCCATGTCCCAGAACTTCAGCCGGTCCCTGCAAGGGGACCCTGGCTCAAGGGCCATCAACCCTAAGCTTCTTCCTGTCTCATTGGTGGCCACAGCAGCTCTGAGGCAGCTTCCTCCAAGACCCACCTGGGCCCTCCTAAACCAGCCCCAGGGGTGTGGCCCAGTATCCCTCACCCCTCCAGGACTAAATGACCCAGCCAGATACTTGCTCTGTTGCCTAGCCTCCCCTACTCCCTCACTCTTCTCCCCCTTCCTGAGGCTCACTCCTACAAACAGACCAGCTGGGGCCTACTGTGTGCCCAGCTTTGCCTTTGCAGCACTCCCTCTCCAGTCTACCTCCTCAGCTTCCTGCCCTCAGCTGTCCCCTTGTACTCCCAAGGAAGATACACCCAAGAGATCTGTTCTGGACCCGGCACGGGGATGGTTCTCTCCTCCAGACTCCTCACCCTCAAGAAAGACAAGGAACTCCAGTTTCACAACCATCTTTGCATGCGCTCCAGACTAGTGTTCAGGCCCATGTGACATTTATACAGGGCCAGGGGCTGGTTGGCTTGAGGAATGAACAAAATAAAGACTTTCCTAAGCTACCTCCCCTTTGAAATGGGCTTTTCTGTTCCAATATGGGTTCCAAACTAGTTTGCAAGGTAAAACGTGGCATATGGGATGCTGGTGTACACTACAAAATGCATAGAATCCGCCTAAGCCGCCTGGAGAGGGCTGTGGTGCTGGCACGGGTGTTATTCTTTGCCTCCCCTGCTTGCCTTTTGGGGACGATGTCCCCATCAAGAAAGTGAGTCTCTCACCCTAGGAAAGATCTCAGCTCTTAAAAATTTAGTGTGCAATTCTTTTTATAACAGATGGTTATATTTAAAGTATTCAAAGGCCAGATTTACATCGTCTTGGTTAAATTACTCATCGCCAATCTCTCATCTACAACCTCTTCGTCATTTTATGAAGGCTCAGTTTACATAAAGAGTTTTATTTTTAGTTTTTCTCCAGCCAAGCAAGTGCTCATTTATATGGTGGGTGTTTTAATTATGTATATACACCTACCTGGATTAACGATCACCTCTGGCCCTTCTGCTGGTCCACATAGTCTGCCGTGAGCTGTGGGTATCTGGGTAGGCATCTTTCTCCCACGGGAAAGTGAAACCCAACAGGCCAGAAATGCATCTTGGCTTATAGCCGGCATGTGACAGGGGGTTAGGAGGGAGATCTGACCATGTGGTAGGGCAGGTTCATGAGAGCAACATGCTTTTATAAAAAATTATTATTAACCTCTACCTTTATTGAGCACTTGATATGTATCAGCCACATGCTTACTGAATGCATCTTCAAAATAATTCTGTGATGCAGGCATCAGGCCCACTCCCTGGGTGAAGAAACTACGGTTTAGAGAAGTTGTGACTCGGCAAATGTCCCAGAGCTTGTAACCAGCAGCCAGGTCTGTCTGACAACAAACCCCAACGGCTGTGTATATGTGTTTACTCATTTATACCCCACCTCATTCCAAACAGACTTTGAGGCAGCTCAGAGAGAGCTGTATGATACAACAAAACAGCACAAATAACAACAGTGAGAAAGGTGCATTAAGGGAACTCAGAAGGCGCCAGGGTGTCTTGCAACACCTGGGCCTCGGACTGGGCTCCAAGCTTCCTGGCAGCCAGAGCAAAGAAAGTCCAGTCTCTTCCCCAATGGTTGATGTCAGTAGCATAAACACAGACAAAACATAGACCAAAGGCCCAAAGAGGCACAATTTTCCCTAAATCCACATCCAAAAATAAATAAATGCCTCCCAAGTGACCTCCAAGGGAAACTTGAGTGTAACAATAGAACAGTTGTGGCATCTCAGCAGCACAGCACGGCCAGCGCATCCCTGGAGGGAAGTGAGGGGCTGTGGGCCAGCCCAGCATCTCTCGCAGTTAAGCTAAGGCAGCTGTCTTAGACTGGGTTCTCCGAGTTGTGCGTAGATTTGATGGTGAGTGCAAGGAAGTGAAGAAGGCAGGACTGGGCAGCAGGAGAAGATGACCCAGATTGGGGCTGCAACTGAGGCCTCAGCAGTTCTACAGGGAACTCAGAAGCTGAGATTGCCCCTCAGAGTTGTCCCAGGTGGAAGCCAAGAGGCCTGGCCTTGGTACATTGACCACAGGCCAACCTCTGTACGGGGGCTTAACTTTGAATGAGGCAGTTCCCCTCAGTTGAGGGCAATTCCTTGGGAGGGACACAGCTGTGAGATAGTCCCAGTATCTAGGCGATGGGTGTGCCAGCTCTGAAGATGGTGTCTGGGAAGAAACCACAGCAGCCACAACAAAGAGCCTTTGGGTGCAGCGTTTATGACTGAGTGCCTCAGCAATCCGTAGGGAGCTTTCCAGCCACAGAACTCTTGTAGGGACTGAGGCATTCTCCAAGGACACAGGCTTCATATCTGGGCTTGGACAAGGCAGGCCCTAGGACCAGCCAAGGTGCCCCTGGAATATAGCATTGCCTATGCTCTGACACACCGGGTAGACAAGGCCCACAGCCCCAAAGGCTGCTCCTGTTAGCATGGGCAGCAATCACTTCAGCCTGAAAACTGTTAAACACCCACCAAAGGCACACCTACCTACACACACACAACTTCAGAAACAAAAGGTCCATCAGGTGCCCAGGTTTAGCAGCATTATTGCTTCCTGGTGAACCTGCCAAGGTAAACTATTTGCTAAGCACACAAGGAGGACGCAGAATGAGGGGACGAGTTGTGCGGTGCCGTTTAGAGGAAACCTGCCAGGATTAGGAGAAAATGACAATGGCCTTAGACTTTGCAAAGTTTCTCTGTGATATGCTGGATGAGAGGATCAGGAGGGATTGGGGGCAAACTCTGCAGGGGCAGCAGCAAGGACCATGGAGGGAAGAGTAGGATGGGGAGTGTAGGCCTGGAACAGCTTAGGGAGTGAAGCCCCAGAGAGGAGGAGATGGGAAAGGGGTGGCAGGGGACAACGGGAGATGGGAGACAAGGCATAGAACAGGGAAAAGGGTCCGGCTCTAAGCCATGCCCCATGAGAGTTTTCATTCACAGCGAGGAGTCCTCCCTGACCTGGACCCAGCAGGAAGCAGCTGGCACATGCCAGCTCACCAGGCACAGCGGCGACAGCAACCTGTTACTTTTCTTATTGGAGGTCTTGTCTCAGAGCTTCCACAGCTCCATTCAGATTCCATTTGATTCTGCCTGGCCTTGCAAAGCTGCCCTTGCAGAGCAAATATTGTCGGTTTGAATCCGATGTGACGAATCTTTAAATAGCTACCCTAATGGATAATCAATTAACTTCAGAGCTTTAGTACTAAATCAGGCTGCTGGACACATCTGGGGGCAAAGCTGCTGTATCTGAACCAAAAACTGCCCTTCCTATTTTACTTCGCAAAGCAGAGCATGTCACATGGAATACGTAATGGTCTAAGACAGGTGTCTTGTAACCTAAAGAAGAAAAAAGCTAAAGAGGTAGACCCTTCAAGAGTCTACAAATTACATATGTAATTTGTGAATCTTTTCAAATTAGTCTTTTCATGTGAAGAGTATGAAGAATAGTAAAATAGAACTTCATGTTGATGTTTAAAATAAACATCTGCTATAAATATTTGTTAAAAGTCAAGATTAAAATAATATAAACACAGTAGCTGTGGTTACACTTTTCAAGTTAAATTAAAAAGGTTCTAGCAGGGAGAAAATTTAAGATGTGGGATAAAGTTTCCACAGACAGATCTCCTGGAAACTTCGAACCTTCTCTCCAGGAAAACAAACCATCTACAAACCTGCAGAATTGGCTGAAACCACAGCATGAACCTCAGCATTGCCGATCAGGCCGAATCCTTCTCAGTGACCCACAGGTTGATCCAGCTGTGAGCCAAACCTCTAAGGCAATCCTCCCTGCTGCCTCCACCCCTGCGGACTCTCGTCTCGGGTTCCACCAGACGCCAAGGGCTCCCAGTCACCTCTCTGCCTGCTCCTTAGGCTTCCCCATGGAGTCTGTTTCCTCAAACTAGAATATCAGTGATTCCTAGAGCTTCTCCCTGGCCCTCTTGGGGTCTCACTCTGCACTATCCCTGTGGGATCTCGTCCACTCTATGGCTCCAGTTACCAGCCGCCTGTGTGCGGGCCTCATCCACTTTTCTATCTCTGGCCTGACTCTCTCCCTAACTGTGCACTTTTATGTCCCATGCTCTCATAGACAGGTCCACCTGGATGTCCCTCAGTCACCTCAGTTGCTACCTGCCCAACTCTGACTCCCCGTAGATGCCCAAATCCACACCAGCCCTCTCTCATCTCATCTCATCTCATGTTGAGGCCTCATCATCCACCCAAGTGCCCAGGCTACAGGCCTGAGAGACCTCCTCCCAGGACTGCCTCTCTCTCCTCCGTGTCACACCAGTCACTGGTCCATCAGTCCTCCAGATTCATCAGGTCCTGCATCCTCGCCACCACGTCCCTGGGTGACCAAGGCAACCTCCTACCTGGTCCTGTTGTCTCTGAGCCCTTCCCTTCCCACAGACTGTGTGACCTTTGTGGAACACGAATGAGACATGTCACTCTCTTAATCCAATGTCTGCAGGATCCGGCTGCCAGCCTCTCTCATCCCCTGCCACGCCCCTGTTGGCCAGACCCACAAGCTGGCGCTTGCCCCTACAGATTTTTGCACATGCCATTTCTTCTGTTCCTACTTGGACACAAATCAGAAAACAAAAGCCAGCTCCCATTTGTGGGGCTTGTAGGCCTCCCAGGCCCAAGGACTGCCACGAGGAAACCTGACTGCATCTCCCAAATCCCCTCCTCTATCCACCAGTGGGTGGGCTGAGGTAGGAGAGACCACACTGGGCCTACCCACAGTCAGGGCTGCACAAAATTGAGCGGAGATGGAGCCCTTATTTGATAAAGAAGAGGGGACACAGCTGTTCCTTATCTTTCCAAAGACACTCAAAGATTTTCTCCAAGTTCTTAATTAATAAAGAGGAAAGAGGATTTTACTGTCCAGGCTGTGTTTTCAAAACACTCTATCATTCCCTCATCACTTGCTCAGCTTCACAAAAGCAGTTAAATTACCAAGTGCCCTTTTAAAATGTCCTTGTGATGGGGATCTCACAGATACGTGTTTATCTTCCAGCTGCAAGGACTTCATAGGTCACCCAAGTTCATGCTCGGCAGAGCCCTATCAGAGTCTGGGAATGTCTGCTGGCCAGAGGGGGAAAGAGACCAGAGATAGGTTGTGTCTCTGGGCCGTGGTCCAGCGGCACCTTCCTCAGAGTCTCTATTGCCAGCAGGCCAAGCCAGGCCGCATCTGTTCGCCTCTCAGGTGAAAGTCATGGATAGAATGGTGGGAAGGTTCTCAATGTACACTGACTTGGACCTTGCCAGGCAGCATACCAGGCCTCTAGGAGAGCACCAAGACAGGAAATCTCCCCCATTTTGCAGGCAAGGGATCTGAGGTTCAGGGAGGTGAGGGTACTTGCTCCGGGGTTCACGCTTGGTGTGTAGCAGCTGGTCAGGGATTCTGATCCAGGACCCAAATCTGTACAACCCATGCTCCACCCATTGAAAGTCATGTATTTCCTGTCCTTGAACCTAAAAACAGGAATTTAACACACATAGGGGAGAGTAGAGAGAAGATTATGATGAGCTGTTTCCAAAGGAGGATTAAATCCTTTTTCGGATCCATTTTAATACACTGCCACGTTTTCACGACTAGTCTGGATTTCTCTGAGTCCACTTATCTATTTATAGTTTGACCTTTACACAAGAAAAACCCTCAATGGTTTTCTACTGTTTTGAATAAAGTAAAATAGACGTATTTTTCTGAATGATTAGAGAATGAAAAACAGAGCCTGTCACCGTCAAAGTCCTTGAGGAGTCATTTTCCCTGGAGGATGGGGTTCACAAACGAACCCTCATGATGGGGCTCTCGAAGCAGCTATGTGTTTGTCTTCTAGCTGCAAGGACTCCACCGCTCATGGTATACGCACAAGGAGAAAGGAGCTTCGTCCCAGAGTCAGAGGCAGGAGTGGGGAGGATACCCCCCTACCCCTCAGAGAGGCCAAAACTGTGAAGGCCAGGGAAGGAACATCGGGCCCCACAGAGAGCTGACGGGACACTGAGAGCATCGCCACCACCCTCAAGGGCATCACCTGAGCTCAGGCCCAATGGGTCCACCTGTTGTCAGAGAGCAGGCATTCCCCACAGGCACTCTGCTGAGAACTGGAGGGAAACAGAGGGTGACATGAAAAAAGCATTCGCAGTGTCAGCTGGGACAAATTGCTTCAGCTCTCTAAGTCTGTTTTCTTTTCTTTTTTTTGAGGAAGATTAGCCCTGAGCTAACTACTGCCAGTGCTCCTCTTTTTTGCTGAGGAAGCCTGGCCCTGAGCTAACATCGTGCCCATCTTCCTCTACTTTATACATGGGATGCCTACCACAGCATGGTGTGCCAAGCGGTGCCATGTCCGCACCCGGGATCCGAACAGGTGAACCCCGGGCCGCCGAGAAGCGGAACATGTGAACTTCACCACTGCGCCACCGGGCGGGCCCCTGTTTTCTTTCCTATAAAATAGTAAATATAATAGTTACTTGCAGGATTGTTGGGAGGTTAAAGTACTTAAGATGCTGAGTACATAGTGGATGCTTAACAAATGGAAAAGTTCCATTCCCTCTTCAACAGCTGAAACTTTTTAAAGCACAACTTCCTGACATGTACTGTGCACCTTCTTAAGCAATGCAGATGGTATTTTATTTCACCACATCTTCATGACGGGGCATCCTCATTATGAAATATGAGAATCACAGAATATCAGTCTTGAGTGGGAATTGGGAGCCTGTTAGGCTAGTTCCTCACCATGATCTCTCACATTTGAGATTGCAAATCTCTGCAACAGCCATTTACCTTGTGCTTTTCTCTTGGATTTGATTTTTTTTTAATTGAAACCAAGTGACAACGTTTGTCAGAACTGTGTGCTAAGTAAAAGCAGGTTGGCTCTGATGAGGGCTTCAGGGTCTCTACACAGCAAAGCACACTAGTAATGGAGGTGCTGTGGCAGCCATTTTGACTGTTCAGAGACGCCTTCTCTTTATTTCTGGATTCCAGCTATGGTTTGGGAGGTAGATGTGCCTGGAAATCTGTTGAATTTCCTCATCTTGACCTTTTCTGTATGCTTGATGTTAGGTGGTTTGATCACTTGTGGGACTTGGCAGCTGCCATCCTGGTGTCCTCCCTGCCCACTCCCAAGGCTTGTGTCTGGCAGCCAGGAATGGCAGCATGTTTTGGCACTGGGCATTGGGCCAGTGGGCACTCCTGGTTCTTAACAGGCTGCTGTGGGGGTACCTTGACAGTCAGTAAAATTTTCTTCCGTGTCCTCGCCATCCACTCATCCTCATAACATACGCTTCATGCCCTCCCCTCCCTTATTCCTTTCTCAGGAAGGTGCCCCAGACCTCTCCAAGTCTTGTCCAGTCGGTCACAGCTCTGCCCAGCAACTGTCTCTGCCTCCCTAGCCTTCATGCACAGCATCCTCCTACCTCCTCTTCCCCTTCTCCTGGCTGGTTCTAGATGTGGGCCCTCCCCACAGCACCCTCTTTGGCTTGTTTCTCTTCTCAGCAACTGCCTCTTGGCTGCTCACAAACTTCCTGATGCTACTGACCCTCACTCACTCCCGCCTCCGTGGCTCTCCTGGTCCGGGCACACATTTCCAGCTGCCTGCCGCTTTCTCAAATTCTTCATGTCACAAAATACATTTACTTCCCCCACACCCTCATTTCTGCTCAAGGCACACTGGCCTCCCCACCACCCTGTCTCAAAACCTGATGGTCCACACTCCTGAATTCCTCGTGTCTATCATTTCTATTCCTAGCCCCCAACTCCCACCCTTCTTCTAGCCCTCAGCACTTCTTGATGGTTGCCCCACTCTTCTGGGATCCCCAGGGTATTGTAGCCACTTCCCCTGAGTGCCACCAGGGCAAAGCAGGAAAGGCATTAGGAGCACCATTTTACAGAGTTGAAAACCGAGATAAAGCATGGGGCAGCTCAGCTAGTTTTACAAGGATGCTGCACATTCCTCCACTGCTGGGCATGAGCCCCATCTCCTTTGATCAGCTCATCCTCAGACCCTTCCCTCTTCCTTCCCCTCCCACAGCTCATTTCCTACCCCTCTACCTTTGCCTCCAGGGGGAGAGGAGAAGGGGCCCCAACCAGTGAATCAAGACAGGGGCTGGTCTGGGATGCACAAGCCCAGGCCTCTAGGCTGAACTATAGTGGTCGCTTTGGCAGGGGATGCTAGAGGGTGTCAGGGATTTGCCCTCAGACCCCAACTCTGGGCCTCTATCTGGCCAGGCAACATGATCCCCATAACTGGAGCTCCCCACTCCAACCCCGCAGCAGTGCCCGAATACCAGATACCCAAGGAGTTTGTGCCCATCTCTGCTCACTAGACTGAGATGGTCCTGGCAGGAGGACAGGCCTGGGTGGGGAGGCAGGTGGGGGACTGTGCTGATCCTCCCTGTAGCTCTGACCCCCACAGGGGCCAAACACTGGCCTCCTCTGCCTGGGTGCTGCCCGACCCCATGTCCGCAGGGACATTCTGGCTGCAGAGCAGTACAGCACATGGTCTCTTCCTGCTGGCTTCTCAAACTCATTCTGTTCTCGCTCTTCATACCTTAATGCTGAACAGCAGCCGCCCCCCACCATCTCACAGTGGCAGTCAGCGATGCCCAGCCGACTCTCCACTTAGACAGAACTTGCTGGCATCTGTTGCAAAGCCTGAGCGATTCCTGATACTTCAGATGCCATGGTCCTGCCTTTAGGAGTCTTCATTCTGCCTAAATTCTCTCCATCAATCACAGGTTCAGGGCCCATCAATATTGCAGGTATCTCTGTTACTCTTTATTTTACCTAAATTACTTGTAAAGGGAGTGCTGGGCCTTTCAGGTGGCTTATAAGTCATTTTCCATGTCTGGGAAACTTTGAATTAAAAAACAAACAAACCAATGAAAAAACCCAGGATCTACTCCAGTATTTCTATCCATAGTGGTGGAGAAACAGATAAAATGACTCATTGGAACCCTGCAGCAAAGTGAGGATTTGTGGTCCAGAATGCTCATGCACTCACAGCTTTTTGTGAGTCTTAGGTGTCCAAAGTCAGGGTGATTTAAACCCAGTAGCTCATCCACTGTTTATTCTTAACCCCTTCACTTAGGGTTACCCAATTTAGCATATAAAAATATAGGACAATCCCATCCCTGAGGCTGAGGGTGGCGATGGTGAGGCCCACTGGGGGAGGGGAATTCACGTGTCATTTGTGCCTGAACCTCAGAGGGGCATCTGGAGTGCCAGCACTAACAATGTTTAGGTTGGTGGGGACATCCTGGATCTGTGGGCGGCAAGGTCCACGCCCTCAGCAATCCCCTTCTCCCTCCCCCGGGAGCATCTGCTGCGCACCTCTCCGAGCCCCGTGCTTCCTAATACCCCTGCAGTCAGCACAGTCTGTAACACTAACAGCAGCACTCCTTGGGCATTTGCGGGGCGGGGGGGGACGCTGTCCTGTGGATCTTCTGAATACTGTCTTCAGTCCTCATGAGGCAAGATGAGGGGGACAGGGGCTGCCTGTCCAGAGCCTTCGCAGCACTTGATTCTCGTAGCCCTCAAGGGACAGGCAGGACACGTCTCTACTTCTCACACAGGGTCCGGGAGCCATGAGGCTTGCCTGAGCTGACAACTAAGCTCAGCCTCCTCTCCCAAGGGTGTAAAACCTCTGTCAAAGTAGAGGAGGTAGTTGGTGTGTCCTTCAGCACCCAGGACAGATAGTAACCGCAGTGATCACAACCACACCTAGCACATGCTCTGAGCCAGGCACTGTGACAGGATTTTGTGTGCGTTTACCCTCAGGACACCTTGATCTGGGGTTACTGAGGAGCTATTCAAATCTCCATTCAGAGACAAGAAAACTGAAGCCCAGCGAGGAAACCGGACTTACCCCAAGCCTCCCACCAGGAACTTGCCCTGCTGCCACCTGCTACCATGTGCAGAGGCAGCCTTCCTGCTCCCCGCTCTGCACTTCAGACACGACTGTCCCCAACACAGACCCAGCTTGGGTCGGACACGAGGGACCCACACAGCCCTGCCTTGGCCACAGATGATGTCTTGCTTGCAGATGCGTCCCTCCTCCTGGGGGCTTGATGTCCAGGCCATGGTCTTCTGCCCTCACTGCACCCCTTACCCCCACCCCCAGCATCCCCGACCTCAGGAGCCTCCATGAGACCCTGCCTGCCTGGGCCCAGGCCTCCGTTTCTCAGGAAAGGCAGTCTCTGCTGGGGCCAAAAGGAGCCCTCTGGGGAGTTTTCAAGCAAAATGGTGAAACACAAAGGATCTTTAGAGCAGCACAGGAATCTGCACTGAGTATCTGAGAATAAAAGGCAGCTGCAAACCAGCTGGTAAAATGCAGTGCCTGCTCAAATCCCACCCTACAGCCTGCTGGGAGGATGCTAGAGACAGGTCAGCACTGTCCCTGAGGGTCCCTCCACCACCACCCCTTCGGGGCTCACCTACCACCTGCAGGCTCTTATGAGACCTGACACAGCCCACCTAAGCAGAGCCCCTGCATGAGCACTCTATCAGAAGGGCCATGACAGGGCCTTCTTTAAAGAAACCCAGCATCACACTGTCCCCACTCATCCAACGCTTCATAACTGCCCACCTGCCCCTGGACAAATCCATCCAGGAGGTCCCCACCGTGACAAGTGTTGTCATCAACAGCTCTGAAAACGCTCCTACTAAGTTGCAAACAGTGTTTGTCCTTTTATAGATACTTTTCCCGTTTTTAGTTTGTGAGCTATTATCATCCAACCCTAACTGAGTGGCTGCTAGTAGCAGCAGAAACCTGGGGGTTCCGGGAATGTGTCCTTGCCCTCCTGGGGTTCTCAGCCCAGGGGAGACAGAGCCATAGTTGAGTTCTTTATGTGCAAAATGTACCAGGCACTGTCTGGACAGACCAGAGAAATGGAACACAGCCTCTTCCCGAGGACGGGCCAGACGCACCAAACACCTGGGTCCTGGTCCGTGGCCTTGGCTTGCTTACCACAGGAAGTGATTCACTCAGCAATAAACTGATGGAATCCGAGCCACCCCAGGGTCACCCAGATCTTAGTAGATGAGTCTGTCACTGTTGCCCAAGCTTTACCTCTCACAAAAAAATTCTCAAAATCCATCTTTTCCTTTCTAAATATTTAAAAAATATCTCCCCCTATTTCCCCAGAAATTTCCTCTGCCTCTCTTGCTTTTATAAATTCACAAATCATTAAATACTCACGAGGGGCCAACCTGGTGGCACATTGGTTAAGTTCACACGTTCCGATTCAGCAGCCTGGGGTTCACCAGTTCAGATCTCAGGTGTGGACCTACACAATGCTCGTCAAGCCATGCTGTGGCAGGCGTCCCACATAAAATAGAGGAAGATGGGCACGGATTTTATCTCAGGGCCAGTCTTCCTCAGCAAAAGGAGGAATATTGGCAGCAGATGTTAGCTCAGGGCTCATCTTTTTTTTCAAAAAAATTTAAATACTCATGAATTGGCATGCTTTGTCCAATTTAGTAGCTGATCCTATGTAATTGATTGTTTCCCTTTTCACCTTGGATTCCAGGAAGCTCAGAGCTAAATTTAGACTTGGTCACAGAAGTAAGGTTACCCATTATGGTTAAAAAATTTGTATTCTCTTTACTGACTGGGTTCCAATATTCTCATTTCTATTTTAATAAGCTCACTGTCATATCTTTTATTATAAGCCTCCACAAATCCTTTTTTGATAAGAGGAGCAGAATAAATGAAGTCAATTTAAAAAAAGGAATACTCTCAAAGTATTCTTTCAAAAGAGGTTATCGATCATTTAAATTATCCTTTTCCAAGGAAGATAGCTTTAATTTAGGCCTATGAGCAGGGATCGTCACACTTCATGATGCTGTCTCAGACTTGAATTTGGTAAATTGATGCAGACAGTTCTCATTGCCTACAGTTTTTTTTCCCTCTTTAATGCCCTTAGTAACCTATGTGTAAATCAATGCATCTTGCCAAGCTACATTTATAGTTAAGCAATAATTATAATCTGCCTGGACCCGCACCTCAAATTTTCACCTCAAGCAAGATGTGTGTCCCCTTTAATATTCTCCTCATCAAGCTTCTGCCCCATGTGTGGCCCTTACTCCCCAATCTTGCTGAGAAGTAATCTGAAGACCACATTAATGAGCAAACAGCCTGGGACACCCATCTGATTTTAGAAGATGCCCTCAGGCAAGCATTAAATCCTCGGTCTCCACCACCCCACCCCCCAGGGCCTAATGCGCTGCTGTGAGTGACTTTCATTCCTACCAGCTGATTGCGTTCAGCAAATGTTTGTAAATGTCGGTGGCCGTGTCTCTTCCACGCTACGGTGAGCTTCCGCCCCCTGAAACTGTGTTTTCTGAGTCTTTTGTGTCTCCTAATGCTGCCTGGAACATTTTGCACATGATAAGGAACTCAAATAAAATGAACAATAAGCGTCCCCAACCAGCTAGAGCTTTTTATGAGGCTCTCAATGAAAACACTGAACCACATCAACGTCTGATAAAGGCAAACATCTGGAGATGCCAGTGGCAGATGCCCAATTATGCTGAGGCAGATGAATGGGCACGGAGTTATTTGAGGCTCGGCAGCATCACTCAGCTGGGCCTGCTGCTACTGCGGTGACAGGCTTCCCCCCTTCCCAGTGCACAACCCTGGCCTGGAGAGGGCTGGGAATGCTCGCTCACCCAGCCACCAGCCCAAGCCGTCCCAGCTGGCCAGCACCACGGGTGTGCTGCCCTGTTCCCAGGGAAGAGGAGGGCCAAGTTAAATTTTTCTCATTCACTTTTCTATCTCACAGAAATATCATGTTTTCCAGAGGAAAGTGTTAATTATACCATAGGCACCATCAGATGGTACTAAGTGATATAACTAGATGTTCAGGAGGTTGACATGTATATTGTTTCAAGCAGCTCAGTGATTTATTATCTAATTTAGATAAATGGCAAATAGTGATATCATAATAGCCCCCTTTTATTCTGGTTTATGCCTCATTGTCTCTGGGTATAGAATAAGAAATGAATCATCACACAGGCCCCACGGGAAGGATGGCAGACTGGCTGGGATCTAGCATCAGACCCATGCGGCTTCACAGCCCAGCTCTGCTGCTGACCAAGGGCAAAAGCTACGACCACTGAAGGTTTCTCAGACAGGGCCAAGTTGAGGATCAAGTGAGTAGACCACTTGGTGCTATTCTGGCATAAAGGGTATGTGCCACCTGTGGTTAAGTCTTGGGTTGAGAGAAGGGAATGACTCTAGATTTCCACTCTTAGGGTTAAGGCCAGCTGAGTGAGAGGCATGTGCCCACATCAGCCCTCAAATTGTACCAAATGAGGGTTGTTTTTTTTTTTTTTGAGGAAGTTTAGCCCTGAGCTAACAACTGCCAATCCTTCTCTTTTTTGCTGAGGAAGACTGGCCCTGAGCTAACATCCATGCCCATCTTCCTCTAGTTTATATGTGGGACGCCTACCACAGCATGGCTTGCCACACAGTGTCATGTCCGCACCCAGGATCCGAACTGGTGAACCCCAGACCACCAAGAAGCAGAACGTGCGAACTTAACCACTGCGCCACTGGGCCGGCCCCTGTACCCAATGAGGAGGACGAGTGAACTAAGGGTTTTACCGTGAAAGGGCCACACCTGGAGGTGCCATCATGTGACTGAGCTGGCACTTCTCCAGAGCCAGTGCCATGTTTACTTACATTAGAAAGAGGCTTTCAGGCTCCAAGTTTTACCCCAAGTCACCATTGTCATCTGAGTGTAGCTATGTCCATGACGGGAGAGGAACATAAGGCTTGGTGGCAGAATGATTCTGCGCATCTCTCTAATGAAGCCCGGCCAGGCAGCTGGCAGAGTCTCGGGAACGGTGCAGTCCAGGCCAGTAGGACAGAAGATGCAGGGCTGCCATGAGTCCTGAGGCTGTGACTCCAAACCCTCAACAAAACATCTGCCTTAGGGGAAGAAACCCTGCTCTTCCCTCTCACAGTGCCTCAGAAATAAGTCTCCACCCAAAAGCTACAGATTCTACAAAGGATAAATTCCCCAAGTCAGAAATCAAATCAGGGCCGGCCCCATGGCCAAGTGATTAAGTTCGTGCACTCCGCTTCGGCAGCCCAGGGTTTAGCTGGTTCGGATCCTCGGTGGGGACATGGCACTGCTCATCAAGCCATGCTGAGGCAGCGTCCCACAAGCAGAACGACCTATAGCTAGCATATACAAATGTGTACTGGGGGGCTTTGGGGAGAAGAAGAAAAAAAAGAAGATTGGCAACAGATCTTAGCTCAGGGCCAATCTTTAAAAAAAAAGTCAAATCAGTAGAAGAGGAAAACTCATATTCCAAGAGTTGCCAAATGTCTGGGTAAGAGCTAGGTTCTACCCGAGCTTGGCCCACAGGACCTGGCAAATCTGGACACGTGTGACTAAGCTGACAGAGAGGAAATTCAGGGCTGCCCCACCTCTGATGTTGCCAAGAATGAGGTTTCCCCAAGTATTCCAAGTCACTGGGGTGAACCTGTCAAGTACCAGTGCCTTTTGTTTCCACTTTTGGTGGAAAGCTTTCTTCTCCATGTTATATTCTTGGAAACAGTGTTTCAGGATGTTATGATACCCCCCAGATTCTGTCCTGGGCTGGGCTGGAAACACAACAGCCTCTGAGGGCTAGTGTCTCAATGGCAGGTCGGCCAGCTGCACAGGTGGCTCCCCACCTCCTCCCTGAGGGACCCCAACTTGTCCCTGTAGTCCTGCTGCTAAAGGTTCCTTGCCAGACCCTCCTTGTGCCCCCAAACTCTGCACACCCACCCTTGGATTTGCTAAGCTGTGGTCGTGGGGATTCCAGAAGAAAACAGAGAAACCAAGCCAGGGGTTGTATTGCTACCCACCGTCCCACCACGCCACGCCTCAGCAGGAAGGACTGGTGGTCCCTGAGAAATAAAGTTCGTGGGCCTTCCGACAGCTCTTCTCCTCGGGAGCCTCAGCCCCTCTGACTCCTGTGCCCGGCCACCCCTCTAGTCACAGGCACTCAGTAAGTGCTGTCACATGAGAATGGGGATCTTCTCTCGTCCATCACGGGAAGATCAATGGAGGGTTCTTCAGGGCGTGATGCCCAGCCCTGGTTTCGAGGTGAGCCAGTGGGGGTGGGGGTAAGTTATCATGCAAGCGATCAACCACCAGCAAATCCATTCATTTCAAACTTTTGTTTTCCAAAAAGGATTAGGCTAGGAAAGAATTTAATCACACCAAATCCACTTCCAAAACGGTTACAGATCCCACGATCAATCGAGAGTAATGATCAGAAGAAAAGACTAAAAACCTGTGGCTGTTGAGAACACATGTTTGTACTGAATTGGTCAAACCAGCCTTCCTGACACCGAGAAGTAGCCTTCCTCCAGGCTACGGGCTCTGTCTTTGGTGTTTTCAAGCATGAATAAAGACAGAGGTAGAGAGAGGTGAGGCCAGGAGACTTTTGTTTACACAGAGGTGAGCTCTGATCTCCAACAAATTCGTATTGGCATCGGCTATGAGCCAGGTGCTGTTCTGGGTGTCATAGATCCAGCAGGGAACAAAACAGACCTAATCCCTGCCTTCATGGAGCTTTACCTTCTAGTGGAGGAAGAAAGACAATATACAGACGCATGTGTTAAGTGGTGAGGTCTTAGAAAAAAAATGAAGCGGGATAAGGGGGTAGAGGGTGATGGGAGTGAGTGTTACTTTGTACAGGGTGATATGGGCTATTCTGAGGAGGTGACATTTAAGCAGGGACCTGAACAAAGGAGTGAGCCACGTGGACATCCGAGGGCAGAGTGTTATAGTAGGAGCAAAGACCCTGGGGCCGGAAGCAGCAAGGCACTGTGTGCTGCACCCTGATACAGCGTCTACAAATCCACTCTCCAGCCTTGAGAAAGCAAGGCTAGCTCATCATAATTACAGAAACAAAGCTTCCTCACCAGCGAGTCAGGAGAGTTTGTCTCTGTCCTGAGGAGCCATTCTCACCCTTCTCAGCATCTTCTTGGAAGCCTCCTAATTCAGCACACACCTGCTTCCCAGGGGAATGATGCTCCAGTTGGGGGTTGCATTCCTGACTGAGATACTAGCATCTCATCAGGAAAGGCTCTGACCAGTCATTGCCTTAAACACTCAGTCACAGCACCCATGTGCTATATAATCAATCAGCCCGTTGGAAGGATGCCCCACACCTTCCAACACCAGCATAAAGCCGTCCACAGACCTCACGTGGACTCGGCTCTATGGGACCAAGATGGAAAGCCCAACTGGGTCATGATTCTGGCCTAAAGCTTGCCCTCAGATTATGACAAATGTACATGCCTGGATCAATCCCAGGCTCCTGGCCCTTAGCACCTGGATGCAGCCGCCTTCCTGGGGCTGGTATGTCGCACACCATTCCCATTTTACAGGAGAGAGAAACTGAGGCCTGGAGAGGTTGGGTGCTGTATTGCTTAGGGTTCAATTGGGGAGGCAGAACCACTATAAATATGATAGAATAAGAAATTTATTACAGTAATTAGACCTTACCAATTGTGAGAGGAGCTGGGGAAGAAGGGTCCGAAGAGGGGAACCTGATTGATCAGAGGAAGGTCCTTAACCAGCCCTGGTGTGGGTGAAGGGGCATCGATTGGAGCTTGCAGAGAGGTCTGGAAGGCAGGCCCATGAAGCTAAGAAAGTCTGGAGTAGGAGTCTGTGGAACATTGTTGGCTCTCAGTGGCCACTGCCTCCGTGAGTTTGCAGAGAATTGTGGGCCTGGAATCGCTGTTGGTCAGCTGGGCTGGCAATCAGGAGGAACGCAGGGACAGGAAGTTCGATCCAATCCAAAAGTTAAGGATCCAATCACAGTCACCCAGTAATCTGATTATTATTTGGCCTATGTGACTCCCAAACCATCACTCAGAAGAGAAATTCTCTCCCTCTCAGAACTGATCATTAGTGTGCCATGTACATGAGCTTGGTAGCTGAGGATTTTATGATCCTGAGGCACAGAAGGGGAGGGAATGGCCAGGCTCACCCCGTGGCTGGTCTCCCAGGTTCTGTTTTGAACAGGGCAGTGTTCCAGGTATCTAGGCACCTTTGTCAAGATTTGAAGGATGTGACCATGGCAGGCTGAGGCTGCAGGTGTGCACATGGCCAGGCTGAAGGATGTCCCTGTCTGTGTCTAGAACACATGAGTCTGTAGACCTATAATGTGTGGTACTAAAAAAGTTTGTCTCTTCCACTTAATTTTTTAAAAACTGTCAGAAAGTACAGGTTGGTTCTTCTTGTCTGAGTCTAATCTGACCACCACTGTCGTCTAACTCACTGGACCAGCTTCTGTATCTTGATAAATGTTACTTAGAGCCACCATATTGAATTAGGAGCTGATTATATCTGATTTACCCTGTAACAGGGTTAGGTCCATTTCCTGGGCTGTAGCAGAAAGGCCTGATGGTCAGCAAGCTCATCCATAATTATCTCTTAAAATTGCAGCCCAAATGGGTCACGCCCAGGTCCCCCAACTAAGGGCAACACTCCAGCAGAGCTAGGCAAGACTCAACAAGAAGCACCATGGCTGCTGGTACCTCCACAGAGCCCTTGACCCTTACCGAGGACCACATTACCCTGATGCGTGTATTTGAAGGTGGCCCCTTCCAGAGGCCACTTGCCAAAGGCAGGAAGTGGGACCAGGAGGCTCTGTGGCAGGGTAGATTGAGAAGAGCTATGGTTTCAGAGTCAGAAGGACCTGGGTTCAAATCCCAACTCCCCCACTGTGATCTTGGCAGCACGCTTTACCTCTTTGGGGCTCAGTTTCCTCAACTGTCAAATTGTGACGACAATAGTAGCTTCCCTGCTGTGGTGTAGAGTGGGGATGTGTGATGACGTCAGGAACTTGGCCTCAGCTCCATGGAGCCAAGGGCTTCGGGGTATCATGGACGTCACTGACACGCCTCATTTGTAACAAGGCGCTCCTCTCTGGACATGGTCACTACAGAAGTGATGTTGATACCTGGCTGCTGACCAAGTCTTCTAATCACTGAGGACAGGGAACCTGGCAATCCAGGCAAGAAGCAGCTGACTGGACTCTGAGTCATCCAGGAGGAATGGGGATCACCACCCTCCCCAAACATTGCAGTCGGCTGCCTCAGGGGGAGCCTGGGTTTCAAGGGTCCTTCTGTGTGGGTGTCCCAAGATGGGATGGATGGCACTTAGCTCTTCTAGACCCCATGAGACTAGAAGGGAGTCTCCTCCAGTCCCACTCCCCACCATCCCAGGTAGCAGACATGACATATTGGGGTGGGGGGGGATATGACACCAATGTTGTCCTTTTTACATCCAAAGCCTGTGGAACCAGGGGCTGACATTCACCAGTGAAGCAGGGTGGTGACTGGATGTGCAGGGGGGCATTAGCCCATAGGGCAGTGGGAGTTGAATGGTGGTCCCTCCTGCCTCACACCCACATCTCCACCCTGATCCCAGAGAGGAGCCCAGCCAGTAGTAGAGGCCAGAATTCCCTTCTGGGGAACGCAGGGCCTCACCCTGTAGCCTAGCCAGGCCTGATTTTGAGTCCTGAAGTGACCCTCCCTCCCCGCCCCCCTCCCCGCCAAGACTCCGAGGGACAGCTTCCTTCCTTCAGTGTTTGAATGGAAGTCTGAGAGCCCCGAGGTTCGGGGAGAGGCTCTGCGGGCCCGAGGAAGCCTAGAGGATCTGCTTTCCTTGTGCAGAGCCAACAGCTACAGGCTCAGTGTTTCAAGACGTCTGAAGCAACAGAGGCGCTGTTTATCAATATTTAAAAAAAGAAATGTAATCAGAAGTTGGCGAGCCCCCAGAGCTCCTGGCCACGGATGTCAAAGGCTTCCTTGACCTGGAGCCGGGAACAGAAAGGAAAGCGACCGCAGACACGGTCTGCCATGGTGTGTTCTGCCACAAATCCCACTTGACAGGCACTCCCCACTGAGCCTCATAAAGGATTCTGTGGCTAATGGAATGGCATTTCACATATGTCCACATCTTTTCATTCCTAGGTGGTTTTTCTTTCTAAACTTGGGAATGTGGACATTCTATTTTAAGAACATTAATTACTGTCCAATTTTAATGTAACTAATGTGAACAAAAAAGCCAACTTTGAGCCGAGGAAAAGAAACAAAAGTAATTTATGGGCTAATTTTGTATTCACATCCCTCAAGATTGCCTGAGAACATTTGTCTAATGCATTTATTTCTGGTCAAGAGAAGTGAATAAGCGGCTTTTTGGTGGTTTCTGGAGAACGAGGTGAGGGCTGGCCACATCTGCCTCGGAGACGCCGGCTCGGGCCGCCTCGGGCCAGGATCCCTCCTCCGGCTCAAAGAGGTAGTGTCAGGAAGGTAAAAATAGAGCAAAGGATTCAGCAACAGCTTTGACACATGGTTTCTCGTCCCAGGGACTGCCACGTAGGGCCCTCCTTTTCCAGCTATTCTAAGTGAAAAAGAAAAAAAGTAAGATTATCTGAGAACTAAATAAAAACAGTGCTATATTTTAGCCATCTTTTCTGCGTTCTTCTGCCTTCTCTTTTTGGCTCCTCTTTCCGCACCAAGCCAAAAACGGGACGAGTCCCAGGCTTCTGTCCTTGAGCCCCTTTCCTCCTCCACCTGCCCTCCTTGAGAACAGGCATCCATAGCTGTGACTTCAGCACCAGGTCCACGCGTCCACAGCCCTGGCACATGCCAGGCACCTGCCTGCCTCTTCGACGGTTCCCCTCCTTATGAGGCCCCAGCATCCCAGGACCAGATTTGGCCTCTCCTTTTGGAGGGTTGCATTTGGGGCCTGTTCCTCCCCCTAGTTGTTTTCCCCACGGCCTTGTCTGTATGCTGGTGGCCAGGACTGTCTGACACGTGACCCCCAGTCTCAACCCCTCCAAAGCTCACTGCTGAGGCAGGGCTGGGAGCTGGAGGGAAGGAAGGAAAATGTTGCTTCCTTCCCTTCTAGGTTCTTTGGCTGGTCTAATAATTAAATTGACATAGACAGATTAATAGAAGAAAAACAAATTTAATTTCATACTTATGGGAGCCCATAAAAATATGAGACTCAAAGAAGTGACCAAAGCAGGCAGCTTTAATACCTTTTAGATAAAGAAGCAATAGCTTTGTGAAGAATTAACAAGACAAAGAAGTCTGGGCTTGGGGTAGTAAATTAGGGAGGAAGTAATAAGATTTCTTTATATCGCCTTCTCAGCCTTGAATTCCCTCTCTGGTGATAAGGTTGTCTTCTACCCTCCTGGTACAGGAAGGGTACCTTTCACATGAGAGGTTTATTTTCTGCTTTCAGGGGGACAAAGGAGGGTCAAAGTGTCCTTCTTGCACCAGTTCTTTCTTAAATAACTTTAATTCGATATAATCGATATGCCAAAATGGCATATTTTGGGGTGGCATATTTTTCTCCCCTTCAGAGCAAGGGGTACTCCCTGCAGGAGGCCCTAATACTGAATTCAAGGGGAGATCAGGAAGGCTTCTCTGAAAAAGAGACTTTTCGGCTGAGACCTGAAAGTGAGGAGCAGCCAGCCAGGCAAGGCGAAGGGTTCCAGTATTAGGGGACAGCGTGAGGAAGGGCCTGCCCTGACCAGGGACCACGGGAGGAAATAGTAGGAAGGGCTCTGGAGGCACACGCAGGGGAGGATAAGATTGGCAAAGCGTGAGACAGGAGAGGATGGTGGACTCAGGGCATGGATTTTATCCTGGGGGCCGTGAAAGTGTTTTAAGCTGGGAGGGTGCTCAGGTTTGCATGTACAAAGATCACTCTGTCTGCTGTGTGGAGAATGGATGAGGGCAAGGCTGAAGGACCCCTGTGAGAGACGATGGGGCTTGACCAGGGTGTCCCCCCACTGCCTCCCCAGCCCCCCAACAATAACTCCACCTGGCTCCTGCTGGTTCAAACTTTCCAAGTCTCACCAGCTCTCTGCCCAGACAGACATTCAAGACAACAGACCATGGAGCAATTCACACTCAGGTGTTAAGGACAAATAGCGGGGCAGCATCCACCTCAAATCCCTCTGGGACAGAGGAGAGTAGCAGCAAAGAGGGGAAGAGGTGGCTACAAGGCTTCCCAGACCCCTGAGGTGTTCCTCCCTTGCCTGTGGGTGCCTCCTGAGCATCAGGGAACCCAGGGAGGTTGGAACGCTAACCAGGATGGGGCCACAGGTAAGTCAACCACAGAGTCTAAGCTCTGCTGCTCTCTAGGTATGTGACTCCAGACAAGTCACTTAACCTCCCCATGCCTCATTTTTCCTCTCTGAGTATGGGAACAATAACACCTAACCTCCCAGGCTGTTTAGAGGGTTAAACAAGAGGTTGTGCATGCAACACTTTTAGCACAGTGCATGGTACACAGTGAGTGCCCCAAAAATGTTGATGACGATGATGATGATAATGATGATGATCACAGAAAGCTGTAGGTTCTACCACTGCACACATGTGAGTTCACACAAGTCTTAGCCTTTAAGGCTACATTTTTGCATATCTCCCTTTATACAAGGCAGCCTAATTGATGTTCAAACAATTGGGAGCAGTTTTCTCATAACTCCTGCTGTGCCACCCAGTATGTACAGAAGGAATTGAACCTTTTGGTGACTGACACTCTGGCCTGGCTAGAAACCATTTTATTAATTCCGCGAAGGTTCCCTTCATGCCCCGGGACTGGGCTCTGTGCTCTGTGCTCAGGGGGCACTCTACGCTGCCAGTACAAAGCCCAGTGGGTGTGCGATTGAGGGGATGAGGTTGATAGCTGTAGAGATGAGCCTGAGAGGATGGGTGCCAGGTGGACAGACTGGGGAGGGTAGTCCAGACCCAGGGGACAGCATGTGCAAAGGCATGGAGGCGTGAAAGAGCATGGCATGTTCCAGGAAAGATGAAAGCCAGAGGTTAGGGCCATCAGAACGAAGCAATGGGAGGGAGGGAAAGGTAGAAATAAGGCTGAGGGGGGCAGGGCCCCATCACCAAGGGCCCCAAGCCAGGCTAGGTAGAGGGATTTGTTCTGTGTGTGGAGGGAGATCTGGAGATGCTGGACAAGGGCAGAATGAACTCAGAGCAGCTTATAGTGGGGATCACAGGTTTGGACATGGAGCATGACAGGGAGTCCTAAATGCAGGGCTGATGGTTGTGCAATCGTGCAGGCAAGAAATGAGGAGCCCTAAGGGAAGGTGACGGATAGGAAAGCAGGGACTGGAAACAGACCTCAGAGCTAGGAATGATTGGCCTTGACTCTGAACAGAACAGGTTGAAGGTGGGGGAGGGGCCTCTGCCCAACTGACTGATGGGGGCTGGGCCCTCCGAGGCTGACAGCTCTGGAGCTGGAGCAGGGAAGGTGCGGCTGGCACAGAGCTGAGGGACCTCGGGGACAGGACTCCGCCCCCTGCCTTCTCCACTGCCTTCAGTCTCCCCTGGTCTTTCTCTCTTATTTAACTGCCATCACTAGGAAACTAAATACCTTTTAATTGTTTAATATATTTCCTTGTTTTTAATCTAAAAGAATGAGGAAGTGGAATGTTTTCTATTTCCTCCTCAAACAGAAAAGCAAAGATACCAATACACGGTCTCGATGTATATGAATCTCTAGATTTTTATTTCTCGTGATGCATTAAAAAAAAAGAAAAAAGACAGTTCAGGTACCAGGATGAGGCTTTGATGCCCAGCTGCCCCTGGGGGCCCTCCACCCCACCCTGAGAGAGCCTCGGGCTGGGCAGCCACTGCCAAGCTCATCGCTCAAGCTCCAGTGAGACCCTGATGTGACGGTTCTTTACCTGTGGGATCTGTGGATCTTCCCTCAAAGCCAGAGGGCACGTTCTTAAACCCTGGGACAATGACATTTTGATAAAGTTTTAAAAAACGATTTCACTTTGCAAGACAAACAGCTAATAAAATAGATTCTTTTTTGGTAACCACCCATACACCAATCAATCTGTCACTCGGAACACTGTTTCCTGAGAGGAGTGAAATGAGGCCACTCTGGAGTTCTGTGGGAACAGAGAGCCCCAAGAAGCCTTCCTCTCACCCAGATTACACCTGCCACCCCAAAACAAAGAAACTATCTGATTCAGAGCACCTGAAGAACACAGCTAATTAGTCGCTCAATCAGTACTTACTTTTGGAAGATGAGCAGGAGGCAAATATTCCACCGTTTATGTGCAGCTGGCCCACATCGTCACGAGTGTATCTTGCCTCTATTTCTTTTCAATTCCATTCCAACTGGGGGAAAAAAAAGTGCTCCCCACCCAGGGGGCTTGCCGAGTGACTCACACCATGGGGGCCTCTTCTGTGCTGCAGCCATTCAAGTAAGAATTTAAAACAAAATTTTTAAAAATTTAAAAAAAACAAGGAAGAACCTTAAAACAAAGGGTCATTTCAACACCCTCAACAAAAATCAATAGGACAGGCCTCAATCATAAGACATGTCCTCTCTGTGCCCACCTGAGGCCACCATCAGAACAAAGGCCCTCCCCTCACTCTGTCTTCCTATCTCCGTGTGGCCGCTTCTTGCCTTTTCTACCTTTATTTTCCCTTAGCCCTAATTCCCTCACTGCTTTAAAAAAACAAAAAGAAAGGGAAAAAAAGACTTCATTATATTATACATAGAACACAGTTTAAGTCACCTTAAAGCTTTTTGGGGACAAGAGGGAATAAATCTTAGTTAATCAGAACCTCCCTCAAAGCAGCTCTAACTGCAGAATTGTGCCACACTAAACTTAGAAGGGAAGCAGGATGCCACAAGGGCGAAGTAATGAACAGCAGTATCTGCACACAGTAGGCCCTCAATAAATGTAAATTCATTGGTTTTTTAAATGATGGAATCAGGAACAAATAAGATGAATTGGGCAATAATTACTTTGAAAGAAATAAATGACCAAAAAAATTACTACCAGGAACAGATACAAAAAATGGCTATAAGTCCATGGTGAAAACTATAAAAGAATTGAAAAACATCTGGAAGTAGTAATTGGCATAACTGAAACAATAGAACAAAGACATCATGGTGTTGACGATAAAGTAAAACATCAAACCAGAAGAAAATAACCAGAGGTGTAAATAACTGATTTGGAAAATGGGAATGGTGTCAGAGCCCTAAAACAGGAGAGAGAGAGATGAACGAGATGAGGCATATGCTGAAGGAAACATCAGGAAAGAAATAATACAAGAAAAGTTTTCAGAGATGAAGAAACAGCTCAGCCTAGAAATGAAGTACACACTCTGTGACTTTCAAGTTTAAGAGAAAGAAATAAGAATTTGCTAGCTAAAATTTTGAATGATAAATTATCTGGCATGCTGAAGTGAAGGAAGATATGTTCTTTTGAAATTGGATAAGAATGACAAGGGAACCGACATCACAAATAGTAAAGACAAGATGAACCTCAGGAAAAAATGCGCAATTCTAACCACACGTGTCTTCTAACCACGTATCAGTTATGCTCCTAAACAAGACTTGCTCTACGCAAGCAGAAGAAAATAAAGTTATTTAAAAATAGGGGAGAAAAAAGCACAAATGTACTTTTTAAAGCAAAAGATAATGTCTGACTTTTTACAAAAATATAAAGGATAAAAGCTGATATAACAAGACATTAGAATCAGAATGGACCAATTGAAAAAGGAAGACTAAATGATCAACAGAATGTAACCACTCCTGAAACTTCACCTACACTCTAATTCCCAAATCCTGCTCCAGCTCAGACCTCTCCTCTGAGTTCTGGGTCTGAATATCCCACTGCCACATGGTCACATCCAGGCATATGTCCCTCAACACCACAACCCTTTACCCACCCCACCCCTGGCCAGTGATCGACCTCAGTGCCCATACTGTTGCTGAAGTGGAAAGCTCTGGATTCATTCCCGGTCCTTTTCCATGCTCCCTAGCCACCTCTTGATCCCATCCATTTGTATTAGTTTGCTAGGGCTGCCATAACTAAATATCAGAAACTGGGCAGCTTAAACAAAAGAAATTTATTTTCTCACAGTTCTAGAGGGTAGAAGTCCAAGATCAAGGTTCTGGCTGATTTAGTTTCTGGTGAGATCTCCCTTCCTAGGGTGCAGTCCTCACGTGGCCTTCCCTCCATGCATGTGCGAGGAGGTGGGAGCTCTCCGATCGGGGGGCCCCACCCTTCTGACCTCATTTAACCTTAATTACTTCCTTAGAGGCCCCATCTCCAAATATAGCCACACTATGGGGTTAGGGCTTCAACACATGAATTCGGGGGATGGCGGGGGCAGCTCCTCTCTCCAGTCATCCCTAGCAGGTACTTTAGGGTAATTCTGCACCTCCTCTAAGGTCTCAACCAAACACACAGACAGGCTATCTGAACAAGCCTGTCCAGCCATGCCTCTTCCCTTCCCTTGGTGTTGTGGGTCTAACGGTAATTCCTTTACCACAGTTCAGTCAAGACTTTTCCCCAAGGCCAGCAGCTGCTCCCCACCCTCACCTCAAGGGGCTTCTGCCAACCCAACCTGGTCTCAGGTCTGCATGAAGTCTGACCAGCACACTCAGCAGAGGACTGTGTGACTTTGCATATGTTACCAGACCTCTCTGGGCTTGAATCTTGTTGAAGGTATCTGGCCCCAGCATCACCATTTGAATAAATAAATCAACCTCCTAGGTGCCAGGCCTTTTGCAAACATTATTGCTTGACCTATGAAAGTTGGTATTATTATCCTCATCTCAAGAAAGTAGAAACTGAGGCCTGGAGAGATGCCCTGCCTGAGGCCACTACTTACTGATCTAGGGAACAGATCTGCCCAACTCTGTAGCTGGTTCTGCTGTACAGGCTGTGTTTCAGAAGATGTAGAGGCATCCAGGAACACGGACCAAGCTCCGTGTGTCCAGGGACGTGGTCTCACTTGGAACTGCACGTCCATCACGGGTCACCCCAGGTGCTGGTCTGTGGTCTAGGGGACTGTGGGCTTGAGGCTCCTGGTGGACTAGCAGGCAGGCGCGTGCTTAGGACCACTGCTGGCTCCGCAGACACTGCCTTGCTGTGCTGGGTAAATGGCCCACTTTCCATGCCCGCCCCCTAGGCTCGCCCTGCCCCACTCCCACTGCCTATTTAAGCAAGAGGCCCCGACTTCACTGGGCCCAGGCACCACCAGCTTCCGGAACTAGGAGAGCAGCACTGCAGGCCTTGCTCGCTCACTCGGGGATGAAAGGTCCTTCTGTTTCACCACTTCTTACCGGTGCGTTTTGAATGATGATGCTGAGCTGGGTTGTAGTGGGAACTGATTCTTCTCGCCCGGGAGTGTACCGAGGTGTGTACTGGCAGAGGGAGGCTCTGATTGAATTTCTCCAATTTCTAATCCCTGACTTGGTGCGATCTTATTTTCAAAGAGGGAGAAAGGCTGTAGTTTGTGAAAGGACAGAGGAGAGCATATTTCAAAACAAGGTCTGGCTCAGAATATCAATGCTCTGACATGTTTTTCCTTTCTCAAAAGAAAAGGTCCTGTAATTTCAAGGTTGAAGAGATTCCATTTCCCCTCAGGAACCCCTCCCTAAATAGTCAGTTCCTGTCATTTATTCTATTTTCAAAAACCACACAGGGGATTTTTCAGAAGAGTTTGGTAGGGGAGAGAGGCTGTGCAGCTGGTGGGGGACAGTTGGGGAACGCCTGAGGACAAAGACGCCCCCTTGACAAACTTCTCATTGAGAGATGAGGAGTGAGCTCCTCCCTACTCCGAGAGAGGGCAGGGGGGGGCTGAGAGTCCTATAGGCCGGATGGCTCAGGAGGGGCCTGCTTCCTTCACGTCCACTTCCAGATGCCTGCCAGCCTCTTGTCCAAGGTCAGCTTAGCCCAGCAAGAGGATGAGGGACAGAGATTCATGCAGGTCATCAGCCTACCAACAGTGAGGAGGCAGGCATCCCGGGTACAGGAGATAGGACCTCTCCTGGAGGCCAGGACAGCACGTCACCTTCTGACCTCCCAGCAGGCTGGGCTCCCCAGGCTATGGGTAGAGAGGGATACCTGCCAGGTGCCTAACTCAGAGGAAACAAGCCAGAGTGTCCACCAGGAAATAAGGGCCCCTAGGGGAACACAGGTCACCTTGTGTGGAGCGAGGACTGAGGGACTCTGTCTTCCTTTTTCCCACCCTGATCTGGCACCAGCAAGTACCCACACTCACTTGGTCCTGTGACCCCTAATGTTACCTGCGAGGGAGTATCTGAGGCTCAGAGGCTAAATGATTCACCCAAGACCATTCAGCTGACGCATCGCGGACCCAGGACTAGAACCCAGGCTCGAGTTTTTCAACGCTCCATTATCAGAAGAGAGCCAAGTGTTTGCCAAGTGAGGAGACACTCCTGCCAGCCCTTCTGCCACATCTTTGGCTTGGGGGCAGAGGGATTGGAACTTAAATTTTATATTCTTCTGAAACAGTTTGGGCTATGTGAGAAATAAATTTAAAGGACGGGCTGAACCAAAGGGACCCTGGGGAGTAACGGTTGCCTCGGGCTGCTGAGGTGGTTAGAGGACTTTGGGCCGGGCAGCAGAACTGGCTTGAGAAGGTGGAGGACCAAAGAGCGCCGAATGGGGCCGCGCTGGTCCTGGTCGAGGGCTCAACTTTCTGGGCCTGAGTCCAGGGAGTGAGGCCAGGAGCCAAGGACGAGGCTGGAAAGTCGGGAGGAGACTCGGGGCTGGAAGGCGGGACTGAGGAGCCAGGACAGCACCTGAGGCCAGGGGGCGCGGTCGGAGAGCTTCGTGAGGCCAGGAACCAGCGGGCCGGGGCCGGAGCGCCGAGGCCGGGCAGCGCCGCAGATCCAGGGGTCCAGGCCAGAAATGGGGGGCGGGGCCAGCACCTGAGGCCAGAGGCGGGGCTAGACTGGCGGGGCGGGGCCAGAGAGCGGGACCCCGCGTGAGAACCCTTCCGCGGCGCTAGTGTCTGGGGCAGCGGATCCTCCAACTGGGTCTGCAAGAGATGCGGGGAGCTGGTGGTATAGCGTCCTAAGGCTTCCGCTCACACGAGTGTCCCCCCAACCGTCCCCTCCAAAGATCCCCTTGTGTTCACAAAATGTCCCGGCTGAGTCTCCCCTCTGCCAGCCTGTTACCTTCCCCCTTTCTGCTGCTAAATCCCTCTAGTTCTGCCTCTCAGCACGACTTTGTCCCTCACCCCACTCATGTCCCAGTAGCCACTGTCCCTCGTCCCAGGCCTGGGCTGATCTCTCCCACCCCCAACCCCCCACCTCCGGTATCTTTGCGAGGCTGAGATTACGCGAAGCTCCTGGGGAGAGGTCTGATTGTTCTACCTTTGCCTGTCAGATCGAACCCAAGCCCCGCGGCTGCAGCTCTGAATTTGCCCCTCCTCGCCCCTCACCCCGCACATCCCCGGCCTAGCCTGGGTCCAGCTGTCCACGTGGAGGTCTCAGCCCTCCCATCTGCGGAGTCCTCTCGACCTGTCAACTCTCCTACCCCCGGGGCCTGTCCAGGTCTCTCACACAAACCTCCGCCCCCACCGCCTCTGGCTGCACTTTCTTCACTGGGACAACCGGGCCCACACCCTCTTCTTGGCGACCTGGAGGGTGTGGCGGTGACTCTGGCGCAGGTGGGGCCCCTTGGTCTTTGTACCTGGCTCACCTGTACTGGGCTGCTCGGTTGAGTTCCGGGCACCTCTGTGAATTGCTTATCTCCTTTCAGGTCCTTGACTCCACAGTGACGCCCCCTCTTCAGACAGAAGGACAAGAAGGTCCCAGCGGCCCATCCTCAGGTAAGACAGGGGCTCCTGGAACCAGGGGAGGGGGCGGGGCTCCAGGCCTCCCCTCGTAGCCTACTTATTAATGTTTTATATAAAGAGGTGCTGTGTGAGATTGTTTAAGAAAAGGTTCTCCTGTTTGGTTGAAAAGTTTGAAACACAGCTCTGGCGTAAGCAGTCTGGGGCAGGTGGTTTGGTCCTACTCTGAACCTGCCCGCATGTGGAGGACAATGCTAGCAGAGGGCGTGTGTCTGACACACGCAAATCTGTGGAGAAAATACAAACTCTTTCAGTATGTAGGAAAAGGATTGAAGTGACACTTAAATTAAGGAATACAGTTTAAACATACTGGAAAATGCAACCAGATATCATTACCCGCTAAACTATTAAAAAAAAAAATTAATGCTAAAACTCCGGGCTGGTAAGGAGGCTATGAAACAGGCACTCTCCAACAACTTTGGTGGAAAATGATTTGACAGTATGTACCAAAGCTTTAAGGCTTACCTCATAATTCTGCTCTTGAATCCATCCCAGAGAAATAATTCAAACTACTGGGCCATTCTCAAGAATAAAAGCAGAAACCAGCAACACAGTGACACCCCCCCCCCCCCCCCCGACAGTTGGAAACCTCAGTCCTGGAGCCAGGACAGCAAGACCATTATAAGAACCAGCTCCCTCCCAAATATTGGCGAATTAAATGTTTTCAGGGTTGCTGGGGAGGTCACCACGCTGGGAGTAGGGAGATTTGGGGGTCAAAGGTGATGGTTTCCGGATGGAAGAACAGAGGAGGAGGTGGAGGAGGCCAGCAGTCCACAGGGAGGGGGAAAGGTTATTGGGGTCTTCACTAAGGGCACCGTGGGGGTGGGTGACAAATGTAACCTTCAGGGGGCTGGAAAAAAGGAGTG
The DNA here is from genome assembly GCF_041296265.1 of Equus caballus. Classification (NCBI taxonomy): domain Eukaryota; kingdom Metazoa; phylum Chordata; class Mammalia; order Perissodactyla; family Equidae; genus Equus; species Equus caballus. The sequence continues at coordinate 18,669,362 of NC_091686.1, read as the reverse complement.
AGGATCTTGTTTTGTGGGAATTGAGGGGCCAGGACAAGGGGGGTAATGTGGGGACTTTGTAACGCTTCCTCCAGAAACTTGTCTTGGAGGTTGAGGGGCTTGGTTCTGGACAGTGCTCATTTACAAATTTTGAATATGTTTGCATATCATTCGTATTCAGCCTTGATGAGAAAGGTAGTGAGGAAAGGGAAATTGGAGTCAGGTGACCTGGATGCGCCTATCAGGAACTGCCATTCACTTCTGTGAGTCTCAGTTTTCTCATCTGTAAATGGGGCCAACAGTACCCACTTGGGGTGGTTGTACAGTGTAGATGCACCACTGATGTGAAGAGCACATTCTGTGAGGTGTGTGCTGTGCAACATCTGCTCAGATGTCCCCGAGAGCTGGATCTGTTAGTACGGTCTTTCTGATGCTCATTTCTAGTCTCCCTCATGTCTGCCATGGACTGGATCATAGCTGTACCCCCACCACACAGGGAGAGAGAATGGAAGGTGGGGAGGAAATGAGTTTGAGGTCCTGAGCAGGCCTCAGGTGGCCCCAGATGAGCTGGGTTGCTGAAGTCACTCTGGCTCTACTCCAGGTCTGCACAGGGCAGGGCTGACACTTGTCAGTCAGTGATCAGGGTTTCCTATTATCTACCTACCATGTGCCCAACACATAGCTAGGGTCAAGTGATAGCATAAAATACAGAGTGTCTGCAAGGGGCCACAGGCCTCAGAGATGGGAAACAGAACCCGCATTCCCCGGGACTGGAGCTTGAAGTGGGAGGTGACACCTTACGCTCCACCCCTAGAGTTCCAAGCCTGCTAGTGTTGGCTATGTGGGCAGGGTCTGTGGTCCTACAGAGACACCCCATAGGGCCACACACATAAGGCCCTCCCTCCTTTTGTTTTGAGGGATGAAACTGGCCAACATTGCTCACGCCTCCTCTCTCTCAGTTCTGTTTCTAGCTTGGTAGAGCTGAAGGTGTAAGGGGCTAAGTCACCTTTCTGGTGTGCAGACTGCAAACATGCAGTAAATGCACAGACACCACCAGCTGTCAAGAGAGAAATGGTCTGTTTGAGCCAGGCCACAGGTCTTTAGTTATCCCTGGGGCCATAGAGTAGGGGACGGGCTGGGGTTTGGTGAAGAGACCATCATTGTGACTTCTGAACCCTGAACCCCGCTGCTGAGGCCTCACTCCTTCAGACAGATGAGGGCTACAAGGGAACAGCCCCAGCAAAGGCATGGAGGTCTAGAAGGGCGTGGTGGGGAAGTATGCAGGTCAGGGACCTCTGGGACTCCAGAAGTAGGAGGGGATGCAGAGTGATCAGGCTGCCGGGCCTAGCCTGCCCTCCCCTGCCAGATGCATCATCCTGGGGTCAGCAGAGGCCACTGAAGAGCTTAACAGGGGAGCAATGTGGTCCAATGTGTAGTTTAGAAAGATCCCACCAGCTGCCATGTGGACCAGTGTAGGGGAGACCAGTTGCAGGGAGACCAGGTGGTGGCTGCTGCAGTGTCCAGGTGGGAGAGGGCGAGGTCTGAACTGGGCATGGCTGTGGGAATGGATACAACGGGATAGGGAGGCAGAACTGTGGGCTGGTGACAGGAGGCCAGGTATGGAGGAAGCCCAGGACCCAGGGAATACTCAGGAGACAGCTGGTATTGGGGAAGTGGAGGAAGAGGAATGATGAACTTTTAGGGGAAGATAGAGAGTTTTCAATCAAATTCATGGGGTCAGAGATCAGGAGAGACACCTGGGATGGCCGTCACCTGGGAATAGATGACCTGCGAGGGATCATCTAAGACAGAAGAGGCAGGGGAAGGTCCAGCTAGGGGTAGGCAGGGGAGAAGGGGACCACAAAGGGCTCTGAGAAGGAGCAGTCCCAAGGGCTGGAAGGGAACAAGAAGGACAGTGGCCGGAGACCAAGGGGCAGAGAGCTGAGGGACAGATGAGGATCAAGCAGCTTAAGCCTCCTGTTGGGCCTATTTCTTAAAGCAAATCTGATTGAAACTGCACAGACTGTTTTCTCATTGGTGTTGACCTCTGTTCTGGAAATTTTCTTCCCAAAACGTTACCAGAAAGCCCAGTGAGACTGCCTGCCCACCTTCTGTCTAACAGTGGGGGTGGTACCAGTAGCGTCAAGCTGGGTGGCTGCCCAGATCCCCAGCCAGCCAGAGGGTCACTCAGCCCTCCCAGAGTGCAGGACAGACCCAGCCTGGACGCACTAGGCTCTCACTGCTCAGAGCAGAAGGATCACTCTAGCTTAGCTTGGTCTGCACGGTGTAGGTGGAGGCTAACCGGACATTCTAAGCATTTAAGTTAAACAAATCCAACCAGGGATAAACTGTAAGTGAATGCATCAGATCCTGCTCTCAGGCCCATTTTCCACAGCTGCTCCTCCCCCAGCATCTCCTCGAGGCCTGCAGTCTGGGATATGGGGGTCATTGTAGTCATCGAGGGCGCGGCTGGCAGACAGGACTTCCGGAGTGACTCCGCCTCCCTCGCGCCTACTCTCCGCTCTGACTCTACCTTACCTCCCTCCCTTGCTCCCTGCTTGCTCCACCCACCACCCACCACTTTCCTGTCTCCATACCCTCTAGGAAGATACCCCCACACTCAAATATACGCACCTAGAAAGCAAAGGCTCTGCCCCCAGAAATTCCCAGGGCCCTTGCTGTCAAATACCCTGAGCAGTCACGGTGCTGCATCTGACTCATAGGGAATGGATGCCAAGCGCCCTCAGCCTCCTAGCTGAACAGTTGCTGCCCCGCCCCTGCCCCTTCCCTTGATCAGCCCTGGCCTGCACCTGTCAACCATGAGCTCTTCCCTACTGGTCTTTGCTGTGGACAAATGACTAATTCACTGTCTTATGCAAATAAAGCTCTAAGTCCCTCCCCCCGGGCAGCAGACTCCAGCAGCCCCCATCCCTTCCCAGTTATACATTCTGGAGCAGACACTTCACAACCCTGCAGGCAGGTCATAGGCCTCCCCAGGCAAGGAGCCTGTGGTTCTGCCTGAGCTGGGGCATCCTCTCTCAGGGGGAGGAGCTCTCCTGGCTGGTTCTCTCAGAGCCAAGGGCTCCTGTGGTACTGTGTGCAGAGGGAGAACCTGGGTATAGCAGTGGCCTGGGGTCCAAGGTCTCTGAAAGGGCCCAGGAAAAGGGCCGCAGCCTTCAGTGGTGAGTGAGACCCAGCATCGGTCCAGAAATCTGGCCCTCAGGCCTGGCTGCCCAGGGGGGTTGGTGAGATGCTGATGCCTGATTATATTTACTCATTCGCACTGATTGGCTTTTTAATCTCTACATAAATTCTCCTCTAGGACTCAGTTTGTTAAATGTTCTTTGCATAGAAAACTTTAGGCTGAATGTGAAATGATTCTCTTCGGAAGAATTTTAGCAAGTCTGTTCTGTTTTAGGAAGGTTTGTTGTCTTCATCTGTGTTCTCTGGTGTGTTGAAATGCCTACACACTGCTCAGTCGGCCAATCCATTCCAGGAGAAAAGGCGGTACTTGAAATGCAGCTGAACGCTGGGTCTGCATAAATCCTACCATTTGTGTGGACTTGTATTTAAAGTTCTACTCCCACAGAAAGTATGTTGTCATTTCTTCTTAAGCAAATTATGTTCCAAGCCTTGTTCAGCTCATGAACCATTAACATCAGCCCTCGTGTCAGGGATGCAGGGACTTTGCTGGGACAAAAGCCTCAAGGGCAGAGCCTGAGAGAAGCGAGATTCCTCCTGTTCTCTGTCCCTAAGGAGGGTTTCTCCGGAGGGCAGAGGTGGCGCTGGCCAGCTGGGAGCATGCTGGGGGCTAGCACTCAGTCAGTCATGCAGCAGACCCACAGAGCTCACCTGAGACAGGTGATATGACCTGCTAGGGAGTTCTAGGATCTCCTGTTTATGGTTATTTGCGAGGCCCAGCTCAGGCACAGACCTCAGCACCTGGGCAGGCTCAAAGCACTTGAGGTAGGAGGCCCAGGCCAATCGAGATGCTCAGCTGTTGGCACACGGCCTCCGGATTTGGGCCTCGCTTAAGGATGTTGAAGCCTCCCCTCCAGAAATCACAACTGCCTGCTCCAGTCCTGCCCTGCAGCTGCCTTGTCAAAGCCCATATGAAGAAGACCCCGTGAACAGAGGGATCTGGGACCTGCTTTTCATCATGGAGGAAGCCCTTACCCCCCAGCCTCTCTCTCCCGACCCCGGGCTCAGCCTCTGTGGGAGCACAGGACCTGCAGGAGCCCTGTGGGCTTCAGCGTCCAGCAGACTCTAGGCAGGCAGATCTGGCTATGGGCAGGTTCTTGAGCATAATATGGGGTCCGTGGGAATGAGAGAAGATGCCGCTCAGGGTGGTTCAGGTATGGATTTAGGTGCCAGCCACCATCCAGCCTTCTTAATGGCCCCTTTTTCAGTCACCAACAGATGATTCTGGAATGGCAGGCAGTGGTGGGTAGGGCAGCCAGATCTTCAAACACAGCCCCCTCCTGTGATGGAGCCCACGCTTTCAGGGCAACTGCCCCATGTCACTGTAGCACAAGGTCCTAGACCCAGTGGTACTGCTATTTTAAACATTAGTTTGGTTCAGGCAGCCCTGGCACAATCATCTCCAACCTGACTTGAGATTTGCTTTCCAGTCACGCAAGACGTGGCTTCCTCTGGGCTTTCTCAGTTCTGACATGGAAATGCCGAGGCTGGCTGATTGAAGGAGTGCTACAGAGCTGCTTGCAGCCTGTTCCTATTCTCAGAAACCACATGATGCATTAATAGCTCCCGTGGAAAGTTTCTTTTTGAAAGTTTTATGGCCCCTTTGCCTGCACCTGGCTTCTGCAGAGGCCTGTGACTCGGACTCGCACACGCAGCCTGCAGCAGACAGTCCTGCCAGGAGACGGAGCCCCGACATCCCCTGCACCATCCTTGCCCCTTGTTTGGGAAAGCAGGGCACCTTCTTTGTCTAGCAACCAACCAATCAAGGAGGAAACTTTGAAGGCTCCAGCTGTATCTTAACAGCCTTTGCAGCAAGGAAATTAACAGTAGTAATAGTAATAAAAATAATATTAATAGAGATGTGGCAGGGCCTCCGCTAAGTGCTGCCCATGCATCATCTGTTGCATGACCCTGAGATATTGTTATGTGTGCCTGACAAATGAGGAAACTACGGCTCAGAAAGTCAGTTAAGCAACCAGAACCCGGCATGTTTGATACCAGAGATTATGCTCATACTGTGTGCACTGCTGTCTCCTGAGGGATGCTCACTGGGCACAAACCATAGGCACTAGGTCACACAAACCAACCTTCGAGGATTCAGGAGGGAGGGCCCTATTTGTCCAGTGGGCACGCCAGGGGGTACCACAGGTTTGCAGAGGAGGGGAACTGACAAGAATTGAGTTTTAGAAAGATCTTGTAGCTCGTATCTTTTAGATAGGATCCCTTAAGGTGGCAAGTGACAGAAACCCAACTCAAAGTGACTAGAGCAAAGAAAAGGGTAATTTGCTGACTCATTAATTAGAAAGTCTGGGAGTTGTGTTGGCTTCAGGCACAGGGAAATTGGAGCTAACAGATGTCACCAGGACTTGGCCTCTCTCCTTCCAGCCCTAACGTCTGTTTGCCTCTGAATTAGATTCACTCTCAAGGAAGGCTCCAGAGGCTTCAGACTCTTAGTGCTTCCATCTCAGAGGAAATGCAGACCTCTTTCCTGATGGGTCCAGTAATAGCTCCAAGGAGAGCTTGGGTCATATGACCGTTCTCCTTGGGGTCAGGAAGCTGTGGTGCCAATTGACCTAGGGTGGCCCACTGCCCTCCCCTTGGATTGGAGCAGGGCAGACAAAAGCATGTCTGCCACAACCAGAGAGGTGGAGCAGATGAGTGTTGGTGCCCAACACTCTATCAGGAGCTTCCAGGGGTGGTAGGGGCCCAGTGGTCAAACAGACACATGTGTGATTAGAGGGACAGTTGGTGAAGGGGTTTGCAGGGGAGGGCTTGGGAGGGCGTCAGGGAAAGGAGGCAGGTGCTTTGGATCTAGAAGGGTAAATAGGCATTTACCTGGCACAGCTGTGTCAGTGGGAGTCACCGCTACGGCACACGCGTTCATGCCAGACCTCAGACCCCAGACCCCAGTTCTGTGGCTTTCAGGGATTAGCCTGGGTTTGTCCAACCCGCATCACTCAGAAAGGCATCCTCTTCAGTCTCTCTTTTGTCCTCCCAGCGATGAGTTGACTCCAAGTTTCAGCAGCTCAGAGCTCACGTTGCCATGCCAACCCCTCCCCAGCAGGCATCCAGGCAGAAATGGGCCGGCCCAATCTCAGTGTTGCCAGCGGATGCAAGCATATTCGGGTATTGGATTGGAGTAATCCTCTCGGCCCTTCCTGCGGAAACCTGGGGCTTGGCCCAGCTCCTGTTAAGACGTGAACCCATGGACACCAAGAGGATAGGAGGAAGTCCCTCTGCTCCAGGACTCCCAGCCCTTCTACTGGGAAGAGAGGGCTCAACAGACATGAGGACCAGATGGAAGGGTCATCAAGGAGGGACAGGTCCCATCCTAGCCCCAACATGGGGCAATTCCTGACCCTCGTCAAATTCCCAGAATTTCCCCAAGGCTCCAACATCCCTCAAGATGGAACGGGCTTTCTCAGAGGGGCCAGGGCTTGCCTCAGCTAGCAAAACTAGTCTGGCTTCCTCACTTTCCTGCTGCAGGAGAAATTCAGAGTCAAAGTCAGCACCCACATAGGACCCTTTGAGCCTCTGTGCAGCAGGTCTTTTGTACAAGCTGGCACGCCTGGTCCATTTCCCAGGAAGATGAGAAGAGGAATGGCTGTCCTGGTGCCACTGTTATTTGGCATCCAGTAGCAGATGTCCTGTCCACTGCAGCTTGCCCACAAAGGTTTTTGGGGACCCACCTCCCCTATCTTCAACATGCAAACAGGACCAGGCCTAGCCAGCCCCTATTCCTGAAGATTCCCTCCCAGGGTGATGGCAGATCAGCTGGCCCTTAGCCCTCAGGATAGTGTATGGGGGAGAGACTTTGGTTTAGCTCAGGCCTCTGAGCAATCTGAGTCCCTCCCCATGCTGTAGTGGCTATAGGTCACAGGTTAGCAACTAGGTGTCTTGGTATTGACAGGTTACTTCAGATCATCAGTACCTACCAGGAGCACCTGTGGTGTGGAGCTGCTTACTATCAGTGTCCCACATCTGCCCAGGAGTGGCCAGGCCTGTGACCTACCTGGTCCTCCCCAGGACCTGACCCGCCACCTCTTCCTCTCCTGTCTGGACTTAGGGTCATCTGGGCTCCCAAACCTCCCTGGGTGAGTTCCCCTCCCACCTGGGTCAACCTGCGAAGTTCTCTGCTTCCTCTGTCTGGCCTGGCTCCATAGCCCAGTCTCCTTGTCACAATCAGGCCTAGTCCAGTCGTCACTGCAGGGAAAGGAACAAGTTAGTGAAGGCCAGCAGCCCCAGCCTAAACAGTATGGACAGCATTCTGAGGATCTGAAGGCACCGTGGGTCATTCAGGAGCCTGGAAGTTCAGTGGGTGGGCTCAGGCTGTCCCAGAACAGTACACAGAACAAGCTTGTCCCATCTTCAAAATCTGTCGAATCCACAGGCCAGAGAGAGCCAACAGGGCACATAGAGGCCAACATCAGGGGTCAGGTAGGACCTACAGGTTGGGGGCATGTAGGGAGGGAAACAGGCCAGCAATATGAGTGGGCTGGCCCCCTTTAATCCTCCTGGTAGCCCTGGGAGGTAGGTATTGCTATCCCTGTGTCACAGATGATGAGACAGAGGCTCAGCAAGCCTGACTCCAGTGCTAGGATTTCATTCAGTCAGCCTGATCCCTGAGCCCAAGCTGAGTGTTGAGCAATGCAGCTGGGGTTGAGGGGGGCGGGTGTGGGGTTTCTACTTCTGGGACAGAGAGGTTGACGCCAGGGAGCCCTCCCTGGGGGCACTGTGTAGCCCCCACACTGACTCCAGGGCTCAGGAGGGACCATGAGGATCTGAGAGAGTCTGGGATTCCAGCCCAGCTCTGGAGACCATGGTATTGGGACAGAGGGCATCCCAAGCAACACTTGAAGCCACACCAGGATTTGCGAAGGGGATAAATCCAGGGTGATTGTCGGCTTTAAACAGGAACCTGAAAGAGCAATCCAGCCTGCGGGGTTGTGTGGTGACAGCTCAGCACACATAGCCCTTGAGGGGCATGTCAGCCCTATCAGAGATGCCAATGGTGGACTCTGCTTGGCAAAGGTGCCAGCCCAGGACACGGAAGCAGAGAACAGGGGCATGGAGGAGAGGAAGGCGTTTCTCACTGGGAGACAGAGCCTGGGCCGGGCCGCCCACAATGTCCCACCAAGCCAAGGGGGCTCAGGCAAGAGAAAGGGCCCAGACGGGGTGTAGGCTGGGCACCTGTGTGTCCACATCCTGCCCTGCCACCCCTCCGAGGACTCTAGGGTTCTCTGAGAAGTTGCCAGCCTCCAATGTTTAACTCTCGCTCTCCTCTTTCATGGGGAAAGTGTAGATCAGACTAATTAATGTGTTGTTGTTTGTTTACCCTCCTTTCATTTCTCTGAGACAAAATAATTAACCACAGAGCTTTAGAAACGGGCTCCATTGGTGGCAATCCCTTCTGTGTCAACTGCGTCAGCAGCTTCTGTGCGTAGATGCAGGGACTGCACGCAGGAGCAGGTCAGGTGGGCAGCACCCGGAGGCTCCTGTCCAGGGCCGTACAGGAGGGGAGGCAGGAGAGGTCTCTGGACAAGGGGACCCCGGATAGCCATGAAGGGCTAAGACGGCAGGCAGGAAGGGCTGGGACGCTTGGGTCTGCCACATTCTAGAGGACTGCCCTGGTGGCCACCACTGCCTATTGGCCCCCTGGGCTAACAGCCACCTCAAACCCGTCGATGCCTGAATGAGGACCAAAAGCATTCCTGTGACCAGACCAGTGGAGGCAGAAAGATCAGGCCTGGCCACTTACTGCCACTGCAGGCAGGGCTGGGGAGTGAACTTGCCCAGAAGGGTTTCTGGGGCCACAGCAGGAGTGAGGACACAGGGCAGCTGAAGAGGGAGCCCTACCCACCCCTAGTAGCCCTGTCTCAGCTAATAGCAGATCCCAACCCTGATCGGCCAGTGGTGGGGACGAGCCACATAAGAGGACAGAAGGTTTGGGAATTTCTCTCAGGAAGCCTCTTATGAAGTCAAACACATTCACCTCTGACCCATATGGACAGACATCCGGTGGAATACAGGCCAGTTCAGCTTAGAGGGCAGCATGACATGAATAGAACAGATCCGCTCCTCCCAAATCCTTTCCCCATAACTGCCTTCACAGCCAGGGCCTGGCCAAGCCTGACTCCTGACTCAGTGTGACAGTGTTCCTCGGGGGTGGACAACCTCAGCTGCTCCCGCTTCCCAACCTCTCACCCTTGAGGCTGCAGCAGGGTCCGTTCATTCCTCAATCAGGCATTTCTTCATTTGTTCTTTCCCTCCACAAACACTCAGGGCCATGCCCTGGACTCAGCCACGCAACAGACACGGATCCTGATAGAGTTCCCAGCTCATTTGTGGGACCCAGATATTAGCCAGATCCAGTTCCTGGCAGGATGACAGCACAATATGGAGAGGATTTGCAACATCACAGGCAGCCCTGAGTGGGTCAAGGAACACTACCCCTTAGGAGGTGGCATCTCAGCTGGGCCCTGAAGGGGAAGGAGGAGCTGACAGACAAGGCAGGAGAGAAGTTTCAGACAGAGAGCCTGGCAGGTGCAAAGGCCTGGAGGTCAGACAGCAGTGCGCGGCTGAGGTGCTAGAGGAGCTGGGAGCAGGGGCTGGGCGAAGAAAGAGGATGGTGGAGGCAAGAGCACAAAGGGCCCCTAGATGGAGATAGGGAGACTGGACTTTGTCCCCCAAGACAATGGGACCACCAAAGGAAGAATACAATCAGATTGTTTAGGAAGCTCCTGACCACCGTGCAGACTGTGGGTTTGGGGCCTGTGGCTTGAGACTGAGGACAGGCGGACAGTGATGGGGTAGGGCTGGTGCTTAGGCAAAGATGGTGCTGGCTGGGCTGGTGACCTTGGGCCACAGAGATGAGGAGGAAAGGGCCAAGGGAGACTTGGAAAGGGGGCTGCCCTGTGATGTTGGGACCCCCTACCCTTCGCACCTTGGTGCCAACCAGGGGCTGCTGGCAGCTGGGGAGGCTTGGGAGCCCCCATCTCACCCTCCCTCCCCACAGGGACAGGACCTGCAGGCTCTTCCTCTGGACCCAGTTGGTCCAGGCAGTTCTGTGTCCTCTTCTGTAGCTCTCACTCCGGCCAGTCTGAAGCCAGCGGCTCCACACAATGACGTGTGCCTGTACATGTACACACTGTGTGCCAAAAGCAGCCAAACCCATCAGCCTGTGTGGGAGCAAGAGGGCTGTCACCCCAACTCCAGGTTAAATTCAAATGAAAGTGCTGGAATTTTAAAGAAACAACAAATGAGTATGTCAGATGGCAGGCATGGGAGGACTCTGGACAGCCACCAGCCCCTCTGAGCACTGAGCCATGAGCACTGGGCCACAGAGGTGACAGAACAAGTACTCCAATTTCAGTTACTGTCATTATACAATTGGTCTCAGGACCCTAGCCCAGCAGCCCGGCCTGACTTCACAGGGCCCCTGAAGCAGCTGACCTCAGGGTCAAGGCCATTAGGGTTGGGACACCCCCCACCGAGGGCCTAGCCGTCAGAGACAGGACTTGGGCTGGGTGTGAGGGAGGTGGTGAAAGCCACTGGCTGCGTCTGGGGCTCCAGGGCAGGATGTCAGGGAGAAGGGGACACTGTGGACGGCCCTCTGGCCTCACCAACCACCATCCTTGCCAGTGAGGCTCATTGCTCACCCTGGAGTGAGGGGCCCTGCCCCAAGCAGGACTAGAGAGCCAGGCAAAGCCACACGGTCCTGCTGCTCTCAGGCAGAGGTCACGTTTCCCGGATTTAACCAAGGCCCAGCGCAGAGCTGTCTGCGAAGGAGCCATTTCCTACGGCTCCTGGTCAGGCTCCTGGTCCGAGGGCTGTGGTCTGAGTAGACACACCTGCTTCTCCGAACTATAACTTTCCAGTGTTTGCTTCAAAGCGATTTCCCCTGAAAAAAGTAAAATCTTTGTGAAAGGTGCATTCTCCAGAACCAGACACAGCCACCAGCTTAGGTTCATCTGCAGACTTTAAGCTCTGGTCCAGGGTGAGCACCCTGCCCATACCACATCAGCCCAGAGATGGTGGCCGCGGAAGTGCGCTTGGGTGACTGACATGCATCATGGAAACTACCCCTCACACCATGGGCCCGGAGGCAGCACAGATCGACCTCCATTCACGCACCCACTCCCTGAGCTCCTGCTGGTGCAGCCCGGGACCCACAGCACCCTCACCGCAGCCCCTTCTTTCAAGAAGCTCTTGGTCTGCTGGGGAGGTCGTCGTGTCCCATGAGAATTTATGATCTAGAACTGCAGAGACCAGGCCATGCACAAGGGGAATGGGAGCCCCCACCGGAGAGTCTTAGCCACCCGGCAAGGGGAGGCAAAACAGCCTCTCTGAGGAGGTGATTTCTAAGCTAAGTCTTAGAAGAGAAGGGGTAAGCTAGACGAGGGGCAGACGTGGGAAACAGCAGGGCATGGACAGGAATCCACAGCCTGGGGAGTGGGAAGTGAGCACAAAAGGAGATGTGGCTGCAGGTACTGGCAGGCCCCGCTAGGAGACGGGCCTCCCAATAAGGACCAAGCGAGGCTTCAGCCGGGTTGAGGCATCTGTGACACTGATTAGACAGAGACTGTCTAGCCATCGTGTGGAGGATGGTCTGATGGAGAGGAGACCAACAAAGTGAGTGAGTGCAGGGGCTCCAGGGGGCTTGCATGGGTAGAAGACAATGGGAAGTGGGAACTGAAGGAGAGCAGAGCCCAGATGACACTCAGGTCCTGGCTGAGATGACCAGGGAGGCAGGAGGAAGAGAGGGTGTGGGCCCAGGATGGATGGCAATGTAGACACAGACCCCTCGTGGTGCCAGGGCAGGAGCAGGGCTGCATCTGTGAGACAGCAGGAAATGAATCCGCCAGCTGATCTGGTAATGAAAACTCTGGGTTATGCTTACACAAGCTTCACCACAGAATGATCATCTGCGGGTCCCTGGAGGCAGGGTAAACACTCCACACTCTTGTCTTTCATTGATTCTACATTCAGCGCAAGAAGTGCACCTGTGTCCTCTCCTAGGCGGGGCCCTGGCGCCTGCTCTGAGACCCACTGTGGCTCCCAGACGGGCTGGGACAAGGACCTGGAGTGGACTCATTCTGGCAGCTGTGGGCCTCGGCTGGGCTCTAGGGCTTCACCTCAGGGGCTTAGGGGAGAAGATTGGGCCAAACCCTCAAAGCCCCAGGGAGCTTCTCCAAAAGTCTCAGGGATCATCAGAGTCCCTGTAACTGGGTACCCTTGATCATTCTGGAAGTTGGTAAGGCCCACGCTGTGCCTGGATCCTCATCAGATAGGGATTTCTGCCCCAGGGATGGGAGTAGGGGGTCGCTGAGGGTGGGACCTCAGAGGTGGTCTGATGCTGCAGGCTGGGGCACAGCAACAGCCTCGTTGTTGGAGGGCCTTCCTCTCAGGGGTCCTGCCAGCCACACTGCCACCCACCCCAGGCCTCTCTGGCCCATTTTCTTTGCAGTTTGTTCCCTCTCCATTCTGACCTCGCGGGCACTTGGTGACAGGTGGCTACGTTTGCAGCTCCTCTGACTCAGGCTCACCCCTCGCCTGTTCTAAACCCGCCTCTGGCTTCTGATGGGCTTCTGGCTGCTCCAGGCCAGTGTCAGGCCCAGGCATCCTCTAGGATCCCCAGCCTCCCTGCTGAGGCCCCACAAAGCTGTGCTCCTCTGAAATTCTGGGCCGGTTTTCAAGCAATTAGGTTACAAGTTCAAGATGGTCAGCTAGAGGCAGTCATGTCACCAAGCTATTCACTCCAAGAGAACCAAACACACACAGGCAAACAGGGTGTGCTGGCACCCCTTTGTGAGCCTGCTGGCTCCAGCGTGGTCCTTGGAACAGTCCTGCTTATGTTGGAGGAAGTAGGAACAGAGTGAGTGGGAACAATAGCCCCAGAATTCGACGTGCTCCTCTTAAAGATGAATGAAGCCCCTCCCCTTCTGTCTTGCAGGTTCTGCAGCAGGCCTGGGTGGCCCAGCATGGCCCACTGAGGTGAACCATGACTGGCTGGCTAACACTCACCACTGACCATCCAGAGTCACACCTCACCAGAAGGTGACCCCTCCTCCAGCTGTCCCCTCACTCGCCCACCCCACCCAGGAAAGTGCCCGCGCTGCCACGGACACCATGTAGTAGGGCCGGCCACGGCACCCAGTGAGCTGCAATGGTTTTGTACACAACCCCCTTTCCTAATAGCTGTCTGTCCGCCCTGCACGCCGTGTCCTGGGCCCTCATCTTCCCATGCTACTGGCTGGTGGACCGGCTTCTGGCCCCTTTCATACCCACCACCTACGAGACGCGCCAGCGGGCGGACGACTGGTGCTGCCTCCAGCTGCTCTGCTCCTATCTCTTCACACCTGTCTACCTGGCCCTCCTGGTCGCCTCACTGCCCTTTGCATTTCTTGGGTTCCTCTTCTGGTCCCCTCTGCAATCTGCCCGCCGGCCCTACGTCTATTCCCGGCTGGAGGACAAGGGTCCAGCTGGTGGGGCAGCCCTGCTCAGTGAATGGAAGGGGACAGGTCCTGGCAAAAGCTTCTGCTTCACCACAGCCAACCTCTGCCTTCTTCCCGAATCGCTGGCAAGGCTCAACAATGTTTTTAACACCCAAGCACGGGCCAAAGAGATTGGGCAGAGAATCCGCAACGGGGCCAGTCGGCCCCAGATCAAAATCTACATTGATTCCCCCACCAACACCTCCATCAGCGCGGCCAGCTTCAGCAGCCTGGTGTCACCACAGGGCAGTGATGGCGTGGCCCGGGCCGTCCCTGGAAGCATTAAGAGGACGGCCTCTGTGGAATACAAGGGTGACAGCGGGCGTCACCCCAGTGATGAGGCTGCCAACGGCCCGGCCTCTGGGGAGCTGGCCGACAGCGGCAGCCTTGAGGATGCCTGCATCGTGCGCATCGGCGGTGGTGACGAGGGGGGCCGGCCTCCCGAAGCCGATGACCCTGCTACTGGGGGCCAGGCCAGGAATGGGGCCGGCGGGGGCTCACGGGGCCAGACACCCAACCACAGTCAGCGGGATGGGGACTCGGGGAGCCTGGGCAGCCACTCAGCTTCCAGGGAGTCCCTGGTGAAGGCGCGAGCCGGGGCGGACAGCGGCAGCGGGGAGCCAGGTGCCACCAACAGCAAGCTCCCGTACAAGGCCTCGGTGGTGAAGAAGGCGGCCGCGCGCAAGAGACGGCACCCAGACGAGGCCTTTGACCACGAGGTCTCGGCCTTCTTCCCCGCCAACCTGGACTTCCTGTGCCTGCAGGAGGTGTTTGACAAGCGGGCGGCCGCCAAGTTGAAAGACCAGCTGCACGGCTACTTCGAGTACATCCTGTACGACGTCGGGGTCTACGGCTGCCAAGGCTGCTGCAGCTTCAAGTTTCTCAACAGCGGCCTCTTCTTTGCCAGCCGCTACCCCATCATGGATGTGGCCTATCACTGTTACCCCAATGGGCGGTGCTCCGACAGCCTGGCCTCCAAGGGAGCTCTGTTTCTCAAGGTAGGAGGCCTCACCCCACCTGAGGGCACACGCCAACTGGTCCCAGAGCCACGGCGGGAGGTGGGCCGCAGGCGGGGTCCTCATTCTCTTGGAGGGCTGGAGGCAGACAAGGTCTTTCATGGAGCTGAACTGGGGGGCCATCAGCTCAGGGACAAGGGAAACAGAATGCAGGGACAAGAGCCAAGGGTCTGGGCTCAGACAGACCTGGCTGGGTTATCTTGGGCAAGTTCTTCAGATCTCTGAGCCACCATTTCCTCACCTGTAAAGCAGGGGCAACTACAGCCTGCTCACAGGGTGGGCAGTGGAGCTGGACTGGTGAGGCTGGGAGGTTCTCCTGGTGCTGGCAGTGCAGGTGATGATGGCATGGCAATGGTAAGCGGGGAGTAGGAGGAGGCAGGGAGCCCCCTCTCTGGAAAGGAGCAGAGGTTCACACGAGGGGAGACCCGCGCAGACCACTGGGTGCAGCGGGCAGGCAGGGCTCTGAGGTCCCAGGCCCATTACCATGCCTGCTTGCTTAGGCCTCCAGCCTTACTGGCCGGAACATCCTCTCCCTCCTGGCTGTCAGGCATCTGCCATGCCAGGCACTCTGCCCACCAGCCCGAGGCTTCGCTTCCATAGTCACTAATTAAAGTGAATCATAATTATTTCTGCTAATTTGGATGCAATTGGAGGAGTTTTTAGACCATGGTAATTTGGTCATTACACATTATCTTCTGCTGAGCCTGACATGCTCAGAGTGTTGACTTTTTGTTCCCTATCCAAAAGCCGCTCTTGGTGTTTCCAGAATTTTCTGAAGCATCATTTGGCCAGCTGATACAGAACAGGGTTTTCTGCCCCCAGAGGCAGCAGCTGCTGTGGGTGTGGGTTCTCTCCATAATTTCCCCAAGACTTCTCGGTTCCCCCTGGAAGGGGGTCCAGGTGTAGGGGGGCAGGGGGCAAGGGTGCCTAGTGTGGTTAGTGCGGAAGCCCCAGCGTGGCGAGGCTCTCGGCTCTGACCGTTCTCAGTCTGTCCAGGAAAGTGCTGCCTGTCAGCCAAGTACCTGCTGGGAGTGAAGGTCCAGGCTGACTGTCTGCATGGAGCCTACTGGAGCCAGGGCAGCACCCCGGGCCTGGGCCCCTACTTCAGGTGCTCAGTGGCTCTTGTGTGGCTCAGCGGGCCCAGAGTTGGAGTCCCTAGCTCTCCATTCACAGCCTGAAATGGTGAAATTGACTGCACTCCTCTTACGGGAGAGCCAGCTTCCCCATTTTGGCATATGGTTCATCAACGTTCTGTTCCACAGATATATTTTTGTCTGAGCAGCCAGAGTGACTTTCTGGGGAAGGAGGGGACATGTTTTCAGGCTTGTGGGGCGGGGTTCACCTTCTCCCTCCTGCCCCCCTTCTACAGATGGTTCAAGGCCAGGGACCCCCTCAACCCCTCCCCCAGTCCACACACCCCCCCTCCTCGTCTCCCTCCTTGATCTGGCAGCCCAACTACCATGCCCACCAGGGTCACAACAGTCTTCCTGAGACAGCCCCTCTGCTGAAGGCTTTCTTCCCACCTCTTTGGTTGTTCCTTCTGGGCTCTTTGTCACCTGCCCATCCTTTAAATGCTGATGCTCCCTCTAACTCCTGGGTCTAAAAC
Organism: Equus caballus; assembly: GCF_041296265.1. NCBI lineage: Eukaryota > Metazoa > Chordata > Mammalia > Perissodactyla > Equidae > Equus > Equus caballus. Next base: position 18,653,067 of record NC_091686.1, on the reverse strand, counting down.
AGGTCTGCTGATATATTTAATTTGGTCCACACCATTAAGAAATTTCTTGTGTTGGCCAACATTTAAAAATCAAGATATTTCGCATAAAACCCGGTTTGCCACTTCTCTCCCCATCTCAGCAGATGGGGCAGCAATCAGGCCTGCTGCATTCTGCCCAGCTCTCAGCCCAAGCTGAGGGTTGGCGGCCCCACAGCAACGTGACCCGCTTGGCCAGCCTTCTTCATTTCCAAGTGCCTGGCCCCACACGCCTGCCCCGGGGAAGGGACTCCACAGCCTCCATTTCCACACTTGCTGAGGACTCTGAGGTTTGTCCCACGCCAGATCTCTCCCCTAAGCCCCCAGCTCTTTGTCTGGCTGCTTCCTGGACACAGTCCCGTTCACTCCCGAACTGAATTCATCATCTGCCCTGGACCCCACCTCCTCCAGGTTCCACCGTCCCTCAGCCAGAAGGGCCCACCTTGAATCCTCTCTGTGCCCTGAGCCCATCCAATCCATCCAGGCTCCTAATTCACTTTCCAGATGCCTCTGGGTCTATCTACCCCATGTCTCCAGCTGCACCATCATGGCCCAGGCCATCACTCCTCCGCATCTACCCACCTGTATTTCGGTTGGCCTTCCCCTTCCAACTCATCCTCCCCGCGTCCCAGGTCTGACTCCTGTTTCTCCCTTCCTTCCAGCCTTCACCTGAGCCCCTCCACCCTCACCTGCACTCAGCTTCAGTCACACCACACCCCCAAGGGGCCTCCATGTGCACAGCTCCCCGTCTTGGTCCCAACCTGGGTTGGCTGCACCACCTTTGTGGAGCTTTCCTTGACAACCATCCAGCACAAACCAGCTTTCCCTTCATAGATTCCTCAGCCCTTGTCCCAGGTGTCCCATTGCCCATCTCTCCTGTCAGAACTCCTCAAGAGCAGAGTCGGTTGTGTCCGGCACCATAGCAAACCCAGCTCGTCTCTGCTGGCCGGAGCGTGTCTGATTCTCCTATGTGGAGGAGTAAAATAAATGAGGTTTCAGGAGACAGGCCAGCCCAGGAAGGGGCCCGAGCCCTGGAAAGATGCTGCCCGTGGCTGTGCATGGAAGCCAGTGCTCCCTGCATCCTCAGGGCTCTCCCGTCCAGCCCTGCTCCCAATCTACTCTGTGGCACTTCCGATCCTTGAGGAAAATGTGCTTTCCTGCTACTGTGATGCCCTGAAAGGAAGGGCCTGGAATCATTTTTGCCTCACATATGAGAGCACCTGATTCTGGCCCCTTCTCTATTGACAGTCTTTGCCCACCAGGACTAAAAGGCACAACCTCTCAGTGTGATTATTTGTTTTTGCAAGAGAAACACAAGCCTCTGCGGCTCCCGAGGACTCGAGCCAGGAATCAATAAGTCCCAGCACGTAATAAAGTGGATCCTGGCAAGCTCCCATGGCCGACTGAGAGCAGGAAGCAGGCTGAGGGGTTGAGGTACCGGTGAACGGTGGCCGGGGGGAGGGGGAGGCAGGGGCCTCACACCACGTGTCTTCCCTCTGGGCGGGTTCTCCTTAGCGCGGGGGCAGTGCTGCCTCTTTGCGCCTGTCTCCTGTCCCTGCCCAGGACTCAGCACGGGAGGCAACTCTAAGTGCTGAGTGAGTGAAGGGCTGACGCACTGAAACCGTCAAAGGGGCAGCCAGTGATAAGCCTGGCTAAGTCAGAGGAGCTCAGAAAACAGCAGAGAGGAGGGTGGGGAGCTGAGCGTGGGGCAGCAAACATCTGATTTGAACCAGCCTCGGCCATCGGAGCCTTGTGACCCCGGCCAGTTGTGGTATAATTTGAGTATATGGTTGTCGTAAGGCTCGAGCAAGGCAGCGTCCGTGAAGCAGGAGGCAGGAGAGCTCATATTACTGAGGAGGGAACAGACTCTGCCTAAGGAATGCAGGGGCGAGAGCGCCATCATGTGGCCTTTGGGGGCATTGTGGTTTTAAAACTGTGTTGTGTTTTTGCAACAGGGTATTGACGGTATGTAATTTCCTGAGCCATTCCAGGGGTGGGGGTACTAGTGGGCCAAGGTTTGGGTCTGGAATTGGGGCAAGAAGTGAATAGTGAACATGTGAGTTTGTAAACAGCCCCAAATCCAGGCCATATAGCTCATTATCAAGTAGCCAGCCATTCATCCCCCTGGGCGCTGGGAACATGTGCATCCATCCCGGCTGGGAAAGGGGAGGGAGAGCCATAGAAAGCTAGGGTGCTGATGCTGTGAAAGTCCCTGTGGAGGAGAAAAATGCCGACCTGACGTCAGTAGCAAAAAGAAAGACAGACGCCTCCCAAGACTCTCAGAGTGGAGGGCCCGTGATGCGGCAGCAGGGAGCCCAGGCTGCTCTTAGCTGGGGGATGGGCAGGGTCTGCTCAGCAGGTGCCGGGTGCACCCACCGTGCTGCTGCAGGCCCCTCAGCCAAGAACCGGCCTCTACAGTCAGCTTCCCTGGAAAGTTCCCCAGGGCCATCTCGTCATCACAGAAAACCCAGTCTGCTGTGAGTTAGTGAAGTTTGGGGAAGACGGCTGAGGCTCAGGTGGGAGGAGCGCCCACAGAGGAAGAAGATGAGGAGCCAACCAGAAGTCCCTGGGGAAAGACACCCACGGATGGTCGTGGGGAGCATGCCTGGGAGGGACTCTCCCATCTCAGCCACCAGCACCTGGGCCGTGGCCAGAGGGCCTGAGAGAGCTGGCAGCCTGGGTGGCCATCCCTACACCCCCAACCACAGCGCTGACAACGGCTCAGGCTTGCATCAGGGTCACCTCTGGGGGCCGTATCAAGTTGCCTGTGATGCATGATTGAGATGCCCATTTCACTATGCCAACCTGTGGAGACAGCCTGCCAGGGTCATCTGTGGTTGGGCAGGGAGTTGGGGAGGAGCCCCCTGCCCCACTCCATCCCCGGGGACTCTGTCTGCAGTGAAGGAGGTGAGCAGGGAGGTGAGGACCGAGGACTGGGGAAGAGTGGAGCATGAAGGTATGAGGAGGCCACTGTGGAGGAAGGAGGACTGGGTTTGGATGGAGGCCGTGAGGCACCTGGGGCCAGCCCATGACACAGGTGCCATGGAGACACAGGCCACAGCGGTCATCCCAGATCGGGGAACTAACGAGGACAACAGCCAAAAAGCAGATGAAGTGATTTCTCATGAAGCCAGAGGGCAGAGACGGGGGAGAGAGAGCAGAGGGGAGGGTCCGAGGCCTCTCACAGTGGAGGGAGGGTGGCCAGCATCCAGCATCTAAGTGGGCTGCCTCCCAGAGGGGAGCCCAGCTTCGACTTCAGAGCGACAGGCTCTAGGGCGTGATCTGGGTCTAGGGTATGACCAAGAGGAGGAGGAAAGAGCCACCAGACAGGCGTGGACAAGGAACTGAGGGGCTGGCACGTGAGGGTCATCCATGTGGACATTCTGGTCACCAGGAGACGGCAGGCGTTTGGGGAGGAAATCTTCGGGGATTTCAGCATTTTCCCTCCTCGAGAGCTTTGCGTGAATTGCTGCCGGCACTCACCATGCCACGGGCTGGTATTTCTTTAGGTATCTGCCTCCCATGCTGCACCAGAAGTTCCAAGAAGCAGGACATGTGCTGTTCCTCCCTGGGCCCGGGCCTAGCCAGGAGCCGACGAAGCTGGGCTTGTGAGGGTTCACAGGGAGGGTGGGGGGCTCGCCAGCATCCTTTGGTGCTCAGAGCAGTGATGGCTTGTAGGTTTCCGCACTGACACTGCACCTCCTCCCCCACAGGTGCAGGTGGGAAGCACACCTCAGGACCAAAGAATTGTCGGGTACATCTCCTGCACACACTTGCACGCCCTGCCAGGTAGGTCCCGTGGGCCGCACTTGTCGGGGGTGGGGCATCTGCCCCCAGAGGGCTGGGATCGGCGCTGGGGTCTGGCTGCATCTTCGTCATCTGGTCTCTGTGGTTCTGCCCCGAAGAGGACAGTGCCATCCGGTGTGAACAGCTGGACCTGCTTCAGGACTGGCTGGCTGATTTCCGAAAATCTACCTCCTCGTCCAGCGCAGCCAACCCCGAGGAGCTGGTGGCGTTTGACGTCATCTGTGGAGATTTTAACTTTGACAACTGCTCCTCCGGTGAGCCTGTGGTCCTGCCCATCCGGGTTGGCTACTGGGGAGGGCGTGGGCTCCAGTCACAGCTGGAAAGACTCAGTTTAGGCAGCTAGAAGAACTTCCTGCTCCTCGCGAACATGTAAGTGGGATAGTAGCAAGGCTATGATTTCTCTGACTCCTAGAAACACTAGAATGAGAAGAGCCCATGCTCTGCCTAGCAAGCTCAGAGGGCTCCTTGCTGGAGATAAAGAGATGCCCTCAAATTGAACTTCTGAAGGGAAGGCTTGGGGCCTCTGACACTCAGACTGAGGGCGAGTCAGCTAATATTACCCACCACATCTTTGTTCAGCTCTTACTTTCACCAGACACAATTCTAACCACTGTTCACGGGCCTACTGTTTCATTTAACAACACTAAGAGTGGGCACTGTATTTTACCCACATGGTGTGGAAGAGGAGGTTAAGACCCAGAGAGGTTGAGTAACTAGTCCCAAGTCACACAGCCAGGAAGTGGTTGAACTGGGATTTGAACCCTGGAAATCATGCCTTTAGGCTAAAAGACTAAAAGTTCATCATGGGTGAAATTTCAAATAATTAATTTAAATAAGTGAGCTGTGACTCAGATGATCATGCTGATCCTAGGACCTCCTGGGTGTTTGGGCAGCTCTGAACCTCCCTTGGCCTGAGGAGCTGGGTTCAAGGAAAACCTCCTGGTCTACTGGCTCCTTGGCTCCTTCTACTCTGGCCACAGCCCCAGGAGAAACTGAGGATGGGTGGGCAACATGGGGCTAATCCTCAGCGAAAGGAGAAAACCTCAAAGTGGCAGCTGGTGGCAGCTGTTTCTATCTGTTCGCGACCAGGGAGGCCTCCCTTGACAAGGGTGGCACCTCCAGGGTGGGTGGGGAGACCAGTGCTCACCGTGGAACACACAGTCCACCCCTGCAGCCCGGAGGTGCCCTCACAGTCACATGCCTGACGCCAGCTCCAAATGCTGGGTGTTCCCAGAATCTTCCTGAGTCAGGGTGGGGACCCAGCGCACACAGGAAGAGGCTGTCGGGAGGGGGTCCCATCCCATCAGGCTCCACTCCGTGCCCTGTCCTTCCTCCCAGGGGTCTCACAAAGGCCCTTCTGGCTCCACAAGTTGGCAGGACAAACCCGAACCCAGAGCAGGTCATCTCCCTCTCTGAGCCTGGTGGGGTCACTCCTCACTCCGCCTGGGCACCCAGGTCTGTGAAGGGCAGGAGTCCCGGCCGGGGCAGCATCAACCAGCCAACCCCCCGCAGAGTGTGCCACAGCATCTGGGAAGGCCTTGAGATCACTGTTCCCTGGAGCCCAGGAGGGACAATGACCTCTGTCCTTAGACAGAAGGAAAGCTGAACACTAGAGTGGGGGTGTAGAGAGGGGGGTATTCTCAAGGACACAGAAAATCAATGACAAATGGACCACAGACCCCACCCAGGGGCAGTTACCTGAGGAACAGGGACGTGGTTGCATGTGGTCAGAGTAACCAGTGGCAGGTGGCCCTCCAGGACAGGCCAGACACCCCGAGACCACAACGTTCCCTCCCTCCCTCCCTTCCTGCAGACGACAAGCTGGAGCAGCAGCACTCCCTGTTTACACGCTACAAGGACCCCTGCCGCCTGGGGCCCGGGGAGGAGAAGCCGTGGGCCATCGGTGAGCTGGGGCTGGGGCTGGGGCTGGGGTGGGGGCGTGGATGTAGGGTGTCGGGGGACGAGAGGCCTGGGGCAGGGGAGAGGCACTGCTGAGGCCTGAGCACCCCGTGCTGAGACTTGATATTCCACCAAGGCTGGGCTCCCCACAGGCTTCCCAGAAAGACCTCCAGGACCTGCCCCAAGATCCCACTGCTGGGAGGTCATTCAGCTGCCCAGGCCAGCAGAGCCCTCGCCCACCCCTCCTGCCCCAGAGAGGCAGCCCTTCTAGAGGCTGGCGAGGCCCTACCTGCAGTGACCTCTCTCACTGCCTCATCCTCAGGTACCTTGCTGGACACGGATGGCCTCTACGATGAGGACGCGTGCACCCCTGAAAATCTGCAGAAGTAAGGACCCAGCTGCGTTGGGTGGGCGCGGGTGGATCCCGGGCTGGCTCCCAGGTCTGGGATGAGCAGTGTGCCCTGACTCAGGGGTGGAGAGACGGGCTGTGTGAGGCAGACAAGCCAGCACAGCTCCATGGGAAGGAAACCTGTGAGAGCCCCAGGGACTGAAGCTGGGGGAGGGGGTGCCGAGGCGAGGGTGGCCCTCAGGCCTCACGGGCTGGCCTCACCAAGGAGAAGCCTCCCAGTAGGCCTGGGGTCCTGAGGTGGCATTTCCTACACCAGCACCCAGAGTCCGGGTCACTCTCCAAGAGCTTGCCCTGCCCCAAGCCCCATCGGCCTTGGGGCCCTGCTGGGCACAGGAAAAGGGACCAGAATCTTCCAGGGCGAGGCCAAGATCCCTGTAGAAGAACCCTGGGGATGGCGTCTGCTCCAGGGAGCCTGGCAGCTGGTATCCACCAATTAGGCAAATAAAAATATGAGAAGAGCTAACACAAGCCAGTCATTTTCAAAGCAGAGACAGTTCCATCCCAGCCAAACTTCATTCTTGAACCTGTTGAGACGTCCATAAAGGACACATTTGAGAGGCCAGCAGCAGAACCAATTTATAATTCACAATGTGAGACTGCACAGAATCACAGTAATGGCTCCTCGCAGCTAATTTGAGCCAATTAATTAGATTATGGACTAAATTTGAAACATCATCCTATGCTGAGAAAATTATCTTTTTATGAGATGATGATTAAAAAATGACTATCAGTAACTCTTAGATCATTGATGCTGGAATTAATTATCAAAGGCAAAGGACAGTAATGGATTATATTTCTGAGAGATAACGATGTTCTGCATGTCATTCGTGTATTTATCTCAAGGCAGATAAAAACCTTGTAGGAGCCCATGTTTGCTGGCTGTGCCTGTGCAGGCGTCCCTTCCATTTGTCCAGGCATTAGCCGGCCGGGCAGGCCTGTGTAGTGTCTCTTGGTGGCTGCCCTTCCTGTCCCCTTCATCAGCCTGCATCTGCTCTCTGTGACGGGGTCTCCCATAAAGGCTCCTCCCCACTGGCTGGGCCCGGGAGGAAATCCGGCAGGAAGGAGTCGGCAGACAGGGAGTCAGAAGACTCAGATTCAGGGTGTGATACCCAACCCAAGCGCCTTGCCCTCCCTGTAGAACTTTGGCCAGCACTTAGGCACCCACATCAGTTTCCTTCCTTATCCCACGTTGTTCCTTTCCTGGTACACCGGGCCCCTAAAGTGTCCTGGGGCCCACAGCAATCGTTCTTGTGTCAGAGGGGGAAGTGGAAGCCCAGAGGTTTGGTGGCTCAGGGCCAGAGCGACAGAATCCAGTCCTGGGAGGGGGCATGGGTGCTCCCCTGGCTCCCCCGCTCCTGCTGCCTGAAACAAGAGTCATGGGGAGTCTGAGGACTTTCAGGAGAGAAGGGTACCCGAGGTTCACTACCAAGACCAAGTTCCCCCAGACAGGCCCGTATTGGCTCAGAGCAGAACCCCATTCTGCAGAGGGGCTAGGCAGTTCCATCCCTAACTCGGCCATGGGCTCTGGGTGGTGCTGGGTCCAAGCTGCAGCCACGGACAATGTCCCAGTTCAGAAAGGGAAAGCGAATGCTGGCTAGCCCAAGGTGGACATGGGACATTCCCAGGCAGATTCTGGAGTGGCCCAGATCAGTCAGGAACTTGTAGGCTCAGACTGTTTCCCTCCATCCCAGTCCCTTTTTGGGTCCACAGGGAAGACAGATCTTAAATGCAGGGGTTTGCTCTGACCTGCTTCCCTCACTTGGGGATGAGAATGTGGCTCCACACTGAGGACCTGGGGGCTGGGGCAGGGGCTCACCTTGCCTTCCTGTCTGCATGAGCAGGGTCTTGGAGAGTGAGGAAGGCCGCCGGGAGTACCTCGCCTTCCCCACCAGCAAGAGCGCTGGGGCAGGCCAGAAGGGACGCAAGGACCTGCTGAAGGGCAACGGCAGGCGCATCGACTACATGCTGTACACGGAGGAGGGACTGTGCCTGGACTGGAAAGCCGTGAGTCTGGGGCTGGGCCGGGCAGCCAGGCCGTGCTTGTAGATAGGAGACCCTGCGTCCTGCACCCTCGACAGCACTGAACTCTCCCCTCAAAGTGAGACCTGCCAGTCCCAGAGACCTCTGGGGCCCATGGGATCCTCCCACCCCTCTGCCCTCAGGGAACTCTGGGCCAGCCCCAGCCCAGAGGCCCTAGCCCCTGCCCTCCAGGTCCCTCCTTTGCAGTCTTTGGGTCTAACGGGGATGCTTCTGCCCCGCCCCTTCCTGCAGGAGGTGGAAGAATTCAGTTTTATCACCCAGCTGTCAGGCCTGACAGACCACCTCCCTGTAGCCATGCGGCTGATGGTGTCTGCGGCGGAGGAGGAGGCATAGACCAGCCAAGTCACCGGGAGCAGTTGGGCCTCTGCCAGCCCTCTGAGCCGAAGCCCCTTCCTGGCCACGTCTCCTCCAGCGGCGAGCACCCCCCGACCCCCGGTGCCAGGGGAGGAGGGCAGGGGCCCAGGGGGAGCCGCGGTTAGTCCCGGGTGAGCTGGAACCAGCGCTGCCCTGCACCTCTGGGCACTCACCGTTGGACACAGGAGTCAGGTCAGCCCCGGGAGCCCCGGCTACCCAACCAGTGCCATTCTTTCCAAACGTGATTTTCTACAAATCTACAGCACAAACTAGTTTGTAACCCGTGGGTTAGTATGAGAACCGGGTTTCTGTACTCTTTGTATCTCTTCTCAAGCTTCGTCCAGGGTTCATTATTTTTGTCTGCTGCCATGTTGTCTCGCATGCCTGCACCCTCGCATGCACGCTGCCTGCATGCCACGTGCCACACCGTAGCCACACAGACCCCTCGCTTGGGCCTCACCCAAGGCCAAACTCCAAACACAATCAGAACCAGCCAAAGAAGCATTCCTGGGCACAGGACCACCTGCTCACCGCCGCCAGCCGGGACGGCTCCCAAGCAGGGACCGTGAGGCTGTGTCCAGTTACCAGCGAGCCCGGGCTCTTCCCAGGGTCTTGCATTCAAGGGCGATCACATTTTAAAAAGAAAAACAGAAAAAGTTAAGAACAAAGACAACCTTTCACTTTAGAGGGTCTGCAAGCCGCACGGAAGAAGGCTGCTCTTCCCGAGATAGGCTCCCTTCCCCCCGGCGCACCAGGGCCCCAGAGACTCCGAAGTGGGCAGTGGAGCCATAGACAGGAATCCGGAGAGCATCACTTTTTTACAGGAAAAAGGGGAACTCACGGCTTTGGGGGGTGGGGGGTGGGGGGCTTCTGGTTTTGAAAATGCTAAGATTTGTAACTTCTCTTCTGTCAAAACCAACACATCTTTCTGCCTGATCCCGTCTCCCCCCTTGGACACCTCTGGTTTGGGACCAATCCTTCTGTGGGGCCCGTCCCCATCCACATGCTGGCTGAGCTCAGGAACTGTCCACCTGCCTCTGGGTGGGGCTGCGACTCTAATCTCCCATGCCCATTCTCAACAGCAACCGAGGGGCCCTGGACAAAGGCGGGGGAGCCAAGGTGCCGACAGCAGCCTGTCGCCTCATCAGTGTGCAGGCTGGGGGTGGCAAGGCCAATGGCCACCACTTGCCTGAGGCAAGGAGTGGTACTAGTTGGCGTCCAGATGCATAGACACCTATTCTGCTACTGTGTGACCAGGGCCAGTCCTGGACACCCAAGCATAGCGTGGCAGAGCCTGCAGGTGAGGCCCACAGCTCCCCACCCCACGGCAGCACTGCCTCTGTCCACCTGCCTTTTTAAACACACCTGGACCCGCTCCCCTGGTCATGCAGGGAGGGTTCTGTCTGTTTCCAGGTGTGAGGCTCCTCTGCCTCGGGGGAATGTTCTTGACAACCCCCACCGGTCTCCCCTCCTCGTAGTGCCCTGACCACGTGCCCACCTGGCTTGAAGCCAGCTCCACCCAGCAACGCTGGGGGTGCACCAGGACCCTGCTGCTGGGAGCCTCCTGGTGCCGGTGTGCTGATGCTGTGCCTTGTCACCCACTGAGCTGGAAGAGGGACGAAGAGGGAGCCAAGCTGCCAGCGAGAGGCCAGGCCCTTTACTGGGGGAGGACATTCCTGAGATTTGCACCTGTGGTGGCACTGGTTTATCTAAACCCAGCAGGCCAGGGCAGCAGCTGGGCTGAGGGCTTTGCTGTTAGGAGCACTTCACTGGCCAGGCCCCCAGCCCCACCTTGTGTCCAGAAGCCAGGACAGGCTGCTCACCACCGGCTGAGGGTGCTGTCCCTCCTGGGCTCTCTGCTGTGCCCCTCCTCATAGGGCCTGGCTCTCAGGGCCTTGGGTAGGCTTCCTGCGGTCAGAGGGCCCCCATTCCCAGGAGCAGCCAGAATCTCTGCTCCCACGGGTGGGGCCCAACTAGATAGCCAGGCCTGAGCTGAGGCCCCCCAGGCTGCAAGTCGGCTGTGTGCCTGGGAGAGCAGCAGAGGCCGAGGCCAGGGCTCCTGAAGCAGAGAAACTCCAGCACAGCTTCCATCCCTCCGAGAGGCCGCCTACCCCCAGGGCAGCTTGGTGGGAGCCAAGGCGCAGGGGGCACATGCTTCTCTCCCTCACTCACAGGGCGCCTTAGGCAAGTCATACCTCCCTGTGCCTCAGCCATTTCCTGTCCTAACAAGGTCGCCTCTGCCCAGCCTGGCCCTGGCGTCCAGAGCAGGGCTGGCCCACCCCCCGGCCCCCCTCGCACCTCCCTCTGGCGCGGCCTCTGCTGAGGCTGCCATTGCCCAACCACATGTTTCATGAAGCCTGTGGACTCCCAGGGCCATGCACAAGCCAGACTTTTCCATTTTGATTTTTAAAAAAGAAAGAAAAGAAACATTGCCAAGATCTCAGATTCTGTGGCATCTAGGCCTGGGAGGGGCAGACACAGGTCACCCAAATCCCCAAACAAGGCCCGCGCCTGCCCCGGGCCCGGCCTCCTCCGGGGAAGCCAGGAGGTGGGGTCAGCTCTGGAAGGAGACAGTCATTTGCATTTGTCCAAACCACCTTGAGTTTTAAGTATGAATATTAATCTTGATGCTTTTTAACTATTGTATTAACTTGCTAAGATTTAGAAATACTGTTTTAAAAAGAAAAAAAACACTTTTTTAATTTCTGTATTCTTTTCTGTATTGTATCCTCATGGGACATTAGGGGTTTTATATGGTAAGCACACCTAAGGTTTTGGTAAAAACATTATCAAATATATATCCAGACGATTCTTCCCTAGAAGAAAAACAGTCTTTACACCGATAAAATATTTTCAAAAGAGAAGTGTTTTTTTCCTTTATTGGTGCTGAAAGGAACGATGGCTAATGAGGAGAAAATAAAACTGTGAGGCTCAAGGCTTGTGTTTTCCACTTATTTGAGCAAAAAGCTGGGGCCAGGCCCTGCTCCAACTCAACTCCAGGGCTGGGTGGCCAGGCAGGACTGTGGGGGCAGCGCTGGGGAGGCCCTGCCTTTCTTGCCTCCTCCTGCAGGACAGGCCCAGCCCACGTCTGCACTGAACTGGCAGGACACTGGGCCACTTGGGTTCTCTTACTTGGTGTCTCCTCGTTCCCTCTGGAACTGGGAGTAAACAGCAAAAGGGCACCTTGAGTGTGCGGCAAAGCAAGGCTGGGGCCTCCTCAGGACTCTGGCCTTACCTGGCGAGGCAAGGGCAGGCTGGGGTGGCGGCACCATACCCATCTGCCCCAGACTTCTGAGGTGGCAGGAGGTCCTTTGCTAAAAGGGGGGGCACACGGGAAGAGGCGCACCTCCTGGCTCCCTGTCCTGATGGCTGGTTTCCTGGTCTACATCTCAGGAGCTGCTCTGGGACAGCTCTTCTCTGTCCTCTGAACAGCAACCTGGTGTCCAGGTCTTGGGCCTTAGTCACCTGCTGGTGCTGCACACCAAGGCCAGACACCTCTGAATGTGGCTTGGTGACATTACCCAGCAAGTGACAGGGCCAGAACCCCAGCCTCGGCCTGGCCCTGCTGGGGTCTTCAAGGCCCAGGGCCCAACCACAAGTCAGTGTCTCCACCTCAGAAGCCCTCCCAGCTGGAGCCAGGCAGGCAAGTCCCAAAGGTTCCTGGGGTGCAGGCCAGGCCGGCTCCCACCATGGGCAGCACACTCGCCTCGGCACTGTGCTGCCGAGAACAGCACCCAACCTGCCCAGCCCAGCTGACTACGGGGCTCCGCTCCTTTCCAGGGAGGGCACGAGAGACAGTGCTACCTTTGAGCTTCTGAGCACTTCAAAACCACTGCAGGGGGAGTCCCCCGGCCCCTCCTTGGCTCCAAATTCAGCCAGCAGCCCACACCTGGAGCAAGGAGCTGGCAATACAATAATGGAAAAAAAAGGCCAGGCTGGGCCCTGAAAGGACAGGTGCCTCCACCTTCCTTCCCAGAAAGCCACACCATTCAGAGCCCAGAGCACTCAGGCCACTTTATTTCTCAATGAGTGAGGGTCAGTGCTCATCCTCCAGAGTGTCTGAGAGTGTGAAATCCATGGTGATGTCGCCAGTATGGGGGTGGAACTCCACAGTGTAGCTGACTGTTCGAGAGCCGCCCAGCGGTGCGCTAGGGTCCAGCGTGGTGCTGAAGAAGTACACAGCCTGCTTGCAGTGGGGATTCCAACAACAGTCCCCCTGCAGGAGGGGTAGCAAGAAGGCAGTGAGGGCTCCCAGTACCCAAGCCCCTTCCTGACCAGCCACTAGTCCAGGCAGCTTGCAGTGGGAAGCTGCTACCAAGGCCAGGTAACCCAGGGCCAAGTGACCCAGGACACTGAGTTATCACCCCGCTGAATGGGTTGGGAGTACCCAGAGCATAAGTGAGTGGCATGGCCTCCCCCAGCAGTGCCTGCTCTCAGGGTGGGCCCACTCAGGGACCTGCAAGCACAGTATTACCTTGTCCTCTGCAGGCTTCAGGAGGCCGGTGCTGACCGTGCTGTCCTGAGTCAGGTGGTATTCCATCCACAGGACGACCCCATGACTCTTCCCAGGCCTGGGAGGGTGGGGTGGGATGTTGGGCCAAACAGAAACAGCCATATGAGAGGTGAGTGAGCACAGCCATGGCTCCCTTCTGCTTTCCAGAAACCTCTGGTCTTCCCCACTTCCATCCTGCCTGGCCAGGAAGCTCCTAACACTCCCCCTGACTAAAGGCTACTCAGTAAAATACTGAGGAAGAAGAGCCACAACCCAAACTCACTCCTCGCGGCCTGGCCAAGCACTCAAAAGAACCGTGGAGCAGCACGAGCCTCCTTGGCCTGAGGTCACGAAAGGCTTGGTCCAAGAGGCTCAGGGCGCAGCCTTGGCACCAAAAACTGGAAGCACCCTCCCAGATACCCTGGATGGCAGGCCCAGATGGGTATTTGCCCTGCCTCCCCCTCGTCAAAGAGCCCCGAGGGGTTCTGGGCTCACGGCCTCCACCCAGTTAGAAGAGAGTTCTTCCTCCAGAAGCAGCAGCTCCTCCCCATGAAGACAGGTGGAGCTGGATGGGCCTGCCGGTGCCTCGCAACGAGCAGCTCTCGCCAATTCCAAACCTGCTTTGATTCCCAGGAGAGTTCAGGAAAATGGTCCAATGGGTAACCATAGCAACCAAATTCACGTTTCTCTGCAGCTGTAATTCAACATGCCGCTTAGCTCAAAGGGAGTCTCAGATGTGGGGGGATGAACAAAGCCCACTCTGGCTCTCCCTCCCCACCCACACATACCCAGAGACACCCGCTATACACTCAGGGCCACTTCAGACCAGAAAGGGCAAGGCTGAGACAAGGAGAGCCATTTCACCCATGTGAAAGTGGCCTAAGTGCATGCTTAGCCATGTGGGCAGTAACTACTAGACAGAAAGTAGGCCCACTGCTTTCTTCCCCCACGCCCCCTACCCTAGAGCCTACACTCACCTCCTCAGCTCGATGGAGCCCTCAGCACGCACAGGCTGCGGGGGGACTGGCTGCCGAAAATCAAAGGTCAGGATCTGCTGGGGCTCAGAGAGGCCGCGGCACGGGTACTCCCACAGCGGGTGGGGCTCAGCCTCCTTGCTCTCCCTGAAGTCCAGGGCACGCTGAGGAGGGAAAGGGGTGTGGTGGTCTGCAGAAACAGAGCCAGGCAGCCCAGGGGACAAGGTGCTCGTACCCCATCTCCAGGGTCTATGCCAGTCGCCCCTCACTTCCATGGCCCGGGTTCCTCAGAGTAACTGCCACAGTCACAGCAGTGGATGCTCACAGAAAGACCACAGGCACCTGGATCAGACCAGCTGGATTCTTGTTCCCTGCCGCCACTCACGAGCCGTCTCCCTGGGGAGTCACTTTACCTCTCTAAGCCTCATTTTCTCCCTTTTTAAAATGGGATGAGACTGCCCATTTCATGAGTTGCTCTGAGAACCAAAAGTCTACAATGGTGAAAACACCTGGCACTTGGCCACTTGACCATTCGTGACCCTTCCTAAGCACTACAGCTGCCAGACCACCCCCAAACAAAGGCTCCTGGTCTAAAGGGAGACAACATGGACACCAGCAATCGCAGGGCCTGGGGAGCACTGACCTCTAGTGGAGAATGGGGCTGGGTGAGAAAACTGCCCAGAAGGGTGTTCTCTGGGCTGCCTCCTGAAGGTCACACAGGAGTTCGCAGGGAGGAGAGGGGACAAAGCCAAGTAGGGAGAGGACGCAGAGAAGAGCCCAGGGCAGGCTGAGCGGCAGAGGTGACGCTGCAGGGGTGGGGGTTGGGGGAGCCTGACAAGATTTTCCCACAGGGGACAGACAGGGCCACACGGAGGATCTACAGGTTCACGAAGGCTCCATGTGGAGGAAGGCCGAGCGGGAGAGACAGGAGGCTGCACGGTCACAGGTGAGAAATGAAAGTGGCCCAGACCAGAACAGCAGCAGTGGGGGAAGAAAACTGAGGACCCGACTGTTATAGGACCAGATGACAAACTGCAACTGAAGGCAAGGACTTGCCTGGGAGGATGCCCGGGGCCCTGAGCCCAAGCAGTTGGGTATGAAGCGGTGGCAGACCTAGGACGGGAGCAGTGGAAGGAGCCAGACTAGGGGTCAGGGGGAGCAGGGGGGAAGAGCAGGTGGATTTTGGAAGCATTAAGGTCAGAGTCCACTGCTCTTAGCTATTTGGTCTGAGTTCAGGTCTGAGTTGAGGAGAGATGCAGACATTGGCCAGCAACAGAGAGGACAAAGGGGACAGCCAGGGAGGGCAGGGTCAGGCAGAGGCCTGAGGGTGACCTAGAACACACAACACCTTAGGGGACTGGAAGGGTGGGATGAGTTCAGGAAGGAGCCTGAGTGTGAGGTGACTCGGCACAAAAGAAATTTCTAAAAGCATGGAACAGTCAGTGGTGTGCTGTGGAAGGGCAGATAATATACAAACTGAAAATATCCACTGGCTTTATTTACTTAAAAAAATGTTTACACAAGCAATCTATAATCACCGTAGAAAAATTTGAACAGAAAGACAAGCAAAAGAAGGAAAAAATTAACCACTTCCTAATCACACAGCTTATATTCTGGTGTCCACTATTCCGCTTTTTCTCAGTGTGTATGCGTGAATTTTCTTAATACAGACAAATGGAGTCGTGTCCCTTGTTCTGCCCTTCTCATGTGGACATATCATGACAATTTCCTTTAATCCTTGCAGATCCAACTATCATTGGCACTTGCACGTCTGCCCTTGGTTCTGGGGGATGCAGACCCTGGTAACTGACTAAGTCCCCTAAATTGATATATAAATAGCCCCAAGGACCACCCTTCCACATCCCTCCCCATACTCTAACAGCTTCCCTTGGAATGGAGTCCCCAAAATGAAAATGGCTAACTCAGAAGGTTACCAAACTGCCTTCTAGAAAAGCTGTTCAGAGAGAACAAGCTGCTGACGTTGGCAAGAACAGTTCCAGTGGTGTGGTGATGGACAGGCTCCAGCCCAAAACTCTGATTCAGGGGTTACAGCCCAGGACCAAGAAGGGCCTAGTATCCGACTTTGAGACACAATAGTTCTCAGGTTCATAGTGAACCAAGCAGAACAGATATACCTGCCCTCACCGCCCTTAACAGAAGAATTCCCTGCACACTGCACACACTGCCAAACCCAGGTCCCTCCACTGAAGCCAGATGTCCCTGTTAGAGGCCTGTGGCCGTGAGGAGTGGGTGGGTGGGACACTGCGGGTGGGAGCTGTGGCCCCACCTACCTTAATCATGTCATCCATGATGTGAACGTCAAAGCCTTCACAGTCACCACAGGGGCTCCGGATCCGCCACAGGTCCTGTGAGGAAGGTGCAGCCTTCACTGACACCCACCTGCCAAGGCACACAGACATCCATACCCACCCGGGGACACAAAAGTGTGGTGACAAGAGCAAGAAGGGTCAGTGAGGTCGGGCCAGGGGCTGCCCCAGTCCAAAACCTGAGATACATCTTGCTATTCCCACACACCTGGAAGAGACCCCCAAGGCTGAAGGAACTCAGAGACACCAAAGATCCAGGTTGGTTCTTCAAGTCTGCCAAGTCTCATAGGACCCCAAGTCCTCTCCTACAAGGGGACAACCGGCCAGAGCTACCAGGCTGGGGGTTCTCACTCCCTGTCCATTCTGAACACCATTTCTTTGGGAAGAAATCTGTAAATCAGTTCTCAAGGCTCTGCGCCTATAAACAGTATGAGGACAATGGGAGGGAGGGGACCAGAAGCGCACTCAGGCCAGGCAGCTCTGCGTCCTCTGTCTCCTGGAGGTATGCGTGGATAAGTGTCATTCTCCACATTCCCTCTGTGGCCATGAAAACCAGAATTCATGTGGAAAACTGACCAGGTAAATAAATAACAGAAGAAATGTCCAGAAAATAAGTGATGGAGCCACTAAGCTGCCAATGGATAAAGCCATTCTTATCAGAGAAATATCAAACGAGGCTCCCCCTACACTTCAGGTTACAGCATTTCAAATCCTTTTAATAAAAAAGGCCTTTCCCAAAATGACTTTGTGACTGGTTCTGCTTTGATGAGAAAATTAAAATGAAGCTTTTCAAGTTTTTCTTACAAAAAGAAGCCGACTCTCCCGTCTCAAAACGCTTTTAACAACTGGAGCCTCAGCTCTTAATGAGAGCAGAGCAAGCCACACAGCATGTCTTCTGAAACTCTTAATTTATATTTTTTTAATTATTCTGATAAGACATAATTGTAAAATAACAAGACACAGCCATTTCCATTTCATACGCCAAATTACTGCATTCTTACAGAGGTAAGCCTCTTCTATTCAACCCTGCAGTGCGCTGATCCAAAAAAGCAGGGGCCCAAATCATTAAGACCTGACTTGCTCCATCTGCATACAAAGTCTTCAACAAAACAAGGTCCCCCCCCCCCACCCATTCTGCAAAAACCTTTGGGTGGCCTACCCTGAACTCCACGACCAGAGCATACAGCGAGGCAGCCTGGGGCATCACCACAGCGCCAGGCCCTAGGTGCTGGTCCACCGCAGTCCGCACATACCAGAAGAACAGGTTGTGCCATGGCAGCAGGCTAGTGGTGAAGAACGGCTCCCCCAGGAGGAGAGAGACCTGGCGACCAGAGCAAGAAGCAGGACCAAGGCGTCAAAGGATTTGGCTGAAGAATGAAGAACAGGTCACAAGTTTCACAGGTACATGGAAGTAACTGGCCATTCATTCTTTCACTCACTCACTCAGTCAACAAACAATCATGCCAAGTCTGCACCTGCCCTTGAGGATACAAAGATGAGAAACAGACACAAGGCCTGCCCTCAGGAGTACAGAGTGGAAGAGCAAGGAGATGAGGCTGGGGGCTGTCCTCGTAGAGTGTGGTAAGCTCTGACAGAAGCAAGAAAGGGGCACACAGAGGGACCCCAGGGGTAAGGGCATCAGGAAGGGCTTCCAGGACAGCATCCTGTGAATCCCCACTCAAAGCTTTATCATGACAATTTATCCTCAGGTCTTGTCTAACTGTCTCCTTCACTAGGCTCTGAGCACCACAGAAGTGGGGGTGTTGGCAGCACAGTATCCCCAAAACCTAGCACAGTGCCTGGCCCGGAGCAGATGGTCAGTAAAGGTTTGCTGAGTGAATGAACAAATGCATGAACAGGGGTCAGAAAAGGAAAGGCGTGGGGCCCCCAGACAGAGGGACAGAAAGAGGCAAAAACATAGGTGTGAGTGAGAGTGAGGCCCTTTCAGGAACTCGTCAGATGAGGTGCAAGGAAAACGATAAAGGGTGAGGCCAGAGGGATGCAGAGGAGCCAGGACACCCAAAGGCAGCTGATGACAGGCTAAGGGGGCTGGACTCTGCCCTGGAGGCAAGAGGAGGGGGGTCACTAAAAACTTTAATCAAGATTTCAAAATGAAAGGAATGCCTTTTAGAAAGATCGCTCTGACGACCACAAAGCATGTGGGGAGACCACCTGCAGGTGGAGCTGGGAACAGGAGGTGACTTGGGTGAGTACTGCAACAGTCTAGGCAAGGAGTGGGGACTCTGTGTAAAAGGAGGAGAGCAAGACATGGCAGATGCTAGGAGACAGACCATCCAGGGTTTGGCCCATACAGACGGGCACCAAGAGAGGGACTAGCCAGAGACGATACCTGGGTTTCTGGGTGAGACGAGAGAGACAGAAGGACACAATGAAGACAGAAAGTGCTTGGCCCTGAGTACTCCCTGCTCCCAAACAGGAGGAACAAGGCAAGAATGCCCACTCTCGCCACCTCTACTTAATAGTGACCTGGAGTCTACCCAGTGCACCTTATCAATGGCTTACAGAATTTAAATCTATCTTTAATCCTTACCTATAAGAAGAAAAAGGGCAACTTGTACGTGAATGTTCAAAGCAGTATCATTCATATTAGCCAACAAGTAAAAACAAGCCAAATGTTCATTAACTGACAAATGGATAAATAAAACGTGGTATATCCATACAACGGAATATTATTCAGCAGTAAAAAGAAATGAGAAAGTGACATCAGCATCATGGCAGAGTGAGCTTCCCCAGTAATCTCTCCCCTCCAACATACAACGAAAAGGACATTCATACTCCAACAGAGAACATCCAAACACAACACAAAAAACGTCGGAGAGACCCACGCAGCCATATGATAGAGGGTGGAGAGGCTGGAGTCCCCCTTGGAGGAGGTGGAATAGGGGTTCACCGGTTCAGATCCTGGGTGCAGACATGGCACCACTTGGCACGCCATGCTGTGGTAGGCATCCCACATATAAAATGGAGTAAGATGGGCATGTATGTTAGCTCAGGGCCAGTCTTCCTCAGTGAAAAGAGGACCGGCAGCAGTTAGTATTAGCACAGGGCTAATCTTCCTTGAAAAAAAAAAAGAAAACCCCAAAGAATCCATTGGAAAATTTTTAGCAATAATCAACAACTACAGCAAAGTTGCAGGATATAAAATCAACTTACATAAATCAGTAACATTTCTATACTCTAATAAAGAACTAACAGAAAAAGAACTCAAGAACACAATACCATTCACAATTGAAACAAAAAGGATAAAATACCTCAGGGTGAATTTAACTAAGGAAGTGAAACACCTATACAATGAAAACTATAAGGCTTTCCTGAAAGAAATGGATGATGACATAAAGAGATAGTAAGACATTCCATGCACATGGATTGGAAGAATAAACATAGTTAAAATGTCCATACCTAAAGCAATCTACAGATTCAATGCTATCCTAATCAGAATCCCAATGACATTCTTTACAGAAATAGAACAAAGAATCCTAAAATTCATATGGGGCAACAGAAGACCCCAAATTGCTAAAGGAATCCTGAGAAAAAACAACACAGCTGGAGGCATCACAATCCCTGACTTCAAAACATACTACAAAGCTACAGTAATCAAAACAGCATGGTACTGGTACAAAAACATGTGCACAGATCAATGGAACAGAATTGAAAGCCCAGAAATAAAACCACACATCTATGGACAGCTAATCTTCAACAAAGGAGCTGAGGGCATACAATGGAGAAAAGAAAGTTTTTTCAACAAATGGTGCTGGGAAAACTGGAAAGCCACATGTAAAAGAATGAAAATTGACCATTCTTTTTCACCATTCACGAAAATAAACTCTAAATGGATCAAAGACCTAAAGGTAAGACCTGAAACCATAAGGCTTCTAGAGGAAAATGTAGGTAGTACACTCTTTGACATCAGTATTAAAAGGATCTTTTCGGACACCATGTCTTCTCAGACAAGGGAAGCAAGAGAAAGAATAAACAAATGGGACTTCATCAGACTAAAGAGCCTCTTCAAGGCAAAGGAAAACAGGATTGAAACAAAAAAACAACCCACTAATAAGGAAAAAATATTTGCAAGTCATATATCCGACAAAGGGTTAATCTCCATAATATATAAAGAAGTCATACAACTCAACTACAAAAAACCAAACAACCTGATCAAAAAATGGGCTGGAGACACGAACAGACATTTCTCCAAAGAAGATATATGGATGGCCAATAGGCACATGAAAAGATGCTCAGCATCACTGATCACCAGGGAAATGCAAATCAAAACTACACTAAGATATCACCTTACACCTGTTAGAATAGCAAAAATAAGCAAAACAAAAAGTAACAAGTGTTGGAGAGGTTGTGGAGAAAAAGTATCCCTCATACACTGCTGGTGGGAACGCAAACTGGTGCAACCACTAAGGAAAATAGTATGGAGATTTCTCAAAAAATAAAAAATAGAAATACCATGTGACCCAGCCATCCCACTACTGGATATCTATCCAAAGAGCTTGAAGTCAGCAATTCCAAAAGTCCCATGCACCCCAATGTTCATTGCAGCACTATTTACAATAGCTAAGACGTGGAAGCAACCTAGGTGCCCATCAACTGATGAGTGGATAAAGAAGATATGGTATACATATACAACGGAATACTACTCAGCCATAAAAAAGAATAAAATCGTCCCATTCACAACAACATGGATGGACCTTGAGGGAATTATGTTAAGTGAAATAAGCCAGATAGAGAAGGACAATCTCTGTATGACTCCACTCATATGAGGAAGTTAAACCTGTGGACAAAGAAAACAGATTAGTGGCTACCAGGGGAAAGGTGGGCTGGGGGGTGGGCACAAAGGGTGAAGGGGTGCACCTACAACACGACTCACAGACAATAATGCACAACTGAAATTTCATAAGATTGTAAACTATCATAAACTCAATAAAAATTAAGTTTAAAAAAAAAGGCATGGGAAAAAATGGGCAAAAGACTTGACTAGATATTTCACCAAATAAGACACAGGATATTTAAACAAGCACATGAAAAGGTGTTCAGCATCATCAATCATTAGGCAAATACAAACCAAAACTATGAGACATCATTACACCTACTAAAATGGCTACAACAAAAAAGAAAGACAATACCAAGTGGCGGTAAAGGCTTAGAGAAACTGGAACACTCCTACGTTGCTGGTGGGGATGGTACGGCCACCTTGGACAACAGTTTAGCAGTTTCTTAAAAAGTTAAACAAAAATATAGTACAACCCAGCAATTCCAAGCCTAGGCATCTATCCAAGAGAACTGGAAACATATCCTTGCAGAGACTTAGACATCAATGTTTACAGCAGCATTATTCACAGCAGCCAAAAACTGGAAACAATCCAAATATCCATTAACAGGTGAATAGTTAAACAAAATATGGCATATTCATCCCATGGAACTATTTAGCATTAAAAAGGAACAAAATACTGACACATTCTACAACATGGATGAACCTCAAAGACATGCCCAGCAAAAGCAGCCCAACACAAAAGACTATATATTGTATTATTCCACTTACATGAAATACCCAGAAAAGGCAAATTCATAGAGACAGAAACCAAATCAGTGGTTGCCTGGGGCTGGGGGCAGGGTGATAGAAAGGTTGTAAAACTAGATTGTATGATAGTTGTACAACTCCATAAATTTACTGAAAAAAATCACTGAATTATATACTTTAAATGGGTTAATTTTATGGTATCATCTCAATAAAGCTGTTAACAAAAATGCTGGCAAGGAAGATGACAGGTTCCAGCCTGAAGAGCCTGTGGGATATTTGAGGAAAGATATCTGGTTGGCAATCAGACATATGAGATTTGAAGACCCAGCTTTGATGGTCATGGATTCCTGAATGGGAAGGGAGGTGATGACCTGGAGAAGAGAAACAGGGAGAAGAGAGGATGGACAGGGAGAGAGGTCCAAGAAACATCCCTAAGGAAGGATCGAGTGAAGGAAGAGAAACCCAGGAAGGACTGAGAAGGAGCAGCCAGAATGATAAGAGGAAAATCTGGACAGTCTCTTGAGAATCTAAAGAGAACTGTGTTGAAGAGGGAGAGGTCCCTGGGTGGTAAGGGTCCAGGGGGACAGTGAGATGACGTGGCAGGGAGACGATGTTAGTAACTAAGAGGTTACTAAGAGGTGGGAGCTGCTTCGGAGGCCCACACTGAGACTGAAGACCGACTGCGGCGGGGGAAGGACACAGGAAGGTGAAGCGAAGGCAGCAGGGCTGTCTGTGAGAGGACACGACAGGCTGCTGTCAACCCCAGCAGAGCCGTTATGCCCTCCCCTGAAGGAGCAGAGATTAGGCAGAGTTCAGAGTAGTTCAAGTGCGTGTTCATCGGGCATCGCTGCAAACCCTCACCACACCCTCAACAGTGGCGAGTTCTTAGCTGGTGAGTGACACAGGGGCCTCACAGTGAGACCCGGAGAGAGTCGGGGAGCTTGGGCCACTCAGTGCTGTGCTGTCCAGGGCAAATGCAGGCCTCTCGCTACTCACCTTTTTACCCTCCAAGTCTGCAGATGTTAATAATTCAGGCCGTTTCTCTATTATATTAATTTTATCTTCCAAGTGGTTAGCCTTGAAGATCTTAGAGAGAAAACAATAAAAGCATTGCTTTTGTCCAGGAAAAAACACCTCCAAGTTGCGCTATCTGTTTGTAGTTTTCTGGCCAAATGTTCTGGAGCACTACTTTGATCTGCTTTGTGGAAATTCTCCCCTCCAGGGGCATCCAATAGACCAAGGATGAGATCACTAGCAAAACGTAACAGCAAAAGAAATTTCTCTCGTAGGCCCATCAGCAGGACTTAGCAATAGGCTTGTAGTTCTGGTGGAGGTGGGTTATCCTTCAGAGAAGAAATCAAAACCAATCACTGGCCAGGAGGAGAAATACCACCATGGAACCAACCAGTCAGGTCAGCCTGTGAGCAGTGACTCCCTGGGTGCTGATGTCCCAGAAATAAATCATAAATTCAGTTCTATCAAAACAAAGATTTTAGTTTAGTTTTATGTGAAGTGAAAAGAAAAGCCTACACCTTCAGCCACAAAAAAACAAGAGTCTACACATTTGCTGCTATTCAATGACAGCCCCAGAAGACTTCCAGGCCAGCTCTCAGTGTGGGAGCAACGAGAACTCTCACTGGCAGCTGCTACTTCTCCCAGTTCCCTTGGCACCAACGCTGCTTCAGAGCAATCAATCCCAGACTCAGGAAGGCAGGCCCCACAGGTCCCCTCATTATTTCAGTAACAAGAATTATCACTTACTTTTTTCATCAGTCTATGAGAAGCTGCTGAACTCTCTATTGTAAATACCTAAAGAAAATACCATGCTATTAGTTGTAGGAGATTCACTTAAGAGAGAAAGAAATTAAAGATTAAAATGCAACAAAGTCATTCCAATGCAGAGGCTGCCACTTAACCAACTCTACCTGTCTTATTACCCACTGGGACAGCACTGACATTCTGCACTGCCCCTGGTGAGGTGGCAGACTCAGACACCGGAGCTGCAGCTACAGCCTGACTCCTGCCTGCCCACAGAGGCAATACACCCCTAAGCCCCTGAACCAAGCACGCCACACACACGGCAGCCGCACTTGCAAAGAACTTTAGTCCCAAAACTGAGCACCCGAACCACACAACACCCTAAGTCAAGAGCTGCCCATAGGAAGCTGAAGAAGGCACATGTCCACTACCTGCTCTGCCCCAAGATGATGCGCCAGCATGGAGAGTAGGCTGCCGTCACTGACACACAGGCAGACACTGTCTGATTTCAGCACCTGCAGGAAAAGAGCAACCTCAGCACAGGTTTTCTTACAATCTGTCAAGAAATTCTTGTTGGCAAACTGATAGAAACACTTCCCTTCTCCTGACCCCACTAACTCACTCCAATCATTCAGTCTGATGTCCTCCTCACTCCACGCCCGCCATGACCCGGCTGGATCTTTGTGCCCCCACACCAGTTATACTTGCCTCCCAGGCCCAAGTGGCAATAGCCCCCACCTTCCAACACATCCACCTCACTCACCTCTCCCCACTCAGACCCCAGTGTCAGGAAAGACCGTCCTCTAGCTGTTCTAGAAGGCCCAGCTGAAGACCTGCCCCATGTGCCTGAGGCCACCTCCTCCCAGTCCGTGGCGACAGGCCTCTTCCCTGTCTAGTCACAGCACCAACAGCTGTGGGCCTGTCGAGTGACTCGCCAAAGACAGGGATGCATTTCTGGGTCATAGATCCCTCCAAGAGAAACCTAGGACAGTTGGGATCCTCCTTCCCCCCAAAACGCATGCACGTGCATACATGCACCCATATTTCTGCATATAACTCTAAGGGGTCCAAGAGTCCCCCCTCCAAACCCTGTGTGTGGTCCCCAGGCCGAGAGACACCTGCCGTAGGTAGCAGGGGGCAAAGGTTTTCAGGTAGGAGAATTATGTGACCAGATTTATATTTTAGAAAATTTTAGAAAGGAGGCAGCAGATGAAAGGAAAAATGGGGCGGCTGGATCCACTGGGAGCACTCACAGGATCTGCTGGTAACCACAAATGCGAAGTGTCCAGAGAGACAAAGGCAGGGGTCAGGGGGAGGCTCCTAGCCTGAGGCTCTCACAGGAGAGCAGAGAACAGGCCCTCAGGTAGTCCAGGAACAAGCTCCCCAGCTCTCTGCTCAAGTGCCCGCCCAGAAGGAGCTGGCCAAAGCCACTCACAGACCAGGGAGCACAGAAAACAAAACCAGCAAATCACAAGCAAGGAGTGAGCTGGGGCCCATGGGACAAACTCCTTCTTGACCACAACCACTCAAGGGGCTGGACACTTACTGTCCTCAGGGCCTGGATGTATTGGTCAGTTCTATCCTGATCGTTGATCTCTCCAAACCGAGGCCGGTTCCAGAGCAAGTGAGCCTGGCAGTCACACACAGGACGCCCAGGATGGATGCTCTCATTCTTTTCGGGGCTGAGCCAGGAAATGAACCAACAGACACAGGGCATGAGCATGACCTGCTAGACATCAGCAAGAATGAAGACATGACACAAGAAACTTCCCCAGTGAAACAGAGACGGGGCACAGGGGGCACACCCATAGTCCTCCAGAGGGCATGAGTCTAGGCACCGGCTCTTGAGTGGCTGTTAGAGGCTGGAGGGCCCTCCCACTGAAGACTTCTCATACATGTCTGTTCCCAATGGGGGCCTCGCAAACGGTGCTGAAATAGCCAGTCAGAAACTTGCTCTTATTTTATTCTGTTCAGATACAAATGTGCCCACTTGTGCCTCTACAGGGTCTGTAAATGGGGAATTTACATAAATGCACAGTGTCACAGGCCCAGTGCCCCATCCCATGCGGCTCAGGGCACACCTGGTCCTCTGAAGACTGTACCATACACAGTAGTCGTCGTGGTGGGCTACCAGGAAGACGGCTGAGCCCTGTATGACAGGCTCCTCTTGTGGTAGGAAGTACACACACTGCATCCAGTGGTCCCGCCACTGAAATGGGGAACAGAGAATCAGCTGTTACTGAGCTGCAACAAGAGCAATACTTCTAATCCAAGAGCCAAAATCTAAGCCAAACATCAGTTTGCAGGGAGACCACAGTGTGGACTACAGAAAGCTACTGTGGCTGAAGAGATGAAAATTTCAAGTCAGAGAGGCTAATGCCAGAAAGCTTGCTGGAACACTGCTGGCTTTAGGAGGATACAGTGTGGCCTAGGGCAGCCGTATTCAAGAGGGGCTCAGGAGGAGAGGACTCCAACCCCTGCCCTGGGTGTGCACACGTGCGCACCTGTGCGTGCGCGTATGCGCGCGCAAGTGTGTGTGTGTGTGTAGCGATGGAAGGAGGGAGGCAGAGAGGGAGAGAGAGAAAGCAAATGTGGCAAATGTTAACAACAAGTAAAGGGCATATCAGTGTTTATTTTCACTTATTCTGTGGATTTAGAATTTTTCAAAATAAAACATTGGGAAAATAGTACAGAAAGGTTTGTGTTGTTTATTCTTTTAAATTAAATAGTTTTTAAAGAAATGGAATACTCCAAATTGTGAAATGGTTTACAATGATGCAGAGTCAACCTTTAATAAGCTGTGCTGATCTTTCTTGTTACTATAAACCAGACATACAAGATTCTATCCTAAGAATAAACAAATAAAAAAAGAAAAGAAAAAAGCTATATTCACATAAATATGCATATTACAGAACTACTTATACTAGCAAAAACTGGAACCAATCCAAATGTCCAGCAGTTCAGAAATGAATATATAAATTCTTATGCAGAATACCTGCAGACATTTAAAATGGTGAACGTGAAGACTATGGTGCAGCAGGAAAAAACAGAAATAAGCCCTGAAAAAGACCCATGCATGTGGAAAGAGACCAAAGAAAGGGAGTTCTTTTGGCTGGTGGGACCGTGAGCGACTTTTGATTCATTTTCGTTTTACATAATGAGGTTTATTACTTGTAATCTTTAAGCCTCTTTTTAAAAAAGAAAGACCTGACCTAAAAAAGTAGATGCCTGGCTCAACTCTGAGGAGATGACTGCCACCTCATTCTCTGTTATCACCAGGAACTAAGGAAAACTTGGCCCCTGAGACTCCAAGAGCGCCACTCAGCACAAAAGCAAACACAGCTGATGCCAGCCCCACTTCTCAGAAACACAGTCTACCCGACCCAGTTCTGAATTTAACTCAAAGGCAGGTGAATGACATTCTCGTTTATCTAAGATGTCTATTTGAACATGAAAGCTAGAAATGAAAATCTAACCAGATATGTTCTAGGAAGAACAAAAAGTGACAAGGAGGAAAAAAAGCTTCTCTAAAACCCATTATTTGTTCCTTACCACACAAATTTGATCCAAAGACAAGAGAAGCCTTCCCTGACCCTTCTGCCCCGCTTGCCTAGTGCTTCCCTGTCACCAGGTCCAGCCTCCCAGGTCCTAATGCTAAAGAGCTGCTGACAGAATCCACTGTCCAAGGTGAGATGGGCTGAATATATTTCGGATCAAAAGCAGTTTAGGGAAGTCATGAGGGAGATTCATTAACAGCTCTTCAAATTCCTAACAGTCCAAAAGCCACCACCTAAGGACACTAGCCCCACAGTCAGGAGACCTGGGGACGAACACCCACCACTGGTGCTTAGACACGAGGCTCTGCTCCAATCACTGGGCTGGGCTGAGTCTCAATTTGGGCATTCTGTGGTTGCCCAGCATGTCTTATATGAGGATTCAAGGAGAAAATACACATAGCAGCACTTTGAAGATATGCAAATGAAAAGTATTAACATTTTTATGATATTCTTATGATAATTTTGCAACTATCACACTCCTGGAGAGGAAGAAAGCACCTCAGTGTGAATCTCAATTCTGTGGGAGAATTCCCACCTTCCACTCACCCCCCAAACACATATACACACACAGCCTGCAGAGGACAGAAGCCACACAGAGGGAAGTTCATGCACACTGCTCAATGCACAGCCGCCTGGACCAGGCGACTGGAGGGTAGAGTGGAGATGGGGGAGCTCACAGGCCCAGGGGGACTGACCGCAATCCTGCAGCAGCCACAACCCCTTAGCCTAAGCAGTAATTCAGAGCCGGGGAGCTGTTATGCCTTCCCCAAAGGCACCCCGTGTGCACCCAGAACCAACAGGTGAGCAATCAAAACAAAGCCAGTGCCCAGCAAGTGGTAACAGGAAGACAGAACACACAGAGAATGGTGCCCAAGGCCTCCCAGGTAGAGAAGGAATGTTCCATTCCTCAGCCCTAAAGTGTCTTTCCCACCTTTTTTCCTTTGAATGTATGTGTAGAGGGGTATCTAAGACATGCACATGAAAGAAAATTCAAGATATAAAAGGGTCATGGAGTGAAACTTAAGTTTCCTTTCTAACCCTAACCTCCAGCCCCTTCCCAGAAGTAACCATTTTTACCAATTTCTGTGAATTCTTCCAAAGATATCCTTATAAACACACCACACATATACACTCATAAACACACACATTCTTATTTTTAGTAACACCAACAGTGGCATACCACACACTGTTCTGCACCTCTATTTTTGTATCACTTAATGATAGATACATCCTGGAGATTGTTCCACACCAGCGCACAGGGTTGCCTCACCCTCTGAATGCATGTAGGATAATGGACTCAGCTAGTCCCCTACTGGTTTCTCGGTTGTTCCACTCTTTTCTATTAAATCAGGGGTGCAGTGAGTATCCTGGCACACATGTCATTCTACAAATATATATATGCAAATCTGTCCAGAGCCTAAACAATGACAAATGGCATCACTTCCCATCTTGATGGATTGGGCCTCGCTGAGCTCCACAGATGCTCTGACAATCACTTTCCTGCTCTTCCCCACAGCTCCAAAACGGTCCACTACCAAACTTTTTGAATTTTATTCACCAAAGGTGAAAAACAGTATCTCACCACAGTTTAAATTTGCATTGCTCTTATGAGTGAGGCTGAACAACTTTTCACGTGTTAAGGAGTACTCTGTGTTTCCTCTTCTGTAGTTAATGTCCTCTACCCACTTTCTATTGAGCTGGAGAAGGTAGATTTTAAGGCCACAGAAAATGAGGCTGAAGACAGGCTGTAGTTCTCTAGTCCAAGCCAATCTGAGGCCCCCCTGGGATTACTCGGGGGGAGAGGGGTATGGGATCTAAGAGTGGCTGTGTCAGGACACAGGAGAGTCAGCCCACCAAAGCTTCCCAATGGCTCATTGCGTTCACTGGTGCTGCCCATGAACTTGGCCTGAGAGGTCTACCTTATATCTGACCATAGCTAGTCTTGCTTTTTTTTCTTTTTTTAAACTTTTCTTTAACATTGATTCTGACATAGTCCCTTCCGTCTCTAAATTCTTGTGAATCTAAGGTTCAACACGCTACTTTCTCATGACCAAAAGTGGACAAGTTTCCTGATTTACATGAAAACATGCTCAGCTCCTGCCTCTTACCTGGAGTTCCTTTGGGTCTGAGTGTGCCCAGAATGGGGCCATGGTGCACTTGATCTTCCCCTCAGGGTCCATTTCAATGTCCCACCAGGAAAGAACCACCTGAGCTCGGCCAGACGCCAGAGGTTCAAACTGCCTGATATGGCAGGCTGCTGAACTACTGACTTGCTTGCTGAAGTCCACACTGTGGAAGAATATTTAGGAACTTAAGCATATTTTAAGCTCACACACTCCATTTTTAAGCTTTTATGGTGACCTCACCAGCTTGTTTGCAAAGGACCCTTCAAAGGCAGGTGACATCAGCCAGGTTTCCTTCCCACTCAAAAAGAACTTCCAAAGACCTCAATTCCACCAAAGGTCTCAAGGCACTGTCACCCTGGGTGGCTCCCTGGTACCTGAACATAGGCAGCACGTTGCTGAGGACAGTGAAGTCAGTGGGTGACACCTGGTTCAGTTGAATGTCATAAACAGAGGGTGCCCCAGGGCACTGCTCCACTTCCGATGGGGGGACGATGACCTGCTCTCCATGGCTGGTCTGAACGCGGATGGGAAACAGCTTGTTCCATGACCACATCCTTCTGGACTCTACCAGCTGTGCATAGATGGTTGCTCTATGAGGCACTGCCTCACAATTTTCCTAAGTTTATATTAAAAAGAAAAAAAAAGAACAAAAAAATAAACCAGGTACATGGACCCACAGTAATGTCCATTGATCAAAATATTCCTTAATATTAGGCCTGTTTAGTAATATCTAACGCCTTACCACTATTAGGATAGTGAACTGTTTTGAGCCTAATGCCCTTGGGAAAGAAAAAAAAGGAACTAGATTTCAAAAAGAATACATGTTATGCCTAAAATGATTTATGTCAGATAAGTTCCTAGCTACCTGACACTCTTAAATACTTCAAAAATAAACCTTAATTGTCATCATGCTGATTAACTCCCACACTGACTTTGAAGAAAGAGTCCAAGTCTTCCTGCTAAGCAGTAATTCTGGCATTGGGCTCAGAATTTCCCTTCAGTGCACCTCTGGCCCAGACACCAGAACCTTCTTATTGCACAGCCCAATGGACAAGGGGCCACCCTCAACTGCCCTACTTCCTGGCCTCACTAGGCACTTTCAACCACTCTCCTCACTTGGCTTTGGCCCTCATCCAATTTCCCCCCATCTCATTCATTCATCCAATATCCTCTAGGTGCCAGGTACTAGGGACCCAGCCATGATGAGGACATTCACAGCTGCCACCACATGGAAATGACAAACAGGGTTTCTCGACCTCAACACCAGTGACCTCTTGGGCCAGATGATCCTTTGTTGTGGCAGCTGTTCTGGCATTGTAGGATGTTTGGAAACATCCTTGGTCTCTACCCACAAGATGACAGTAGCACCCCTGTCTCAGTTGTGACACCAAAAATGTCTCTGGATACAGCTTTGGATGAGAAGCTCTGCTCTGCCCCTCTGTCTCCTTCACGAGGCTGTGCTTCCCTGCCCATCCTTCACTGAGGGGACTCCCCAAACACCCGATCTGGACCACTTTTTTCTCCCTCCACACACTCTCCCTTGAGTGACCTCAACCACTCCATCTTCATTTACCAAACACCATCCATCCAAAGGCCTCTCGGTCCTTTCTACTTGGCTGACCCTCAGATAGCTCAAACTCTCTCAGACCAAACTGAACAATCACCTTCACCTCTCCCCCGCCTGCCCGGATCTGGTCCTCCTCTCATACTCCCATTCAACAGGGAGTGCCACCAGCCAATCCAGTCGCCTAAGCCCCAACCCCTGGCATTATCCTCAATGCCTCCACATCTAAGTAATCACCCAGCCCATGACCACCCTCACCCTCCCCAAGTCTACCTTCTTCAGGCCCATTTCTATGGCCTTGACTGAGGCCACCTCGGCCCAGCGTCTGGACGACTCCAAACACCTGCTAACCAGTCTTCCTGCCTCCCAACTGCTCTCTTGCACCCCAACTGCTCTCTACATGCCTGCCTGTGATGTCACTTCTCTGCTTACAAACCTTTCTGTGATGCCATACTACCTTCTAGAGCACAGTGGCCTTTCTCAGTCTAGCCCTGCCCAACCCTCCAGCCTTATCTGTAACCTTACCTCTCACACTACCCATAATCCCAACAATCTGCAGGGGCTGGGAGACACTGCACCAATTCATCTTTATGCCCTCATCTCCTACCTGACCCATGACCTCTTCTGCCAGTCTCCTAAACCAAATGTCAGTGGTGCTTCTGTCTGGCTCTCCATTTGGCCCATCCAGTCCTTGTCACTGACTAGTGTGGGTCTCAAAAGCAAGAAGGATGTCTCATACTTCTCCCTGGATGCTAGAACACCTTACACATAGGTGACATTCACAGAGTGTTTGCTGAATTGAACTGAATTTGAAGATATTTTCTTGCCTTTCGTCTCTAACCTACCAAGACTTGGCATTCAAGAGGCACAGAAGTCGTAACTGAGGAGAAGCAGAATCCCACAGGAATCGAGGGGTGTCCCAGGGTGACTGGAGAGGAACTAAGGGCTGAGGCTGTGTAGAGCATGGTGTATCAATTAGAGCTGTGTGAGCCAGCTGAGATCACAGCAATATAGCCGAGGGAGGCCCCTGGTCCCCACCTGCACGAGATGCCTGTGTGCGTGCTCATAGGAAGGCAGTGCTCCCTCCCCAATCAGTTCTGTGTCAAACAACTCTGTGATCAGAATGTTAGCACGGCATGGCATGTCACCATCTGAAAAACACAAGGAAACAAAGTCAGAAGCAAGCAACAGATTAGAAAAAATATTTACAGCAATATGCAAAAGATAAAAGGTTAATAGGTCATTAAATTGAAAGCATATACATATGCTTAAGTATTTACAAGTGCCATCATATCTGCAACTCACTTTCCAATGGTTCAGCAAAAAAATTCATTTTGATATACATATATACATGAAAACGCTAACAATTGGTAAGTCTTGCTTAAACGAAGAGGGGTGTTCACTGTACTCCTCATTCAAATTTTCCGTATGTTTAATATTACAAGGGACTTATAAAACTGATAAGAAAACTATAAACACCCAAAAAGAAAACTAGGCAACACCAAAATAGACAATTCAAAGCAGAAAAAAAATTAATCAAATATACGGAAAATTTTTCAATCTTATTAGTAATTAGAGAGATATAAGTTAACAATTAAATTAGCAAAAACTATTTGAAAAGCAAAAACTGAATACTGGTACTTCAAATATTTCTAGGCAGCAAAGAGGGAAAAAAACAAAAGCAAGAGAGACAGGCTGTCTGATTCCACTGAGACCCAATGATACCACGGAGATCCAGGACTCAGAATCCCAGTTCCTTACACTAAATCCCCCTTAATTAAGTTAGCTGCTTGCTACCAAACAATCCCCCAAATAACAGGTGTTTTAGGATAGAAAGATTATGGAGGGTCTTCTTGTTAATTCTATTTTCTAAATCTTTGTAATGTAATGTAATGTTACTTCTACAATTGTAATTTTTAATGAGCCAAGAGATAAAACTGACTTTGGAAGGGGCTATTCATCATGGAGAATTAACTGTAAACACTCCTAATGGCTCATGAATTACAATTTGACAAAGCCCACTCATCTTCCCTATACAGAAGACAAGGAACACAGATGATGCAAGAAAAGAGAAGCATTAAGGAGGTTCAAAGAAAGGTGCAGTAGAGAGAGCTTGAACCTAGAGTCATAGAGACCTGGGCCTGGATCCCACTTTCTAGCTTTGAATCAGTTCTGACCATCACCCACCTCATCTGTAAGACAGGGGTAATGAGATCTGCTCCATGCAGTGGTGGTTAGGACAGCCCACTTCCGATGAAGTACACTTGTGCTCAGTGGCAGCACACCATGAAACGACGCTGAGAAGAAACTTTTATCTCCTGGCACTGAGACCACCCTCCCAAGTGGCAATGCCCATCCTCTCTGATATCATGCCAAACTCCAACTGAAATACACTGTCCCAAACTGAGCCAACCACACCTCATCCACACACACCTGCTTCTCCCTCTGATGTTTCTGCCTCAGTGAACGGCACCACCAGTCACACAGTCCTGAAACCTGATCACCATTTACTAGTTCCAGGAGAGCAGGGACCCTGACTGGTCTGCTCACCATTATACCCCAGTGCCCAGAACAAGGCCTAGCACCCACTAACAGTCAGCAAACATTAGGTGAATTCTTGATTCCTCCTTCTCTGTCAGCCTACATCCAGCCAATCACCAAGCACTGCCAATTCTACCTCCTGAATAATTTTTAAGCCAATTATTTAACTTAAAATGATTTATTGTTCAAATCTGCTTCAAATAAACAAAGCTTTATGATCCAGTGAATTTCAACAAATACTCTTAAGAGCCTGGTATCTAACATGTGAGTGCTAAGTAGAAGGGAGCAGAGGGTGCAGCAGGAGTCTGAGCAGGGGCAGTTACCCCTGGTGCCTCTTCAGTCTTCACCAAATGACTGGATGGATGAACAAAGGCTGCTCCCTGAGTCAGCTGCTGCACATGCCTCAGTGTGCAATCCACCTCTGGGGAACAGAAAGCAAACTTAGCTGCCATTTTTAAAAAGAGCTGAGAAAAGAATCTTGGAAATATGCATCTGAGAGCAAAAAGAAAGCTGCAAAGGAGAACCAAGACTGGAAGATGTCAATCAGGCCTGGCAAGAGAGAGCTTCCAGGAGGATCGAATGGCAAAAGTACCAAAGCTATACTGTTTGAGAGGAAAAGCAAGGGAAGACCATCAGCCTTAGCAATGAGGAAGCCACTTGTCAGGCTGGGGAGTGGAAACCAAGTCCCA
Source organism: Equus caballus (assembly GCF_041296265.1). Taxonomy (NCBI): domain Eukaryota; kingdom Metazoa; phylum Chordata; class Mammalia; order Perissodactyla; family Equidae; genus Equus; species Equus caballus. The sequence goes on along the minus strand of NC_091686.1, from coordinate 18,618,970 downwards.
TTTACAAGGGGTTAAGGATCAAGTTGACAACCTGCTCACTAAACAAATATTATTGAATTCTTTTATATGCCAGGCCCTTTGCAAGTTATGGAATGGAATAGCTAATAAAACCACACAGTCCATGACCTCGGGATGCTTCAGCTATGGGTGGATAGAGATATTAAACACATAATTACACAATTATTTAATTATTGCAGTGATAAGCACTACCAAGGCAAAGTAGGAAGAAAGCATATGAGGGGCCTGGCCTAATGCACACAGCCTGGAGGAGAACACAGGGCAAAGAGTCACAGAGAGAGTGACAGAGCAAAGGCTGCTCTACAGGTCATCTCTGTGCTGTCAAGATCTCCTCCTCTGGCCTAAATGGAGTAACTAGGTCAAACTTATCCACCCAGTGTAATCAACTAGAAAATCAGACAAAATATATGAATCAAATGTTTTCAGGCCAGCCCAGCGGTGCAGCGGTTAAGTGCGCACCTTCCGCGTCAGCCCAGGATTCCGCCAGTTTGGATCCAGGGTGTGAACATGGCACCGCTTGGTAAGCCATGCTGTGGTAGGCGTCCCACATATAAAAAGTAGAGGAAGACGGGCACGGATGTTAGCTCAGGGGCAGTGTTCCTCAGCAAAAAGAGGAGGATTGGCAGCAGATGTTAGCTCAGGGCTAATCTGCCTCAAAAAAAAAGAAGTGTTTTCAGATGTTGAATAAGAGGCAACACAGTTTGTTCCCCAAGAAGGAGAACAAACAAAGTGACCCCTACTACTGCTCTGGCTTTCGGCCAGCAGGCACTTTCCAGATCACAGTACAGGGACGAAGAAGTCAAACAGGATATGGCAGTCCTGCTGAGGTGAGGAGACAGCAGCCAGAGATCAGAGGAGCGGAGGCAGCTAGGACTTGCAGGGGAGAGAACGAGAGAGGAAGTTACACAGGAAAAGGGCTTCGGAAATCTGTACAGGGCTCCCCTTAAGTCTCTTGTTGGATATATTCACACACACAAAGGGTAAGACACTAGAAGGCCAGGCAAAGATTGACCATGTAACTACAAAGTGAACAATTTCCAGAGCTCAAAGAAGACTGGGAAACATTCTAGGATCATTCTAGAAGCTGGGATCAGCCAGCACCCAGGCACTTAGCAGAGACCCCAGAAAGGTCATGCTGTACTAGTATGGCTAAAGTAGCCTTAGAGCAGTGGTTCTCAACAGGGAGCGACCTTGCCCCCACCCCAAGCCCACATTTAACAATGTCTAGAGATATTTTTGGTTGGCACAAATGGTGGGGAGGAGGAAGGTGCTACTTCTTCTACTGGTTAGAGGCCAGGGGTAAACATCCTACAATGCACAGAGCAGCTCCTGCCAACAGAGAATTATCAGTGTCAATAGTGCCACTACTGAGAAACCTTGACTTAAAGCTCCTCTATACCTGCTCCAAAGCTTAAAAACAAGCCCTGAAAGGGTCAAGTTGATCTGCAAGTAACCCAACTGCATGCAAGACAAAGCCTTTTTTTTTGGAGGAAGATTAGCCCTGAGCCAACATCCACCACCAATCCTCCTCCTTTTGCTGAGGAGATTGGCCCTGAGCTAACATCTGTGCCCATCTTCCTTCACTTTATATATGAGACATCTGCCACAGCATGGCTTGATAAGTGATGCGTAAGTCTGCACCCGGGATCCAAACTGGTGAACCCTGGGCCACTGAAGTGGAGCGCGTGAACTTAACTGCTATGCCACTGGGCCAGCCCCAAGACAAAGCTTTTTAAACTTTTTTTTTATTTTTAATTTTTTTTAATTTTTCCCAAGACAAAGCTTTTAAAGAAAGACAACAAAATCCAGCACTCAGCAATGCAAAATTCCCAATCTACACAGCATCCAAAGAAAAATTACTAGACATGTGAAGAAGGAAAATGTGATCCAGAACCAGGATAAAAATAAGTCAAGAGAACAAACCCAGAAAAGACACAGACAGTGGAAATAGAAGATAAGGATGTTAAACCAGTGAATATAAATATGTTAAGTACTTAAAGGAACACACGAACACAATGGGGAGAAAAATGGAACTTATACAGATGAAAAATACATAAAAGAAATGAAAAGTTCACTAGTGTGCTTGCCAGTAGATTAGACACTGAAAGAAATGATCAGGGAACCTGTACACCTATCCAAGAAACCATCCATGTCCATCAACAGGTGAAGGGATAAATAAATCATGGGAAATACACACGAGTGCTGCTCAGCAATGGAAGATGATAAACTCTTGACAAACAGAACAACATAGATGAATCTCAAAAGCATCATGCTACGTATGGCAAAGAAAGCAGGCATAAAAGAGCATAGACTGTATGATCCTGCTTACTCAAAATTCTAGAAAAGGCAAATCTAATCTATATATGTATACACACACACACTTTATTTATTTATTTACTTATTGCTGTGGAAGATTTACCCTGAGCTAACATCTGTTGCAAATCTTGTTCTTTTTGTACACGAGCCACTGCAACAAGGCCACTGACAGACAAGTGGTGTAGGTCCACACCTGGTAACCAAACCCGGGCTGCTGAAGCAAAGTATGCTGAACTTAACCACTAGGCCATCAGAGCTGTCCTTTAATCTATACTGAAGAAAGCAGATCACTAGGTGCCTAGGGCCAGTGATATGGGGGGACTGACTGTAAAGGGTCATGAAGAATTTCTGTGGGCATGATAGCAATATTCTATTATCTTGATTGTGGTAGCAGTTATGATTGCACTTACATTTGTCAAAACTCATGAAACTATACACTTCTATTGGGTGCATTTATTTTACGTAAATTATATCTCAATGTTGATTAAAAATGGGATAATCATTTGTGCACTTTTTTTGCATGTATGTTATGTTTTAAAAATATATAAAGGGGGAGCCGGCCAGGGCGGAGTGGTTAAGTTCAACTGCTCTGCTTTGGTGGCCCAGGGTTCATAGGTTTAGAACCTGGGCACAGACCTACACACCACTCTCAAGCCATGCTGTGGTGGCATCCCACATACGAAACAGAGGAAGACTGGCACAGATGTTAGCTCAGCAATAATCTTCCTCAAGCAAAAAGAGGAAGATTAGCAATAGATATTAGCTCATGGCCAATCTTCCTCACTCAAAAATAAATAAATAAATAAATGGAACATTAACCCCTTTTGTGCATGTTTCAGATTCTCCATAAAAAAAAATTTTTTTTTTAAAAGGGAGAAAAATGTTGACTTTAGGTAGATGCTTTATTCGAAAATACTGCATTGGGGCCAGCCCGGTGGCACAGCGGTTAAGTGCACACTTTCTGCTTTGCTGGCCCAGGGTTCGCTGGTTTGGATCCCAGGTGCGGACAAGGTACTGCTTGGCAAGCCATGCTGTGGTAAGTGTCCCACGTATAAAGTAGAGGAAGATGGGCATGTATGTTAGCTCAGCGCCAGTCTTCCTCAGCAAAAAGAGGAGGATTGGCAGTGGATATTAGCTCAGGGCTAATCTTCCTCAAAAAAAAATAAATAAATAAAATAAAATACTGTATTTTTTAAAACTGTGATGATATCCGTAATCTCACCCCAGAAGCTTCTTTTACAGATCTTTCCACTGTGCTCTCCACTGTGTATCAGTGGCATGTGAAATTTTAGAAGAATGATTCAAACTCCTAGACTATAAAACATATTCTGGAAACCTGGAGAGACTGTGCCATACAGGCAAATCTCTCATGCTGGATGCTGAAGCAGGCTGTCAGAACTAAGCAAACCTCTTTCTGCTATCTACTTAGTTTCACTTCTGTCTGATAAAACTTGAAACTCTAAGAGCTAAGCCACACAAGAATTCCAACTTGCTTAAAGCAAAAGGAGGTTTTGTTTGTGTCACCATTGTTGCTCTTCATTAGTTCTGGTTTACTACTGCTGATTTGTTTTAGCTTGTAGACAAGCAAAGTGCCTATCTTCCGACCACCACATGGAGAGGCCCCGTTTCTTTGTGATTACCTGGATACATTTATTCGAGGTAATTAGAATAAACCTTTTCCATTTCTCCTACAAAAGAAAGTAAAGCTTTTGACACAGGATGTGTTGATCTTACCCGGGCCTACGGTCACCTCAGTGGAATGCTTGTTGATAACCTTAATCTTATCACTGAAGCCATTTTTCTCCACAATCTTCACAGCAGCATCAGCCATAGGCTTGAAAACCTGGAAATTAGAGCAAAAACCCAAATAAAAATGAGCAACAAATTAAATAACATCCTACCACCCAAGATTAGCAAGACATGCCTTAATTCTGGTCCTAAGATTTGAACAAAAAGAGGCTTCCACTACAGAATTTCCTCCTGAATATACAAAATGCACCTTTGTATATGTACCAAAAAATACAAAATACTTCTTTGGGCTGATTTGATCTAAATAAACAAGATCTATGTAACTTAAATACTTTATTCTTCAAATGTGTGTCATGAAAATGAATACAAAGGGATGAGATTCCTAACTTGCAGCTAGGCGTTTCCATTACAGTGGGGATGCAGGGGGTACCAAGGAGGTTGTACTTCCTAGTTAGGACGGCAGGTGTCAGTGTCATGCCAGAGGGAGCCAGGAAGAGGACTTGCCTCACAAAACCATTATCTGTGATCTGGAAAGTGAGAGTGTTACCATATTAGACATTAAGTGTGAGCAGGTCACCCTCTTGCTCAAAACTGTCCCAAATCCCCAATGCTGGCAGAACACAGCCTATATTTTCCTATGGTATTTGAGGCCTCCATAACATGGACCACCTTACTTCCCCCAGCCTTACTCCCCTCCCACAATGATGCTCCAGCCACAGTGATCTCCTCATTGTGCACCAGGCAACCCTAGGCCTTCCCTGCCCTACCCCCAACCTGCCAAAGCAAACCCAACTTTCCAGGGCAGCACAAATCCTCCCCACTCCAGAAGCCTTCCCTGAACTCTTCACATGTCCCTAGATAAGCCTTCCACTCTTACTTTCCCGCCTGTCCAATTTAGAGTGCACAGCTCCAAACACATTAGAGCATAAAACATACAGACACACATGAGGCCACACAGAGTGGAAATACAACAAAATGATAAAGTAACTGGTCACAATGACAAGATTTCCATTTTTTCTAAGTCCTTTTCTGCATTTTCCGTATTTTCTACCATGAACACACATTTCTTTTATTATAATCAAGGGAGAAATGCTATATTCTTCTGCAGAGTATATGTGCTCACCTAGAAAAAAAAATCTTCACAATTTGTTTCAAATTATTTCCAGTATCTGGATTCACGTTTTTAGATGTAGTTTGAGGGCCTCAAACCCTCAGTTCTCACCAGTCACTTTGCCTCCACCCAAAAAGAATCACAAGCTCATACCATCCCCTCGGCCCTCCTGCCTCTTGACAGCTCTCATCTCCTCTGCTGACCCTTCAGGCTCTGACCTTCACAGCCTCCTCTCCATCCAGCAAGAACTCAAGATCTCACCCAAAACATATCTGAAATGGACCCTGAAGCTGATCCCAACATCATTTGTGTCCTCCCTCGCCCCTCAAATCAATTTGGGGAACTGACCTTTCGAGTGGTGCACCTGTCTGGTCTAAGGGTAACTGAATCTCGCTTGCCAGGTCGATGAGGTAAATTAAATGGGATTTAACCTTATTCTGACCAACGATATCCAAGGAGAGGTTTGCTAGAGACTCCTGGGTAAGTTCTTCTTGTTCTTAAAAAGGAGGAAGGAGGTGAGGAAGCCAGGACCACGCTTTGTTTTCAAGGCATTTCTGTAGAAATCACTGCAACCATTACACCTTCCTCAAATACTCCTTCCTTTTCTTTTTTTTTTTTTTTTTTTTTTTGAGGAAGATTAGCCCTGAGCTAACTGCTGCCAATCCTCCTCTTTTTGCTGAGGAAGACTGGCCCTGAGCTAACATCCATGCCCATCTTCCTCTACTTTATATGTGGGACGCCTACCACAGCATGGCTTGCCACGTGGTGCCATGACCACACCCACGATCTGAACCGGCGAACCCGGGGCCACTGAAGCCAAACATGCACGCTTAACTGCTGCGCCACCAGGCCAGCCCCTACTTCTTCCTTTTCAAGTGGACTAAAAGAGAAGTGTACAGTCAGTGTCTGAAATTTCTTTTTTTTTTTTTTTAAGATTGGCACCTGAGCTAACAACTGTTGCCAATCTTTTTTTTTTTTCCCTGCTTTTTCTCCCCAAATCCCCCCAGTACATAGTTGCATATTTTAGTTGTGGGTCCTTCTAGTTGTAGCATGTGGTACACCACCTCAGCATGGCCTGATGAGCAGTATCATGTCCACGCCCAGGATTCGAACCAGCGAAACCCTGGGCCGCTGAAGCGGAGCATGTAAACTTAACCACTCAGCCACGGGGTCGGCTCCTGAAATTTCTTATATTCCATCCACTCCTCAACCCTACTCTCTCCTGAAACATCACCTGAAGGAGGTCGCCTAGCTGCCAACCCAACAGCTTTCTCTTAGTTCTCGTCTTGCTCAACTTCTACACCTGTGCTAATACAGTGGCCACACATAGCTATATCTAAATTGATTAAAGTTGAATAAAATAAAACCTTCAGTCCCTCAGTCATACTCGTCACATTTCAAGCGCTCGATGGCCACATGCAGCTAGGGAACATCCTAGTGGCCAGCACAGCTGTAGAAGATGTTCATCATCACAGAAAGTTCTATTGGACAGTGCTGCTCCATAACATCCACACCTGTTGACCGCTCCCTCTTTCCCACTATTTCCATGTAATCGGCCCCCACTTGGCTTCCACCTCTGCCCTCTAGTGTCTCTTTATGTTTGTCTGAACTTGACTTTACTGGCCACTCTTCTCTCAGCTCCCTAACGCAGGCATGTTCCAAGGTTTGCTCTTCTCACTCTACTCTCTCTCCTTGGACAATTTCCTACACGGCCAGCTTCACCTGCTACATCTTTAGCAAGTGAGTTTCAAATCCACTTGTATTTGCGACTCTCTAAGGGTTCGGACTTCTATTTCTAGGAGCCAGCACGTTCTATCTCACTCATTCTTCTGGACCTGTCTTTCTTGTTGCCACACAGCTCAAGCAGAGCTGAAAACCATAAAAGCAGTCCACAGACAGGCTAGAGATTCAAATAGGTGGTCACTGAAGCAAAAATGATGCCACCATAAGCTGTCAAGAGCTAAATGGAGGTCGTGTCAGAGTCATAGACCAGAGCAGCAAGAGAGAATTAAACATCTAGGTAAGTAAGATGGGAATACAGAAAAACCTAATAGCACGGTCCTCCCAATTGCATCAAAAATAAGATGTTCTCACCCTATATTTTTAATTATGGTCCACACACACACTGGCCCATGCTCCAGAACATGCCTCTCCCAAACTTAACACATCCAACATGAAACGCATTATCTTTCCCACAAAGGAAGTGTCTTCCTCTGACACTTACCAGTCAATGGCCTTGCTGTCCCCTCAGAAACCCTCCACAGAAAATTAACTCTCTCTCACTCACACTCACTCTCTCTCTCACACACACACTGTGGGACTCAAGTCTTTAAAAACCTCCCTGGGTCTTAATTTCTTCATTTGTAAAGTAAGGATAATAAAATATACTTCAGGCTATCAAGGCAACCATCCTAAAACACAGATTTCTTTGCATCTGCTCAAAAACCTTGATAACTCTCTAAAGGCAAAGAAATGGCTCTTAATCCTTTTTATAAAATCATGAGACAAGTGTACAGAGTCACATACACACACATACATACACACAGACATATATACCACTCTCAGGATTTTCATGGAGATCTGAAGCCCATTAGTCTTATTTCGGGTTAAAAAAATCTAACTCAAAAATTAATTAGAGTTAGCAGCTAGCCCCGTGGCGTAGTGTTAAGTTTGGCATGCTCTGCTTCAGTGGCTGGGGTTCGTGGATTCAGATCCTGGGCATGGACCTACACCACACGTCAGCCATGATGTGCAGTGATCCACATACAAAATAGAGGAAGACTGGCACGGATGTTAACCCAGGCTAACCTTCCTCAAGCAAAATGAAAGGAAGATTGGCAACAGATGTTAGCTCAGAGTGACTCTTTCTCAGAAAAAAAAAAATTAGAGTTAAAAGTCTTTACTGTGGCACTCAGGTCCTCCACAGCCTAGCTACAATCTACCTTTCTGGGTTTTTCTACCAGGACACCCTTTGCCACAATTGTGGATGACACTGTTCCCCAAATACACCACAATATTCCCTCAACCTAAAATGCCCACCATTCCAAATCCTACGCACTGTAGGGATGGCGGGGTGGGGCGCTGCAAGGAGTGTGGGTAGCACACCCTGGCATGCTGACCTCCAGACTTCATGTGAGACAGCAAACAACTTCTACCCTGTGTAAGCCACTGTTATTTTGGGACTCTGTTATTTGCAACTCAATCACCATTTGAACCAAACTTTGTAGGGTTAAGTGTTTAAATACATGTCTCCCTCGCCAAACACTTGGAAGAATATGCACCAAAATTTTAAGAATGGTTAACTTTGGGTTAACACACTATTTTTATTTTACACTTACAAAATTTCCTATAATTATATGTATTATTTACATTATCAGAAAAATAACATTTAATGTTTTATTAAAAGAAAAAAATGACACTGTCAAACTATTGGTAAATGTAACAAGATAGCTGGCTCTGCAGGGACATTTAAGGTGGCGGATCTCAACCATGCTGGACATTCCCATATCCCAATGCCCAGGCCACATCCCAGAGTAATTAAACCAATATGGGGGGGCCTGGGTATCAGTATTTCTTAAAGCTCCTCAGTGATTCTGACATGCAGCCAAAGCTGAGAACCACTCTCTTCAGAGGAGAAAACAAGCTCCTGCAGGAAAGAACTGTGTGTGACTCAGCTGTATATCCTCACAACACAGTCCTGTGCTTGGCACGGAGTGAGACTCTAAGAATGTCTGTGAACAAACCGATAGGCAAAGTGCAAGGGACATAGGGGACTTCCCACACAAGATGCAGGACACGCACCTGAAGAGTGTGCCTCACCTCAATGGCATAGCAGAAGTCGGCACCTGCTGTGACTGCCATCATCGACAAGAGTCCTGTGCCGGTGCCAATGTCGAGAACCAAGGCCTTCTGTCCTCTGTCCTTCACCCTGCTCACAGCAGCCTGGATACCCTGGTAATATTTCATATTCTAAGAGAAAGGGAGAAATAGCTGTCATTTCATATCAGTTACGATAAAAAGTAGAAAGGCACTTGGTGCGGTTCTAGAGTCACGGTCAGCAGCAGCCTCTCTGGCCCCTCGAAGAACAGCAGTGGCTGGCTGAGTCAGGCAGGCCTTATGAGACTCCAAGAGCACTGAATCAGCCTCCTGTCCTCTTTTAAGCAACTGTCTCTCCCCTCCACACCCATTCTTCTATACTTGGCCTAGAGATGCTGGGACTGGAGCTCCGCAAACCACACTCTCCTTTTTTCTAGCTGTTAGGTACAGACAATGGGGAAGCCAGAGGGCGACTGGAAGGTAAGAGGAGTGAGAAAGCTTGTTCCTTCCTGCATGGCTACTGCTCTCATCAGTGTCCTCCCATGAGCAGCAGCTAGTTCGGGACCCCAGCTTCTCCCACCACTCCCCTAACCAGCCCCTGGCCCCTCAGAAGTAGCACAGCACTTGAGCAGCGATCCCCCTCAGAGAGCTAAGCACCAGCTCCAAAGAGCCTTTCCTCCACACTTCTAGGTCCTGGAAACCCCATCTTCTCCCTTTGTTTCCTCAGCCCTGGGCAAGGTAACTGCTTCCTGTAGTTACTACCACTGGGTTACCTCGGTGCTTCCATTTGCTGCCCAGTCCTCCCACACCTGTGTAACCAACTCCCTCTGCTGACATATGGAATGTGGCTTTTGGTCTCCTTACTGGACGCCACGTCATACAATCCTTGTCTAAAATATATTTTACCCCTCAGGAAATAATTTCTTTGTATTGTGAAGGTTTTTGGTTCAGGTCTTGAGTAACTCAAACGGATACAGCTTCCATCTGTAACGGTTTGGCTGAATAAGTGCCTCGATCCTCTGCTGAAAATAACTAAAAGTCATAGAAACAACATTTATAAATCTTTTTAAATGAACTTATGACCTGGCAAGTTAGTAAGGAATACTAAGAAGCCATATACCTGAAAATGGATCCACTCTAGTTGAGCCTTAAGTTGACTACCCTACCAGCTGACACCCTTTTTTTTTTTTTTTGAGAAAGATTAGCCCTGAGCTAACATCTGCCACCAATCCTCCTCTTTTTGCTGAGCAAGACTGGCCCTCAGCTAACATCCATGCCCATCTTCCTCTATTTTATATGTGGGACGCCTGCCACAGCATGGCCTGACAAGCGGTGCCATGTCCACACCCAGGCTCCAAACCGACGAACCCTGGGCTGCCGAAGCAGAACGTGCGAACTTAACTGCCGCACCACCGGGCTGGACCCCAGCTGACACCTTGATCACAACGTGTGGGAGACCCAGAGCCAGGGGATCCAGCTAAGCTGAGCCCAGATTTCTGACCCACAGAAACTCTGACATATTAAATGTTTTAAGCCATTAAATTTTTGGATAATCTATTTTGCAACAGAAGATAAGTAATACAGGACTGGTATCAAAAGGACAATATTCTCTGACCACAGTGCAATCAAGTTAGAAATCTTTCTTTTTTTTTTTTTTTTTGAGGAAGATTAGCACTGAGCTAACATCTGCCACCAACCCTCCACTTTTTTTTTTGCTGAGGAAGATTGGCCCTGATCTAACATTCATGCCCATCTTACTCTACTTTATATGTGGGACACCTGCCACAGCATGGCTTGATAAGCCATGTGTAGGTCCGCACCCAGAATCCAAACCAGCGAACCCCGGGCCACCAAAGCAGAATGTGCAAACTTAACCACTGCACCACCAGGCTGGCCCCCAAGTTAGAAATCTTAATAACAAAAATATAACTTAAAAAAAAAAAAGATTTTTGAACATTAAGAAATTCTAAACTCACAGGTAAAAGACTAAATCAAAGGGGAATTAGAAAATATTTAGAACTGAATAAATTTTTTTTTTAATTATCTATCAGGGGCCAGCCCTGTGGCCGAGTGGTTAAGTTCACACGTTCTGCTTTGGTGGCCCAGGGTTCTGCCAGTTCGAATCCTTGCCACAGAGAGGGCACTGTTCACCAAGCCATGCTGAGGCAGCATCCCATATGCCACAACTGGAAGGACCCACAAATAAGAAAATACACAACTATGTACTGGGGGCCTTTGGGGAGAAAAATAAACATTAAAAAAAAATCTAAAATTATATATCAGGGCCAGCCCTGGCGGCCTAGTGGTTAAGTTCAGCACACTCTGCTTCGGTGGCCTGGGTTCAGTTTCTGAGCACAGACCTACACCAGTCATCAGTGGCTACGCTGTGGCAGTGACTCACATACAAAACGAAAAAAGAGGAAGACTGGCAACAGATGTTAGCCCAGGGCAAATCTTACTCAGCAAAAAAACAAATAAATAAAACAAAATGTTGGGGCCGGCCCTACGGCCGAGTGGTTAAGTCTGCAAGCTCCACTTCAGTGGCCCAGTGTTTCTCCAGTTTGAATCCTGGGTGTGGACATGGCACTGCTCATCAGGCCATGCTGAGGCAGCGTCCCACATGCCACAACTAGAAGGACCCACAACTAAAAATGCACAACTATGTACTGGGGGGCTTTGGGGAGAAAAAGGAAAAATAAAATCTTTAAAAAATAAAATAAAATGCTGTATCAAAACTCATGGAATGGCTAAAGCCATATTTGGAGAGAAATGTATTAGAAAAGACAAAAGATGAGGTAAGTATCCGCCTCAAAAAATTAGAAAGAGAACTGCAATGTAAATTCCAAATAAGTGGACAAAAATAATAAAGAACTAAAATTAATGAATTAGGAAACACTTAAAACAGAGAAGATCGACAAGGATAAAAGTCACTTATTTCAAAAGACTAATAAAATCAACCTGTGGTAAGACTAGTCTAAAAAAAAGGTAGAGGGAGAGAAAGAAGTACAAGTAACAGTGGGGATGAAGGAGATAAAAGGGGCAGGGTATCAGTATGTGTACTACAGATATCAGAGAGATTCAAGGATTTTATGAACTTTTAGGAAATAAATTTTAAAAATTCAGACTAAGAAGATAACATTGTATTGTAGGTTCTAACCAACACACTAGAGCAAGAAAAGATGCAATAAGGTCTAGAAAGAAAGAAAATTGTTATTATTCACAGATGAGATGAATGTCTCTAAAAAAAACGTGAAACACCTGCAGAGAATTATTAGAACAACAGAACTTAGAAAGATTACAGGATTCCAAATCAATCAATAAATACCAAGTGAAATTTTACACATCAGCAACAGCCTTTAAAACTTTGGCAAAGGAAAGGATTTCTAAAACGAGACAAAAAGCACCAACCAATAAAGGAAATATAAGATAAATTGGACATTAAATTTAAGAACTTGGGTTTATCAGATGAAAAAACAACCCATAAGCTAAGAGAGATCACCTGCAATACATACAACTGACAAATGACTGATATCCAGAATATATAAAAAATTGCTATAAATCACTAAAAGTTATAAAAGAGGAAACAAATGACAACAGCTCATACTCAGCAGCAATCAGGGAAATGCAAATTGAGACTAGTTTAAACCTACCAGATTGTCAAAAATTCAAAAATTGGTTAATATCAAATACTGGTGAAGATGTGGACCAAGAACTATCATACACAGGTGATAAGAATGTAAACTGGCACGAACAGTTTGGAAAAGAATTTGGCATTATCTGTAGAGCTGAACACACCTAATGGCCAGCAATTCCATTCCTAAATATACACAGCCTATAGAAAAGTGTGCATATGCATCAGAGTTCAGGTACTGGAATGTTCCAACAGCACTACTTACAAAAGCAAAAAGCTAGAAACAACCCCAAAGTCTATCAAGAGAAGAATGGGTAAGTAATGATATACTTACACAATGGAATCCACAGAGCAGTGAAAATAAATGAACTGTAATAACTACACGCAAATGGATGAATCTCAAGAACAATGCTGAGGAAAAAGGCAAGTCGCAAAGAATAAACACAGTAAGATGCCATTATATAAAGTTCAAAAACAAGCAAAACTAAGAATTTACTTTTTAAGGATACATAGTAGGTGGTAAAACTATAAAGAAAAGCAAGGGAGTGATTGATACAAAATTCAAGACAGTGGAACTTCTGGGGGAAGCAAAGGAATGCAATCAGGTGCACACACGGGAATTTTGAGTAACAGTAACGTTGTATTTCCTAAGCTGAGTGGTGTGTCTACGAGCATTTCCTTTATTATTATTCTTTAAACTGTACATATACATTCTAGACTCCTTTGCGTTATATGTCACAAGAAAAAGTTTTTTAGGGGCCAGCCCGGTAGCTCAGCAGTTAAGCGTGCATGTTCTGCTTTGGCGGCCCGGGGTTCACCAGTTCAGATCCCGGGTGCAGACATGGCACCGCATGGCATGCCATGCCGTGGCAGGCACCCCACATAGAAAGTAGAGGAAGATGGGCACGGATGTTAGCTCAGGGCCAGTCTTCCTCAGCAAAAAGAGGAGGATTGGCAGCAGTTAGCTCAGGGTTAATCTTCCTCAAAAGCCAAATGTGCTTTACAAAATACAGTCTGCAGTGACTTCTAGAGATTTTATTCTAAAATTACAAACTGACAACAGAAGGTGAAATATCATGTAATTAGAGAAGTTTTACCTAGAGGAGATCATGGACATTAGCTAGTATATCCCACTCATTTTAAATCCTAATAAACGAGGTCTGCAGAGGTCCCATGTTTTCTCCAAAGTCACACTCAGGTCGAAAGCAGAGCCAGAGGAAGGACTCAATCTCCCAACTGATTTCCCAGTCACTAGCCATACTGCCCCTCCACATCATTCTAGCATCACACCTCCAGTGGGAGTTTTTAACCTTCTTGCAGTGGAAGGTTTCAAAACACATCAAGATAATGGTTTCATTTTCTTTTTTTTTTTAAACATAACCCATTTATCCACTCCACCGCTGATGCCCAGTGAGTTGTTTCCAATTTGAGGATATGCCAAAAGATGCTGCTCTGAACATCTTGTGCAAGTCTGCTGGCAAACATATGAACACATCTCTGTTGGGGATGTACCTAAGAGTGGCATTGTTGGGTCCTAGAGTATGCATATGTCTATCTATAGGAGATACCACCATGAGTTTCAAAGTCGATTAAACAGTTTACCCTCACAGCCATGTATGAGAGTTCTAGTTGCTCCATATCCTCATCAACACTGGCTGTTGTCATGGTTTTTGATTTTGACCGATAATGGTTTCCTTTTATACTTATACTTACTCTGTCTTTGTCATGCAGCATATCAGCATAGGATGATCTAAAAAAATCCAAAAAGACAGGTTAGAAACCTCTGCCAATAATGATATATACATCAACATATGAGTATTCACATATATAAATGCATTTCTAAATCAGATGGAAGAAACATCCAGGCCCATTTTAAACTATTTTAATAGAGTTATAAACTGTCATTCTCTAGTACTGCAGAAAACATCTCAGAGACACGTTTATTTCAGCAAAGAACCTCAGACCTAAAAATGCTCAGGTAGTTAGCCCTGTCACAGTAATTCCACGGCACTAGCAAACTGATCATGTTACACATCACATATACAGCTTCAGGTCAACATCAAAATCCCTGGAGAGCTTATTTTAAATGCAGATTCCCAGGATACACAGAAAGAGACTCTGATGCAGAAGGTCAGGCTGGAGTCTGGAAATCTGTACTCGAACTGATGCTCCAGGCAACTGTGACACAGGCATTCTATACTCCACACTTTGAGGAGCACTGCACTAAAAGAATAGGGTTCTTTTATGGCATACCAAGGTTTTTACATCTGAACTCACCTATGAATGTTTAGTTGAAATCTGACCCTTTCTACCTTTCTCCACTTTTTAAGAGGCATTTTCACTCCCCATCTTCTCTGCCTCATCACCCACTCTCCCTGCCACTCCACTGACATCACTCCTCATAAGCACCACCAGCTCACTCCCACTGCTAACATAAAGGATTTCTCTGATGCTGCTGGACACTCCCTCTTCCTGAAATGCTCTCCTCTTTTCTACTCTCTGGCCATTCCTTCCTGGTTCTTCTGCCTCTACAGCCATTCCAGGATTCCTTCTTCAGCCATTCACCTTTCTCATTCCACACCCTCTCTGAGAGCCTACCACCTCTCCCAGTTTCAACTCTCACTACCAACTGCAAATCTCCAGATTCCCATTCTTCTGCCCATTGGTATCTCTATCTGGATGTCCAAACCCCAATACCTAATCTCCACCACCTTTCCCTCCCAAACTACACCCACTGCTCCTGTGTTCTCCATCTCAGGAAACAACAGGTCCATCTACCTACTCACTCTAACCAGAAATCTTGGTGCTTCTTGAATTTTCTCTCTCCTTCCATCACTGCATCCAATGAGTTACTAAACTCAAGCTCCCTCAAAACTGTCTCCTCCTCTCCCCACCTCTAATGCCTCGGCTTTGAGGTTGCAATATCCACCCAAAGGGTCTCTGATCCCTCCCACCCACTTTCCACACTGCTCTCAGTGAGTGTTTCAAAATGCAACCTAATCTTTTTTCTCCCGTTTAACATCTCAATCACTCAGAAAATCATGTCCAAAATCTTTAGAAAGTACTATTTTTGAGACCTTATATTTCATTCAATCATCAAACAACCCTAAAATAAGGGTCTGATGTAATGAGATGTATACTACTATACTGAGGCTCAGAGGAGTTAATAGCTTGCCCAACGTCACAGAGTTAAGAAGTGGCAGAGCCCAGGCTCCTACTCATGTTCCTCTTCCTGCATTCTGCTACCACCATTCGCAACAACCCCTCTTCAGTATCCTCTCTCACCACAGCACTACTTTTGTACCACACTCCAGCTACACTGAACTGCTAACCACTTCCCAAACTGGCCCATCAGGAAGTTTACGTGTAATCCCTGATGCTCAGAAAGCAATTTCCCTCCTTTTAGATTTGGGAAATCTGCGTCATACTTTTTTATATGTCTGTCTCTTCCACAAAACTGCACGTTGCTTGAGGATGGGAACCCTATCTTCTTCATTTTGGTATTCACAGCCCTCGCATAGTGCTGGCATGTCATATGCACTTAATGATTGCTAAATAACAGTAATTCACTCACATACTTTTCAACATCCCTTCCAAGAAAAAAATGCATTTTTCACTTTTTCCATTCAACAGAATTTAACCATATGATGAATGTGTCACCATTTCAGCGACACAAGTAAATGATTAAATTACTACTACTGAACTGTGGGTCCTCTTTGCTCCACTAGACAGATCCTCTGGTAAGGCTGCTATACAACGTCTGACTTGCCACACAGGCATGACTTTGCTTAAGTCCCAGACAAACCTACCTGGTTAAGCAGACCTGCTTGTGACCATCACCTGTCCTGATCAGAAGCATTAGGTAACAGCCTATTCCACACCCAGATTGTGCCGGGAGCCGTGGCTACATCATTTTATTGGCTGTTTGACAGGGTCCAGCCGATTAACGCCGAGGGGTGCAGGGTCGCCCCTTGGTGAAGAATAACCAGCCGGCCCCTCACATAGTTCTGAAACCTGTGCCTCTTCTAATTTGCCCTTCATTCCTTTTCCTTTCTTAACATCTAGTTTTCACTCCTTTGGGTGGCTGCTTGGGAGGCACTACCTCCCGGGAAAATTAGATATAGTAAGAGAATGTGACCACCTGCAGGTAACTTTCAAGATATTTTTCAGTTAATTAATGGAGGAGCACAGTCCCTTTTGAGACAAGCAGAAAGGAATCCTGCCCAGATAAGATGTCGAATTAGGTTTATGGCCTCCATCTGGTTAATGCTTCCTTCTTCCTCCAGTTCTTTGTCTAAATATATATATGCATCGTCCTTCTAAGTTTGCTGGTTAATTGGATGATCAAGAAGTATCTGTATATTATTCTTGACCTTCTGCTTTCTGTTAAAATGTTACAGAGGTTTTCTCCTAAAAGCAATAAATAATAAATAATTGATGAGTAGAAGGGCCGAGGGGTGCAGGGATGCCCCTTGGTGAAGTATGGCCGACCAACACCCCTTATATTTTCTGAATTATATGCATGCTTTCTATCAAGGTTATGTCTATACTTATTTCTGTTTTTTACTCTTGAAGATATATAGTTTAGCTTAGCTTTTCAGCCCTTTACTTAACAAAATGATACTTTCTCCAGCAGTGTGCTTAAGGGACTGATAGCTCTACAATCTAAAAGACAAAGGAATGCTTTCACCTCCTAAAGGGCGCAAAAATGTAAAGATGTTTAACTGCCCGCTGAGAATGCAGATAGCCCTGGGGATAAGATACCCTGGAGTTGCCTTTTGTTCCCATTAACCATCTACACTAATGGCGTAAATGATTGAGGGAGGCAGGGATGGCTCCACCAGGATGTAACCAGACGGACTGCTGTCCTGTCTGGAGGCCTGAACCTTCTCTCTTTGACTTAACTTTACCATGAATTACAACAGATGCCTAGGTACCTATCTCTTTTAGCTTAAAGACAACAAACACTAGTTAATTGCGGAGAAGACTACCATTAACCTTATGCTCTATAGAATAGAATGCTAATAAATATTCTTGTGCTCGTTTTTTACTTCCTTATCTCTCTGAGAATATTTGTAGAGCTATTTCTGTACTAATCCTGAAAAATATAAAAACGACACTTGTGCACAGTAAAGTTGGACTTGCTAACACCAACCCAAGTCTCACGTCCTCTTTATTTTCCCCTCATTGTGCCGACGCCGTCCATCCCTCAGGAACCTGGACTCAGCTGGGGCGGGACTCCGGCAAGATTGGTTTCCAAGGCATTTGCTTTGACATCAAGTGCCCCACCCAACTGCAGCCAACTGTGAACAAACCCTTGTTACCTTGCAATCTCCTGGTGGTAATCATAGTGCTCATCCTCCTCCAGCCACTCCACGGATCCCGTGGTCGGATTGGCCCGCCCACAGAAAATCCTCATGGTGTCAATCAGCTCCTTAGTTTTAGTATAGGAAAGCAACCTTGTCAGCTCACGTCTTGTGGACAGGTCTGATCATCAAAAATCTATTCACATCATAATGCCCAAGAATATAGAGAAAACGATTTTTAAAAGATAAGAAAACAAATGAAAAAAGAAATCAAGAAATGGATAAAAATGTCAAAGCCACTGAAAATATTTGTTAATCGATATTTTAATCTTTCCAGCAAGAGTTATTTGGTTTTACATTCCACATATAACATCAAAAACTGTAATACATCGTGTGTGATGATGGATTATAATTAGCTTTTGGGTGGTGAACACGATGTAATCTACACAGAATTCGAAACATATTACAATGTACACCTGAAAGTTATATAACGTTATAATCCAATGTTACTGCAATAAAAAAACTAATACATAAATTTATAAAGCTATTTGGAAAGTTCAGCAGTCCACAGTGATTCCAACAGGGCCCCAAGAGCCTCACAGGTGCATCTGGGTACAGCCTCAGGCAAAGGCAGATAAGAAGGAAATAAAGCCAGGAAAGGACTAGTGAGGAAAAGAGAATAAAGAGATGGGGATGGTGGTAAAGGACTGCCACCAATACTGCCTCAGGATATTAAAAACCTAATTTAAGGAGAAATACAAAGATAGGGCAATTCAAAGAAACTAGGAAAATCTTCATCTAAACAAGTCCGTCATTGCTATAGGCAAATGTGGATAATCTCAGGAATATAATGTTGAGCCGAAAAATAAGCAAATCACAGAATACATATGATTACATTTATATAAAATTTAAAATCAGAACAATATATTTTTCAGGGATCACATTAAAAAGCATAGCAGGCAATGAGGAGAGTGGTTACCTCTAAGAGGGAATGGGAAAGAATAGGATCAAGGAGGGCCGCACAGGACACTTGTTCTTTTTCCAAAGCTGGGTGGTGGGAATACAAGTGTTCATGACATTGCCATTCTTTATGCCCCACTATTTTTTATAATGACTATTTATTATCTACTCAATATTTAATTTTAAAAGGAATTTTTAAAAACCCTTCTTCGTCTAAAAAAAATTTGCTTCAAATAAATAAAACGTCACCAGATTCATGTTTTGTGTGGCCTGTTTCCCCAAAGAGATCTATTTTGGAGAGATAGAGAAACACCACAGCTCAAAGTGTGAAGGTACTTCTCAGCAGGTATGAGCTCTCCCAATGCCATCCCTCTTACCATTCAGAAAAAAGTAAGCGTCCCACAGTCCTCCTCATTTCTTGTTAAACACTAACCTATCTTCAGGAAACCTTAGAAAGAAGGCCTACTCTACAGGTCCCTACACATTCCTAAGGCATTTTAATGGCCAGAGTTATTGACTTTCTTTTGAAATTATCTAGACTAAGTAAACACTGAATTTTATACAAGAGGATGGGAAACAATTTTTTCTGAAATGACTCTGGCAGTCACCAGCACAGTTCAAAGTAGTCAATTTGTTCTTCAGTAAAACTCTACTAAAATCCCAGCATATCTATCCTGTAATCTAGTGACTCTCAAACTTTCTGACAACTCCAGCAAGAAATATACTTTACGGGGCTGGCCCAGTGGTGTCGTCGTTAAGTTCACGCGCTCTGCTTTGGCAGCCCGGGTTCACAGGTTCAGATCCTGGAAGTAGACCTAGCACCACTTATCAAGCCACACTGTGGTGGCATCCCACATAAAAAATACAGGAAAGGGGGCTGCCCTCGTGGCCGATTGGTTAAGTCCTCATGCTCTGCTTCAGTGGCCCAGGGTTTCCCTGGTTCGGATCCTGGGAGCGGACACGGCACCACTCATCGAGCCATGCTGAGGTGGTATCCCACATGCCATAACTAGAAGGACCCACAACTAAAAAAATATATACAACTATGTACTGAGGGGCTTTGGGGAGAAAAAGGAAAAACAAAAAACAAAAAATAAAAAAAAATACAGGAAGATAGGCACAGATGTTAGCTCAGGGCCAATCTTCCTCACAAGAAAAGAAATACACTTGACACTGAGATGCAATACATGCACATGTACACGCACATCTAACTTAAAGTTTCAGAAAACAATATTTAGCCTTCCTGTGGGCAGGCTCTCTGAAATATTCTATCCTATTTCATTTTTATTTTTTAACTGCTGACCATGATCCACTAAATTGATTTCACAACTCACCAATGGGTTGCAATCTAGTTTGAAAAGCATTGCTAGAACCAGCTCTGTACATCTGATATGCCAATATTTCTTTTAAAAAGACAGAGTATCTAGAACTACTAGAATCTGTAAAGTGCTTTAGAAAACTGTCCAACAAATGCTGTAACAGAAAGAAATGACCACATCTAGCTGTATGTCAGAGAAGGCTTAAAAGATGGGTAGGATTTTGGTGGGCATGGGGAGAAAGAGGGCACTTCATCAGATTAGAAAGGCTCAGTCATGCACAGTAAATAAATCACTTGAGTTGAAGTGAAACTGAACAAGGAGTCAAAAATGGTGGGGTCCATATTGTGGAAAGTTCTGAAACCCTTATCCTGTGTTCTATGTAGAATCAATTCTAAAGTCATTTAAAGGTTAAGAGGTAGTAAGAACTTTAATCTGTGGAATTCCCTTTTCCCTGTGATGTTGCTGAGCCTATAAGGAGGACCACAGTGCATTTACAGAACCGTGGAGAAGTCACTGGTTTTACATAAACCTAAATAAATGCTTGAGGACCAGAACCACATCCTGTAATCTCTCTGGGTGAGCACTACACATCTTCTCTGGATAAATACCCTCATCTATTATCATGATTTGTCCTCTCCCAAGAGGAGCCCGCATTCCAGATTCAGGAGATACTCCGACCCACTCCTCATTTTCGAAGAGCTACGAACACATGTGGTTACTTACAAGGAAAGAATGGAAACCACCATGCCAACAAGCTCTAATTGCATTACTAGTCAGATTCCAGAACAGATGTTTGGTTCATTCATTTCAAAATTTACTAAGTACCTTCTATAAGTCAGGCACTATGTTAGGGACTGGAGGACTATCATAAATAAGATAGAAGAGTTCCTTGTCCTCCAAAAGATTACTCTAACGGTGGAGAGAGACTAAATATAAACAATTACAGACTATGTGAGCACAAGAAAGGGAATACTACACCCGGTGCCATGAAAGAGAATAACAAGATTATAGAGACACTCTCTGAGGAAGGTGGCATTTAAGTTGAGACCAGCAAGATAAGCCAAGTTAAAAGTTGGGAAAGAGTAGTGCTTACATTTCAGGAATCCTTACCCCAGGTTTTCCAAGAAAAGGCCCTAAGATGGGGAAGAACTAGGTGCATAGGCAAAAACTGACAAGAACCTGACTGATGGAAGCACTTTGAGGAGAAGAAACAATAAAAGATTAAGGGTGGGCCTCTGCAAGTCACACTGGGCCATGTCAGCTTCGGAAAGGTGTTTGGATTTTGTTCTAGACACTCAAGGGTTTTAAGTAGAAGAATATCCATGTCCAGTGTATCCTTTTACAGAGCCACTCTAGCTAGCGTGTGGTGAAGACTGGTTTCCAACTACTCAGACACAGAGACCGGGAAAGGCGAGCCCATCAGCAGTTCCCTGAATCAGAGAACAGTGGCCCAGTTAGAGAAGTGATGGTTGGAGCTCCCTATGATTGCGGTTCTTGGTCTCTGTTGCAGAGGAGAGGCGCCAGGTACTACGATCAAGGCCCCACAGAGGAGCTCAGCCCCGGGTTCAGTAAGCGGCAATCACCCGACAGAACGCCAGAGCCGGGGCCCGCCTAGAACTACGCTCTCACGCCCGCCCAGGCACTCCAATCCGTCCCACGCGGATTCTAGAACGGTCCCTGAGAATCCCGAAGAGATGTGTACCCCGGGGTCCGAGTACGCCCACGCAAGAGCTCTGGAGCTGAGGACAGGATGCTGGCTGCACCCGGGGCTCCAACCGCGACCCCACCTTCCCAACCCACCCAGCGTCTCACCCTCCACTGGAACCTCTCCGTTTACTTCCGCCGCCACCGCCGTCCTGCTGCGGCCAGCGTCCGAGGGCGGGACTCCCAACACGCGCTGAGCGTGCCGGGGGCAGGGCCCGGAAGCGGAATTTGAAGGCTCTCCCGTCGCACCCCACGACTTCCCATAGTGCTCCGCGACAGCCGCTATGGAGGCCGGCAGGACAGCTGTGCTTCGCGTGAAGCGGAAGCGCAGTGCGGAGCCCGCCGAGGCTCTTGTCCTCGCCTGTAAACGCCTCCGGAGCGGCGCACTCGAGTCGGCGGCCCAAAAGACGCCCCCGGAAGGTCTACAGAGAGCGGCAGAAAAGAATGTCTTCCAGTTGGTGGCCACCGTGCGCTCCCAGGTATTGGGAGGGGATGGAGCCGCCGTGAAGGGGGATCTCGGGGCCCATCCGGACTGACAGTGTATCCCTCATCCCTTCACGAACCCCTGCTTACGCTGGTTCTCCTCCCCTACTGCCCCCCAGGAGGAGCCAGTCAAGCCGCTCGTGCGGGCCGCCCTGCGCCCGTCCCAGGGCAGCCAGCAGCGTGTCCGCCGCGACCTCCGCGCATCGGCTCGGGAGATCCGTCGGGAGGGCCGCTACAGGGTGGTCTCTAGCCGCCGATCCTCGGGGATTCCCTTGGGTGGCCTAGAGTCCGAGGACGCGCCAGGAAACCCAGAAGCCGCCGAGGACGCAGGCTTTCAGCTGTTGGACCTGGTCCACGAGGAAGGAGACCTAGAGGCCGCCGCCGCGGACTCCTGCAAAGTGAGTACACACGCGGAGGCAAACGCTGGGCTTTGGACCGATAGTGCCAAGAGTCTGGGCGCTCAGTCAACACACAGTTAAGGGGATGCAACCGGCTTCACCTTATTGATGGATGAGTCAATGGATGATCCGGTGCAATAGCCTCGTTTTACAGGTTAGGTTACGTATTCAATAAGTACGTACTGAGCGCCCACTATATTGTCCTTAGGTTCTGTGGCTATAGCAGTGAGGAACTAACAATCAGGTAGAGTAAACAGTGAACAAGTAAATTCAGTGTCAGATGGTGATATAGACTGTCGGGGGAAAAAAAGGAAATGAGTGGTTCCATTTCAGAGACGGTCTCGCTGAGAAAATGACGTTTGAGTGAAGACCTGAAGGAGGTGAATGGCAGGGCATTGTGGATATCTTGGGGAGAGGCATTCCAGGCTGAGTACCTGCAAGTGGGAATGCCCTGAAGTTGAGTTTGGTGTTTTCAAGATCATTGTGCCTGGAGCCCAGTGAGCTGGGGGAGAATAGTAAGGAATTTAGGGGGAAGATGCCTGTTAGATCCTGTAGGTACTTCTAAGGAAATGTTGCCTTCCATCCTGAGATGGGAAGTAACTGGAGGGTTTTGAGCAAAGTAAAGATAGAGCAGATGGGAAAACTCATCAAAGGGAAGTTAAAGGACTAGTCCTGGTTAACATATCAAATTCAAGGCAGATTTAGGTCTACAATGCAAATCTTCTCATGTTTAATCCAGTGTTCTTTCCACTACATTACAGTTAACTAAATTTGCTTTGTATCTCACTTCTGAAAAACAAAGTCTACGTGCAGTAAGACTATAGAAATAGAAAATTCTCAGCCCATGGTATGCTCCCTCTTGATAAACATTAAAGAAAAAGTTCATTCCTTCTACTAGTTTTTGAAGATTAAAAAGTAAAAATTTGGGGGCTGGCCCCGTGGCCGAGTGGTTAAGTTCACACCCTCCACTTTGGACAGCCCAGGGTTTCACCGGTTCGAATCCTGGGCACGGACATGGCACCCTTCATGGAGCCATGCTGAGGCGGCATCCCACGTGCCACAACTAGAGGAACACACAGCTAAAGGTACACAACTATGTACCGGGGGGCTTTGGGGAGGAAAAGAAAAAATTAAATATCTTTAAAAAAAAAAAAGTAAAAATTTTAATCCAAAATATATCAAGTAAAAAAATATTTAATCATGGTGCTAGTATACCTGGATAGCAATTTGGGCATGATGTCTATAGCCACATCTTTTACCAAAACTAATTCCAGACTGATTGATGAGTTACAAATCAAATAATTTTTAAAAGTAAACCGATGTTCAGTGGAATTGAGTCAATTAAATAGCTCATTCAATTTTGTAAGAAAAACTAGTAGATAAACTGATGAAAGATGTGAACACAGATTTTTTCCACCACCACAATACAAAATGTATACACATCCAAAACGTTTGCACAGAGTAATTATTTTTTTAAAAAACATGAATTTAGGTTGAAAGCAAACTTCAGGTTTATATGCATACTAGACTAGCAGGGGAAAGGTTGTTGATAGCACTACTGGCAAGGATGTGATCAAAATGTACACAATTGTAGTGCTTAAAATTGATGGAAACGTTTTAGAAACAGCATGGCTTTACATATGTGGAATCCTAAAAATAGCTTGTGGCCTATTTTAAAACAATTTAAATTTATTTTCATTGTTCAGACTCTAAAGCCATCTGAAAATCTGAAGAAATTTAAAAATTAGTGACAGCATCTCTATGCCATAATTACAATGGTTTTCTCCTTAAATTGATGCCATGTGACTTTCAAACAAATGAAGTACTACTTAATAGGAAATCTTAAAAAGTGAAAAGGTTCATGGGGCTGGCCCCATGGCCGAGTGGTTAAGTTCGCGCACTCCGCTACAGGCGGCCCAGTGTTTCGTTGGTTCGGGTCCTGGGCGTGGACATGGCACTGCTCATCAAACCACGCTGAGGCAGAGTCCCACATGCCACAACTGGAAGGACCCACAGCAAAGAATATACAACTATGTACCGGGGCGCTTTGGGGAGAAAAAGGAAAAAATTAAAAAAACTTAAAAAAAAAAAAAAAGTGAAAAGGTTCAGTTCATTTTATCTAGTAATCTCCTCCCCAGGATTTATCCTAGGGAAATAATTCAAGAGAAGCAAACAGCTATGATAGTAATAAAAGCTGTTGGTTTAGTAAGTAACTACTATGCATCAAGTACTGTGCTAAGACTTGTTATATTCTCTTAATTTAACTCACTTAATCCTTACAAAAACCCTATGAGGTAAGTACTTTTATCCTCATTTTTCAAATGCAAGAAACTACACATTCATTGCAATGTTGTATATAGAGACAAAAAATTAGATCTGTGAACTTGACATACACGACTGCCGGGACTATTAAATTTTTAGATAACCATGAAGACTGGCAAGATGGGAAAGTACTTATATGTGTTTAACAGTAGAAAATGTTATATGTAGTATAGTTGAAAATATGGGTAAACATACACATAGACTAGACTTAAAAATAATTTTTCTTTCATGAAAATAATATATGTTCATTATCAGAGATATGAAAAAATATGGAAAAGTAAAAAGTAAAGAAGGGAAAGTACCCATTTTATCCCTATTACAAAGGTAAATGGAGTAAAATTGGTTTGTTGTCTTCTGAATAAAAAATTCTGTCTGGCATTTTTCTGTTTGCTAGTCTTTGTACATATTTCAATGGCTGCATAATTTGCTGGACTAAGGTCTGGGGACGTGTGAGTTAGAGCCAGAACTTTCCTTGTAAACAGCCTTGAGGTTGGTCAAGGGTCTGCACAAAAACTGACGTCTCTAGTTCCTTTTGAGTTCAGAGCAAAGAATTAATTCCCTTTAGCCTGTAAGTGATAGAGAGCATTGGTCTGCCCTTGTCTGCCTTGGCCATGGGATGCCCCTAGTATGGTATCTGGTTTGAGCTGCAGAGCCTCCTGTGATGAAGCTGTAGAGAGGGGTCATTTGCAGCATGTCCCCCTGGTTTCCAAATTGGCCTGTGCTACCCTGGATAACACAGCCTGTTAGCACTGGAGTACATCTTAACCTAGGTCAGTTCTGTTTGAGGGCAGTCCATCTTGAGCTGTTCTTTCTAGCAGGAAGAAGATTATAGGGGAGTCTACTCCTATTTGTGACTAAAAGCAAGATGTCAGTGTGGGCAAGCTAAGAAGTGGGTGATGGCTTGGGAGTCAGCCATAGAGGTACTGCTCTGGGCTTGCAGATCCCCAAGGGGAGAACATCATACCAGAGGAGCTCAGAGAAGACAAGGGGGCAAGACTAGCCAGCTCTGCTGGCCTCCCCTCTCCTCAGGCCAGTCTTCACTTGTGCTTTCTTGTGACAGCCAAGCACAAAAGAGCAGGAGGCTATCTTGTAAGTTTCTATCTCACAAGAAGTACTACACATTAATTTTTTAGAGATATTTGATTTTTAAAATTTCATAGCTAATTACAAAGAGATTAGTAGGCCATAGGGATAAGAATCTTAAATCCAACATAGAGAATTGTAAGGGGGCTTCCTTTACCCAGCTGTTAGGTTCTTCCTCTTGGAACAGCCGTGTTTTAGGTCAAACATGTATCATGTTTTCTTTACAGACATCTGATCCAGATGTGATCCTCTGCAATTCTGTAGAGTTGATTCGTGAGCGGTTGACCATATCTGAAGATGGACCAGGAGTCGGGCACCAGGAGGAACAGAAGGACGACTATGTGTATGACATTTACTACTTGGAAATGGCCACTCCAGGATGGATTGAGAACATCCTCTCTGTGCAGCCCTACAGCCAAGAGTGGGAGCTGGTAAGGGAATCCATGAGGGTGAGAAGTATGAGGCAGCTTAAGCAATTCTCTAGTCAGGGTGCTTTGCCTCTCTGGTTTCCAATCTTTTTTCTTTTTTTTAGGAAGATTAGCCCTGAGCTAACATCTCCTGCCAATCCTCCTCTTTTTGCTGAGGAAGACTGGCCCTGAGCTTACAGCCGTGCCCATCTTCCTCTACTTTATACGTGGGACACCTACCACAGCATGGCTTGCCAAGCGGTGCCACATCCGCACCCGGGATCTGAACCAGTGAACCCCGGGCTGCCGAAGCGGAATGTGTGCACTTAGCCGCTGCACCACTGGGCCGGCCCCTGGTTTCCAATCTTGATCAACATTGTTCTTATCCTTGCTTAAAAGGAAAAATTTATTCTAAATGCCTTCTAGGAACCTGGGTTTAGTGCAAGGAGTTTTGGGGAAAGACCATCTATATTGATAATTTTTGCTCTTAATGAATCTTCTACAAAGTTTGCAACATCATCTTTATTGTTTATACCTACCCACTCTCAGGGGAAAAGGTATAGGGGCTTATAATAAAATAGACAAAACCAGAAATTCTAACATGAATGAGAACAAAAGCTTTTGCCTTTTTTTTTCTTCTTTTGGTGAGGAAGATTGGCCATGAGCAAACATCCTTTGTCAATCTTCTTTTTGCTTGAGGAAGATTTGCCCTGAGCTAACATCTATGCCAGTCTTCCTCTATTTTGTATGTGGATTGCTGCCACAGCATGGCTTGATGATATAGGTCGGTGCCCAGGATCTGAACCCACGAACCTGGGGTGCCAAAGTGGAACATGCTGAACTTAACCACTACACCCCTGGGCTGGCCCCGCTTTTTTTAAGTTATATCTTAAAAGGGGGAAAACGGTGGGTTAAGAAAGCTAACATCCTGACATCATCATCATTAAATTCTAAAACGATTAATGAGAAAGGTTAAGGTGGTACTTGTCATACTTTTATTATGAAAGGAACGCCTTATCCCACACCTGCACAAAGTTTCACAGTTAGGCACCCACCTTGGATTATTGCATAGCTTGCTTTCCTGTACCCCTCACACTTACATTTTGGTTCTGACCTTTGGTATCACCCATAATCTCTATAATCCCTCTCCCACCTGGCTGCCCTTTGGGAGTTTGAAGATCACTGCCATCACCTGCTCAAAGCTGTCTCCCCTCCCCACCCTGGTGCATTCCCTTCTGGTGGAATTCAGTCTGTCCCACCAGGAATGTGGTGTCTGGAGCTGGACTCTGAATGGAATAGGGCTGCTGTCTCCTTCTTGTAGCCTAAGGTTGCTACAGTCTTTTGTAGACAGAGTCAGACTAACATGACCCTTAAATGATAGCTCCAAGTTAGTCTGCTAATAGCTTCTGCCAGAGCATAATCTTAGAGGTTTTGACTTATACTCATGTTTGTGTTGAGATGTGCAGGTGAATGATGACCAACAACCAGAGGACATTTATGAAGATGAAGATGACGAGAACAGTGAGAATAACTGGCGCAATGAGTACCCAGAGGAGGAGGAGGAGGAGGAGGAGAACAGTGATGGAGATGAAGAGTCCAGAGGTAGGTGGGTGGCAGCTCTGAATGGGGAGGGACTGGTGAGACCCAACACTGAGGTATGAGTACAGTTGACAGGTACATCTTAACTGGCTTTCCTTCTCTGCCATTGAACTGCAACAGCTCAACCACAAGCTGTTGGAGCTGTAGGAGACCCAAGGACTAGTGTTTCCAGGGGGGCTGCAGAGGGTGTAATGTCAGTCAGGCCTGGGCTCAAATCCTTAGTTCTGTCATTGCCTAGCTGTGGGTCTTGGGCAAGTCACTTCATCTCACTGAGCTTCATTTTCTCTCCAGAAAATGGGAAAATATTGCAACAGTTTGGAGTGGCTGGGATTAAGTGAAACATCTAGCTCTTCGTCCCTTTCCCTGCCTCAGCAAAAGTATTGGAGAGGTTTGCCAGGAGTAGGCCCAGGGTTTTCACAAATCAGTTATCTAACCTCTTAAGATGCTGCTGCATTTACAACTGTTTGAGAAAGACACAACACAGACATGGCATCTGGGGGGAAGAGGAAGGAAGGATACTCAGGCAACACAGTTCCTTTGGTGATGATGTTCTAAGTGCCAACAAAAAGAATTTCTTGGTGTCTGATAACGGAGGAACATTAAACTATGGAATATTCTGTCGTGATAGTGCCTATAATATGCTAAAAGGAAAGGGGCAAGGTACAAAATTATATTTGCAATATGATATAACTATTATAGCAAAAAAAATCCTATACTTAAAAATGACAAGATACTTCAATGTTGGTTTAGATAGTAAGAATATGACTTTTAAAAAATTGTTCTAAATTCTCTTTATTGAGCAAGTATTCTATAATGGGAAACAAAGAAAACAGACCTTTTTGAGAAGGGAAGGGGCTTTCTTGGTCACCTAGGAAATCATACAATTAGAGCCCATGCCTGTTATCTCATTCTAGGCTCTGATGAATACAGCAGCCTCAGTGAAGAGGAAAGCGGCAGCAGCAGACCACAGATGTGGCGCAAATACCCTTTGGATGTGCAGAAGGAGTTTGGCTACGACAACCCACATGACCTGGATTCAGACTGATGCTCCTGTGATACCTATGAGGTTCTATTTCAGGCCCCTGAGGGCTCTAAGACTACAGTACCAGCTGCCCTGATAACATCCACTCAGGTTTCCTAGCTTAACATATGGAAGGAAAAAGCATGTCTAACAGCACTATCCTACCAGTGAAAACTGGTGCTAATGGAGTGTGTCTTTTCCACTAACATTAGGGCCCCTTTGCTTCAATCAAAAGTGATCTTACAGTCTGGAAAAAAAAATGTTGTAAAAATGAAGCTTCCTGGCCCGGGCATTTTCCCAATCTCCTACACTGAAGCCAGTAAGTGGAGGAGAGGCTCCTGTTTCATCAGCACTAAGACTCAGCTTTCTGATACCAGCAGGCCACCTGGCTCCAGTAAAAGCCTGTTTCTTTTGATAAAGGGAATCTAGAAGGGCTGTAGTGGGTCCCTTGTAGCAGCACAGACTGGATAGTAATGGCAATTAGGGAAGGAAGTAGAATCTGCCTGAGCTGTGAGAGGTTTTAATTAACAGCTGTCTCTACCTCCCTGCTCCCTGACTCTAATAATGGTTGTAAAGATTGCTGTCTTCCTTTGGCAGTGGTGCCAAGGAACAGAGTATGTATGAATGTAATACTCTGTGTTTAGTAAAAACTAACTTTAAATATGCGAGCAAGTAATTCCTTTGAAACCTTTTAAATCTGAATATCTTAGGTGTTTCCCCGCTGTACTCCCTCTACTCCCTCCACTCCCCCCACGAAAAAGGAGGGTTAATGAGACAGAAGTTTCAGAATTGACCTTAGACACTAAGGACCTAAGGCAAGCACATCCTGAGCTTAGCTTTCCATTAGGAAATGTTTATTCACAGAACTCACCAAAAATAAACTGCTATCAACAGGACCAATTTTGTTAGCAGAACTTGTATCTCTTGTAAGCAAACTCTGTCCCTATTCCTTTCCAAACCTCACATGCCTTAACTCTGACAGAGTTGGTATTGATTCTTTTAATGTAACACTGGCCAATAGAACTTTCTGCAAAGATGAATATGTTCTATATCTGCACTGTGCAGTAGTAGCCACTAGCCACATGTGGCTGATGAGCACTTAAAATGTGATTAGTGCAACTGAGGAACTGAATTTTTAATTTTAACTTAACTAGCTCCGTTTGGCTAGTAGCTCCTGTACTGGACAGTGCAGGTCTAGGGAAACAACACTCAAAGCCTTTGATTCAGGATGTGCCCTCTTGTCCTGTGGCACACTCGCTATCATGTGGGCAGGTGAATTACACAGGGATATGTCTTTCCACCTCTTTTAAGATTTCATAAGCATCTCTACTTTTCCATCCTGTCTCCACCCATTCTTTCACTTTATGTTCATTTTGTAAGTCTTTACCTACATTAGTTCCTATCTACGTGGAGTTAAACCTGCCAAAGTGACTAAATTCTGTGTCTATGTGTACTCAGGCCCTACTATTACAGCTACACCAATAACTGGTTTCCCACCCTTACTATCCACAAAGGTACAATACAGTGTTGCAAGTAACAGGCAGCAACTTACATGTCTAATACTAGTCATCTTAGTCTCCTGTAGGCACAGAAACAAGGATTAAAAACCACTCTGTGCCATTATAATGTGCTCACTGCTGTTTATGTACTCATTAAGGTATGCCAACATTAAAGGGCTGACAACTTGACAAACTGTACTCACTGCAAAAGGGATTAGCGCACTAGGAGAAGGATTGAAGGAGACGAACAACAAAGACCTTGTGGAAATTAATTCCACCATGAAGCCTGAGTGCTGTAGGGAGTCTGTGGCTTCTTTCCCACAGAAGGCTTCCTGGGAGAAGTCTGCATCCAGTATAGAGGGGAAGAACGCCGTCACCATCCAGTAATGACAGGAGGATGACATGGCTCACTAAGCAAGTACTAGGGCACCTGGGGTGTGAGGCCCTTGCTTCCCCAAGAAGCCACTGGAGGGCAGCAAGTTCCTGGGATTTATTGGTCATTTACTTCAGTGGAAAAAGCTAAAGCCTCGGTCAGGGATCCTCAAGATAAGCACACTCTGCTTAAAGGATTAGCTCCAGAGGATCCCTGGGATAGATGCCAGCTTGGCTCAGATAGAAGTCATGTTTACATAGTCTAGGCAAGTCAGCCTTTGCACAAGACTCCCTGTTGTCAGGCAGGAATTTGCTGTGCAAATCCCTAACTCATGACAGTAGGAATGTCCCCCCATGTTCTCACAGATGCATGCCCTGAACCAAAAGCAATTATCGTGCTCCCCTAAATTGTCTTTATTGAGCAAGTATGACCAAGGTTACTCCCTTGTCTGTGACTGGGGCCAGTTTGGTTGAAAAGAATGGTCAGAAGGGAAATTGCCTGAGTTCTTGTCTTTATCATTGACCAATCCAAAACCTAAGGACAAGAAGCCCATTGGGCGTGCCAAGCCAGCAGATTCTTCTGGGTCCTGGATGACAGTGTCCAGGGGCATCCCAGGACAGTTGTACAATCCAGTGCAGCCATGCTGCCCATAAAGGAACATCCATTACGCCAAACCTACTGCTCTGGTCTGAGCTGGATGCTAAAGCACAGCCTGAGCACCAGATTAGCTGCTTCCAATCATGCAGTCTGTTGAGGAGCCAGATTGAGGTTGAAGTAGCTGTTTTCCCAGAGTCTTCACTGATCTCCACAGGGAGAAAATAGAAGTCCCCACAAGTACCAAGCTCTTCCTGAGATTGCGGCCCCACCACACCTGGGCAAGGGGAGGCAGGCAGGAGAGGAGTGCACTATCCGATGATCCACACCAAGGCGGCTCAGTGTAAACAGCCTGGTGTCAGGGACAGAAGAGGAGGAGGATGCAGCCTGGTGTAAGGTTTTCAGAAAAAGAAAATGACCACTTCTAGCACCAAGGTGAGCTCGCGTGGGTCTGCACAGCAGTCCCTCACACCAGCCCTTACAGAGAGGAACAAGCTATTTGGTGGCCTAGGTCCAAGAGGTGTTCTCTAAGCCATGGACAGCTGAAAGACTTCAGGTGATCCACCTGAATTCTACAACAGTTTCTATCCTCTTAAAGTTCATACCAGAAACCTGGAGATTTACTTTCTATCAACTAGAACAAAAACCTAAGGTCTCAAATAAAGGATTATCCTTCAAAATAGCAGTATCACCAGACTTCTGACTCCAATTTGTTCATTTATCCTTGGTGAACTTGAGCCAGATGCTTATAACATGTGACCTATCTATATACTAAAGTATAACCAGTACATGAGTAAAAAATCTTAAAGTTCACCTTTGCAGGTAAGATTCAACAGAAGATTGTGCTAAAACTGAGTAAAATTTGTGGTCAGAGTCTGACCCACCACCACCTCTAAGGGCAGAGGGACTTGGTTTGGGGTACTTTGAATTTTTAAACACAATCAGCCTACTGCATCTTGTAAATAAATGAACATCAATGCTTTGATAGAACTGGTGTTCTGGATTAAATAATATCAGTAAGTAATGGAATACAGCCCTCTCCCCAGGGAAGGATTTTGAGCCAGAGAAATAAATGGTAGCATTCCAGGCCTCTCAAGTCAGGTGCTTGGACCTGGTCAGGGGAAAACATCCCATACAGCAGCCCCTCTGTAGAGACTCCTGGTTCAAACCTCAAATATCAAATTCAGAAACCATCAGCCACAGCTATTAACCTAGCACTTCCCCTCCCCGCAGTGAAACTCACCAACTTAGTGTTTGTAAGGGCTGCATGTATCCACCCAGAACAACCATTCCCCTGCTCCCGGAGCCCTCCCCACCATCACTTTGTGAAGTTCCCCACCTTCAGGCTGCTCCGAGACCCTGAGTCTCCTCCCATAGCTTACCAGTGAGAGTAACTACCTGAGCAGGCCATCAGCCCTCAGCCCCCTTACATAATGTGGGCCAAAAGGCTCCTTTAGTACAAGAGGGTTGGGCCCATACAGTCTTGTCATCTGGACTTTGGTGGCGGTGGCCACAGGTAGCCAACCTTCCAGGCCTCAGGTACATCACCTCTGGCCTCTAGTCAGTTTTTCTCTCAACCTTGTTCTCTTCAGCAACGTCTAGCTCAGTCAGGACACAAAAGCAAAGCTGCTGTGTGACTTTGGTGATAGCAGCTGAATGAAAAGAGAAAAGAACAGGATTTAGCAGACTGACATTTAGCTGCAACCCCAATCTGAACACCACAAGCCTGATTAAAGCATCACATCAGTAGCTCTCTCCCTAAGTGTCCCTTGGGTACCCTGTGCCAAGCTTTGCCCCTCACCCCCAACAAGCCTCACTGTCCTCCAACCCATGCCCAGCCAGCGAGTCTAATGCGTCACTCCTCGTCTTCCCACGTGGATTGCACTTTCAGGAGGTAGTGTTTTAACCCCAAAAAAGGACTCTAAAGTTAGATCTAAAGTGATCATGTCAAGATCAAAAGGGAAGAAGTCATGCTGGGCAGCCAGGTCTCACAGCCTCCAGCACATCACTGGTATGTGGGAAGCTGTTATCCATCACCAGCACCTCTGCACACATCTGTGTACGTACACACACACACACACACACACACACACGGCCAGTGAGTGATGGGCAAAGAAAAGCTCACCCAGGACATTCCGAATAAAGAGTGGCCTCCGGGAGACTGGCAGGTAAACACCCAGGAAGTAGACGGGGACCCCAGAGAGGGCGATCCCGATGCCAATGACAGAATTGATGGTATCACTGAAGAGGGGCACAATCACCAGAAACAAGGAGCATATGCAGAAAACGATGGGAAAAAACAGGCTCAGCTGAAATGGAGGGAGGTGAGAAATCAGGTAAAGTGGGATGGGGGAGCCAGGTATGGGCAAGAAGGCACCTTGGGGAGAGGGCCCACCCCTCCTCGTCAGCCCAGAGTCACTGACCTTGAGAGGCCGGGGCCGCTTGGGCTCCTTCCAGCGAAGATAGAGCTGTCCAGCAATAGACAGGCCCACAAAGAACCAGTAGCTGAAGCTGAAGTAGTTGATGAGCAGGAAAACATCCTCCACAGTGAGGTAGATGAGTGTCATGGTGCACTGGAAGTGGGGGGGGGGGGGGGGGGGGAGGGATGGGACAGCCTTGTCACCACCAGGCCACCTCAGGAGACTCCACCATCCAGCAGTCAGCACCAGATCTGCTGACTGCTGATTTAGCTTCACCAGATTACCTCCAGTTCTTTTCAGCGACCCTTTGGCATCAGGTAGGTCCATTCTCTGCATTAATCTTCAAAGTGGCATCTCTCCCTCTTCTGTTGGGGGCCTTTCCTACACTCAATGCCTCCCTTCTTTTTGCCAGCACTTCAGCAACAAACCAGACTCCTTTCCCTTTCTGATGGCAGACAGTAAGGCCCTCCTCACTTCAACACACCAACCTCAACATGAATCACACTGTGCCCTTGGGAGGCCAGAAGACCCTTACTCATGGGTCCCAACTACCTGGCAGACAAATGGGGGTAATGCCTCCAGAACTATCTCACTGTCCTAGGGCCTTAGAAATGCAGATTAGCAAAATGGATCCATACCCCTAGGGAGAGAGGTATGGCTGAATTTGCCCCTTGAAACCCAGAAGACAGAGGTAAGGGACAAGAGTCCTGGGACAAGGTCAGATTTGCTTAAACTTCAAGAATATGGAGTTCCTCCTACCTATCTTTTCACCCAGATTATCAACAAAGGATTTAAAATTAAAAGAGTTCATTCTCGGGAGAGAAGGGGGACCCTGTATTTGAGAGGAGAAAAGTGGAGTGGAAGATAATTAATTAAAAGACAAGATGACAGATCTCCCCTAAATTTATAAATTCAATGCTATACCAATCAAAATATCAAGAGGATTTTTTATTATTTTGTCAAAATGATACCAGAGCTCATCAAGACAAATAAACTTGAGAATTACCAGGAAAATTCTAGGGGGAAAAAACTAAAGAAGTACCCTCAGTCCCTCTTTAGTTTTCAGATAGTCAATATAAAGCTAAATAATGAAGCTTGGTGCTAACGGGGAGGATTAGTTAAGATGATGATACATTTAAGGGGCATATAATTTTACTTGGCACATTGAAGCACTCTAAAAAATTAGCCATTATTACTTTTATATTATAACAATTTGAAAACTGTGTAAAAATGGATTATTCAATAAATGATACTGATCTAGCTGGCTAGCCATTTGAGAAAAAAATTAAGTGAATCCCCACCACACTCTATACCCCAAAATATAAATTCCAGATGAATGCAAAATTTAAACGTAAGTAATGAAACCATAAAAGAACTAAATGACAAGAAAAATGAGCTGTTTTTCCAATCCTGGAGTAAGGCCTTTCTCAGGATCCCTGTTAGCCTTTATATATATAATACCTTAGTGCAAATTAGAAAATGAAGGTCCTTCTCCAGGACTCTTTCCATCTGTCAGAATACTTTCATAATTTACTGATTTTGTTGGAATAAAACATTTTACTGGGGCAAGCCTGGTGGTGCAGCGGTTAAGTGCGCCCATTCCACTTTGGTGGCCCGGGGTTCGCTGGTTCGGATCCTGGGTGCGGACATGGCACCACTCGGCAAGCCATGCTGTGGCAGGTGCCCCACATATAAAGTAGAGGAAGATTGGCAGCAGATTTTAGCTCAGGGCTAATCTTTCTCAAATAAATAAATAAATAAATAAAATAAAAACATTTTACTGCAATTCACTATATATAAATCTATGATATCTATGATTTGAATAGAAGCTCCTAGGGTAGTTGGTGTACAACTGACCTGACTTTTCTAAAAATTATTTAATTAAAAAAAAAGAGCTGGGGCCGGCCCGATGGCCAAGTGGTTAAGTTTGCACACTCTGCTTTGGTGGCCCAGGGTTTCGCTGGTTTGGATCCTGGGCGTAGACATGGCACTGCTCATCAAGCCACAGAGAGGTGGCATCCTACATGCCACAACTAGAAGGACCTACAACTAAAATGCACAACTATGTACTGGGTGGATTTGGGGAGAAAAAGCAGAAAAAAAAAAGAAGATTGGCAGGAGTTGTTAGCTCAGGTGCCAATCTTAAAAAAAAAAAAAGAGCTATGTGCCAGCCCTGTGGCCTAGTGGTTAAGTTTGGCACACTCTGCTTTGGCAGCTAGGTTTCGGTTCCTGGGCATAGACCTACACCACTCGTCAGCGCCCATGCTGTGACAGCAACCTACTTTCAAAACAGAGGAAGACTGGCAAAGATGTTAGCACAGGGCAAATCTTCCTCAGCAAAAAGACAAAAAAAGAGCTAGAAGAAAGAGAAGAAGCTACTGACATAGAGAAAAGAAAGATAAATCTTACAAATTCATTTTTGCTATGCTTTTGTAGTGTCGGCCTTCTCTAATATGACCATGTTTTACTTTCATATTTTAAAATAATTTTAAGAAAAAGGAAGAAACACTAAGGAGCTCAGGAAGCATCTCAAGAAACTAGTATTCCTCCCACCCAACAGTCTCCTCATAAAGTCAGCAGGAGGAGTAACACACAGATGTGTCCAATTCCCATACTCCCCCAGCAGAGCTTACATTGAACAATAAAGCAGGGATGGGTGTAAAACGCTCAATGTGGATCATAGACAGAAGGTCCGGAAGATGGCCCTCACGAGACCCCACAAAGAACAACCTAGAAGGACAAAAAATGTGTCAGCAGGATCCTTTTACTCAGCCACGCAACCACACTTCTCACTCAGACAAACTAGGCTCAGAGCCCCAGAAGAAAGCAGGAGGTAGTCTCTCAGGAGAATCCTATGTTCTCTAGGCATGCCCAACACATCTTACCCCTCCCTTTACCCACAGATGCTTCCACACTCCAATCATGGGCACCTCACCATTACCCATGAATGCCCTACCCCACTGTTACCCACTGACACTCCCAGCCCCACAGCTATAGAACCCACTATCACCCACAGACACTCCACTTCTCTCAATCACAAATACCTCACATCTCCCAATGGATACCTCACCCTGCCATTGTCCACTGGCACCCCAATCCACGCCACCAGGGGTACCCCTGTTCTGTTACCCCACAAATTTCATACTTAGCACAATGACTTTTTAAAGAAGCGCAGTCAGACTTCGGTCATGCCCTCCACATATCTTCCCTGAGCTCCTGAGATGTGACACACTAGGGTGAGCCTGAGGATCAAAGACACAACCCACATTTCCTCTCTGCACACAAAGAACCCTACTGACTGGGAAATAGAGTAGTAGAGAAATGAAACACCACCCAGGGTAGTTCGCAACATCATGGAGCACACAGCACACATCATGAGGCTGGGGTGTGTGTTGGGGAACAAAAAGCTTCACAAGAGATGATCATATCTGGGCTGGGAAGGAGTGCTGAGTTTGCCAGAAGGTGAGTGAACATGAAATAGCACAGACAAAGGCAAAAAAGACCTGAGGCATGAAAGAGTGTGGCCTCTTTGAAGGCTGGTGCTAGAATGCCTGGAGTCCTAGGATAAGTGGTGGGAGGAGAGTTCTGGGAAGAATCTGCATATGAGGCCATGGTGTGGAGTCTGAACAAACACTGAGAGCCAGCTGTGGCTTTGAAGTAACGGCCTGATGGGATTTGACTCAGAGACTCTGGTTGGCATCATACAGACTGCACCACAGCAGGCAGAGGCTAGGGTGTGGGGGGAAGGCCATACAAGAAGGTTATCCATAACAACCTCCCATAAGAGATGATGCCTGAACAAGGGTAGACACCCTGGCCAAGGAGCGATCAGAAAAGATGTGATAACTTCAATCAAATTTGGTGATCCTCTATGTGTGAGTGTGCACGCACATGTTTGAGCTGAGACAAGGTGGACACCAAGGGAAAAATCAAGAGGCTAAGCAAGGAGAATTGACGGACTGACAACATCACAATTGGAGACAAGGCACATATAGGATACATATTAAGTTTGAGATACTTGTGGGCCATCCAGGTCACAGGAGTTGATATCATCTGGAAAGGTGGCACAGGGCAAGATGTTAGAGTTGGTTCACAAGGTTAATAATTTGTACTAAGAAGAAAAGAAATGTGGTAGAGGGGATGCTAGAAAGTGGTAATCTGTAGGTGAGGCAAAGGTGTCTAGTACAAAGCCAAAGACAGCTACATGTGTAATAAAGAAAAAGTGAAGAAGGTAACACAGGCAGAAAAAATTGTGCATTATCTTGACATCACTGCCATCCCCTTTATGTGCAGGTTCAGACTCCTACTGAGTGCCTTACACCCACCCCTATCCTGTCACTGCCACAAGATAATTGAGTGAGGTTAGAAGGCACCTACTATCTAAGTATTTTGGGATGACTGACAGAGCCATTTGGGATGTCTCAGGTATCAGTAAAGGTGAGGCTATGGGAAACACCGTCTTTGCGTGGGGCAACTTGTGAAGAGCCACACCGGGTGCACCTTTGGCCACACTAGGCTGACAAGAGGGAAGATGATACCATATTCTCTTAAGGGGCTGGCCCCGTGGCTGAGTGGTTAAGTTCACGCACTCCGCTGCAGGCGGCCCAGTGTTTCGTTGGTTCGAATCCTGGGCGCGGACATGGCACTGCTCATCAGACCACGCTGAGGCAGCGTCCCACATGCCACAACTAGAAGGACCCACAACGAAATATACAACTATGTACTGGGGGGCTTTGGGGAGAAAAAGGAGAAAAATAAAATCTTTAAAAAAAAAAAAAAAAAAAAGGCCTTGATCTCTCCAGTACTCTAGTTGCCCCAGAGAGGCCCCAAGTACATGGACTGGGGGGTTAAAACTAGTAAGAAGAATGAATAGGACAAAACTATTTATTTTATTAATTCACCCTCCTGTCTGTTCATGTGGCAAATATTTATTGAACACCTATTACACACCTGGCCCTGGGGACAGCAACATTCATAGGCTGAGTGGAAGAGAAATCCTGAAAGAAGACTTCCTCTCAGATATCAGATATCACAGAAGGCACAGAAATAGTTTCAGAAGTAGAAGGTGGTTAGCATCACTTACTTCGGGGATCCAGTAGGATAAGGACTGAAGGCAGGCTAAGAAGGAGGTCACTGATACCCTTAATAGAAACATTTTTAGGTAGTAGAAGCCAAAGTATAATGGATAGAAAAATGAATGACAGTCGAAATGCAGACCATTCCCTTGAGAAGTGTGTCCAGTAAGGGGACAAGGGGAGATGACAAAAGCTGTTTTGTAACTTCTCTAAGTGGAGCTGAGAGAAGCTTGTGCAGTGCTGGCTCCAACTGAACATCCCCCAAAGAGAAGGGCCAAGCGATGAAGCAAAGTGCTGAAGAAGAGGTGAAGTACTAGAAGCCTGAGACCAGGTAGCAGAATCAGCCTGGAGAGGCAGAACTGCTCCTTTCTCTGAAACGATGGGAAGGACAGTGCTCTTATATATAAGTCTCTGCACAGAGAGGAGAGCAGAAGCCTATTTGTCAGCCTCAGTGTTTTCTGTGAACTGAGTAGCAGAGTCATCCTGTACAGTACCTGGTAGACAGCAAGCGCTCAATAATCATTTTTTAAAGGAATGAATCCTGGGGCTGCAGCATAACCCACAAGGAGCCTAGAGTCTGGTCCCTGATAGGATCACTACTCTAAGCTACTGCCTTCCTCCCCTCCACCTCTTATCAATCTGTCCTTGCCTTAGATGGAAACGTGAGTTACCAGTACACAGATGTTTGCATAAAGTCAGGCACACATGCATACACACATATATCCACCCTGTATATCACAGAGAAAAAACAGGGAAAAAAGGGCCCTTATGGGCTCACCTAGAGACTCCAAGAATTAAATATTGCAGTCTGTTATCAGTGAAACAGAGGCACAGTACCTTGATGAAGCAAAGATAGACGCATTGAGGCCCCCAAAGCAGGACAGAGCGACGGCAATGGGAATGGTCCAGCTGAACATGCCAAATGTCCGGTCAGCAAATGTCTGGAGGCAGAGCACACAAGGGGCACTTAGCACAGGACAGGGTTTCATAAGCCTCCTGCATCTATGGTTCTGGGACAAACACAGTCGCATCTGAGCAGCCCACCCTCTGGCCTAGATCCATCAACTGGCCCTGCAGAGCTGGAGCAGCTGCAGAAAGAGATCGAGACATTCAGTATCATAAGATGACGAGCAAATGGAGATCCCAAGAGACTCACCACAGCCACAGCATCACTGCCAAGGACATCTGAAATGCTCAGCACTGTGTAATAGGCCACGTTGGTCAGGATGTAGATGAGCGTCACAATTGGCATAGAAATCCCAATGGCCAGGGGCAAATTTCTGTCAGGATAAGTGAGATAGTACTACCTAGAACCAACCTCCCCTTGGGGTCAAAGTCCACCGAGGGATTTTTCTAACATTTAACAGTTCCCCAGCCTCTCTGGGTCTTTGACGCAGGCTCCTCTTCCCCATGTGACCTAGGGTAAGTATGTATCCCATGCCCCTGGGCTCTTTCTACTGAGAAACAGAGAGAGAGAGAGAGAGAGAGATCCTTCTCTGTGAAGATAGCTGATCAATATTTGATCTTCCCCACAGTTGAACCAATGAAGAAGGGTCCCAGTGAAGAAGGAGCAGTGTCCTCTAGGGACTGGAGGCGAGGCTGGGGACCTGGCTGCCCAGAATAAGCTTCTGGTTCCCCAGGCTTCAATGTCAGCTCCAGAATACAAGGGTCAGCTGTTGCCCACTGAAGGACCTCTCCTCAAGGAAGGACCTTGGGGATCCTCCAGTGTGAACATGAGGGTAAGGAGCCAGGGGCTTTACAACCTTCACTCATTCCCATCCTAGCCCCTAATCCCTCCGAGCTGGAGAAAGGGGAGTAGGGAGAAGAAGGGGTAAGAGATGTAGGGAAGAGGGGAGGGGAGAGGGCAAGTGTGCCCACTATCATCAGGAGTTCCAGCCAAGTTGGGGAGTGAGAGTGTGATCCCGCCTTTACCTTTCTGGGTTTTTGATTTCTTCTGTTACAAAATTAAGGGTGTCCCAACCTGAGTAAGAGAAGAGGGCAGAGTAGAGGGCGAGAGAGAGGTCTCCCATGTCCCAGGAGGAACCCTGAAAGGCGTCCTGAAAGTGCTCAGAGTGTCCTGTGGGGGCAGAGGCAGGTGGGGGGTTCAGGGAAAAGGAAGAGGAAGAGGGAGGAGAGGAGAGAGGGAAGGTATCAGGAGATGAGGAAGGATGGGGAGGGGCAGTAAGAAAGAGGAAGGAAAGATGGGGAAAAAGGAGAAAGGACGAGGGTCAAGAAAAGAAGGGAAAAGCAAGAGGGTGGGGGGAAAAAAACATAATTTAACACCAAAAGAACAACCACCACCAGCTCCCTGCACTTGATCACCCAACCCACTCCCTCAGGGAAGTTCATATTCCTTTAGTAAAACTAGAGAATCTCAAAAAAACAAAGGCATTTCTGGCTGCCCTCTGAAGTGATAACACCTTTTCCAAAGCCCTAATGAATTTCCATTTCCTGCAAGTGACCTCACAGCAGGCCACAGATCTTCCTATTTTTAGAAAGAACCCTGTTTCACATTAAGGAGTCATTTTTCGTAAACAATTAGACCTTCCTGTGGAACTACTTCTCTTGGCTCAGACCACGGCACAACTTGGTCAGATGGGTTTCTCAGTCTCATGGAAAGAACTGTTGCTCTACTTACAATAGCTGTGATTGCATGAGGCAGGAAATGCCTCACTTCACAGAGGCAATGTAGGAACTGGGGTCTTATCTCTCACTGGGCCTTGGTAGACCTGGGCCACCTCCACCCTTGGAGAGCCAGCCTAAGCACCTGTCTTTCTCCTTGGAGGCCTCCAGAGACCAGAGACTGCAGACTTAAAAACTGAGAGAGCAGCACCCAGCTGCCCAGGAGAGAGACTTTCTGGACACACTGGGGGTTTTTAACAAGACCCAAACATCTAAGGAAGCCTGCTGTTACCCTCTGTAGAAAGCCTAGACCCATTCCTCAATGTGGCAAAAAGGGCTGGCTGGGCAGCAAGAGAAGGGTAAATAGAGACTCTCATGCCCCAGGGGTATCAGTCATCACACACAGCAGTGGTTACCTAAGGCACAGATCTTGGGTGGAGGATTACTCAACTACCCAATTTGACCCCAGCTGTTTCTGAGATTCCAGGGACATTCAGATGGCAGGCTGTACTAACTTGGTGCATGTGCACAAAGGTGCTAGACCAACTGCCTAAGCACCACTCAAGGCACTTCTTAAAAACATCTTTTTCAACTACAAAACAATGAGAGTTTGATCCAACAGGTCTGAGATGGGGGGTCTCAGGTACCCAGGTGATTGTAAACACAGCAAAGTCTAGAGACAGATGATCTAGAGAAGTGGGTTGTTCAACGATTGAGATATCCTTGGCCAAGGACATCACAGGACTTCTCTTAGAGCTCAGGAGGTCTTGGGAGGCCTGTTATGTTCACTGCCAGTCTGTTCTGATCCAGGAATAAAAGGCTTTCTAAAGCCAACATGCAGGAAAATCAGCGCCAACTTCACAATATTTTAATATTTTGCTGAGAGTTGACTTCGGGAGGGAATGCTGAAGAAGAGCAAGTCCAGATGAAAAGTAAAGCCTACAAAATAACCATTCAGTTCCACATCCCATCTCCCCTACACACACCTTCCCACTCAAGAAGGGCCAAGTCTTCCTACTCACTGCCTGGCAATCACAGACCAAAAACAGGAGCCAGAG
Source organism: Equus caballus (assembly GCF_041296265.1). Classification (NCBI taxonomy): domain Eukaryota; kingdom Metazoa; phylum Chordata; class Mammalia; order Perissodactyla; family Equidae; genus Equus; species Equus caballus. Next base: position 18,576,086 of record NC_091686.1, on the reverse strand, counting down.
CAGGGCTCACTCTATCCCCACTGATTACTTTTATGACCCAATTTACAACCCATGTTCCAAGAGCTCCTAGGCCCTCAGCTGGCTTCTCGCAGTGCTCCTAGCCTCCCAAAAGGGAAAGCAGCCCTGAGGGAGGAGCTGAGTCAAGTCCATTTGGCCAAGCCAGCCTGACCCAAGAAGCCCAGGGACAGATCTCTCGCTCTCACTGACACAGTCTACCATGTACACAGAAAGAGCTGAGCAGTAAAGCTAACAGAGTCCCCATGTCCTCCTCAGCGAATCCACGGTAACTCCAGGAGTCATCCACCCACCTTCCCACCTTGGGCCCTTCTTACCCTGGCACAGTTTAACAAGGCCCATGACAATGATGGCAATGAGCGCTAGGACCTTGGCGTAAGTGAACGTGTCCTGCACACGTGTGCCCCACTTGACATAGGCACAGTTCACAAATGTCAGCAAACCTAGGAGGAAAACCATAAAGTCACTGGCAGGCTTGAGCTGAAGGCACAAAGGCCCAACCTCTCTTTACAGAGTGCATCACTACCCTGTCTGCCTAAGGCAAAGGGGCCAATGGACCAGTCAGAACCAGGAGAAGAGGGAAATGGGGGAACATCATCCATCTGCCCCAGCTCAAAGCTTCCGTGAATATCCCATCACTGTTGACAAGCAAAGATACAAAGGCACACATTAACACATTTTCATACATTCTGACAGCAGGAACCATTTTTAGAAATCCTTCCCAGGCTCAGGAATGGTGGACAGCACCCACTCTCTCCCACTCAGACTCCCAAGGTTCCAAACCACCTGCAGCATAAGACCTCTCCATGGGGGCCGGCCTGGTGGCGCGGCTGTTAAGTTTGCGCGTTCCGCATCTCCACAGCCCAGGGTTCACTGGTTCGGATCCCGAGTGCGGACATGGCACCGCTTGGCAAAGCCATGCTGTGGTAGGTGTCTCACATATAAAGTAGAGGAAGATGGGCATGGATGTTAGCTCAGGGCTGGTCTTCCTCAGCAAAAAGAGGAGGATTGTCAGTAGTTAGCTCAGGGCTAATCTCTCTCAAAACAAACCAACAAAAAAACAAATAAGACCTCTCCATGGCCACATTAGAGAGTGGGGACAAGAGAGGCCCATCAATAAATGAGGTGAATTTGAATACAGGTGGAAGGTCACCCAGGAATTAGAGAAACAATATTTTGCATGCAAGTGTAAAAAAGGAAAAAGCCTGTCATGTGCTTGACAGTTTCACATACATCCTCTCAATTAATTCTCACAACTCCAAAACATAGACATTCCTCTTCCCATTTTATAGATGAAGAGATATTGGCTTTACTATATCAATAACATGATTTCTATTTAATATAAACTCATGAAACTTGCAACAAACTGAGGCTGAGAGAGGCTAACTACCATTCCCGAGCTCACACAGACCCCAATGATCTCCCTCATCCCCATTCCTATCCAAACCTCCCAATACTCAGTGAGGTCCATGGAGAAGTGAGCTCCTTTAGACATTCCCTAGGCTCGTATCACTACTGCTGGCTTTATGTTCCAGCTCCTCATGTACCTTAGTGATATCTGGGCCCTGTGTTGAGGGTCCTAGCACCTTACCCCTGCTAAATAAGGACTGCTCTGATCCATGGGGAGGACATGAGAACAGTATCCAAGGGGTTCCACAGTGACACCTCTAAGTACTTCCCTGAGCCTCCAAAAATAGAACTTTTATGTGAACCTCATATGTTATTACAAAATCTATTGGGCCATCTCTACCTACCCCTACCCATCTTGCACTCTTTCCTTCAGCCAAACTCTCTCCTTACTGGTGCCAGATATAGACATAGAAGAAATGTTCTCCCCTCCTCCTCCTGTCAAGGCCAACAGCAACTCCCACTTTTAAGGTCTAGCTCAGCCCCCACTTCCTCTGTAAAACCTTCCCCAAACATACGAGCCACGCCCTCACTAAGCTCTCCCTCCCCGAACCTTATGGCATTCCCACTTCACAGCACAGCTTAGTGTCTCATTCTATGGTCATGTAGACATCTGTCTCAAGAAGGTCTCTCCCTCAGGCATTCGGGTGGTGCTCGAGATCACAAATTCTTAGGGGGAAACAAAAGCATATTGTTTTCTTTTTTTTTTCCTTCTCCCCAAAGCCCCCCAGTACAGAGTTGCACATTTTAGTTGTAGGTCCTTCTAGTTGTGGCATGTGGGACGCCACCTCAGCGTGGCCTAACAAGCGGTGCCATGTCTGCACCCAGGATCCCAACCAGTGAAATCCTAGGCCACCGAAGCGGAGCGCGCAAAGTTAACCATTCGGCCACGGGGCTGGCCCCATCGTAGTGTTTTCTTAAGCTTACTGCCAAGCAAAGAGGGGAACTAACGAACTCTGGTTGGAATCAAGGTGGTGATGACTTTCACTTAACCTCCAATTCCCTGGAGCAAGGCAAATGTCAGGAAGTTGGACATTCCTCCACTCAAATGGAGAGGAGAGCCTAGAGCCAGCATGTGGAAATAAACACAGGCGGTTGAACAGCCTTCATGGCACTTCAAGAGCTTTCACACAATATGCTGGCAGATAACACAGGTGACTACTAGTCAGTCATATGAGGTGGAGGGTGGAGGAATGGGGGGTATTAGTCAAGGAGGAGGGGAGTAGGCCAAATGAATGCATGCTGCTGGCAGGTCTTCCCAGGGATCTGCCCTGCTATTCAAAGTTTGCTGTGCAGGACTAAGCCTAGATCAGCTAACATAAGGATTACCTAGTTAATAGCCACCAGTAATCTGCAGACCCCTGTTCAATACAGTAAGCATATTTTGAGGTACCTGCCAAGCCCCTTCTTGGGAATTGTTCTCCTTGCCCTATCATGGCTGATTTGAACCAGACAATGGACCCAAGCTGAGCCTATTCGATTTTGTCTCTTCCAGGAACAAGAAGTCAGGATACTAAGAGACTGAATCTATTTAACAGCAGCAGAGTCAGGGGCCATAGCAAGTCAAAGTCACATATAAGCCTTGTAACTACAGACTAACAAAAACCACAAGAAAGCAGAGGAAGGAAGCAGGACTACAAAAAGAAGTGTGAGGGCACACAGCTTGTGAGAAAAAGGCTGATGGAGAAAGATGCAGAAATACACAGAGACAAGAGACAAAGATAAGAAGACAGAGAAGGGGAGAAAGAGAAAGAGAAAAAAAGATAGACATACACGTGGCGAAAGAGACTGTCTCACAATGTCCTGGCTGTGCTTGATGAATATTATTTTAGACTGGTTACTTTTAAAAACTGTGGACAAGAAGGAGGCTCTGAGGAGTGGAATTTGCTTGCCCTTTGATGAGAGACATTTGCATTTGTGAAGGAAGTCTCCATCTGTGGGGGATGTCTCCCTCTCTGCACCAGGAGGAAGTGGGGATGACCTTATCTCTAGAAACTCTTAATGGGGAAGGCAAGGACTTAAGTTGTTTACTGTCTGGTAACCTCATGTAACTGACCCCCCCCCCCCCAACATCCTCCTTTGTCTTTAGCTGAAGATAATATTTAAGCGGTGGCTTCTGCCATTTACTTTGACAAATAAAAATGGCAAGTAATAGGATATATTGGAGTATATGAGGAAGCCATTTGGTGTAAACCTAATTCGGCCTGACCTTGTTCTTCCAAAAGGGCCTGACAGTGACCCTTGAGCCGTTGAGCATGCATTCTATATCTGCTTTAGATATTCCCTATGGCAAGAACAAAGGCCCTTGAGATAAAGGTGCAACTTCCCTTCCCCTCCCAACGTTGGCATTTCCTTAAGGATTAAGCATCTTTCCTTAGGCTAGGAACTGATTGCTGTGCTCACCTGTGACCACCCAGCTTGAGACAATAGACTTGCCTCCTGCTACTCCCGCCAAGACAGCAGACCCACTACCTGCTGTGTCCATCAAGCGCTGTGCTGACAGGGCAATCTTGTGACTATTGTGGGAGGGACATTTCAATCATATGTGAAACATCCTGTTTGGAGACATATAACCACTCTGTATACCTCACTTATTTGGTACCCTTTCTTCCTTCGGGAAGAAAGGCCCCGGGGCCATGGTCTTCAGATTTTAGCTCAGAATAAACTCATCCCAAATTTTCATTTATAGGTTGGTTATGGATTATTTTCAGTCTGACAACTTAATCTGGTTTGATTCTTATCTAAAAGTTACAGGACCCAATAACCAGACCCCACCAGCACTGATACCATTTTAACAACTCTTTTTACATATTCTTTCCTTTGTCTTGTAAAGAGATAACTCACATACTTATGCCTTAAATTTAGCCCCACCCTCAACTCATGTTTGCAGCAGCTCTTTACCGCCCATGGGTCCTGTCCCCATGCTATTCCACACTATTCTCTAAATAAGAGCACTACTGCCAGACCTTGAGAGTCCAAGAAATCTTTCTTTCGACTCCTCGGCTCACCGACCCCGCATCATGCTCACTGTGCTTCTGGTTTGTGGCACCAAGATGTGACTGTAAGATGGGGAAGAGAAATGATACACTCTTCAGCCCTACAGAGAAGCACCCCCTCTCACTTCTGCTCCTTCTTCACTCCATTCTGCTACAAATTACTCCCATGGCTTGTTCCTCTCTGCACACTAGTGAATATTGCACACAGTGGGAATTCAACAACTACTGGTGCTGAACAGATGAATGAAGGCAGCACCTCATGGAGGTCTCTGCAAAGCCCCTTTTGAAAGACCAGCTGGAAGGATACAAAAGAATCTGGTCACAGTGGCTGCCTCTGGGGAGGAAGACTAAAGCTCTGGAGAGGCAAGGAGACTTTTTCCATTGTATTCCCTTTTATACTTTGACTTATTTACCATGCACATATGCTTCTTTCTCAATAAAAATAAAAACAGCTAATTAACAACAATGTGCAGACAGGGAGCAGGGCCAGGAGTAGGGTGAGGGGAGCAAGGCCCCCAGGGTGCGAAATTTAATGAGGTATTGACTCACAGATGACCACTTAGCAATCTGAGAGTGAGTGCATCCTTAAATGCTGGCCCAGGTGCCTTGCTTGCTTCACCCTACTCTCAGTGCCGCCAGAGAAGAGAGAGCTCCAAGAGCAGTCTACCATGCAGAAGCCAAGTCCCCTGAATGTTTTCCTGGTTCTAATCAAGAAACAAAATTTCACCATCTGATCCCCAGCCCTCCCAGATCTCCCATCCCTGTCTAGTATCACAGACTCTGTTAGAGCTCAAACATAAGACAACAAGGCCTGAGGCCAGGTGCTCAGATTCAACTACCACAATTAAAACATCCAAGTCTTGCCTCTTCTCCTGATCTCACTTCCTCGCTGCAAAGCCTGCACCAAGGAGTGTGAGACCCATGTGAGGGTCTTCAAGGCTCTCTGGGGGCTTGTTACTGAGAAAGGAGTACTCAAATAGCAGATTCAGACCCAATCCCAAAGCTGAAACAAATCTCCAAAGTCTCTCTGTGGCAAAGACTGCTAGTTATCTTCCAATATCTGTTCTTCCCTTTTTCCATAGTAATAGAAACTTTAGCTGGAGTCATGGCTGCCCAAAATAAAGATGACATTTCCCAGCTTCTCTTACAGGCAGGTATGGCCATGAAACTAGGTTCTTGCTCCAAGAATGTAAGCAAATTTTTATATAAATAAAACCTCAGGACATATCTTTGAAGGGTAGGGCATACCTTTCTTTGTCCTTCCTGTCAGCTACAATGTAGACAGGACAGCAGAGCTTAAGTAGCCATCCTGGGTGACCGGCTAGAAGTTACACCATGCTGAGGACGGCAGCGCAGTAAGACAGAAGGAAGGAACCTGGCTCCCTAAAGAATTATGAACTCATCCTACAAGCTCCACACTGCCTACTTTTAACATGTGAGAGAAGTAATTTTCAGTATGTTTGAGCCATCCTGCTTTTGGTTTTCAGTTGTTTGAAACTCAAACTAATCCTGAATAACACATGCGTCCTCAGACAGAACTACGCCTCTCATACTCTCTTTCTGATGAGGAGATGGCCTGGCAATCTGAAGCTGTAGTCCCAGGTATGCTGACAGTCACAAATCCCTTTTCCTACAAGCAACAGGGAGGGGAAAGAACCCTTCCAATTCCTCCCACAAACAGGCTGCATATACTAAGGGGCATTCAAGGGCAGAGGAGTGCAAACCTTAACAATAAGATGGAAAAAGAGAAAAAAGGGGGGTGGGGAAACATCTACAAGTCTATTAGGAGAGAAATGTTCTACGATGGTCCAAGAGAGGTAAACTCTTCCAAACGGCGATCCTGGAATCAAGAGCTACTTCTTTGGATGTATATGAATATGTAATGTACACGCCTTTTTAAAGAGCCTCCGTGTTTTTAATTACACAAATATACATATTCTTATTATCAAAAAGCATTCAAACTATATATAGGGTTAGAGTCCAGGTCTTTGAACAGCTATGGTCAAGACCCAGTCTTCCTTAGGCGCGTCACTGTCAGAACATGAAAGCTGGGGCCGGCCCTGTGGCCGAGTGGTTAAGTTTGTGTGCTCTGCTTCGGTGGCCCAGGGTTTCGCTGGTTCGGATCCTGGGCATGGACATGGCACAGCTCATCAGGCCACGCTGAGGTGGCGTCTCACATGCCACAACAAGAAGGACCCACAACTACAATATACAACTATGTACTGGGGCTTTGGGAAGAAGAAAAGGGAAAAAAAAAGAAGAAGATTGGCAACAGCTGTCAGCTCAGGTGCCAATCTTAAAAAAAATGGAACATGAAAGCTGTCTATCCACAGCAACAACTGAAAATAGGAGAGCATACCCTTCCTACTCAGAACCCTGCCCAGGTCTGAGTCCAAGACAGCACAAGACAACAGAAAGCTATTCAGGCTTTATACAGTGTTTCTTCACTCCAGTCTCACCCTCAGCAGTCCCCCTCTCGTTCTTCCTCCCTCTCTCCCTCCACCCCGACCTCCTCCTCCTCCTCACTGTCAGCCTTACCAAACAAACTCTCAGAGGAAATGGAGACTCAGCTTTGATGCCACTGTGTCAATGCTGAACTGACTTCTATGTTGAAACCTTCAGAGCAAATATTCTCCAATGATGTGTGTGAGGCTACACAACAGGCAGGATCCCACAAAGATAAATGGACTGACAACACCTAAGCCAGGAACATCACCCTTCTACAGTCAGATCAAGTACTCTTACAACGCCAGGCACCTGGGTTACCAAGAACACTGCTGGTCACCTGCCAGAAGAGGAGACCTATGCACCTGAGGAACTGCCATTTTCCCCCACAGTCCCATAAGTGGATAAGAGCCCCTAGGGATAAAGAGTTTAGTCTGCAGCCTGAGGCCCAATCTACCACAGAAGATTCCAAGGTCCCAGAACACATATGAGCAGAACGCACCTTTAGGATCGAGTTTCTCAACTCAGCACTATTGACATTTTGGACCAGATAAGTCTTTGTTGTGTGGGGTTATCCTGTGCATTATAGGATGTTCAACAGCACCCCTGGCCTCCACCCACTAGTACCCCACAGACTCCCTTCCTAGCAGCTATGACAACCAAAAATGTCTCCAGACCTTGCCAGATACTTCCTGGGGAGCAAACTCACCTGCGGTTGAGAACCACTGCTCTAGGATAATAAGTAATAAGACAGCCTGAAATCCAAAGAAAGTTGCTTGGATCTCCCTGCCAGTGTAACCTGAGACTGGGGTGGGGGGGCTGCTGGAAAGCCAGGATCTGAAACAGCAATGTCTTCAAGGGCCATGAAGGTAACACAAATGAGCAAAGTCAAGAATGTCTGGGTATGAAACAAGAGGAAGTGGAGGACCCTAGTGGACCGGAGAGTATATGTCCATTTAAAGGGAACAACCACTACTCAAACGCAGCTGACTGCGTCAGGCAGGAATTGGGGTCCAAGGTTGTCAGAACTTTTGATTTTTCAAGAGAAAGGGCAAGTCCTGATTTTCAAATGTTGGCAAGTAATTCAAAATTGTTTAGAACATTGTGCAGGCCAAACAAATATATCTGTGGGCCAAGTCTGGCCCATGGCTCATCAGCTTGCAGCTCTGCCCTAGCGTTGGTTATTACGGAGACTGCCTGGGCCTTTTCTTCTAGGATGGAATTGTCTAGCATGGCATAGCTGTAACTTCTTTAGGCAGTCTCCTAATCAACAACCTGGACCCCGCTCATGTCTCAATTTCAAGACTAACTCAATTCTCCTATCCTGCCTAAGTCTCATTCTGGATTTAGTGCAGATCTTTGTTCAATTATGACTTAATTGGTTCCTTCCAATTTATGTCTCTTGAGACCAGGCTCCTCTCACTGACACCTTTGCCCAAGGAAACTCCCTCCAGCACATTCCAGCTCTGTTGGATCCATAGGCCTGATTCTATGCCCTAAACTCCAAGAAGAGAAGTAAGCTGAACCCTAAAGCTTAGCTGGTTAGGATGGGACATAGTCTTATGACTTGTCCCCCCCACCCCAGTCTCAGGTTACATTGGCAGGGAGATCCAAGCCCACCTCTGACAAGTTTCTGCCCTCAAACCTGCATTATGGAAACGGCTGGGCTTCTGGGACAAGAGGCTTACCAGAATTCAGATCCTGCAACTTGGGTAAAAGTACATTTGAATGAAAGAAGCTACAGATACCATGACTTTGTATTTCTAAGAGGTGAGGTCTCTCCTCTAATCAAAAGAGCAGTTCTTGGTATGGGGATGGGCTCCCTAAACACAAAAACAACAGGGAAAATCATAAAGGAAAAAAGATTTAGGGGGAGGCCCCATGACCAAGTGGTTGGATTCACATGCTCCACTCCAGCAGCCTGGGGTTTTGCCGGTTTGGATTCTGGGCGCAGACCTAGCACTGCTCATCAGGCCATGCTAAGGCAGCATCCCACATAGCAGAGCCAGAAGGACCTACAACCAGAATAGACAACTATGGGGGCTGCCCTGGTGGCACAGCGGTTAACGGTGCATGTTCTGCTTCGGCGGCCTGGGGTTCAATAGTTCGGATCCCAGGTGCAGACATGGCACTGCTTGGCAAGACATGCTATGGTAGGCGTCCCACATAGAAAGTAGAGGAAGATGGGCACGGATGTTAGCTCAGGGCCAGTCTTGCTCAGCAAAAAGAGGAGGATTGGCAGCAGACGTTAGCTCAGGGCTAATCTTCCTCAAAAAATGAATATACAACTATGTACTGGAGGGCTTTGGGGAGAAGAAGAAGAAAAAAAAAAAGAAGATTGGCAATAGACGTTAGCTCAGGTGCCAATCTAAAAAAAAAAGACTTACCAAATAAAAATCTTCTGTACATGAAAAATCATATACTGAGGTGCTCTTTGATACAATTATTCTCGGAATTCATCCTAAGGCCATTATGAGACCAATGCACAGGCACCCTCAGGTGCTCAGATAAGAGAACAAATTTACAACCCTTCTAGAAAGAAATTGGGTAACACATAAAGATCCTTAAAAAAGTTTATTTCTTGGGGCCGACTCTGTGGCCAAGTGGTTAAGCTCACACGTTCCACTTGGGTGGCCCAGGGGTTCAACGGTTCACTGGGTATGGACCTAGCACCACTCATCAAGGCATGCTGAGGTGGCCACCTACACAGAAGAAGGTACATCTAGGATATACAACTGTGTACTGGGGGGCTTTGGGGAGAAAAAAAAAAAAGAGGAAGATTGGCAACAGATGTTAGCTCAGGACCAGTCTTCCTCACCAAAAAGGTGCTTAAAAAAAAAAGAAAAAGTTTATTTCTTTAGACAGAGGGATTCTCTTGTATAATTCTATCCTAAGAAAATATGCAGAAACTCTGAAAATGATTTATATACAAAGACCCCCACAGCATCATCCTTTATCATAATATTATAGAGCACTTACTATATGCCAAGCAGAGAGAAGTACTAGACATATATTGATTCATTTACTCTTCACAAACATCTTTTCAGATAGGTACAATCAATATTCTCATTTTACAAATGAGAAAATCAAACTAACCGTTAACTAATTCCTCCAAGGTCAACAGCTGGAAAAACAGTTGGTAAAGCAAGAATCAAATCTAGTCTGGCATGGGAGGCTGTGATCTTAACCACTATGCTATACTGCCTGGAAACTACATATGTGTCCACAAACCATGTTTTCTAAAAATATTTGATGAGGGGCCGGCCCAGTGGCACAGCAGTTAACTGCGCATGTTCCACTTCGGCGGCCCAGGGTTCGCCAGTTTGGATCCTGGGTGTGGACATGGCACTGCTTGGCAAGCCACGCCGTGGTAGGAGTCACACATAGAAAGTAGAGGAAGATGGGCACGGATGTTAGCTCAGGGCCAGTCTTCCTCAGCAAAAAAGAGAAGGATTGGTGGCAGATGTTAGCTCAGGGCTAATCTTCCTCAAAAAAAAAAAAAAGCAGAATATAAAGTTACATGCAAAGTATGATGCCAGTTCTATAAAAGAAAAATGAAGACATGATAGAACTATTAAAAATGCTCATGTCTTGGTGGTAGATTATGGGTGATTTAAGGCTAAGTTAATTTTCTCCTTAACGAACATGTTTTATAATCAGAAAATTATTCCCTTTTCTAGAAAGCTCAATCAGGCCAGAGTTCCCCTGGCCAAACTCTATCAGATATCCAGTTGAGTACCTATCTTCTCTCCTCCCAGGGGTATCTGTGGAGGGGTTCCCTTTAACATTTGTCTTTAGCAAATTCCTTAAAGTCAGGAGGCACAGTGCACTGTGCAGTCCTTTAGTGCTGACTCCAAGGTACTCTCAGTCTCTTTTTAACACTGTGGATAAACTACATCCACTGCCAAAGCTTTTGTAAGCAGAGATATGGAAAGAACAGAGTATAATTAAGTGCCTCTGGCAGCACAGTGCTAAGGAACACAGGGAATTCTGGGCCACTTCTCAGATAAAACACCAGCTCTACAAGACTGTGTAAATTCACAGCAGTCTTCTCTCCCTTTCATTGATTTCACATAAATCCCTCCTTACCACCTCATAAGAGAAAAAGGAAAACAAAGAAGGATCCACTGGGATCTCTCAGGCTCTGTCCGCAGAAATCCAAATATGGGGTAGAAGCCACCTTCCCTTCCCTGGCCGCAGGCAGAGCTTGTTTACAAAGTCAGTCAGTGTAAAGAAACCTGAAACAGCAATGGGAAAAAGCCATTTTGGTGTGGTGCCTGCTGCTTAGAACAGACTGCAGAGAGTGGCAGTGACAGGAAGGAGTGGTCCTGTGGGCCTGAGGGATAATGCCCTGGGACCCTACAATCTAGAGAAGCCCATTCCTCACTGACACCTTTAAACTGGTTTAAGATTAAAAGCTGGGAAGCAAAATAACTTTTCTTTTTTTGGGCAGCAGAATAAAGGCATCAGCACTGGTGTTTTTTCCTGGGTTAAGTTACAACTAGTGATGTCGACTCCAATCAAAACACCTGACAAGACAAATATAAGACATGCAACAACCTGTCACACAGACTAGGGAAGAGAACTCAGGGACAGCCAAGAGCAGAAGGAATGTGAGGCAACAAAGGCCACAAACAGATTCAAACTTCTTCCATCCCCATCCTCTACCCTTACTTATCTCTCAAGATCAAATGACTGGTGAAATTACTTCAAAAGATCAGATGCCCCTCTTTTCTCCCCCAAAAGAAAATATGCTGTTCAAATATAAGGTACCATTAGCATTATTAAAGTAACCCACACCCCCACACATACTCCCCCACTAAGCCCCCAGACTTACATATGCAAGCAGCAGCGAGGAGACGGCAGGCCAGGTATGGGGGATCACAGGTAGGGAAGAAGGGCTGGATGATGTAGTTGGCAAAAGTGATGGCGATGATGGCCTGACTGGTGGGCTCAACGATTAGCAGGGAGGCCCACAGGCGGATGAAGGCAATGAAGCCCCCAAAGGCCTCTAGAATATAAGCATAGCTGGCCCCAGATTTGGTGATGGTGGTCCCCAGCTCCGCATAGCAAAGGGCACCCACAACGGAGAAGAGCCCACCAATGGCCCATACGACCAGCGACAACCCGTAGGAGGCAGTGTATACCAGCACACCCTTGGGTGAGACAAAGATTCCTGAGCCAATCATGTTGCCCACCACCAGGCTGACCCCATTCAGCAGAGAAATCTCCTTCTTCAGCTGCATAGTTTCTGCAGTCCCTTGAGGTAGCATGCTGACATCTTCCTCCTTGGGCTGGCTGGCTCCAGGAATGAGATGGTAGTTGGCAGTGGGGCGCTCCAGCTCGTTGGTTTCCATGGCGAATGGTTCCTTCACACCTGTGTTTACTGTGGTCTGGCAAAGAATATAAGAACGTCAGTCTAGGGAAAGAGCTGGTGAGGCTCTGGTTTAGACCTGCAAGGTAGGCAGATTTCCCTGCCCACCTCTTATGTAGGGACAGCATGCATCACACACAGATCTAAGTACAATGAGCCTGTCTCAGTTCTCACCACAGGACACAGAGAAATGAAGGTAGGCAGACCTCCACTGCTGCCAAGAAAGACACCATGAGAGCTCAGGCATGACATGATGGCAACTTCCAACAAGAGGTACCTGGCTTGACGCCCAGAGTAGGCTGGCATTAGGTGTAGGTTTTGCTGAGGTGTAGGTTTTGCTCTGTTCTTACAAGCTTAAAACCTGCCAACCTGTTCTGCAGAGGGACCAGAGTCCCAGCACTAGGTTCACAGCCCTACCCAGTCTGATAGGCCTCTCACTGTCTATACCCACTCACCTCCACCCAAACATAAACAGGGACTTCTTCAGTGTCCCGCTACATGTGGAGAAATCTGTAGCCACTCTCAGACAGGCAAAGAAAATAAGCATGTGGTGGGAAGGGCTAGGAAGATGCTAAGCCCAGGGCATATTGCTTTTGCAGAGACTGGCCTTCATGAAAATACACACCCTTGTGTCACTGTGTCCACAATACTACCTTACTTCCTACATTGCTGCTTGCCCATTCAACACCTTTGTTTTTCCAAAGAGCCCAGAAAAGAGGGATAACATAGTAAGACCAGATGGAAAAGGAACATCCAGAGGGCACTCTAACCTGGGGCTTATCTGCTATTGGCTTATTTGCTTCCCTTCTCAGAATGCCCCTTTCTACCATCTGGAGTTGTAAAGAGATTCTCTCAGAATAGGACCCAAGAGTCTTGACACTCAATCAAAGCTACAAGGCTTCTCTTATCCACAGATCTGGAATTAGAAGGCATCCTGTAAGGAGATGGTGCACGCACGCACGTGCGCGTGCGCACACACACACACAACTACTACTACTATTACTACTACTACGACCTTTCATTCAGAGCTGGGCCAGTCCAGAAACCTCAGGGAACCTACCAGTGAAGGACCCAGAATGCGTCAGAAGAAGACAAGCACCATCCTGACCCTACATTCAGCATGGCCTTCTCCCTCCCTCAAGTCCTATGCCCAAGGAATCAGGAATTCAGATGCCCAATTCCCACCTCATCTTCTGGAGAAAGAAATCTGGTTAGCCATTTGATTCCCACCCAGGAGTCAGTTCTTTAAGGTCACGGAGACAACTTCCATGGCCAAAAGTGGGATCAGTAGATCATCTTCCCAGAAGCCTCTCATCTACTCAACAAAAACGGATGTACTGGAACCTTGCCTCCTGGAGATAAGAGCAAGGGAACCAGAGCTACTCAAGAATGAGTAATTTTCAGGGAAAACTCCAACCTCCACAGGCTCCACCCAAAATTCCTGCCTTACTTGTCCCAGTCCCTTTCCAGAGTCTGGACCTAAGCCCAAGTGAAAAAGCTCCCCTGGGGCACTAATAAGCCTTCTGTCACTCCCACAGGAGTTGAGCCAGCCTACCTCTGCTTAGATGAGGCCTGGCTTTAAGGTGGCACCACCTTTCCTTTCACTCCCGGAACCAAGCCATGAAGGTTTCCCTATGCAGGCACATGGGAACATATTTCTTTTCACATGTCTGCCAGGTGAGCCCCGACATCCATGAAAACAAAACTAGGAAACAGCTAAGAAGCTTATATTCTCACATAAGAGTCAGGTGCAGAGACCCCTAGGTTGCCCTTTTCCACCCAACTCAACAGAGGCAAGCAGAGAAACTTGGCCCGAGGGACGCTCCAGCTTTTCCTATTCCATCAGACTCTAGCTAGGGGGGAAGGGGGACTGGGGCTACGAGGGGTTCTTTTTGGATTTCTGACACCAGATGTGTGGGTTTTCTACACATCAAGCAATTTTGCAACACCAGCTGGGTGTCCTACAATTTAATCAGTTCTGACACTATCTTCCTGGAGATAGTATCAGATCCCACAGGTTAAGGGCTCAGTCCTATAAAAACTGTGCGCTCCCCCCACCCACCCCCTTTAGATGCCAACTGCAAGTCCAGGATGTTCCTGTGCTTCTGATCAACTGGCTATAAATCGAAGGTTCCCACTACCCACTCCTTGGGTTCAATTAATTTGTTACAGCAGCTCACAGAACTCAGGAAAACAGTTTACTTACTAGATTATCAGTTCATTACAAAGGATATAACTCAGGAACAGCCAGATGGAAGAGATGCATAGGGAAACGTATAGGGAAGGGGAGATAAGCTTCTCTGCCTTCTCTAGGCACATTCTCCTAGCACCTCCACGTGTTCACCAACCTGGAAGCTATCCAAGCCTCATTCTTTTGGATTTTTATGGAGGCTTCACTACAAAGGCAAAACTGATTAAATCATTGGCCGCTGGTGATTTGTTCAACCTCTAGCCCCCTCCCTTCCCAAGAGGTCGAGACTGGACTGAAAGTTCCAACCCCCTAATCACAGGGTTGGTTCCCCTAGCAACCAGCCCCCATCCTTAGAGGATCTAGATGCTTTCCAAAAATCACCTCATTAACGTAAACTCAGATGTGTTGAAAGGGGCTTATTATATAAATAATAAATAACAAAAGACATCCATTTCATCTTTATTTCTCTGAAACTATTTCAGGAACTGGGAACAAAAGTAAATATTATAACAAAAAAATGCCCCATGGCTATTATATGGGAAATTATGGGAGCTGTGTACCAGAAACAGTGGACAAAAATCAAATATATATTTAATCACACTATCACAGGGAGGGAAAGAGAGGTAAGCTCATTTCACTGGAAAATAAAATCTAGTATAAAATGGAATTTCCTTGACTTATAACTTCCATTTAGGAAGGAGAAAGCTAGGAAAAGTATCACTCCTACTGCAATGACAAGAAAAAGCCAGATAATTTACAAAACTTTTTTTTTTTTTTTTACAAAACATAACTTTTCTTTCTTTCTTTCTTTCTTTTTTTGGTGAGGAAGATTGGCCCTGAGCTAACATCTGTTGCCAATCTTTTGACTTGAGGAAGACTGTTGCTGCACTAATATCTGTGCCAGTCTTCCTCTAATTTGTATGGGGGATGCTGCCACAGCGTGGTTTGAGAGTGGTGCTATGTCCGCCCCGGCATCTGAACCTGAAAACCCTGGACCGCCAAAGCAAGAGCACGTGAACTTAACCACTATACCACTGGGTCAGCCCCCCACAGCCCCCCATAACTTTTCTTGAAGCCGTCAGGGAGCTGAGGTTACAGAGCAACCACCTGGACTGAAATGGAAGGAAAAATAGGCACCTCCACGGAGAGATGTAAGCTCTGGCTCATCTGTGGCAGAAGAACAATGGGACCACCATAGAGGCAGGTAAGAAGAATTCAGGTACAATTTTTTTTGTTTTTTTGTTTTGTTTTGTTTGTTGTTTTTTTTTGTTTTGTTTTGAGGAAGATTAGCCCTGAGCTAGCTACTGCCAATCCTCCTCTTTTTGCTGAGGAAGACTGGCCCTGAGCTAACATCCATGTCCATCTTCCTCTACTTTATATGTGGGACACCTAACCACAGCATGGCTTTTGCCAAGTGGTGCCAGGTCCGCACCCGGGATCCGAACCGGCGAACCCCGGGCTGCTGAGAAGCAGAACATGCGAACTTAACCGCTATGCCACCAGGCTGGCCCCCAGGTAAAATTTTTAATTAATTATTAAAGGTCGAGCGTGGGTTAGCAAGGGCCATACACACTCAGAGGTTTTTCTCCACAGACGTTGGTAGATGCTCATAAGAAATACTAGGCAGGAGACCAGGGAAAGCCTCTTAGTAGTGCTAGCCTAGAGAAGGAAAGCAGTCAAAGGAATGCAGCCACTGCTCTGGGAAAAAATACAAAGGTCCACCTGATCCAGCCTCTAAAGAATAAAAGTCTTAAACCCCTGGGAAATGGGTGGCAAACTCTGTCATTCCCAAGGCAGCTGGGGCAGGGTAAAAGAAAAAAGAAACAGGGGCCGGGCCGGTGGAGCAGTGGTCAAGTGCGCACGTTCCACTTTGGTGGCTCAGGGTTGGCAGGTTCAGATTCTGGGTGCAGACATGGCACCACTCGTCAAGCCATGCTGTGGTAGGCGTCCCACATAAAAAGTAGAGGAAAATGGGCATGGATGCTAGCTCAGGGCCAGTCTTCCTCAGCAAAAAGAGGAGGATTGGTGGCCGATGTTAGCTCAGGGCTAATCTTCAAAAAAAAAAAAAAAAACAACCCCCTACACCTTGGGGAGAGGCAGGAAACTCTGGTCCAGACCATTAGAAGTGTCCTACCTCTGGGAGACAGGCAGGATCACCCAGAAAGATCTACCCCGCAGCCCCCAGACCCAGGGAAACAGGGCCTGCCTAAGACTGAGGCTGAACCAAACCAACAGAGAACTCCTCTGCTCCCTGCACAAGGTTAACAAGCACCCAGCAACAAGACTGTGGTAGACTGTGCATTGAGGCAAAGGGGCACAAAGAAGACCTAAAGCTGAGAGTGGAGCATAAATATTGAGAAAAACCCACCCTCCAAACCAACCCTAAGAGCAAGGAAATACAAGAGGAATTTGAAGCCACAGGTGTAACTAAGGTAACCATAGCAGCAACAAAACCCAAACCCAACTCATCTCCCAAGGGACTCAAACTCCCACACTCACAGCTCAGTACAAGAAGAGGCAGACCCATTTCCCAGAATAAATGCCAGGTACTTCAGTCTCTACTGTTTCTACATACCATGTCTGACAAAAACAAATTACAAGCACCACAAAAAAGCAAGAAAAACAACCACTACCAAGAGGGAAAGTAATCAACAGGACAAGACTTAGAGATGATCCAGATATTGGAACTATCAGACAAGGAATTTAAAAGAACTATGATTAATACATTAAAGAATCTAATGGCAAAGTTGGAAAGCATGCAGAAACAGATGTGGAATTTCAGCAGAGAGATGAAAACCATAAGAGTCAAAATATGAAAAAAATAGAACAGAGCAGCCAAGAGTTATAGGATGATATCAAATGGTTTGAGGTAAATATAAAAAATACTTTTTTTTGCTTATTTTTAATTACTTAAGAATTGACTGCCTAGGGCCCAGCCCTGTGGCTGAGTGGTTGAAGTTCCATGCATTCTGCTTCGGTGGCCCAGGTTCACAGAATCGGATCCCAGGTATGGACCTACACCACTCACCAGCCATGCTGTGGTGGTGGCCCACATACAAAATAGAGGAAGACTATTTTGTAAATAGAGGAAGCTAACATACGTAAGCTCAGGGCAAATCTTCCCCAACAAAGAAAAAAAAAAAAGAACTGACTGCCTAAATAAAAAATAGTAGCAACACACTGTGGATTTATACCATATATAAAAGTAAAATAGGGCCTGGCCTGGTGGTGCAGCGGTTAAGTGTACACATTCGGCTTTCGCAGCCCGGGGTTCACCAGTTCAGATCCTGGGTGCGGACATGGCACTGCTTGGCAAGCCATGCTGTGGTAGGCGTCCCACATATAGAGTGGAGGAACATGGGCATAGATGTGAGCTCAGGGCCAGTCTTCCTCAGTAAAAAGAGGAGGATTGGCAGTTGTTAGCTCAGGGCTAATCTTCCTCAAAAAAAAAAAAAAAGTAAAATATATGACAACAATAGCACAAACATAGGAAAGAAGAATTGGGAGTTATACTATTGTAAGCTTCTTATATTATGTGTGAAATAATGTAATATTATTTAAAAGTAGACTGTGATTAATTAAAAATGTATATTGTAAAACTAGGGCAACCACTAAAAAATTAAAAGAAGTTGTATATGGGGCCGGCCCTTTGGCCAAGTGGTTGAGTTCGCACGCTCTGTTTCAGCGGCCAAGGGTTTCACCGGTTCGAATCCTGGGCGCAGACATGGCACCGCTCGTCCGACCACGCTGAGGTGGCGTCCCATGTGCTACAGCTGGAAGGACCCACAACTGAAGGTATACAGCTATGTACCGGGGGGCTTTGGGGAGAAAAAGGAAAAATTAAAAAAACTTAAAAAAAAAATGTATAAATAATAAGCCAACACTGGAGATAAAACAGATCATAAAAAATACTTAATCCAAAAGCAGGCAGAAAAAGAAGCAAAGAATATATGAAACAAATAGAAAACAATTAGCAAGATGGCAGATTTTTTTTTTTTTTTTTGGAAGATTAGCCCTGAGCTAACATCTCCTGCCAACCCTCTTCCTTTTGCTGAGGAAGACTGGCCCTGAGCTAACATCCGTGCCCATCTTCCTCTACTTTATATGTGGGACGCCTACCACAGCATGGCTTGACAAGTGGTGCCATGTCCGCACCAAGGATCTGAACTGGTGAACCCCAGGCGGCCAAAGCAGAACATGCACACTTAACTGCTGCGCCACCGGGCCGGCCCCAAGATGGCAGATTTTAATCCAACCATATCAACAACATGAAATGTAAATGATCTAAACACACTAATTGAAACACATTGTCAGATTAGAGAAAAACGCAAAACCCAATATGCAGTCTACAGGAAACCCACTTTAAATATAAAGACATAAATTAGTTGCAGGCAAAAGGATGGAAAAAATCATACAAACACTAAATTAAAAGAAAGGTGGAGTAGCTGTATCAACATCAGACAAAACAGACTTCAGAATAAGAAATACTGCTAGGGATAAATAGGACATTACAGAATGATAAAGAGGTCAATTTACCAAGAAGACAATTCTAAATGTCTATTTCCTCCAACAACATAGCTTCAAAATACATGCAAAAACTGAGAGATCTGAAAGAAACCGATAAAACCATGATTATAGTTGGGGGCTTCAACACACCTCTCTCAGTCATCAACAGAACAAGTAGACATAAAATCAGCAGGGATCTAGAAGACCTGAAAAAGGACTGTCCCAACATAGTTCTTGTCTAAGGAATTATGGGAATTCTGAGAAAAAAAATTGGCACCTGCAATAGGGCTTACCTCCACGCAGGAGATGGAAGCAGGTCAGGGGTGGGAGAGAGCCTCCCCACAGGGAGAAACACTGCTTTGGCTGGCTCCTCAAGTTTCACAACAGAATACCAACCTTCCGATCTACTCAACTGCTATCAGAGCACAGTTAGGAACAATCCCTCAGGTGCTGCCTGAGGGCTTTAGGACCAGCTCCAACCTTCTCAGCAGGGCCTTGTCACTAGACCCCGTGCTGCATACAGTCCCACTCATGGTCCTGTCACACTGAATTACCTGAAGTTTCCAGAACCTGGAGGAGTCCAGGGTTTCCAGAGCCCATCAGACAAATACACCTTTGCTCAGGCTGAGCCCTCTGCCTCCAACACCCTTCTCCCACCTTTTCCTCAACATCCTCGCTACCATCTTGCTCCACATATCTCCTTGTGCCCCTAACGCTTCTAGTACAAACTTCTGCCTCACTCTGTTGCATTTACTTACCTTCAGTCTCTCTCAACTAGTCTGTGAGCTCCTTGTCTGTTTCAGCAGCACCAAGTACAAAGCCTAGCACAGGATCGGTACTCAGTCCCTGATCATTGAATAAAAATATATAAAGGACAGAAAACACACAACAAACCCTACTGAAAGTCTAACACCTTGAGCCACTTGCTCCCCAGAACACAACAACAAAACCTTAACTAAAGGGAAGTGTTCAGTCAGAGAAGCCAGTCTGAGACAGTGGTTCCCATCATTTTCTATCACAGTACTTGTTCTTCAGGTTAACAGGAGAGAAAGGAAAAAAAAATTACAAAAAGCTGCTATGACTACAACAATGGTTTTTAATTGATTTGCATTTAATTAGTCACAACAGTATCTACATACATTCTCAAAAAAGCAGCCCATAACTGTGTGAAATATATTGTTTATCTTGTCCCCACAGAGTAGATTTGCAGACCTTCTGCAACAATGGGATAAAAATCACTGATTCAAGGAGTTCATGATTAAGCCACTATCTCTAGCTAGACAGCCTGATATTTGGGGGTGGAACAAAATTCTACCAGATCACTCTCTCTGAATTGACTATCCTTTTGCCTTCAATTTTTATCCAACTGATAAGAGAAATGGGTATGTGAAGATCACACACAGTACAGTCTCTCGGTCTCTCTTTCTCTAACACGCACAATCTCTCTAAAATCACTATTGAAGACAATTGCCATTAAATCATTCAATGCACCTTATAAGTTCCTGTCTTGAAAAGCCAGCATAAAGTCCTGCTTGTAAGGACACAGTGCAGCTTTCTAACAGGTTTTCATCCTATTTCGAAGCTCCTGAGCAGAAGATAAAGAAATCCACCAGGCCACTAAAATTTCCTCATGAAAATTTAACCATGAAACTATTACATGCATTTTTCAGAAAAAAAAAAAAGGCTCTTTCAAAGTTTAATTACAAAGAATATTTTACAAGCTGGATTTAAAAATTCTTTTATAATTGATGACTATGGGGAAAAAAATGCTGTCGAGAAACACACCAAAATCTTAACTGCAGTGAAAAGACACAGGACTTTTTATACTTCTCTGAGTTTTATAAATTTTCCACAATGAGTATGCATTAATCTTTTAATGCTTAAACTTAAAAATATATATATTTATTGTACTTCTATCAAATAACAAAAATTACGTGACTCTTTATGTTTGTCTTTTTTACCAGGAAGCTCAAGATCAAATTCATCTCCCAATCAAAGTGACTAGATACACTCACTTCTCAACAGTATTTGATATCTAGTCTTTTCCATGGCTTTCGTTTCCTATTTCTTTTTAACAATCTCATTGCAAGTATCTTTAATTACAAACCACCACAATTACTCTTTAGAAAGAGATACAATGTAATAAGTATATAATTTATTTATATAATAAATTACAGTGCTAAATAATTGTTAATTATGTGTGAGCCATTCTCTTTACCAGTATCATGTTCATATCATATACAAATAACTAAAACTCTTTACAAATCACAAAGATCCAAGAAAGCTAATAGAGAACAGAGCAATAATATTCACTTGTAAGGAAATAAACAAACATCACATTTTCTTAAGCCACCTCATCATAAATGGTCAGGTACTGAGAAGAAAATGAACTCTCCACAGCAAGGCCTAATTCCACTTACCTGTCTTGACCATTTAATCTCTGCAATAAAGAGTAAGACACAACTTATCAAAAAAGGAACCTAAGAAGCAGTAGGGCGATATTTCCCTTTGTAAAAATCTAAGCTTTACATGCCCAGCAGGAGCAGCACTCAATTACTGATAAGTTCCCTCTCACTCACAGCGGAATGTAACTGAAGCAAATGTGTCAGAGAACCAGCTCAGTCATCTCAAATCATGCATGTGTAGACAGCTGCCCTTCCCTGAATCTCAGGTCCCATGAGCACCGTTTGCGTCACTTTTGTAGAAATATATCCACAACCTGGAGACTACAGCAGACAGCACAGAGGTCAGGAAATTTCCTGTACCAAGAACTGCCAGGGAGATCAGCCATATAACTCGTATTTACTCTTGATCTGCAATAAAAATAACGTCCACAGCCAGACAGGGAAGGAGGAAGATAGGAGAAAAATCAGGCTTGTGGTTTTCTACATATTTATCAGGAAAGGAAAATCAAATATAAGAACTTGAACAGTCTGAGACCAAAGTCAGAAAGCAAAAGCCACTAGTACACAATGGGACCTCAGCAATGTAGGGAGCCTGGACTGTTTCCTATACAGCCTCACAGCAAGCAAAGAAAGCTGAAAATGATTTCAGAAAGCACTCACAGGCTTTCAAAAGTCTGCTCCTCCCAGATCTTCAAACCAGGGAGCAGCTCTCAGAGATTAGCATCGGAGAACTGAGCATTCTGCTACCACGGTGCTAGATTTGCTGGCAGTGCTTTTTTCCCCCCCATCAAGGGCAGAGACCAAATTCTTTTTAACTGTGTCACCAAGCACATAACCCACTGCACACAAGAGGTACTCAAAAACATCTGTTAAATTAAATATTGATTCCTATTTGTACTGACCATTACACAACCTGGTGCCTAGACTGTTTGCTTAGAGCTTAGTGAAGAATTCTCAGAATGTTTCACAAATATCGCCTTCCATGTACGACATGAGATGATCAAACAAGATGACAGGATGTGGAGACACCAAAAAGAGCCATAAAAAGAGGAGCGCACCATTCTCTAGCTCCAAAGGCCAGCACTCCCAAGCCCCAACACGAGCCCATTATCAGCATCCCCAAGAAGCTCTGTTCTTGCGTTCACGTCCTCCAAGTCTCGCCCCCTCAGCCCTTCCTCACTTTCAGAGTCTCTTACACACAGCACAGCTTCTCGTTCTTACCTTCAGAGACTCACACTTGCATATCTCAAACAGTCCCTCTCACACATTCAGTGTCACACTTAGGGCCACTCTCACACACAGTCTCCCTCACACTCACAATCTCCCTCTCAGTCTTTCTCACACTCTCAGTCTCTCTCACACATGGACTCACCCTCACACCCGAGGTCTCTCACATACACACAGAGTCTCCCTCACACTAACAGCACCACCTTCACACTCAGGGTCTTACACACTCACAGACTCACCCTCAGAATCAGGGTTTCACCCACATGCAGCCTCCTTCTAGTCCAGGATGTCTGTTTCTCTGTCCCTCTCTCTCTCACACACACATACTCAAACAGAGTCTCCCTTACAAGGTTTCTCCCATACTCTCAGCGTCATCTCACACCCGGTCTTGCACACTCACAGTCGCCCTCAGACTCGGAGTCTCTCTCTCACACACGGAGTCTTTCTCCCACGCTCAGTCTTACACTCAAGGTCTCCCACACTCCTGGAGTCACCCTCACGCTCAAGGTCCCTCTACACGCCAGCGTCACCCTCCGGCACGCTCTCACTCGCAGCGGCTCTCACGTGCCCCCGCCCACCCTGCTCCGCGTTTCCGGTCCCGCATCCCGCACGCGGCGGCGGCGGCGCCGAGAGGCCGGCCCCACAGGGTGCGGGCCCGGCTGGCCCCGGCCCGGCTACCCCGGCGCGCCCGCCAGCGGCCCGTTACCTCACGGTGGCCAGTCGCCGCCAGGATGCTCTGTCGCACTGCCGCCCCGGCCTCGCGGCTGCTCAAGCCCCGCCCCCGCCACGTCACCCGCCGCCGGATCGCGACAGCGCGCCGCGTCGGGACAGGGCGCCCGGCTCCGCGCGGGGCCGACGGGCGGCGGCGCTTCCGGGCCCCAGGGGCCGCCGCGGCCTCAGGGATCCGGCGGGCTGCGCTCCGGCGCCGGAGATGCGGTCCCAGCGTCTGTGGGCCACGCCGGGGCCCAGCTACCCCCGCTGACTGGATGGCTGCTCCTCACCCTGCACAGAGGCACTCCGGGCCTCCGAGGGACACAATATGGGGACGCTCCCGCGGAACGGCCCCCACCCCCCGTTCCTATATGGCCCTTGGCCTAGGCCCCGCACCCAGGGGGACCCCATACAGCTCACACAAGGAGCCCTAAATAGACTCCATACCCCGTTCACAGCCAACCCTCTGCCTAAGGACGCTAGAAAGACTCAAGACTTGTGCTCCCACAGCTCAGACTATCAAACATCCATCCCCAGAGACACATGGACACTGTCAGGCTTCCATAGCCAACGCCAGGCCTCCCTGAGCCACAGGCTTGAGGACATTTTTCCATCTTCCTCCTGCCTGACCCCGTTAACACCCCTCTTGGGAGAGCTGCATCCTCCTGTCCCCTTCCTCTCCCTCTGGTTGCTCCTCCTCCATCTCCTTCTAGGGCTCCTTTTCCTCTGGTACCTCTGGGGCTCTGTCTAGGGCCTCCTGACCTCATGGGTAACTGAGCCCTTCCCCTTAGCTTCCTGTCCACACCTCAAGCCAAGCCTCTCCCCTGGACCATGGAGTCATTTCCCCCAGACACATGTTCACAACTGCACCTCTTCTGGTTCCATACTGATCACATCCAAACCCCTGCTCCTTGCCTCACTACTGACCCAGCCAGAGAGGGGCAGCACCCTAGACCTTTCTTCCTCTCGCCCACCAGGCCCTACATCTCATGGTTTTCTTCTCCTCAGCCATAACAGCTTCCCAATCCCTATCCTGCTCCCTCTAACCCACCCCCACAAGCTGGGGGGTGCTCCTAAAATACAAATTGAAATGATTTCGTCTCTCCTGTGCCTAAATACTCTTCCAATCCTCCTCTCTATAGACCTGAGATGATGAGCCTTGAAGAGCCCTCACTGGTGCTGCCCTCCTGTGCTCAGACTTGGAATACTTTCCCTAAGTGTAAATGAGAGTATGTTATTTGGAGTCATTAGAATCTGACTCTTTGGCCCCTGGATCAGTTCCTCAGGCCTCCCTGGTCAGCCAGAGGAAGGGCTCTGGACACTTGTGTCACCCAATGGCAGCTAGACCACCTGTCCTTACGACAGCTGCATATCCAACCTGCCAGCTCGCAGACCTCTGGCTTTGCTGTCTCACACCCAGTTATAGCAGCCCACCAGCTGAAAGCCCACTATGTACCAAGCAGTGAATGGGATGTTCTCCAGCACCATTAATGTTCCTCAGAACCACTCTGCATGGTACATTTATTTGTCCCCCTTCTTCACATGAGGCTCAGGGAGGTCTGGAGACTCCCCAGGCTACATGACTGGAGCTGGTAGAATTCAGATTTGAGCCCGTCTGCTCGTCCTGAAGCCTGCTCTGACTCCATGACCTCTCCCTGCAGTTGTGAAACTGAGGGTGGCAGTGGTGGGGCTGAAATGGATCAGAGGTCAGTGGGTGGTTGCAAGGTTACCACAAGGGGTGGCATGGGTGTGTGAGTGTTAGGACAGAGCTGGGAGTCAGACTGGGCAGGGCCTAGGGGTGAGGGTTTGCTCCCTCTCATGTTATCACCCTTTTACCAAGGCCAGTGATACAGCTGGACCTGTGTATCCCTAGGCATCCTCTCTCTGCGACCCTCTCTGGGCCATCCCTTCTTCCAGGTTTGGCCAGTTAACTGGTGAGGTGAGAGGGTTCAGAGTGCCCTCTAGTGGCCCAAGGTGTATGGAAGCCTGAAGCCCAGGCTGGCCCAGCTCTGTGGAGGAGGTAGGAACGGGGCTCCTATCACCTATACCGGCCCCTGGCTCTGGGCTCTGCACCACAGAACTCAGGCCTGGACCCCATCCCTATGCATGTGTCCCTGTCTTGGACTCTTTCTGTTTCTCTGGATTTATCCATCTCCATTTGGTCCTCAGTCTCTCGGCCCCTGCCTCTGCCCATTTTGGTCTCTGTCCATATCAGTCTCAGCCTAGTCTCTCTTCCTCCCTCAGTCTCACTCTGTCCCTAAAGAGGCACAGATGGTGAGCAGATGAGCTGAAGAACAAAGTAGAAGGGTGGCGTCCTAAAAAAGAACTCTAGGTTCAAAGGATTCTGAGACCTGCAAGTTGAGAAAGGACAGAAGGCTGGGAAAGGGAGTCCAGCCAGGGTGACCTGCAGGATTGTCTTTGGCCCCTAGCTCTGGGGTGGCACGTGGGGCCTGCTGACCAGGCAGGAACAGGGGGAGCCGCATTCCAATGGGAATGTTTCAGGTCATGATTCTTAGTCCCAGGAGGGGAACTAGATTCCAGGAGAGGGGTCAGGAGGATGAAGCCCAAAGAGGTGCACAGGGGCAAAGCTTTGGTGCTGAGAGAACCCATCAAGCCTTCAGGAAAGGTCTAGCCCCTGATTACTTGCCTCTCTAGCCCCCTCACCCCTCCACTACCTTCCTCCTCTCATGCTCAGAGCAGAGAGCCTAGACCAGGGCACTTTATAGCATCCAGAATACTTTTATTGCCAGAATCGAGGTACAGCCTGCTCAGAGCCCCATGTGGGGCTCACTACTCAACAACAAAGGAAGACATAGATGCTGGGTATGTACGCAACAGAGAAACTTCAGCTCCACAGAAACCTTGTGGGAGAGCAGCACAGTTAGCCTGACTCTGGCTTTGGAACCCCACCCTAGAGGCCACACCCAAGTCATGGCCTATAGCTATTGCCTACTTGGAGACCACTGCTACCAAGGCAGATCGAGATTCCCTAAGCTTGTTATCCATGCAGCACCTCTGGGGCAGACAGAAAACCCTCAAGGGGCCCCAAGGCACCTGGCTCTCAGGGGTCCACTCAAGTTTCTGGGATAGTCCCTGCAGAATAAACACCACTGAGCTGCCTGGTGGGGGTAGGTGCTGGAGAGGGTGGGCAGGAGCCCTACATCCTCTCAGCCCTGTACCCCATTTGGGTGCTAGAGGGACCCTAGGGCAGGGTCACAATGTGATGGTGGGGTTAGCAAGAGGGCAGCTCAGGGCAGCTCTGAGTGGCCTTGGCTGCTTCCTTGTGTTCTTTTCCTTCATGAGTACCTAAAAGGCCATGGCACTGGGCCCTGCTCTCATCCTTGAGCCACAGTCCCAGGGCAAAGGGAGCCACCATCAATACTGTAGCCAACAGCCCAACCAAGGTGGACAGGGCTCCTGGGACACAGCCCCCAGAACTGGGGGGCTATCTGATGCCCAATCCTGAGCTAGGCTGCTCTTAGAGGTGAGGGAGGTAGGAGTGAATGCTCTAGGGCCTGGGAACCATGGAGAACAACCCACCCCTGCCTGCAGGGGGAACCAGGCTGCCCCCAGGAAGCCACAGTCAGGCTGTTGAGCAGCTAGGCCACAGGGAAGCCAGCAGCTCCAACCACCCTGGCCAGTAGCAGGTCCACCTGTGGTCAGTGTGTGGGAAGAGTCACCCCAGGGTCCAGGAGCCCATCCCTAGGACCTTTGTGGGTAGGGTTACAGCTCAGTAATATCCCTCGCAGGAAGGCTGAGGGGACAGGGCCTGGTGGGCGAGTGTGAAAAGGCCACAGGGGTAGGAGGAACACATGGCCCCAGAGTTGGGGATTGGGGCCAGGTGCCAGACAACCACCCATGAAGCCAGTCCTGAGGTCACAACAATTCCACCATCAGCAGCATTCTTTCCATCAAGAGTTCCTCAAGTGAGTCCAGACTATTTCTTCCTTCCTTATTCCCTCAGAGGAAGGAGAAGAAACAACACTTCCCATGGCAGACATTTCACAACCCAAGACCCAGGGCCTTGGATGGTCAGTCACAAACTGCTAAACACATGGGCCATGGCAGTCCCAGAGGCCAAGAGAAGCAACTGTGGCTGAGCCATCCCACAGTCCTGCCTGGCACAGGAATCAGGGCCCAAGGAGCACACGTTTCAGGTAGGCCAGAGTAGTGGCATTGGCCAGCATCTCAATGTGCTCACTGCCCGGAAGCTCCTGCAATGACACTTGGTGCTCCTGGTGGCTGCGCCAGGTCCGGCATTGCAGGGCACTCTGCAAGTTCACAGTGCCATCACCATCGCCAAAGAAGATTTTAGGGTCGTGGTCTGGAAAGTTCTCGTAGGAGAAGGAGTCTGGTGTGGGGACACCAGTACCATAGAGGCAGTGCAGCTGCACACCAGGCGGCAGTGTGGCTTCAACCAGCCCCTCTGTATCCTGCCGCATGAGCCAGCCGTCTTCAAAGCCAATGTCCTGGAAGAACCGGTGATAGTCCCGCAACGTGTAGTTGGTGGTGGGTGTGCGCACAAAGACCTTCTCAGATGACCAGGTATAGTTGTAGGGCAGGAGCCAGCTGGTAGAGACAGCAGACCGCTGTTGCTCCCGGATCTTCAGGGTACCAATGACCGGGATCCGGTTGTTGTCTCCTGCAGGGAGAGGGCTCCGGCCAGGTCAGTCTGTGCTCAGGAATGCAAGCTGGCTGGGCATCAAGTTCACCACTAGGCCCCCTGCTGGACCCCAACCAGTGGCTCAGTCAGCACTCCAGCATCTCTACACTGTTATCATCATTAGAACTCCCATGCCTTCATTGGCTTTTATTGTTTCCCTTTAGTTTTGTTATATCTGGGAAGCACTCAACCAAGATTTCTTTCTTTCCTTTTGCATTTCGTCCCCAAGGATTTAGGCAGCACACACCCACAGGGTGATTTATTGTGTAAACAGTACCCTCCTTGGAGGGAGCTCTTATCACTGGGTCTGTAGGCACTGATCTTGTTGAAGGTGAATCAGCAGGTTGGCAGCCCAGAGACATATTCTTCTTTCTCTTTTATTACATTGAGCTATGTAAACATTTTTCTTTTCCTAGGCTCAGACCTGCAGCCAGCCAGCCCTGGTATCATCCCACCCACCTGCCTGTCACTGACCTGGGCAGCCAGGCCTGCAGGAGACAGGGAAGGAGGGAAGGCTACAGACAGAATGGCAGTCCTTCTCGCACCGGAATGCCAACAACACAAACATACCCACCAGCCAGTGAGACCCCTGGGAACAGGGGCCTCTGACCTGTTCAGGAGCCATGGCCACTCATCACTCTACCTCTCTAACTGACCACAGGACCACAGCTCTGCCAGGTGAGACCTGGCTCTAGGACCCATGATGAATGGGAAGCCACTAGCTAGGGGTCCATGGACTACCCCTCCTACCCCATCCCTGATCCCGGACTGCCAGGCCTGACAGAACACTTTCCCAGCATCTGAGGCAAAGCTCTAAGGGAACTCACAGGGAAGCTCTCAAAGGGCTGGGACCTGAACTTCACCATGGCTCCCTGACTCAAACTCAGGTGGTGCCCACATCTGTCCATTCAGGTCCAGGCTGGACAGAGTAGGTGGCTGTGATAAGTCCTCACTCCCTCACTGCCCAGCCAATCCAGGTTCACTACTAGGAGAGGCACTGGGCCTGACCTGTTCACAACGATCAGTTAGCCAACAAGTAGGTCAGGCAGTGCTGGTGACTTGAGGAAGAAAACTCATCAGATACTTGGCACAGTCCTGGCTCATGGCTCCTAAAGTGAGGGCCCATGGAGCTCACACTCAGTCCTAGCAGAGGCAGGGAAGCCCTACAGCTGCTGCTAGCAGGTTCTGACAGTTGTGAAAAGGGAGGTGGATTAGGGAGGAATGGGGAACGAGGTGGTTTTCCCAACTTCTAAGCAAGCAGGCCCAGACAAACTGCACCTGCTTCCTCCCTGTGTTGCACACAGAGGCTCCCCGCTGCCACAGATGGAGGCGTAACTCATAAACAGGAAACTGTAGTCCCACCTTCCTTTTCTGGGGCAAAGGTGGGGATGAAGAAGTAAGGATGTGGGCAAGAGAGAGGGAGAAGGCTCCCCCAAAGAACTTTGGGCCAAACAAGTTAGGCCAGCCAGGCCTGAGCACCATGCTTCTGTGTGCACAAGCAAGTACCTGTACGACCAACAGTTATGCCACTCCATGACATGCTGTAAGTAACGTACACAGACAACAAGGGTCATCCACTAGAGAGATGAAATTAGGAGTAGTGTTAGATTCTCTTTTGGAAAAAGAGATCTTTGGAAAAGAATACCACTCTGGAGAAATAAGGGTTCAGACCCAAGAGAAGAGACATGAAAGACATTGTACAGGGAAAGACAGGGTGCCATCCCCAATACCAACCCCCCATCCTGGACCAGGCAGGGTCTTACCTGAGGCCAGGACACGCAGGGTCTTGGCCACGCCCCCCCAGGGTGCACCTAGTGCCACGAAGGCATGGATATACTTGTCCTTCCAGGCCTGTGGCTGCCGCTGCAGAAAGTAGAGCATGTACATGTTGCCCATACTGTGGGCAACCAGCACCACGGGGCCCCCATACTGCTGGTGCATCTTCTCGATCATCTTCCGGAGGGCCAGGAAGTAGGGCCCATTTTCATCTGCAGATCAGAGCCAGGTGAGGGTCAGGGAGGAAGGGTCCTGGGGCCTGAACTGCTGACCATTTCTCAGGCCAGATCCAAGACTAGGTGGGTGGGGAGAGTGCTAAAACCCAAGTGGGAGTGGTCTGGTTTCCCCTCAGTTTCCATGAAGGTAGGAAACAAAGGGGCTCTTTTTCCCCTCCTCAGCCTCGTTATCTCTCCCCAGGGCTCAGGGCCCTAGAAATCCTGGGGTGAGGCATGGGGAAAGACAGGACACATTGACCAACGGTGGTAGCTATAAGCCCTGGGCTAGACACCAGAGGCCCAGGGATAGAGGAGAGCCCAGGGCAGTGGTGGCTGTGACCTCCTTGTCCCTATCTCCCAAGACTTTAGGGAGGAAACGAGGGTGACCACTTACTTGGGGCTCGGCGCCAGTCGTAGGGGGCCCCCCGGATGTCCTTATCCCGTGTGTAGCCCCAGCTCACCAGGCTCTCCACCATGGTGTGGAAATAGGAACCTGTAGACAGAAATGCATAGGATTAGAGAGGGTACAGTCAGTGCCAGCCACCTTTACCAAACCTGCCAAGGAGACTGTGACATCTACTGCTGGGAAACCCCTGAAGGAATGCTACAGGGCTCTGTGCCGACACTGATCAGAGACAGTTCACAGGCTACCCCTTCAAACTGACAGGGTTCCTCCCACTCTAGGAGTCCAGCAGAACCTCCAACCCCATTCCCTGGAGGGATGAGGAAGGGCTACATACCCACACTGCTTTTGCTGGGGTCCAGGAACTCCAGTGAGAAGGTGTTCCCAAAGCCAGGGACACGCACATCCACACCATCGGGAAATTGGGTGGCTCGGGATGTTCTGTTGTAGACCAGCCTGTCAGGAGGGGATACTGAGCTGGTGATCCAGAGGTGACTCTGAACTTGGTGTGTCCTAATACTGCCCTGTGTCCTGAGCCATACTCCCTTCCCATCCTTAGGTTTGGTCAGATGTATACGGAGACCAAACAGTAACAAAGCAAGTTTATAAAGCACATATCAGAGTAACCACATCCAAATGAGGACCCCTAACAAGCCTCACTCCAAAGACAAACCCCAGGACCTGAGACAATATTCCCTTCTCCTTAATGTCACTCACCCCAGAATACAGGTCTTAGATTTGGTTGGGAGAGGGAAGCGCCAGGCCTGGCTCTGCCATGAACATCGCACTTGACCCAAAAAAGCAGGCAGGCTAACCTCACAGGCTCCCATCGCCCCATCTGCACAGACCCAACTCCTGCCACCCGCCATAACACATCACAGGGCAAAGGAGATGGTGAGTGCAGCACACAACAGAACTGGATAGAGAGACTCCCACCTCAGGGCCCAAGCCCCTGTATCTGCTGTGTGGGTGGAGAGGCAAGGACTGGAGAAATGATGGAGACAGGAAGAAAGCTTTATGCCAGGCCAGGAACTCTGCTTTGGCCTCCCCTGATACCAAGGAGACAAATGTGCTTGAGAAAACACAGGCTAGACCACGCTAGACCTGCAGTCCCTGGTGATCCTGAGTCCCATCCCCCTTTAAAGATCAGCCACGGAAAGCAGACAGAATTCCCAACATTGGCCCAAATAATAGGCACTGGGGGCCCACCCTCTCCAGGGCAGTCTGTAGATTATCCCAGTGACCACTCAGCAAAGTGCAGAAAATTGTTCTGGAAAGTCAGTACAGCTCTGTGCTGGATGAAAGTCTAAACGGGTCAGAGGACCAATGAAGGTAGACAAGCCCCTCTCAGTATCAGCCCGCACCTCCAATTGGCAGTACCTAAGACCACGTCTCTGGTACAAAAATAGACATGCAGATCAACAGCCCAGAAATAACCCTGATCACACACAGAAGAGGAAAGAGTCAACAAAGCAGGCATCATAAACAACAGGGAAGGGCAGGGTGCCTGGAGAGACAGCTAGTGTGTTTCCAAGAAAATTTATTAATTTGTGAGACTCCATTCAGCTCAAACATTTATTGAGCACCAGTTGTGTTCCTGGTTCTGCTGCTCTAAAAATAATAGAGACACAGTCCTTGCCTTCAGGAAGCTCAGTCTGGGAGGGAACCTTAGCTCAGCGCCACACTATACAATTCTGGGTTCAAGTCCTGATCTTGCCACTTATTGGCTGAGTGACCCTAGGCAAGTTTGTAACCTCTTTGAGCTTCCATATTTCCTTTTGTAAAACAGGTTTGAAAATAGCACCTGTTTTATAGGGTCGCTGTAAGACTAAATAAAAGAAAGTATGTAAACTGTATACTGCCTATACTCAGTAAGTAGTAATTCTCATTACATTATTATCAGGGAAACATCCTTGGAAATAAGTTTGGCACATGATGAGAGTTAGAGGAAAGAGGCATGTGGCCTAGGGGAAGGAGAGGTTAACAGCTCTGGGGAGTGGCAGAGGAGACTTCACAGAGGGACTAGGCTCAGGTTTTAAAGGGTATACGGGAGGGAATTCATCAGGCAAAGGGGGTAGAGGTAGACTCCAGGCTGAAAGAACACCAGGTGCAAAGGCATGGAGACAGGGCACATCCCAGGAAGAATAAGCAGCTGGAGGGGGAGGTGTGGCCAAATCAGAGGCAGGGGAAGGGGTGGGGGCCATACTGAGGCTTTGAATAGGGCCTGGAGCATAGAAACCACATGCAGGGCATGAGGCACAAGGCCTGAATTAGAGAGAACAGGGACAAGAGCAGCAAGAAAGGGAAGAAAGTTCTGTCTGGGAGAGTGCAAAAGTGGCACCAACTAGACTGAGGAAAAGGGAAGGGAGAGAGGTCAGTGACCTCAGGGTCTCCTGAGGTGGGGACGAGATGGAAATAGGCTCTGGGGCCTCTTTAGGCTAGGTCGGCGAGCGGCACCCCATCTGTGCCCCAGCCCCCACCTGATATTGTCAATCCAGCAGTCAATGATGACAGGCAGCAGCAGTTCGAGGTTCAGCCAGAGTGTGAAGTATTTGTCCGTCCTCTTGGAGCAGAGGTAGTGCACAACTGTTGGCTTGTCCAGCTTTGCCTCCAGCTGGTTGCCCAAATCACCAGGCACTGTAGGGGCACACAGAGCATACGTGAGGTCCTGGGCCTGGCAGACTGGAGACCCTCGAGGCTTGAACCTAAAGGCCTTCTACCCATCGCTGTCCCAGGACATGGAATAGGCAGGGGTTGTTCACTCTGAGGGAAGGAGTGGGAAATATAATAGAGCATTGGGCCACTTAACCAGCCGAAATTGAATCCAGAGAAGGCACTGCAGGACAGGTTTGTGGATTGGGCCATGAACAGAAACAAAGTTAAGAGAAGCTCATACTGGCACCTGCTGGCCTATCAATGTCCCAAGGCCTTGCTAAAGGCCAGAGCCCAGTAAAATTTCAGAAGAAAGGTCATCTGGAGGGCCTTAGCCTCCTGGCACCTGGACCTTGTGTCAGAGATGGCTACCCTGAAACAACACACCATTCCAGCCACAGCCCAGTGGGAGTGGGTGTGACCCGGCCCCCAGGACAACTTCTCTGTACTGGAGCCAGCCTATCCAGCATACGCAGAGCCCTAGGGCCCTGTGACACTCAAACCCATCCCCATTGCTTCACTACCCAACATTCAAGGCCCTTCACAGTCTATTTACTCCAAGTGACCTTTCAAGCCTCACCTGCTCCCACATGCCATGCTCCCGACAACTTCCAAACACATCCCCATTTAGGATCCATGATCACTGAGTGAACAACCAGTGCCTAGCTCTCCTGGGCATTCACTGGGCTCCAAGTGTGAACCCAGTCCTTCAGAGGGCATGCCCTTCCTGTGCACCATCCCATAGTGTCCTCAGGGTGGCCACCGGAGGCAAGTACAGCACCTGCCTTCACCTCCCTTTAAGATGTGGGTGCAGAAGTGGGGAGTCCTCAACAGGAACAGCCTCTGGATGACATGCTTGCGGACTGGGCAGCGCAGTGCAGAGACCTTGGTCAGTGTCTCTATCAAAGAGGAAATGGCTGAAAGAGGAAGTCACCAGATCTGCTTTGCCTGCATGCCCTTCGCCCAGGCCAGGCTGTGTGGCCTCTAAAATAGCAGTGGTCACTTCCTGAGCCCCTTTGTGCCTAGAACTAGGACAAGAGCCATCCATGCGCCTTTTGTCTCAAATAACACTGGAGAGAACATCCTTATTATACCCCCTCTACAGATGAGACTGAGGTTGGGAGAGGTAGAAATAGCTTGCTACAGTCCCTTCCCCCTGCCCAGGGTCGTCTTCTGTATCACTTCTCTGGCCTTTGCTTCCCCTACCACTAATCAGGGTCCCACTCATAGAGGCTGGTCACCCTTGAATGCTGGTCCTCTGATGGTCAGGGTCAGGTCCCTGCTGTGTGCCCAGGAACAGTCCACTATAGGGTTTCCCAGGATTAATGCCAACAGCCTCACTCTCTGAAAAGCTGCGCAGGTTAGGATTCCAGTCATTCCCTGACTCTGGGTGGGGCCTGAGGCTCCTTTCCTGTGACCTAGGATAACCAAGAACTGAATGAACTGATGAGTGCAGTTAGCACCAACCCAGGCAATAAGGCTGCATGCTGGCCAGAGACCACAAACTTTCCAATGCCACACCCTTCATATTCAGAACTCCTTAGGCCCACCCATATCCTGCGGGCTCCCAGGATGAAGTCCAGATGACCCAACCAGTCACAAGCCCTGCACAATCTACTCCAGCCCCAACTCCACTCCAGACAGCCTGGACTGCTTACCTCCCTCCCTTTGATATGTAGTTCCCTCTGCCTAGAACTTTCTCCTGGCCTCAGCTTGAGCTGCATACTCCAGGAAGCCTTCTCTGACTGGGTCAGTGGGTTCTCTGTGCGTGCCCAGCACAGACCTCATCTCTGTCCTGCGGGCTCCCAGGATGAAGTTCAGATGACCCAACCAGTCACGAGCCCTGCACAATCCACTCCCCCCCCCCCACACTCCATTCCAGACAGCCTGGACTGCTTCCCTCCCTCCCTCTGATATGTAGTTCCCTCTGCCTGGAACTCTCTCCTGGCCTCAGCTCGAGCTGCATACTCCAGGAAACCTTCCCTGACTGGGTCGGTAGATTCTCTGTGCTTGCCCAGCACAGACTTCATCTCTGAGGATCATCCTGCAAGCTTAGGGAAGGCAGGGCCAAGTCTCCCCAAATCTCGTGGTGAACCTGGGCCCAGTATCCCCCTGGAGCATTTTCTGGCCCAGAACTCTTGGTGGGGTACCCCCTGGGACCACACTGACTGCCAACCCTACCCTTCCGTGATCTGCATCATCCCCATTAAGATACTCCCAGCAGAAAAGACCTTGGGGGTCATGCTGCAGCAGACTGAGTATGTAACAGATACCTCAGCATGCCTCTGCCTTCAGGAGTCCTGGCTGGCCACCAACACATTAGCTCTGGGTGGGAGTGACATCCTGAATGGCATCCAAGGCCCTCAAGACAGAGGTCTCATCCCTATCCACCACCACAAAGAAACACTGTGGCTCCTGTACAGTTGCCGGAGCCAGGGCCAAGGAGAGGGTAGGCAGGGGAGGTCACCTAGTCCCAACACAGCCTAGTCCAAGTGGGTCTGGCAGGGGTATGTTCCCTGATAATCTATTCATAGCCATTGTTCCAATTCTTACCTCTGTCTTGAGCCATCCTCAGATTCCCTTGAGCCTCCTCCCTCAGGGCCAATGCCACCCATATGGTAAGTGTGGAGACAGCCTTGGTGGCAGGCTAGGAGAACAATCCTTTCCTCAAAGAGCTTCCTTTCAGTAATGCCCTCTGAACCGTGTGGGGCTGGAAGGGTTGAGAGAGAGAGCCTCCCAGCCAAGTCCAAGTCAAGCCCTAGCTGAAGCTGCCGGGAGCCAGCTCCGAGGCCACCCTACCCCCCACCAGCCCTCAGGAGTGGAGCCAAAGGGCCTCGGTCTTTCCAGCTAAGATATGGGGATAAGGCAAGGCAAGGCAAGGCTTCGGACTGACGAGGACGGGCGGACCGATGGGCAACCTCACGGTAACCCTCCCACTCGCCCCCACAATCTACATGAGAAGGTGACAAGAGGTTGACCACACCCGCGCCCAGTATGGCGGGAGATGGCCGGACCGACCCAGATGACAAGACAGTCATACGCTTCCCCACCCCGTGCTTACAGCAGATGTAAACCTGGAAGATAGCCCCGCCCGCACCCGGTCCTGCCCGACGCACGAGCGAACCGACCCACGACAGGACGCCCGCCTCACCCAGCACCACCGGCGGGGGACGTCCGCCCGGGAGCGCCGGATCCGCGAGCAGCAGGAGCAACAGGAGGCCACCTGGGAGCAGGGCCGCGCGGTAGGGGCAGAGGCGGAGCCCCATGGCGTGCAACAGCGTCTCCAGGTCCGAGGTGCGGATTCAGCGATCCGGGCTCGCGCCTAGGCCCGGGCGGCGGCGACGCGCTTAACACCGCCGCCCGCAGCCTCCCACAGCGGCCAGGCCAATCAGGGCCCGTCTCCCACAAACGGCCTGCCAATAGATACTCGCCGGCCGGAGGGACCCTCCCAGTAGAGCTTGCCGCCCCGCCCCTGCTCATCCCGAAGCCGCTCCCTCGACCGCGCCGCGCGCCGAGCTCATCGATCGATCGAAGCTCAGCCTGGTTTCCACGCTCTCAGCCGCCAACGCCAAAGACCCAGCTCGCAGCTGGTGGTGCCCAGTCCAGCCTTTGGTACCCGAAGTCCACACTGCGGCAGCCCTCGCCCCCGATTCCTGACGCCTCCCTGACCTGAGAGCTGGAATGGGCCGGGCCGAGCCGGGATTCAAGGTCCAGTGCTCGCCGCTGCTGAGCGACCCCGGTCAAAGAAAGAGGAAGAAGGGGAGAAGTGAGTCTCGAGCAGTTTTTGGGTCTTAGGGGACCAGGTGTTGACCAGGACTTTGTGCAACTCCCGCACCGGTTCTTCGCACCCTGTCCCCAGGGCACCTAGGTTCAGGCTCCCTGACCCAGGGGTCCCCTGCCATCTGCCCAGGGTTAGGGATGCGGGTGGGACGGGTAGAGACCAGGTCAGCGTGTTTCGCTTCCGAGTGAGACGTCTGTCTGCCTGTTTTAGAGGCGCGGAGTGTGGAGTCACTCCGCCAGACCAAGCAGCTTGCACGTCGTGTTGAGAGTGGTCTTGAGCCTCAACCCTGCGCCACGGCCCATGGGCAAATTCTCCCACACAACTGGAGGGGTGTTGGGACCTCGCGGTACCCCCCCCTTCCCCCCCCCCCACGCAAACCTGGGGATCCAGGGAGGACACAGACTCCCTGAGCGAGGAATCGGGGGAGACCAGAGTGGTCAATGACTTCACAGCCGGCACCATGCATCACTCTGGGATAGGGGGACGAGTGTGTTTGGAGACTGGAGGTCTTGGTCCTCCATAGACCCCCTCCCGAGGAAGCGAAACACGCTGACCTGGCCTCTACCCAGTCAACACCCTAGTCATCCCCAGCTGGTCCCAAGACCTGTATCCTGCCCCTTCTTTCCTTCTTTCCTCTTGGTCAGTGGCTGACCCTTTCCAGCCTCTCTGAATGCTCCTCAATGAATCTACTCACCATCTTGGTCTGCCTCTCCTGTGTTCTAACAGTGAAACACATTGCTGGTTGGAGTACCCTACTCTCTTAAGGTCCAACTATCTCCCACTTAAGTCTGGCCCAGGGACCTCCCTCCCAAAACCCCTGCCTCCCTCACCTCCATCCCAAGCCCCAGCAAAGGGGTTTTTGAAAACCGATCTGGTGCATGCCCAGTGTAGGAGACCATAGAGACCTTTCTGCCAGGGCTCGGGACAGGCAGGAGTCCAGAGCCAAGGGTGAGGTAGGAAGACAATAGGGATCAGGATGGCCTGGGCTGCCTTGGACTCTGGCCACAGTCTGCATGTCTTGTCAGCCCAGCAGCCTCAGGTGACCATGGGCCCCTCATAGGGTGGTCCTGTCCTCGGGAGTGGTTCCCTGGTGCCCCACTC
The DNA here is from genome assembly GCF_041296265.1 of Equus caballus. Classification (NCBI taxonomy): domain Eukaryota; kingdom Metazoa; phylum Chordata; class Mammalia; order Perissodactyla; family Equidae; genus Equus; species Equus caballus. The sequence goes on along the minus strand of NC_091686.1, from coordinate 18,538,218 downwards.
CCACAGACCCTGTAGATGATAGGAACCATGGTCATTGGGGGAGAGGGTGCCAAGGCCTGGTCAGCAATGACCTGTGTTGGCACTGGGGAGAGGGGCCAGGAGGTCAGGGTCCCCCCTTTTCACAATGACCCCGCCATCCACATGATCCCCCTGGCTGTAGACCTGGGGTCATCCTGGACTCTAGATACCTCCCTGACTCTCAGACCCACAACCAGGTGGTCACCAAGTCTGCCAACTCTACCATCCCAAAGTCAAACTACCCTAATCCCCATAGTAGCCTCCTCATTGATGTCCCAATTTATACCCTTATTCCTGTGGATTGTTCTCCACATGCCAGGTTGACACCATTCAACATTAAATCAGGCATCATCACTGTCCACCCAACCACACTCATGACCCTCCGTTTGCATGCACCGTGTGCATCTCATAGTGAGGACCCTGCAGTGTACTTTGGCCATTTCCTCCAACTTCCACTCTCCCTCCTCCCCAGCTATCTCATCCCCACCCTCAATGCCTTCATTGCTGCCTAGAACAGGACAACTTCATTCTCCCTTAGGACTTATGCACTTGTTGCACTGGGACCACTCTGCAGCCCCCACTTTAGGGGACTCAACTGAGCTCTGCATTTAGGCCTCACCCCAGACATGACCACTGGCTTTGAAGCAGCCCCTGCCTGGCTCCCATTAGAATATAATCACTAGAAGAGCAAGCCCCTCACTTGTCCTATTACTGTCGCACCAGCAGCACAGTCCCTGGCACACAGCAGGTGCTTAATATATGTTGAATGAATGAGTGATGCATCCCCTCCTCTACAACCCTCCCCTCTTCCAGGATAGGGTCCTGGTACTTGTCAGACCTGGAGAAGAAGATAAGGGACTGAGAGGTTGACAGGGCTGGATGTGAGTTCTGGAAAATACTGGGAAAGAGGGAGGGTGTTCCTGTGGAGGGGAACTTCTGGGCAAAGGGTGGAGGTGAGAGTAAACCCAGAGACCGAGGAGCCAATCCAGTTGTGGCATCTTCCTCAGGTGAGAATCCAGCCAACAACCTTTGCCCTTTCTGTGTCATTGGGCCCTTTGCATTCTCTCTCCCTCGCCCAAGCTCCAAGCCCCCCTAACCTGGACCACGTGGGTGGCTGAGCTTGGGGTAACCCAACCAAGACCAGGACTTCTGAGCTGGTTTAGTAGCCAGAGCTGAGCCCATTTGGAGGCCAACTGATTCTCCCTAAAGCTTACATAGGCTCCCATTCTTCTGCTACCAGAGCCTCTCTGTAGTCATGAGATGCCAAGCATTGACCTAATCATGACAGACCCTTGTGGGCAAGGGGCCAAGAACAGGCATGGGTCTTGAAGGATAAGTTGGAGTTTGCCAGGAAAACAAAGGGATGAGTAGGTAGCTGGGTGCTCCAGGCAGGGTGCTTAGCATACGCAGCAGCCTGGAGACCTCAAAAATCACAGCAGTGTGTCTGGAGCACATGGTGTGTGAGAGGGACACAGAGAGGATGAGGGCCCTAAAAACCAACCTAAAAACTTGGCCTATGTCCAGGGAGCAAGGAGTCTCGAAGATCCTAAAGCCAGAGGAGGGCAGCCGCGGGGGGGGGGGGGGGGGTGTCAAGGGCCTTCCTCTTTCACCTCTGACCTGGGACGTTGCCCGGGGTCGAGCCCTCCAGCGCACGCTCCTCCTCCCTGCTCCCCTACACGATTCAGGCGACAGAGTCAGTGCGCCCTCTGGTGGGTACTCAGCGACGATTCCGCAAAGGCGCGATTAGAACCCGAGGGGAGCCTAGGGCGCTTGGTACTCTGGAGGCCCTGGACATAAGGAAATGTAACAGCTGGCGTAGCTGGGAGGCACTGGGCCGCTGAGGGTGGGGATAGGTCTGAGCTGGCAAGTGTGGATCGCTGCGGCGGACGCCAGCAGGCCCCCAGCGTCGAATCCTCTCCTACAGCGGGATAATTTCTGACCTGGGAGGAAGGCAGGGAGGATGGCGCTTTTACACCCCTCCTAGACGCCCTGGAGGTCCACGAGAACATCCACACTCCTCGCCCCACGTGAGAATCCTCACCCTGTGTCTGCCCGTACGCTCATGTACCCGCGGCTGGAGCGCCAGCTGCCTTCGTGGCAGGCCTCGAAGGGCCGAGGTGAGGGTGGGGTTCCAGGGCCTTGCGGCCCGGCTCTCAAGACCGAGTTCCTTTCTCTCAAAGACCTGGAGTAGAGTTTGGGAAAGGCATCTGGCTGGGCCGTAGGAGCCTCACTCAGCTCTCTCGTGTACCGTATCTCCAATTCATTCATTCATAATTCCTGAACCCTGGTAGGGGTGAGTGTGGGGGACATTTATCAGTGAAATACAGAAATCTCAAACTACAATGGGGACCCCTGCTACGGAGGGAGATGCCTTGAGAGGGGAAAATCTGGAGGAAGAGTAGGGGTTAACTAGGGCAAGGGTGGATTGAGAGGGGAGGAAAGGGCGCAGTTGAAGCTCTAGTGCAGGGGGTCTGTGGCCCCAGGGAAGGTTGCTATTACTGGAATACCCCAAGGCAGACGAAGTAAGCGCTTAGATAACCATTCATTGATTCATTACCCATTCATTCATTCATTAAGTCTCGAGCGATTACTACGTGCCAAGCCAAGTGATAGGCTTGGGGATAAGCCTGTTTAGTGGATCGATGTTCTCATGGGTGGGTGGGGGTGTGGTAGGGATAAAATAAATGAATTATTAACTGTATTACAAGTTGGTTTACTGCTGAGGGGAAGAAGATACGAGAGCCTGTTGGAGGATAGGAGTGTGGGTTGTTTAGTATAACTAGGTTGATCTGGGAGGGCCCATCTGAAGGAGATGAAGGGAGCTCAGCAAAGCAGGGGTCCTAACCTTATTTTACCGAATTTAGTTTTTCAAGAAGAGTCCAAGCGTCGGGAATTGTCATGCGGGTGGGGCGGCCGGACCAGTTGGGGAGGGTTTGGGGGAGCTGCCCCACGCTGCCAGCCCCTTGCCACAGATTCACTACTCTGCAGGGACCTGGACACACATGAACGAGTCTCCAGTGAGAATGCGCTCAGGACAGCCAGATATGCCACACTGGAGAGGTCGCCTCAAGAGGGAGGCTTCCCCGGCGTCCAGACCTGCGCTGAAGGAATAGGGAAGGGCCTAGCACGAAGGTCTAGAGATGGAATAGATGGGGGCGCTAAGAAGGGTGAGACCGAGGCCAAATGACGCCTGGGTAGCCCGGCGGGGACGCCGGGGCTCTAAGCAGGAGCCTAGACAGGAGCCAGACAAGGAAGGACGCACACCGCGGAGCTTTGGGAGAGCCGGGGGAGGGGCTGGGGTGAAAGGACTCGGCTGCAAGGGCGTGGCCCGGAGAAAGGCTGGACTCCGCCTGGCGCACGCGCGCCACAGGTGGTGGGTGGGGGAGGGGCCTTACCTCGCTGTTGCCCCCCGCCCCGCGAGCAAATATTTGACATTCCAGGCTTATCTAGAGGGGGCGGGGCCCAGAGGGACATTTCCCCTCCCCCCGGACCTGATTGGCTTAGCTCTTCCGGGGGGTCCGGACAAGCAGGCGGAATCCCGGGTGGACAGTCCCGAGAGGGGCTGCCGCGCAATGACACCCGCCTACGCCCCCAAGGGGAGGCACTGGTCGCCTCAGCTGCTGGAAGGCCAGTCTACCTCCCACTCCTTCCTGACCGCCGTGTCCTAGCGCGAGTCACTTCCTTCCCAGACGCCTCGGTCTCTTTGTCAAGTAGGAACGTGCTACAGTGTGGGTTCAGAGGGCAAGGCTTCGGAGGCGCCCCTTCCACCCCGCTCTCTTTTGCTCTCTCCATTGTCCCAAGGTCCGGACGCAGAGCTCAGCTTTTCGAAATCGCGAGGTGTGGCTCCCGCTTCAGTTTCAGCTGAGGCTTGGCAACCCCATGTCTGCTCCCGCTGGGCTGGAATCACTTCTTTCCGCCAGATTCTTCAGTTTCTCAGTCACATAAATGGGAGAATTGGGGGAAGTTCGGGACGGCCTGGAAATGCGCGGTAAGGGAGCCTCACCAAGCTCGACGGGGCGGAAGGGTGCTGAGAGCCTTCCACGCGGGACTGTCCGAGTTGGGTTGCCGCTCTGGGATGGAGAAGAAGTGAAGGATCTGCAGTCCTCACGTGCACATGTGTACATTCGCCGCTAGCCCCCATCCACCAGAGCGCTCACGTCTCCAGGCAACAGGCCTGTCATCAAGGGGGAAGGGCGACGAAAACAGACAGGAGTCCGTCCCCACGTCGGGTAGGGGTGAAGCTCCAGGCCCGGACTATCCGTCTAGAGTACCGCTCTCGAGAGTTGCGGCAGCGGGAGGACTGAGGGCGCGTCTTCCTTCCCCCGCACCGAAGCCTGAACACCTCTGGCCCACAACGACCGCGCTTTGAAACCGCAGGCACTTCCTGGAGCCAGGCTAAAGCCCGGCTTTCGCACATGTGTGAACAAGCCCTGCCCTGTGACTTCTGGTGACGCCCCACGGCTCTAATGACCCCTGGTGATCTCAGTCGCCCTGCCCTCCCCCAATCGACCTCTGGTGATTCCCCTACAGACCTCTGGGTGATACCCTGTAACTCTCACCGCCCCCTTTGACCCCTGGTGACTTCTTTCACCCCCAGATCGGTCGTCGTGACCCCCACAGGCTCTAGACCCTCTTGGTGATTTTCACTAGTCTTATGTGACCCTTAGGAACTAGAGAAGGCTCATGGTTTTGCACTTTCCTTGGGACAGGCCTCATGGTCGGGGGGTGGGGGAGGATGGGGTCACCTCCGAAGTCAGACAGGGCCGGCTGGGGGAGTGGGAATCCCGGCCCTGAGCGCGAGCCCAGGCCGGGCGTGTGAGCCCGCATGTCCTGGGCTAGGTTCTAGCGGCCCTCCCCCACGGTTCCTGGGGCCGCCCCGGTCACGTGACCGACAGAGCCGACAGGTAACTCGCCCAGAGAGGGCGGGGGCCAGTAGCCGCCCCGCCCTGCGGGGCGCTGCGGGCGGGTCTCAGCAGCGCCCACTGCGCCAGCCAGGCCGCAGGTGCCGCCCCCGACACACGGTGTCCCGCCCAACCTGATCCGCGTCTGCCGTCGGTCGGTGCGTGCGTGCGCCTCGTCGGTCCCGCGTGTGTCTGGCCGAGCGCCCCCTTACTCCGCGGCCATGACTCCGCCGCCACCCCAGCCACCGCCCCCGGGTTCGCACCCCGCCTCAGACTCCGCCGCCGCCCCCCTCCCCGGCCCTAGACCCCTGGTCGTACTGTTCGGGGCCACGGCCGGTGCGCTGGGGCCAGACCTGGGCTCCGACGAGACCGACTTAATCCTCCTAGTCTGGCAAGTGGTGGAGCCTCGGAGCCGCCAGGTAGGGTGGAAAGGGGGCGGTGGGGTCCCCAGGGAGCTTCAGGATCCGAGGGGCGCAGTGGTTGATCGGTTTCCCCCGCCGCTCGCAGGTGGGAACGTTGCACAAGTCACTGGTTCGCGCCGAAGCGGCTGCACTGAGCCCGCAGTGCCGCGAGGCGAGCGGCTTGAGCGCCGACAGTCTGGCGCGGGCCGAGCCACTGGACAAGGTGTTGCAGCAGGTGAGCGCCGGGGCCGGGGTGACTGGAGGCACGGCCCGGCCGCTGGGACATTTCTCGGCGGGAGAGGAAGCAGGCCTGGCGCACCGCGACCAGCTGGCCCGGGCAGTAGGACGGGTTCCTGCTGTTTGAAACTTTCCGCGACTCGTGTGTGCGTGTGTCCGCCTGTGCCGACCATTCCTGGGGGCGTCTTTTCAGCCTTTCCAGGGATCCACTCCTACTGAGGGGTTGGGGATGGAGGCTGCGAGACCCCTAAGAGTCCCCGGCCGGCGAGGGAGCGAGGCTGACGCCTCTGGGAACCTGACCCGCCAGGTCTCCCAGAAAAGCAGCCGGAAGCCGAAAGGGCCGAGGGGCCTGGACTTGGCCATAAGTCATGGTCCCTGCCGCCTGTGTCCTCGGTCCACCCACCCGCCCGGGAGACGCTGAAGCAGGAGTGTAGGGCGGTGTCTGCCCCAGAGGCAGACGCCGCCAGGTGTAAGCTGCTCGTCTAGGCCTGTCTCAGCCGTCTGTCCAGGGGTGGGCGCTGTCCGGACCCCGCCTGGAGGCTACCTGCCTCCTGACTGCAAAGGCCTAGGGTGCCTCCTGGCCCTGGCTCAAGTGGGAGGCGGTTCCATTGCTGTTTTCTTTTTCTTATCTTCATTACTGTGATCACCCTGTGCCTGACTCTTGAGAGTAATGAGTGTAAGTGCTTTACACGCACAAATTCTTTCATCTTACAACAACTCTGGTGGTTCCCGATCGGGAAATGGAGGCGCAAAGACCTGAGTCTGTCCAGAAGGGTTCCCAGGCTAGGCACTACTTGGGGAGTGTGCGGAAGGAGACCTGGGTTGCCTTGCTCTGCCAGCCTCAGATTGTAAAATTGCTGGGGGTAGGTTCTTAGGCTTATGCTTAGTGCTTATACCTGTTCTCCATTAGGGATGGAGGCTGGAGGAGGGGCTGGACAGCTTCAGGAGTGCCACCCCCTCTATGAGCAAACAGCTCAGTGCCAGCCGGTCGATAGGGTGTGGGTCAAAGCTCACACCGCTTCTGGCGACCAGGTGTGGAGTTCTGTCCTTGGAGTTTCTCTGCTCCTGGGTTGGTCAGACTTAGAGGCGGGGCTGCCGTTGACCATGAGCTGGCAGGGCCTCAGGCAGGACTGGGTCTCCCCCACCTGTCTGAGGGTGGTGCCTGGTCAGGGACAGGTTTAACCTGCTTTGCCCCGCCCCTTCCCACCTGCTTGTCCCACTCCACCAGGTGTTTGCTCTGGACCCACTCCAGACTTCTCAAGTGTGTGTGATGGGGGCTTGGGTGATATGTGACTGCCTCCATTTGGCCTGGAGAAGGTGAGGGTGAACTGGGGGAGAAGGGGGGACATGGAGCCAGGCGCAACAGGTGTGGCCACCTCCTACCCAGGCAGGGTAGGGCTGAACATCTGGCTGAACCAGCTTTGCAGACTGCATGCTCCCTCCTCCTGTCTGCCCAGCTGTGAGTCTGTGTCTGTCTCTCTCCCCACCCCCTATCCCCAGTTCTCACAGCTGGTGAGCGGGGATGTGGCTCTGCTGGGCGGGGGCCCCTACGTGCTCTGCACTGATGGGCAGCAGCTGCTGCGACAGGTCCTGCACCCTGAGGCCTCCAGGAAGGTATGCCACTGAGGGCACAACAGGGGGTAGGGTTCCCAGGACCCCCACTCTCATAGGGGTGGGCAGGGAAGCTCAGTTCCCCCCATTCATCCCCACTCCCATGTGCCCCCAGAACCTGGTGCTCCCGGACACCTTCTTCTCCTTCTACGACCTCCGCAGAGAGTTCCACGTGCAGCACCCAAGTTCCCGCCGTGCCAGGGACCTCACTGTGGCCACCATGGCACAGGGTATCTGTGACCCAGCAGGGTTAGGGTGGAGGGGTGGCTGTGGGCTGTATTGTGTCTGAGTATTCATATGCTGATGGGATATGTGAACACACTGCAAGTTTACATTATCTGCTGAGTCCTTCAGTGCACATGTCTCTTCTGCCTGTGCTGGGGTGCGTTTGGAATGTGGGCACATGTCAACATACGCCTGGGCTGGGGATCTCTAAGGGCATACATGAACTGGGCCAAAACATGTGTTTGCTGGGATTCTCCATGTGTCTATGTAGGGAACTTGGGCTTAGGTGGGACCAGGATTAGTGCTCATGCTGGTTGCCCCAGGGCCTCTCATGCTGGGATTTCCTCATTGTTATTTCTCTGCTCGTAGACTTGGGGCTGGAGACAGATGCCACAGAGGATGACTTTGGGGTCTGGGAAGTGAAGACAATGGTAGCTGTCATCCTCCACCTGATCGAAGGGCCCAGTGGTAAGGTTCCCCTCACCACCTGTCACCTGCTCTCAGGGCAGGGTGAATGCTTATTATTTCCTCAAAATTCCTTTCCCCACTCGTTACCTGCTCTGAGAGACCTCAAAGTGGAAGCCCCTTTGTCACTTCCTTATCCCCCTCAACTGTCCTCTTTTTGCAGAGCTTGGTGGGGAGACCCCCCTCCACCAGACCCTGCTGACCCCAATGCCATCTCCTCTCAGGTCAATTGTTTTCGAAGCCCGAGGTGGTAAAGCAGAAATATGAAACAGGGCCTTGGTGAGTGTGGGGGCAGGGGTGGGGGTGACAACAGCTGGACAACTCTGACCTTTTGCCCTGCCCCACAGCAGCAAGGCTGACGTGGTGGACAGTGAGACTGTGGTTCGGGCTCGTGGCCTGCCCTGGCAGTCATCAGACCAGGACGTGGCTCGCTTCTTTAAAGGGCTCAACATTGCCAGGTGAGTACGACAGGACGGGTGGGCCCAGGAGGGCAGGCCTACCCAGGAGGTACTAACACAGCACTGGCTCCACAGGGGTGGTGTAGCACTCTGCCTCAACGCCCAGGGCCGCAGAAATGGTGAGGCCCTCATCCGCTTTGTGGACAGCGAGCAGCGGGACCTAGCGCTGCAGAGACACAAGCACCACATGGGTGTCCGCTATATCGAGGTAGGGCTTTGGGCTGGGAGTGGAGCAGGGCAGAGCTGAGGCTGGGCAGGCCTGAGACTCATGGTATATGCCATACCACAGGTATATAAAGCAACAGGAGAAGAATTTGTAAAGATCGCAGGGGGTGAGTGTGCTTCCAAACATGTGTAGCTACCCCTGGTTCTTGGTCTGTGTCCCATTGCCCCTTGCTTTTCTGCTCTCCTGTGTGCCAGGTGTGGGTGGGTATTTGGAAGGGCACAAATTAAGTCAGTGGGTGATTTCCATGCTGACTCCCATCGCCCCCACCAAGGCACATCACTAGAGGTGGCTCGTTTCCTGTCACGGGAAGACCAAGTGATCCTGCGGTTGCGGGGACTGCCCTTCTCGGCTGGGCCAGCAGACGTGTTAGGCTTCCTGGGACCAGAATGCCCAGTGACTGGGGGTGCTGATGGACTGCTCTTTGTGCGCCACCCTGACGGCCGGCCCACTGGTGATGCCTTTGCCCTCTTTGCCTGTGAAGAGCTGGCACAGGCTGCACTGCGCAGGCACAAGGGCATGCTGGGTAAGCGATACATTGAACTCTTCCGGAGCACTGCAGCCGAGGTGCAGCAGGTGAGCACCTAGGGCTTCCCCCATCCCCCAAGTGCTTCTTCAGGGTGCCCCTTCCATGCCCTGTGGCCCCACCATACTTGGCATGATCAGCCTGTTGCTGCCTTCCTTACTAGGTCCTGAACCGCTATGCATCCAGCCCACTCCTTCCCACAGTGACTGCTCCACTGCTGCCCATCCCCTTCCCACTGGCAGCTGGGACGGAGAGAGATTGTGTACGCCTTCGAGGCCTGCCCTACACAGCCACCATTGAAGATATCCTGAGCTTTCTAGGAGAGGCAGCAGCTGACATCCAACCCCATGGTGTGCACATGGTGCTCAACCAGCAGGTGAGGCTGTTGCCAGTAGGGGGACACACATATTTAGGGAAGGGTATATGGTTGGGAGTGAGGCCCTCTTGCACATGACAGACTGCTTACAAGACAGTGTGCACAGGGCCGGCCATCAGGAGATGCCTTCATCCAGATGACATCAGCAGAGCGAGCCCTAGGTGCTGCTCAGCGTTGCCATAAGAAAGTCATGAAGGAACGCTACGTGGAGGTGGTCCCCTGCTCCACAGATGAGATGAGCCGTGTGCTAATGGGGGGCACCTTGGGCCGCAGTGGCATGTCCCCTCCGCCTTGCAAGCTGCCCTGTGAGTGTCCCAGGGGCTGGGGAAGGAGGAAGCATGTGGGGGCCAGTTCCCAGTTTCTATAGTGGGAACTCCTTTCTGGCTGCCCCACCCAGGGCAATGCTGGGCTCCCTGCAGATGCACTCTCTACTTCTGCCTCTAGGTCTTTCACCACCTGCCTTCGCCACCTTCCAGGCCACCCCAACACTCATTCCCACCGAGACAGCAGCTCTATATTCCTCTTCAGCACTGCTCCCTGCTGCCAGGGTGCCTGCTGCCCCCACCCCTGTTGCTTATTACCCAGGGCCAGCCACTCAACTCTACATGAACTACACAGCTTACTACCCCAGGTACCCTGCTGCTAAGAGAACTCGACAGTCTTGCCCCTTATCCTGGTTTGGGGGAGGGTCATGATCCCCTTCCTGGGCCAGATAACCCAAGGTCTGTTGGAGTTTGGACTTTATTCTGAGACGATGAGGGAGTGACAGGTGTGGGCTGGCTGATGCCATCTATAAACTAGGATGGAGATGACTGTAGAGATACGGGTTTTAGGGAGGAGGAAGTGAACTAAGTAAATGGCAGAGGCGAGGGAAGAAGAAGGCAGGTCTTGGTCTAGGCCATGGGTGGGACTGCACTAGTGAACCCCTGCCTCTTCCACCCTAGCCCCCCAGTTTCTCCCACCACTGTGGGCTACCTCACCACGCCCCCTGCTGCCCTGGCCTCTGCTCCCACCTCAGTGTTGTCCCAGCCGGGAGCCCTGGTCCGTATGCAGGGTGTCCCATACACAGCTGGTATGAAGGATCTGCTCAGCGTCTTCCAGGCCTACCAGGTGAGGTGTGGCTGGAGGGCTTGGGGACCTGGCTCAGCTTGGAGCTTCCTGCCCTAAATCTCTGTCCCTTCTGCAGCTAGCCCCTGATGACTACACCAGTCTGATGCCTGTCGGTGACCCACCTCGCACTGTGCTACAGGCCCCCAAAGAGTGGGTGTGTTTGTAGGTAAGGGAGCCAGGAGGTAAAAGCTGGCTGATGTCTTCAGCTAGCATGTCTCTCCTGCGTCCAGAGAACCAGCGCTCTCAACCTGGTGGCTTCTTTTTGGCTTGTCAAAGCTCTCAGAAGGCATCCAGAGGAGCTCAAGTCCCAGCTCCATTCCTCATTTATTGCTCTGCCTGTTCACCCCAAAGATGATGGCTGGATCCTACATGCAGGGCTGAGGTTGGAATGGTGCTACCCTTCTCCTGATGGCCTGATCTGGGCCTCCTGAGTAGCACCCAGAGAGCCTTTGGTCTGTGCTGGCTATGACCCATGCCCACAGATTCTGTGGAGCAGGCTTGCTTTCTTTTTTAAAATCTAAGCCCTGATGCCTTCAGTGTATGACTCCTGGGAGCTTCTGAGTAAAGATCCCAATGTTCTTCTTCCCCTGTCCCTTCTGGTGGTGGGCAGGAAGGCAGAGAGCACTAGTCCAAGCTCCCAGGATACTTGGACCTTGGAGGCCACGTTGTGCCAGGGGTGCTAGCCCGCCTTCAGCTTGGCACCAGGAATATCAGATGGCAAAATCACAGGCTATTCTGACGGACTGTACTGCAGTATCCCCAGAGGACACTAGGGGGCAGGAGGTCCTCACACAAAAAACTCAGGCTTGAATTTTAAGAGGGGACTTTCTGCCTACTTTTTATGCACACCTTGGGCAGGCCAGTGGTCCTGAACTCAGCAGACACCATGGGGATGTCCTTTGCACCCATTAGAGGGTGCAGAAGTGAGGCTTCAAAAGGAATTTGGAACTCTACCCTCTCCTCTGTAAAATAAACAAAGGTTCCTAACCAAGTAGACTTTAAAGGCAAAGTGCCCTTAGCTCCCCCCCAACCCCCCCCCCCCCCCCCCCCGCCGCCACCCCGTGAGGGGCTCCACACCAGCCCCAGGCGGAGGAAAACTCAGGCAGATTTCAAGGAAACTGTTGACTTGTCACCATTTATTTCAGCACTGTAACTGAGGAACCTGAATTGCTGGCTCTTCCCTTTGTATTTGTGTAAGGAGTACTGTACTCCTCTAAAAGGTTTTAAAATACAAAATGTACAAGAAAACACAATCCCAAGTGCTGTAAACATAACTGAGAACCAGTTCCTTAACTGAACATCATCCATTTTATAAAATACAAGGTTTCAACTTGAGCCCTTCTGAGCCTTAAAGATGATCATCTGTTCTGAGTATCAAAAACAGAGCTTCACAGCCAGACACAGTAGAGCTCTGGTGATAGTGCCTAGCCCTGGGCGAGGGTGGGCTGCACCCCAGGCAACAGCACCACACACGAACCTGAAGACATCTGTTACTTTTAAAGCTGTTTTCAGCCATGTTTCTCTGCATCTCCAGTAAGCAGAAGGCTGTTCATCCCATTCCTCAACCCAAGATCTAGTAGAGGTTGGAGGCCAAAGGGGGAGGTATGAGCACATGCCCAGTTGCTCAGTGCTGCTACTAGAAATCAATTTGCATAGTCCAATGAATGTGTGCTTTAACACCACTATGTTGCACAAAAGTTTGTCTTTATCTACAAAGCCAAAAAATAATTGACTTTTACAAAGCTGATACAAAACTGCTTACATAGTATACAATGCTCTATTTTAAAATTTAATTTTTATTTTAAATAGGAAAGCATTTCTAGTGCTACAGGCATCAAGGTATTTAAAAGGCATCAAAATTTGGTGCATAGCAACTCTGGATCATAGAGGCTTTTATTCTTGAGGGCAGCAGAGCAACCCCCAAAGGGTCTTGCAAGGGGAACTCTTGCAAGAACCTCATATGAGGCAGCTACCCCAGGGACAAGAGGGTGGAGGCAAGTCTGGCCAGCTCTCTGGAACTTCATCTCAGGGGCCAGCTTCCCACAACCCCTCCAAGGTAAGCTGTGGGCTTCCAACCATAGGCCCTGAAGCAAATCTCACTATCCACACTCTGTGACACAAAACTCACTTTCAAAGAAAATATGAAAACACCTAGCTCCAAGAGGGACCAGAGTGATTTGCTGAAGGATACATAGACATTTTTCTCTAACTAGTTTTAGGGGAGAAATCTAAAACATGAAGGTTTAAAGAAAAAAAAGACTATACTTTCTCATCCTGGGTCAAGAGCTCCTACCTGGTTGACTAGAGGTGGTGGGCAATAAGCCGGCTTCTTCCACCCAGGCCTCACTAGAGAGTCCTGGCATCCAGGACCCACAATCCCCTGGAATAACAGCGTCAAACCTTTGACAAGCCCAGCACACTATCTCACATGTAGGCACTCAAAAAATTTGCTTTCTGAATAAATGAAAGTACATCATTTCATTTGAAAACATACTGCAAACTTCAGAGGCTTTGAAATAGGCCCAGGCCTTGGAACAGGTAACTAATCCCATTAAGGGGAGGGATAAGGGCAGGGTTTGAAAAACAGTACCCAACTTGGGTACCTCCTTTGGTAGACAGCAGGCTGGAGTTTCTTGCTGGTCCCAGCCTTGGGCACCAGCATCACCAGCAGCAGCACCAGAGCATCTTTGGTGTGCAGGGTCAGGTCTATGATGCTACCTCACTTTTGGACTTGCCTCAAAGCCTTTCTGGGAAAAGGCTGGTTTTTAGGCCACGTAGATGGGACAGGGTAAGCCAGAATCATTTTAGGCTGTAAACAGAATGAAGGATAAGCCTTCCATACCAGTGTGAATCTTAAAAGCTTCCCATCTGGAGTCCTGCATTTTCTCTCTTCCTGTCCTGAAGCATAGCTTGTTTATGCTTAGCTTCTGACACAGCCTGGCCTCTAGAGACAAGTCAGAATCAGCAAATTTGCCTAAACCATCATGAGACTGTGGCTTCAAAGATTAGAGAGCAGCCAAACACAGATGCTCCTACTTGTAAAAGGTGTGGGACCAGAGGACACAAAAGGGAAGAGCACTCCACAGCCTACTTGTTTGTAGGATGGCAAGAAATTAAAGCTACCAAGCTAAAAACCCAACCTTTCAAAGTCACCTTACCTGTAGCTATCTTACCCAAGGCCCTGAGGGAAAAAAGCAATTTCAACATGGAGTCAGTATGGAGAGACTGCAGGAAGATTACCTAGAAAGTTACAAAAGGCTATGCTCTGGAATGTCATTTTATATTCCAACACTTCAGTGATTGGAATGGTCTCTTCTCATTTTATCTAACAGTTTACTTTTATAAAGAGGTATGAGCTACATTTGGCTTTATTTCCTATAAATCTATGAAAGGCTTCAAGACACATGCTGAGTTTCTGAGGCATAGGTGTGGGCTTAGGGCAATTTTTTTTTCTTTTATGTTTGCCTCTGGAAGGTTTTATCAAAAGTTCCTATTTTAAAAATATCATAAAAGCTAAAGGGTCCTTCAGATGACCATAAAGCAGTACAAATCACCAATCCTAGCTAAGCAACCAGGTCACCTGCAAAAGCAGCACCTCTGAAATGGACAGCCTGCTGCATTCACACTCAAAGCACCCATCATATAAAAGTATCCTATTTAAATATAAAAAGCAAAGCTCATTACCCCAAAGCTCAAACAGCCTATGCTGCTCCTATTCTTTTACAAAATCTATCCAAGGCCTGAGGTGAAAGAATGCTGCTTTCCCCACATAAGGTGATCCCAACTCCTGGCACCAGTCCTGAAGGTCACAGAGTTGGAAACCCAAGGTCCAAAGATAGAAACGTGCTGAGAAGTACATGGTGGTGGACACAAGGCTGCAGTGAGCACTGTCAGAGCCCGTCGGATCTTCCTAAATCCAGGGAATCGGGACCTGGGAGGGGAGCCTGCCTGCTCGCTCCTGTTCCTTGGGAAACAGAAATCTGGGACATGTCTCTCCCAATTATCTCGTTCACTGAAAAACAAGAAAAGGGAGAGTGATTAGTGACCTCTGCATGACTGACCAAATGATGCTCAATGCTGAGCTCTACTTCAAAGACATTTTTTCCCTTTCCATGGCTTTCTATAAAGGTAAAGGCATTGCTTGAAGCCTGCTGCTCCTGACCTGAATGGAAACATCATGCCATAAGCTCTTCCAGATCTCTCTTTCTCTCTCTCTCTTTCAGTTCAGTTTGAGTTGGGAAGGGGGATGGCTGAGAGAACAGAGAAACATTCTTTTTTTTTTTTTAAAGGCAAGTCTTTATTCAAGGCTATTACAATAGGGAAGAGAGATTAAACTCAACTGCACTGAGGGAAGGTTCTCTCTCTCTTTTTTTGGGGGGGAGGGAGATTAGCCCTGAGCTAACTATACTGCCAGTCCTCCTCTTTTTTTGCTGAGGAAGACTGGCCCTGAGTGCACATCCGTGCCCATCTTCCTCTACTTTATATGTGGGACGCCTACCACAGCAGGGCTTAGCCAAGCGTTGCCATGTCCGCATCCGGGACCCGAACTGGTGAACCCCGGGCCACCAAGAAGCGGAACGTGCAAACTTAACCGCTGTGCCACCGGGCCAGCCCCAAGAGAAACATTCTTATCCTCACTCTAAACGCTCATGTTCTAGCAGAAGATAGGATACTTTTGAAATGTGTTCACATTAATCTAACTTTTCCTTAATTTATCCTTTTAGGAGAGTTTTCCCTCTCTGATTCCTGCAGTGCACCTTGCATATAAAGTGAATGAAAATAAATGCTTTAGTGAGACTCAACAATTGAGATTTGGGGCTTATTTTGCTACCCTATGCTAATATAAGCATCTTTTATTATGTGGGGCATTTGTATTGTTTCTGATCCTTTCAGAAAAGGCTCTTGCTTTTCTGTTGGTTTCTATGATGTGCCAAGCACTTCAGAAAGCATAGCGTTCTGTGAAGTCCAGTGCAAAGAATTTCCATCTTAAGGAACTAATACAGAAGGGAACACCCCAAATAAGAACCTTTAGTTCTCCCACCATGAGAACTCTGCTCTGGAATGAAATTTCTTTGCTTTATAAACTAAAGATTCTATACTAATTCCACTCCTAGGTATATTCTCAAGAGAAGTGAAAAGCATATATATCACATAAGAACTTGTATTTGAATGTTCATAGAAGCATTATTCATAATAGCTCCAAAAGAGAAATAACGTAATGTCTACCAAGTGACGAATGGATAAACAAAATATGGTCTATCTATACAGTGAGCATTATTCAGCCTTAAAACGGAATGAAGTTCTAATACATGCTACAATATGCATGAACCTTGAAACATTATGCTAAGCAAAAGAAGCCAGACACAAAAGGTCATAGTTGTTTGGTTCCATTTGTATAAACTGACCACAACAGGCCAATCCATGCAGACAGAAAATAGGCAGGTGGTTGCCAGGAGTTTACGGGAATGAAGGAATGGGGAATGACTATTAACAGTTGTGAGATTTCTTTTTGGAGTAATGAAAATGTTTTAAAATTAGATAGTGGTGATGGTTGCACAACTCCATGATTATACTAAAAACCAATGAATTGTATATTTTCAGGGGTGAATTTTATAGTAGTTAATTATATCTCAGTGCAGCTGTTATAAACAAAAATAGACCGAGACAAAAAAAATTCTATGTTAGAATTTGATGTGATCATAGAGCAAAGGAGACGCTAACAATAGTTTAAAAAAATCTTCAAGTATTAACATCTAATCTTTTATAGTTAAGAATCTTTTAGGTAGTTAAGAAAGAAAATTCTTCAAACTCATATACTCGTTATGGCTATAAGGAGAAGGGAACTAACATTTATTCATTCCACAAATATTTATTGAGCATCTATGGGTTAGACTTTACAACTGAACTTTTGTATCTTATTTCAATTAATCTTCGTAACATTTTAAGATCACTACTATTACCCTACTTTACAGATCAGTTAACTGAGGCTTTGACAGGTCACATAATTTGCTTAGTTAATAGTGGAATCAGTTTCAAAACATCTGTCACTTCTTGGAAGCCAAAAGAGTAGAGAAGAGAAATCATTTAGACAAAGAAAATGAAAAGTGATGATACCGGGGGATGGAGAGTGAGTGTGGTCACAGTAAGAAGACAGAGAGAGGAAAGAAAAACTGATTCACCACCACCACCAAGGTTTTGAGTCTAGGAAGAATGGTGCTGTCGCTACTGGAAATAAACTAATAAGGAGGAATTTAGATCAAGGTGGTAGGTTAGGTCTGGAATTGGAATTGGAAATTAGAACATCCAAATGGAAAAATCCTGCAGGCAAGAGACTACAGTGAATAGTCAGAGCAAGAAGAGATTTAGGCATCTTCATACTAGAGACCTGGAAGTTTTACAGTTCCAACAGAGAGCAGAAGGCTGAAAACAATGAGTCGGGGGAGTAGCACTGTGCTCTAAGAAGATAGGACCTGGGAAAGCAAATATGTAAGCAGAGGGGTGGCCTAGAAATTAGGTTTGCTTTGAATACAGGCCCTGCCACTAACGCCATCTGTGTCCTTGGAGAAATTATTTCACATATCTAAGACTCCATTTCCTTATCTATACAATGATGGTGTTAAACTAGTAAGATCTCTTTCAACTGTAGACATCTATGGCTTTATATCAACAGACAAATTTTCAAAGGGCACTCAGAAGGGCAAAGAAATGAGGGATGAAGATTTGGCTGAACTGTAGTTAGTATCTAATATCGAATAGTAAAGTAGTAGAGACTGGAAGCTAAAGGAATCTAGTTACAAAAGGGTGAAGATTAATCAGTGCTGGCAGGCTAATAATCACTCATTGAGTCCAATTTTTGAAGGTCACTGGTACAAAGTTATGAAGGTCTTTGTCAGATAGAGGATGCTTTTTAAGTAAATTTGCCAGGCTAGGATTTATTGACTGTTCATGATGGTTTGCAAAGAAGGATGGAATTAATCTAAACCTACACTTGACCGCTAGAAATAACTCACTGGAATAGTTCTATACAAATGAAAAGTTATGAAAATGCTTTGCATGACAATACATTTTCTCTTCCAGTTTCCTCATAGGTATAATAGAGATTTTAAAAAACCCTCTTATATAGTATATAGAATGAGAATATAAAGGGGACATAAATAGAGAAGGCAGCCCTTGGGACCTCTGTTACTCCAAGCCACATAAGAAGCAAGGAACAGTGTTTTGAGTGTGAATTCCATGGGTGGGTCTATGGGCTAGTCTCATGTTAAGAGGCAGCACAAGGATGGCCCATGATCTCTGTGCATGCCCTCTAATATTACTCAACACATTAGATTATCAGTAGGTATCATTATCTTTCAAACAGGCTGTGAGCTCCTGAAGGGCAAGGATCTTACCACTTGAGGAAACATCAATTTCTGATAACAATAAATGGATCCTAATTCAATACAATTACTTGGAAGCTATTTGAAACTAGTACACTGAAAGTTCAGTAGGTAGTGGAGTAGGAAGGGGACCAGAGTTATTAAGACTAACACATGGATATGATTTTAATTAAGACAGTGTCTATTTTAGACAGGTCTCATAGCAATGGCAAAAAGCCAAATATAAAAGTAAGAACCCAGCTCACATTCAAGTTCATCTTTTCCTATCACTTAGTTTCCAAAGATGGTAAATTCAAAGATGTTTCAGGCTACCATGAAACCCACCTTATTCAATTCTTATCTCGTTCAAGTTTTAAAACTATAAGGTGATTAAAAATGGTGACATCGTCATAAAAAACCACATGATGTGTTGTTTTCCTGTGTCTTTATGAGCAAGTCAATGCTTACATTTTCTTGAGGATAAGGGTCTATATCTAGCATTCTCTACCCACTTACGAAATATACTTTGATGATAAGGATGAACACATCATTTTCTGAAGTAGCCAGGTGGTGTTGTTTATGGCAAAAGTCTAACTGAAGCTGAGTTATTTCTGCTCCCCTTTACCAAAGTTCTGCTGTTCTTTTGCCTGCTGTGCCTAACCACACTTAGCTGAAGCAACCTGGAAGGTTCTTAACAGTTTAGGATTTTAAGACTATGATAAAGCCCAGAAGATTTTTCACAAAAAAGCACTCAAGCTGACTACATTCAAATATACTTTAATACATAATATTAATACATAATAATTAGTCAGTAGATTTAAGTTCCAATAGGGCAGGGACCTTGTCTATCTTGTTCTCCATGGAATCCTTAGTGCTTGGTACATATTGAGTGCTGAATAAAATTACTTTCCAACTGAATCTTTAATATAATTTGGGGACTCGGAAAAGTAACAACAAAAATTATGCTCAAATGATTGCTACAGGTGAATAGTGAATATGAATTTTAGGACAGGGGAGTCAGAACTGCAACAAAGCAGTCTTTTCAACAAAGGACTCAACAAACTGCTTCCCACAAAGCAGTACTTCCACTGTCCTTTAGCAATAACTTGAGGATAGTGTAGTATACAAGTCCTCTGCTCTCTTTTGCCCCTCACTTCTCCCTTATGCTGAGGGATCTGAGTTCGGGTTCCCACCTATTGATTCCTGAGATATCTTTCTACCGTAACTGGGCAAAATTTGAGAGTCAACTAAGCAAGTTAAATTATTACTAGTAAACAAATCTATGATGTAATTTATACATAAATCATTAGCAATCTTGATAAACACAATACTTATTTCTTAAAAATATTAATGGTTGCAATTTCATTTTTCACTTCCTTTTGAATGTATATATGTATGAATTTACTGATTTATTTAAACTCTAGTTCACAAAATATATGAGCTAGCTTTATTTTTTTCACCAATTTAAGAGCATAAAGAGCCGTTTATGCCACTACTGTACAATTTTATCATTTACCCCCTTTAAAGAGTAAAGTAAATTAAAAGCTTCGAACAAGAGTCAACAGCCCTCAACACCCAGGCTAAGAGGTTATGTAGGTCACAGCATTTGGCCCAGTTGTGGCAGCCATCATCCTCAACTCCCACTACCCCAACATCTGGATTGCCTGTGCCACCACAACAGTAGTAGTCAGAGCCATCAACAATATTTGCTATAAGAAAAAACAACTTTTTTATCCAACATTCAGATTTGCAGTCCACTAGGAAAGCTATTTCTACACAAAGGAATGAGGTGTTTGAGTAACAAGAGGTCTCTTATTTAGAGCTATTTCCAATGCTTAAGGATCCAAAGTTAGGGCTGACAAGCATGGTATGGGTATGAAATCTCACCATCAGGTGGAGCGGAGCAGGGTAACCCAGGGCACTGCCTCTGGAGTAGGCAGATGCACACTGTCATATATGCAAAAGCCCAAAGGGCATTAATAACTACCATATGAGCATCTTGAGCATTTTTGTAAGGGATTTTTGTATTTATATATGTTATTTCATCTTGAGCCTGCAATGAACATTCATCAAAGTTTCATCTTTTCTTCCCTTCCCTACAATCCAAGATTAAAGGTATATAATTCATTCTCCACAAGAACAATTTTATGGAGATGTTATTTTTGTTTAATGAAGGCTATATATAGGTGCAATAATTTTCTGAATTTCCCTTGAAATGAAGAAACAAGAGAAGTTTCAAAGTAAAGGAACAGAAATGATTTTAAATGGATGAGAAATCTGGTATTATTTTATGGTATATTATATGGTTATCTAGCACAGTTTTGCTAAGATTTACTTTTAGATTATTTGATAAGTTATAAGAACACCATCTAGGGGCCGGCCCCGTGGCCGAGTGGTTAAGTTCGCACGCTCCGCTGCGGCGGCGTCCCACATCCCACAACTAGAAGGACCTGCAACTAAGATATACAACTATCTACGGGGGGTTTGGGAAATAAAGCAGAAAAAAAGAAGACCGGCAACAGTTGTTAGCCCAGGTGCCAATCTGTGAAAAAAAACAGAACACCATCTAAACTAAATGCATGAAATATTGAATTCACTTATTTATGGCATGAGCAGAAGAATTAATTTGCATTTATCAAAATCTAATTAATTTGCTTTCTCAGACTAAGGACAGAAAAAAGTTCCTGAAAATTGAGAAGGTATCTATGATAGACTGCTAACTGTCCTAACTCATTCTTCTCTAGTAATTGAGTTTAACTAGTCACATGGCCACCCAGCTATAGACTACATTTCCCAGCTTCCCTTTTATAGCTAAGTAGGGCCATGTGATCTGTTTTCTCCAGTGAAATGTGCGCAAAAGTGATGTGTGCATCCTCTTCACCACTTGCTCGATAACCTCTTCCCTTCCTTCCCTGGCCCCTTGCTTTGGGCTAAGACTTAGTCAAAATGGTGACTCTGCTCTGACAATATCTAGAGTGACAGAGGAACAATGAAATGAAAAGAATCCTTATCTTTAAATTACCATGAGGTGGGAAAGAAACTTCCAATGTGGTTAAGCCATTGTATTTTTGGATCTCCATTCTAGTAACCTAGCTTTTATTATTAACAAAAATAAAACTGACCACCATAAAGGTAACACAGAAACACTTTTTAAGTATTTTAAACAAGTACCAAGATAAACAGCTTAAGGCCTATAATGCCAAGTTTTTAGCCAAGTTATTTTAAATTTCACCCTGAGCTATAGATAGCTTTCAACTACAGGCCAGACTGAAAATACATGCACAATGATCAGAAGATATCCTTCACTTTTAATATTAGCTTTTAATAACAGTAAAGAAAAATTATGACACTTTTTTCCCACCACAACTGGTTGAGGGGGAGATCAGTCCTATTATTACGGGTTCTTAAGGGTTCTTTTTTCTTTCTTCTTTTTTTTTTTTTTTGGTGAGGAAGAGTGGCCCTGAGCTGACATCTGTTGCCAATCTTCCTCTTTTTGCTTGAGGAAGATTATTACTGAACTAACATCTGTGGCAATAGTCCTCTATTTTATATGTGGGATGCTGCCACAGCATGGCTTTGATGAGCAGGGCATAGGTCCACGCTCAGGATCCAAACTCGCAAACCCTGGGCCACTGAAGCAGAGCACAAGAACTTAACCTCTAGGCCACCAGGCCAGCCCCCAAGGGTCCTTTCTTTTTAAGAAACCTCTTCTGTACGTGATTGATGCTATACTCAGTGTCATACAGGTATTTCCTCTAGGAAAGGTTGTAACTCAAAACATTCTACAAAGACAAACATTAAATCTCCAGCTGAGTAAACAGTACACAGGTACTTGAATATATATTCAAGTATCAGCATGTACCCTTTTGTATCAGCAAAAATTGAAATGTAAAAGAAAAAAAGCTTCTTTTCAATTTGGGTTAAGATGTGGGATTCAGAAGACTTTTAGGATTATCAGAAGATTCTGTTCATTTCCTTATTTTTTTCACTTTGTACATTTTCTCTGAATAATCTTGTCCATTTCTATATACTTTTGACTCCCAAATCTATGATCTCTAGGGGCCAAACCTGAGCTCCAAAGCCATAAATCCACATGACTCATTCTACCATCTGCACTATGGACCCCACATGCTTGCCTCTTCAAGACCTCGCTCCATCAATTTTCTTCATTCTTCCATTTCTTTAATCAATCTACCCACCACCCCTCCTGGATCCTTCTCATCACTGCTTAAATACAGGTAAGTCTCTCTATCTCAAACAAGCAAGCAAGCAGACAATTAAAAACTCTAGACCCTACACAGCCCTCTACAACTAATTTCTTCTTTCATTGCTTAACATCTTAAAGGAGTTATCTAAACTGCCTGCTGTTTCTATGTTCTTACCTCCTGTTCACTCCTTAGTCATCCACTTACTTCACAGAAACACTTCTTACCCAGATCATTAGTGATCAACTTGTTGCTTCACATAAGGGAAGAGCAATGGAGTAAACGCTGGAAGAAATAAGCTTTAATCTTGGTTCAGCTGTGATGTGACCAGGGCAATTTATTTAATCTTTCTTCAACTGATTTTCTCAACCATAATATGAGGAAATTCATTTAAATCCTTCTGGTTATAACTCTCCTGAGAATTTTAGATACAGAGGAATTTAGCTGCCACTTTTACTTCTCTCATGATTAGAGACAAGAATGATATGAGATCAGGGCAGGCCTGGCTTCTGGGAGAAGCCAGAGTTTTGGTGCCTTGTCTGATCAGGAGGCTTCAGTATCCTAAAAATAAAGATTTGGGTAGTGGACATGATTTCTAAGTCCCCTTCCAAATCTAAATTCATTAAAATGAAATTCAAATGGCATTTTGAGAATTACAATTTGTATATTTGTAATTTCCATCACATACTTTCTTAAGTGGCTTTGAGAGTCTTTGAAGAAAGGAGCTGCGGGACAGTAAGGGCTGTGTTCCTGGTCAGCTGCTAAGGTAGAGAGGCCTGAGGCCTAGCCCCTCCTCCCTCACAAACACTGACTCTACTATGGACTCCTTCCAAATGAAGCCCCAGATGAACTACCAGGAATGCAAACATAGGCCTACAGGGTAGGCTCAAGGGTCAATGATCCAGGTTGCCTCTGGCAAATGGATAAAATTTCCTGGTTATTTCCATCCCATACTGCCTCACATCAAAACTTTGAGTACTTGACCAGAAATGAGTAGGCTTACAGACCTGATCACCAACCAAATTTACTCAGCACCCAAGCCACAGGATTCATACAGATGGGCCTCTCTCTGCTTTTGTTTGATAAATCCAATTAAACATTTGCCTTTTATTCAAACCTAGACTAAAATTACAAGCACAAGTGTGAGAGCCTGAGTGTGGTTAGAGTTAAAAAGCAGAGTCTTGCAGTCACAGTGTAGCTCCAAAGATAATGAGTGGTCCTACCAAGAAGGTACCAGTGTGTACCCTCTCCTCTGCAGTACATGCAAATCCAGCCACTGCATGCAAATACCAGACTTGGACACAAAAACAATGATACATTTCAATCAACACTCACCCTCTAGATTCTCCAGAAAGGAGCTGGAAATGAGAGCTCACTGTGGTTAGGCCATTTCTTTGCTGAACCTGATGGCTGGTGTTCCAAGTCAGACATAAACTGGTCTGTGTCAAAGAAGACAACATCATACTGAATGGAACAAACCAGAGGGTAACAATCTACTATAGCCCAACCTGTTTTTCTTCTATAATCAAGAAGAATTTAATTGTCCTTTATCTGTCAATCACCACATTAAATGGCTCCCAACATTTTATTACATAATATGAATATTGGAGTCTAGAGACTTTAGGTAACGGCTTATTTATTTTCTAAAACTGAAAGGGCAATAAGTCAAAAAGTTACAATGATGGTTTTCAGCAATTTTAAGGGAGTTTTAAATAAACTAGTTTTTATTAGATTAGATCTATTAGTAGTTCCCAAATGCTCATCTATGGCTACATTAGAATTATCTGGGCACTCAATAAAAATATAAACTCCTAGACTCTACTTCAGTCCACAGAATCAAAATGTCTAAAGGTAGTAGCCCAGAAAACTACAAACACACAATACTTTAGGGGTCATGGAGGAATAATTTTTAAACTAAAGTTCATAAACATTAGCAGGTTATAAAATCACTTCAGAGAGTTGAACTCAATATTTAAATTAAAAAAAAAAAAGAAATAGAACAAAATAGAAGACAGCAGGCTGCATTTTCTTCAATAAAGGTTAAGAATTGGTTTGTGAGACTTTCAAGTTAGTTGTATATATGTTTTTGTTTGTTATATATCGGGTCATGCTATAAAGTCTACTTCTTATTGTGGGAAGCTGTCAAAAATGTTTGAAAGTCATTGTACTGGTCAGTTTTGTGGTAGTGGCTGACACATTCAGATGCCCCAGTTAAAGAGCCCAAAATACAATGAGGCAAAGCCTTCTCCTTTGGCCTATAAGGAATTATTTTTGGTCTTTGCCATACAACTAACAACAAAGGACCTAACCTTTTAGATTCTAGAAGAATGCTTATTTTACCTTAGAAGAGAAGAATCTGTATGTAGTCTCTGTGAACAGTGGTTAATACCCTTGTCTTAGACAGATAAAGGAGGGAAAACAAAGAAGGAGCCAAGTGCAAAATGCAGCCTCACTAAAGGGGTAAAACAAAACAAAATGCGACACAAAACCCAGAAATCCTTTGTGCTTATGAAAAATTTTTCTGCCTCAAGCTTTCTTTTTTTTTTTTGAGGAAGATTAGCCCTGAGCTAACATCTGCTGCCAATCCTCCTCTTTTTGCTGAGGAAGACTGGCCCTGAGCTCACATCCGTGCCCATCTTCCTCTACTTTTTTATATGTGGGACACCTTCCACAGCACGGCTTGCCAAAGCGGTGCCATGTCCATACCCGGGATCTGAAATCGGTGCACCCTGGGCTGCCAAAGTGGAACTTGCAAACTTAACCGCTGCACCACCAGGCCAGTCCCTGCCTTAAGCTTTTTTATTACTAAATTTGAGATTACTCACCTAGTTTTCAGAAGCGATTTAAGGACTACAGTACGTGCAAAGTAGCTTAACGACTGAAGATATAATGTCAAAAGTTTCCTTTCTGAGGGTGCCCAATCTCCACAACTGAATCCTTAAAACAGACTTGGGGGTATAGAACACATGATTCCAGGTAATCACCACACAAATTAGAAGAAGCCCAGGAACAAAGCTAAGGAGCCCAACTGACACTGGCAGCTTTTGTGAGTTAGCTCACACAGTGGTAATTTCACATTGTGCTTATGGAAACCTGCACTCCTGGAGACATCTTTCTAGTTCCTTAAAATTCTGTTAATGGCTCTAAAAAAATACTTGATTCATTTCTATTGCAAAAACTGTGACCAAACATTTAAGGAAGAATTAGCACCAACCCTGTTTAAATTCTTCCAAAAGATTAGAGAGGAAGGAACACTTCCTAACTCATTCTAAGGCCAGCATTACCCTGATAGCAAAGCCAGACAAAGACACTACAAGAAAAGAAAACTAAGAATATCCCCTTAGAATATAAATGCAAAAAATCCTCAGCAAAATACTAGCAAACTGAATTAAGCAGCATATTAAAAGGATTATACATCATGACCAAGTGAGATTTACTCCCAGAATGCAAAGATGGTTCAACATATAAAAATCAATTAATGTAATACACTACACTTCACTAAAATGAAGGAAAAAAACCCACACGATCATCCAACTGATGCAGAAAAAGCGTGTGATAAAATTCAATGCCACTTCAAGATAAACACACTCAATAAACTAGAAATAAAAGGGAATTTGCTTGATATCATAAAGGCCATACATGAAAAACACATGGATAACATCACATTCAATGGTGAAAGACTGAAAGCTTTCCCCCTAAGATCAAGAACAAGATAAGAATGTCTACTTTTGCCTCTTCTATTCAACACAGTACTAAAAGTTCTAGCCAGAGCAATTAGGCTAAAGAAATAAAAGGCATCCAAATTGGAAAGGAAGAGGTAAAATTATCTATTTTCACAAATGAGATGATCTTATACATAGAAAGCTCAAAGAATCAACACACAAAAAAATGTTAGTGCTAATAAATTAAGTCAGCAGTTATAGGATATAAGATTAACACACAAAATTCAGCTGTATTCCATACACTTTCAATGAACAATCCAAAAAGGAAATTTAAAAATCAATTCCATTTACAACAGCATCAAAAAGATTAAAATATCTAGGAATTAACCAAGGAAGTGTAAGATCTGTACACTAAAAACTACACATTACTGAAAGAAATTAAAGTTCTAAATAAATAGAAACTATCCCATGTTCATGGTTTGGAAGACTTAATATTGCTTAAGATGATACTACCCAAAGCAATGTAGAGATTCAATGCAATCCCTATCAAAACCCCAAAGTGTTTTTGCATAAATAGAAAAACCCATCCTGAAATTGACATGGAACCTCAAAGGACCCTGAAGAGTCAAAACAGTCTTCAAAAACAACAAAATGGAGGACTCATATTTCCTAATTTCAAAACTTACTACAAAGCTACAGTAATCAAAACAGTGTGATACTGGCAATGCGGATAGACAGACAGACCAAAGTAATAGAATAGAAAGCCCAGAA
The DNA here is from genome assembly GCF_041296265.1 of Equus caballus. NCBI lineage: Eukaryota > Metazoa > Chordata > Mammalia > Perissodactyla > Equidae > Equus > Equus caballus. The sequence goes on along the minus strand of NC_091686.1, from coordinate 18,511,671 downwards.
ACAAACTCTCACAATACACGGTCAATTCATTTTCAATCAAAGGCTCTAAGACCATTCAATGGGGAAAAGGCAGTCTTTTCAACAAACGGTACACAGAAAACTGGATACCCACATGCAAAAGAATGGAAGTTAGACTCCTGCCTCACATCATATACAGAGTTAACTCAAAATGGATCAAAGACCTAAACATAATTAAAATTATAAAACTCTTAGAAGAAGAAAATGTAGGGAAAATCTTCACGACTTTGGATTAGGCAATGATTTCTTAAGTATGACATTAAAAGCACAGGAAACAAAAGAAAAAATAGATAAACTGGACTTCATCAAAATTAAAAACATCAAAGGACACTATCAAGAGAGTGAAAAGACAATCCACGGAATGGGAGAAAATATTTGCAAATAATATATCTGACAAGGGATTAGCATCCAGACCTTGTAAAGAACTCCTACAACTCAACAACAAAAAACAAATCAACCAAAGAATGGGCAAAAGATTTGACTAGATATTCTCCAGAGAAGATATACAAATGACCAATAAGGTCATGAAAAGATGCCCAACTTCATTAGTCATTAGGGAAATAAAAATCAAAACTCACACTGAGATACCACTTCATACCCATTTAAGACGGGTATTATTTTTTTTTAAATGTGATGCAGCTACCATGGGAAAACACCAGTTTGGAAGTTCCTCAAAAAGTTGAACAAAGATTTTCCAGATGATCCAGTAATCCACTCCTGGGTTACCCAACAGAACAGAAAACAGAGACTCAAACACATACAGTACAGCAATGTTCATAACAGCATCATTCACAAATAGCCAAAGGGTGGAAACACGCCAAACGTCTTTCAACAGATGAATAGATAAATAAAATGTGGTATATATACACAATGAAATATTATTCAGCCATAAAAAGGAATAAAATTCAGATATATGCTTACAACACGGCTGAATCTTGGAAACATTATGCTAAGAGAAACCAAGCCTCACTCAAAAGGACAAACGTTGTATGATTCCACTTACACATCTGGAGTTGGGAAAGTCATAGAGACAGAAAGTAGAACAGAAGTTACTACAGGCTGACAGTGGGGAGAGAGAATGGAGAATTATTGTTTAACGCGTATAGAGTTCTTGTTTGGGGTAATGAAAAAGTTCTTGAAATAGCGGTGATGGTTACACAATATTGTCAATGTACTTAATGCCACTGAACTGTACGCTTAAAATGGCTAAAACGGTAAATTTTGTTATGTATATTTTACTATATTAAAAAAATTTCACAAACTTTGAGTTTTCTCATGGGAGAACATCGTATGAAATGAGTGAATTAGGTTTTAACAGCTCTAATCATTAACTCAAAGCAAGACCTGGAGGACTTTTGTACACTCTCTTAAAATTTATAAATTTGGGATACAGAATATTTTCCTTTTATCTCAAAGGTTAAAAAAATTAGTTAAATATTTACAAATCCTGAAATGTGTTTGTGGGAAGATGAACAAAATTTCCCCATTTGTCTAAGCTGCCTGCCCACTAGCAAGCTGCTTACTTTAGCCACCTCGTCAATATATAGATGTTTCTGGTTTATACAAACAAGACAATGACCTGGTGGGTATAGAAAAACAAAGGCTTTGGAATCCTAGTTTGATTGCTTATTGGATTGGTGACCTAAAGGGAAGTTGTTTAACTTTTGTGAATCTGTTTACTTATTTACTCAAAGAGGCTAGTGTCTCCTTAAATGTATATATAGGTACTCTGTAACATTTTATAGGAATGCAATTATTATTACTTAAATTGATAAAGACAGGACAATTAATTTATCACTTAATGACTTCATCTAGTCTCACGGCTTTAAATACCACCTGCATGTCAACAACTCTCAAATTTATATCTTTAGTCTATAATTCCCTTCCAAACTCTAGACTCTTCATCCAACTGACTGCTTGATATCTGTACTTGAATGTTCAAAAGATATCCTTAAACGCAACACATCCAAAACCAAACATCAGATCTTTCTCCAAAACCTGCTGCATTCACAGCCTTCCTCATCCTAGCTGATGGCAACTCCATCTTTCCAGCTGCTCACATGAAAAACCTTGGTGTCATGTTTAACTTCTCTTACCCCTTACATGGAATCTGTCAAAAAATACTACTGGTTGTATCTTTAAAATACATCAAAAATCAGACCATTTCTTAGGCCCTCCACTGCTACCACCTAGTCCAAACCACCATTCCTGGCCTGGATTACTACAATAGCGACTTAACCAGTCTCTGTTTCTGCCCTTGCCTCCCTACAGTCTTTTCTCTACCCAGCAGGCAGAGCGACCCTGTTAGAAGCTGAATCAGATCATGATTCATCTGTTCAAAACCTGACAACAATGACTTACAAGAGCCTACATAGCAGTTCTTAAAAGAATGATCAAGGACACATGGGGTTCCCTGAGAACTTTTAAGGAGTCTGTGAGGTCAAAACCATTTTAATAATAATACTAAGATGTTTTTGCCTTTTTCACTATCATTCTTTCATGAATTTATAGTGGAGTTTTCCAGTGGAGCTACATGGTATGTGACAACTTGATTGCTGTAATGGGTAATGGGATGTGTGCCTACATAATCTTGTTTTTAAAGTTCTCCATTTTAACTTCTAATACAATGAACACTGATAGACATAAGCCACATAAATAAAAGTTCTTGAGGATCGTCAATAATTTTTAAGATTATATGAAGGAGTCCTGAAACCAAAAAGTTTGAGAGCTGTTATCCTACAAGTTCTGCTTCCCCGTTACCTCTTGATCACATCTCCTACTATTTTCCCCCTAGATCACTCTTGTTTTAGCAACACTGGCCTCATTGCTATTCCTCAATAAACCAGACACGCTCTCACCTTAGAGAGAGGTGAGAGCTCTCTGGCTGTCTCTTTTGCCTGGAATACTCTTCCTATAGGTATTCATATTGGTAATTTCTTCATCTTCAAGTTTTTGACCAAATGTTACCTCATCAATGAAGCTTATTTAGATTACTCTATTTAAAACTACAATTTGCTACCCCACTTTACCCCACCACAATCCAATTATCCTTTACCTTGCTCTTTTGCTTTTTTCACAACACTTGTTACCTCCCAACATATTTTATAATTTACTTAATTATTGTGTCTATTGTTTACCATCTGTCTCTTCCCACCAGAATGCAAGAAAGCAAGTTCTGTGATGGCAAGGATCTGTTTTATTCACTGAGGGCCTACAATGGTGCTTAGCATATACTAGGCAATCAGTAAATGCTGTCTGCCAATCTTTTTTTTCTTCTTCTTCTCCCTAAAGCCCCCCTGGTACATAGTTGTATATTTTAGTTGTGGGTCCTTCTAGTTGTAGCATGTGGGATGCCGCCTCAGCATGGCCTAATGATTGTGCCATGTCCGCACCTAGGATCTGAACTAGGGTCAGAACTGGGCCACCGAAGTGGAGCATGGGAACTTAGCCACTCGGCCCCAATAAATGCTGTTTGAATGAACAAATAAGTACAGATAAATTCAAAACAAGGGCAAACAATATAGAAACTAATGCAATCAATCAATTTATAAACTTTATATTTGCAATGATTCATAGTATATAAAATAAATCAATATTACACTGTAAAAAGCAGTAATAACATTATAAATCAGCAGCCAACAAGATTACGTGTTGTGTCACTCATACTACTGGATTTCTGATGCAAGGGAAAAGAGTTAAAATTAAAATTTCTTATTGTGAGAAGGTCCAGAGATAGATCCAAATATACAGGGAAGTTAAGTATAAGATAAAGGTGGCATTTTAAATCAAATAGAAAAAATATGGATTATTTAATAAACAATACTTAGACTACTGGGTAGCTATCTGAAAAAATTATAATTGGATCCATTCCTCATACATTCCCCAAAATAAATTCCTGGTGGATCAAAGATTTACAAAATCATAAAAGTAATAGAAGCTATGGGAGACAAAATAAAATATTCATAAGTTACATAAATGTAAAAAAAAATTCTTCATGACAAAAAACATGAAACACTCAGGGAAAAAACTTGTAAGTCATAGCTGAATGAGCTAATGAACCCCACATATAAAGGGCTTCTTCTATATTCTATAAATCAATAAGAAAAGGATGAACAATCTAATAAAAAAGTGAGCAAATATCAACAGAGATCATATGTTTGTGATAAAGATTTTCTCTTAGCATATGAGAAGGTACACAACCTTACTTCTAAGTGAAACGCAAATTAAAATTATACTGAGAAGCTATTTTCCCCCTATCCCACTGGCAAATAAGACATTTGATAACAGAATGTGTTGGTAAAGATATGAGAGGAATAGGCACTCTCTTACAATGCCAGTGGCAATGTAAATTGGTATAACCTTAATGGAGGACTATTTGGCAATCTTTCTCAAAATACTGGTCTAGCAATCTGACTTCTAGGAATTTATCATATATACACACGTACACAGATGTCTACAAAAATGTGGGAAGTGACATTTGTAAAAAGTTAATCACTATACTTGTTACACAGATAATGACACAGCTATAGAATGGAATATTTGATAGAATATTTTATGGAATATTCTATTATAAGAAGATCTTCCAAGGAAGTTCTTTTATGTTACAGTGTAGAAAAATTTCCAAGATTCCATACATGGAAAAAGCAAAATGCATAAGAGTATACATACTATGCCAGTAAAAATAAGGGAAAAAATATACACAATTGCTTATAAATGCATAGAACAGCTCTGGAGTAACCGTCAAGAAACTGTAACTCCATATGCCTATTCAGAAGACAACTGGGTACCCAGTAGAGACTTTTCACTACGTACTTTGTTGTACCTTTAGTATTTTTAACATATGAGTGTATGACTTTTTCAAAAACTAATGATTATCTTAAGAAATCCAAGTAAAATTAAATTTAAAAACTCCCATTCTACATAAAATCATCTATAGATGCTTTTAAATACACAATAAAGGACTTGATTTGTTCCACATTCTTGTGGATGTAAAGTTAGAATGCCTGCAACCATCACTCTCAACTCTAGCCTATCTTCCACCAGAACTTAAGAGTTTCATACTTTTCCTCTTGCCCAGATAGACGGGCTAAATGGTATGTTTCAAAAATGTCTCCCTCCCTGCTCCCAAAAATGTCAGATATATTCAAACAGAGAAGAGCTGTCTCAGTACATTTATGTAAGTTCTATCAAAAGCTAAATTCCCTGGCAAGAGGTAACCTTGTAATGCAAAGCCAGAGAACTGTCACCAAACCACAAAAGCTGAACTGGTGAACCTAAAATTATTTCTGTCTCATTTAAAATATATATTTTTTTTTGGTGAGGAAGATCGGCGCTGAGTTAACATCTGCTGCCAATCTTCCTCTTTATGCTTGAGGAAGACTGTCACTAAGCTAGTTTCTGTAACATTTAAAATATTTTTGTCCCTGTGAATTATCCATTTCCAAAGGAAATCAGAAACAGGATACGACTTTTAAAATAGAATACATCTTGAGACACTGGCTTTGTATATTACATACGGTAGACATCAGAAAATTACTATGTTGTTGTGTTTATAGAGGTGAGATAATATAAAGTAACCAATTACAGCTATTTCAAAAACCACTAAACACACGTGAGACAATCTAAATTTCAGACAGGCCTGGATTCAAATGCCAGTCCCAGTGTTTTTGGCTACATAACACCAGGAAAGTGCTTAAGATCTCTGAGCCACATCTCTAAAAATAAGGTTAATAATTCACTTTTCAAAGACTGTAGGGAAAAACTAATGAGCTACTAGCAAAGTGCCTAGCACAGAGCCCCAAAACTGCAAGCTTTATTAAGAAACGTTAACCACAATTTATTATTTTTAAATATACTTTTTGAAGTGAACTTATTTTGAAGATTTTTGATATGCTGTGATATTCTGGTTATTTAGTGGTAGCTTCTCTCAGAGTTTTCATAGTTTATGTACAAATTTTAGTGTCAAGTTGATTCAAAGAAAAATTTTTGTTCAAATGGGGTATAATTAACTTGTATCCATGGAGATATATAGATGCACTTGATGTAAGAAATAAAAGATCTCTTCAAATGTTTGTCCTTGCTTCATTGGGTCTGAAAATTAGATTTTCTTATTATATGTCCAAGAGTAGCTGTGTCTAGGTCCTGAATCCCCATCACGGTCCATTCTGCATGAGCCATGATCCAAAACCTAAATGGGCATTATTTATGGGACCTTTCTGCCTCTGGAATTATTCATCATAAACAAGTTAGAGGCTGGATGGTACATGTATGCTTCCCAGAAGAGGATGCATGAGTTACCCAGAGTCCCAGTTAAAGGAGAAGGTTCCATATTATCTACCTTACTCCACCCAGTGCCCCTGAGTGGTTAAACACCTCATTTGTGACCCACTCTCACTCTTGACTACACACAGCTTTCTTTTGTTTTATTTATTTAACTACAATAAACACCAGTGAAACGAGTATTCAACAGGTGGGACAGAACACGGAATAATATTTACCCTCTCTGATTCTCCACAGTAATATTTACCCTCTCTGCTCTTCCATACCAGCCTCCTGCTTCCCCCATCCAAAATAACCACCTGAATCTTGTATTTATCATTCCCCTGCTACTTGAAAGCAGGCTCTTCTGCTTGTCACCTATATACAGAACTGCAGGAGCTGAGGTCACGTCTAGAGTCCCTGTTTACAGTCGAATTAGCAATTGCCCTACATTCAGGATCAGCATGTTACTGCACAGAGCCTGCAAGTGGCAGTGTCAGTTTTCACCACAGCAGCAGGTCAGGCTATATTTAACATGTACCCTCTTCTCTGCTGAAGAGCTGCAGCTGCGGCTCTGCTAGTTTGTGAACAAAGGAGGACAAGTGGGAACTGAGGTACTCTAATGGAAAGTTGTAACTGGATTCAGCTTAATCACACATTAAATGGGCCTGTATTTTCAGGTCTAAGACAGTCTAATTTAACAATTAATTTTAATGAAAATGCTTAACATAGCTGTGACAATTTCTATATTTCTGTACTATTTTAATGTGTATCATTTGGTCCAAAAACTGGGATGTAGACACTATAATGCATAGAAATGTTTAGGAAAAATTACAGCTCCAGGTATACAAATTGACATATGAGTAAAAACTCATTGATAATTTTTTAGATGCAGAACACACTTTTTAAGCAGGGGCAATGGTACATGTAGGTAGCAAAGAAAAAAGAAAGTAGCAAGAGTTTTGAACAGTGCCCTAACTGGTTGAATAAGTATATACCACAGCCTTCCAAGGGCACTGCTTGAAAGAGAACATCACTTGGGTATTCTGTTGTTATTACCCCAAGGAATATCCCCTGAGGAGGGAGCCACACTACTCTGAAGCAGAGAAACGCTTGTGGAACACTTCTGAGCTTGGAAGGTTGATATGAGGGATAAAAATCACCTCAATGAAACTGAACAAGGATAATGGTAAAGTTTAGTCTTGGGTTCCAAAAGCAACTTATGCAAAAATCTATAGTAGGTGGCGGGAGAGAAAGGATGTAATTTAGCAGCACTTATGACTCACTAAATTAACAGCAAGACGGAGTTAAGAAAATCCCCTGACCTCAGGCCATACTGATAAAATAAAGTCTTCTGAACACGGAAGATGACAATCCCAATCCACCCTGAGCTGGCCTGAGTGTGTTCCCTTCTGGATATTGCACTATGAAAAGGAATTAAAACACCAGGGTTCAAGCAGAGGGGAACAAAAAGGTGGGGGAAAGGTGACATTGCTGGAGTGTTTTTAAGACTAAGAAAGAGGGGCTGGCCTGGTGGCATAATGGTTAAGTTTGCATGCTCCGCTTTGGTGGCCTGGGGTTCGCCAGTTTGGATCCCAGGCACAGACCTAAACACTGCTCATCAAGCCATGCTGTGGCAGGTGTCCCACATATAAAGTAGAGGAAAATGGGCCTGGATGTTAGCTCAGGGCCAATCTTCCCTAGCAAAAAGAGGAGGACTGGAGGCAAATGTTAGCTCAAGGCCAATCTTCCTCAAAAAAAAAGACTAGGAAAGAGATCAAGATTTCATACATGTGAAGCACTATTACAGAAGGTGGATCAGATTTCTTCTGTGTGACTCCCGAGGCATCAGATCCCGCATAAAACAAGGGCAGCTGGAACTCAAAAGGTCTTAAGATGTTCCAAAGAAGCTGGAGAGGAAGAGACACACGGGAATACAATATCACTAGGGATACCAAAGTATGAAGTCCAGTGTGAAAGAGGAAGATGGAGTAGAGAGCCTTTAAAACTTCACCTGTACTCAGAATCTATAATCTTAAGATTGCCCTGACCCCTCTCACAGACCAAGGCTCTATGGAGAAAACAGCATTTTCTTTCATCTATTCTGCTTGCTCTACATTTGCAGTCTCAACCCACAGACTGATGAGAAACATGATTGCAGATACTGGAAAAACTCCTAAAGTACTGAATTAGAAGTCAGGAGACTTGGGTTTTAGTCTTTACTCTGCTATTGACTGAGGGTGTTACTCTGGATGAATACCTTAGGCTCTGCAAAACTCACATTCTTTATCTGTAAAATGAAGAAGCTGTATTAGAGTAGTTCCAGCTCTGTAAGTCTTGAGTTTCTGAGACGAGGTACACTAATATCTTTTCTATGAAACATCACTGAATTTATAATAAAAAATTAAGGTGTTAATGTCCACGTTCCTAAAAGTAACAGTCAAGTAATACCTGAATGATTCCTGACAGATTCCATCTTACTTAAAAACTTCAAACATAAAAAGGAGGTGTAAATAAATATAAAACAGGAATAGGATTAACGAAAGTTACTAGGATTAGATGTTAAGGATATTTAACTAGTATAGCAAAAATTTTCTAAAAACTACTTGTGTCCTCTGGTTGTAGAGTAAGATTTACTTTGTACTTAACACAACAGAGAAAAGTTAAAATAAAACTTGAGCTTGGGCTAACTGCAAACTTTACATTAAGTGCTTCGAATCCTTTTTGGCATGTTTTATGGGTTACTTTAAAAGCTAACCAGAAAGGGGACATTCAAGTGCTACATAGTTCAAGGCCTATGAAGTATGTTGTTATTGTTTTTTAATGAGTGTATATTAAAACTTTGCAGAACTGTAGGATTTTCTAAACATCTAGAATTTTACCTTCAGAGGCAAATTCAAATAACATAATCAATGAACTAGTTGGCAAATATAAAAAATTCATTTTAGAGTTCAAATTAAACATCAAAAATGAAATTTCCAAAAATTATGCATCCAATAAGCCCAAGTGCTCAGGAGTGTATTTTAATTTTCCCCCCTTTCTAATTACTGCTAGCACCACTGAGCTACTATCAAGCCTCCTGATAGGTGGCAATGAGGGAATTCAACAGCCAGTCCTTGTCCTCTGTGGGGCTACAATTGGGAATTTTCTTGATCATGTGCCCTCTACAATGAATAGAGCAAAAATGAAACTGCTTTTACACTTGCCCTCATAGACCTCATCTTTCCAGAGTCTCTGTTTTTGCAACACATCTTCACATATTCAAAAGGTGAAATAAATAAAATTCTCACAAAACCTTTCTGGAAGTTCTAATTTATTGCCCCCCAAAATCACTCAATCTGTGGTAAATTAGAAAAAGCAGGTTCCAGCTTTGGTCTCTTTTTAGAAGAAAAAACATCTTCATTGTGAAAAAATGAGCAAGAAGACCCGTAGAGACCTGCTCAATAAATCTCGTGTCTTCATTCCATCATATATGGGTGGTAGGTTATGACTCAAGGTCTCCCTTTGTTTCAGGGATTAAAAAAAATTATAAATATAAACCTTAAAAGCACTATGAATAATTAGTCTAAAACTGCCAGAAGAATGAATAGATAACATTTTAAAAGCCTACGTATATTTGGAAAAGCCTTTATTTATTTCAAATCTGTTTTGCATCAAAGCAGTAGCCTCCTCTCTACCTTGTGTTCATCATTAAGTACGCAGTGACACTTACACCAGCTGTGCAAGACAGAGTATCAGAGCCCTCAAGTACTCCCAACACAAGTGTGACAGATCACATGCAGTTGTGAACATGTTCATGCAGTGAAATTCTGCATACGCATTCCAGGAGAATGTTCCATTACTCTCTAGGAATTAAGAAAAGCTTGAGGGATCCCCTTTAGCACAGAGTTCTAACCATCACGGACTGCTGTTGTTGGGAGGCAGCCGCAGGGCTACATGAAAAAGACTAGACAGAAAAGATCTGATTCTGGTCTCAGCTCTGCTACTTACCAATTATATGACCTTCAGAAAGTCCAATTCTCTAAATATCACTATCTACCTCAGAGATAAAGGATTAGTAAGGATTAAATTAGATAAATAGGAAAATGTTATGAAAATTGTAGGTGTTGCTTTGGTTTACATATATACTTTCTGTTTATACACAAATGACCTGGCACATCCCCTTGTGGCTTTGAAAGCCATCCTCTACTATGCCATTTGCCCTCCAGCCACAGATAATCATGCTTTCCCAGAAACAGCCCCAGGCTTCTGCTTATGCTGACTGATCTGCCCTCTGATCCTCAATTACTGAAAATATATACTCATCCTCCAAGACTCGACTCAAATGTCATCTCCTCAAGGAAGCTTGCTAAATTCTTCTTATGGAATCTGTCACATTCTCCATTGATCTCCTGATGTGCTTCTTTTATATCTTGGTTATAGTCAGTCATGCACTGATCTAATGGTAAAGCTCTGGGAGAGTGGGTGTCACATTTTATTTCCCTTCCCTTCCCCTTAGGTTTGGAATTTGGAATTTAATACCAGCTTTGTTTTTTTTTGAGGAAGATTAGCCCTGAGCTAAAATCTGCCACAATCCTCCTCTTCTGTGTTGAGGAAGATTTGCCCTGAGCTAACATCCATGCCCATCTTCCTCTACTTTATATGTGGAATGCCTGCCACAGCATGGCTTCACAAGCAGTGCATAGGTTCACACCTGGGATCCAAATTGCCGAACCCTGGGCCTCCGAAGAGGAACGTGCGAACTTAACCCCTGTGCCACCAGGCCGGGCCCCTAATACCAGCTTTACAACTAAGTAGTAAACTCACCTTCTCCAGATACGTAAAGGAAATGGGTGACATAGAATTACTTTTCTACAGATTAATATAGAAGCAGAGAGAGAACTAAAATTTTATATCTTTGTTTCAGAATCTTTAGAATTTTCATACTGGATAACAGTCATAGGTAGCTTTCACTTAATTCCTATTTAGATAAAATTTCACTACCATATAAATGATAAAGCCAAGAATAAAGCCAAATTATTACCTGAAAATCCTATCTTGGGGAATTTTTGATTATTGAAATAACTAATATTCTAGAGTTTGTTCTCCAATTTATTGATTTCATATATACAGAGGTCTACATACCAACCTGCTACATTTATATAAATAGCTTCTTTTTATCTTGGTGCCCATAGCTGTTCCATCACCATTATCTGACTCGGCAAGCCAGCAGGGCCACAGAGAAGCAGGTTCTTTACTTGTGTGAGTCTTCTGAAGGACAGGAACTCTAACTTAATACATTCCTAGTATTCCCAGAATCTAACTTTGCACCTTGCAAATAAATAGCACTCAGCAATGTTTACTGAATTAACACCCCTGAATTCCATTCTCTAGATAATGTGACCTCATTATATGTTCTGGGAGAAAGATGCCCAATAAATCTCATGTCTTCACTTTCATCACAAGTGGGTGGTAGGTTATCATTCAAGGTCTCAACCTTGCAATAGACATTAGTGATAAAAATAGGCTTTAAAGCATAGATTTTCATGTCTATTCTCAAAATCATATATTAAATTTCTAGTAACAACAACTTATTTAAAAAAGCCCAAGCATATGTGAATAAGCAATCTATGGTAACTTTTTCATGACTCTTAGAGAAGGAAGTTCCTGGATCTTCACTGCTTCAAGAACACAAAGACAAACTTACCATCATCTAAAGTGATGTCCTGTAGACCAATTGTTGAAAAGTTAGGTTCCTGCTCTTCAGGTTCAGGTTTAATGTTCACAGTTGCCTCATCAGGTGGAAATGATGCTGGATCACACAAACTGTGACATATTAAGGATGAAGGTGCAGAAAGACCTCCTTGGCCTGTACTTTGTGCTTGAGTTGAGTGCTGTCCAGATTGCATTCTGGTGGCTAGAGACGGTGATGAGGCAGTTCCTGAGCTAGGAGATTGGTAAGGCATAGGCTGTAGCTGAGGAGATGGTGGCCCAGACAGTGGTGAACTGGCCAGGGGATGAGAGGCTGCAGGGGAAGCTGTTGTGGCAGACCCTGAATGTGAAGGACCATACGTAATGGGTTGTAACTGAGGGGAAGGCTGACCTGTGACCTGGTCAGTCACTGGAGAAGAATGAGATCCTCGTACTGTGTTTGAACAATGGTATCCCATTGATGGCAGATGAGGCAGAGTCTGCACAGAATGAGGTGTGTGAGCTAAGAGATGTCCTGCTGAGCCTGAATTTGAAGAATGAAAAGGTATGGACGATGGTGGTTGACAGCCAAGATGTATTAAACTAGGAAGAGCTGCGTCCTGCTGAAACAAAACTGGATCAAATTCTTGACTAGAGGCAGCATTAATAGGAAGACAAGTTGGTCCATTGTACATAACATTAGTTTGCATAGGCTGATAGGAAGACCCCAAAGGAGGTGTTGGTGTGACTTGAAAAGGCTGGTGCATAACTGAAGAAGGTATCATATGCTGTTCTTTACCAGCACTCTCATCCCTACACTGTAACTGTGGCAGATGGGATGAAGTTACCATGGGTGCGTATGTTTGCTGGATGGGACAAACCAAGCTTCTCTGTGCTGACAGTTCACTCTCATGTGGGTGTCCTATATCTGAGGAAGGCCTCTGGGTCTGGGGAGGATGAGGCATAGGCAATGATGAAACTGAAGACAAGTCAATCTCTTCTCTGTGTTCTTGCTTCATCAAAACTGAAAAGAAAATGATTAAAGCAAATGTTATTACATAATACATAAAATAATCATGAAAGGGCTTCATTCTAGGCTACACAACTGTAGCACGCATCCAAACTAGGGGATGAAAGCTCAAACACCTTCAGAGAAGGCAGAAAAAATAAAATTGTGAAGTCAGCAAGCATAAGACAACACGGAGTGGTTCTTGCTCTAAAAGTAATCAAGTTAAAAAAAAAATACTGCATAGAACTCTATGAAGTAATATGGAAAGACCTCTAAAATGTGCTAAGCGACAAAAAAAAGTGAGTTGCAGAATAATGTGAATATGTCACAATTCATGTAAAATAAAATATTGTGTGTGTGCGTATATACATATGCATGCACACATGTACACACATTTTTGCTTATATATGTATGGATATCTCTAGAAAGATGGACATGAAACTGATAACTGCTGGGAAGGGAAACTAGGTGACTAGGGAACAGGAGCAGGAGGAAGATTTACTTTTTCACTGTGTAAGTTTTTGTGCCTTTCGAATATTTTTCATCATATATATACAGTACCTATTTAAAAATAAATAATCTTTTAAAACCCCCAAAACCCTATAACCTAATAAAAGCCTTCAATTTGGGATCTCTGATCTGAAACCTACCAGTTACCTGGTTTTGCATGTTATATCTGTGAAATAATAAAAAATATATATTGGTCTCTGTTCCTGGTTTCTGGCACACAATTCCTAAAACTCTTGTGATTACCTAAGTGATAAGAACGCTAGGAGCACCTCTTGTTCTAATATTGGTCTTTGACCTCAGTTCCTGAGACAGAGCTCCTGAAATCCTCGTAATTTCCTGGGTGATAGGAGGGTCTTTTGTTCTAATGAGGTGACTCTGGGTGGGCTCCTGGATGAGGGCTAGTCACTGGAAAAACCAAGCCATGATTAGAAGCTTGGAATTTTCACTCCCACCCACCTCCATTCTCTTGAGAAGGGAGAAGGGCTGAAAACAAGAGTTAATGATCAATCATGGCTATGTGTTGAAGCCTCCATAAGAATCCCAAAAGTATGGGGTTCAGAGAGCTTCCAGGTTGGTGAAAACGTGGAGGTAATGGGAGAGTGGGACACCTGGACAGGGCATGGAAGCTCCCTGTCCCTTCCCACATACCTTGCCCTACACATCTCTTCGATCTGGATGTTCATCTGTATCCTTTATCATATCCTTCAACAAACTGGTAAACGTAAGTAAGTGTTTCTCTCAGTTCTGTGAGCCACTCTAGCAAATTAATCAAACCCAAGGCTTGGATTGTTGGAAGCTCCAATCTACAGCCAGCTGGTCAGAAGCACAGGTGGTAACCTGAGCTTGTAACTGACATCTGAAGTGGGGTGGGGGGGGGGGGTGCCAGTCTTGTGGGACTGAGCCCTTAACCTGTGAGATATGACATTATCTCTATGTATATAGTATTAGAATTGAGTTAAATTGTAGGACACCCAGTTGGTACCACAGAGAATTGCTTGTTATGGGGAAAAACCTCCACACATTTGTTGGCTAGAAGTATCAGAAGTAAAGTGTTCTGTGTGAGTAGTAAAGGAGACTCACAGGAGAGAAACACGGTGGGAAGAACCGGAGTTCTTCCTTATATAAGAGGGGGGAAAAAAACTGAGTGTTTTTCCTTTGCAGCATCATATACCAGAAATCATGAATCTGACATTCATAGAGCTTTTAGTTTACAATGATTTTCACATGTCTCTCATTTGATCCTCAATCATCATCAGATCCATATTACAATAGAAATAATAATAGGGAATCAAAAGAAGTACTGGAGGGGCTGGCCTGGTGGCACAGGGGTTAAGTTTGCACGTTCCGCTTCGGCGGATCAGGTTCACTGGTTCAGAACCCAGATGTGGACATGGCACCGCTTGGCAAGCCATGCTGTGGCAGGCATCCCACATATAAAGTAGAGGAAGATGGGCACAGACATTAACTCAAGGCCAGTCTTCCTCAGCAAAAAGAGGAGGATCGGCAGCAGATGTTAGCTCAGGGCTAATCTTCCCCAAAAAAAAAAAAAGTACTGGAATCCACAAAAACCCTGTTGGAGCTAATAAACAAATTCAACAAAGTCGCAGGACACAAAATCAACATGCAAAAGTCAGTTGTATTTCTATAAAGTAGCAATAAATAATCTGAAAAGGAAATTAAGCAATTTCATTTATAACAGCATCAAAAAAATAAAATAATTAGGAATAAATTTAACCAAGGGAAGCAAGACTTATACACTGAAAACTACAAAACACTGTTAAAAAAAATTAAAGAAGACCTAAATGCATGGAAAGACATTCTGGGTTCATGGATTAGAAAACTTAAATTAATTGCTAAGAACACAACACTCACCAGAGCCATTTTCAGATTCAATGAAATCTCTATCAAAATCCCAACAGCTGTTTTTATAGAAATGGAAAAACCCATCCTAAAATTCATATGGAATGTCAAGGGATCCCAAATATGAAAAATAATCTTGAAAATGAAGAACAAAGATGAAGGATTCATACTTCCTAATTTCAAAACTTACTACAAAGCTATAGTAATGAAAACAGTGTGGTACTGGCATAAGGAAAGACATATGGACCAATGAAATAGAATAGAGATCCCAGAAACAAACTGGCACATATATAATCAATTTCTCTTCAAAAAACAGTGCCAAGACCATTCAATGGGGAAAGAATAGTTTCTTTAACAAATGGTGCTGGGACAATTGGATATCACATTCAAAATAATGAAGATGGAACTTCATCTAACATCATATACAAAAATTAAGTAACTCAAGTGGATCAAAGACCTAAACAAAAGAACTAAAACTACAAAACTCGCAGAAGAAAACAAAGGGCAAAGCTTCACGACATTGGATTTGGCAATGGTGTAAGTATGATACCAAAAGCACAGGTAACAAAAGAAAAAGTAAGTAAATTAGACTTCATCATAATTAAAACTTTTGAGCATCAAAGGACACTATTAAGAGAGTGAAAATAAAACCAAGATAATATTGGAAAAATATTTGCAAATAATATTTCTGAAAAGAGTTTAATATCCAGAATACATAAAAAACTCCTACAGCTCAACAAGACTGAACCAGAGATTTGAAGGTGACCCTAGGACTGATCTAGATGGAGGTGTGATGGGGAGGGGGGTTTACCAGCTCTTCTCTAGGATTGCTAATTATGAAGATCAAACAAACCTAGAGATGTCAAGTGTTGAAAGTCCTCCTGAGAGTAAAGCCAACAAAAAGGGAAGCAGTGTTAAAATGAAGAGAAAACCTAAGCCCTGAGACAACGCTGCTTAAGCTGAAGCATGTCTGAAGCCAGCATTCCAGTTAATCTTCCAGCTACAGAAACCAATAAATTCCCTTTTTTGTGAAGCTAGTTTGAACTGAGTTTCTGTCATTTGCAAGTGAAAGTCCTAATTTACTTCAAAACAATCTTTATAAGGTAGGGATTATTATTTTTCCCTGCCTTATAGATGAGTATACTGAACAGGAGATTAAAGACACTAAGATCTCACAGCAACTAAGTGGCATCACAATACTTGAACCCAGGTTTTTCTGCCTTCAAAGTCCATGCTTTTAATCACCGCAATTTACTGTATGACCAAGGAGGATTCCACTTCACCATGCCATCAAGCAAGCAGAGGCCATGAATACCAACAGTATCCTTCATCACATCAAAAAACGGAAAAGATCCATGATTTAGCATGAGTCTGTCTGATGAAAGGACTGCTCAAAGTAGAAATAAATGCATTTCGTTTATTTTATTTAATATGCATATCAAAAGAGAAAAGAACCATCAGTTAATTTACTATGTGTCAAAACAGTTGATTTCATTGTTTCTCTTGGCAAGCACTTCAGTCCATTTAAAAATTATATACCTTAGCCTCCTATTGGAGTACTATAAATCATTTCAAAATAATTTTCCTGAATTCACATCTCATTGTTCCTTCCAAGTTTCTACCACTAGTTGAAAATTTTCATGATCTTCACAAAAAATAAGGACTTCATTTTACGTCAAAAGAAAAATAACAATAAGACCCAAAGCAAGGTCAAATCTCATTTGACCATTTACCAAACCCTGCAAAAGTACAAGTCTCTTCACATAAGCATGGTCCGAATCTGAGGAAACCAAAGTAAGAATTAAGATACTTCTGATAGTATATTTTACTGTAGAAGAGGTAATTAATGAAGCACTTGTTTCAGGGTACATTTGAGTTCTACATTTTACTCTGGCTTCCCAGCAAGAACAAGATGAGCGCATCATTCATTTGCTTTAGCCTCTAAATCTGCCAACTGGCAAGCCCACCCCTAACAATGAGACTACAACAGCAAGGACACAGAGAAAGGTATATCACCAATCTTCTTGTTGCTTCTGCCACAATGCTCATGTTCCTGACCTAGGCCTCCATCAAGTTTCTGATTCTTGCTCAGGTGTTTCAAGTATGGTTCACTGTGTCTACTGCCTCCTGACCTCTCTAGTATCTTGATGTACTTACTTTCCTTCTGATTTTGAAAGAATTAGAACTTTCTCCCTGGACCACTGGATTCTTTTTTTTTTTTCTCTTCTACTTCCCTACTCTGGTCCCAGGAAAGCCACAGTGAATCTTACACCCAGAGTTCTATTTCTACATAAGGAAGGATAATACCCAAGAAAGCCTACTTTCATCCTTTATTTAATCCTGAATGGAGCAGGGGGTGGGGAGGCCTTTCGTTACATAAGTGGTTGGTTATCACGCACTAAAAAGAAGACTGAGCGACTGAAAACTACAGCATAACATTAATCTTTTTTGCATGATCCAGCCTTTTTTCTATGTTCCTGATCCACATCTGGGTACCCAGACTCAGAGTTCTGCTCTCTTAAATTGAGTGTATTTCTACTCTGCCAAAGCAGGTATCACTTTTTGTCTATAAGGGATTCAGACTCCAACCTGACCAAACCATAGGAAGTCCTCACTACTGGTTTATGGTAAATTCGTTCTTGTTTGGAGGAAAATAATAAAGAGATCTTACCATATCTAGAACAAGTTGAGTTTTAGAAATAGATTAACTCTACCTTTTGTGTTATATATCTCATTCTCAAATTTAGAATGTTGATAGATGGAGGGACCCAGAAAAAAAAAACTGGTCTAGTGGTTTTCAAACCATGAGAAGCTTCACACTCTTCTTCAAGTGGTGGATATGGAAGAGTAGGATCCAAAGTGTAGGAGCTCTGGATTTCCTCTTCCAGTGCAAACAGAGCATCTAAAGCCAGCTTTCATCCTTTTTTATACATTGGCTTTCTGCCTAAGATTTTATTTGAAGAATAAAACAATTTAACAATTTCAAAACCATTGCTTTAGTCTTATATCCTTATTTTATATGAGTTAATCTGTGGGTACTACCTGTGGCAGAGCCAAGATCCAGTCTCCTGACTGTAAAGCAGTCTTTCTCTCCCAATCAGAATAATCCAAGTCAGTCTGTCCAGTCAACTACTTAGAATACAGAATATACTTTCCTAGAGGCAAAATACTATTCCTAAGAATTTGGCTCTAATATTATCCCTAGAAGCCCCATTATTCTAAAACCAGAGCTCAGATGGTACCTCCAAGTACAAATAACTTCTGAGCTTCAGGGATGCTGGGGTGGGGGTGAGGCCTCCTACACTGGAAGTTCTGAAGCTAGAGGTTGGATAGAAGTTCAGACAGCACCACTAGGGAAGGGCTCTGTGCTCTATTACCTCTTTGGCTAGGGTAATTTGTGAATCATACACATATGCTAAATCTCTAATATAAAGAATTCATACTGGGGCTGGCGCCATGGCCGAGTGGTTAAGTTCGCGTGCTCCGCTTTGGCAGCCCAGGGTTTCGCCGGTTTGGATCCTGGGCTCGACATGGCACCACTCATCAGGCCATGCTGAGGCAGCATCCCACATGCCACAGCTGGAAGGACCCACAACTAAAAATATACAACTATGTACCAGGGGGCTTTGGGGAGAAAAAGGAAAAAATAAAATCTTAAGAAAAAAAAAAGAATTCATACACATTAATAAGACAAACATAATAACCCTAACACAATAAAGACAGGGTCATGCAATAGAATACTAAGAAGCTATTAAAATTCTGTAAACCTCTATCCACTGACAAGGAAAAATAAAAATGTTCAGGTTACAAAATTAGTCTATACAGTGTGGTCCCATTTCTATTTTCAAAAAGTTGTGTCTATATATGGATCAAAAGGATCTAGAAGGGGGCTGGTCCAGTGGCATAGCAGTTAAGCGTGCACATTCCACTTCGGTGGCCCAGGGTTCACAGGTTCGGATCCCAGGTGCAGACATGGCACCACTTGGCAAGCCATGCTGTGGCAGGCATCCCACATTTAAAGTAGAGGAAGATGGGCACAGACGTTAGCTCAGGGCCAGTCTTCCTCAGCAAAAACAGGAGGATTGGCAGCAGATGTTAGCTCAGGGCTAATCTTCCTCAAAAAAAAAAGAAAGAAAGAAAGAAAGAAAAAGGATCTAGGATAGAATGTCAGTTTTCAGAGTGGAAGAGAATTTGGGTGTTTTAAAATATTTTTTCAACTTGTCTTTTCTTTCTTTTTTTTAAAGATTGGCACCAGAGCTAAGATCTGCTGCCAATCTTTTTTTTTTCGTCTTTTTTCTTCTCCCCCAGCCCCTTGGGTACATAGGGTATATTCTAGTTGTGAGTGCCTCTCGTTTGTGCTATGTGGGACACCACCTCAGCATGGCTTGATGAGCAGTGCCATGTCCGCGCCCAGGATCCGAACCAGAGAAACCCCGGGTTGCCGAAGCAGAGCGTGCGAACTCAACCACTCAGCTATGGGGCCAGCCTCTCACCTTGTCTTTTTTTAAAAAAAAAAACAAAAAAACACAGTATTGTTATTTGCTTTTATAAAAATTTTATCCAAAATTTAATTTTAGAAAAAAATTTTAAAAAGCCAAATGCTACAGAGACATGACAGTAACTGTCCAAAACACTTCTGTGTGTCCATTCTTCTGTTAGTCTGTGCCACCTGATGTTTGTGTTCTGTCAACCATAAGGCCAGTGATGACAGCTGTAGTCCAATCCAATGTTCTCTTTGCACTCTGGGGCCCCATTGATTTCCATTCTTATATGTAATGCCCTCTAGGACTCTGCTTTTATATTGTCCTCCCAATTCACAAGCTGATAATGTAAAGGTATTATATTCCCTCCTTCCTGTTTGCCTGTTCAACTACTACCACTATGACGGTGGTGATCAAAACCTCTAATCTGCTGACCCTATTGCCTTTTTGTTTTTCTTCAATCCCAGAAGCCCTCTCCCTTCCTATTCAGGTTAGATTCTATAGTCCCCCATCTGAACAGCATTTGATAACACTATTGGACCATATGTCCTTAGTAAATCTCACCCTGGAGGAGCCCTACTATCCATATTTTACCACATGCCCTGAAGAATCTGAATGTTGCTTCAGAAAATTATAAAGCAGGGCTAATTAGTATCTATAAATTCATGAATATCAATATCAAAGGGGCCCTTCAATCATGCCTAGAATCCTATTAGGTTTCTGTGGCAACTTACTCTCCCCCTCCTTACAACTATTTCAAACTTCTCTACACTCTTCAAACTGTCTAATCACCCACACTCCCTCTGCTCACAACTGGTGACTTCACGTCATTCATTACAGAAGCAATGCTGAAGCTATCATATGGAAACTCTCTAAACTCTCCACTACCAAATCTACAATCTTCCTAACGTACATCCATCTTGTTCATCTTCTTTATCTTCCCTCCTGTTCCTTCAGCTACCGAAGGCCCATCCCAACTTCTATATTTTAAATCCTATCCCCTCCCACCTTTCTCAGAAACCGGATATTCTTTACCATCATTGATGCTCTTTCCTCTGTCTATTCAAAACTCTCTTGCTGTTTGAATCACCTTTTTAACCTTCGTGGGCCTCTCTCATATAAATCTTACACTCCACAGTTAGTAATCTGAGAAAAGTCTGAAGCGGTCATTGACACGTCATAAAGAGACAGAAGAAATATGAAGAAAAGGATTTCTGAAACACAAATCTGATCATGTCACCTCCCTGTTAAAGCTCACTTCTTACATCTCTTTTAATACTCCACGATCCAACCAACCAAAGGGCCTTTGCATATGCTGATGCCTTTATCTGGAATGTTCTCCCACACTTTACCTAGCTTAGCAATTAACAGTATAGATTCTACAGACAGATTGCCTGGATTCAAATCTCACCTCTGCCATTTATTAGTTGTGTGACCTCAGTTCACCCATTTGCAAAGTGTGGAGGGCAACAAGTACCTACCTTATAAGAGTTATGTGAGGATAAATGAGTTATTAGGTATAAACTGCTTAGAACAGTACTGGGCACACTCTGAATGTTCTACATGTTTCCTAAATAAATGAATAAACCTGAGATGTACTCTAGCATAATAGCTAGGAGCCCAAACCCTAGAACCATACTGCCTGTGCATGACATTTGGCTCTAAGACATATGCTGTGAGACCCTAAGCACTTATTCGCCACTCAGTTTCCTCATTTGTAAAACAAGATAATAATCTATCTCATGGGTCTATCATGAGGATTAAATGAATAAATATAGAAAGGGCTTAGAACAGTACTAAGAACAGAGTAATGTTATATAACTGCAAACTATTGCTATTATTTTCCAGTTATCAACTCAAGTATCACTTCCTCATGGAAGCCTTTTCTCAACCCACCAGGCTAGGCAAGGGTCCCTCTGTCATTTTCACACAGTACTGTGTCCCTTTCTTTCAGAGTCCTCCTTATCTCAGTTTCCAATTACAACTTTGTTAGTTATTTATTTATTTAGTGATTTATTAGCTTCTGTTTGTTCCACTAGATTATAAGTTCCATGAGAGAAGGGACTGAGATAGGTTTTGCCCACCTAACAGGCACCCTCAAATACCTTCTGAATTAATGAATGAATGAAATAGCTAACCAAAATCTTTAGTTTTCAAAAGGTTTGTATTCTATTTGAAAATTATCTGAAATATTTTATTACCAAGTAATGTATTAACATGATCAAGTACTATTAATTTTCAGAGTATGGAATATAAGTGGACATTAGAGGCTATAAATTCTTTAAAGTCAGCTTTAAAAAATATGAATGACAAATGAATGACCGCTAATGACCAGTAACCTCTCAAATTCAAGTGTTTGTTCTTTTCATTTACTATAAACCATTTACAAGTTTTCAGAGGAATAAGTTTTGGAGAGAAAGGTTCACTATGATTTTTTTTTATAATATGCTTTGGTGACTAACATAGCACCTAGCACCGAGAAGGCCTCTATAAATATTTGTTCTCTAAGTATGTGAACATCAGCATAAATTACTGCCTATAATATTTACGTGTCACAATCAAGACCTGGAAAGTTACAGCACTTGATCTCTGCAGAAAGAGGTGTGGAAGCCTCCTTTGTTAGGGTGCATCTATAAAACCAGGAACTCTGGCATCAACTTTATAGTCTCCACAGCCATAGTATGCTATAGTCACTGCTTGCCAAATGAAAATCTAATGAGAAATTTTTCATCTGATTGGGAACAGCTGAGATGAAGACACTATGAAACAGGCAGAGTGCCTTCTTGAAGTGCTAAGGGTACAAGGGGAGTTCACACATATTCACAGACACCTGCCCTTCCTGTAGTACTGGTGATTGTTGGTAGCTCCTGAAAAACAGACTTCAAACCTAAATTCAATCTTTTAACTTCCTTCTAAAAAAATGCCTACAGAATAACAACTGATATCACATCTAATATTGAAAGTCAACACAAATTTTACAGATTAGGCATATGTTAGAATTTTTATTGATTTTAAGTACCCTACCTTAAACTTTCTACTTTAGGATTCATTGAATAACATTTTATTCATTATGAAAGAAAGCTCTATAGTAAACCATCACAACAACTCCTCGTACCTGGTGTGTAAGTAAAACGTTGAGACTGGCTTTTTTTCCTCTTGCCATTGCAAAGATAAAAGTGCACCTGCACTGCAGCTGTAACTGCTGGGTTATGATATGGAGGAACTTCAAGGACAATATGAGCCTAAGGAGCATGGAAAGCAAGATTGTGTTACATTCAGAACTAAAAATGAAATGCACCTGCTAAACTCAGCACAACTCATGAGTCTTAATGACCCAGGCTCTCCCACGATAGATCATTATGCACATCAACTGCTCATGTAAGTCATCTGGATATTTATTCTATGGATACTTCAGTCTTAACAGAAATAAGCACTTTAAAGTAAACCATTACAGGAAAAATTGCCTTCTATTCACCCAGTTGGGTTTCTAGTTGCAGCAGAAACAAAAACAGTCTTACATACTATGTAATGAGATATTTTGCTCTACTCAATATTGCATGTTACTATACATCTTAACTGGAAGTTCGTTCTGGTTTTTAACCAAGTCTAATATTTCTGTAGTTCCATTATAGTTTAGATTTCTTATCTTAAATTTTATATTCAAAATGTTCTAAGTTGGTAATACACAAAATCTGTATCAATATCAAGAATAATTTTACATAAGCAATGTGGAAACCTTTAGCCCCAAACTAATTACAATCCTTAATCTAATTTCTCCAGGTCTTTGGAAAGCACTGTGAAAAGTGGTATTCCCTACCCTAGAGACAATTCTGTCTCCATTCCAACCACGAGGAACGGACCACAGCTTTCAGTGTTGAATCCTGGAAGGCTTAAGGCTGAGGAGTCGAGAATAGTATACTAAATACACAAACCCCAGAGGGCTTGTCCTCCTCCTAGTTTTGCCCATTACGTATGTTCTTGAATGAATTTGTTTGATTTCTTCACCAAATTCAGAGAAAGAAACTAACAACTTCAGTAAGAACCTTCTAATGATCTTTCATTTCTAATTTCTCTCTTCCTACACACAGAAAATGGGAAGAAAGATATCAATTGTTTACCTTTCCCAAACTTTAATTTTAGTATCAGGAAAGTATCTATCTCACATCCAAACTTCTAAAAATTCTAATTCTATCTTTCTACTACTCAAAAGATAAAAGATTTCTCATCTATACAATAAAGCACCATTATCCAACTTTCTCATTAAGCTTCTTAAATATTTCTAAAGACATAACGTAAATTTCTTACCCCCTGACATTTTTCCCTGATTATTTTCCCTTCTACTTCCCACTGAGGTCGTCCATCTGTTGAAAGAAACAATTTACAGTTAAAAGTAATTCAAGTCAGAAACATATAGACAGAATATAACATATTTAGTGTCATAATTTCTTGGCAAAGGGAATCTTTTTCTCACTGACTTCCATTATAAAAATAAAATGTGTACCCATGAGGAAAAATGGGGAGAAAGAATTTGGGCTGTTCGAGTTAGCAGGCCCCACAGAGTTTATTCTACCAAGTGATGTTTGAAAATCGTCTGAGAGTACCTCCACCAATAAGTGGCCAACTCTGCTTGTATGCCTTAAGTAATGGTAAATTCACTCCCTCACCAAGTAATCCATTTCATCTTTGGACAATAATTGCTGCTGGAAAGCTCTTCATGATAGATGACATCTGTCTCCTTATACTATCCAACCACTGGTCTAAGTACTACTCCTTGTAGCCACCACCGAAAAAACCTTGAGTGCTTCTCTGTAAGACAGTATTTCAGATGTTTAAAAGCAGCTATGTTTGTTTGGATCTCCTCTTCGGCTGGTTAGCAGCCCCAGTTCTGCATCTATCCCTTACACAATATTTTAACCTCCTTGGTCAGTCTTCTTTGAACACTCCTCCATTGTGATTATCTCCCTCCAAAGGCACCAGGCCTAGAACTGAAGAGCCCAGGTGAGAAATAACCCAGCAGAGTAGAGAGTGACTGAGGCTCTTGCCACCTTATGTGGAAATGTTGTGTCTCTGTTAAAAGTTTTCTGGGGCAGCTGCACCAGTCTAACCCTTACACTTAATGTGTGGTCAGCAAGTGTCCCTCAGTCTGCCACATTTCCTACTACCAAGCTCAAGCTCCCACATTGTGCCCTTATGTAGCTGCTCCCCTCCCCCCCCCACCGCCCTGCAACTCCTGTTATGTTAATTTCTCCCTACTAGATTTTATTTTCTTGGATCACTTGGCTTGCCAAGATATTTTTAGGTACTGACGGTCTTCTAAAATATTTGCTAAGCTTTCCAGATTTGTCATCTGAAGATCTTGTCAACATATTTTCTGTCACTTTATCCCAAGTGAATTGTTCACCTGGGGAGGGCCCCACCTGCTACTAAAAGCTCTCACTCCAATCTGATGTTCAGCTATTCTAAACCATTCTTTTTATATCAATGGGCAGTCACTCAGTGACTAACCCATACAAGTATCTTCAGAGCTAGCATGACTTCTTCATCTGGTCTGTGAAGATATCAGGAGAGACTCAATCAAATGCCTTCAAGATTGTGACTATCATTTTCCAGTCCAATAATTAGATAATGACTACCCATGTGTAAAAGAGACTCTACAGAGAAATGCTATGTCTCCTTAGAATTATAGCTCAGTTCAGCAATCATTTGCTGGGTCCCAACATGCCAGGCACTTTGGGTTAATGAGATAATGGAGATAGGATACCCTGCCTTCAGTGTGTGAATGAAAGGCAAATACAACAATTCATTACAATGAAATGTGGTGGTTACAATAACTAATAAAGGTACACTCTGGATGTACCAAGAGCACAGAGATCAGGGTCCTTAACCTAGTCTTGGTGGGGTGGTATGAGACAAGGAAGGCTTCCTGAAGAACTCTTGAACTGAGGCTTAAAGATAAGGTGGAACATAGATGATGTAGTCTATGCAGAAGAGAGAGCATGAGCAAAGGCAAGATGGCAAGAAACTACGATTTAGGGAACCATAAGCAGCTGTGTTGGTGCAGTATTAAAGTACAAGTCAGGGAGCAGTAAGAAATTAGGCTGGAAAGATAGGCAACAGATTGTGGCCTGAATGCCACATTAAGGAGGCTAAAAAATAAAGGGATCACTGAAGGTGCTTTCAGAATGGGAGTAACATGTTCACAACTGCAATCCCATCCAAAGCAAGTAACTGCCACCATGGAACAAGATTCAATCTAAATCAAAAGCTCTTAAATGTAAAGCTCTGGGTTAAATAAAATGAATTCTATAATGAAACTGCCTTAAACATACATATTTATTATATTCAGGCACTAATGAATTTTTACAATGGAAAGGGACAGGTTTGAGATACTATCTCTTCCTTATACTTGTTTTTCGTTGCTGTTGCTGTTTCTTTAATGAGGTAAGGCAGGCTTGGGCAATCCAGATACTTAATAAGAAAAGAATAAGTGTTACCTGAAGAATGAGACAGAATTGCCGATAATTTTTTTAAGATGGTTGTTGAGGATGTGTGTGTGTGGTGCATTTTACTTTGTGCTTTAAAATTTCCCTAAGTTGTTCTTTTAAAGGTGACTTGAGATAAAAATAAATGTAGGGGTTGGCTCCGTGGCCGAGTGGTTAAGTTCCTGCACTCCACTGTGGCAGCCCAGGGTTCGGATCGTGGGCGTGCACATGGCACCGCTCGTCAGGCCACGTTGAGGCAGCGTCCCACAACCCACAACCACGAGGACGTGCAACTAAGATATACAACTGTGTACAGGGGGAGTTTGGGGAGATAAAGAAGCAGGAAAAAAAAGAAGATTGGCAACAGTTGTTAGCCCAGGTGCCAATCTTTGGGGGGGGTGGGGGGGGGAAGGAAGATTGGCAACAGTTGTTAGCCTAGATGCCAATCTTTAAAAAAAAAAAAGGGTAAAAAATTTTGTTTTCTTTGCTGAATTCCTCTGAATAAGCCATACAACTCCTAAGTTACTTCATGAATAATGGTTATTAACAATTTGCATTTTTTAAATTCAATTTATTTAAACTTAAAAAAAAAAATAGTTCATCCATTTCTCCCAGCCCTCACTCCTGGCCTCTGGCACCTACCAATCTGTTCTCTGTTATCTACGAGTTTTTTGAAAAAATTGTTTTTAGGGCCCAGCCCGGTGGCGCAGCGGTTAAGTGTGCACGTTCCCCTTCTCAGCGGCCCCAGGTTTGCTGGTTTGGATCCCGGGTGCGGACATGGCACCACTTGGCAAAAAGCCATGCTGTGGCAGGCATCCCACATATAAAGTAGAGGAAGATGGGCATGGATGTTAGCTCAGGGCCAGTCTTCCTCAGCAAAAAGAGGAGGATTGGCAGTAGTTAGCTCAGGGCTAATCTTCCTCAAAAATAAATAAATAAATAATTAAAAAAATAAAAATGTGAAAAAAAATTGTTTTTAGATTCCACATAAGAGATCATACAGTATTTGTCTTTCTCTCTCTGACTTATGTCACTTAGTACACTGCCCTCAAGGTCCATCCATGTTGTCACAAACAGCAAGAGTTCATTCTTTATTATGGCTGAATAATATTCTGTTATATACATACACACCACAGTTTCTTTATCCAGTCATCCACTGATGGGCACTTAGGTTGTTTCCATATCTTGGCAATTGTAAATAATGCTGCAATGAACATGGGGGTGTATGTATCTTTTTTAGTTAGTGTTTTCATTTTCTTCAGATAAATACCCAGAAGTAGTATTGCTAGATTATATGATAGTTCTATTTTTAACTTTTTGAAGAACCTCCATACTGTTTTCCATAGTGGTTGCACCAAATTACATTCCCACAAACAGTGCACAAGGATTCCCTTTTATCCACAACCTCGCCAACGCTTATTGTCTTTTTGATAATAGCCATTCTAACAAGTATGAGGTAATATCTCATTATGGTTTTGATTTGCATTTTCCCTGATGATTAATGATGCAGAGCATCTTTTCATGTACCTGTCGGCTATTTGTATATCTCCTTCAAAAAAGTCTATTCAGATCTTCTGTCCATTTTTTAATCAGATTGGTTTTTCTTCTGTTTAGGTGTATGAGTTTTTTATATGTTTTGGATATTAGCCCCTTACCAGATATATGATTTGCAAATATTTCCTCCCATTCAGTAGGTTGCTGTTCCCTTTTGTTGATGGTTTCCTTTCCTGTGCAGAAGCTTTCTAGTTTGATAAAGTCCCATTTGTTTATTTTTGCTTTTGTTGCTTTTGCTTTTGGTGTCAGATTCAAAAAATCATCAAGACTTATGTCAAGGAGCTTACCACCTATGTTTTCTTTTAGGAGTTTTATGGTTTCAGGTCTTCCATTCAAGTCTTTAATCCATTTTGAGTTAATTTTTGTGTATGGTGTAAGACAGTGGTCCAGTTTCACTCTTTTGCATGTGGCTGTCCAATTTTCCCAACACCTTTTATTGAAGAGACTGTCCTTTCTCCATTGTATATTCTTGGCTCTTTCGTCTTAAATTAACTGATTACATATGCACTGGTTTATTTCTGGGCTACTTTGTTCCATTGACCTATGTGTCTTTTTTATGCCAATATTGTAATATTTTAATTACTATAACATTGTAATATGGCTTGTAACCAGGGACATGATACCTCCAGCTTTACTCTTTCTCAAGATTGCTTTGGCTGAATTATTCAGTGTCTTTTATTGTTCTATACTCATTTTAGGATTGTCTGTTCTATTTCTGTGAAAAATGCCATTGGAATTTTGACAGGGATTGCACTGAATTTGTATACTGCTTTGGGCAGAATGGACATTTTAACTGTATTAATTCTTCCAATCCATGAGCACAAAATATCATTCCATTTATTTGTGTCTTCTTCGATCTCTTTCATTAATGTCTCATAGTTTTCAATACACAGGTCTTTCACCTTCTTTGTTAAATTTATTCCTAGGTATTTTATTCTTTTTGATGCAATTGTAAACGGGATTTTCTTTTCTTTCTCTTTCTTTCTTTGCCAAGGAAGATTAGCCCTGAGCTAACACATTGCCAATCTTCCTCTTTTTTTTCCCTTGAAGATGATTAGCCCTGAGCTAATATCTGTGCCAATCTTCTCTATTTTAAATGTTGACCGCCACCACAGCACGACTGATGAATGGTGCAGGTCTGCATCTGGGATCCAAATCTGTGAACCTGGGCCACCAAAGTGCAGCATGCCAAACTTAATCACTAGGCCATGGGGCCATCCCCAAGATTATTTTCTTAATTTCTCTTTCTGATAGTTCTTTATTAGTGTACAGAAAAAGATTTTTATGTATTGATTTTGCATCCTGTAACTTTACTGAAGTCATTTATTAGCTTTAACAGTTTTTTGATGGAGTCTTCAGGGTTTTCTAAATATAATATCACATCATCTGCAAATAGTGAATTTACTTCTTCCTTTTCAATTCAGGTGACTTTTACACTTCTTTTTCTTGCCTAATTGCTCTGGTTAGGACCTGCAATACTATGTTGAATAAAAGTGGCGAGAGTGGGCATCCTTGTCTTATTCCTGATCTTAGATGAAAAGCTTTCAGCTTTTCACTGTTGAGTATGATGTTAGCTTTGGGCTAACCACTATTCAGTCACTATAACTTTACTCTCTTAATCCATAGCACTTTTATCTGGAATTATCTTGTTCATTTATTTGCTTATATGTTTACTGTCTGCTCCTTCACTAGAATCTAGGCTCTATCAAAGCAGGCAACCTGAAGGTTTTATTTACCATTACATCCCCAAAGCCTAGAGCAGTATCAGTCACTAGCAGTTGCTTCATAAATAATTGATGAATTAATAAATGGTGAAACAGAACTGCTATTTCTTGAACATAGGCAAGTATTGGTCAGGGTCTAAGGGGTTGGCAAAAAGTGAATTTTTAAAAATTTATTTTTATTTTATTGAGGTCATAGTTTATAACATTGTGAAATTTCAGTTGTACATTATTATTTGTCAGTCACCATACGTATGTGCCACTTTACCCCTTATGCCCACCCCCTCAACCCCCTTCCACTTCTGGTAACCATTAATCTGTTCTCTTGGTCCACATGTTTGTTTATCTTCCACATGTGAGTGAAATCATATGGTATTTGTCTTTCTCTCTGGCTTATTTTGCTTAAGATAATATGCTCAAGGTCCATCAATGTTGTTGTAAATGGGACAATTTTATCTTTTTTATAGCTGAGCAGTATTCCATATCTTCTTTATCCATTTATCAGTCAATGGGCACTTGGGTTGCTTCTATGTCTTGCCTATTGTGCATAATGCTGCAACGAACATAGGAGTGCATGCAACTCTCTGAATTCTTGATTTCAAGTTCTTTGGATAAATATCCAGTAATGGGATAGCTGGGTCGAATGGTATTTCTATTTTTTATTTTTTGAGAAATCTCCATACTACTTTCCATAGTGGTTGCACTAGTTTGCATTCCCACTAGCAGTCTATGAGGATTCCCTTTTCTCCACATCCTCTCCAACATTTGTTGTTTTTTGTCTTGGTAATTATAGCCACTCTAACAGGTATAAGGTGATATCTCATTGTAGTTTTAAAATTTTTAGTTTTCCTTTTTCTCCCCAAAGCCCCCCAGTACACAGTTGTATATTTTTAGTTGCAGGTCCTTCTAGTTGTGGCATGTGGGATGCCACCTCAGCATGGCTTGATGAGCGGTGCCATATTCACGCCCAGGATCCAAACTGGTGAAACTCTGTGCCGCTGAAGTGGAGCACACAAACTTAACCACTCGGCCATGAGCCAGCTCCCTCATTGTAGTTTTGGTTTGCATTTCCCTAACGATTACTGATGTTGAACATCTTTTCATATGCCTGTCTTCATATATCTGTCATACAGATAGGCCATCTGTATATCTTCTTTGGAAAAATGCTTGTTTGTCTTCTGCCCATTTCTTGATCAGGTTGTTTTTTTGTTACCGAGTTGTATGAGTTCTTTATATATTCTGGAGATCAACCCCTTGTTAGATATATGATTTGTAAATATTTTCTCCCAGTTGGTGGGTTGTCTTTTCGTTTTGTTCCTTATTTCCTTTGCCTTGCGGAAGCTCTTTAGTCTGATGACGTCCCATTTGTTTATTTTTTCTTTTGTTTCCCTTGCCCAAGTAGACATGGTATTCGAAAAGAGCCTTCTAAGACTGATGTCAAAGAGTGAACTGCCTATATTTTCTTCTAGGAGTTTTACAGTATCACATCTTACCTTCAAGTCTTTAATACACTGTGAGTTACTTTTCGTGTATGGCAAAAGATAACGTCTACTTTCATTCTTTTGCATGTGGCTGTCGAGCTTTCCCAACACCATTTATTGAAGAGACTTTCCTTTGTTCTTTGTACGTTCTTAGCTCCTCTGTTGAAGACTAGCTGCCTATAGATGTGGTTTTATTTCTGGACTTTCAATTCTGTTCCATTGATCTGTGTGTCTGTTTTTGCGCCAGTACCACACTGTTTTGATTACTATAGCTTTGTAGCATATTTTGAAGTCAGGGATTATGATATCTCCAACCTTGCTTTTTTTCTCAGGATTCCTTTAGTTATTCAGGGTCTTTTGTTGCCCCATGTGAATTTCAGGATTCTTTATTCTATTTCTGTTAAAAACGTCATTGGGATTACATTGAATCTGTAGATTGCTTTAGGTAGTATGACCATTTTAACTATGTTTATTCCTCCATTCCATGTACATGGAATATCTTTTATTTCTTTATGTCATCATCGATTTCTTTCGATAATGTCTTATAGTTTTCATTGTATAGGTCTTTCACCTCCTTGGTTAAATTTATTCCTAGATATTTTATTGTCGTGATTGTAAATGGGACTGTATTCTTGAGTTCTCTTTTTGTTAGTTCATTTTTAGAGTATAGAAATGCGGCTGATTTCTATAAGTTGATTTCGTACCCTGCAACTTTGCTGTAGTTGTTACATTATTTCTAATAGTTTTCCAATGGCTTCTTTAGGGTTTTCTATATACAAAATCATGTTGTCTGCAAACAGTGAAAGTTTCACTTGGAAGGAAGTGAATTTTAAGGGAGAAGAAGACAGATGAAAACATGGTTTCCAGCTGAAGAAGAAGGTCCTGACATTAATAATAAAGATCAGGAACAGTGAGATGAACTGGTTTGTGAAGTCTGACATGTTTTCATATTTGAAATATCAGTGGGACATTTACATAGCAATATTCAATGGGTATTAAAGAAACAGGTCAGAAGTTCAGGAGACTTGGTAGCTGATGAAATTTCCCAGAATGAAGGAATATAATGAAAAGAAAACTGAATACAGAACTTTGGAAAACTTCTATATTTAAGGGCCAGAAAGAACGGTTAATAAAAGATGAGCAGGAATAGTTAGAGATGTGCTGAGAACCAGGTAAGCACAATTACACAAAAGCCAAGAAAGAAAAGGGTGTCAAGGAGAGTGGGTAGCTGACTGCCAAATAAATTTTTAGGATGTTAAGATTTCAATATAGTGAAAGATAAACAATTAAAGAGTAAGTAACAGGTAAGGCAATGAAGGTAGATGACGGATTACTTTTTTGAGAGGTTGGATGATAAATGAAAGAGAAATGAAATAAGAGCTTATGAGGATGACAGAGTCAAGAGAAAGAGAATGTTTAGGATGAGAAGATTTGAACGTATTTAAACTAAAAAAAAAAGGATGCAGTGGAGAAAGAGGTAGTGAAATTACAAGAGATAGGCAACAGGGGCAATGAATACCCTCAAATACTTAAGTTTAAAACAGATAAAAATAAATGAGATAAGCATTTAAATTAAGAAAAAAATACTAAGCCAAAAAACAGTGAAAATTAGGAAAAATACAGAAATTAGAGAAACAGAAAACAAAGACACAACTGAAAGGATCAATAAAGCCAAGTACTCTGGAAAAAACGATTAAAAAAACAAGAGATGGTACAAATAAATAACAGCAGGAATACATTTTTTAAAAGAAAGGTAACTCCAGATGCAGAAAGAGAATATTATGAGCAAATTAGTGTTAATAAATTGGAAAACTTGGATGAAATAAATAAAATTCTGGTGTGAAATAACACAACAGAAATATATTGGTCTCTGCCTCTACTTCCTGGCATAGAGCTCCTAAAACTCTTATAATTTCCTAAGTGATCAGTACACTACAAGCATCTTTTATTCTAATATTTGGTCTTTGATCCTGGTTCCTGACACAGAAGTCCTAAATCCGTTGGAATTTCCTGAGTGACAGGAGTGTCTTTTGTTCTAAGGAGATGACTCTTGGTGGGCTCCTGGATGGAGGCTGGTCACTAAAAAAAACAAGCGATAATTAGAAGCTTAGAATTTTCAGCCCTACTCCCATTCTCCAGAGAGGAGCTGTAAATGGAATAATCCAATCATGCCTATGTGATGAAGCTTCCATGAAAATTTCTATACTATGGGGTTTGGGGAGCTTCTGAGTTGCTTAATACATGGAGGTTCTAGGAGAGTAGCATGCCCGTAGAGAGCATATAAGCTCTGCTCCCTTTCCCATATACCTTGTTCTTCCATCTGGATCTTCACCTGTATCTTTTATGATATCTTTTATTATATAGTAAACTGGTAAACGTTAAGTTAAGCGTTTCCTCGAGTTCTGTGAGCTGTTCTACCAAATGATCGAATCCAAGAAGGGGGTCACAGGAACCTCTGACTTGTAGCCAAGTTGGATAGAATTGTGAGTAACCTGGGGACCTACTACTTTCAACTGGCACCTGAAGTTGGGAGGAGTCTTATGGGATTGAGTCTGTAATGTGTTGGGTCTGCACTAACTCCAGTTAGTGTCAGAACTGAATTGAAGTGAACTGAGGACACCCAGTTGGTGTTGAAGAACTACTCGATGTATGGAAAACCCACATATCTGGTGTCAGAAATGTTGTGAGTGTGGTAGTATTGTGAGAGTAAAGGAGAAACACAGGAAGAGTGTGCTTTTCTATTCACCTACAAAAATATAAATCACCAAAATTAAATTAAGAAAAATAAACTTAAATGGTCCTATAACCATAAATGGAATTATATTAGAAATTAATAGCTCCCCACAACGACAGCCCCCAACCCAGAAGGTTTCAGAGGTAAGCTCTGCCACATGTTCAAAGGAAGGTGACTACATGACTTTCGGAGAATGGAAAAAGATGGGGCACTCTCCAACTCATTCTGATATCCAGAATGTATAAAGAATCCTATAAGTCAGTAAGAAAATGAAAGTTGACTCAATAGAAAAAATGGGCAAAGACATGAACGGGCATTGCACAAAAAAGAAAACATGAATGATTCATAACAATCTCAATAGATACCAGGGAAATTCGAACCCAAAGTTCAAGATACCATTTTACACCTATTGGATTAACAAAACTTAACAATTATAACATTTTTGCTTATGTCTACCAGGTGATAAGAACCAGGATACACATTGCAGCATTGTTAGCTATCATTTGGCAGTGCCAAAAACTGGACACAGCCCAGACAGTCAGTGAGAGAATGGAAATAAATTGTGGCACCTTCATACAATGTGAAAACAAAAGATCTTCAGTTACATGGATCAATCTTAAAACATTTACGTTGATTTCTGAAAAAAGCAATTTTCAGAAGAATACATGCAATATTATATAACGTCCAGAAACAGGGGAAAATATATAAAACTACAAAGATAAGCAAAGACTGATTCAGGAGAGAGATCCATTTGGAAAGCAGTATCAAGAAGCCTTTAAAGGTAAATGTCCTATATCTTAAACTGGGTAGTAGGTATGAGTATTTGCTATATTATTCTTATTAGAATAGTATTTCATAGTTTTAAAAATGTTTAAAAAAATACAGGAGAGGAAATAATTGATGGAAAAGTGTTTTAAATATGCTCAAGAAGGGCTAAAACCAAATACCCTGATAGATACAGGATTCTTCTACTTTCCTCAAAATTAAGATACAATTCAGATAATTAGACATAAAATTCACCCTTTTAAAGTATACAATTCAGAGGTTTTGAGTATATTCACAGAGCTGTACAACCATCACCACTATCTAATTCCAGAAACCTCTTCCCCATAGCAGTCACTCTCCAGTGACACCTCTCTCCAACCCCTAACAACCAGAAATCTACTTTCTGTCTCTATGGATTGTTGATTTTGGACATATTGTGCTGGCTTCTTTCACTTAGCACAATGTTTTCAAGGTTCATCCATGTTGTAGCATGAAGCAGTACTTTATTCTTTTTTATGATTGAAAAATATCCCATTGTATGGATATACCACATTTGTTTATCAGCTGATGAGCATTTGGGTTGTTTCCATTCTTTTTTTGCTTTTATGAATAATGCTGTTATAAGCATTTATGTCCAAGTTTCAATTCTCTTGAGTATATTTATACCTAGAAGTAGAACTACTGGAGGATTCTTCTACTTTTGAGATATACTTAATGAGAACTTAACATTTATATAAAAATTTTATACATGCTTTGTTTACAATAAAATCTGCATAAATGACACCTGTAGCTTTAGGAAAACTATTTTATAATTAATGTCGGTGAAATACCTGAATTATTTTGCCCCTTCATTTGAGGTCAATCAACTCAAATCTTATATTATTTACCTTGTCCTTTTTCAAGAAAAATGATTTTGGATTCTGGAAGAAAATTAGATCCAGTCACAATCATTTCATGACCTCCATTTACAGAACAACTGTTGATACTGTACTTCTCAATATGAGGAAGTTCTTGAGCAGATCGCTGGGCTGTTTTTTGGGTTTTTTTAAGAGTTGAGAAGAAACAAAATATTAGTTTACAATCTTGCATATATAAATGACAAATTCAAGCTATAAAATGAAAATAAAGAGAAGCAAACTCCAGGCTTTTAAAATTCAAGACAATGTTAACAATATCCACTAAAATCACTAACGTTACTTGGAAAACAAAATAGATTTATTAGAGTTATGTGATTTCTAAATTATTTTCTTAGATTACAACTTTAAAGAAACCAACTAATAAAGAGAAATTAATTAATGACTGCAACTTCAAAGTGACTCCAACACTTCATCCATTTTTCTCTTTTTAGCTTAAGTCTTTACTACATTTCTTTCCTACAAGTGTCTGTTAAAATTTATAAATCTAATATAATTATAAAAAGCAAATTAAATTGAAAGATGTGTAATTAAATTGCATACAATTAAAAGAAGACAAGTTTCTAAAGGAAAAACACCAAGTAGCCCTTTCGTCAAAAAAATATCTACATCATCATTGAGATATCAAGATTCCATTTTGGACAATTTTCTAAATAACTAAGTAACTGAAGCATACATGAAGTACTGCACATTTCAATACTGAATTCTTTTTAAATGGATGTAATTGTTTCTAGAGTACACTGCACTCTTCCTTCCCAAGGTATGTGGGAACCCAGAGTATACTCTTCCCAGAGTATGTGAACATAATTTTTCTTAATGCCTTAGAGTCATTATTTAAATTATCAACTTTTAGAAACAGTGACCTTGGTGCCACCTTTCTCTGATATTCAATAATTCCAAGTTGGTATCTTTTCTAGAGATGATATTTCTGGCTTTTCTTTCTTTCTTTCTTTTTTCTTTAACTGCTGGAGCTTCAAGCTATTGATTGTACTTCTTTTGATTGCCTAGGTTCTCTAAGGATTTCTTCTTGCCAAATGCCAAGATAACTAGGTTTCTCTCTGGATTAAAACAAGTAAAAAGAAGTGTGGATTATACTTTCTTCTTCACATTTGGAAAACAGGACTACTTTCAGTCCTATTACCTGGGTGGAAAATTGGTAGCTTTGAAGGTCAGCTGTGTTTTCCTTGGCTAGAACAACATTTTAAAGAAATTTAAACTAGAATGCCTTTAGGAAGCATGCACTCTTAGTTCACTATGGCTCTTGTCGCTCTCAACTATTTTCCCAAGCCACAAAAGGCATATGAATTGGGATCCCTGCCCCATTTGAAGAGAATGTTAAAATAAACCCTTTCACTGGGGATGGGTCTGGGATTTAGGATCAACTACCACTTGGGAAGTACTGAGCACCAACTTAGCTCTCAGAAAATATTTATGTCCCCAGGAGTGTTCCAAATAGCTCACAGAGTCATAAAAATAAGCACTAACTAGCCCAGGAAGTAAACTAATTCAAGTTTTAGATATTTATGGTGGAAAATAGCCATCACAGGTGCATTCAAAGTAGCAGCAAAAGTGTGTTCAACAAATGGCATAGCCATACTAAAAAAATTATGCATATGATAAAAATAGTATTTTTGAAGAATATTTAACAATATGAGAAAATGCCCATTATAAGTGAAAAATACCAAAATAAGATATAAAACTATATCAAGTAAACTCAACTAAAAAATATTGTATATATGTATATATAGAGAGAGACAAAAAAAAGAAAGAAAGAAAGAAAAGAAAAGAAAATCCAAAGAAAGGTTAACAGTGACTATCTCGGGGAAGTGATATTATACAAAAGATTTTAATAATATTCTTTGTACCATTCTGCTTTTTCTATGCTCTCATCAATAATCACATATTAATAAACTAAAAGAAAATACAGAAAATCATTTGAGTAGCTTCATCTCAACAATTCAAACTACTCTATGAACTTAAATTATTTAAATTACTTTGTTAAAAAAGAGACAGAGGGACTAGCCCTGTGGAGCAGTGGTAGGGTTTGGCACACTC
Organism: Equus caballus; assembly: GCF_041296265.1. Taxonomy (NCBI): domain Eukaryota; kingdom Metazoa; phylum Chordata; class Mammalia; order Perissodactyla; family Equidae; genus Equus; species Equus caballus. Next base: position 18,474,159 of record NC_091686.1, on the reverse strand, counting down.
TGCTTCAGTGGTCTGGGTCTGTGAGTTCAGATCCCAAGTGCAGACATATACCACTTGTGAGCCATGATGTGGCAGTGACCCACATATAAAGTAGAGGAAGACTGGCACAGATGTTAGCTCAGGGCTGGTCTTCCTCAAGCAAAAAAAAAAAAAAAAAAAAAAAAAAAAGGAGGAAGATTGGCAGTAGATGTTAGCTCAGGGCTAATCTTCCTCAGCAAAAAAAAATAAGAAGAAGAAGAAGAAGAAGAGAGAGAGACACACATATATGCTTACATGGGCATAGAATACTCTGGGAGGATAATAAAGATGCTGGCAATGATAGCTGCTTCTAAGAAGGGGAACTAGCTGACTTGGAAATTTGCTCTGTACTCTATATCCTTTTATTCTTTTTAAATTTTGTACCATTTACCTGTATTATCTATCAAAAATTAATGCAAAAATTACTTCTACAGTGAATTCTATTACCATGGATTTACTCAGTGATTCCCACAGTCAACTGGGAAATGATAAAGCATTACTTGAATTCAGCAAATAGCAAAAGGAGGCGTAGAAAGGTAATACAGTAGGTGTGATCCCAAATTAAGAATGCATGTGGTTAACGAAGTAAAATAGTATAGTACAATCGAAAGAGCACTAAGAAAACCTGTGTTCTAGACACAGCTCTGTCACCAACAAGCAAATAACCTTGGATAAGTACTTGAGACATTCGTGCCTCAGTTTCCTCCTACACCAGATTAAGACACAGAATTAGAACACTTCTAAGTCTATGCCCTAAAGATCTAAACAGCAGTCTTGATATTTCAGTCCTAGCAGCTAACCTGCCAGAGGTCCACAGTTCTCCAGGGCTTGGGTAGATATCAGGTTCTAGGGCCTTTTCTCTTCTCTTGCCTTTGTAAGTCAGGGGAAAAAGCATTCACTTTCTCAGTCTGATGTTGTAAATAAATCATGGTAAAAAAAAAACAAAAAACAAAATCCTGTAAGTGCTTATTTAGCTGAGGTATCAGCTTAAAGAGACAGGCATCTTCCAACATGGAGGCTGACATTTTAATAAAACAAACATGACCAAGTGACACTTAGTATTAGCTTCATGATTTGGTCCTCAGGTGTCATCAAGCCTTCCTTCCTCATTTACAGATAAGAAAAGTGTGGTCAAGAGAATTTATTTACAGTCACACAGCTATCTAGGGTCAAATTATAAGGAGAAGCCATTTTACAACTCCAAGAGTAGTATTCCTCTCTCCTAAAAATGTAGCTTATTTCCATATAAGAAGATCACACCAGCAATCCAGACTGTGTGCCTCAGTTTACACTTTTGATCCGAATATTACACTATAAGCAAAACAGAAAATGACCTACTATAAACAAAATTTTAAAACATCATCACCAGCTCACTTACAGCACTCAACAGGTATAGAAGCTGTCTGCAGAGAAAGAACTTTTCCATTGGGCTGTGGGATGTGTACACGAAACACAAGTCGAACTCTAGTATTCTTTCTGCCAATATCAGTTTCTCCTTTCCGAAGTTCTATATCTGAATTGCGGAGTTTCAAAATACCTGCACAGTCAATACTAGGGAGAAAAATATAAAAGTTTTATTTGCTTACTGAAAATTAGTAGTTCTAAATAACTCAGCTAAATAGCTACTGTTAATTTAGCAGGGCAGACCTATCATCACTATCTGAAATCAGGCCAAAAGAGAAAGATGTATGATAGCTATTTTCTGCTATTTCAATTTTGGGATTAAAAATGTTTTTGTATGACAAAAGTAACAGTAAGTGTGGTCGACTGTCTGAAAAGATGGCTGTCAATAATTCCTCCCCATTCCTGTAGTCACATGCTACTTCTCCCATTAAGAGGTCGAGTACCTATGTCCCTTCTCTCCTTGAGAGCCGGCCTAATGACTTGCTTTGACAAACAGAATGTCGCCAAGTGATACTGTGTAAGTTATGAGCCTAGCCCTTAAGAAGCCTTTTAAATTCCACTTTCCCTCTTTTGGAGCCCTGAACCACCATGAAGAAGTCCAACTAGCACACTGGAGAGAGAGGCCCAGAAAATCCTCAACTACTCCAGCCACCCCAGCTGAGCTCCCAGCTGAATTCAGGTACCTAAGTAATCCCAGCTGATACCACATGAATGGATCAGCTGAGTCCAACCAATCCAAAGAATCATGAAAAATAATAAAGTTATTACTTTAAGCCAGTAAATTTTGGGGGTAGTTTGTTTTACAGAACTAGATAAATGAAACATAAAATAAAGACTCTTTAAATCTATACATGCAACTAGGCCAGAGAAGATGCACTTCTAAGACCACAAATAAGCCATTAATAGCATATTTATACTTTTATAGTGATACGTTTATTAATAAAAGCAATCGATCAGGCAAAGATTCTTGCATTTCTAAAGAATGCACACACAGGATTAAAGTTTTGGCATTTAAGGTCTAATATTTCATTATCTTCAAAATTTATTACTAAGTATGGCTGCTTAACACACAATCACGGTAGGAAACAACTACCTACAATATATCTTTGTTATTCACATTTTGGAAAAATAAAGAAAGTGGATAACTAATGATCAGACATTCTAGTTAATTAAAGTTTACTCTCTCTTATAGCTTCCTTGTTATCCATCCTTTATCTACCAATAGCTCCAATTCTAATGCTTACTGCCCAGAGGCCATAGAAGTCACTTGAAAGGACAACATATATTACAAAACTAGGTTATCAAGGTAAGAACGAAGGAATAGTAAAGCACAGGGAAGAATCCCACAGGAATGAATATTTTCATTTTCAGAAAGACACAGGAGAATAAATTTCTAAGAAAGGAAATGCTTTTGAAAATAAACATTTGTCATTTATGTATAACAAATTATATTTAACTTAAAATTGAAAAATTACACTTTAGCTCAAAGCAGTATTGGTCAAATTCTATCAAGGTAGTCATTATTCATGTTAATATCCAACATGAGTCTTTAGAGGGAAATATCAGAGGTTATACATTTTATTGAATTTTGAGGGAAGGTATTTTAGCAGAGAGCCATTTCTAATAGAAGATTTGGAATAAAAGTATGGGAAATGACCATCTTAAAACTCTGGCTAAGAAATACAAAAAAAGAAAAGGAAAAAACTCCAAACCAATTTAAAAAGTACACATATAGGAATGAAAATAACTGTTTACAACTTCCAGAGTGTAACACTGCCTCATCCACATTCATCTAGTTTTAAAAACAGGGAGGAGCTATGAATATGTGAGGGCAATGAATACTGGTGTCCTATATTTAAAGTATTTTACAGGTTTATGGGTTAGCATACTGAGCTTAAATAAAGGGTCTTCCATGTGCAAAACAGATTAGGTTTGAAATGACCAAGCCTGTGGGCCAGTAGGCAAAACAAAGGGAGCATATATCCATCTTTTCCCACTTTACTGCTTTTAGAGAGCAATAGAGCCATTTAATACATACCTACAACTCACTTGTACATAAATTATTCTGAATAACGCTCTTATCTATCATTCACAAATTTTTTTTTTTTCTTTTTTAAAAAGACTTTATGTTTTCCTCCCCAAAGCCCCCCTGTACATAGTTGTGGGTCCTTCTAGTTGTGGCACCTGGGACACTGCCTCAGCATGGCCTGATGAGCTTTGCCACGTCCATGCCCAGGATCCAAACCTGTGAAACCCTGGGCCGCAGCAGCAGAGCGCATGAACTTAACCACTCAGCCATGGGGCCGGCCTCTTTAGTCTTCTTAAAGACTGGCACCTGAGCTAACATCTGTTGCCAATCTTCATTTTTTTTCTTCTTCTCACCAAAACCCCCCAGTAAATAGTTGTATATTCTAGTTGTAGGTCCTTCTGGCTCTGCTATGTGGGACACTGCCTCGGCATGGCTTGAGGAGCGGTGCTAGGTCAGCGTCCAGGATCCGAACCTGTGAAACCCTGGGCTGCTCAAGTGGAGTGCACAAACTCCACCACTCGGCCATGGGGCTGGCCCCCATAAATTTATCTACCACTATCTGAAATTAAATTACACTCAATCACCCAAGTATATCCTAATAGTTCCTGGGTAAAACAGGCTTATTCAGCATTAGCTACTCTGTTATCTAAGGTACATGGAAAAGGTTTCTTAGATTTGGGTAACTTCCTTGTTGCTCCTTACTTAACCCCTTCTTGGACACACACAATCTTGCCAAAAGCCTTGGTTCCTATAGGATTCATGTTCCCCAATCTAATAGTCCAGAGTGGATAGAATGGCCAGAGAAGTTTCAGGTATGTATACGGCAGGATGGTGTGAGGAGACTAAGCTGCTTGTTACCAGTGACAATGGTATTTCTGCAGCTCTGTCCTATCCGGTCTGATCCAGGCAGGCAGTATATGCGCCAGGTCTGGTTAGGGAAGGGACATGAATCATGTCCCATCACCTCTGTTCCATGTGCTAGTAGATGGGAAAAGGAGGAGGCAGATATGTTTAGATCCTACTGTTTTGATTTTTTTACACTATTCAGTATGCGAGGTTTTCCCAATTTCTCCAGAATGTGTCTTAGAAACTCAGGTACTCTTTTTTCTTTAATTTGTTGATTTATATATTATTTTTAGAAAGGATATGAGGGATTTTACAATATAAATACAAATAAAGTGAAGAAAAAAGAAATAGAAAAATGTTTTAAGTAGAAAGAACAGGAAATAAATATATCCCAAATCTAGAGTTATAGAGATTACTATAATTTCTATAACTGAGCTTGACCATGAACTTCCTGGAAGCCAAAGCAAACAGTAAATGTGATAAAGTCACTATAGGTCTCTTGTTGCCTGGTAAAGCAAAATCCACCATGTCATCAGGAAACACCAACTTTTTTCCTTTAACTTGAAGAATCTGTGTGTGTGTGTGTGTTTGTGTGTGTGTGTGTAATAATGACCAATCTAAGAGATGATATCTTGGGGCCAGCCCCGGGGCTGAGTGGTTAAGTTCCTGCGCTGTGCTTCAGCAGCCCAGGGTTTTGCCGGTTCGGATCCTGGGCGCAGACATGACACCTCATCAGGCCATGTTGAGGAGGCGTCCCACATGCCACAACTAGAAGAACCCACAACTAAAATATACAACTGTGTACTGGGGGTATTTGGGGAGAAAAAGCAATTAAAAAAAATGGCAAGTTGTTAGCTCAGGTGCCAATCTTTTAAAAAAAATAAAAAAGAGATGATATCTTTAATGATGGGTTTTCCAGATTATGAGGAGGTATTCATATGACTATTTCTTATAATGTCTTTCAAGCAAAGTTACGAAGCATAATAGGCTTCTGGTAATTTTCTATTTAACTTGATTCAAATGTACTGCTTTGAAAATCCAGAGGAACAAATGGAAACGTGGCCTGCAAAGTGTCTCCTAGGGATCAATTTTACGAGTTCTTAGAAAAAGACAGTTTAAAGCTGAGTTTTAAATTCCAAAGTTCTTTGTACATCATAGCACACAGAAACTTAAGAGTAGAGATTATCAGTTAGCTGTCTGCCTTTGCCGTGAAAGAACTCTGTCATAGCCCCTGTGTAATGACTTACTGGGTTGGGTTCTTGAATACTATTTGAACAAGGAAGACAAAAATAAGGTTTTATTTAAATTTACATGAACTTGTCTTTTCTGGTAATAAGTAGGTAACAGGATAAGCGATTTCTTGAGGCAATTCTTATTTTACAATAGTAAAATTATATCATAAATTGCTATGTCTTCAGGGGTATATATTCAGTTTACCTAAAAAGTTATTTAAATATAAATTCAAAAGAACAGAGTTTGAGACTGAAATCTGATTTTATAGGACTGTTCTTGCAATAGTCTGGGATAGACGTTACTGCCGTTTTAAGAAAGGTTCATACTGTAGTTTGAAGCAACTTCTATAACAAACTTCAATGTACGTTTCACATACCTGGATGTGGCGAATTAACAGGTGCCTACTAAATACCCTTTCTTCCCTTTTTCCTCAGTAATAGGCCCCTATATTGTTAGAGGTGGCAATGTGAAAAAAACACAGCCAAGTCTTCCTTATATACAAAGATGATCAATGAGATGTAGTAAAGGTGTTGGGTAAGTTTCTGGGAAAGGCTCTTTGAAGAGGCCTGACTCAGATGGAAGTTCTCTTTTATCCTTCATCCCACCCCTTCCTCCTCATTCCTTCTGGATCGTGAGGCCACCTTGAGTATGGGAACCAGATGCTAAACATAGCAGAAGAGGGGCTGGCCCGGTGGCTGAATGGTTAAGTTTGCGCGCTCCGCTTCAGCAGCCCCAGGTTTTGCTGGTTCAGATCCCAGGCACGGACATGGCACCGCTCATCAAGCCATGCTGAGGTGGCAGCCCATGTAGCACAACCAGAGGCACTCACAACTAGAATATACAACTACGTACTAGGAGACTTTGGGCAGCAGAAGAAAAAGAAAAAAGTATATATATATATATATATGTATATACATATATATATATATATATATATATATAGTAAAAAAAAAAAAAAAGTAAAAATAGCAGAAGAAAAAATAGAAGGAGCTTGGGGCCCCAAGCCACTGTGCTAGCCCTATAATGCCTATCTATATATTTATTTTATGGAATAAAAAACTAAATCTCTCACTGTTTAAGCCATTGCATTTCAGTTTTCTATTACAGGCAACTATATATAACCCCAACTAACCCATGTGAAGGAAACTTGCCAATCACAATTGTACTGAAATTGTTTATTTATTGTCTACTCTATTAGACCGAGAGCTACTTGGAAAAAGTCCATTTATTTTTATCTATCACCTAGCATGATGCTTGGCTGGTACTACATGGTTCATAAACTTTTGCTGAATTGAACTTTCCTTATGGAAATATGCTACCAAACTTAGCAAATATAATAAAATTATTTACATAATGTTATTCAGTTAATTTAGAACAATGAATATTTTATTTTTGTACTATAAAAAAATACACACTTTTTCTAAAAGTTGTTTTAGGAAAAGAAAGAACTGTCCATTTTGGGGTACGTTTCAAGATACCTGGCTGACATATTGTTTTCAGGAAGAAGTGGAATTTCCAGAACCTTTGTGCTGGCAATTATTATCTCTTGGCTTGCAGTAGCAACTGTCTTCCCAGTGATTCTATGCACCTGGTAAAATGCATGAGGTCGTAAATATCGATCATCTGCTGTTCCAATAAACATCTGTAGATTTATCGGCTTTTCACTATAGCCCAGGAGCTAATTTGGAAGAACGAACACAGAAAAATACAATTCATTATCCATGCATTTTACAATAAGCTTACAACAAGTAAGTCTATTATACCTGTATCATATATTATTGATACATAAAATGTTATTTCAAAAAAGATAACAGAAAAAGTAGTAAGTGAACAGCCCTCCAAATTCTGGAAATAGTTTAAGAGTTATGAAATGCTGGAATGTGTTACAAAGAGATGAGAGGTTTTTTTTTTAATAAATATCTAGGTCAACAAAAATTTTGCAAAGCCTTCTTAGAGGGCTGAACTCTGTATTCCAGGCAACATTAACCATCCAGACCAGACCTAAAGACTTCAGAGTGTGGACAGATCCTCTAACAGGCTGTTAAAATCAGAGACACTTTGTTTTAGTATTTAGTAGAAAGTCTGAAAAAGCCAATTCCATGTTACCAACTTAGAAACTCAACTGACTTATTAACAAGCTGGGCTACTTGACTTTGTTTTGTACCCTTCACTATTGCTGGGTTAAGATGACCACACAGGATTGATAAGAGATATGACCAGGAGGTGCTGGAGGCAAAAATAGGGACCACGAAAAAGGAAGCAATTAAAAGAAATAGAGCCTAAAGAAGTATACAAATAACACTAGGGGAGACTCCCACATCCAGTCTGATGGCTGTGTAGCATCCATCTGACCCATCATCATGAAGATAACCACCATAAACTGGAACAAATATAAAGAATGATTTGCAAACATGGAGAGCAGATACTGGAAGCAAACTGGCACATGTAAAAGAATAACAAAAGGTGTGCTTCCTGTTTTTAAGGCTTCTAACCTGAGGGAAAGCTACAGTCCAAGCCTTACAGAGTGGCTAAAATTTCCATAGAAAATCTATAGTCTGAAGGGTTTGCAGAACCAAGGACAGAATCTGAGACAACCATAGCCTCAGGAAAGTAAGACGGAAATCCCAGAAAGGAGACAGCCAGAGAAGTGGAGCTCCAAATTATACATATAAACTCTGCCAACCCTTTGGCTGACCTGTGAAACATCCACAAACAGGACAGATTCAAGCAGCCTAACCAAGGCTAAAATAACTGAAATGAGATTATAAGCTGCCATCAACCACAGGGAGACAAGTTTTGCAGGCTGGCTCCAATCAAGTTAAGTGCCTGCTTAAACAAACAAACAAATTCAACATTCTTTGGGAGTTTATATTTGTATGTACGTATATTTCGGTGTTGAGTTGTAGGAGTTCTTTGCATATTCTGAATATTAATCCCTTGTAGATATATGATTTGCGAATACTATCTCCCATTCTGTAGGTTGTCTCTTCACTTTCTTGGTAGTGACCTTTGATACAAAGGTTTAAATTTTGATGGAGTCTAATTTATTTACTTTTTTCTTTTGTTGCCTATCCTTTCAGTGTCATACTTAGACCACTGCCCAATCTAATGTCAAGAAGACTTTCCTCAATGTTTTCATCTAAGAGTTTTACAGTTTAGGTCTTTGATCCACTTTGAGTTAATTTTTGTGTATGAGGGAAGGTAAGGGTCCAACTACATTATTTTGCCTGTGGATATCCAATTTTCCCAGCACCATCTGTTGAAGACTGTCCTTTCCCCCGGTGAATGGTCTTTGCACTCTGTCGAAAATGAATGAGCACATACGTAAGGGCTTATTTCTGGGCTTTCTATTCTATTCCATTGGTCTGTCTTTATGCCAGTACCCTATTGTTTTAAATACTGTAGCTTTGTTGTAAGTTACAAGTCAGGAAGAGCGAGTCTTCCAACTTTACTCTTCTTTTTCAGGATCATTTTGGCTTTGTGGAGCCCCTTGCAATTCCATATGAGTTTGAGGAAGTCCTTTTCCATTCTGCAAAAAGGCTGTTGGGATTTTCATAGGTATTGCATTGAATCTGTAGATTGCTTTGGGGAGTAATGATATCTTAACAATGTTAAGCTTTCCTATCCAAGAACACGGGATGTCTTTCTACTTATTTTTATTTTATGTATATTCAGATTTTATTTTTATTTTACTTTATTTCCATTATTTTTATTTCTTTCAGCAATATTTTATAGTATTCAGTGTACAAGTCTTACACCTCCTTGGTTAAATTTATTCCTAAGTATTTAATTTTTTTAGACACTATTGCAGATGGAATTGCTTTCTTAATTTCCTCTTCAGGTAGCTCACTGGTATATGGAAACACTGGTATATAGATAAGTGTGCGTTAATCTTATACCCTGCAACTTCACTGAACTGGTTAATTAGCTCTAATTTCTTGTGGGTTATTTAGGATTTTCTATGTACAGGAACATGTTGTCGGTGAATAGAGATAGTTTTACCTCTTCCTTTCCAATTAGGATGCCTTTTATTTCTTTTTATTACCTAATAGTTCTGGCTAGAACTTCCAGTACAAATGTTGAATAGCAGTGGTAAAAGCAAGCATCCTTATCTTGTTCCTGATCTTAGGGAAAAAGCTTTCAGTCTTTTATCATTAAGTATGTTAGCTGTGGACCTTTCAGAAATGATCTTGATAATGCTAAGGAATTTCCCCCTTGTCCTAGTTTGCTGAGTGTTTTTTGTTTGTTTTTAATGAAAGGCTGTTAAATTTTGTCAAACATTTTCTTTGTCAACTGAGATGATCATCTGGTTTTTAGTTCTTCATTCTATCAATGTGCTGTATTAGATCAATTGATTTTTATATGTTGAATCGCCTTTTACATTTCTGGGATAAATCCCACTTTGGTCAGCCTGTATAATCTCTTTAATGTACTGTTGCATTTGATTTGCTAGTTTTTTACTGAAGATTTTTGTGTTTATATTCATTACGAATATTGATCTGCAGTTTTCTTTTGTATCTTTGTCCTTATCATTATCCTTTTGATTAAAAAAAAAAAGTCCCATGTCTCTACTGAAATTCCTCCATCTCCTCACATCTCTTCACTTTTTCTACCGGATAATTTAGCATTTTTATCATGGTTATATTAACGTCTCTTTCTGATAACTCCAACACAGATGTAGAGTTAGACCTAGGCCATCTCTGGGTCTGCTTCTATTGATTGTTTTCTGTTTATTGTGGGTCACACTTTCTTTTACATGTGTGTACTGTTTAACATATACTAGACATTTTGTATAAAAGAACTGTGGAGACTGAAGTAAAAAATATTTAATTCCAGAAAGAGGCATGCTATTTCTTTTGTCAGGTCACAGTTCTTAAGCTATGTCTGGGCTTTACTGGACCTTTAGTCTGACTCCTCTACTTTGGGATGGTGGCTTCCTTGCACTTGGTGGAAGTCTTACAAGCTTTGGAGAGATCTCTCTCAGCAATCCCCACTTCTACTTTTGGCCCCAAGTGCCCTCTGGGAAAAAGATTTGCTCTCTGGCAGCTTTAATCCCTTAAACCAGCAAGAGAGCAATATGACAATGTAGGTTGCATAAAGTCCATTTTTCAGTAAGCATAGCAAAGGAAGAATCCAGCTCTTTAAGGGAGTATTGGTAGCATTTCTGGCACCCACTCCCAAGCACTGTCAGTACAAGGTGTAGCTGTGAGTCACAGTGTCAGTGATGTTTTCACTATAGCAGTACTGGCTAGGATGGCTGGATACTGTTCCAGGCCATGTACCTTCCAGGCCTGAGATTTTATGAGCTGCCTAATAACCTTTAAAAAATTTTCTCTTCTGTTTCTGTACTATGGTTTATAAAGTATCCTCACACATGATATCAAATATAGAGTACCTAGTACAATGTCTGGCGTGTAGTTAGTGATAAACAAATGCTAGCTATTAGTCTGCATCCATGATTCTAAGTATGGAATTGAGTCAGAATTTCAAATGTGTAGAAGGGGAGTTTTATTGTATCATGTGGTCCTTCAGTGAATGCTTTACTCCCCCCTAATTGCCCATCCCTGGCTTTACATTGGAGTTTGTAACCAAGCAACATCATAATTTATTGATTATCCTCCTCTACCCACTAAAAGACAAGAAGATTTTTGCCTATTATCAGATAATATAATTTACTCAGGATGGTTTTCAGTCCTCTAACATTTATAGAGAAGCAATTAAAGCCTGGACCATTGCAATAGCCTTGTAAGTGCTCTCCCTGTTTTCACGCTTGCTCCCCTACAGCCAAAACAAACTTGTAACATTAACCGGATAATTTTACCTTCCTGCTCAGAACTCTCTCATGGTTTCCTTCCACACTCAGAAATAAATTCAAATGTCCTTTGATGATTTACAAAACCTATATGATTCAGGCCCTGGCTAACTTGTTGCCTTACGTTCTGTTCTCTCCCTTCCACAGTCTGCTCTGGCCATCCTGGCCTTATTGCATGAACTACCCAAGCTCATTTCTAACCTCAGGGCCTTCATACTTAATATTTTATTCCTCTGAAACATTCTTCCCTCCAATCTTTATACTACCTCACTTCTTCAGCTCTATACTCAAAGGTCAGCTCCCCAGAGAAGACCACCCTATCTAAAATACCACATCTCTGTCCTCTTATCCTGTTTTATTATTTTTCATAGTATTGATCACCATCAAAAGTGTACTATACACTTGTTTATTATCTGTTTTCCTCAGTATCATATAAGTTCCAAAAAGAGAAACTTCATCTTGTTGACCACCCTACCCCCTTCCTCTTTTTACTGAGGATCCATTATGGAAATAGTCATATTGAATGTTAGTGCTTCAGCCAGTATTATATAGGTGACACTAAAATAAAGAACAAAGTGGCATGTATTAAACTTTAAGGAATCAGTGAAGACTCTGAAAGGCAGAAGTTGATTATTAATATAAGATGTGGGGAAACATATGACAAAAAGCAATTAAGGCTCTCTGAAGAAGAAAAAAGAATCATGGAAACCAGCTAAGAGGCTGAAGCACAAAAATGATATGTACTGGAGCCGGCTCGGTGGCGCAGGGGTTAAGTTCACACGTTCTGCTTCTCGGTGGCCCGGGGTTCACTGGTTTGGATCCCGGGTGCGGACATGGCACCACTTGGCAAAAGCCATGCTGTGGTAGGAATCCCACGTATAAAGTAGAGAAAGATGAGCATGGATGTTAGCTCAGGGCCAGTCTTCCTCAGCAAAAAGAGGAGGATTGGCAGTAGGTAGCTCAGGGCTAATCTTCCTCAAAAAAAAAAGTTTAAAAATTAAAAAAAAAATGATATGTACTGAAAGTTTAAACTAGGGTGGAAGTGAGAACATAAATAGAAAATAGGAATGGAGAGGGATGAATGCAATAAATCTTTCCTGAGACCCTCAAGAGATTTTTCTAACTGACTACGTATAGATTAATAAAGAGAAGTGAACAAAGAAGTTAGAAGTTCTGAGCTTCAACTCCTAGGAGAATGGGTATCACTAGCAAATAAAGAAAGTGAAGAAGTCAGTGATTTAGAACAGGTTTGGAGGGAGATAAAGTAATATTTTCAACATTAGTCATATTGTATTCAAGGTAACAGTGAGCCATCTAGATGGAAATGTGAGGCTATGTAAGACATACACTTTTTTAGGCCCAACCACATTGTTATTACACAATAAACATAACGCTTTGCTACCTAATTTGATAAATTTGAAATCCACTTTTCTTTTCTTGTTTTGACACGAGCACGCACTGTAAAACTTCCAGTGCAGCAATACTCATGGCACTTAAAACACTACTGAGTTTTAACTGCATCATTGTGATTTGCAGTGCCATGAGCAGCAGTGTGAAGTGATGAGAGTGCCACATATGTTTGTTATCATAACTACTCTGCCATTGTTGCACAAAAACAGCCATAGGCAATATACAATAAATGAGCATGGCAACATGATCAGTGAGGTGGACTAAAGGCATTTAATGAAAAAGGGCCAGAGATTCAAATTCCTATCAATGCATGGGATAATCATAGTTCTTCAAAATGCAGAACTAGCCTATGTTGCACAGAACTTTAGAATGTACCATCATGTATTCATGTATATAGAAAAATTTATGAACTTAGAATCCAACTCCTTAGAACAAATAAATACCCCCCAAGATTGCAGTTTTAACACATGAATTTTTCATGAATGCAACGACCAAGTAAACTGAGGAAAACTTTAGCAAGAGAGCATCATTTCAGAAAATCATGTCATTGCCAGTAATGCCACTCACTCATGAAATTTAGGTTGCTGATCAACACACTTGCCTTTGTACCTGAAATACTCACAGTGATACTACTGGTACCAGTATCTAACTACTTCATGGTGTCTTCTCTAGTCCTCCAGCCTTTTCATTTTGAAACATAATGATTTTTCTAAATAAGTTTTCTAACTGTATTTCCTCTTAATATTAGAGCATCATATTGATATTCTTACAATTATATGTGTAGGTTAACTAACTTATCCTTGATTCCCATTTCAGGTTAATAAAGTAGTATTACAAAATCTTTGTTAAAAAAAGAGAATGGGGTTGGGTCTGATAGGATTGGGAACCATTAGTCTTGGACCAGTTTGCCTAAAAGCAAATCCTCCAGTCTCCTGTCTAGGGAGCATAAACCTATCGCAACCATTTTGGGAGTTAAGAAAGGGGATCAGAGGTCTCCCTATTCAGTATGAAGCCTTTCATTATGCTTCCCCCTCCATATCCACCTCATTTTCTGTACAGATCCTCAAGCCCTGCCTTCATTATTCCAAAACCTAGAATCTCTATTTTATTCCCTCTAAAGAATAAATTTCCAATATGCTCTTAGGGCAAGACAGCAGTTATCACTTGGCTATATCACATACAAGAGAAAAATCCAAGAAGTATAACTGCTTCTTTTGTAGACTTTCAACCAACCCTGTTTTCAGTCTCACCTCACATCCTACTTTCAGAGACACCCAGTGCCTCAAATTCCTGAGCCTTTCCAGGGTTCTTTAGTATGAAATGATTTGTGCTCCTTATTGTTGCAGCTGCCTAATGTCTAATGAAGGTAAACACATGTTTAATCTACTATATTTAACTGGAAGCTGGGGTTTTCTGTAAATATTTAAATATTTATGTAGACAAGAAATCTATTAGAATTTTCAGTTGTGATTTCTTTTCACATATTTTGGTATAAACAAGTTAACAAACATTAAAGCTTTAATTAAACGGAAAATATTCCATAAAAAAATAAAATGCCAACATGATCACAACAAAAAAAAAGCCTAACTAAAGAAGAAACTGCAAAAGTGTGGGCACGTGTGCATATGCACACAAATGAAGTTCAGCCATTTTTCTCTTTCGGTTTACAGCAGGGCAGATAGGCTAAGTGATAACAATGAATGAGATTCATCCACATTTGTACACAGAGGTGAAAAAGTGAAGGTAGAGAGTGGTGATACACTTTGCTTTAACTAAACTAGTTCATTTAACCTTTTTTTTTTTTTTGAGGAAGATTAGCCCTGAGCTAACTACTGCCAATCCTCCTCTTTTTGCTGAGGAAGACTGGCCCTGAGCTACCATCCACGCCCATCTTCCTCTACTTTATACGTGGGATGCCTACCACAGCATGGCTTTTGTCAAGTGTTGCCATGTCCAAACCCAGGATCTGAACCAGCGAACCCCGGGCCACCAAGAAGCAGAACGTGTGAACTTAACCACTGTGCCACCGGGCCAGCCCCAGTTCATTTAATCTTAAAACTCCTGTGGAATACACATCATTTTTTCCAGTTTACATATGAAGAACCTAAAGCTAAGAAAGATTAGGGAACTTCCCCAAACTCACGGCTAATAAATGATTAGCCATTCCTTCACTATACCTGTTGCTCTTTCATGTTTAATCCTAAATTGAACAAATTATTCTACGAAACCAACTGTTTGTTCATCTAGTAGAGCAAGAAATACCAACAACTTTACCACTCACTTCTAAGTCAGTAAAGCGGACAGTGACCATCTTATTATCTCTACAGCTTAGTATAGTACCTAGCATGTTAAAGGTATTCACTGTTGAATGAATGAATTTTGGAATAACAGAGTATCATTTGGTGGAGCAAAATAATTCATGATGTTAGTCAATATAATTACTTAAAGAAGAATTGCAGCACTAACTTAGCTGTTCAAAATGAAGTAGTTAAATCTAAAATAGAAAAAACAAAAATTTTTATTGCTATCTATTAAGTTACCCAAATATCACATAACGTACCAGTAAGTACTATATACCAAAGTATCCTAGTCATATTAGATGACTCACATTAATACCAGCTTGGCAAAGAAATAAGCCACCTGTCCTTTATACTTCGAGGGTAAAATGAACTGGTGATGGGGGAAGGTAGTCATGCATATAACATTTTAAAAAGAATATATTTCCTATACATATTTCAGCCAACATCTGCTCTAAACATATATACTACAGCATAAGAAAAATAGGGCTTCTTCTATGCACCTCAGGGATTTTAAAGAACCATCAAATAAATTAAGATTACCATGCCATCCCATTTCCCCAGGACATTAAGTTGTAGGCAATAAACAAATTATTGCTACTGTTAACACTACTCTCTAAAAACTTTCATGTAGTATTAGTTTACTTCTTTTCAGACCACCTTCTGTTTTGTAGAAGAAAGTAAGCCAAGTTGTTTGTTATGTTTCCATATCGTTTCCATAGCAAAGGTCTGTGCCTGCTTAATTTAACTAAAGCTGGAGGGTTAAAGCCTGAAGGTCACTATAGGACAGACTAGAGCAGCTTCAATAAGAGAGCTGTTCTATTATCAGTTCCACTAAATTACCTGGTGGGAGGGAATCTGAATAGATTAGAAACACGTCAACACATTGTAGAGATACTAAAAATACAAAATTAAATTTCCATAATATAAATTGCTTTAAACTGAAAATGTGCCTATAACAACATTATATAAAAAATCATCACTGGGAAAGGGATCTTGGTGTATGATGAAATCAAAGTCTAAATATGAAAAAAATACTACAATCCCCGTTTTAAAAATTTCAGTAAATTTTGCAATAAGATTCAAAATATTTATGCCTTAACAAAACATCACTGTATAATAAAGTATGTGTGTAATTTTATGCAATTTTATCCTGTGTATAAATTCAAGTAACTACCATAAGAATCAAGATACAGAACTCTTCCATTACCACAAACGAATTCTCTAGTCTCCATCTCTACAGCTCTGCCATTTTGAGAATGTTCTATATATAAATGGAATCATACAGTATGTAACCACTTGAGATTGACTTTTTTCCACTCAGCATTAATTCCAGGGAAAATCATCCAGCTTGTTGTATGTATCAATAGTTTGTTCCTTTTTATTTCTCAGTGGTAGTACACTGTACAGAAATACCAGAGTTTAACTATTCATCCATTAGGATTGTTTCTAATTTTTGGCTATGAAAGATGAAGCCACTATAAACATTACCATACAGGTTATTGTGTGAACATAGTTTTTATTTTTCTGCGATAAATGCCCAAGAGTGCAATTGCTGGGTCACACGGTGAGTGCAAGTTTATTTTTTTAAGAACCTGACAAACTATTTTCCAAAGTGGCTGTACCATTTTACATTCCCAACAACAGTTTATGAGGGATCCAGTTTCTTGGCATCCTTGCTAGCATTTAGTATTATCACTTCTTCTTATTTTAACTGTTCTAGTAGGTATGTAGTAATATCTCATTGTGGTTTTAATTTGCATTTTTCTAATGACTAATGATGAGGAAAATCTTTTCAAATGCTTATTTGCCATCTTATCTTCTCTTCAGCAAAAATGTCTGTTAGGTCTTTTGTCCATTTTCTAACTGAATTATTTTTTTTTTTTTTTTTTTTTTTTTTTTTTTTTTTTTTATTACCTTTCTTTTTTTTTTTTTTTTTTTTTTTTTTTTTATTTTTATTTTTTTTTTTAAAGATTTTATTTTTTCCTTTTTCTCCCCAAAGCCCCCCGGTACATAGTTGTGTATTCTTCGTTGTGGGTTCTTCTAGTTGTGGTATGTGGGACGCTGCCTCAGCGTGGTCCGACGAGCAGTGCCATGTCCGCGCCCAGGATTCGAACCAACGAAACACTGGGCCGCCTGCAGCAGAGCGCGCAAACCTAACCACTCGGCCACGGGGCCAGCCCCCTAACTGAATTATTTTTTACTGTTGAGTTTTGAGAGTTCTTTATATATTCTAGATACAAGATCTTTGTCAGATATGTGGTTTGCAAATGTTTTCTCCCTGCCTATAGCTTCTCTTTTCCATCCTCTTAATAGGCTCTTTCATAGAGCTAAAGTTTTTAATTTTGATGAAATCCAATTTGTCAGTTTTTTCTCCTAGGCATAGTGCTTTTGGTATCATGTCCTAGAATTCTTCTTTGAGCTTGAGGTCCTGAAGATTTTCTCCTGTTTTCTTTTAAAAGTTTTATGGTTTTACAATTCACGTTAAAATTCACCATCCATATTGAGTTACTTTTTGTATTACATGTGAGGTTTAGGTTAAGGTCTATTTTTTTGCTTACAGATGTCCAATTGCTCCAGCACCATTTGTTAAAAAGACAATGTAAAAGCTCTTAAAGCATATTTATCTTTGTCTATAAACAGTACATCTGTTACATAAATACAGTTGCCATTACCTATGTTAAATTAAAAATTGACATAATTTCAAGTGATTTTCACATTTTGAAAAACAAGAATAAAATGTTTCAGATAACTCCTAAAATGCTAGTACTTTTTAGACAAATGAAATCAAATTCTATTGCTGTGTATTTCTTGTAATTCACTAATATGCCATATTCTCTTGGTCTTACAGGCTTCTAAACCAACACTACCCAACAGATGATGAAATGATGAAAATATTTTATATCTGCATTTTTAAAAAATTCATGATCCACGTTGTATCAATTCTTGTGCAAGATGTGAGGTTTAGGTTAAGGTTTATTTTCTTGCCTATGGATGTCCAATTGCTCCAGCATCATTTGTTGAAAAGACAATGTAGCCATTCGTGACACGTGGTTACCAAACCGTTAAGTGTATTTGTTAACGTAACTGAAGAAATGAATTTTAAATTTTAGTTAATTTAAATTTAAATGTGGCTAATGGCTACTGGATTGGATGGTGCAGCTATAAACCCTTCTCTCTTCTTAATACTTTTCCTTCCTTAGTATTCACCTTTCCCCTGGCTGTCTGTTTACTAATTAGCTAGGAACTTTCCTCAAATAAGCAGTGCCTGATTCAACCCCTTCTTCTGGGTTTCAGGTCCCTATTTGCTCTCATAGAGATCTAAATTTCCTCCGTTAAATCTTTAGCATACTGTATTATGTCACTAGCAAGCCTCACTATAAATTTCATGGGAGTAGGAAACAAGTCTTATTTTTTCCTCCACTGAATTCCCAGCTACAGTAACAGACTGCCTTGAATTTATGAAATATTTGCAAATCATACTAATGAATAAGATTATTTACTTTAAATAAAAGAAGAAGTTAATTTATTAGTTGGCTAGAAGGTAGGTGGTAGTTTTCTACAGCTTTACAGTTCTGAGTTCTTTCATAATTTCAAGAAATATATACTTCAGAAACTTAGCTGTCAAGGTATAAGTATATTGAGGACATCTGAAATTTTCCTTTGGCAAATACCAGAAAGCCTTCTAGAATTGGTGCATAATGCCCTTCTCCTTTCATTTTGCTATACCGTGAACCCATGGAATGCAAACATAACTCTTTCAAATGACAGTAATTAACCCAGTTGAATTCTAGGATGCCAATGTAGATACCTATTCTGCTACGTATTCTTCATCAGGCTTCAGAGAGTATTGATCCAGCTACTCAAAGAAGCCTAAGTAACAATATTAGCTAACATTTACTGATCATTTACTATGTGCAAGGTACTATGCCATGTTCTTTACGTGCAATGTTTCATTTAGTCCTCACATCAGCTCTTAGGCAGATTGTATTATCATCATTTTACAAAACAGGAACCGGAGGTAAAGTTCCCTCCATAATTAGCCTCTATCACATCACATTCTAATTTCTGATATAGCACTTAATACATTCTAATATAATTTTGTTTATTTGTTTACTCACTCATTGACTCTTCTTAGTATAACAAAAGAAAGGCCTTTGAGGTCAGGGACCTTATCTCTCTTGTTCATCTCTGGATCCCCAAATTTAGAATATTGTCTACAACGTAGTGAGCAATCAAAAAATATTTATTGAATGAGTGAAAGGACAGATGGGTGAATAAATTAAGCAATGAATGATTCAATAAAAGGTCTAGAAAAGTTAAGTTACTTGGCCAAAGGTACAGTAGAGCCCAGGATTCAAATTCAAGCAGTCTGGTTGCAGAGCCTCTATTAATCACTTAGCTACTATTAACTCCTGAATATAATTACATATCAATACTGTGTAGAGGATATGGCAGAGAAGGCACGCTAACCACCCAAGGCCTACGTATACAGTTGTACAGTAGAGTAGAGTATAGAGTTGTTGCTGAGGAAAAATTGCCCAGGCAGTAACAACTTTCTCAGTCTTCTTGCATATAAGTAGAGCCAGGCAACTACTTCTGGTCAGAGGACTGTGAGTGGTAATAAATGGTAAAATTTCCAGATTCTGTGTATCTTATGTGCCTTCCTTATACTCTCTTCTTTTTTCCCAGATGTGTTTAAGATGATGACATCACAAGATGGACAGACCTTGGAGTCATGAGCGACAATCTGAAACAAAGTGAAAAATAAACTTTTTCTTTTGTCCTAAACCACTGAGAACTGGGAATTATTCGTCATAGTAGTTAGTCTACCATGATTAATCCAAGAGAGCTTAAACTACAATAATAGTAAACAAGGTCTAAGATTTTTTACCAGCGGATATAAAGGTAGTAGAAACAGTACCAGACTTTAAGTCAAAGACAAGGGTTTCTAAAAAGTCTTACTTGGGGAATTAAATGAATGTGAAAGTACTTTATAAAATTAAAAGCACTATGAATTGTAAGATAACTGCAGTATAAGAGGCAATATGGTATAATGGAAAGAGAAACAGCAGGGTCAAAAGACATGGGTTTAAGATCTCTGCCAATTACATTATGTGTAATCTTAAATCATCTGTACAATGCACTTGCCTTCCCTTTTCAAAGAACTTTGGTGACTATTAAATATAAACTCTGAGAAAACATTTTGTAAACTGTAAAGCACTACAAACAAGTCAACTCTTGCAATCAGCAGCAGCACAAATCTGCAAAATGTCACTGAATTTAGCAATTTAAGTAGCAAGTAGTTTTCTAGCACTTTTTGGATAAATGTCCACATTAAATCAAATTATTTTAAAATTATTTGTACTAAAACCTAAATATTATTCTAAAAAAAAAACAGAGACTCTATAATATCTTAAACCATCTAAAAAAAAATTCAGAAAGTTAAGATCTGCAAAAGTCTCTTCCAATCCTAGTGAATGAAAACGTGTGTTTTCACTAGAGGACTCCAATGAAAACTATTGATTTTAATTAAACAAAATTTTCCCATATTTGAATAATTACTAAAAAGAAAAATAATCTGATTAAATACTCATTATAGACTATGTTAAATTTATTAAAGATTAATTTCCTGGCAACAAGCACACAATTTAATTTCATTTTAGACTAAATTGCCTCTATTTCTCAATTATGCTTGTGCATTCTGAAGGCACTATAGAAATTTTTTACCCCCACAACACAAAAACATTGTGGACATATGAATCCCAAACAAAACCAATGAGAACTTGGAAGAAGATTCTTAACAGTGTTGCATAATTCTACAGTCCCTAACCACAAACTATAAAAACAAATGAGACTACATATATATACATATCATTCATCTATCAGCCCTATTTAATAATAAAAGAACATTCAGATTCTATTTGGCTCTCTCCATCTATGAATTCACTACATTACAGAAAATACAAGTAAGAAGTAGACACTGGTTGCATGGTTCTTATAACATCCTTGAAACAGAAAACTATTGTGCAAGAAAAAGCATTTGATAACACTCAACATCTGTTTGTGATTTAAAATAAAAAAAGTAAAACATGCTAGCAAATTAGTTTAAAGGAACATTTTTAATCTGATAAAATGTATTTAAAATAACAAACATAAACCCACAAAAAATCCATAGCTAACAAATTAATGGTGCAATTATGAACAATTTTCTTCTGAGTTTGGGAAAAAGACCAGTATGCCCTCCATCACTACTTTAATCTGAGAGTGTGTTAGGAGGTCCTAGTCAATGCAATAAGGCAAGAAAACGAAAAAAAAGATATAAAGATTAGGAGAGGATTCTGGAAAGATGTCAGAGTAAGAAGCTATCTCCCTACCAGGAAACAGTTTCCCCAGTTAGACAGCAATTACACTGGCAGAATCTGTCTGACACAACCATTTTGGAACTCTGGAATCTACTGAAGGCTTGCAACTTCCAGGGACAGATTTGGAGGGTAAATTGTGGTTAATTTTGATCAATTTCAGCTATTAGCACAGTAGCAGCTACTCACCTCCTACCCCTAATTACATGGTATGGTCCTGAGCAACTTGCACTACAGCTGGTGGGAGCCATGTGGACAAAAAAATACTTGTCCTCTAAATATTGGGGATCTGTGCTCTGATCACTGATTGCTGCTTCTGATAACAGAGGCGCAGATAAAGAGGTGGGTAGCCATTGATGCTGCACCTCCCTCATTGTTGCAAGCCCCTCCTCGTCTGGCTAAAGTGACTTCCAGGGGATTTATAGGGCTGGCACCCCTCACCCTGCCCCATTTTTCTTTTTTTCCCTTCTGGAAGACACAAATTAAACAGTAGGATATTCCAAAATAAAGAACTCATACATCTCAACAACAAAAAAACTACCAACCAGGGCCAGCCCCGTGGCCGAATGGTTAAGTTCGTGTGCTCCAATTTGGCGGAGGCTTTTGCCGGTTCGGATCCTGGGCGCGGACATGGCACTACTCATTAGGCCATGTTGAGGTGGCATCCCACATGCCACAACTAGAAGGACCCACAGCTAAAATATACAACTATGTACTTGGGGGATTTGGGGAGAAAAAGCAGGAAAAAAAAAAACCAAAAAACTAACAACCCAATTAAAAAATGAACAGACATTTCTCCAAAGAAGATATACAGATGGCCAACAGGCACATGAAAAGATGTTCAACGTTACTAATTATCAGGGAAATGCACATCAAAACTACAATGAGGTATTACCTCACACCCATCAGAATGGCTATAATTAACAAGACAGGAAATAACAAGTGTTGGAGAGGATGTGGAGAAAAGGAAACTATCATACACTGCTGGTAGGAGTGCAAACTGCTGCAGCCACTATAGAAAACAGTACGGAGAGTCCTGAAGAAATTAAGAATAGAACTACCATACAATCCAGCTATTCCAATGCTGGGTATTTATCCAAAGAACATGAAAACATGAATGTCTAAAGATATATGCACACCTGTGTTCACTGCAGCATTATTTACAATAACCAAGACTTGGAAGCAACCTAGGTGCCCATCAAGGGACAAATGGATAAAGATGTGGTACATATACAAGTGAAAAACTAAATCATGAAGAAATAAACAATCTAAATATTCCTATACCTAGCAAGAAGATTGAATTAGCAATCAAAAATCTCTTGTCAAAGAAAAGCCCTAGACTCAGTGAATTCAACCAAACATTTAAAGAAGAACTAATACCAAGATTTCTCAAACTTTTCAAATAAATTGAAGAGAAGGGAACACTTCCTAACTCATTCTACGAGGTTAGCATTACCCTGATACCAAAGCCAGAAAAAGGCACTACAAGAAAAGAAAGCTACAGACCAATATCCCTTACGAACATTGATGCAAAATCCTCAACAAAATACTGGCAAACTGAATTCAGTAGCATATTAAAAGGATTATATAGCATGACCAAGTGGGATCTATTCCTAAAATGCAAGAATGGTTCAACATATGAATATCAATCAATGTAACACACCACATTAACAGAATGAAGGGAAAAAAACACAGGATTATCTCAACTGGTTCAGAAAAAGCATTTGGCAATTATTCAACACCCTGTCATGATGAAAACACTCAACAAACTAGGAATAGAAAGAAATTATGTCAATGTAACAAAAGGCATATATGAAAAATCCACAGCAAACATCATACTCAAAGGTAAAAGACTGAAAGCTTTTCCTCTAAGATCAGGAGCAACTCAAGGATGCCTGCTGTCACTACTACTATTCAACATAGTACTGGACATTCTAGCCAGAGCAATTAGGCAAGAAAGAGATAAAAGATATCCAAACTGGAAAGGAAGAAGTAAAATTCTCTCTGTTCTCAGGTGATATGATCTTATACAGCGAAAATCCTAACAATTCCACACACACACACACACAAAAACTATTAGAGTTATTATATAAATTCAACAAAGTAGCAGAACACAAAGTCAATATACAAAAATCAGTTTCATTTCTATACATGAACAATCTAAAACAAAATTATGAAGCCAATTCCATTTACAATAGCATAAAAAAGAATAAAATATTTAATTTTAACTAAGGAGATGAAAAAATTGTACAGTGAAAGTTACAATACACTGCTGAAAGAAATTAAAGACGACATAAGTAAATGGAAACATGTCCCACGTTCACTGAGTGAAAGATTTATTATTGTTAAGATGTCAATACTATCTAAAACAATCTGTAAATTCTATACAATCCCTATCAAAATTCCAATGACGTTTTTTGCATGAACAGAAAAACCCATCCTAAAATCATATGGAATCTCAAGGGACCCTGAATAGCCAAAACGATCTTCAAAAACAAAAAACAAAGCTGAAGGTGCCACAATTTTGGATTTCAAAACATACTACAAAGCTGCAATGACCAAAACACTGTGGTACTAGCATAAAGACAGACATATAGACCAATGGAACAAAACAGAGAGCCCAGAAATAAACCCTTCAACATATGGTCAAATGATTTTTGACAACAGTGTCAAGACCATTCAATGGGGAAAGGAGAGTCTTTTCAACAAATGGTGCTGGGACAACTGGATATCTATATGCAAAAGAATAAAGGTGGACCCTTACCTAACACCATATACAAAAATTAACTCAAATGTATAAAAGACCTAAATGTATGACAAACTACAAAACTCTTAGAAGAAAACATGGGGCAAAAGCTTCATGACATTGGATTTGGCAATGATTTCTTGGATATGACACCAAAGACAGAGGCAACAAAATAAATCCCGGTTTGTGTATTGTTAATGAAAATTAAAATTTTGTGCATCAAAAGACAGACTAGGGGCTGGTCTCATGGCCGAGCAGTTAAGTTTGCACACTCTGCTTCAGCAGCCCAGTGTTTTGCCGGTTCAGATCCTGGGCATGGACCCAGCACTGCTCATCAGGCCATGCTGAGGTGGTACCCCACATAGCACAACCAGAGGGACCTACAACTAGAATGTACAACTACATACTGAGGGGCTTTGGGGAGAAGAAGATGGAAAAACAACAACAACAACAAAAAACCCAAATGACCTAATTCAAAAAATGGGCAAAGGACTTGAATAGACATTTCTCCAAAGAAGATATACAAATGGCCAATAAACACATGAAATGATACTCAACATCACTGATCATTAGGGAAATGCAAATGAAAACTACAAGATGTCACCTTACACTTATTAGGATGGTTACTAACAAGAAGTCCATAAAATAACAAGTATTGGTGAAGATGTAGAGAAATGGGGACCCTTGTGCACTGTTAGTGGGAAGGGTGGTTCCGCCAAAAGTTAAAAATAGAATTACCATATGATCCAGCAATTCTACTTCTGAGCATATACCCAAAAGAACCAAAAACAGGGTCTTGAAAAGATATTTGCCCACCCACGTTCACAGCAGTGTTATTCACAATAACTAAAATGTGGAAGCAATCCAACTGTCCATCGATGGATAAATGGATAAGCAAAACGTGTATACAACAAAAGATCATTCAGCCTTAAAAAGAAAATTCTGGCATATGCTACAATATGGATGAACCTTGAGGACATTATGTTAAGTGAAATATGCCAGTCACAAAAAGACAAATATCATATGGATTTCACTTATACAAGGTACTGAGAGTAGTCAAAATCATAGAGACAGAAAGTAGAATGGTGGTTTCTAGGGGCTGGCAAAGGAGGAAGGGAGTATAGAGTTTCACTTCTACAAGATGAAAAGAGCTATAAAGATGGATGGTGGTGACAGTTATACAACATTATGAATGCATTTAATATCAGTGAACCGTACACTTAAAAATGATTAAGATGGGGGCCAGCCCAGTAGTGTAGTGGTTAAGTTTGCACGCTCCACTTCAGCAGCCAGGAATTCACAGGTTCAGATCCTGAGTGCAGACCTATACACCCTTCACAAAGCCATGGTGTGGTGGCATCCCACATACAAAACAGAGGAAGATAGGCACAGATGTTAGCTCAGTGACAATCTTCCTCAAGCAAAAAGAGGAAGATTGGTAACAGACATTAGCTCAGGGCCAATCTTCCTTACCCCTCCTCAAAAAAAATAAAATAAAATAGATTAAGATGGTAAATTTTATGTTACATGTATTTTACCATAACAAAGTTTTCTGGGGGAATAAAGGTATAAAGATTAGAAAGAAAGAAGTAAAATTCTCATTTTTCAAAGATGATCTGACTATTTAGAAAACTCAAAAGAGCTAAAATAAACTATAAGGTCAAGGAATACAGAGTCAAAAAAAATCAACTGCATTTCAATATTCTACAGACAAAAAATCCGAAAACGAAATAAAAAATACCATTTATAGGGGCTGGCCCAATAGCCTAGTGGTTAACTTCAGTGCACTTCTCTTCAGAGGCCCGGGTTTGGTTCCCAGGCATGGACCTACACTAGTCACTCGCGGCCATGTTGTGGCAGTGACCCACATACAAAATAGAGGAAGATGGGCACAGATGTTAGCTCAGGGTAAATCTTCCTCAAGCGAAAAGAGGAAGATTGGCAACAAATGTTAGCTCAGGGCCAATCTTCCTCAGCAAAAAAAGCACCATTTGTAATAGCATTTAAAAAACACTGAACCATGGGGCCAGCCCAGTGGCGCAGCAGTAAGTGTGCATGTTCCACTTTGGCGGCCCGGGGTTCGCCAGTTGAGATTCCAGGTGCGGACACGGCACTACTTGGCAGGTCACGCTGTGGTAGGCATCTCACATATAAAGCAGAGGAAGATGGGCATGGATGTTAGCTCAGGGCCAGTCTTCCTCAGCAAAAAGAGGAGGATTGGCAGCAGATGTTAGCTCAGGGCTAATCTTCCTAAAAAAAAACAAAAAAAACAAAAAAAACAACACTGGACCTTAGAAACAAGAAAAGATGTGAAAGATTTTTACACTGAAAACTATAAAACACTGCTAAGAGGAATTTAGAAATACAGGCATACCTCAGAGACATTGCAGGCTCAGTTCCAGACCACCACAATAAGTGAACATTGCAATAAAACAAGTCCCACAAATTTTTTTATTTCCTCATGCATAGAAAAGTTATATTTATATTATACTGTAGTCTATTAAGTGTGCAATAGCATTACATCTAAAAAACAACGTACATAGCTTAATTAAAAAATACTTTTCTGCTGAAAAATGCTGACCGTCACCTGAGCCTTCAGAAAGTTGTAATCTTTTTCTTGGTGGAGGGTCTTGTAAAAAATGTAATATCTGTGAAGCACAATAAAGTGAAGCACAATAAAACAAGGTATGCCTGTGACAAAATAAATGGAGGGATAGACAATGTTCATGGATTGAAAGCATCAATATTATTAAGAGGTCAATTCTCCCCAAACTGACCTGCACTTTCAACATAATCGTAATTAAAATCCCAGGAGGAGAGTTTTACTTTTTGGGGGGGTAGAGATTAATAAGATGACTCTAAAATTCATACAGAAATGCAGAAGACCCATAATAGCCAAAACAATCTTAAAAGAAAAAAGAAGATTCACATTACCAAATGCCAAGATTTACTATAAAGCCACCATAATTAAGGCAATGTAGTCATGGTACTCAGGAAGACCAAATAGTTCAATGGCATGGAATGAAGAGTTAAGACAGACAGCCACAGGTATATGGTCACCTGATTGATGACAAAGGAACCGATGTAGTACAGTAGAAAAATGATGGGCTTTTAATAATGGTACTTGGTCAACTTCTATCCGTAAGAAAAAAAATGCATCTTAACCTTTACCTTTATTCCATACACAAAAACTAATTTGAGATAGATCATAGACCTAAATGCTAAAAGATAAAGCAATAAAGATTGGAGAGGAAAACACAGGAAACTTGTCTTCATAACCTCAGCGTTAAGTAAAGGTTCTTGAACAGGATATAAAGCACTATCCATGGAAAAGATGACTGACAGTTTGGACTTCATTAAAATTAAAAACTTCCATTCATGGGCCTTCTTAGCAGCATAGTGGTTAAGTTTGGCACGCTCCACTTCAGTGGCCTGGGTTCAGTTCCCGGGTGCAGACCTACACCACTCATCACTGGCTATACTGTGGCGGCAGTTCACACACAAAAAGGAAGATTAGCAAGAGATGTTAGCTCAGGCTGAATCTTCCTCCACAAAAAGAGGAAGATTGGCTCAGCGAGAATCTTCCTCAGCAAAAAACAAAACAAAACAAAAACTTCCATTCATCAAAAGACACAATTAAGAAAGTGAAAAACCAAGCAAGAGACTAGGAGAAGAAATTTCATTTACAACACATACTACCTGACAAAGGACTTATATCCAAAATATTAAAAATTCCTACAAATCAATAAGAAAAAGAGACAATTAATTTAAAAATTGGTCAAGAGATGTGAAGAGACACTTCACAAAAGAGGATAGCCAAATGTTTGATAAACACTGAAAACATGTTCAACATCACTGGTCATCAGGAAATCACAAATTAAAATCAATGTGATACCTCAACATCCGTACTAGAATGGCTAAAATTAAAAGACCAACAACCAAGTACTGGTATTGATGTTGACGTGGAATAACTGGAACTTTCACACATGGCTGGTTAGGAGTAAACATTGGTATAGCTCCTTTGAAAAACCACCAATTCCACTCCTACACATATACCAAAAAAGATGAATGCTTTGTACATTAAAAGATATGTAAAGTTGCAGGGTACAAAATCAACTTACAAAAACCAGTTGCATTTCTGTACGCCAATAACGAACTAACAGAAAGCGAACTCAAGAATACAATCCCGAGTGATGTCAGCAACATGGCGGTGTGAGCTCACCCGGGACTCTCTCCCCTCCAAATTACAACCAAAAAGAGCAACTGCTTTCCAACAACAACAACAAAAATCCTAATAACAGAAATCGTCAGAGACCCACAGCAGCCAAACGACGGAGGGCAGAGAGGCTGGAGCTGACCTTGGAGGAGCTGGAGAGGGGTAAGAGAGAACTTCGCTCCCTCCCCTAGAGACTGGGATCACTGCCCCGGGTGAGGGAAGCAGCGGGGGTGGGGCCCCGCGTCTGGGGATTGTCCAGGACTCCCACAGACGCATGCAGCAGAAACCCTCTAACGGGGAAAAGCTTTCACGTGGGGGAACACATTCTTCTCAAGCGCGCATGGAACATTCTCAAGGACAGACCATATGTTGGGAAACAAGCCAAGCATCTACAAATTTTAAAAAATTGAAATAATAACAAGCATCTTCTCCAATCATAATGCTATAAGGCTAGAAATTAATTACAAGAAAAAAGCTGAGAAAGGCACAAGGATGTGGAGACTAAACAATATGCTATTGAACAAGCAATGGATCATTGAAGAAATTAAAGAAGAAATCAAAAAATACCTGGAGACAAATGAAAGTGATAACACACCATATCAACTCATATGGGATGCAGCAAAAGCTGTATTAAGAGGAAAATTCATTGCAATTCAGGCACATCTTAACAAACAAGAAAAATCGCAAATGAGCAATCTCAAACTACACCTAACTGAATTAGAGAAAGAAGAACAAACAAAGCCCAAAATCAGCAGAAGGAGAGAAATAATAAAAATCAGAACAGAAATAAATGCTATGGAAACAAAAAAGGCAGGAGAAAGGATCAATGAAACAAAGAGCTGGTTCTTTGAGAAGATAAATAAAATTGACAAACCCCTAGCGAGACATACAAAAAAAAAAGGAGAGAAAGCTCAAATAAACAAAATCAGAAATGAAAGAGAAGTAATAACAACAGACTCCACAGAAATACAGCAGATTATAAGAGAATACTACAGAAAACTATATGCCAGCAAAATGGATAACCTAGAGGAAATGGATAAACTCTTGGACTCCTACAATCTCCCAAGGCTCACTCAAGAAGAAGCAGACAATTTGAACAGACCAATCACAAGTAAAGAGATTGAAACAGCAATCAAAAGCTTCCCAAAGAATAAAACCTCAGGACCAGATGGCCTTCCTGGGGAATTCTACCAAACTTTCAGAGAGGATTTAATACCTATCCTTTTCAAGCTATTCCAAAAAATTAGGGAGGATGGAACACTTCCTAACACATTCTACGAGGCCAACATGACGCTGATACCAAAACCTGACAAGGACAGGATGAAAAAGGAGAACTACAGGCCAATATCGCTGATGAACACAGATGCAAAAATTCTCAACAAAATTTTGGCAACCCGAATTCAGCAATTCATCAAAAGGATCATACATCATGATCAAGTGGGATTCATACCAGGGACACAGGAATGGTTCAACATCCACAAATCAGTCAACATGATACACCACATCAACAAATTGAGGAATAAAAATGACATGATCATCTCAACAGATGCAGAGAACGCATCTGACAAGAAGCCATTTATGATAAAAATTCTGAACAAAATGGGGATAGAAGGTAACTACTTCAATATAATAAAGGCCATATATGACAAACTCACAGCCAACATCATACTCAATGGGCAAAAACTGAGCACCATCCCCTTGAAAACAGGAACGAGATAAGGATGCCTTCTATCACCACTCTTATTTAACATAGTACTGGAGGTCCTGGCCAGAGTAATCAGGCAAGAAAACGGAATAAAAGGAATACAAATAGGGAGGGAAGAAGTGAAACTCTCGCTGTTTGCAGATGACATGATCTTATATATAGAAAACCCCAAAGAATCCATTGGAAAACTTTTAGAAGTAATCAACAACTACAGCAAAGTTGCAGGATATAAAACCAATTTACATAAATCAGTAGCATGTCTATACTCTAATAACGAACTAACAGAAAAAGAACTAAAGAACACAATACCATTCACAATCGCAACAAAAAGAATAAAATACCTTGGGGTGAATTTAACTAAGGAAGTGAAAGACCTATACAATGAAAATTACAAGGCTTTTCTGAAAGAAACGGATGATGACATAAAGAGATGGAGGAACCTTCCATGTACATGGATTGGAAGAATAAACATAATTAAAATATCCATTCTACCTAAGGCAATCTACAGATTCAACACCATCCCCATCAGGATCCCAATGACATTCTTTACAGAAATAGAACAAAGAATCCTAAAATTCATATGGGGTAACAAAAGACCCCGAATTGCTAAAGCAATCCTGAGAAAAAACAACACAGCTGGAGGCATCACAATCCCTGACTTCAAAACATACTACAAAGCTACAGTAATCAAAACAGCATGGTACTGGTACAAAAACAGGTGCACAGATCAATGGAACAGAAATGAAAGCCCAGAAATAAAACCACACATATATGGACAGCTAATCTTCAACAAAGGAGCTGAGGGCATACAATGGAGAAAAGAAAGTCTTTTCAACAAATGGTGCTGGGAAAACTGGAAAGCCACGTGTAAAAGAATGAAAATTGACCATTCTTTCTCACCATTCACCAAAATAAACTCAAAATGGATCAAAGACCTAAAGGTGAGACCTGAAACCATAAGACTTCTAGAAGAAAACGTAGGCAATAAACTCTTTGACATCAGTATTAAAAGGATCTTTTCGGACACCATGTCTTCTCAGACAAGGGAAACAAGAGAAAGAATAAACAAATGGGACTTCATCAGACTAAAGAGCCTCTTCAAGGCAAAGGAAAACAGGATTGAAACAAAAAATCAACCCACTAGCTGGGAAAAAATATTTGCAAGTAATACATCCGACAAAAGTCTAATATCCATAATATATAAAGAACTCACACAACTCAACAACAAAAAATCAAACAACCCGATCAAAAAATGGGCAGGAGACATGAACAGACATTTCTCCAAAGAAGATATACGGATGGCCAATAGGCACACGAAAAGATGTTCATCATCGCTGTGCATCAGGGAAATGCAATTCAAAACTACACTAAGATATCACCTTACACCCATTAGAATGACAAAAATAACTAAAACAAATAGTAACAAATGTTGGAGAGGTTGTGGAGAAAAAAGAACGCTCATAAACTGCTGGTGGGAATGCAAACTGGTGCAGCCACTATGGAAAACAGTATGGAGATTCCTCAAAAAACTAAAAACAGAACTACCATACGATCCAGCTATCCCACTACAGGGTATTTATCCAAAGAGCTTGAAGTCAGCAATTTCAAAAGTCCCATGCACCCCAATGTTCACTGCAGCATTACTTACAATAGCCAAGACGTGGAAGCAACCTAAGTGCCCATCAACAGATGATTGGATAAAGAAGATGTAGTATATATATACAATGGGATACTACTCAGCCACAAAGAAGAACAAAATTGTCCCATTTGCAACAACATGGATGGACCTTGAGGGAATTATGTTAAGTAAAATAAGCCAGATAGAGAAGGACAATCTCTGTATGACTCCACTCATATGAGGAATTTAAACCTGTGGACAAAGAGAACAGATTAGTGGCTACCAGGGGAAAGGTGGGGTGAGGGGTGGGCACAAAGGGTGAAGGGGTGCACCTACAACACGACTCACAGACAATAATGTACAACTGAAATTTCACAAGATTGTAACCTATCATTAACTCAATAAAAAATAAAAAATAAGAATATAATCCCATTTACAACTGCAACAAAAAGAATAAAATATCTAAGAATAAATTTAACCAAGGAGGTGAAAGATTTATACAATCAAAACTATAAGACATTTTTTAAAGAAATCCACGGTGACATACAGAAATGGAAAGGTATTCCATCCACATGGATCAGAAGAATAAATATAATAAAAATGTCCATACTACCCAAAGCAATCCACAGATTCAATGCAATCTCAATCAGAATCCCAATGACTTTCGTTAAGGAAATAGAACAAAGAACCCTGAAATTCATGTGGGGCAACAAAAGACTCCGAATAGCTAAAGAAATCCTGAGGAAAAAATAACAAAGCTGGAGGCATCACAATCCCTGACTTCAAAATATACTACAAACTATAGTACTGGTACAGAAACAGGCACATAGATCACTGGAACAGAATTGAAAGCCCAGAAATAAAACCACACATCTATGGACAGCTAATCTTTGACAAAGGGACTAAGACCACACAAGGGAGAAAAAGTCTCTTCAATAAATGGTGTTGGTAAAACTGGACAGCCACATGCAAAAGAATGTAGAATACCACGCAGAAAAGAAAAAGAAAAAACCTACAAAAATCCAAAATGGATGAATCTCACAGTCAGAATGTCGAATAAAAGAAGCTAGGCAGAAAACAAGACATTTTGTATGATTCCATTTATACGAAATTCAAGAATAAAAAAACTAATCTATAGTGCTAAGAGGTCAGAAGCAAGATTACCTTTGCTTGGGGGTACAAACTGAGAAGGACACAAGGGGCCTTTCTCAAGTGCTTAAAATGTTCTATCATAACCTGTGTAGTAGTTTCATGGAGAGAGAGAGATATATATATATATGTATATGTGTGTGTTAAAAATTCATTGAGTTGTACATCTTAAGACTTTTATACTTCAGTGATGTATTCTTATATAGTAATAAAACATTGAAAATAAAAAGCACATACACAGCCAAATTAAGGCTTTTTTTTTTTTAAGATTGGCACCTGAGCTAACATCTGTTGCCAATCTTTTTTTTTCTTTCTTCTTCTTCTCCCCAAAGCACCCCCCCATACATAGTTGTAGATTCTAGTTGTAGGTCCTTCTGGTTCTGCTACGTGGGACACTGCCTCAGCATGGCCTGATGAGCGGTGCCATGTCCGTGCCCAGGATCCGAACCAGCAAAACCCTGGGCCACTGAAGCTGAGCACACGAACTTAACCACTTGGCCACAGGGCTGGCCCCTAAGGCATTTTTCCTAATCTTGAGAACCAAGCACACACAACACTGGTCTGTGATGTTCAAGCCAGTCTGGAATGGCAACTCATGACTTCCTCTTTCTCTTTCTGAGTATTAAAAAATTCTCAGACTAGCAGAGAAATCTACAAATAGTCGTCTTAGTTGCTAGAGAAGGCCCACCTCTGTTAGTGGGAACAATGTGGTCTCAGAAGTGGGCATACACAAATAGAGTGTTCCTGCCATACAAAGCACACAACCCTGCAAGTGTGGTGGAGTATGTAGAATCAGGTATCAGTTTCACTTCCAATTTGAGATGACCTAGTCTCATCATGTAATGTTTATTTTTCACTTGATATTAGAAAAAGAAAACTTTTGGATAAAGACAGTAAAATGAAGAAGTATCACAATCTTCTTCCCCTAAAACCTAACGAGATAAACAAAACGTTTGGGGGGTTGAGGAGGGAAGGAAACAGCTAAAAATCTACCAGCAACAACCGACCAAAAAGAGAACAACTTCAAAAGGGGGAGGGAGGAGGTGGTGAGTAGTGTGAAACAGAAGATTCTGGCAGCGTGGCAGAGCTGCTAACCAAACCAAACCTTCATCTGCCAAGAAGAGTAATAAGGAAAAGTGAGTAAATAAAATTAATGAGTAAATTTATGCAATAAAAGTAATAAAGTGAGAAAATAAAATAGAGAATGATAATTACTGATAATTTGTAGCAAAGTAGATTAAAGCTCTAAGTAGGCAACTCTGAGGAAAGTCAAGGAAAAACTTTCTCTTAAGAATAAGAGATCCACATTCTGTTCCAGGACCTTTGGCAGAGGCAGAAAAGGTCAAGGGTGCTTACCATCTTTCAGAACTCTGAGGTGTACTAGGGGAACAAGCAAAGCTCATGAAAATATGATACATACTAGAATACTGGAAGTGGGCCATAATATATGATATTGTCCACTCTCTTGAGCCAAATCCAACAAGGCCTATCCTAAACTAACTCTCTACCACTTTACCACAAGCCCCTCAGGCTACAGACCAAAGCTGGGGGGGGGGGGGCCTGGCAATTAAGCAACCATAATATACTTTTTTTTGTTTTTGTTTAATGAAAACAGGAATAAATTAAGCAAAAGACATTTGAAGAATATAATAAAAAATGAAAACAAAACTTCCCCTCAACAAAAACACATACACAGAAAAAAACCAAAATAGTGAAATTGATTGCTGATCAATGTTCCACACAAAAAAATTTAAGAATATAAATTCAATAAATCATGAGACCAAATATAATGATAAAATATTAAATAAGTGGAAAATGGAGCCAAGGAATCAAATTAAAATTCAAAACACAATTGCAGATCTAAAAGGTGAATTAGAAACAGCAAGTGACAAAGATATCAAAAACATCAGGGTAAGGCTTAAAAAAAATCACAATAAATGATAAGAAATGACATTAAAATATCCAAAGAAAAGAACACAGATGTGAAGGACAGGCAAAGAAAAGTCAACATTTGCATCATAAATGGAGTCCCTAAAGTAAAGGACAAAACAAATGGAACAGGAAACATATATATACATAAGACAGAAAATTTTTCTTGCACAAAGGAGAAAGAATCTCAGATTGAAAGGGAGCATCATAGGTACTGGGAAAGACTGATAAAGAACATCAACATCCAGACATACTCTGGTTAAGTCAATAATTTCAAGTATAATGAATAATATAACTCTTCACTTAGAAAAAAAATATCACTCACAAGGAGAATATAAAACATTGATGATATCAGAAGTGTTAATCTCTTCTTAAGCAGGTAATCAGTTTTAATTAAAGGAATACTGTGAAAACAAATCACTTGGACTCCCAAAAGATTTTTCTTCATTTAAGCACTTGCAAGCAATTTCTTTCCTAGTAAGAAAATTCAAAGATACAGAAAACAAAGAACCTTCCTCCTTATTCAAAATGAAATAAGGTCTCATTTAAGATCAAAATATGACTCTAATAACAAATAGCAGAATTCCTATGTTGAGTTTTCCTGCCATTACTTTTTTTCTTTCAGTTTTTTTGAGAAATAACTGACATACAGCATGGTATAATTTTAAGGCATACAGCATAATGACTTGATTTACATATATTGCAAATTGATTACCATGATAAATTTAGTTAACATCCATCACCTCACACAGTTACCAAAAAAAAAAAGAAAAAGAGAGGGAGAGGGAGGGGGAAAAAAGGTTTTTTCCTTGTGATGAGAACTTTTAGGATCTACTCTCTCAGCAACTTTCAAATATACCATACAGCAGTGTTAACTATAGTCATCATGTTGTACATCATATCCCCAGTACTTATTTATCTTATAGCTAGGAGTTTGTATCTTTTGACTACCTTCATCCAAATCCCCCATCCCCTACTTCCTGCTTCTGGTAACCACAAATCTGATCTCTTTTTCTATAACCAACATTTCTTGCTACAAAGTCATTTTAAAACCCACCTACAAGGTAAAGCTTTGTTTGTCAAGAACTATAAAACATGTTTAGATGATAATGATAAATCATCAAGCATGGCTGGTACAGCAAATGATAGTTTATAAATTGTGTTTGTTCAAATTCACTTCAGTATAATTAATTTCTCAGCTACAATACACAATGCCACAAAATAACTTCTGAGAGAGAAAATGGGGTGACAAGATTATTAATATACAGCCATTCTGATGTTTGACTATATAAAGACAACAAACAAACATTCTCAAATGTGAAAGAACTCAAGGAATACAGAATCCAAAGCCCTCCCTAAAAAAACAACAAACACAACGAAATAAATGAAACAGAATTCGTAGTAATCAGTGAATCCAACTAGATATAGGACTAAGGCTAAACAATGGGGGTCAGCGGGCACAAGATGTGGAGATGGGTGTAGATCTGGAAGGAAAAATAAATTAAGCAACAAAATTCAGGAGGTGGAGGGTAAGAGCAGAGGGAAAAAGTTTACGAGAGACAATTAATTACCTCATTTTTCAGAGCAGGGAGTCAATTCATACTATCTAAATCTAAAACAATAATTCAATCTCTTAATTTATTTAATCACTTTGATCTTAGATTTTCTAGGTCCTCTTAGAGTGAAGAATAGTATCCAAGATTTAGTAATTCTTAGTTTTCCTTCTGTTTCACTTTTTAAATGTTTTATTCAAGTAAAATTAAAGTTAATATGCAACTGGTGTAATTCAAAACTTCCATATTAAATCCGTTTCATACACGCACAATACATAATTTTTACAATTTTACTTTAGTTCTATTTTCTTCTAATAAATTCAAGTAAAAAATACATTAAATATTTCAATTACAAAGATGTTCAGTATAATCCTATCCTTAAAAAATTCATTCATTTTTCTAGCCATCCATCCAGTCTTCCACTAAACATACACACAGAATTATTCGGGGTGTTAATAAAATGTAAACAATTGCTTATTTCTGAGGGGTTTAGATTCGGGGTAATTTACTGCTTTATTCTCTCTACTTTTTTGTATTACTTGGATTCTAATGAGCATGTATAATATTTATAAACATAATAAAGTCATTTTTTTTAAATCAGAAAAACAACAGTTTGACCACTACAATTTTCCTTCCCCAGAGTTTCTCCAGCTGGAGTCATGCCAGGAAGAATATCTTTTAGCCTAGCAAAAAAAACGTGGAAGTACTGTCATATCAACAAGGACACAAAACCTCAACAGAGGGTTTCTAGTTTGAATTTTCTCTCTTTGGGCTCAGTAGTACATAACTGAATAGATTCTATCATAGACAGATGTACAGTATCTGCAAAACATGCCCCCAAAACCTCATACCTTCACAACAGGATGTCCCCCAGTAGACGCTTTTACTGCTCCTCGGCTACCTTCAGTTTCATAATGGGCTCGATGATGAGTTTTAGGTTGCACTTCTATTTTCAGTTCACATTGTCCAAAATGAGTTGGTAAAGGCCAGTCTAGTGGAGGTAATGAAGATGTGCTATAAACAAAACACACAAAGACGCATTTCACCATGCTATTATTGCCAAGCAGTGATTCAAATTACTTCTTTGTCAGCACCAACATTTCAAGATCTTTGAAGTAAAGTATTCCAAAATAAAACTTTACTTAGTGATAAGTTATAACATTGGATATGGTGGGTGCTTAAGAAAGAATTCTTTAACCTGAAGAATAAAACTGATTTTATCTATTTTTTCTTTCCAGTATTTTTTTAAAAGGACAAATTCTAACAGTTTGTAAAACTATAACTGTTTCTCAACTATGTGTACCTAACTACAAAAACAATCAAAATAATAATAATTTGACTTCTTAAAGCAAAAATGAACATCTCTGTGTATTGTATGTGTGTCAGTATCTCCCCAAGGATTCAAATACCACTCAGTACATATGTCTCCCTCCCTGGTGTGTAACTATAGAAGTCAGTCTATTGTACATGCTGTTTCTCCCATTTCCTCTCTATTGCTCTTTTCCCTGTCTCTCTGAAATATTACTTATAGTCAGTGATGTATTGCAACTTGAGGTAAAAATTTAACTTCAGTACATACTTGGCTGAAAAAATACAAGGCCTATCACTGCAGCATCTCTAAATGTTAATTTTAGAGACAAATGTCAGTTGATCAATAAGATAATTTAAATAGCTTAAAGGCAACAGGTTCATTTAGACATATTAACACTGAAAACATGAAATTAGAAAAGAAAGAACTTATGTATATAGGTCAAATACTGATGAACCCAAAGCTAGAATGATTTGTCTTAAAAAGTAATATCTTCTTAGTGATTGGTGAAATGGAACTTTTAAGATCTCTTCTACCTCTGAAATACAATCATTCCTACTGTAAATTTCTAAATTATTTCATTATTTCCTTGAATATCCGCAGCCTAGCTTTACTAGCTACTGTGAAACTCAAAGGTATTAATTTTTATTAGTCTGAAACAACTCAGCTTCATCAACTCTCAGTTTCTGCACTTCTTCTGCAGACTTAAGCAAACCACTGAAAAGATTAAGATAATTTTCAGAAGCAGAGCGATAGGCTCAAAAGGTATCTTCAATTACCATAATTCCACATTATGTTTTTCTAAAGATCTGGATCCAGAAATAAAGATTTATATCAATGAAAAAGCATTAAAAAAAAAGTAAACAGACCCAACTCCATGTGGGAATATAATAAATGACAAAAATTATCTTTTTTAATCAATTACAGACTAGATTTATTCTATAAATGGTATTGTGATAACTGACAGACCATTTGGAAAATAAAGTCTTTACACTATTCCTCACTCCAGTCCCTAGTTAGACTCAAGATTCAAACATATACATTATATATCTATATATTTTTTACCATGTTTAATATTTTTAATAATATATATTTTATTTTACATGTTATACAAATACAAATACTATATATAGTTACATACATATATTATAATAATAATATATATAAAAAACTTCATTAGAAATACGAGTTAGATTTTTTTGTTTATTTTTAATTATTTCAGAGTAGGGTAAGGCTTTCAAATATAACACAAAACCAAAAGGCATAGACAAATTTAAATACACAAAAGTTAAAAATTCCTCTACAATAACAAAATCACAAACTTATAAAGTCAAAAGACAAAAAATAAATTATGAAAAAATATACTTGCCGCAAATATGAAAAGGCAAATTTAATTTGTATTTTGAGCTCTTAAAAATATAAAAAACCTATTCTCAATTAGTTTTATTACTAATTTAATTCATATTATAATCAACCTTTACAAGAAGGTTTTTTAGATAAGAAAATTCCTTCCAGGGATTCTTAAATGTGATTTGTTATTATCTATATGCTTTTAAAATTATGACTTTAGCCTATCTAAAAACAGTTTTAAGACTCAAAGGAAAATAAATGTGGACTTTGGAAGAAATTAAAGAGAAAAAAAGAGGAGGAGGAAAAATGGTCAAACCATTCTATAGAGATAATATAGTTACATGCCACCAATAACCCATAAGCACAACAAATGACTGGCAGTCATTTCCATCAACTCACCGAAATATAGGGGTATGGCCAGGCTTTGGTTTGCTCCAGGTAAAGGGTGAAGGAACTGAAAGAAATTGGTCACCAGATGAATCTTTCTTTAAAGGATATTGAGATCCAAGGCCATCATCTACTGAGGTTTCCCGGGATGGTGATAAATTCCCTTGGTCATCTGAACAGAGCTCTAATTTTCCTGGTAGTACTGTAGCTTGATCTTCAGAAGTCTTCCTTGTTTTCAGAGGGATATCAGTCTCTACACAGTACTGAAATGGAAAAAGTGCAGGGCCAAGGCCTGATCCACCCTGGACATTGAGCCAGGTATCTTCTGTTACACTTCCCCTGGGAGAGTGACCAGGAGAAGGAACAGGTGAATGATGAGGTGAAAGGGACCCAGCATAACAAACCTCAGCACTAGAGTGCCGCCGTTTCCCACACGGGGAAGTAGGCCTTGATGAGGGTCCTGAGGCTGGCCTAGGGCTCAGCCAGTTCTCA
The DNA here is from genome assembly GCF_041296265.1 of Equus caballus. Classification (NCBI taxonomy): domain Eukaryota; kingdom Metazoa; phylum Chordata; class Mammalia; order Perissodactyla; family Equidae; genus Equus; species Equus caballus. The sequence goes on along the minus strand of NC_091686.1, from coordinate 18,434,294 downwards.
TCAGTGACACTAGATCTAGGAGAGTGGCAAGGAGACTGCCTGGGTGACAAGGAGTGTCCAAGCCCATACTGTTGATGCCAGGAGTCTTCTCCAGGGCAGCCTCCTGGAGAGCCACCAGGAGAAGTCAGAGGGGATCCAAGAGTAAATCGGGCAGCAGCTTCATTCAATTCTGAATCCACATCATCATAAATATGTGAAAGAGATTCACAAGAAGAAGCATCTGAGAACCAGCTCCTAGAAGAGATACTGCTGGCAGGACTAGGACTAAGGGAAGACTCCCGGTAGGATGGCTCAAGAGGAAGATAGAGATGATCTCTAGAAGGCCTTTCCAAATAATCCCTTTCTGGGTCATTTATGTGTAGGTCATCTTCATGAGCATCTATTTCTTGATGACAGTTAGGAGAGATGGATGTAATCTGAATACTTGGGCACTCAAAGGGTTTGGGACCACCTAATGGGCTGTATTTAGATTCAGGAACCTCACAAGTTCCTTCATAGTTTTTGTGACCTTGGAGCTGAAACGGTGGTGACAAAACAGAAGAGTGAGACGGTAATCCATGATGTGGTAAGCAAAGTGGTGAGTTTAAAGTAGATGGAGGTGGATCTACATTAAAGATGTAAATGGATGCACAATCATCTGGCTCAAGATCTATGGGGAGAAGGCAAAAAGAAAAAAAACAAAATCAACAAAACAAGGAATTAGAAAATTTAGATGTATATAAATTACTAGATGAGAAAGTAAATAATAATAATAATCTTGAGAGAAAAAAGTAGGACATAAAATGTACATCATTAGCTCCAATAAAGAGTGGTACGTATTTTTTAAAAAAATGTATCTGGTTATTTCTGCAGATATATGCAATTACTACATATTTACATATGTAATTATACATGAAGTTTTTTCTTTTTCTTTATTTCCACATTTTCTAAAATGAGAACCAGAAAAAATTATCTGAAAATAAACACTTTTATTTTTTAAATAATCATATCCATAATTCTCAAAACAACTGATAGAATTATAGAATGACATAATCATATAAATTCAGCCTCATCTAGGGTCTGCAGGTTAAAAAAGGAGTAAAGGACAAAACAGAGTCTTTGAAAGGTTTTTAGTTGTAAGTATAAACACTAAGTTTATTACTGAAAAGGCTTATACACTCAAACCCAGACTCTAGTCCACCTCTGCCTTTAACTGTGAGCTCTTAGTTACATCATTTAACCTCTTCAAGGCCCCAGTTTCCTTGTGGTAAAACTCAGAACTTTTCCCTAAGGAAATGTTTATGATTAACAGTAACAGCTTTTTCCTCCATAGTCACACCATCAAGAATTCATATCTTTGCTCATAGCAGACTAGGTTACAAAAGCCACATGATCCCATTGGATCTTTTACCTCAACTAGGAAATAACTCATTAAGCTTTTTAACTTATGATTGATCAAGTAACCCTCATAAGGGTAGAAATTTTAAAATGCACCCCCTGCTGGAATATTTAACACTAAACAAGTCCTGCCAAATTTCCTACCACAGTGTCGGGAACAATAAGGGTATTCTGCAATTTCACTTTTAGGAAGGAGTGATTATTTTCCATTTTCAGTGAGGCAGAAGTACTAAGCCCCAGTATAAGGTGCTGGTTGAACACCTTCACTTTTTCCAAAGAGCTCATCACTGGGAAACTAAAGACAAAACTGTTCATAGATACAACAGAGAGAAGCACAAACCTTTAGCCTCTTCTGAAAAGTACTGAAGGAGATCATGTTGTTTCATTATATTAGTACCCTTGGAAAATAACACATATCTTTAGACTCCTGGCGTTGCTATCATTAGCCAGCATCCTATAATTTAACTATCTCTGTTAAGTCCTAGATTTCAGAACTTTTAAGATGTTCTGTGGTTAGTGAATATATTCAGTAAAGAGTTTTTACATGTATTAAAACAACAAAACAAAACCCATTAGGTTTAAACCCTAGGCTCTGCCATTCCATAGCTGTGCGAACTTGGACAAGTTATTTAATCTGCTTGAACCTCAATCTGGGGAGGCAGTTTCTTCTATAAAACTGACAGGAGGTGAGTAGAGTATCATCTGAAACACACAGGACCATTTTAAAACAAGTAACCTAACACAATGACTAATATTTAGCAAGAACTCAATACACACCAATTACCTAGATTTTCCCTTTTTAAAATTTAAGATGGGTATGTTATATCCTACTTAATTTTTTTTAACTCCGGAATATGTCCTAATAAATTGAAACATCTTTTTGAATACACCATTCACTCCACTCTTGCATTCCACTTACTGAATAAAGAGGAGTAGGAAGTCAGAGCTCCAAAGAAGAAAACCCATATTTGACTGGGATAAAAAGCTGGAAGAAAAAGCTATAAAAAATAAACAACAAAAAGAAGAGGTTTGGGGGAAAATGAGGAGTGACTAATAATGGGTGTTGGTTTTCTTTTTGCAGTGACGAAAATGTTCTAACACTAGTTGTGGTAATGGTCGCACCATTCCGTGAATATACTAAAATCCACTGAACTTTATATATATATATTTTTTTTAGGAAGATTAGCCCTGAGTTAACTGCTGCCAATCCTCCCCTTTTTGCTGAGGAAGACTGGCCCTGAGCTAACATCTGTGCCCATCTTCCTCTACGTTATATGTGGGACGCCTACCACAGCATGGCTTGCCAAGCAGTGCCATGTCCGCACCCGGGATCCAAACCAGCGAACCCCGGACCGCTGAAGCTGAATATGCGAACTTAACCACTCTGCCACCAGGCCAGCCCCTATTTATACTTTAAATGGGTGAACTGTACAGTATGTGAGTTGTATCTCAATAAAGCTGTTATAAAAATATAGTTAGAGAATATAATATGCATATTTTATCACAAATAAAAATGTTTCTTAAAAGTCAAAAAAATTTGTTTCTTATCTAACTGTAAGAAAATTATTAAAGAAAACTGTAAACAAATGCTATCACCTAACACAACGTTTTTGTATATGTCTTGGTCTATATATTGGGTATATATTTTATATACCTATGATCACAACATTTTGGGGGTTTTTTCCTAAACTTTTATTGAAATATAAGATACATACATAAAAGAGCACACATCATAAGTACACAGCATGATAAGTTTTCACCAATAGACACACCCTGTAATAGCACCCTTAAAAAAAAAAAGAACATGAACAGCTCAGACCGCCCCCGCCTGGCACCCTCCCAAGTCATAACCTTTCACCCAAGAGTAACCACTATACTGACTTCTAACAGCCTAGATTTGTTTAGCCTATATAACATACAACTTTTTCAGTGTTTTCAAAAATATTTTATTGAGCTTTACAGAAACTTTCTAAACAATTTTCAGGGCCATGCAAAATGTCAAGGGTCAATGATCATATTTATTTCCTACTTTTTGCTTTTATAAATAGTGTATATTGAACATCTCTATACATATACCTTTTTGTCTCCTTCTGAATTGTCTTCGAGGATAAATTCCTAAGGGTGGGGTTACCAGATCAAAGAGCACCCACATTTTCACCACTCCTACTATATAGAGACATTTGTTTCAAAAGACTTGTTTTAATTTGCAACAGTGGAGGGACATGAGTATCAATTTTACTAGTTTCTTCAACCAGGATGTTATTTTAAAATTTAGTGTAATTTAGAAGTAAAATGGTTCAGCACAAAATTCAAAATTTCTAAGCAGCAAAGAACAGAAAACCCTAAGCAAAACATCTTGGGCGGGGGAGGAGAATCTTATCCAACATAACAAGAAGTCCAAAGGTAGGACAGTTCCAGAATTGGTTATTCATCAGTTCAATAAGGTCATTAAGAAATCAGTTTCTTGGGGCTAGCCTGGTAGCACAGTGGTTAAGTTCACATGTTCCACTTCAGCAGCTTGGGGTTCACCGGTTTGGATCTCGGGTGTGGACCTATGCACCGCTTGTCAAGCCACACTGTGGCAGGCATCCCCCATACAAAGTAGAGGAAGATGGGCACGGATGTTAGCTCAGGGCCAGTCTTCCCCAGCAAAAAGAGGAGGCTTGGTGGCAGATGTTAGCTCAGGGCTAATCTTCCTCAAAAATAAAATAAAATAAAATAAATCAGTTTCTTTCTACATTCCTATTTTGCCATTTTTGGGGTACCAACTTTGCGCTGTTCACTTTTCAACCATATATGTGTATTCTGCCCTAAACCAGAGGTAATGTGATGATTCATTTAACAAATATTTTTTGAGTAGCTACTATATATAGCAGGCATGTTCTAGACATTGAAAACACAAGAGTAAACAAAACAAAATCCCCCTCCTCATAGAATTTACATTCTAGTAACATATGGAAGGTGGCATTTGTTATAAGGAAAAATAAAATAGGGTAAGGAGAATACAGTGCAAGGAGGAGAGGAAGTTAATTTAGATAGGAATGTTAGGAAAGGGTTTTGTCTCCAATACCCAAGGAGATACCAAAAGGGTATGAGGAACTGAGCTATAGAGAAATCTAGAGGAAAAACACTGCAAGAGGTCAAAGGCCTGAAGATGGAGTAGTTTTGGAGTGTACCAGAGAAAGCAAGAAGACTAGTGGGTATAGAACTGAGTGAGGGGGTAGAATAAGGGCTGGGAGGGTGGGGAGCACTGGCTAGTCAAGTAAAGCCTCACAGACCAATAGAACAACTAGTTTTTATTATGAGATGGAAAACCACTGGAGGGTTCCAATCAAAGGAGTGTCAGAATCTGATATACATAATCTGATACACATTTAAGAGACTACCGTAATAATCCCAGTATAAAATAATGGAGCACAGGACCTGGGTGGTGGTGGGTTATAAAAGTAGAAGCAGCAGTCAGAAATGAGATTTTTTTATTAAGGCAGAGCAGACAGAACTCACTGATGGACTGCACGTGAAAAAGAGAGGAATCAAGGATGACACCAAGGTTTGGGGCCTGAACTATTATAAGAACAGTATTTCTAATTACTGAAATGAAGAAGAAAGTGAGAGAGATTTCAGAGATATGAAATCAAAACTTCTATCTTGGACACATTAAATGTGAGATGCCAATAAGCTTTCCAAGTGGAGATATCACGTAGATACTTGTATATAAAGTCTCAGGCTGGCCATGAAAATTTGAGAGTCATAATGTAAGGCCATAAAATCAGAAGAGATGACTAGGGTAAGTGAGCGTAGAAAGCAGGCAACTGAGGCATAGCAGATTCCAAAGTTTAGAGATCAGGAAGACAAAGAAGAATGAGTAAGAATGAGAAGAGAGAGTCAATGAAATGAAAGAACCAAAAGAGTGTGGCATCCCAGAAGCCAAGTGAAGAAAATGCTAATTTATTCAATAGCTATTTATAATGTGACTACAATGTTCTAGGAACTGTTCTAGAGGTATATAAATAGTAAATAAGACATGCATGGTCCCTGCCCTCAGGCAGCATACAGTCTCAGGGGAGAGTGACAAAAACATAAATTAAAAATTGAAAGTACTCCTAAGTGGTGGAAAAGAGACTAAAGAAGGAACCTATTTTACAAAGAGTACAGGGATGGCCCTTTTGAGAATCCAGCATGTAAGCTAAAACCTGAAAGATGAACAGGAAACAGGGAGCAAAGCAAGGAGTAGGGGGAGGGATGGGTAGAGAAGCTGATAGTTCCAACACAGGGGGATAGTAAAAACCAAATACTGAGTCAGATAAGACCTTGGCTTCTTTGAGAAAGGGAAAGGCCCAATATGTGGCTAGGGCCAACAACTGAAGGGGGAGAACTGAAATAAGCAAAACCTAGAAGGATCATGGTAAGGAGTCTGAATTTTTATACTACGGATAACGGAAACTATCAGTTTTAAAAAGGGAGTGATATGATCTCTATTATATTTGAGAATAATTTTGATTGCGGTATATCCAGACCTAGCAAGTAAGTCCCTGATGTTTATTAGGTCTATAGTAAAGTATTTGTTAAAGTTGTTGAAACTACTTTCCTTTATAGAATCCATATTAATCCTCAAGTTATGTCAACAAAACCCTCAATTAGGAATTTTTGAACCATCTATTTTCTTGGCAAGCTGTCAGGCTGGCTGAATTAGGACGATAGCCAAGAACTTTCTACAACTCAGCTGACAATGTCACCTATTCAAAAGGTGGTTGAGCAGATAGAAGTAAAACAAGTCTCCGATCAATCCAACATATATTGCATAAAAGCTCATACATTAACTCAGAGGAATTTTCGTTGGACCCTCATTCAGACCCTCTACATACAATTTTAGATCTCATAACATGTAATATATATGTTCATCTAGTCCACAGATTAGAAGCAGGAAATCAAAATGGAGAGAAAATAGTTGCAAAGAAAAGGAAAGAGACAAGAAAAAACAGGCAAACAGTCCAAAGGGTAGAACCATCCCTACATTCTAAGGGTAGTACCTAGAATCATCCAGAACAACTTGTTCTTTAAGAATTCCATCTAAGTGTATTGCTTCTTTACAAATTACATTTCTCTTTTAAAAATATACAAATTGTAAATTTAGTTCATGTTCATTATTTCATAAATACTGTAGTAAATCAAGGATTGACAAGAGCAGGTGGATTTCATTCTTGGATCCCAGTCACAAAATAAAGAGTTCAAAACGGTATATTACAAAAACTCACCCCAGAGTTGCATAACAACGCAACTGTACTTAATGCCACTAAACGGTACATTTAAAAGTGGTTAAGATGGTAAATTTTATGTTATGTATATTTACCACAATTTAAAAAACAAAAAACTGCTGGCACCTTAGTTCAAAGTGGGACAGCAGCACCCAACTGTTAACAGTCACTGAATTCTTCACACCACACATTCATAGTTAAAAAATAAAAACCCAGTTTTACTTAAGAATGTACTTGATAAGGTAGCAAAAACTATTAATTTATTAAACCTCAACCCCTTGAGTGAAAAAAAGAGGGGAGAAGGAAAGAAAGTCACCCTTGGAAGATATAGTTTCATTCAAATGTAATTATTGTACCAATGTCATTTCAGTGGTTAACTGATGCTGAAATCCACACCCTTTTGCCAAATAAACTGTAAATGAAGCAAACATATTCTACATCATAACGATGTCTTAAATCACTGCAGAGATCTGAATATAAAATTTGGGGGAGTGCTGCTTCCTCTTTTTCCCAAATGTCACCAAAGCCCAAGCTCTGGAAATGATATGAGTGGCTTCTACAATCTCACTATGATAAGTGGTCCCAGGCCCATAATTCCAACTATAAAATTCTCAAATTTATGGTGCTTCAGAAATTTGACCATCTCAAGATTTATTTACTCTGTGTTCCTTCAGCCACCAGGGGGCCCAACGCAAGCATGCAGTTATCTGGGTAATAGAGGTTGCCTAGGAATATCTTTACCTACACTATAAAGCAGGGGTTGGCAAAATACAGCCCATGGGCCAAACCTGGCCTACCACTGTTTCTGCACAACCTACAAGCTAAGAATGGTTTCAAATGGGTGAAAAAAATAAAATACTGTATTATAATACAAGATGATGTGAAATTCAAATTCTGGTGTCCACAAATAAAGTTTTATTGGAACAGAGCCATGCTCATTTGTTTGTTTGGTGTCTACAGTTACTCTCATACAACAAGGGCAGAGCTAAGTACCTGTGAGAGATATTGCTTCCCACTGCTACTTGGTGCACTAACAAATTGCAGTGACAGCTTTAACTTGACAGCATTTTGAGGGCAACGAATACTGACTGCAACCTTTATTTAACTTACCAGTGCATACCTATCACTTCAAAACAGGAAAGAGTAAAGTGGACTTCAAATTGAATGACACGACTTAAAGGCACAACGGAGTGTGGGTTATTTTGTTATCAAATTAGATGGCATAGCATTATGTTTATTGTGCAATGACATTATGGCTGGGTTATATAAGAAAACCTTATACACCAGCATTGCCACAGTAAGCATTCATCACAATACTCCTAACTCACAGGAAAACAAAAGAAAAATTAGAATAAACAGAGTATCTTATCACAGTGGGATTTCTTCAGAAAAAGAAAGTTTCTGAATGGCTCATTTGTTAGCCAAGCAAAGAAGGTCATTTACTAGTGGTGATTTATTTAAACTGTGTTTGATTGCAGCAAATGAAGAAACTTGTTCAGTGAAAACAAACTTGTATAAAACTATTAGCCTTTCAGCAAGAACGGTCGGTTGAAAAATTGAGGATGTTGGTAGCAACATCAATAGGCAATTACAAAACAAGGCAAATGATTTCAAGTGGTTTTCCCTGGCTCCTGATGTGTAACCAGATATTACCGATTCTCCTCAATTATTATTTATCTGAAGAGTCACTGCAGAATTTAAAGTGATTGAAGAATTAGCCTCTATGAACAGTGTGCATGGAACAACTTCAAGCAAGAATGTTTTCAAAGAAGTTGAGAAAACAATAGCTGAGTGTCACCTAAGTGGATTCTGTAGAATGTTATAACTGGTGTTGGTAAAAATATATATGAGAATACTACAATAATAAGAATACTATGAACTGTACACCACCAAATTAGACAATCTATGAGAAATGGGCAAATTCTTATAAACACATAAATTACCAAAACTGACTCAGAAGAAATTGATGATCTTAACAGACCTATACCAAGTAGAGAGATTCAATCGGTAGTCAAAAAATCTCCCAAGAAAAAAAGTCCAGAACAAGATGGCGTCACTGGTGAATTTTACCAAACACTTAGAGAAGAATTAACAGCAATCCTTCTCAAACTCTTCCAAAAGATGGAAGAGTAGGGAACACTTCCTAACACATTCTATGAGGCTAGTATTAACGTGATACCAAAGCAAGACAGAGATACTACAAGAAAACTACAGATCAACATCCCTTATAAATACAGACACAAAGTTCTCAACAAAATACTAGCAAACCAAATCCAACAGCATATTAAAAAAAAAACAAATGAAATTTATCCTAGAAATGCATGGATGGTTCAACATATGAAAATCAATTACCACAATACTAGGATGAAGGAAAAAACTACAGGATCACCTGAATTAACACAGAAAAAGCATCTGACAGAATTCAACACACTTTCATGACATTAAAAAAAACACTCAAGGGCCAGCCGAGTGGGGTAGTGGTTAAGTTTGTGTGCTCTGCTTTGGTGGCCCAGTGTTCGTAGGTTTGGATCCCGGGTGCAGACCTAGCACCGCTTGTCAAGCCACGCTGTGGCAGCATCCCACATAAAACAGAGGAAGATTGGCACAGATGTTAGCTGAGCAACAATCTCCCTCAAGCGAAAAGAAGACGATTGGCAACAGATGTTAGCTCAGGGCCAACCTTCCTCACAAGAAAAAAAAATACTCAGCAAACCAGGAATAGAAGGGAACTTCCCTAAAATGGCCTACAGCATTTATGAAAAATCCATCATATTAATGGTGAAAAACAGAAAGTTTTCCCTCTAAGATCAGGAACAAGACAAAGATGTCAGCTTTCACCACTGCTATTCAACATTGTACTACAAGTCCTAGCCAGAGCAATTAGGCAATAAAAAGAAATATTTTAAAGGCATCCAGATTGGAAATGAAGAAGTAAAACTACCTCTATTTGCAGATGACACAATTCTATATATAGAAAATCACATAGAATTCACAAAACACAACTAGAGCTAATAAATGAATTCAGGAAAGTTGCAGGGTAGAAGATCAACACCTAAAATTCAGTGGTGCTTCTATATACCAGCAATGAAGAAACCAAAAAGGAAATTTTAAAAAAACCAATTCTATTTACAACAGCCTCCAAAAGAGTACAATACTTAGGAATAAATTTAACCAAGGAGGTGAAATATTTGTACACTAAAAACTACAAAACATTGCTGAAAGAAATTAAAGAAGACCTAAATAAATGGTAAGACTTCCTTTGTTTCTGGATTGGAAGACAATATCGTTAACATTGCAATACTCCACAAAGCAATCTACAAAGTCAATGCAATCTACCAAAATTTTAATGGCTTTTTCTGCAGAAATGGAAAGACCACTCTTCAAATGTATATGAAACTGAAAGGGGCCTGAAACAGCCAAAATAATACTGAAAAAGAAAAACAAAGCAGGAAGACTTACACTTCATAATTCAAAACTTACCACAAAGCAACAGCAATCAAAACAGTGTGGTATTGCCATAAGGACAGACACATAGACTAATGGAACAGAATTGAGAGTCCAGAAATAAACCCCAAATATCTATGGCCAACTGTTTTTTGTTTTTGTTTTTTTGAGGAAGATTAGCCCTGAGCTAACATCCGCCAGCAATCTTCCTCTTTTTGCTGAGGAAGACTGGCCCTCAGCTAACATCCATGCCCATCTTCCTCTACTTTATATGCAGGCCGCCTGCCACAGTGTGGCTTGATAAGCAGTACGTATGTCCGCGCCAGGGATCCAAACCGGTGAACCCCGAGCTGCCGAAGTAGAGCGCGTGAACTTAACTGCTACACCACCAGGCTGGCCCAATCAACTGATTCTTGACAAGGGTGCTAAGATGATTCAAAGGGTTGAAAAGAACAGTCCTTTCAACAATTGGTGCTGGGACAACTGGATAACCACATGCAAAAGGATGAAGTTGAACCGCCACCTCACATAATATATAAAAATTAACTCAAAATGGATCGATGACCTAAATATAAGAGCTAAAACCATAAAACTCTTAGAAGAAAACATAGGTGTATACCTTCATGAGCTTGGATTTGGCAATAGATTCTTAGATTGGACACTAAAAGCATAAGCAATGAAAGAAAAACTAGATGAAATGGACTTCATAAAAATTAAAAACTTTTGTGCATTATCAAGAAACTGAAGCCTAGCCAGCCCTGATGGTCTAGTGGTTAAAGTTTGTGCTCTCATCACTTGGGCAGTTGCCAGTCACGGAACCATACCATCTGTCTGTCAGTAGCCATGCTGTGGCGGAGGCTCACATAGAAGAACTAGAAGGGCTTACAACTAGGATATACAACCATGCACTGGGGCTTTGAGAAGAAGAAAAAAAAAGAGGAGGAAGACTGGCAACAGATGTTAGATCACGGCAAATCCTTCCCTGGGGAAAAAAAATAGAAAGTGAGAATATTTGTAAATCACAAATATGGTAAAGGTTTAGTATCCATAATATACAAAGAACTCTTACAGCTTAACAATAAAAAGATAACCCGATTTAAAAAACTGGCAAAGGATCGGAATAGACCTTTCTCCAAAGAAGATAAATAAACTGCCAACTAGCACATGAAAAGACATTTAGGTTTAACATGACTGGTCATTAAGGAAAGGCAAATCAAAATCACAATGAGGGGATCAGCCCCATGACTGAGTGGTTAAGTTCACACGCTCTGCTTTGGCGGCCCAGGGTTTCGCCGGTTCAGATCCTGGGAGTGGACATGGCACCACTCATCAGGTCATGCTGAGGCGCCATTTCACAAAGCACAACCAGAAGGACCCACAACTAAAATATACAACTATGTACTGGGGGGCTTTGGGGAGAAGAAGGAAAAAAAGAATACAAACAACAACAAACCACAATGAGATACCACTTCACACTCACTAGGATGGCTTTAATTAACAACACACACACAGGGGCTGGCCCAGTGGCACAGAGGTTAAGTTCGCACCTTCCGCTTCAGTGACCCAGGGTTTGCCAATTTGGATCCCGGGTGCAGACATGGCACCACTTGGCAAGCCATGCTGTGGTAGGCGTCCCACATATAAAGGAGAGGAAGTTGAGTACAGATGTTAGCTGAGGGCCAGTCTTCCTCAGCAAAAAGAGAAGAATTGGTGGCAGATGTTAGCTCAGGGCTAATCTTCCTCAAAAACACACACACACACATACACACACAGAAAATACCAAGTGTTGGTGAGGATGTGGAGAAATAGGAACCTTTATACATTAGTGGTGCAAAGTAAAATGGTGCAGTGCCGTGGAAAACAGTCTGACAGTGCCTCAAAAAGTTAAACAGAATTACCATAGGACCGAGCAATTCCACCTCTAGGTATATACACCCAAGAGAATGAAAACATGCACCTTCACAGTAGCTTGTACACAGATATTTATAGCAAGATTATTCGTAATAGCCAAAAGGTAGAAACAATTCAAATATCCATCAACAGATGAAAGGGGAAGCAAATTATAGTGTATATATACAATGGAATATTATTCAGCCATGAAAAGAAGTACTGACAGATGTTACAACATGAATGAACCTGGAAAACATTATGCTAAAAGAAAGAAGCCAGACAAAAAAGATCACATATTGTATGATATTTCTAGAATAGGCAAAGTCATACAGCCAGAAAGCAGAGCAGAGGTTACCAGAGGATTGGGGGAGGAGGAAATGAAGAGTGATTACTTGAGTGATTACTTAATGGATACGTGGTGTTTTTAAGGGGTGATGAAAAAGTGTTGAAACTAGAAAGAGCTGGTGGTTGCATAACATTGAAAATACATGAAATACCACTTAATTATATACTTTAAAATGGTTAATTGTAATGTTACGTAAATTTCACCTCAATAAAAAACAAAAACAAATTGAAAGAACTTCCAGACAGGACTGAAGACACACATTTGCCCATTCCCTACCAAAACACCACTAAACGATAGTAAAAGGATTTTTTAATTTTTTTATTTTTTTTAAGATTGGCACCTGAGCTAACAACTGTTACCAATCTTTTCTTTATTTCCTCCTTCTTCTCCCCAAAGCCCCCCAGTACATAGTTGTATATTTTAGTTGTGGGTCCTTCTAGTTGTGGCATGTGAGACGCCACCTCAGCATGGCCTGATGAGAGGTGCCATGTCCGCGCCCAGGATCCAAACTGGTGAAACCCTGGGCCGCCGAAGCGGAGCATGCAAATTTAACCACTCGGCCGCCACGGGGCTGGCTCCCAAAAGGATTTTTTTTAAGGGTATAAAGTTACAAGAACAAAAAGAACAGGAGGTGAACCATGGCAACAAAACTTTCAGAAGGTGGAATGCAGGACAAGTGGTAACTGATTTAGCACCTGAAAAAGCTACAACTTAAGACAGCAGTGAAAAGAAAACTGATTTCCAACAAAGAACTCCAAACACTCAGGAAACGCACTACCAGGTTCTTTTGGAAGTGAAGGTGAAGGCAAAGCTGAAAACAGGATTGGTACAAAGTTTGTTTAATGAGTCACTAAAATCCTTCCCAATTTCCCACACCTCCTCACTCTGCACTACTGGATGCCTGTTACTCTAGGCAGAAGACTGGGATTTCCTGAAGAGGTAAAACAAAAAAACAACTGAGGGCCAGGGTAACCATACTGAAAATAGAGTGATGAGATAAAGTCTCTCTAAAACTTGTATATTGAAACACCCAGCACTTTTCCATCTCTTGGCTCACAGTATAATGGGCTTATACTCTTCAGGCAATACACTGGAAGACTCTTCTCTTGGGAATCTGAGTAGCCTAAGAGAGAAGACCTACAGTTAATGACATCACAGGTAACCTAGCAAAACTCCTACAATGAGGCCTGCAGTTAGCAAGTGCTGCTTGTGATCACGGAACTGCCATTAAGATTTTGGTGCCCCATTTTAAAAAATAAGCAGATAGTCAAAGATCATCAAACGTCTGAGAAAAGCTTCAACATTAAAGGCGGAGGTGGAAAAGAAAAGTTGGGGAAGAAGACTACGCAGTAAGATGCAAACCTCAAAAATAAAAACAAAGCCTATCCTCAGTAACCTCAGAGTAAAAAGAAGATATTGTAAACTTGAAACAAGAACATGTGCTTATTAAAAAAGATAAAGAATCCCTAGAAATTTAACAAATGGAAGGCTCAAAGAAAAATTCAAAGATCAGTTGAAGAAATTTTTCAAGGAGTTAAGCAAAGAGACAAATAGGAAATGGGAGACAATGTTAGAATCTGTGCAGGAGTGCCACAGTTGTAACTTAAAGTTCCAGAAGAAGAGAACAGAAAATGAAGAGGAAGAAATAAAGCATCACTGAAGGTGATTTCAGCACAATGGATGAAAACAGATCCACACTGACACATACCAACAAGAAATTTCAGAACACAAAGGACAAAGAGAAGAACTTAAAAGATTGGGAGAAAGGGAACAGTTTACATAGGAAGACTCCAGAATCAGAATATCAGGGGCCAGCACAGTGGTGTGGTAGTTAAGTTTGCATGCTCCATTTCGGTGGCCTAGGATTTGCTGGTTCAGATCTTGGCCACAGACCTACACACCGCTCATCAAGCCATGTATTCCCACATACAAAATAGAGGAAAATTGGCACAGATGTTAGCTCAGGGCCAATCTTCCTCACCAAAAAAATAGGAATCAGAATGTCCTCAGACTTCTCAAGAGCAACACTGGAAGCTAGAAGAAAATGGAGAGCAACACCTTCAAAACTTTGAGAAAAAATTATGTCTAATCCAGAATTCTACAACCAGCCATAATTAAGTGTGAGGGGAGAATAAAGACATTTTTAAATATGTATGGTCTGAAAACTTTACCTTCAGTAAGCTACTAGAGGAAGTACTCCACCAAAAAGAGTATAAAGTAATAAAGCAAAAGGACACGTATCCAAGAAACAGGTCATCCAACACAACAGAAAGGCAAAAGGGACTCCTCAAGATGACAGAGAAGGGAGATCTCAGAATGACAGATGTACAATAGCTTAGGTAACAACCAGTCCAGATTAAAGAAGTTTAGAAGGCTCTGAGACAAGTCTCCAAGAAAATAAAACTGACAGACTAACTGATGTGTTTGAAAGCACTGAGATGAGATTCAGGCACCTAGAGGAAACTTTAAGAATGAACTGGCGTAAGTACACAGAACAATAACAGTCATTAACTTTAAAAACAATTAACAAATTGTACAAGGAAGGAAAAATTATAATAGTATACTATATGACTTAGCTATGAACAGGACAATATGTAGTCATAATAATGTAAACAATATTAATCTAATCACAATTATGATATAACCATATTGGGGAATGAGAAATATGCTCGTGTGTAATTGGGAATGACAGTGTGCTAAAACATCATTTCCCATAATGGGAAGTTCATAGATAATGGCTAAAACTGAAAAATCAAGAAATAGTGGTACAAGCATGTTATCTAGAGATTTGAAGGTAAATACCAAAAGAAACTGCTAAAAGAACTGAAAGGAGCTGCCTCCAGGCAGGGGAAAAAGGAAGGTAAGGCAGAGGCAGAATCAAGGAACTACCTCTTCCAGAGAAGCTTTACTGAACAATTTGATTCTTTAACAAAAGCATGTATAATATTTGTAATAAGTAAAAAAAAAAAAAAAAAAAAAAAAAAGGAAGAGCACTTTATAAGAAAAACGAGGTTTAACAAGCTATCAATTGCCTAAATTCAAAACAATTCAGAAACTTGGAAAGGAAAATCAGAACATTACAAAAAATGGTAAGTAATAAAAAAAGAAAAATTATGTTGAAAATAAGATTATATTAGCACAGCTAGAGTCTGAAAAAATAACGCAACAAAGAAGCAAGAGAAATTGAACTAACTTATACCCCAAGTTCATTAAGCAAAGGAAATCCTCTTTATTCAAGAACATTTTAAGAAGCAGTGTGCTGGAATGAATGTGGAATTTCACACAGGTACTCAATTCTACTTATCCCACCAAAGCAGAAAGAAAATACTTCCCGTGAAGATTTTTAAAAAGCAAAGAATTTCATTGTCTTTAGGTCCTATCATTGCTGAAAAATAATAATGAACAGTTGATCAAAGGAATTCTCACAACGAAAACAAAAAAAACAGCAGAATCATTTGGCAACCATTTACTTAGCACTACTATGCTTGATTATAGGGACAAAGTCGATAGCACAGAAATGGTACTGGAATCACAGCTTAACATCCACATATAGGAAAAAATCAATAAGGCCAATTTACAGTCATCTAAGAGAACACAGAATATGTACTAGTATGATTTTGTAAAAAAAAAAAAAAAAAAAAGGAAAAGAATGCCAGAACAATTTAATTTTCTCCTAAGATAACCATTACAGTGGCCTACAAGGAAAAAATAATTAGGAGAAATTCAAATCTACCTAGATTATAATAATGAGCCATTGAGTCCATCCTATGTGACACTCTCACCACCGGGGCAAGAAATTGTGGTAGCAATTAAGCAGGTAAATTGTTTTGAAAACAGTGACCCATACTTATCAGCATTTAGAACTTCTCCTTTTCAACTTACTTATGAATAAACAATATATCTAATATATATTCATACTTCCAAATTTTGTACTATTTCTATTAGTTATACATAATGGTAGCTACTATGGCAGGTGAAATTCAAAACGACCATGAGAAGCTGGGAAAAAAATTCCCTTAAAAGCAGAGAGAAAACAATAAAATTGTCTAATTATGATTCCAACACAAATACAGAATACACGAAGACCACACTAGACAACAACTGGATTGTACATCATATTAAGGAGGTAGCACAAGCCCAAGGGGAGGATCAAAGGAGAAAAACACAATGGAGAACACAGACTTTGGAGTCCCATTTACTAGCTGCCTTGCCTTCATCAAGTTAATTATCTGAGTTTCAATTACCTTAACTGTTAATTGAGGATAATATCTACACTGAAAGATTGTTCTGAGGATTCTAAATAATCTATATCAACACCTAGCATTATGTCTGGAACAGATATCAAATAAACGTAAGATTTATTATACACATCATTTAATAGAACAGAAATCTGGGTCTCAATAATCTGCATATTACTATTGACTATAATTTTTAAGTCAATGATAGAGTTCCATCACTTAAAAAACTAACAGCATATTATCAGATAATAAAAGCACAATGTAAGAATTTAAAAAGTAGTCCCCTAGGGCCGGCCCCATGGCCAAGTGGTTATGTTCGAGCGCTCCCCTGCGGCGGCCCAGGGTTTCGCTGGTTTGGATCCTGGGCGTGGACATGGCGCCTCTCGTCAGGCCATGTTGAGGCGGCATCCCACATGCCACAACTAGAAGGACCTGCAACTAAGATATACAACTATGTACCAGGGAGGATTTGGGGGAGGTAAAGCAGGGGAAGAAAAAAGATTGGCGACAGTTGTTAGCTCAGGTGCCAATCTTGAAAAAAAGGGAAAAAAGTAGTCCCCTAATATATTACATCAGTAAGTCCTTTACCACAGTGACATGAATACTAATTCTTATACTTCCAATGAGTGTACAAGAACCATGGTTTCTAGAAAGAAATACCATGTAATATTGTCTGTCCATTTCTCCCAAACCCAGCATTCTTTTTTAGATCATTTCTTCTCTTTCTCTCTTACTACTCTGCACTTTTCCAGTGGGCTTCAGGATGCTAACAAGGATGACACGTTCCACCTGACTCCTCTCTGGTCTCAATCTCTTAAGAGGAATCTCCCTCCATCCCCATCCCTCAAACTTAAGGCTGGTTCCCTTGAGGACCCTGCTTCTCTGGCAGTCATTGTAGTGTACAGCTGCTCATTCACCAATTCTCAAATGCATACTCTGGGGCCAAAAGACAGAGTCAGCACTCTCTCAACTACTCTTACGCACCTCTCCCAGCTTTTGGAACAATTCTTGCCAGTCTTTGGAAGGCCCACACCATCCAGCTAAACCACCTTCCGTCTGTTATTACCATTATCTAATGTCCTCTAGGTCACTGGCATCTGGCATAGGCTTCCTCTACTCTTCAAGTCTACTTGATCCTAGGCATCTTCAACAATCATGTCCTTCACCCTCACCTCACTTCAGCATCCAATTCCCAGGAACATAACTTGGAACTTGAAATTGCCAGGGCCCACTTGATTCCTGTAATCTTAAAACTCAAATTCCTATCTCTGACCACTCCCCCAACTACTTATCACTCTCCTTCTCTTACTCCATTACAACCACTCCATTATACGCTATTCTAGATGTACAGTCTCTTAACCCCCCTTTTTCTCTCAATCTATCTTTTATCTCCTGGCTTTACTTCCTTCCTTATCTAGTCTATATCTCAAATTCTGTCACTTCAACTGCCTTCTTCCCGGCAGCTCATTTCCAACCACTCTTTGACCTTCTACCCACCAAATTTCAGCCCAGAATCAATGCATGATCTGTCTTCTCTGTTTTTACACATAAGTAGTCAAATAATGCTGGGAGGGTCGGCAGGGACAGGACAACCACCATCCAGACTGTGAGGAACAGAAATCTTCAAATTGTATACTGAGCTGAGCCCTGAATGCCATTCAGCAACATTTCTGCCTTTTCCAGCTCAGCTCCTACTCCTATTTCCCATATCCCAAACCTTCTCTAATCTCTTTGGTCATTTTCTCCATAGTGACACCCCATTTAGCAAGGGCTCTTGATCCTACTTGACAAAGACAGCAGGGAGCCACCATATCCTACACCACCTTCAAAAATACACATATGTATCTCTACAAATACCTACATTTATTTCCTGTTCTCTCAGAAAAAAGTGACCCATCACCGATATAATGCTAATCTCTCCATCTATGCTCTAAATTCCATTCCCTAGCTCCATCAGTTATCTTCTCTTTCACAGCTTCAACCTTCCCCTTCTTTCCACTGGCTACTTCCTTCAATCTGCCACTTCCTTTCAAAAGCTTCCCTGAGATCTGAGTTCTTTAGGGTCTTCTCTGTCCTCCTTCCTCTGAAACACTGGTTCTCAATAGAGGTAAATTTTGCTCCTCAGGAAACATCTGACAATGTCTGGAGGCGTTTTTGGTAGTCACAGTTGGAGGAGTACTACTGGCATATAGTGAGTAGGGATCAGGGATGCTGCTAAACATCCTACAATGCACAACTCAGTCCCCTAAAACAAAGAATTATCCAGTCCAAAATGTCAATGATACAAAAGTTGAGAGACCATGCTCTAAAAACTTAATTTTTAGAAAGAGTAGTGTACTGTCAATGTCTCTACTTCCTCACTTTTCAATGTTATCTGGCTTTAGGTCTCATCCATCCACCCAAACAGTTCTTCATACAGTCTGCACCTGGATCAATCTCCCTGAAGAAGTAGGCACTCTTCCTCCTTAAAATCCTCTACTTGAGGGGCCAGCTCAGTGGCATAGTGGTTAAGTGAGCATGCTGTGCTTCGGTGGCCAAGGGTTCACCGGTTTGGATCCCAGGCGTGGACCTACGCACCACTTATCAAGCCATGCCGTGGCAGGCATCCCACATATAAAATAGAGGAAGATGGGCCCAGATGTTAGCTCAAGGACAATCTTCCTTAGCAAAAAGAGGAGGATTGGTGGCAGACGTTAGCTCTGAGCTAATCTTCCTCAAAAAGAAAGAAAATCCTCTACTTCGAAGGCAATAATGAAGATGAAAGCAGAAAATAAATGAACAGAAAACAAGAGAAAAAAATCAGTGAAGCCAAAACATGACTCTTTGAGAAGAGCAAGAGAACTGGAAACTTATCTTCACACAAAAACCTCTATGTGACTCCTTACAGGAGATTTATTCACAACTGCCGAATATCAGCAGGAACCAAGATGTCTTTTAACAGATGAATGAATAAACTGTAGTACATCCACACAATGGAATATTTTATAGTGATAAAAAGGAACTAGCTATTAATTCATCCAATGAAATGCATGAGTCTTAAATGCATTTTGCAAAGTGAAAGAACCCAGACGAAGGAAAAAAGGGAAGGGAAAGAGAGGGAAGAGAAAGTGGGTGACTACAAGGGGGCCCATGGGAGAATTTTTAAGATGATGGAACTGTTCTGTACGGTATTGGGGTAAGGAATACATAATTCTATGCATTTGTCAAAACGCACAGAACTGTACATCACAAAGAATAAACTTTAAGGTATGCAAATTTTTAAAAATCAACTAGGAGTTTGGGGGATTCCAGGATGGAATGCACACCACGTAAAAAGAATGTACTGTACTACAAGCATATGATAGAACCACAAAAAAGTAGCTAGAATATATAAAGGACTCTTCTAACTCAACAACAAAGACATAACCCAATTTAGAAATAGGACTATTTTTTTTAAGATTTTTTTTTCCTTTTTCTCCCCAAATCCCCCCAGTCCATAGTTGTATATTTTAGTTGTGGGTCCTTCTAGTTGTGGCATGTGGGACACCACCTCAGCATGGCTTGATGAGCGGTGCCATGTCCACGCCCAGGATTCGAACCGGTGAAACCCTGGGCCACCAAAGTGGAGCAGGGGAACTTAACCATTCGGCCATTGGGCCAGCCCCCAAAATAGGACTATTTTTAAGACTTGAATGCATCTTTCTCCAAGGAAGGTATACAAATAGCCAATAAATACATGAAATGATGCACAGTATCATTAATCATTAGGGAAATACAAATCAAAATCACAGTGAGAGACCAAAAACAAAAAAATAAGTATTAGCAAGGATGTGGAGAAACTGGAACTCTCACACACTGCTAATGGAAATGTAAAATGACACACCTAGTGTGGAAAAGAGTTTAGAGGTTCCTCAAAAAGTTAAACATAGAATTAACATATGATCCACAAATTCTACTCTTAGGTATACACCCAAAAGAAATAAAAACATATGTCCAAACACAAACTTTGCACATGAATGCTTACAGCAGCACTCACAACAGCATCAAAAAACATTAAGTATATAAGCATAAATCTGGCAAAAGATGTGTAAGAACCATACACTGAAAACTACAAAACACTGCTGAGAGAAATTAAATAATAGTGATGTATAATAAAATAATTAATAATAAAATAATAAAATTGATGGAAAAAGATATTTTATTCATGGGTTGGAAGATTCAATACAAAACCAGTCTATAGATTTGACACAATCCTAATCAAAATTCCAGTAGGCTTTTTGAAGAAATTGACAAGCTGATTCTAAAATTTCTATGGAAAGGCAAAGGATTTAGAATAGCCAAAACAGGGGCCAGGCCAGTGGCACAGTGGTTAAGTTCACGTGCTGTTCTTCAGCAGTCCGTGGTTCACAGGTTCGGATCCTGGGAGCAGACCCACATACCACTCATCTAAGCCATGCTGTGGCAATGTCCCACATACAAAATAAAGGAAGACTGGCACAGACGTTAGCTCAGCAAGAACCTTCCTCGAGCAAAAAGAGGAAAATTGGCAACAGATGTTAGTTCAGGGCCAATCTTCCTCACCAAAAAAGGAACAAAAAAGAATAGCCAAAACAATCTGAAAAAGAACAAAGTTGGACAAGCAACACTACCTGATTTCAAAAGTTACTATAAAGGTGTAGTAATCATGATAGTGTAGTATCAGTAAAGGATAGACACATAGCTCAACACAGAATCCAAAAATAAACTCACACATATATGGTCAACTGATTTCTGACAAAGATGGCAAAAGGCAATGCAGTGGAGAAAGAAAAGCCTTTTCGACAAATGGGGCTGAAAGAATTGGATATCCTATGTAAAAATAATGAACTTGGGTCCATATGTCACATACACAAAAAATGAACTCAAAATAGATTACAAACCTAAATGTAAAACCAAAAACTATTAAACCTCCAAGAGAAAATTCAGGAGAAAATCTTTGGGAACTTAGGCAGAGATTTCTTAGATATAACAGCAAAAGCACAATCCATAAAAGAACAAATTGATAAATCAAACTTCATCAAAACTAAAAACTTCTGCAAAAGACATTGCAATGAAAAGACAAGCCATAGATTAGGAGAAACTCTTTGCAAAGCATATATCTGATAAAGGACTTGTGTCTAAAAAAAGTAAAGAACTCTCAAAACCCAACTATAAAAAAAAAATCCAATTTTAAAAGAAGAAAAGACTTGAATGGACACTTGACCAAAAATGATATGCAGATGATTAAAAGAAATGCTTAATAGTATTAGTTATTAGGGAAATATAAATCAAAACCATAATGAGATACCACTACACACCCATCAGAATGACCAAAATAAGAAATAGTGATAATACCAAATGCTGCCTAAGATGCAGAGAAACTGGGTAACCTCTGCACTGCTCGGGGGAATGTAAAAGTTTGGCAGTTTCTTATAAAACTAAACTCACATATTGGAGGTTGGGAGGCAACCTCACTTTTGGGCACTTATACCAGAGAAGTGAAAACTTATATTCACATAAAAACCTGTATACAAATGTTCACAGCAACTTTATTCATAATAGTCAATAATTTGAAATAATCAAATGTCCTTCCATGGGTAAAAGGTTAAACAAATTATAATACATCCATATCATGCAATACTACTTAGTAATTAAAAGGAACAAACTTAATGTATGCAACAACTTGGAAGGATCAACAGGGAATTACACTAAGTGATAAAAGCCAACTTCAAAAGGTTAAATACCATATGACTCAATTTATACAACATTTTCCTGAAATAACAGTATGGAGATGGAGAACAGACTAGTGGTTGCCAGGAATTAGAGATGGGGACACGGAGGAGGAAGGGAAGTAGATGTGGCTATAAAGAGGGTAGTGAGATGGAACTTTGTGGTAACGAAATAGTTCTGTCTCTTGATTGTGGTAGTGGTTACAGGAATCTACACATAATGATAAAACTGCGCAAACTATACACATACACAAATGACCACATGTAAAACTGGTAACATCTGAGTGAGTTTGGTGGATTGTACCAATGTTATTTTCCTGGTCTTGGTAATATACTATAGTTATGCAAGATGTTATCATTGGAGGGAACTGAATGAAAGACACTCAGAGCCTCCTTCTATATTTTTTTTGTAACTTTCTGTGAATCTATAATTATTTCAAAATAAAAAACTTTTTTTCTTTTTTGCTGAGGATGATTGGCCCTGAGCTAACATCTGTTGCCAATCTTCCTCTTTTTCCTTGAGGCAGATTCACCCCGAGCTAACACCTGTGCCAATCTTCCTCTATTTTGCATGTGGGACACCACCACAGCATGGCTTGATGAGTGGTGTGTAGGTTCGAGACAAGAATCCAAACCTGTGAACCACCAGCTGCCAAAGCAGAATGAACTAACTTAACCAGTACGCCATCGAAAAAACTTTTTTAAATAGGCAAAAGACTTGAATAGATACTTCACAAAAAAGGATACACTGATGGCAAAAAAACACATAAAAAGATGCTCAACAGCATTAGTCATTAGGGAAATATACAATAAAACTACATGGAGATACTACTACACACCTATTATAATGGCTAAAATTAAAAAGACTGACCATACCGGGACCAGCCCAGTGGCCGAGTGGTTAAGTTCGTGTGCTCCACTTCGGTGGCCCAGGGTTTCGCCAGTTCAAATCCTGGGCATGGACATGGCACCACTCATCAGCCCATGCTGAGGCGGCCTCCCATATGCCACAAGTAGAGGGACTCAAAACTAAAAAATATATACAACTATGTACCAGAGGGCTTTGGGGAGAAACAGGAAAAAAAATAAAATCTTTTAAAAAAAAGAAAAAGACTGACCCTACCAAATGTTGGTGAAGATGTGAAAATACACATTTCCACTACTAATAGGAATGAAAAATGATAGATCCACCATGGAAAACAGTTTGGCAGTTTCTCAAAAAGTTAAATATATCCCTACTATATGATCCAACCATTCCATGCCTAGGTATTTATCCAAGGATAAAGGAAATATGTGTCTATACAAAGACTTACACATGAATGTTCACAGCAGCTTTATTTGTAATAGCCAAAACTCGGAAACAATTCAAAAGTCTCTCAAGAGGTGAAGGGACAAACGAATTATGGGATATGCATACAATGGAAACTACTCTCTAATAAAAATGAATGACCTACTGATATGTTCATTAACATGGACAAATCTCAAAGTAATAATGCCGCACAAAAAGGAGTATATACTTCATGATTCTATTTATATGTTTTCTATAGTGACTTCAGTGGTTGTCTGGGAAAGGGGGAAAGATGAGTGGGAGGGAATGATTACAAAGGGACACAAGGAAACTTTTGGAGATAATGGATATGTTCACTCTCTTGAATATGGTGAAAGTTTCATAGATATACATATGTCAAAACATATCAAACTTCACACTTTAAATAAGTACAGTTTATTACTGAAAGGGATCAGAATATGCCACCCCAAAACATGCCAATTTGACATAAGGATTATTTGAGCTGAAGGCAACTGAAAAACAGAAAACAAGAAGAACTCTCTGTCCTCTCTCCCTTTCTGCCTAAAAGTAGGGCATAAATTTCCCTTTGTAAAGTGACATAAATTTCCATTTGTAAAGATGGTCCCCTCTCCAGTACCAGGAATAGGAGAACTACTCTTATCCACATAACAAATCTTACTAAACAACTCTTATTTATGAAACATTTCCTAGTCACCTTCCCACAATTTACACCGCAGGCCGCAAGAGCCCAAACTCCCTTTTATGTTGTCTAGTCATTTCTCCACACTTTATCACTCTTAGGTAAAATGGTATATAAACCTCCCAAACATTTCACAGTGCCTGGCAAATTTTACTAAACAGAATCATCCTCTCCCCTCCCCACCTCCAAATCTGCTTCTCCTCCTACCACAATTGACCCAAACTAGAAAAAAACAAATAATCCTAGCCTCCTTCTTCTCCTTACTCAAGTGATACCAGGTCCTATTGATTTCTCTCCCCTAAACCTATCTCAGCTTTATTTTTACTTTGCCATCTCTTCTCCTCTGCCCTTATCACTTCTCAGATACAACATCTGCCCTGGCCTCCATTCCTTCCTTACTCAATACATTATCCACAGTGTAGCAGTGATCTAAGCCACAAATCTGACATTCCTGTCCAGCTTGCAGTCTTCCAATGGCTCCTTGCTGTCTTCAATCTAAAATCCAAACTCCTCAATTCAGCATAATAGACTGTCCTCTAGTCACATCTGGACACTACAGCCTGATCTTAAACCTTTCCAAATTAAAGGACCATGGTCTTTAACTTGTGTCTTTGGGTGTGGTCATCAATGGGCCTGAAATGTATTTCCTACCTTATCTATCTAGGGAATCATCCTACTGGATTCAGCCCAATTGCAACCTCTTCTCCGACTTCTCAAAGTCAAGCTCTTCACCATTTATGCTCTCAGAAGGCCTTCTATGTACCTGTATTATATAAATATTGCTGTATTTATTTACACATCTACTCCAATAAACTGAATCATATTCACACATAATAATAGACAATACATTTTATTAAAAGACTGAATGGTTAGTATATTCACTCAGCTAATGGTCTTGAGGTCCCTTCCGTTGAGTTACTCTAAGATCTCATACAATGTTTCTGTCTGGTATCTACTTTCTCTTCCCAGTGCATATCCTTCTATTTCATCCTTAAACAAACGATAGCATTAAAGACAGAGTGAAATGAAACACTTCTTTAAAAAGCATTTTTAAAATACTTTACTATCCCTACTTCGAAAAATGAGGATTGGCTTAACTAGATGACTCTGTGTTTATGCTTCCATGCCTGCATGACCATCTGATTCCACCTGAACTACACAAGGAACAGCAATTTGTTGCCCCACATATCCCACCCACCAGACACTAAGTCCACTATTCATAGAAACCCAATAGCCATACCTCATTCTCTGTCTTTCTCTGCACTTACATATAAGCTCTCACATCCACCCCAAGAACTTTAACAAAGGAGGAGAAAAGAATTCCTCAATTGCTAGCATACTGCAGATAGTAAATGTAGAGGATTCTTTTGGTTGATTTTCCCAGCCTCTACCCCCAGCATCCATTTTCTCCTCCGTTCCTAACAAATTTCATTCCATGTAACCACTCCTCTCCCATGTGACCATGTGTTTCAGGAGAAGCCAACCACATCCTCAGGCCAAGGGATGGGCCTGGTTGGCTAAGAATAATTCCATCTGTCTTTACCAGTGACTAATTTAGGAAAGGGAATATAATCCAATTTTGGTCAATGAAATGAGAGGTTAAGTTTGCTGTAAGCTTCTGGAAAAGTCCTTCCTCATTCTTAAAAGGAAAAGAGCCATGTGAAGGCAGTGTTTGTGTCTCTTTCCCTCCCCTGCCAAACAACAACCCCAAATATAACTACCTTGCACATGTTTCAACTAGAAAACTTAAAGTATTACTATTTCTCAAATAGCGATCAGAAGATAAAACGTTAACACAAGTTTCAAAACAGTAATCAGTCAACATTTACTAGGTAACATAACAACAGAGCCTTCTTGCCTTTGCTCTGAAAAGTTGTGGTAAAGCTCAGAGACAACTGGGTGTGTGTAAAAAGAAACAGGTAGTAAACAAAGAGAAGTCCAAAAGGCAGTACTGATCTTGGGAGACAAGAATAAGCAGCAGATGGCAAATTGATCAAAATATTAAGGAAAAAAATGTGTGTCAGTGGCTAAGGAAGGTAGAGCAATTTTACTTGGGTTCTAAATTCAACCAAAGAAGTAAATAGTACTCACATATCTTTTGGAACATAGAAAAGCAAAATGGTAACTTAGGGGAAAAAAAAAACTGGCCTAACTAGTAATTTAGCATTTTTTAAATTCTGAACTTTTCCCTCATTTAGGTTTAGGGCAATTTTGATGACAAATCTAAAAATGCTTTAAATTTTAAATATGAAGTGCAAAACAGCCTGCAAAGATCACAAATTAGACCCTAATCAGGACAAAATGGGAGGGAGTTACCAAAGAGAAAGGCCAAATCCTCGTTACCTGAAACCTAAAATAATATGATCTCTTGACCTCCAGATCCACAAGGAAGCAAAGAGGCCCAAAAGAGCTAAATTTGGGCCTAGTAACAGTTAGCTGTGGCGGTACCCTCAAGTGATCTGGCGGCATCAATGCTACCATTTAAAAATTTCTAGGGGGCCAGCCCCATGGCCAAGTGGTTAAGTTTGCCTACTCCGCTGCGGTGGCCAAGGGTTTCGCCGGTTCGAATCCTGGGCACAGACACGGCACCGCTCATCAGGCCATGTTGAGGCGGCATCCCACATGCCACAACTAGAAGGACCCACAACTAAAATATACAACTATGTACTGGGGGGCTTTGGGGAGAAGAAGAAGAAGAAGAAAAAAAAAAGATTGCAAGATGTTAGCGCAGGTGCCGATCTTTAAAAAAACAAAAGGAAATTAAGCAACTTATTAGACAAGGACAAAGGACTAGGAGTCAGAGGTCTTGGATCTCTGTTTTGCAACTAACTAGTTAAAAGACCCTGGGCAAGTCAACTTGAACCTCAATTTCCTCTCTTGTAAAATGAAAGGACTGAATTAGCCTGAAATTATTCTGTGCTTTTTAGCAATGTCACACGATCAGCAATAGACATGAATCTAGAACTCAGACCTAGCTCAGGAGTACCTCAAAATAATGTTTCTAAATAGCCTCACAAAAGGGAGAAAGACTATGAAACAACATGCGGATGGCAGAGGCAGTTAAGACAAAGGGGTGGAGGGAAAGGTTTCATGTTGGGACTAAAAAGAAATGAATAAAATTAAAGGTGATGAACTTGATATTAACGTACAGAGTAAGGGATATAAAATAGGTGGAGCACAATGAGGAAGATCAGAGAAGAGGCAGGATATAAACGCAAGGGAGCAGGAATCAAAGATAACCTTAGCTGTGACTTTCAAAACTGAATTTGGGGGGATAAAATACGAAGAGAAAATTACACAAATCCAAACAGGAGGTGACCAACACTTTGACCACAGAGTACAGAGACAGGGGGAGATATAACTCATTTTCAGGAAGTGGAAAAATTTAGTAACCAACTAACCCAATAAAAAGACAGCAATAAGCTAATTTAATTTAAAAAATAATTTTTAAAAAACGTATTAAGGAACTACAGACATGGGAAATATGGCTTGAATAACAAGAACATCTCAATGTCATAACAGTTTTAATATAATCAGAACTATGAAACCATCTCCTAGAGCTGTTTCTCAAACTGAAGGTAGTGATCAATTAATGAGTCGTGACCAACAATTTTTTAATATAATGAAAAAGAAAATGTCAGGATAATGTCAGGGTGGAGTAAAGGTAAATGGCTGTTTTATCTGAAATTTCTATCTCAGTTGTCCATGTATAAACAAGTAGTGTGTGCTAGGTTGAAATATAAAACATATTTCTTACTCTGCATCATGGTCAAAAAGGTTTCAAAACTTTTTATTATGGAAGTTTTCAAAAATAAAGTAGAGAGTAGAGTATAATGAGTCCCCATATAGCTACCATGTAGCTTCAACAATTTCTGAATGTCATTTTTTTCCTGAATGTCATTTTTATTGAACAACCTTTACTGAAAGGAAGTGAAAACTATAAGAACTCTTATGTTGCAATAAAAAATTTAAAAAGCAACATTTAAATAAAACTTTCTATACTTTCCCCAAAGACTTCCTTATATAAAGGACGAGTTAAAATTTATATTCCTTTAGTATTCAATATGATCTCACAAATGGCAAAATGTAAGATATAAATTTCAGATCTTGTTTGCCAAATCAAATGCCTACTATTTTTGTGAGTTAATCTCTATCAATTATAGTTAATTAATTTAATTATAATTAATTATATATATTATATAATTAATTATATATAATTATATATATTATATAAATATTTAATTATAATTAAATATAATTAATTTAATAGTAAGATTAAAAATCTAGTCTTAAAATTAAGACCAAGTTCTCTAGTTTCATATGATCATAAATTTAAAAATTCAAGTGAATTGACAATACTTAATAAATAAGAGACTGATGGATACAAGCAACAAGATCAAACATTAAAATTTTTAAAAATAATTTCTAAGCCCTTAACTAAACAATAAATGAATTTTTCTGACCCCATACAGTTACTGAGAAAATATTTTGAAAATTTAAAAATACCTACCCAAAAGCATATCATAAGATCACTTTACTTCCTATTTATGTCCACCACTAATTCATCTCACCACCCCATTGCTAATACTACAAAATCAAAGGAAGAAATATATTTTGTAAATCAGACACATAACAATTTTTATTTGTTAAATCGTTTTCTTGAAAAATTACATGCAACAGCAAATACTATCAACTTCACGATGTTATTTTTTAAAGCGAACATTTTTCCTATCCTAATCTAGCACCTTAAAGAGCTTGAAGAGTTTTTGAATGTCATTTTTAAAACTTCTTATGGAAATTTTAAAATATACACAAAAGTAGAGAGACTACTATAATGAACTCCCATATACCGATCATTTAGCTTCAACAATTTTTGAATGTCATTTCTTTCCTGAATGCCACTTTTACGTAAGTTTTTATTTTAAATCAATATTGAAAAATATTTACATTTAAGTACAACTCACAAACTGTCCACTAAAGTTTTCTAGCCAATGATTATGCTGATGGAAAAAAATGCCTTTAGAAATATTTTTACATGTGATGCAAATCAACATTATTGGAAAAAAGTTACAATTTCAAAGCTCACATAATCCTACCTATTTTCTAATTAAAATAAACAGCAAAGCTTGTGAAAATTTAACACAAAATTAAGAAATAAAAAAATTTATTTTAAGACACTGAAAACAAATTGTAAAATATTAAAACTCTCACCTGCTTCTGTAACATAAGAGTTATCGACACTGTACATTTTGTAAGAAAATGAAGCCCTTCAAGTTACTTCTCCAGTGTACCAAGTATTTTCAAGCTTTCATAGACATGTAGTTCCCTTACACACAAGAATATCAATATGTTAACTAGAAGTGTACCAATGATTAAATTTCACCTATCAATTCAGACAATTCATAGATCACACCACTTAAACCTTACAGGTCCAATTGCTCCTCTCTTCTAAAGTTTACCAAATTCAGGCAAACAGGTGAGAGTCATGAAATATAATTATATAAACATTACCAGAAATGCTGAAATATAGGCAGATCCATGCTATACCTGAGTTAAAATTATGGCTGTCAAAAAAGTTTGCTCCTGCTTATGATTCTCCTAAGCCTCCCTGAACAAACTCACTCCTCTTAAATTCCACTGTTACCTGAACCTCATATGGCATGCCTGGGCAAATTTGATGACTTGGATTTTGTTTTAGAAGCCAGGCTTACTGCCAAGTCTGCTGTGTCTACTCCCCTGTCCCACCAGGACAGCTTTAGACAACACCTCCCTTATTTATGTTACTGCTGTGCGCAGTCAAACTACCGCTTACTATCAAATGAAGCTCAACCTACTCAGGTTTCCATCCTCTCAAGAGTAATGTGATTGACTTCACTGCATTATGGCTTCCTCAACCTCACATCTTATTTAAAATAAAACACCACCATACTGAATCATCAACTACTCAATACTAAGAAGGAAAGCAAAGGACAAGTTACACTTCACAATCAGTAACACAACTTGTTATTTTCTTTTAAAAGATTTCCATTTTAAAATCAGTATTCATATTATTACTTTCTCTGAAGAAAAATTAATTCCACATTTTCTTACCAAAAATGTTCTTACAATCACACTTCATTGAAAAAACAAATACAGAGCAAAACTCCAAAGCAGAACTTGGGATACGCCTTCAATAAAAATACGTATAATTTTAGGCAAAGTTTACTGGTTGCCACAGAAAGGTAAGTCATAATAAGAAGTTGATTCTACAAATTACTCTAAATTAATACCTTAAAGGCTTAAGATACAGGCCTTACTAGACCTCTACAATTTCTTGACCATGTACATAATACTCAAGTTTTAATTTTTATATCCTCTAATAAAACTACTACAGTATTACCTCTGCTAATAGTTTAGAATATATGCCAAAATATCTCTTCTGTATTGGCAAATGGGAAAATCTAAGAAAGCGCAGGCACAGCAATGCTCTTAGAATGATAAAGTTTTAACAAAACAATATGACATTGAAATTTTTTCCTCCATTGTTCCCCACACTCACTAAAACTTTTATTCACCAATCCCCATCACAAAATTCTGCTAATACCCCCAGAAGCATCCTCTACCCCATCAGGAAAAATGTCAAAGAAACAATATATTATTCTTCCAAGTGAAATGGTGAAATGTTTATCACTGACCAATCAGCTAATACATATTTTCACCACATTCAAGTCTAAAGAAAAACCTGACCGATGGTAGGAAACCATACAAGCAACTTCCCTTTTTTCGTACTGATTTAAATATCCAATTATACTTAGTATGGTTAGCAAAACAACCATCTTTCACACTATACTGAGGCAGTAACAACTTAATTCAAGAAAGTAGAAAAACATAATTAAAAGTGAATGAACTTCAGTACTTATATTTAGTAAGATATGAGAAAAAAGGTAAGATTGCAAAGAATAATAGAATTAAGAGGATAAAACAAAAATGTCTAAGACAAATATTCCAAGACATTTAAGTAAGGCTTAAATGACTGGATCTCTCATCTGCCCCTACTCTCTCTCAACGTTTTAGTTTAACATAGGGAAAAGAGTCTAGAAAAGAGGAGGAAGTAAAAAATAACCTATCACAAGTTTGTGTGTGTGTGCATGTGTGGGTTTAAAGAAATGTTAACTACCACCAATCAATGAGCACCACTGGACCAAGGACTGTGCTAAGAGCTTTAAACACATTATCTCATTTAACACAAGCTATAACAAAACTGTTGAGTAAAAATTATCAATAAAAATTGAAAAGTGAGAAAACGAAATTATCTAAAGACAGTAAACTATAAAGAATACATGAATCAGATCTCCAAACACTAAACAAAGCAAAAACACCACAGATTAAAAAGGACAATGATCTAGGAAAGGTTCCTCAACTTTACATATGAAAAAGTTGTGTATTAAAGTGATATCTGACAAATTACACATATCTTATCATAAATTAAATTTCTTACAAAAATACACATTGTATCTAAGATACTTCTCCCCTTTAAAAAAGCAGCCATAGATAAGATACAGGATAGCATACACTTCCCAGTGATTCTCATTCAGGGCTAGAAGGTCAATTATTTAGTAATGAACAAACCCTAAGAATTAAACTTTAAATTTGAAAAGCAAAGATTATGATAACATCAAACTAAACTACAGCTATACACTCAATACACGAAAACAGAGCACCACAAGCTGCCCTTTATAACGGTAAATAATGTTAATAAAATACATTACACATTTAACCAATTTCAAATTCTCCCAAATTTACTATTGAAATATATCTTCATTTTGAAGCTAGGCATTAAGTAAAAGAAAGTTTAAACAGAATAGTTTGATTAATTTTTAAATGAAAAAATCAAGCTAGCACTGTCCTCATTTTTTTTAAAAAAAAAAGCTAAAGACTCTAGGATCTTAAATTTTCTTTAATGGAAAATTGCTCACATCTCTGTAAGCAATAACCTTAAAAAGTCAATCACAAACCGATCTGATGTTATCAAGTGTTAAATCATCAAATCATCTAATCTGCACTTTATTAAGCTTGCTTAGGACATTCACTAAATTCAGCCCCTTGGCTTGTCCTCAGTCTCCATCCACTAACCCCCTCCTCCAAATATTTTTCAAAAAATCTTCTGTATGGAAATTTAGATGAGATACAAGTACACTCAAAACTTTAGAGAGATGGAAAACCTGAAGCCCAAAATTATCAAGATCTGCTGTCTTATGGAACTGACCAATAAAAGCTAAAGAACTGAAACAAGTCTCATCAACTTCCTCTACCACAAAAAAAAGTGAGCACTGACTCAAAACTTAAGCAGTATGTATTCATTAATCCAACAAATATTAGATGCCTACCATGTTAAAGGCACTGTGCTAGGCACTGATAATACCACTATGAACAAGATATAGACATTATCTGCCCTCATGGAACTTCCATTCCAGTGAGGAAGAGAATCCAAAAACAAGTAAACACACTGATACTGATCTGAATTCTACCAAGCAATTTGTTCTCATGACCGACTTCACTGTATATTATCATTCTAAAAGCATATTAGTTAATCCACTTAGCTCCTTCAAACTACACACTCAAAATTATGCTTATTAAAATGAAAACTAATTTTGTGAACAAAGAATTTTGAAAACTTAGCTTTGAATGTAAAACCTATCTTTCTCAATAGAATTTAAATGTTAGCTCCTAGGTGTTCATAGCAGCACTATCCACAATAGCCAAAAGGTAGAAAAAGCCCATTCATTCACTGGATGAATGGATAAACAAATTGGGGCATATATACAATAGAATATTATTCAGCCATAGAAAGGAACGAAGTAGTACTACTTCACTCTACATTCTACAACGTGAAGGTTGACACAGAAGGTCACATATGTATGATTCCATTTCTATGAAATATCCAGAATAGGTAAATCCAGAGACATCTCAGATTAGCGACTGGGCCACCAGGGACTGGGAAGGGGACAGGGAGAACCAGGAGCAACTGCTTATTGGGTTCAGGGTTTCCTTTTGGGGTGATAAAAATGTCCTGGAACTAGATAGAAGTGGTGCTGGCACAACATTGTGAATGCACTAAATGCCACTGAATCATTCACTTTAACATGGTTTATGTCATGTGTATCTCACCTTAATTTAAAAAAAAAAAACGAAATACCCACTAGAATATTTTAAGGTGGACTTTTTGTCACAAATAAACCTGCTCAAGTTTAACTTTGGGAATTTCAATTATAAATCAAGTTTTAAATCTTAACTCCTTCTAGACCCATTTTAATATCAAAATGGCTTTTTGGGTTTCTACGTCAAAAATCATTTCTTAAAAAGCTGTTTTCACAGCTTTTGAATGTTATTCATTATTTTGCATGTATATACACTTCCTACTCATATGATAATACTCCCTTATTATTCATTTTTGGTTAACATATTTATTGATCATATATTTGGTATATAATGTGCTCTAATCAAGTTTGTGCCCAATAAAAGTTTGCTGACATCATCAACTGTTTATCTTCTTTATAATGAAAACACTCATTCAAACGGTTTGTCTTTATTTTGTTAAATCTCAATAATCTAAGTACAATTCAATGCCATTCTCTCCACAAATGCCACTTTTCCCCATTTCTACCCCTATTATAACATGCACCACCATTCAGTCTACCTACTACTACAGTTATTTGGGTTATATGTCCCTCGACCCATTTCCCAAGCGCTGTGAGGGGCCTCAGTCATTGCATCCATCCTAACATTACCAAGTACCTAACAGTACCTCAAAACAATAGGGGCTTAAATGATGTTAGTAGAATTGAAAGAAACGCAGCCAACAAATACCTATTATAAATTATTTACTACGTTGAAAAAGACATCTAACATATAAAGACTAAAAGGATTGATAAGACAAATACTGCCCAGAGAATGCTTATGCCTTACGTTCAGATACGTTTTTCAATGCAATTCTACAGAAGTCTGTTGAACATCAACATGAACATGAAGTAATTCATCTAATATCCAGAAAGAATAAATAGGGATTAGTCTTATCCATCTCCCTTTTGAAGTTCGCCTGCATATGTAATAGGGAAACTCAACTTAATGAACCACAGTATTCCAAACCAGGTCACAGGAGAGCTCTAAGTCCCCAGCCATCCTGTTTCTATTTCCTGATTGGTCTGACCTCCAAGCATTATGGTGCCCAGCCTTCCAAATTCACGATCTCCTTTAAAACATCTTCCGAGGTGAGCTTTTTCTTAAAATAAAAACTGATTTCCAGAACTTCCTAGGAATATTATGAACAAGGTACCCCACTTTTTTTTAATCTTCCGAAACACTTTGCTCAAGAAAAGAAACCCAGTTTTCAGAAAAGTCCCGTTATAGCTACACTTCGAATTAAATGTGGGCCATAAACTTGCCCAAGTGGAAGTTAACACGGTAGCATTACTCTCCTGGCAAAGGAGATTTAAACAGACATGTGAAACGAATTTTAGAGCTCCTACACTTCAAGAATGAGCATCTTCCAAATAAAGATTTTTAAAAACCACCTAGAATAGATGAAAAACGAAGTGCGCTTACGCTTCACGGGGATAACAACATTCTCTCCGCACCACGCTGGCAAAGCAGCGACAATCAGACGCCACCTGGGCAGCGGCCCCGACCCTCGGCCTCCAAACCCCCAGCGTCCACTGGCCACAGGCGTCCCGCAGTCGAGTTCCCCACTAGTTCGCTCCCAGGCAAGCCCGCGGCCACTTTCACGTCGCTGCGACCCACACGCCTCCTCAGCGATTTAAATCCGCTCTACACTCACCACACGCAAACACACACGGTGTTACGACTCGGACAACCAAGGGACCAGTGAGGGGGCGAGCTCGTACGAGCTAGGAGAGGAGCGGACGCTCCTCGGTCCCGCCCGGCCCGGCACCCACCTGCAGGCCGCGAGCCCGGGGGCGGCGGCGCCGGCACCCCGTCCTCGCCAAAGACGAGTTTGAAGTCGAGCTCGTCGTGGGCGCCACAGTTTGCAGTAGTCATCGGCGTGGCCCAGGGTGCTGCGGCTCCTCCTCAGGCGGCGGCGGCGGCGGCGGCGGCGGCGGCGGCGGCGGCGGCGGCGGCGGCGGCGGCGGCGGCTCCTCAGCGCCGCTTCATGCCGGGCCGCGCCGGCCAGGAGGTCGCGGCTCCGCGGCAAACTTTCCGGGCGGGGACCGCGACGCTGAGCGTTCCGTTCCGAACTCGAGAGGTGGCCGCGCGCCGAAATGCAGCAGGAGTCACCGCCACAGCCAGTCGCTGGTGCCTAAGCCGCCACCGTCGCCTTAGCCGATATTCCCCGCCCCCGAACAGCCGCCGGCGCCGGCGCGCTCCCGCGCCGTGCTGCGCGCCCGACCCCGCCCCCTACCGCGCGCCCATCGGACTGTGCAGCCCAAAGGCCACTGGCGCCTCGGGCGGCCGGCCTACCGCGTGACTCCCTCTCCCGGAGGAGGAAGTCACGTGAACGTAGAGAGCTGGATAGCCCCGCTACCTCTTGGGAGTTGTAGTTCGGTCTCTATCCCTCCCTCACCTCCTTCTAAGCCAGGCCCGGGATGTGGGGCCGATAGCCCTCTCTAATTGGATTGGGGAGCCCACCACCCGCCAATTGGAGAAAATCCCTTTCCTTATTGGGCGGACCTCACGTCGAGGAAGGGGCTACAGAGCTCTGGGGTTATGGGTTCGGTAACGGGCGACTGAAGTGTTACTCTCGATGGCTGGCTACGGAGAAGGTGTCAGGGCCCCGGAGGGTTACGTGGACGCCACTCACATCCTAATCCCCCTACCCCAAACCTAATGGCGGAGTCTCGAGGGGGCGGGCACCGGATCGAGCCTCCAGCTAGGTTGGGGCGGAGTCGGAGACCTGGGTTGCGTGACATGTCCCGAGTCTGAGCTCCGGGTCGCTGCAGACCCACCCCTGTGGGGCGGGGCCCGCGCTTGGCTGGCTGCGCCTTTGTCTGCCCCCAGGAGACGGCCTGGCAGCTGCTCCCTCGAGGAGTACCGGCACATTCGAAGCCTCGGCAAAGCGCGACAGGCAGGGTCTGTCCCCTGCTGGAAGTCGGGCAGACTGAATCAGAAAGCCCGTTGTGAACTCGCGCCACTCACGGCCTCTGTGACCTCTGCATCCAAATGCACATCCATGAAAGTGGGAGGGATTATGCTACCTAAACAGTGGCTGTTAGTGGGGAGGAAGTGACACTGTGTCTGAAGAACCGTTTTTCGCTCTCGGCCACTCCCCAGCGGGCCTGTCGTTCCCCGAGAGGACCCAAGATGCCTCCTCCTGGGGTCTGGGGTGAAGGCCATGCCCGGGGACGCTGAGCCTGGCTTGTTTACTTAGGGCTCCTCCAAGGCGAGGAGTGGACCAGGAGCTGGGAGAGGCAGCGGTGAGGGACTTCCCTAGCTCCAGGCCCCGCAGGGCATAGCATCCCTAGAAGCCCGTTGCTGGAGAAACCCAGGGCGCTATGTCTCAGAGGCTGGGGTGCAGGTGCAAGGGCCCAGGCACATCCCACAACCGCCCACAAAAAGCTCCTGGGAGAAGAGGGCAAGGTGGAGTGGGTTGCAGAGTCAACATATGGACTGATAACCTGAGCTACTAGGGAGCGCTATGGAGAGCCCAACTAGACCTTGGGTCAGGAGGACAGGAAATGTCCAGAGTAAGTGAGATGTTCATCTTGGATCGGTTCATCCCCTAAGTCAGAAAACTTTTCCTGCCTTGTGCTCTGTCCCCATACCTGTGCTGGACCTTGGGTCGCAGAGATAAATTAGCCTCCCTTCAGCAGTGGGGAAGAGGAAGCCAACAAATCTATAATCACTGTACAGAGAGACTAGGGCTGTGCCAGGAGCTCAGAGAAGGTTCATAATCCCCTGGCTGCAGGACCTCCAAGGGTTAAATAGGAATTAGAAAGATGGGCAAAAGATAAGGAAGATGGTTCCTGGCAGAGAACAAACTTCCAAAGACTTGGAGACCAGAAAGTACATGCAGCGAGCAGAAGACAAAGGTAAGGCAGGATGAATGGGCAGAGTGCTGCAGGCCACTGCAAGGTATCTGGACTTCATCCTGAGGGCAGTAGGGAGCCATGGAAGGGTTTAAAGCAGGGGACTTCCATGTTCAGAATTCTGGATGAATCACTGGATTGGATTGGGGGAGGGTGAGGTTAGAGACAGGAGAAGATAACTGTCATCAAGGAGTGAGAGCAAATGGCATCAGATGCGTGGAATATCCACCCAATAAGCTATCCTACCATCAAAGGATCTCCAGCCTTGAGTGCCTTAGTGTGGAACTCATAGCTCAAACACCACACTAACTTTGCAGTTTTATGGCCTAGGTAGATGGCTAGCCCTCCAATTAGTACCACATGTAACATGACCCTGGTATAGTGAAAGGCCCCAGAAGCTTGGCCAGCTCA
Source organism: Equus caballus (assembly GCF_041296265.1). Taxonomy (NCBI): domain Eukaryota; kingdom Metazoa; phylum Chordata; class Mammalia; order Perissodactyla; family Equidae; genus Equus; species Equus caballus. The sequence continues at coordinate 18,396,600 of NC_091686.1, read as the reverse complement.
CCTCCCACTCTCCATAAAACTTAATGCAGGATGTGTCCCCCTGTCCCTACATACACATACTTCCAAGGTTATCATCTGGATCGATAAAATGGACCTTTATCTAGCCCCTGTGCTCTCCAGGCATAACTTGATCTGAACCAGGAGCTCAGCCAGCCAGCCAGCCAGGCCAGGGAGAAGGCAGGGAGAACCTGGGCCTGTCAGCCCCACCACTGGGAAGGGACCATAGAAGCTGCAGATGGGTTGAAAAATTCAACCATTCATCAAATGCTCAGTGATGCATCTGTGTTCTCAGCCACTGTGCACCTGGAGAACACTTAGAAGGGGCCATACCTTGGGGAAGGTTTCTGGTCTGGAGAAAACAAAACCCTAACCTGGAGTGATGAGGGCTGGGACAGGGGTAGGCACCAACTGCAGGAAGAGTGTCACCACCTTTGTAAGAAAGGCAGCAATGGCTGGAGCTCTGCAGGCTGTGACAGGGGTCTGTCCCCTACTTGCACACCAATACAAAAACTTTCTCCACTCCTTTTTCTCAGCTAGGGCCAGGACCTCCTCCATGAACTCTTCCTCAGGCCAGCTCCAAAGCTCTCTTAGATGGCAGGAGGCCATCTGACCTGCCTCCAGCCTTCTGAGAGCCCTGTGAAACCAGGAGGCCCAGGGGACCAGTGTAGTAGTCAGAACCCCAGACTGGGCCAGGTTGGTGGACAAGGACTGTGTGAGTCCCTGTACACCCCTGCTCCCTCCTGCAAGAATGCCAGCTAAGCCTGAGATTTAGGGAAAGCCATCTTTTTCAACAGCTGCCACAAGCCTGGCCCTGAGACGCCACTGTTGACCACTCTCCAGTGGCCTCTGAGCCATAGGATGGTATAACTTAGCCCCGTCCAGCCCTCCTTGTTCCACAGTAGTGGAAATAGGAGCCTTGGAGGAAAGAGTTTAGAACAGCTCTTTCTCTCCATGCCACACACTGCGCCCCTAACAAGCTCTTATTTGATTCTTCTTCTGTGCCTGTTCCCCACCCCCATGCCAAGGCTGGCCATAGGGGACACAAGGACTGCCCTTGAGCAGCTCCCATTCTGAGCAGAGGCAATAAGACCAGCCAAGTATAATCAAAGAAAGTTAGTTGCTGAAGTCAGCAAAGGGTGCTGAGAAGACAGGGTCAGCACTTTGTCCTCAAATGCTAGGCTGAGGAGTTTGGACTTGATCCAGAGGCAGTGGAGAGCCATGGAAGAGTCCTGAGCAGGAGTGACACCTGGAAGGAACTAAATAAGCAGGACTGTAGGGGTAAGAGATTCCCCATTCATCTTTGCACACAGTCTGGTCTTCTTGCTGTGGCCTTCAGAAGACCTGCCACCTTCTGAACCAGCCTTACTCACCCCTTCCTCTCGTGCTCATAACAAAGCATTTGTCCCAAAAAATGTGATGAGCTAAGAGAAAGTCCTCAATTAAAGTGACTGGAATGGATGGATAAGTGTTGTGGCCACTAGCGTAAGTGGCCTTAGTTTAAGGTGGGCATGGTGAGAACAGCAGGTGGAGCTTTCAGACCTGACTGAGCCCTTCCAGTCAGTCCCAGGTCTTAGGCAGGCAGGTGACTCTGAGACCAGGGTAGGCATCACTGAGGTAGGCTAAAGTGGGACCATTTGAGGAACCAACATATTCAACCAGGACCTCTGCCAGATATCCCCAGTGATGGAACACACACTAGCCCCTCTCCCCCTGTTCACCTGTGAATGGCCCTCTTCCCACTGCTTTTCCTGGGCCCTATCTTAGCAGCTGACCTCTACTCCTGCCTTTCCTTCCCCATAGTCCAGAAACGAACCTGACCCTGCCACAGAAGTGGCTTCTCCAGGGAAACCACACTGGTGGGACAAGAGGCCTGAGGACAGAGCCCAACCCCACTGGGGAAGTGGATCTTAAGATTCGGTACCTGGCCTACACAGAGTCCTCCCACAAGGTCTGACTGGCTCAGGATGCCTGGGGGTCCACTGGGGCCTCTCTGTCTGCCCTGTTCCAGTAGGGGTGTAAGGAAAGGCAAAAGGCGGCATTTTCTCTGAGACAGTTTTTGTAAAAAAAAAAAAAAAAAGTTAGAAATAAATTGTGCCTGAAGTTTGATGGCTGAGACTGAACCAAGCCTCAGTCTCTCTCCTGAGTGGGGCCCATTTTCTGGGAGCACTGGTCTGGGAAGTGAGTTAGACCAGCCTCAGCATGGAGTGACCCCATTAGCCACACAGTACCCTACCACGGGCCTAGCCTATTTATTCTCCAGGCAGCCTCAAGCAGGCAGAGAACAGCTGATCCCACTCTCAGAGCAGGGCCCTTGGGCCAGAGAAGACTAGAAGTGACTTGCCCAAGGTCAGAGAGCGATGGGTTCTGGGAGGCCACTGATAGTGCTGTATCCTTATCTGCATACAGTAAGAAGAGCAAGTGTAGGTGCAGAGAGGGGCCACTCTGGGACTGAGACAGAGGCTTCACCTGCCCAACCCTCGACTCAGGCCAGCAGAGCCAGGAGTTAGTGGTTGGCACAGGAGCCTGACCCTGGGGAGATGAGAGGAACATGGCCTTGGCCCAGAGGGGAATTCCTCCTCCCTGTAGAGCTTGGAAAAGGGGAGAAGCAACATGTTTACAGCCAAGGAAGCAGGGGCGGTGCTGGGCAGGGACCTTTGGTCAAAATGCCCCTCCCAGTAAGCGGGGGAGGCCCCACAAGATGTGGTAGCCGTTTGTTTGCTTCTCACTGCCAGGAGGAAATTAAAGAGAATCTGCCACTTCCTTCCGGCCCAAACGGGAGGAGGTGGGGGGGGGGAGGTGGTGGGGGGACGCCGGCAGTAGTGGTGTGGGAGAGCAATCACAAGGGCCCCAAGTTGCTGCCATCAGCAGTTTCCAATGTCCTCTGCCCAGAGCAGGCATATTATAGATCTGAGCTCCAGCCAGCTGGGGGTCAGACCCAGTACCCTCTACTCACCTGAGCTGGTCCCTTACTGGGACACCAGATACCCTAATTGTTCCCCCAGATTCCATATTCCCTCTCATCAGGAAAGCCAAATGATGGCCAGTGCTTCAGGTTTACCATCAGTAGAATGGGGTTCTTGGGCCTTCCTGGCTCAGCCCAAGTCCAGTGAGCATTAAGGTGATACCCGGTCCACCACCTCCACCCAGACCCGTAACAATGGGTAGGAGATATGCTTTAGGAAGCTCCAGCTCTACATAGAGGGTGGGAGTAGAATAATTACGCCAGGACATCAGTCCGTATGTGAAGATACCCAAGGCTGAAGCAGCCAGCCATGGGTAAGGGTGGAGGGTGTCTTTATTGCACTGTACCCAATGTCAGGTTGGGGAGGTGCCGCCTGAAAAGCTCATGTTTTCAAAGAAAATACTGAGGTCGCTGGGAACTTGACCTTGCTACTCAGACCCACCAAGCGAGATGGGCATTCTTTGTACCCCTTGGCCCAGTCTCCAGGCTGATGGCCCAGGCCAAGACTTCTTAACTGCTGCCAGGCAGAGGCAGCAAACTGTTCAATGGCATCTGGTTCATGCTCTGTACCCATAGTCATCTGAGGGCCAGGCTCGTGAAGGGGGTGACCAGAGTAGGGACAGTGGTCACCAGCCTTCCAGAGGGCTGTCTTTACCACTTCCCAAGGCTACAAATGGCTTCTTGCACAGCTCCCCAGGCATTGCTGACTCCTGAACTCTGGGGCCCTCGGGGTCTTGGTCAGGGGCCTCCCGCTTGCGCTTGTGCAAGGAGGGGCTCTCCTCACCCAGTCGACCCTCAGGAAGGCCCTGGCTCCGCAGACAGACGATGGCCGCAGCCTGCTCCGCCAGTTTCTTGGACTTGTCCCTGGGCAGATGAGGCATGGGGCAATAAGGCAGATAGACAGGACTAGAGGCTGGGAGGCCTGACTCTACACACCCTTGGCAGAGATTCTGACAAAACTGAGGAAGGGGTCATCGCCCAGGGATGCTACTGCCCAGGTATACCATCCCTCCAACTTCCCAGGCCAATGCTAGGATCAGGACCCCCCCCACCCCAAGCCTCATGTCCACGGATGAGGACACTCACCACAAAGTAGACTGGTACTTTTGCTCAGCAACAGTGACAACAGAACAGAAAAGGCGATCCAGGGGGCGTTGAACCTGGTGCAGAGAGCGCAAAGGAAATACGGATGACTGCACAAGGGCAAGAGGAATGAGGCCTACCTGCCAGGGTCATACCGAAGGCAGATAAAAGGAAGTACTTCCCAACTAACTCAAATGAAGGCTACTTGTAACATATGCTCCTTTTCCAGCAGAAGCGCCTGGTTGCATCTTCCAGGAAAGAAAGGCAGATACACAGAGAATGACATCCCAATGTGTCAGGAGTTTTGTCATGGACATAAGCAAAGGGCCATCAGAGCCCTTAGCTGCGCGTGACTATGGAGCCTCCTCCTACTGACATCTGGATGGGTCAGGTCGCCTTAAATGAGGAGTTCACCAGATGGCAAAGGGTTGAGAGGAGACAGGGACTGGGGTAAAGAAAGTACACCTGGCAGAGTGACCAGGTGACGTGGCTGGACAGAAAGCTGAGTGGATGAGACATGAAGCAGAAAGGCATGCAGGGGGTCAGACTGAGGCACTAGGGCTTGATCCCAAAGGCACTGAGGAGCTAATTAGGACTTGAGCAAGGGAGGTAGAGGTCAGATTCATTTTGGAAATGTCAGTCTGACGGAGGGGGACACAAGGCCCAGAAGGTACAAGCGTGGAGGTCAGAAGGCCAGTCCAGAAAAGACACAGCAACCTAAACAAGGCATAGCCATGGGGATCAAAGGAGGTCAAGCAAGACTATCTCAAAGTTTCCACCGAGGGGCCCCATGTCTGGGGCCCAATTCTGTGCCCCATTGGCTGAGGCCTGGTCCAAAAACATGTTTTCTAACTTTTAGGTTTGAACATCCTTCCTAAGCCAATTGGCCCTTTCCAGAGAAGTCTTCCCTGCCTAAGCAATGATGCTGGCAGGGACTGGCCCAAGAAGCTCCTTACTTAGGTCTCTAGTTTAGTTTTATGAAAGTGGCCAGATTTAGACAATAGGTCCATTATCAAAGAGAAGGGTCTATCAGCAACTGGCCTGGCCACTAGCAACTGCTGCATGCCCACAGAGGGCAAAGCCAGGCTCCAGCCAAGCAGTCTGGAGTTCAGGGTACAAACTGTGGGTGTGCTGGGGGTGACAGCACCAGCTATGGGAGTGCTCTAGGGCAGGCCACAGCCAGGAACTCACCGTTTCATATACAGGCTGTGCCAACTTCTCCCTCCGGCACCACTCCAGCAGGCACATCTTGGGAGTGACCTGGGGTGAGTATGCTCTTCTGGGGAAAGAAAGGGTAGGAGTCAGGGCCCACCCACCAGCATAGGTAGGAGCTGTAGGAACTCAGACATCAGGCTGTTGCCTTAAGACTCCTGTATCTATTCCCCTGAGCTCCCATTTCTGTCCTACCAGTAGCTTTGGGCCTGAGTTCTACGTAAAGGGAAAATGGGCTTCAGCAAGCTTGGGGAATTAGGGCACAATGTGAACTCCAGCACTCCGAGCTCCAGCCTGGGCCTGGAAAATAGCCTTCAACAGCCAAGAAGGAAGGTCCAGTTTTCCTCTCAAGACAAGATCAGAAGGGAGTGAGTCAGGGTCGGGAACATAGGTAGCCATACAATGGTCTCAGGGATCTAGCTGAGTGCCCACTCTGATTATGTCTGCCAAGTGTTAGGATGATTTGCTGCTGCCTTGGACACAGTGGACTCTGGTTTCAGAGTCAGCCTGTGACAGGGTTACAAGGTGGGAGGCACCATGTTCCAACTTCCCACCAGAAGCTCTCAACAGCTGTGCCCATACTGCTCCTAAGCCCTTGCCAGACAAGACTGGCTCCTGGTCTGGGCCTGGGGCCCTGAGAAAGGCTCAGATTCCAGATGGCAGGGGACAAGGATGAGGGCCCCATTCAAAGTTGAGTCATAGTCTGAGGCAATAATCAGCCTGAGGCTACTTCTACCTAGAGAGGGCACCAAAGGGCTGGTGAGGGGCAGTGGGTGTGGGCACGGGTTGCACAGACAGATGAGGGCTAGAGTTCCGCTGCTATTGGGGAGCTCCTTGTAGGCAGCTAGTTGCTCAGGGCCAGGGAAAAAGCACAGCCTTTCAGGAACAGAAGGAGACAAATCTCCCGACCCCAAGTTGTGGGAGGGAATGGGTCAGGAAAAAGGTGGAGTTTAGTCACCCTTGGGAAACATGCTCACCCCTAACAGTGCTGCCTGGGCTTTCAGGCACTGTCTCCTCCAAAGTGCCTCTTTTGACTGCTGAAAATCACGAACAAGTGCCCAAACCAAGGAGACTTGTGGTCCCTAAGTTTGGCATTAACCATGTACAGCAGCCAGCTTGCTGGCCCAGTCAGACCCAAGGGCACTGGTCCTGGACGAAGCTCAGGCGAAGCTGGAGACCTACCGGTCAAACTTCACAGCCATTTTAATGATACCAGAGGTGTCTTCAGCTGGCTCCTCCACCGCCTCTGGGGTCCTGGCCAAGAGCTCGGCCCTCCGGGTATCCAGCTCTCGTGCGGTCTCCTCGTAGAAGGCACCAAGGCCAAAGGCCTCACTATGGAGGGACAAGCAGAGCAGAGCAAGCCCCTTAGTAGAGCCATGCATTAGTAGAACTACTGCAAGAGCTCAGGGCCCCAACACTGAGAAATACCCTCCAACATACACCAAAACATCACCAGGACCTGGCCATCAGAAGGTGCTTCTGACCCGCCCCCGGGATCAGCCTGTACTGGTAGATGGAGAGTGAATGTAAGCCGCTGAGGGTGGACAGTGGATGGCAGGCTGGGCTGGGTGGAAAAGGTTCTAAAGGTCACCTCCACCAACTGAGCCCAGCCTCTCTTCTGAGGATGAGTACACAGGCAGGTGTCCCCAGGCAACAGTGAGTGAGCTGACCGACACTGATCAAGTGCCAGAGATATACACAGCCTCATCCTCGTGTGGGCTCACGGGAGGAAGAGACAGAGGCCCAACCATTGAGTAGTTCCCCACTTCCTGCCCTGGCCACAAGCAGTTAGGCCTAGCCTAAATTGAGGTACTACCCAGAACTAGAGTTATACTCTTGTGAGCTCTCAAGACACCTGGGCAAGCTGGTTAAGCTATGTGGAGTAGGGACAGAACCAACACCCAAGCCCAGGGTGGGGAGGAAGGTTCTGGCAAAGCTTTTCCCTTCTAGGAAGCATCTTGAGAGCTGGAGGACATTCACGAAGATGGATGCCTGGGGGCGAGAGTGGTTCAGAAAGGCTTCTTCGGAGAAGGGAGCCAACATGAGGGGGAGAGAGCATTCAGGTAGAAGACCCACTACGAGTACAGATGTGGAGGTGGGAAAAAGGATGGGTAAATAGGGAGCTATGGGAACAGACACTAGGCCAGGTTGTGAGGGGCCCCAAATGTCAACTGCCTGAGTTGGAGCTGTACCAGATCTAGAGGACCAAGGGGTGGCCTCTCAACTGCAGAGTGATGAAGTGTGGGCACAGGCTCAGGTCAGGGGCTCCATTCTACAACCCCAATTCTTCTGACCATCAGATCTTGGTGGCCTAGCATATGACAGATCTGTTACTGGGAAAGCTCTTTCTTCCCTAGGAATTCCCAAGCCTAGCCCTCACATTCCTCCACCCTACCAGTGCCCCAATTCCTGAAATTTTGCTGCTGAGATCAGTCCAGGGATGGAAAGTTCCAAAGCTTTGAAAGTATCCCCTTCTGTGAGGCAAAGCTGTACCATCTCCCCACTCTTGCACATCCGCCTCCAGAAGTTGTGTCCCTGGTACCCTGGGGAAGTCAGCTTAGGGCTCAGGGTCAAGCCTGGGCAATGTCTGCAGGACAGATGGACAGCCCATTGCCCCTCTCACCAAATTTCCTGGGAAGACTGGGCGGCATGGAGCAACTTTCCCTGGGGCGACTCCAGCTGTTCTCGTAGCATCTGGCACAAGCAGTACTTAGTGTTGGTGTAGTGGTTGTCATACTGTACGGCCTGAGAGAAGAACCAGCATGAGCCTACTTGCTGCCCAGGCAGGCTCTGAGGCCTGAGCTATGCTCTGGTGGCAGGGAAAAGGGCTACAAGGGGACACCAGAGGTATGCTTGCAGCCAAGGCAGCATAACCCCATAAGAAGAGCCACCTCCATCCTGGCCATCTACTCCTCCCCTTAGTGGTGGAAAGCTTGAGCGTCACACCTGAGGCCCAGGGTCGGAAGCACACTCTACTGGACAACCTGACCAAGGTCCAGATGTACAGGGAGCCCCTCCTGCTTCAGCCACCATAGGCTACTACAGAGAACCTGCTGCCAAGCATCTTCCAGGGTAGGGAGGGGGAACAAGCCAAATTCTGGTGTGGCAGGACCAGCCAGGACAGGGGTGACATTCTTCTATTCGTTATAACCACCATGGGTACCTTCCCTTCCCATATCTTTAATAGCCTGTCTCCAATTTCCCCCACATGGGTGAAGCACAGCACCATCTACCAAGCACTTGTCACTTCATTGAGCTATACAAGCGTGAGATGCAGCTGTCACCACTACTCCACAGACTGGGAAAAGTAGGCTCAGGGAGGCAAGATGACTGCTCAGGGATACCCAGCAGAAGCCCGCCTGGCTGGGACAGGCAGGAGAACAGTGGGTGAAGGGTAACCCAGCCCTCCAGAACCCCCTCCCACCCCTCACCCCCTACACTCTTCTAATATCTCCACCTAGGCCTATGTCTTAAGTGCCTGGGAAGGTGCCATGGCATGCTCAGGACAAAACAGGGAGATGTGGGTAAGCCCCGGCCGGCGGCAAGACCTTGATTCAGCTTTTTGAGACAAAAGACAACTGGCTGGACCAGAAACAGCCCTGCCTATGCTTGAAAGCTGCTCCCTTTTTCTGGGACAACACACCCTCTTGAGGAGCTGCCAAGGGACGGGCTGAGCAGGAATGATAACATCACCTTTCACCCAGTGAGCAAGCTCAGCACTATTGAACATATCTTCTCTGCCAAAGACTTGCCAGTTGGCCAGAAAAGGTAGACAGCTGACCTGGGTTAAGGCAAACCCACTTGCCTCTGGCCAAACCAGGCCACTGGAAAACTGGGTGGTCACCAACTTGCCCAACAGGACACCTGGAACCAAGGGAAGGAGGGCTGCAGCATTGAGCAAGGGAGGTGGTAGGACAGAGACTGTCCAGCTCTGGACACAGGCCTCAGGGCTTCCTACCACCCCTAGCTTACATAGCCCTGGGGATACCCACATGCCATGGCAGCCACAACTTCCCAGGTATAGCCACAGCTTGAAGAGGGTATAGGCCGTTGGAGGATCTAAGAAGCTCCCGACCCTCCCAGGAGGGTGTGAGCCCCAGGATTGAAGAGGAGGGTAGGAGTCTGCTCTAGGTGAGGGCCATACCCTCTGCTCAGGCCCAACTCAAGGAAGAATCTGAGGACCACTCACTGTCTCTGCCTGTAGCATGCATGGCGATCACAGAGTCCCACAGAGTTCTAGGGTTATAACAAAGGGACAGGGCAGGTGAACTTGCCAAAAAAATTCCTTTTTAGGGAAATACCTCTGCTACTACCATCAAGCTCCCAGTGAGGAAGAAAAGCTCTTCCCTAAGGAGAGGGTTAAAGTTAGCCTATTCCCTAAGTCAGAAGTTAAAGCATTTTGGGGATTAGCAAGAAAAGAGTTTTAGAAGTGATTTTGACTGGTGAAAAGTCTCTATGGAGAGAATCTGTCCTCAAGAAAACACCTACAAGGGGCCGGCCCCGTGGCCAAGTGGTTAAGTTTGTGCGCTCTGCGGCAGGGGCCCAGGGTTTCGCCGGTTCGGATCCTGGGCACAGACCTGGCACGGCTCATCAGGCCATGTTGAGACGGCATCCCACATGCCACAACTAGAAGGACCCACAACTGAAAAAACATACAACTATATACTGGGGGGCTTTGGGGAGAAAAAAAAAAAAGAAATGTATTAAAAAAAGAAAAAAGAAAAACAGCTACAATGACTCCTCCTGGCTGTGGCTGCTCCAGTGCCGACACTTTGGCATGGATGTCTTCAGTGACACAGACCCCCTTGTCATTGTGCATGCGTGTGTATGTGTGGGGAGTGGGGTATGAGAGAGAAAGAGAGATATCATGTGTTTGGGGCCCCAATAGCATCCTGGATCCAGGGGTCTTTACTATGCCTCCCACACCTTGGAAGCTTTAGAAGGAGGTGATGGTAGGCATACATCTCCCCAGCACCCTCTCTTCACATTGCAGCTGGGGGGACCCAATGAACTAAGAAAAAAAGGAGAGGAACAACAAGAGCTGGGAGTAGGGGCTCTCCCAAAGTGCTTTCTGCAGGAATGTGGCAGACAAGGAGAAACGTTTGTTTTGAAAAAATGCAGAGACATACGTATCGGATGTACTTCTTCATGACCTCCTCCAGGGGCCGTAGACCCTCCTTGAGGAAGATGGACGGGTTCCACATAGCTGCTCGGGCCACCATCACTGAAGAGGCTGCTGTGGCTTGTCGAAAGTCCTCTATGTCCAAATACTCTTGGATGTGGTCATAAGATCCTCCACTGAAAGGCACAGGGGGATAAGGGGTGTCCCTATCCTCATACCAGCATTTTCAGAAAAAGGCAACCCCCAGATCTCCCACTCATTAACTGTGTGGCTTTGGCCAAGTCCTTCAGCCATGAGTGCTTCCGGAGACTGGAGATTATAATACATACCCTACTATGGAGTCAGGAGCCCCAAGTGAGACAATACACACTAAAGCAGCCCAAACCGTGCCTGGACTTAACAGGTATCCCGGAGATTTTACCTTCCTTCCCCCAATCCTAAACAGTGCCTAAAGCCAGCCCACATCTGAAGACATGGGTCTGAAAGTAAATACTGAAATCACAGGAAAACCCCCAGGCTGGGGCACCTCTATGCCCATTAACCTGGGCAAAACCAGCTGGGTCAAAACCCTGGAGAGGGAACAGATGCAGTGGTGACCATGAGAGGAAGGAAGGAGGCCCAGTTTGGTTGCAATTTTCCTTCCTGCCACCCTGTGGCACCAAGGGCGCCTTGAAAACTGCTCTGTCTTCATCTGTTCCATTAGGAGCCAGGCAGCAGCCTCAGTCCGGAGACAGCATTGTGTGTTAGGGTTGTGGGGAGACCCTCAGGTGGCAATAGCAGCAATAGGGTGCAGGCTCTTGATTAGCCCTACACTCTCCAAGCCACCTCTAAAACTCCTTGGCCTGGGGAAAGCCGGGTCTGGCTACCACCCTAACTCTTAGCTCCCTCCCTCCCTCCCACCAGCGAGGCATGCCTTCTGTCAAGGAATCAGGGCTTTAGAACTTCTCTGTTCCCAACTTGCCCTCAGGCTCTGTGCCATCCTAAGGTACAAAGCTGAGCTGGACTTCCGACTGGCCTACACAGACCAGCTCCCCAATGGCAACCGGAGAGTGTCTTACTACTAAGCCTTGGGGCTTAGTTATTGGTACCTCACACCTACCAGTCTAGGTTCCTGGTCCCGTAGCTGCCCAGAATGCTTGTCTGGGCTTTGGACTGTGACCTGCCTTATGCTCCCTGAGTTATAGCTCCACATGTTCTGACTTGGGACTCCTCACCCTACACCCTGCACATTTAAGTCTGGGTGTGACATCACCTTCCCCTGGGTCTGCTTCAGCGGCCACCTTCTTGCTCTCCCTTCCCCTGAACACTCCTATCCTCAACCTGTCAATCAGAATGTCCTGGGCCCCTGCCTACTGCACACCTACATCAGCCACTCATCAGAGGCCAAAGGACATAATAGGTACTTTTGAGCCTCACTCCCAACATCACTTTTCATCCCACCCTTTTTTTCTTTTCCCTTAAGGTCATTCTTTAATGCTATCTTTTTCTGTTTTCTGTACGCCAGCTCAAATCCCTTCTGAGTGAGGTGGGAGATAAAAAAGTAAATGATGAGGAAGTGGGGGCTTACTTGGCTATGACAGGAATGGAGAGGGTTTCAGCAATGGCTTTGATGGCTTCACAGCTGACAGGGTGCTGAGGTCGTTCCTCCCGTTTCCTTGGAGATGAAAAAAGATGAGCCTGAGAGCTGAGTGCTAAAGGCCACATCACAGGTGACACAAGGTTACCTTAGCCAAACCCTACTGTCCTCCCTACTGGACCTCAGGAAGGTCATGTGGCCATGAAAGACAGGCGTCTGGGCTGGAGGGGATGGCTCTCCATGACCTCTGGCATGAGGGGCAGGAGCAGCATAGGTCCATGCTGAGAAGACAAATCCAGCTTTTGGAGGCCTGCAGGTGAGGCATGGCTACAGGGGGCTGATGTAGGTAGCCCGGTTCCTAAGGTCACACTACCTTTCCCTGACTTCCCCTCACCTCTGCCAGAGATGAGGGACAGTGCCATAAGAATGCTGCCCCTACTGTCCCAGTCCTGCCCTCCCCAAGGAACTAGGAACAGCTGCCACAGCTCAGACTGGCCACTCCCACACAGCTGCCTATGCTGGGGACAAGTTGGGCAGCTGAACCCAGGGAGAAGCACCTGGCATAGGGTAGATCCAGCAGACAGGGCCACAGACCCTGGCTGTCATGACAAGCCACAGGGGATGCAAGACCACAACCTGGGGCCCCTCCTTCCAAGGTCAACTGCAAGAAGTTTTTGTGTATGAGTGAGTAAGTCTTAGGAATATTGAGGTGAGCCCTGACCTAAGCTGTGCTCAGGAACAAGCAAGAGAGGTCATCGACCAGATGGCCCTTGCCCAGGTCTTGTCTGGGTGTGTTCCCTCCGCTACTCTCCTCAACAAAAGGGTCAGAGATCAGAGGGCCTCAGAAGGCCCTGTCAACTCAGCCTCACCTCCACCTCCCCGCACCCCCAGCAGCCAGTTCTAGCTGTTCCTTAACAGCTTTGATGGCCAGAAAGTTCCTCCTTAAACTTACCCAAATCTGTCTTCCTAGTGTTTCCAACTACTGATAAAAAGGAATAGCTGTATTTATTCAGATAATAGCATATGCCAGGCACTGTGCCAAGGCTGCATATTCACAATCTCATAAAAGCCTCACGACAACCCTATAAAGCAGAAATTATCCTAATTTTCAAATGAGGAATGTGGTGCTCAGAGAGGTTAAGTGGCTTCTCCAAGGATATACAGCCAAAAGCAGCAGAGCTGGGATTTGAAACCAAGCAGTCTGAGCCCAGAGCCTGCTGTCTCAGGGAGGAGCATGTGTGTATGTGTGTGGCCTTTCACTTCCCCCTACTGGCTTCAACTTGCACAGCTCTGCTTTTGTCTCTTTTATATGTTGGAGTTCTAGGTTCCATTCTCTGAAAATGCTGTAATAGACACAACCAGCAAAAAATGGACTGTTCCTACAAGACCCCTGAACCCAAAAGGAGCATCACTCAGAGAAGAGAGGTCACTCTGACAAAAGTCTGCTGACCTGCGATTCTATACAAAATACACTTGTTCCTGACACAGGGAACAAGTTTGACTACCAGGGATGGCCTTCAGCAACACCTCAGCTCTCAGCAGAGAGCACATGAGCTACAGAAACAAGGACTGTTTAAAGTAGTCATTGTGACAGCGGCAGTCCAACAAAGGCAGACAAAAGAGACAGCGACTTTAAAAGAACAGCACTCTGCCTGGGATCATTCAGGGGAGAAGCTATTGCTCAACCTAGTGGAAAGAAAATGTGATTCAGAGTCCGAGATCTAATTCCACCACTCCCTGGCTACATGGTACGATTCTGAGCAAATCACTCACACTCTACCATTTACACATTCTGCGGGTATGGGTGTTTCTTCTTCCTCTTGGCCTGTGTTTCTAAAGCTCAGTGTAGTGTCTAGCACCAGTAGGTGCTCAATGAATTAAACAAAAATAAAGCCTATAAAGGGTTCAACTGCCCTTGGGACTTATAGGATGTCAAAGAGCTAGGCAGAGGTAGGCTGTAGATGTAGAAGAGAAGTTGGTTGGTACCTGGAGTCTGGTGAAGGATTATTAAGATGGCTGAGGACCCCCTAGCAAGCCAGGCGCTAGAAAAGTGACCACTCACCTCCCATGAACTGCGATGGCAGCAATGCCAGTCCTCTCTATCCGCTTCACAAGGCTCAGGGTATCTTCTAGCTGAGGAAGAGGACCACATACAGTGGTTACTGAAGCCGAGGGAGCAGGTGCCAGCTCCTAAAGTGGGCTCAGCTCCACCCCCTCCTCCAAACCTAATTCAGCTCCTCAAGAATCATTCGCACCCCCAACTCGACATCCCCAGAGAAAATGGACCTTCAAAGGTAACCCAACCATCCTTACCGATGGCAGAATGCGAATCTTGCAGGTCACAGGTCTGCGTGTCCCTTTAACAAGAGTGCTGAGGATCTGCAGAGATGAGAACACAAGAGTACCTGCCTCTTCTGGAACAAACAGCCACAACTGCTCATACTAATTAACTCTGCTACAGACTTATGCATCACAGCGGCATGGACATGTCTATGTCCACATACATGTCCATGAGGCAAGGAGTCCACCTTTTTTCTATGCTAGAGCCCCAGCACCAGTAGCCCCTTGCCTGGTACATAACGGTGTACACATATTTGGTAAGTGAATGAATGAATGGATCTGCATGCATGCCTGTGTAGAACACAGTGATCCTTTGCCAGGGCAAAGATCCGAATCACCTGGAGAAGATAAGAAAATACAGAATCTTAGATTCTACCCCATATTTCCTGAATGGGTCCCTAGGGGCAGGGCTTAGGAAGATATGTTTTCAAAAGGCTCTGTATTATTCAGCCATAAAGAAAGAGGAAATCCTACCATTTGCAAAAACATGGATGGACTTTGAAGGCATCATACTAAGTGAAATAAGTCAGGAAGAGAAAGACAAATACTGTATGATCTCACTTATATGTGGAATCTAATAAAAAAACCAAACTCATAGAAAAAGAGATCAGATTTGTGGTTATCAGAGGCAGGGGGTGGGGGAAGGGGAAATAGGAGGAAGGTGGTCAAAAGGTACAAACTTCCAGTTACAAGATAAGTAAGCACTAGGGATGTAGTGTACAGCATGATGACTACAGTTAACACTGCTGTATGGTACATAGCAAAGTTGTTACGAGAGTAGATCCTAAGAGTTCTCATCATAAGGAGAAAATTGTTTTTCTATTCTTTTTATTATATCTATATGAGGTAATGAATGCTAACTAAATCTCTTGTGGTAATCATTTCACAATATATGTAAACCAAACCATTATGCTGTATACCTTAAACTTCTACAGTGACGTCAATTATTTCTCAATAAAACTGGAAAAAAAATTTTTTAAAGGCTCTGCCTAACACACTCCCTCCTCAGTATCATTCTGAGGCCTAGTCCTGATTGAGAACACAGCTGACAGCTACTTTCCTGCTTGAAGGCAATGTTCCCTGAGTACTGCTCCAGGATCTGCCAAGTGAGGGAGCAGGAAGGCTTCACAGGTCCTGGGCCCTGTCTTCAGGTACCCATCTCTTTAGGGGAGTCAGATATACAGGAGTGAAACTTGTAAAGGAAAAGAAAACATATTCAACATATGAAAAAGTTTATTTGCATAGTAACTGCAAAGGACTTCAAAGAAAGATCACGAAGTCATACAGGAAAGCGTCAAGGAGGTAGCAAGACCAGATCAGAATCAGAGATCAAGAGATGTACAGATGATACTGAATGTCTGTGGCACTGCTATCTTCTTCCCTCATCAAAAATTTCAGATCAAGCAAGCTGGAGGGAAGGTGATCCCAAGAGCTCTCCTTGAAGAACTGGATCGCTGTCGAGCAGAACAGAGGGGACACCCAGACAGCTGCTGCCGGTCTTGGTTCTAGACAGGTGGGGGCAGCAGAGAACCAGGTTGCAAGAAGCAGTAGAAGAGACCTTTCAGAGACAGGCTGAAGCAGGCCCTTCCAGAAGACATCAGACCAAGAAGCTAGGATGACAGGCAGATAGACAGATCATGGGCAAGACAGAACCTGCTGGCCTTGGCACAACTGCCAGGGACTGGCAGGAAGGTACAACCCCCAGGTGCTGCCCCAGGAGGCAGAATGGGTCTGAGGTCCTAGGGTCACTCTGGCAGGCCTTAAAGGAGCACCTACCCTTTAAGGGGGAGACGGCCAGATCCATCAAGATACGCAATAAAAAATCCTCACTCTAGTCCCATCCCTGAGGCTGACAGTACTGTCTCTGTAGGGTTCCTTTGCAAGTGCTGACAGAATCCTCTGGTGTTTGGTGATTTAGGCAACGTCAGCTGGTTTGATCCAATTCTCTGTTTAGCAGAACTTCCTTTTGGTATATTTTACCCAAGTAGCACTAAGCACTTTCTTCAGTATTTCTGTTCATTTCATGTACATGGTCAGGACCAGGAAGGAAATTAGTAACCAGCTACCCCTCTCACCCCACCCACCCCACAGCCACTCAGCCTGTCCACAACCAGCAGGTAGCCTGGCATATGCACTCATGATCTTCTCAGAATAGAGAGAGGCAATACAGAGGAGGCTCTAAATGAGTCTGCAAGCCCCCTGGCTCTCATGTCCCTAGCCCTGGCTTTTAAGGAACTCTAAGGCTGCTGTAGGCTGGCTCGGGGGTTCCCACACCTGGTTGCACGTCAGAATCACTGGGAAGCCTTTTAAAAATTTTCCAGACCCCAAGTGGAGTGACTGATACACTAAATCTGCCTCGGGCAGCAGGGAGCATTCCAGGCAACTCTAGTCCACAGGCACGTTTAAGGACCTCTGTTTTCACTCATATAGGACTTACCTTCTCAATCTTGTCAGGGTCTGACAGCAGAGCAGCTCCCATTCCTCCCTAAGGAAAAGCATACAGAGTCTCCTTACAGCTGGATGAGGGTGGCGCCGCCCTACGGTATGGCAACATGGTGTGGCAACCTGGCACCACCCCAGCACTCACTGCCAAGGGACCAAATCAGCACTTGCCCTAAGCAAGTAGGAAAGCAGCAGCATCCACGCCCGTGTTATCAGGGATCAGAATTTGATGAATTCTAAAAGTTATCACTCTGATCCCCATAGCAAAACCCACAGATCTATCTAAAAGTGGGTTCTACAAAAATCATTTTTGAGGACTCCTCATTCCCTACCCAAGGTCTCAGTGTCTTAATAAACTAAACCCCACCATCTGCCAAGCCCGTAAAAAAACAATGAATCATTCTTCCTTTGAGATGAGATCAAATGCACCTTCTTCCTATCTTACTATCACTTGCTTTGGTACCACCACCGCTAGCAAAGCCACTCAGAGGCATATAACCCGCAAATCTTTGTCTAGGCCCTCCTCCCCTGCCAGCAACAATGGCCCAGTCTTGAGTACCCAGACCAATGTCAAACTCTAACAAAAGCCCCAGCTAGTGGAAACCAACAACCTGTGAAGCCACTTAAATTTCAACATTAACAACAGTGCTTGTCTCTTGATGGTGGGATTACTGGTGACTTTTTTGTACTTTTCTATATTATCCAAGTTCTGGACAATGATATAAATTACTTCAATAATCGGTGGGCGGGGGAGGTCGTTTTAAAAATCTGAACCTATTAAGAGTGAGGTGAAGGAGAGAAAAACAAATCCAATAAATATATGCTGTCAGTATATAGACTGCATACTAATGAATGCTCACTAGAATGCTCAGAAGGTTTAAATTCAGTTATTACAGTTTAATTTCACGTTTAAGGATGACAGATTAGAATCAGGGAGAACAATGAACCACCAAAGACTTGGCCAGCCCGAGCCTGCATTTCAGAGGACGATGGGAAGGGTGGAGGAGCTACTCACCCTGGCTCCGTCTGTGCTTCACCTCACACACAATCCAGCCTTCCCTGAAGAATCACAGGATCTAAAATCTGCCTGCCCCTTCCACAACAATGGCTTTCTCCATTGGTATTTCCTCCTTTCCTTCCTTTCTTTCTAGTTAACTTATTTGCTTTTCTGAATATGTAACACCAAAATTTTAAGGTTCAAAAGTGTAAAAAGTAAGAACTCTCCCTCCCTGAGGAATGGAAAACTTGTCAATTTATACTTTTCCTATGGCTTCAATTTTTGAACAGTAAGAGACCAGGTGTTGAGGTGGTATGGCATACCGATAGGTATCTGTTCTGACTGGTCGGTGCCAGTGCTATACCAGTTGTTAATTATTTTGAGTAGCACCTCTGCAATGGGAATTTATTCCCTATGCAAAACCAAACAAAAACTTAGTTTCCTTCTCCAAGGGAAACCAGTGTTACTAGTTTCTTGTGTCTTTCCAAATACCTTCTATGAAGAGAAAAGTAAATATATATAAATATTCGTTCCCCATCCCCCATACGAGTCTGCTCCTTGCTTTTTCCACTCCATGATCTCAGGGAGATTATTCCAATAATTTCAACTCTGCTCCTTACATAACTCAGGAGAACAAAGGACTAATTAGAAGACTGCAAAACAGAGTCCAAAGTTTTCAACTCCTCATAGACAAGTTTCACACCTCCATAATTTCTTGAAGCAGCTGTGTACAAGTCCCCCTGGTTTTCAAGCATGTCAAGGGCCTTTCCCTCCGGCAGTCTTCAGTCTCCCAGCCTAAAGCAAACGTCCCCAGGCCGCCTAACTCCTGAGAGCAGACAGGCTGACTCTGGGCAGTGGGCCCAGGGGGACATGTGCTATACCTACACTGAAGACCCTGATCGCACACCCTGCAATAAGTTCCCAGGGGCAGCCCTCAAGGAGGCCCTCTGGTGCCTCACACTCAGCCAACCACAAGCTGTACTTGTCATCTGCTCCAAACATGCTTTTCCTCTAGCAGTCCTGATGACGCTGAAGACCAACCATCCTCCTGATTGCCAGTCTTTCCTCCCTCTACTGCCACCACTCACCCCACCTCCCCATACCCAGTCTAATCACTTGCCAGCCAAATCCAGTCAAATTCTGCTCCAGTTTGGCTTCTCCTCTCTTGAGCCCTGGTCTCTCCTGTGGACCCAGGACAGTCACCTCCTATATCTGTGTCCCCATCTCTAGCCTCTTTCCACTTGGATCTACCAGACACATAGCTTCCAGATGGGTATTTCTAAGTATTTTTCTTCATAGAATATATTTGCAAAGACATACAAGAAACTAGTAACACTGGTTTCCCCTGGGGAAGGAAATTAAGTTTCTGACTACACATCTTCTCTGTTCAAAAAAGGTCAGAAATATCTAAAGTCCAAGTCCAGCTAATCTGGTCCCAACCAAGATTTAATCCTGTGTTCTTCTGCTTCCTCGTCGTCTCCCACTTCCCAACCCTCTCGTCAAATCAAGGCTCTCTGCCTCTACTTCATGTTGGCCTCCAAAGCTCTTGCTTGTGCCACTTGCTCTGCCTGCAGGGTCCCAAACCTCCTCCTCAAGGACCACACTTCCCTATAGGATCCCAAGTTTAAGGGAGGCCTTTCCACTGCTGTCTCTGAGCTACCACAGCACTCTGGTCTGATCTCTTCTGATATGACAATGGAGACACATGTATTACATACTATTTTTTTTTTAATGTATGTCTTGATTTTATTCATGAAAAGACAAAGCCCTGTTCGCATTATTTTTTCTTTTAACATTTACATCATTTGTTTTATTACTTGGGCACAAGTGCTTTGTGTGTGTGCATGTGTATATTTATTTACGTGTCTATGTACACATATATATGTATATGTGTGTGCATATAAAGTTTTTCCTGAACCATTTACATATATCATAGCCCTTGACCCCTAAATATTTCAGTGTGTATTTTTTTTCAGTGAAATTAAGTAATACCCACTCTGTAACACATATAGTGAAGTATTTAAGGAACTTCTTATAAAGAGGGTTCTAACAAGCCACTTAAAAGATGCGTTCTTCAGTATTTTCTAAGAATAAGAATATTCTTACACAACCACAGAAGAGTTACCAACTTCATAAATTTACACTGATATAGTATTCTTAGCTACTCTATCATGGTCTGTATTCCAATTTTTCCAGCTGATCTAATAGTATCCTTCTGAGCATTTTCCCCAACTAGTACAGGATCTAGTCAAGAGTCACACACTATACTTAGTTGCCATGTCTCACTGGTCTCCTTTAATCTGCACCCTATATTTGTGAACAGTATGAAAAATCAGTTTACCTTGGTGGAATACTCTTTTGGACAGCCCATATTGACGTCAATACCAGCCACATCATTTTCTCTGGAGAAACATGAAGGAGAAAAGGTAATAAATATTCAACTTGAGGGTAGAACGTACCAAGACATGGGTCTGTGCTCATGAACCTCTGACCATGTCCCTGGCCCTGGAAACACACCAACCCTCAGTGACAGAAACTGAAAAATCCTGTCTCTAAAATGTGCCACTGCCTCCCTTGAGCAGAGCTCAAGAGGAAGAACACAATAAAGGGCTAGTTGTACAGGACTTTGCTGGTTTGGAGTTGTAGTGCGTAACTCAAATAGCAAGCGACAGCCACACTGAACTCCATCCCGGAGTTGAGGTCCTGACTGAGGCAGTGAAAGCCATTTGTCAACACAGAAAAGTGACATGAGCATAAAAGCCCTTTCCCAGAGCACTGGTTCTGATGGCAGTTACAGGACTGCCTTTGTTTGCTGGGCTGCCAGTTGGCTTACTCCAAACAATTCTCAGATATAGAAAGGACCTTTACCTCACCTTCTGCAATATACGCAGTTAACAGTCTGTGATCAGCAGCAACTACTCCCTGAGTTCCTTCTCACTCCTATTGTAATTAATAACAACAGCTAACACTTACTAAGCACTATGTGCCACATACTGCAAGATATTTACAAGGATTATTTCGTTTACCCTTTCCTATAATGCCAGAAGGAGGTAGTACTATTGGTCTCATTTTATAGATGAGGAAACTAAGTTCTCAGAGAGGTTAAGTAACTTACCCAGGGTCACATAGTTAACAACCAGCAAAGCCAGAATTCTAACCTAGGTCTGTCTAATCCAAAGTTCATCTCCTTAACCACAGTACTCTCCTGCTTTTGTTAATTTAGGAAGCGGAAAGTCTTACCTACAATTCATGAGATTTACAACCTCATGTTCATAGTCAGGAGAGTCCCTGGAAAGGGAGCCTCATAAATAAACACTAAAAAAACAGGCTCCCATACAGAGGTTATCTGGGATCTGGGCACAGTGTGCACATGAGTCCCAGGCCAGCCCTCAAACGCCATAAATAGAGAAGGAAACCAGACACTCTTAACCTGGAAAGAGAAGGTAGTGAACTAGGAGGCAGAAGGGTGGTCACCTCCAATGTCACCAGGCCTCAGAGCCCACAGAAGAGGCAAAGGCAGTCCCAAGAGTGAAGAACTTACACAAGCCTGGCCACAGCAAGGGCTCGCTCTGCGTCTGACGTCCCCTGGGAATACAAGAGGCTGCATCAACCACTGCCCTGACACAGGTACACACGCACAAACACACCTATGCATGCTATGCCCACACGTCAGCAAGTGGAGTCTGGCTGGTGTTCTCTTAAACAGCCAGCCCACTGGACTAGCTCACTATTGGAGGCAAAAAGTGGACCTGGTGGGCCTAGAAAATGTCATCAACGCTGAGATTACTTTCAAACATACAAAAAAGCTGAAAAAGTTTTATAGTGAACGTTCATATACCCACCATTTACATTCTACAATTAATATTTTGGTACATTTGCTCTATTATATGTCTATCCATTGTTATCAATTTTTTAAAAACCTTATCATTCAGAAACTATTTCTGAAAAAGCACCAAGAAATGCCCAAAGTGAGAGAAGAGAGCTACATAGTCATTACAACCCTAACAGAAATCTTAACTATTTTTGAGGAAACCTCATTTCTTCCTATGGGAAACATATACAGACTACATAAAAATAAAGACCATGATCTGAATAACCAATGCTAGGGATTAAAAATATATAAGTCATTGGGGCTGGCCCCGTGGCCGAGTGGTTAAGTTCACGAGCTCCACTGCAGGCAGCCCAGTGTCTTGTTGGTTCGAATCCTGGGTGCAGACATGGCAGTGCTCATCAAACCATGCTGAGGCAGCATCCCACATGCCACAACTAGAAGGACCCACAACGAAGAATATACAACTATGTACTGGGGGGCTTTGGGGAGAAAAAGGGAAAAAAATAAAATCTTTAAAAAAAAATCAGGGGTGTCTTAAAAAAAAAAAAAAATATATATATATATATATATATACACACATGTCATGCCAAATAGACAATTCCTATAATTAAAGAAATTAAATTTGAGCCTGGAGGCATGTAATAGGATTGCTATAGTTTGATTTCCATAAGCTGTCTCCAACAGTGTAATCACTCATGAGCAGATCTTTGGAAAATATTAAAGCAGAGTCTTCAGGAAGCCACCACTATGCCATGGAGCCCAGGCCATTTGACACTGGCCTGGCACAAGGCATGAGATTGGAAATCTAGGGAATGGGTGAGCCTTGGGAGGGCATTCAGCCCTGGGATCTCATACCATTTGAAAGATAACCCTGCTCTGTTCTCTTTCACAGGTGCGGAAGACTACTCGGTCATCAGGGGCAACAAAGTCCACTGTGCTGAGCACTTCTGCAAGAAAACAAAACACATGGGGCCACCCAATGAAGAAGCAAGTTCAACTTAGCCTAACTGCTGCAAGAAAACACAGCAAAAGTATTACCTTGAAGGGAAAACAGGAACTCTAGAAGTAGACCACTCTTAAAAGAAATCGGTGTGCACGTGGGAGGCTTCTGAGGTGCTGATGATGGTCCGTTTCCTAACCTGGTGATGGTTAGTTACGTGGTTGTTCACTTTGCAGTTATTTGTTAAACTGCATGCTTATGTTTTATGCACTTTCTCTGTGTGATGTTTACATTTCCAAATTTTTTAAATGTTAGGGAAAAAATATACATACAAGGAATCTTGTCTGTGTTTCAGATTTTGCCCAAATTTTCCCAGAAGATGTCACTCTAAAGTTCAGCAAAGTTGCTGTTTCTTAACAACTTATCATGTGCCAGGTACCATGAGAAGAGATTTACTACATTACAGTCAACCCTCATTACCTACAGTTGTATATCTGCAAATTTGCCTGCTTGCTAAAATTTATTTGTAACCCCAAAATCAATACATACTCATGGCGTTTTTGTGGTCATTTACAGATATGCACAGAATTGCAAAAAATTTCAGTTACTTGACACACATACTCCCAGCCGAGGTCAAAAAAGGCAATGCTCTGCCTTCTGGTTTCAGCTCTCATACTGTAAACCAGTGTCCTTATGGTGGCATATTTAATGCCATATTTTTGTGCTTTTTCTTGCTGCTCTCACTGTTTAAAATGGCCCCAAGCAGAGTGCTGAAGTGCTATCTAGTGTCACCAAGCATAACAAGGCTGTGATATGCCTTATGGAGAAACGATATGTGTTGGACAAGATTTGTTCAGACATAAAATGATAGTGCTCTTGGCTGTGTGTTCAATGTTAATGAATCAACAGAATGTATTAAATTACGTGTCTTTAAACAGAAACACACATAAAACAAAGTTATGTATTGATCTGTTAATGAAAATGTTGTGACCAGAGGCTTCCAGGAACCTAACCCTGTATTTCCCCTAGGAGCAATGGTGTTCACAACAACTTCACAGAACATAACTACTGCAAACAAGAATCTCATATGCGCTTCATAATGAAGCTCTACAATAGGTACTACCATTATTAGCGTTCAAAGATAACTATCAAATGGAAAGAGATCCAACGTGGAAGATGGGAGAATATGCCTACCTCATGCATTTATTTTGAGAAATAAATGAGATCTTTAATGTAAGTAAAGCACTTCCATAAATGGAAGCTGTTATTATCATCCCAGCACCAGACAGATTAGAAGATTAAAAAGGTAGGATAAAGGCAGTGGCATGTTAGGAGAGGTAATCAAAGTGATTGCCAACAACAGAGATAGCTCAGGACTGGTAGTAAGAAGTCTGAGAGAAGAACCACAAAAACTTAAATATTTATACTACAGCTTTATTTCTAACAGCAAAATACTGAAACCTCCATTAAAGCACTGGCAAAATCAATTCTGACATAGCCATCTGTAAGTAGTGACATGGGAAAATGTCCTAGTGGAAAAGTAAGTGGCAAAACGTGTAGCTTGATCCCAAGGGGCCAGGAAAGGAAATATATAAACACTTTATATTTTTATACACACACTTTACTAAATGTGTAAAAAATACACACCATTCCTCTTTGTGATTACCTCTTCACGTATGGGATTATGGAGGACTTTCATTTTCTAGGTTATAGAGGTCTGTAAAACTGAATTTTTCATAACAAAGAAGAAAATATAAATCTAAAACAAGGACAAAGTTGAGTCATACTTTCTAGCAAACTTATATTGAGATTTCAAAAATGTGTATATATTTCAAAAACCTCAAATACCACAATTCTAATCAAAGCAGAATCAGCCTCATCAATAAAGTATAAGCAAAACCACAATTCAGCACAACCACTCCCATCTGCAAAGTACTTACATGCACCTTATCGTATTTGATCCTCACTCCAACCCTATGATTGAAGTAAAGTAGGGATTATGATTTTCATTTTACAGCTAAAGAAACTGAGGTAGGAGAGGTCATGTGATTTGCCCAAGGTCACATAGCTAGGGAGTGGCAGAGCCAGGACTAATGCTGAAGCCATCCTGACTCCAAGACTTCTAAGGTCCTTCCTGTACTATGAAATCTGGCAATTTCTACACCAGGAAGCCTGCACGTGGAAGGCATTCTTAGCCTGTTTCACATCCGGCTCTTTGTCACAGTCTCTGAAAAGCAGTGACTATTCTCAAGAGAGCACATGATCCACAAAGTTACATGGCCAGGCAAGGAGCAACCAGCCAAGGGTGGTGGTAGGGCTTGGGCATGACTAGGCACATGCACAATCTTGGAACCACAGCTGCACTCACCATTGACAACTCTCTTGCACTGAAGCATCTTGAGGTCGATCAGCTCCTGTGGAGGAATCAAAGGACACTCATCAGTCCTGGACTCGTAGGCCCTGGGTGTTGGGGGAGGACTTTCATCACACCCCTAATGGGGACACTTGGCCTGTCACCCTACTACCAAAAACACATAATGGCTTTCGGGACATGTAGTGCTGTCCTCCCCATGGAAGCATGGCAAGCAGGGGCCTGAGTGAGCTACCCTCAATCAACTGCTCTTCCCAGGAACCTTGGAGATGTTTGGGGTCTAGAAAGAGCAAGCCACTCAGGAAGCCACAGAGAAGACAATAGCGCAAAATGTGGATACTTGGACACTTTCCTCATCTACTAGTCTCAGCTCCAGTCCATACCCTCAAAGAACCACCCAGCTCATCCCACACAAATGACAGGCAGTGAAGGGTTTGCAGGAAATGTCCAAGGACAAAAGTGGGCCCAGTGAATAGAAGCACAGCGAGGAAGATTTAAGATCAACACAGGAGAGAAAAGTCTAAAACCCCTATCCAACATGGGTCACACTGTGTGGAAACAAAAGGGGTGAGCTCCTCAGCTCTGGAAATATTCAAACAGACTAGGGAAAGAAAGGAAAAGAGGGTTTCTTCAAAACCAGGATCATAAAAACAAAGGGAAAGCCCATGTCTCCTGAAAGATTAAGATTCTCTACCTTTCAGTGGGAGACAAAACTGTTCTGCTTTATCACTTCAACAGACATAGAACACAAATCAGAAGAGCCAGGCACCTGTTGCATTGCCCAGAAGCTCATGCCCAGGGATTCTGGGGCTCCAGAAGAACACAGGAAGAAACTCTCACCCCTGGTACTCATCCTCACACTCACTCAAGAGTCAGGTGTCGGGCTTCTGTGATCCTGAACTCTGGAACCTCCCTTTCGGATTCCCACCTTTGGACAATACATAATCCCTCCCGCCCATTTCACCTTGCCAGCACCCTACATGCCTCTGCCCCTGCCCTGCTGTAGATACTGGCATGCCAATACCCTTGAGTATCCTCCTGCCAGGATTCTTAGCTCTCCTTCCCTTAAAGCTGCAAACCAACATCACTGTGCACACCTGGCTGCCAGGCAAACTTCCCAGCGTTCATTCCCCACAGTAACAGTAACAGGACTAAAATGTCTTCACCTACTTTCCTCAGGTCCCCATTCCACTCCTCCACCCTCATTTCCAACAGAAGACTGGCTTCCTACATCTTGTAAATTGAGTCTCTCAGGCAAAACCCCTCGGTTTCCCTCCCTTTCATCATCTTCCCCTCTCCTCCTTGCCCTGTCTCAGAAGAAGGCAGGTACCACCACCTCATCAAGAATCCTGTCCTCTCTAAGACCTGGCCCTAGCCATCCCCCTCATTCCTCCAAATCTTCAGACCTCCCCTCCCTGCTAAGTCCTTCCTCTTATGCTACACACATGCAAGCTGCCTAAAAACAACTCCCTTCAACCAGCTTCCTTCACCTCCAGCTCCTCGCCTATACTCTTCCTCCCTTCACCTCTGGAATTCCTGAGGGAAGTCACCAGCCCTATTTCCACTTCCTCATTTGCTGCTCACTCCTCAATCCATTAACCCTACAAGTGTTCACGTCTTTGTGCCACAACTGTCCTCCAACCACCTAGTTTTCAAATCAAATACTTTCTTGGTCTTTTTGCAATCAGATTTCTCTGTATCATCTGAGATAGTAGATAGCTAACAAACCTGACTTTTGCCTTCCCTGACACTACTCTCTTCTTAATGTGCCTATCTCTCTCACTCTTTTACTTTTCTGTCATTAACTACTGTCCCTCAACCCCAACACACAAATACCCCCAGTATGTAAGGGTATATTCTTCCCAAATCCCCTCTTAGGCCCTCTCTTCTCTCTATACCAGTGGCTCCCTTTTTAATTAAGTTTTTTATTTTGAGATAATTGGAGGTCCATATGCATTTACAAGAATGTGAGATCCAATGTACTCTTCGCCTAATTTCCTCCAAAAGTAATATCTTACAAAACTAAAGTACAATACCACAACCAGGATACTCACATTGATACAGGTAAGACAAAGAATAGTCTCACCACCACAAGGATTCCTTGTGTTGCCTTTTTATAGCCACAGTCCCCACCCCATCACCAGTGGCTTTTAAAGATGGAAATATCAGAAGCACTTGGGTAGCTTCTTAAACTTCTCACACCCACCTGGGGGACATATCAGGATTTGGGGTTTTAGGGAGCTCCCCAGATAATTCTGATACATGCCCAATTAAGAACCAATGCTCACACTCCCTCACTATCCAATATCAGTTACTCCTGTAATTCTATTTTTCCTAGACGTGATTTCTAAACCTGAGTCTGAAGCCTAGACGTGATTTCTAAACCTGAGTCTGAAGCCCAGATATTCTCCAGAGCAGCCAGCAAGTAGCTGGTCTACTAGCTACTGCCACCAGAAAATCCTGTGGCTCCCAAAACCAACCACATCCAGCTTCCCTGGCCTGAATCTGGATCTCTTCCTCCTCTTTCTAACCTTGAGTTCGTTCATTCAGGTATTGAATGTGTATTAACTCCTATAGGGCCCAGGGCAGTGACCTGACACCATGCTCATCTATCCACCTGGCCCAGGTACCCCACAATGCCTCCACAGTACCCAGGCTCCTGGACCTCAGCAAGGATCTCAGAACTTGTAAGTATCATGCACATTTGTCTCCTGATGCTTTCAGTGAGCACCTGTGAAGTACCAATTCTGCCCCTCCAACTCCTGACCATCCCCACCTACAGATGGGGAGGCTGCACTTGAGGAAAAGCCCTTTGGAAAATAAGGATCCCCTTACCTCACAGTACACAATGTCTGCTCCATAGTCCAGGGCCAGCAGCCGCATTGGGAGAGTCCCTACCCGAACCATAGGGGCTAAGATGAGTTTGTTGTGGTAGCACAGCGAAAGGCTGTTCACAATCATTCCTCCTCTGCTACAGCCTAAAGAAAGGGAAAACAGGAGGCAGAAATTCAAATGAAGAAAATCTCTGTTACCCAGGGTAGGCTTTCCTTCTTCCTTCCAACACAAAGCACTTTATTTTTCTTTTCTCTGATGACAAAAATAACGCAAGCTCATTCACTCATCCAACAAATATTTACTAAGTGCCAGTCACTGTTCCAGTCTTTTGGGACACATTAGAGAACAAAACAGACAAAAATTCCTGCTCAGGCAATAATTTCATTCTAGTGGGGGAACACAGGCAAAAACAATAAGCATAACAAATAAATAAATTATATAGTATGTTGGAAAATTGGTAGTGCCATAGAGTAAAAAGAAACAGGGAGAAAGGAGATTGAAAACACTGGGGATGAATTAAAATTTTTTTCCAGTTTTATCAAGATGTAATTGACATATTGTATTAGTTTAAGGTGTACAATATAATAATTTGAGAGAGATATATATTGCAAGATGATTACCACAATAAGTTAGTTATCCATCATCTTACATAATTATATTTTTTTCTTCTTACTAGAACTTTTAAGATCTACACTCTTAGCAACTTTCAAATATACAATACAGTACTGTCAACTATAGTCATCATGCTGTACATGACATCTCCAAAACGTATTTATCTTATAAGTGGGAGCTTGTACCTTTTGACTTCCTTCACCCATTTCCCCCACCCTCATGGGTTAAAATTTTAAATAGAGAAGCCAAAATAGGCTTCAATGAGAAGATAACATTTGAGCAAAGATTTGAGTTAGCCAAGTCGGTATCTAGTGGAAGAGTATACAGCAGCAAAAACAGCCAGTGCCAAGGCCTAGTGTGTTAGAGGAACAGGAAGGAGGCCAAGGGGCCCATCCAGTGGAGCACTGGTTAAGTTCTCACGTTCCGCTTTGGCGGCCCAGGGTTAGCTGGTTCGGATCCTGGGTGTGGACATGGCACCGCTCGGCAAGCCATGCTGTGGTAGGCATCCCACATATAAAGTAGAGGAAGATGGGCATGGATGTTAGCTCAGGGCCAGTCTTCCTCAGCAAAAAGAGGAGGACTGGCAGCAGATGTTAGCTCAGGGCTAATCTTCCTCAAAAAAAAAAAAAGAAAGAAAACGAAGGAAGCCAAGGTGGTTGGAGCACAGAAGGGAGAAAAGAGACTAACGGAAGTCAGATACATGATGTAATAGAAGTAAGCAGATAAGACACAGTGGTCAGATCCTGTATGGCCTTATAGGACACTCCATGGACTTCGTTAGCTCTTCATGAAATAGGAGCCAGTAAAGGATTTTAAGGAGGGGAGTGGCAGGACTGATCTCATTTCCCTATGATCACAGGACTGCTACATGAAGAGCAGGGTACATGCAGGAAGACCACTTGGAAGGTCCTTCAGTAGCCAACGTGAGAGATAATGGTGCCTCAGGCTACGGAGCTGGTAATGGAAGTGGTGAGAAGTGATCATATTCTAAAAATACTCTGAAGGTAAAGTCAACAGGAGTAAAAAAAAACAAAATCAAAATCTCGTGTCCCACAGATAACTGCTAATATTAATTTATTTATTTTAAGCAAATATGGTACCCTCTAAATAGTCATGAAGCTAGTCAAGTACGCTCTGCTCAGAGTTACTAACACTGTCTCCACTTTCTTTTTACTTCTTAGCCCCCTCTGGCCTGGCTTCCACCTCTACCTCCACCACTCTACCAAAACTGCGCTGATTAAAGTCACCAACTACCTCAAAGTTGCCGAAACTACTAGACACTGACCTGTCCTCAATTTCGTTTTGCTAACAGCACGTGACACAGCTGAGCCTGCCTTTCACTTGATCTCTCTCCTCCTTCAGCTTCCTCAACCCTACCCTCTCCTGGTTTTTCTCCCACCTCTCTGCCCCCGCTTTTCAGTCTCCTTTGCTGGTTTCACCTCCTCTACCCACATGTAGAGGTTCCTCCTTAGTCTTGGGCTCTCTTCCCTTCTAATTCCACACATCCTCCCTGGCAGTGGCTTAAAATATTGGTGATACATTGGTGATCTCCAAAGGTATCTCAACCTCACACCAATTGCTCAATACACATCCCTATGCAGATGTCTTAAAGGCACCTTATAGTAAATATGTACAAAACAAAGCTGGATCTTCCCGCTGAAGCCTCCTCCTCTGTCTTCATTTATTAATTCAACAGACATTTATTAAGCCCCTATGATATGCCAAGCACTGCCTGGCACTGGAAATAAAATGATGAGTGGGGGAAAAAAGGTACAGTAGAAGACAGGGTTGTACAAGGGAACTTAGAAATATGTGTGAAATTACAGATTTGCGTACAGTACTATGAAAGGGCAGTTATATGAGGTTGTGGTAGCCTACGTCTGCAGGGAAAGGACTGACAGGGGTTGAGGAGGGCTTCCCTTAAGAAATGATCACTGATTCAAGGTGTAAAGGACAAGGCATTAACCAGGCCAATGAGTAGGTAGAAAATTTTTCCCATTTCAGTAAGTAGCACCTCCATTCATCCAATTACTCCTCCTTAACCCACATTCCCCACATCCAATCCATCACTAACTCCTGTTGAAATAACCTTCAAAATATACCTTGAACGTATCTGCTTTGCTCCATCTCCATGGCCACCACTGTGCACCAAGCCAGCCTCCTATCTGGTCTCCTCAAATCTACTCTTGCCCCCTACTATCCATGCTCTTCACAGCAGCCAGCATAGCATCTTAAAAAGGCAACTCTGATAATACCACTTCCCTCTTTATACCCTTCAGTGGCTTCCCATTGAGGTTAAGACAAATCCCAAACTCTTCTAACGGCCCACAAAGCCCTGCATGACCTGTTCCAGCCTCACTGGAGCCTCTCCCCCACACTGTCTCTGCTCTGGCCACCCTGGCCTTCTTTTAAAGTCTCCCACACCAAGCTCTCTGCTGCCCTGGCACCTGTACACTTGCAGTTCTGTTTGGAACCTTCTGCTTGACTCACTCATGCACACCTACACCAAGGTCTTCATGACCTTGAATGTCCCCCTTTTGGAGACACTTCCCTACAAGACAATCTACTTCAGGCCCCTGGTCACATGCTCTCACAACACCTTGTGCTTCCCCACAGCTCAGTTACAAGCCATGTGTCCACACTTCCTCGTGGTCTCTCTTGTTTAACCCCCAGCTCCTCCTCTAGACCACCAGGACAATACGCTCCACGAGGACACAGCATGGCTGCTGAGTTCACCGCCAGGTTTCTAGCACTGAGCCTAGTACCTAGCCCTTAAGCAGCTGCTTCATAAGCTGTGACTGAACACTCACCTCTGTGGTGGCCAAAAGGACATCCTCTTACAGGGTGGTTGGTCTGGGAACTCCTTCTGGCACACTGCCTGCCTCCAAGAAGGTTCCTGTCAGAGAAGCTAGGCAGCCCCCACCCTTTCCCAGTTACTGTCACAACCACTCACCTGCCCTCAGGTCACCCCTAGATCACCACTGTAGTCACACATTCTCAGGAAATCTCTTATACCAGCCCTTTTAGGGCTGGTCTCCTCTATGACATTTGGATTACTCCCAATTCCCTTTTCAGACAGTAACTTTAACTTCAGTTGCATAGATACAACATCCCATTAATTATAAGAGTTTCAGATTGAATATAACACTATTCAGGGAAAGCAATGAATGGAAAAACTTTACCAATCTCTTCCATGTCAATTTTCCCAAAGACTATGACCTTGTTTTAAAAGCGACTTCTTTAAAACACAAATTTAGAGTTAATATGAAAGTCAATTAGGATTACATATTTAGAGAATTATCCTATTTCCCACTTAAAACATGTGCAAATGAGAAAAAACTAAAATGATCCATTATATTTGTAAGAGAAAGAGGTGTGATACAGCATATCACTGTTAAGATTCTGAACTCTTGGGGCTGGCCCGGTGGTGCAGTGGTTAAGTTCACACATTCCGCTTCTCGGCAGCCTGAGGTTCGCCGGTTCAGATCCCGGGTGTGGACATGGCACTGCTTGGCAAAAGCCATGCTGTGGTAGGCATCCCACGTATAAAGTAGAGGAAGATGGGCATGGATGCTAGCTCAGGGCCAGTCTTCCTCAGCAAAAAGAGGAGGATTGGCAGTAGTTAGCTCAGGGCTGATCTTCCTCAAAAAAAAAAAGATTCTGAACTCTGGAATAAAACAGACCTGCACTGGATCCCAAATCTGCCCCTGAGCAGATTAATTAACCTAGTTGAGGCTTAGCTTCTCCCTCTGGAATATGAGACTCCAAGAGAATCTATGTCAGGTAGGATACTGTGAAGAGTAAATTCCACGATGCACAACAGTTCTTGGCACACAGTAAGGCCTTGATAAACGTTAACTGCTCTCATCATCAGACTTTTACACTCTCAGCACACTCTAAGTCTACTGTTACATCAACAAACATCTACTAGCTCTTTTAGGATCAAGGTA
Source organism: Equus caballus (assembly GCF_041296265.1). NCBI lineage: Eukaryota > Metazoa > Chordata > Mammalia > Perissodactyla > Equidae > Equus > Equus caballus. The sequence goes on along the minus strand of NC_091686.1, from coordinate 18,364,326 downwards.
GTGTGTAAGCTGTTAAAGGTAAAGAAATGGAAAGAACTAAGCTCTTGACCTTAAGGAGCTTCTCAGCTCTGTCACTATCATCATCTATGAACTGAACCACAGCAACAGCCTCCAAACCAGTCCCTCTGCTTCTAGGCCCATCACGTCCAGTCTAGGCTCCTTCCAGCAGCCAGACAGGTCTTTCTAAACACAAATCAGGATGCGATATTCCCATTCTTGGAAGCCTTCCCCATTGCCCGTAGAATTAAGTCCAAGCTCTTTAAGATAGCAAACAAGGTCTGGTCCCTGCCTTCCATAGAAGCCTCATATTTCATCACTTGCCTCTTGCCCTCTTAACTAGCCTGCACCAAGCTTCAGCTGTTCTGAAGTATTTCTAGTTTCCCAAACTGGCCCACTCTATCAGTCTGGAGTCTCTAAACAGTTGCCCCTGCCTAGAAGCCACATCCCTATTCCTCCATCTGGCTGATTTCCACTAGCCTTTCAGAACCTCAATACAGATGTCATCTCCTCCAAGAAGCCTTCCCTGATCCACATCCTCCAAACACAAGGTAAGGGCTCCCCCTCTGAGATCATTCCTACCCTGGCATGGAACATACTCTTATAATTACAAGAACAAACTGTCAATCTGCCTCCCTCATCATAAGGTGAGGGCAAGCACTGTGTCTTGCTCATCAACAGATCCTCATCACAGAGCACACAATCTGGCATAAGTTTGTAAAAAGAAGTTAACAGGCTAATTAGCAACGAAAGCCATGAGACGGTTCATGCTTCAGCCACAGAAGAACTCTATCACAGACAAACTGCATTAAAAGTGTCTTGCCATACTTCAAGTTTGGTTATAAAGCAGACAAATGACTAACCCACTCCCTTGCTTACCGAGTAAAGGACTACAAGCCTTTTATGCAACTTGCATGGGAGCCACCACTTGAGTGAACGAGATTCAGGTAAGAAAGCAGCAGGAGATAAAGTTGGCGCCAGATTCTGGACAGTGATTAGGAGATAATCTGTAGGCAAAGGGAATCCATTGCTGGCTTTTGAGTCAAGGGGTGACACAGGCATGGCTGTACTTTAGTAAGATCACTCAGGCAACCGATGATGGACGGAAAGGTGAAAGACAGGAAGGAGGTAGGGACTTGGGTTAGAAAGAGGGTGGAACGGTCTAAGCAATATAGTGAAAAGGGCTGAAAAGAAAATGGCCAGCACTTGCACAAAAGTTCTGATGCAGGCGGGAAAATGGAGGAATAGTGAAGGAATACTAATAGCCACTTTCTATTTTTGCAATGCTTTTCAACTCCCAATGATTCTCAAACCTAGCCAAATGCTAGAATCCTATGGAGAGGTTTTTAAAAAAAATACCAATGTCCAGGCCTTACCCCAAACCAATTAAATCAGAATGTAAACTCCATGAGGGCAGGAATTTTGTCTGTTTTGCTCACTGTTTGACCACTGCCTGGCACATACATGGTGCTCAGAAAATATTTATCGAATGAGTGAATAAATGAACAAATGAATGTACCATTATCACCTGAGACCCAAGGAACAATTCTTTTTAAAACTTAGAGGGTAACCAGGCAATATAAGTTACCGTGGTGGCAGCCCTGAGAAAAAATACGATCAAGTTAAGCTTACACTTTTTTCCATAATAAGTAAACTTTTCTTATTTCTAAAGCACTATACTATAAAGCATGTATCTCAACAACTAGAGGTTGCTTACTGTCTGCTGTGAGCGGGAGGAAAAGAGAGGGGCCTTAAGCAGTATCTGATGAACTGACAAGAAGAAACAGGCTCCAATCCCGATGACATTTTGAGGTAATCATATCGTAAGGGCTTGAGCATTAGAAAGCAACGACTAACCAGCTACCCTGCCCCAAATATTTGAACAAAACCCCAATGCAAGTACATACCTATGTATTGTTCTTTTCTGATAATGCCTTCAATGTATTTCTTCTGGCTTGGTGCAAAGAAATTCCGTTTTATACCTGAAAAAATAGTGGCACATGTAAATGGATGAAACCTGTCGAATCAGATGTCCAAGGAGCTATTTAGCTAAAGAAGAAGGAGCCCTGAGTTCTTGGAAAGAATCATAAGAGTAAGATAGAATTACAGAGTCTTGGAGCATCCTTTACCTCAATTCCCTTCTATCATATCACCAACCAGTGGTCATCCAGCCTCTGTATGAACTTTTGAATGACAGAAAACTCAGCACTCTCAAAACAGATCTGGGCAATTCTAGCTGCTATAGCAGTTCTTTATACCAAATTCAGATTCTGACTCCCTGTCACCCATCCGTCCCAGTTCTGCCTTCTGGAATGGTACACTGCACAGCACACCTCATCTCTTTTCCAGCTGGCCCATTCTCCAAATAAATGAGGACCGCTTTGTTCTCCCTAAAGTTCCCTTCTCCAGCTTCACCCTCTTGAATCACTCCTTCCTGTGTTTATGACTTTCAGGGACCCCCCAACATTCCTGAGCCCAAGGGCATGACAAGCAATGGCATCAGTGTGCCTGCTACAGATTCTGGGGACGGGGCAGGGCCAGTGCAAAAGTCTGGCAAATGTGCCTACCCGAAGTCAGAGTACATGTGGTAACCTCAGCTTCTCCTCAGTCCTCATCCTCTAACCAGGGTTTCTCAGCAGCACACTACTGACATTTTGGGCCAGGTAATTCTTGGGCAGGGGGCGGCGGCTGTCCTGTGCATTGTACGATGTTTAGCAGCATCCCTGGGCTCTACCCACTAGATGCCAGTAGCACCTCCCCAGATGTGAAAACTAAAAATGTCTCCAGCCATTGTCAAATGTCCTGTGGGGAAGGGTGGGGTCAAAATCACCCTCATCTGAGAACCACTGCTCTATCCAACGACTCTCTTCACCCATTACTATTCAAAACTCTCTCCTCTGCTGGTTTACAAGCTAAATGTCCAGAAAGTCTATTCGTGTATCAAAATAGTATTTGAAATTTTTTAAGTATTCATCTTTTTTTTTTTGTAAGGAACATTCACCCTGAGCTAACATCCATTGCCAACCCTCTTTTTTTTTTTTTTGGCTTGAGGAGGATTAGCACTGAGCTAACGTCTGTGCCAATCTTCCTCTACTTTGTATGTGGGATGCCTCCACATTATGGCTGATGAGTGGAGCAGGTCCACACAGGGATCCCAACCTGCAAACCCGGGGCCAGCGAAGCGGAGAGCATGGAACTTTACCACTTAGCCACGTGGCTGGCCCTAAGTATTTATCTTTTTAATGGTATTTAATGAAACTAAAACACTTTCTCCAGATGTCAAGAATTTCCCAGGTGGTTAATCCACATTTACCTTATCTCCCACTCCAGGTACTGGGGACTATGGAAAAGATCTGACACCCATTTTCTAGATCTGTTCAAGAAGTACAAACAGTGCAGGGTGGTTTTTTTTGCAACCTGAACATCTGAATTCAAGTACAATATTCTGCCTGACAGGGCTATGTCAGACAAGCCACATACCTGATCACTTGGTAGGGTAGAAGGACCCTACTCACTAGTGGGAAGCCAGCGAAGCTGAGCAGGCTGCAAAAGTGGTGGGCTCAGGATGAGAAGTTGGGAGAGGTGACAAGGGAATGGACAGTGAACCTTGGCTGAAAAGGAAGGAAAAAAGTGTGAAGAAGAGAGCACTCCGCTTGAAATAAAGCCTGAAGATCTTACTTCCCAATACACAGAGAGAAGGCCACAAGCTTGCCCTCTGGGCTCTCAGCTAGCCAGGAAAGGGGTCGTTTGAGTCTAGATATAAGACAGCTGGCCCTTGTCTCGGCCCCTAGGCCTGATCATTCATTCAGACTCTCAATAAACACTTATTAAATCCAGACCTTGCGCGGGGACCACATTTGGGAAAACATCACTGCACCCTCAGAGTTTACATGGGGAGACTGGCACTGGACAAGCCGTCACAGGTGCGGTGACGGCAACAAAGGAGAAACGCAGGGCTCGGACCTGGTTCATAAGGCCAGGGCCCCACCGGCGCGCACTGGGGGACCCCGGTCCTGCCTCCATTGTGCGCCCTTCCCCAAGGCTAGCCGGATCTGGACGTCGCCATCCTCTGTTTGGAACTACAGACCTCGCCGCTGTCGAATTCTACAGGTCCTCGCTTCTTCCTCACGGTTCGCCAAATCCGCAAGCCTTACTGAGCCGCGCCAGCCACCGTCCACGAGGCCTTGGCGCGCCCGTGACGTCACTGTCGCGCGCCTCTCCTGCAGCAAAGAGAATATGGCTTTGGCACGGCCGCCGGGGTTCTTGTCGCTGGCAGCTCGGTTGCTTCTGGCGCCTCGACGGGACCTGGCGGTCCGCGGTCCCGACGAGCCCCTGCCGGTGGTGCGCATCCCGCGGGCTCTACTGAGACGGCAGGAACTGCGGCAGAGTGGGCGGCGGAGTCCCCCGCGGCCGGTGCTAGTGCGACCTGGCCCGCTGCTGATCTCGGCGCGGCGGCAGGAGTTGAACCAGCCGGCGCGCCTCACGCTGGGCCGTTGGGAGCGCGCGCCGCTCGCTTCGCGTGGCTGGAAGAATCGGCGCGCCCGCCAGGACCACTTCTCCATCGAGCGCGCGCAACACGAAGTACCAGCGCTACGGAACCTATCATCTGAGGACGGCTTTGCCGATCTGGGTCTGGAGCCTCGCGTGCTGCACGCGCTACAGGAAGCTGCTCCCGAAGTCGTTCGGCCTACAACCGTACAGTCGAGCACCATCCCCTCACTACTTCGCGGCCGCCACATCCTTTGCGCTGCGGAAACTGGCAGTGGCAAGACCCTCAGCTACCTACTACCTCTGCTTCAACTGCTCTTGAGCCGGCCACGCTTGGACTCCCAGCGTATCCCTGCTCCTCGAGGCCTGGTCCTTGTGCCTTCTCGAGAGTTAGCCGAACAGGTCCGTGCCGTGGCCCAGCCCTTGGGCAGCTCCCTGGGCCTTCAGGTGCGGGAGCTAGGGGGAGGGCATGGCATGAGTAGAATCAAGCTGCAACTGTCCAAACAACCTCCAGCAGATGTACTAGTGGTCACTCCGGGAGCTCTGTGGAAGGCCCTGAAAAGACAACTGATCAGCCTGGAGCAGCTCTCCTTCTTGGTGTTGGATGAGGCAGACACACTGCTGGATGAAAGCTTCCTGGAACTAGTGGACTACATCTTGGAGAAGAGCCATATAGCGGAAGGCCCAGCTGACTTAAAAGACCCCTTCAATCCCAAAGCTCAGTTAGTGCTGGTGGGGGCCACATTTCCCGAAGGTGTAAGCCAGCTGCTGAGTAAAGTTGCCAGCCCAGACTCTCTAACCACTATCACCAGCTCCAAGCTCCACTGTGTCATGCCTCATGTCAGACAGACATTTATGAGGCTGAAGGGAGCAGAGAAGGTGACTGAGTTGGTACAGATCCTCAAGCAGCATGACAGAGCATATAGGACGGGCCCCTCAGGAACAGTTCTGGTGTTCTGTAATAGCTCCAGCACTGTGAACTGGCTAGGCTATATTCTAGATGACCACAAAATCCAACACCTCAGGCTGCAGGGACAAATGCCAGCCTCAATGAGGGCAGGTATCTTCCAGCGCTTCCAAAAGGGCTCCCGAGACATACTTCTCTGCACAGACATAGCTTCTCGGGGCTTGGACAGCACCCACGTGGAGCTGGTTGTCAATTATGATTTCCCCCTCACCTTGCAAGACTACATCCACAGAGCGGGGAGGGTGGGCCGTGTGGGAAGCGACGTGCCAGGAACAGTCATTAGCTTTGTGACCCATCCCTGGGATGTGAGCCTGGTTCAGAAGATTGAGCTGGCAGCTCGCCGGAGGAGAAGCCTTCCAGGACTAGGGTCCTCAGTGAGAGAGCCTTTGCCCCAGCAAACCTGATTACAGCTGGCTTAAATATGATGCCGTAACAGAGATCTTTCCCTGAGCCCTGGGTGGGTGAGCACGCTTGTCAGCAGGATGTGTTGGGCTGCCCAGTCACCTCCCCAAAGGCCTGGTAAGCAGCAGGCCAGCACGGGAGGGTGAACTTCTGAGCATGGCTCTCTGTCATCTTTCCTATGACTCATGAAAAATAAAGTAGATTTTGGCTTGCGTTATGTCATGATTTCTAACAATAAATGATGTTTTTATGGATCTCCCCTAATAATAGTTACCACTGGGGCAGAATTCATTGGATTGAGAAGATTCACACTCCAAACTACCACACCTAGGACAAAGGCTCTTTCAACTGATGGTTTCACTTATAAATATTTAGATTTTATTTCCTGCCCCCAAAATATCCACTAAGCCGCCAGGAAAAGGGAAAGGTGAAGTAACTAGCAGTAGGGAGAAATTTTCTTCACCAGCAGTGCCCGTGGCAGGTTTGGGCACTCTTGCTGAAATCTCTCTGAGAAGTACTGGCAGAAGAATAAAAGGCAGACTGACACAGAAGTGTGGCTGTGTGTGCATTTCCAGGCTCTGCCTTCTTTTCTGTCCCTTGGTGGCAGAGGAAGAGGAGAGAGGATTGAACTGTTTTACAAAACAGGCAAAATAAGCGTGTAGCATCCTCTGACTTCTAGGTTCCAGTCTCTGCTGCCGTATATGAGTTTTGCCTAAAGTAATGAACAGGTCAGAGTCGAAATATAATGCTCTACGAAACAACCTAAAAATACTTGCAAACAGAAGACAGTAAGGTTTCAGAGAACAGAAGTGGGCCCAGGGCAGCCTTTGCCAGAAGAGAGTATTGTACTAAATGTACAATCATAGCTCTCTTTTCCATATGAAGAAACTGAAGCTCAGAGGGACAAAGAACTTGCTCAAAATCAGACAAGTAGGTTGGACAGAATCGGGTCTTATCTACACCAAGGTTTGTGTTCTTAGCTACCATGCTAGCTTTTTTCAAATGTGATACATGCACAGAACTACTCTACATCTCTGTTTTCCTTGAATATTCCTTGTTTACATCTATGCCTGACTCAGTTCTTAATATTGCCTGCTTTGACTCTCAAAAGTGACCCACTTTACAGAATAATTTGGTCACGCTCTCCCTGGACCACGATGGTAGAACTGCCCAGGAAGCTTGTTAAAAGTGCAGATTTTTTTTTTTTTCTGGTAAGGGAGATTGGTCCTGAGCTAACATCTGTTGCCAATCTTCCTCTTTTTGCTTGAGGAAGATTGTCGCTGAGCTAACATCTGTGCCAGTCTTCCTCTATTTTGTATGTGGGATGCCACCACAGCATGGTCTTGAGTGATGTGGAGGTCCACTCCTGGGATCTGAACCAACGAACCCCAGACCACCAAAGCAGAGCGTGTGAACTTAACCACTCTGCCAGCCAGCCAGCCCCAGCAGATTTCTGAGCCCCACTCCAGATCTGGATAAGTTTTCTGAGGGTTGGCCCAAGAATCCATGTACGAGTAATTTTAAGCTGTTTTGTGTACTCTCCAGGTGAGTCTCAAACCCTCTTAAGTTGATAAACCTTTTGTGTATGCTGTTCTGCCTTCCCCAGAGACCCCGCCAGATCCAGATAAGGTTTCAGTAGCCCCACCAAAGCAGAGGGGTGCTCCCGGGTGAGTAATCTCTCTGGAGCCTTGGAGAATCTGAGGGGTCTCATGCTGGCCCACCTGCCAGGATGAACCTCCTCCAGAGCCCTCCCCAAAAGCAGTCTGCTCTAATTATGCCTGACTTCATCTGTCCTATCCTGTACCACGCTGATCAGGCAACTTAGGAGTAGAGAGAAGGTGCTTCTCAACTGGGAGTGGCCAACCTCTAAAATAGTAGCCTGGACAGTCTCTACCTCCTGGGCACATCCCCTCTGCAACAGCCCCAGTCAACAAATGTCCCATCTTTGCTTATTCAAGGTCAGCCACAGGGAGCCTCCTCCTAAGGAAGGTTCTCTCTCATTGCTAGGAAGTTCTTGGCCACACTGTATCAAAGGCTGCCTGAAATATAGTTCCTTCCCATGGGCCTGATCAGGCTAAGAGCAGAGTTATCTCTTTCCTCCTCCTCTGAGTAGGACCAAATCGGCTTTTAGTAAGACCTTTTCACGGTGTTGAACAGGTTCTTCACCAGCTGAGCCCACGTCTCTTTCGTTCATGATGTTGGGATTGTCATTATTTGCCCTTTTGGGGGAGAGAGGAGTGTAATGATTAGGCTGTCATTCTGTATGATGTCATTTTGTCATGAATTTGTTTTAAATTTCATATTTAAATGAACCCATCCTTCCCACTTTGCGACATCATTCGAGACCCTCATTTTGCTTTGGAGCACCTTTAACATCTCTCCCCATGTCCCTGGAATGTGATGAGCTTGCCCTCATGTTCCTATCAGCTACAAATCCAGAGTCCCAACATGGAGCCCTATCATGGAGCAGAACACCTCTCCAGTACTGTGTAACCTTGGGTAGACCCCTTAGCCTCTCGGGTTTTGGAGGCCTCAGTTGTGAAAATGTGAGGGATCTATGAATTTACATTTGGGGCAGGACAAGGTCAGGAAGAGTTAGTCTTTGCTTTTATTCTTCCCACCTGGAATATCTTCCCTCCTCTCCATGGGTCCAAATCTCACTTGTCCTTCAGGCCCACCATCCAGGTGCCTTCTCTCATTTCCAATCCACACAAATCTCTGCCTCTCCAGCTGTTGAATACTTAGGATCAGTGACACACAACCCAGCAGTCTCTTAAGCTAATCTTGCCTCTCCAGCCAGTCTCAGAATATGGGTTTCTTTTGCCCTTCTGTGGTCCCTGAGGCTGTGCCAGCCCACAAGTATCCTCCACAGGGAGTGGCTACTTGACTAGGGCATGAGTGGGGAGAGCCAGGTGTGAGGGCCCAGGCAGGATGCCTCTCTACCTCCACCTTACTCTCCTCCACAAAACCCCAGGAACCTGAAGCCTGCCCCTCAAGTCACAGATTCCTTATGTGACCTCACTGGGTAGTGATGACCTCACAAACCTCACAGTTTCCATGGCAGGATAACCACGCAAACGTGGTGCTCTTGGGGAAACTTCCCGACTAGTTCTCTACCAGATACCGATCTGTTAGGTTGCCTGAGAGAGAATGTCTGACCGGATCTTCTATATTAACTCGAACTTGTCCTCTGTCCCCTGGGAGGGCAACGGAGCAGGTAGGCCTAGTGCAGGCATCTGTGTAAGAGGCATTGGTGTACACACAACCTCACCTGGCTGCCACATGTTCCTTTTGGGCTTGCCCACCACACCTCAGAACATCCCCAGCTGTAAGTAATGCCTGTGGCCCAGGGCCCCCTCAGGGACCCACACTGTTCCTGCTCACTGCTGAGGACCAGTGAAACGTCACCATTGGGCGAGTGTTCAGAAAGGTTTACAAAGGTAGCCTTTCCCTTTGGGCTACAAGATGCTTCCATTCAGACCCTTTCCTGATTGGCCTCTTAGCAAAAGTGCGTTTTTGTTGGCAAGCGATAAATGGAGCAGTTTGAGGAAGAACCCCTCTTGAACCTCACCTTCCAACCCAGACACCTTCACTGTGCTGTCATGTAGACATGCACGTGAGTCCCCTCAGATACTGAGCTGCTGAGTACTGGGGGAAAGAGTGGTGTCACATTGATGGGAAGAACAGAGGAGGCAAGGGGAGTGATGAAGTGATTCTGAGCCTGGAGGGCTGAGGAAACGGTGTCACAGGAGGTTGGGCTGATGTGAGCCTAGACTTGGTTGCCAGATTCTGGCTTTGAACCTCCGGTTCTCTTGTCTCAGTAGTTGGCCATTCTTCTAACCTAGATAAAAGTATCAGAGGGCTACAGTTCATGGTGGTTGAAACAGGTGGAATGAACGAGGCCCAAGAGGAGTTGCCAAGGTGAAAGGGGTTCTTAACCGATTAAAATTAGATTATTTTTTCTAAAATTTGAAAGGCATTTCCATGAAAGCCTCAGAAGTGACAGAGCTTAAGAAATGTTTTCTCTGTTGTGGAAGGGAGAGATGGAAGGGATCCTCATTGCAATTATTTTCGGGTTCTACAGTTTTCTCTAGGAATGGGGAAGAGATTTCCTGGTCTGCTGCTGCCATAGGCTCCAGGGAATTGCTTTTGCCGCCGACATCGCTTCTCTAGGGGACTCAGAGGTGATGGGCCAAGGCTGTGTTTTGGATGCCAAGCAGATTAAAGGGCTTTCAACCAGAAGCTGAAAGAGACGTGAGAGAGGGGAGGTCCTGGCAGGACACTGTGTCCAGCAGAAGTGACTGATCAGTTGTGATTTTCTTTCCAGCAGTGGCTCCCACTACTCCTCCTACACCTTGTCTATACCATGTCCTCTACCGAGGGTGTGGAGAAACCCAGATGGGCTGGCATGGAGAGACATACTGCCTGGTTGGTGGCTGCAGGGCCTATGGGGATGCTCCTGTGGCCACCCCAGCAAAAGTGGAAGCAGAGAAGCCAATCCCCAGGCAGACGCCCAAGAGACAGCGAGCTGTGGCAGAGCCGGACAAAGATCTAGGTTGCCCCACCCCCAAAATTCAGCGATTGCAGCATGGTGGCAGAAGGTGGACCCCACGGAAGCTCGCTGGCTGAGTCTGTCTGTAGAGAGGGCAAACATTTAACGGCCTGAGACATCTAATGCTTCTTCCTGCCGTGAGCCCCACTGCCCACCATCGGAGGTTAGAACCTGAGCCATTCTGTCTGAGCCTTTCTCCACCAGGAGCCTCCTTCCATACTAACTGGCCATGGGCAAGGAGCCTCAGCAACTGAGGTTTGAAATGAGAGGCTGCTCTGAGCATCCCAGGACTGAAGCTGGCCTGGAAGAAAACCTGCTGTTCCTCTGCTCCATCCTCTAGAGTCCCTTTTTGGGCAGAAGAAAGAAAAGTCTGCACTCTGCGAGCCAAGGAGGATGCAGGAGCAGAGAGACAGTGCAGGGCGGCTTTATCAGGGGCCCAGTCTACCAGATGGACTCCTGCATGACTCATTGCCAGCAGCTACCAGCACAAACCAGGAGGAGCTGGGCTTTTTGAATCTGAAAGAAGCAATCTGTGGCTACCCAGGGAGCCTCCTGCCTGGGGTCTCAGGAGGCAGAATAAAGAGACCCAGGAAGACCTGCTCCCTGGAGCAGGAACAGGATGAAGAGGCAAGCAGCATCTCCCCTGCGGCTCACATGCTCCTTTATTCCCAGCCCTTTCTGTTCAATAAAATGATTTTCTGTAACAGTGTGTGACTTGAAATCCAGCTTGTCCAAGGCCAGGCCCCAAACCTCCCTGTTCCCTTCAAGTGCATTCCCACATGTGGTACCTGGTCCTCTAAGACCTTCTGCCTCTAAAACGGGCCCTTGGGTGCAGCTTCTCACTATGTGGCTATGCAAATTCAGGCAGGACACAAGCCCATTCTTTAAGAAATGCAGAGCCTAATGAGTACTTCCCTCTGTATGTGCAAGTGTGTGTGTGTGTGTGAAAGGAGAGGAGAGGCAGAACTGAGAAGATGCTGTTACATCTACTAATCCACCCATCCATCCATTTATTTAACAAATATTTATTGAGCACCTGTTATCTCACAGCCACTGTGCTGGTGTCTTGGGATATTTCAGTGAATGAGATGATCAAAGCCCCTCTCCTAAGGCACCCACAAACTAAAGGAAGAAACAAGTGAACAATATAATTTCAAGTAATTATAATTGCTAGAAAGAAAAGTAAAATAGGATAAGAGGATGGAGTGAGGAAGGGGTGCTATAGTACACAAGGTAGTCAGGAAAGGCTTCTCTGAGGAGGTGACATTTCAGTGGAGATGTGAGTGAGGGAGTCATGTGAGCAGCTGGAGGAAGAGTATTCCTGGAGGAGAAAATGGCCAGTGCAAAGACACTGAGGTAAGAATGAGGCTGGCCTGTTCTAGGACCAGCAGTCGGGCTGGTGAGGAAAGACAGAGAAGGATGAAAGATGTGGTTGGAGAAGTAGGCGTGGGCTGGACCGTAGCAGGCCTTGGCTATGGTGAGGAGAGCATCCTGTCTTAAATGGACGGGAAGTCATTGGAGGGATTTGAACAGGGTAGTGAAGTGATCTGATGTAGATGCTAAACAGCTCACTGAGTGCCGTGTGCCACGGCAATGAGCTGCTGGCTGTTCCCAGTGGAATGCCTCTCTCAGCAGGTAAGGGGACAGTTGTTCCTGGGGAGTCGGGGTGGGAGAAAATCAGCAGAGAGGAAAGAGCACAGTGTTGGGGCCTGTATCCCAGGCCCACCTGCCTCATCAGCGCAGAACAGAAGGGGGCACTGTCAGCAGCTCGTAGCCCTCAGGCCCAGGTGAAGTCACCCACCCTGTGGACAGCACGCTTGTTCTCAGGGCCACAGCAGCAAGACCATGGTTCCTTCCCCCGACACACACCCTCAAGGCCAGAGAAAGTGCTGGTAACTTAAGAAGTTTCCCTAACCTGGGTTAGAGGAGGGACACAGGCCCTGGGGTTTCCAGAAAGTTCCTTCGGTGAGTCTAGTTAACCCACAAAAGACAGCTAACGCCTCTTTGTAGTGACCTCCACTGCCCACTACTGGAAATTAGAACCTCAGAATCTCTCTCTGAGACTTGGTGTGACTGAGGCAGACTTGTGGTTACTGGGGGAGTCACATAGGTTGGCAAATCCCAAACATGAGGCAAACAGACTCACCTGGTGCTCTAGGACAACTAGAGATCCCGAGCACCCACTGAATATGTTTTTAGGGTGGGGTCTTGAAATCTGCAGGTTTCTTTTTTTTCTTACTCAAAAAGTTTGTTTACCCACATCTGATATGATCCTTCAATCAGCTTTCTAGAGAACAACTTTTCCTCTCTCTCAGAATCTGATATTCCACGTTTTTTTTTTTATTGTTTGACTATTTAATTTTTTTAATTATTTTTGAAAACTATATTATTGAGGCCATAATGGTTTACAACATTGTGTAATTTCAGGTGTACATTATTATTTATCAGTTTCTGTATAGACTGCATCGTGCTCACACCAATAGCCTAATTTTTATCCATCACCATATATATATGCCCCTTTACCTCTTAAACCCACCTCCCAACCCCCTTTCCCTCTCGTAACCACTAATCTGTTCTCTTTATCCATGTGTTTGTTTATCTTCTACATGAGTGAAATCATGTGGTGTTTGTCTTTCTCTGTCTAGCTTATTTCGTTTATCATAATACCCTCAAAGTCCATCCGTGTTGTTGCAAATAGGGTGACATTGTCTTTTTTATGGCTGAATAGTATTCCATTATATATATATATATCACATCTTCTTTATCTGTTTATCACTTGATGGGCACTTGGGAACCTAGGAGACAGTCAGAGGATGCTATATGCTTATTTTGCCAGTTTTGTAAAACAGTTCAATCCTCTCTCCTCTTCCTCTGCCACCAAGGGTCAGAAAAGAAAGCAGAGCCTGGAAATGCACACCCAGCCACTTCTGCATCAGCTATTCTGTATAATGCTGCAGTGAACACAGGGGTGCAGAAATCTCTTTGGATCATTGGCTTCAAGTTCTTTGGATAAATACCCAATAGTGGGATAGCTGGATCATGTGATATTTCTCTTTTTAATTTTTTGTGAAATCTCTGTACTGTTTTCCATAGTGGTTGCACCAGTTTGCATTCCCACCAGCAGTGTATGAGTGTTCCCTTTTCTCCACATCATCTCTAGCGTTTGTCATTTTTTGTCTTTGTAATTATAACTATTCTGATGGTAATTATAGCCATTCTCATTGTAGTTTTAATTTGCAGTTCCCTATTGATTAGAGATGTTGAACATCTTTTCACGTGCCTGTTGGCCATCTGTATATCTTCTTTGGAAAAATGTCTGTTCATATCCTCGGCCCATTTTTTGATCAGGTTGTTTGTTTTTCTGTTGTTGAGTTGTATGAGTTCTTTATATGTTTTGGAGATTAACCCCTTGTTGGATATATGATTTGCAAATATTTTCTCCCAGTTGGTGGGTTGTCTTTTCATTTTGGTTGTGATTTCCTTTGCCTTCCAGAAGCTCTTTAGTCTGATGTAATGCCATTTGTTAATTTTTTGTTTGTGTCCCTTGCCTGAGTAGACGTGGTATTTGAAAAGACGCTGCTAAGACTGGTAAGAGCGTACTGCCTATATTTTCTTCTAGGAGTTTTATGGTTTCAGGTATTATGTTCAAATCTTTCATCTATTTTGAGTTAATTTTTGTGTATAGTGTGAAATAATGGTCTACTTTCATTCTTTTGCATGTGCCTGTCCAGTTTTCCCAAACCATTTATTGAAGAGACTTCCCTTTCTCCATTGTATGTTCTTAGCTCCTTTATCAAAGATTAACTGTCGTAGATGGGCTTTCAATTCTGTTCCCTCGATCTGTGTTTCTGTTTTTGTGCCATTACCATGCCGTTTTGATTACTATAGCTTTGTCGTATGTGTATATATATATATATATATATGTATGTCTGTATATGTATATATATGTATGTAGTATATGTATATATATATTTTTTTTTTTTTTGAGGAAGATTAGCCCTAAGCTAACTACTGCAAATCCTCCTCTTTTTGCTGAGAAAGACTGGCCCTGACCTAACATCATGCCCATCTTCCTCTGCTTTATACTTGGGACGCCTAGCACAGCATGGCTTTTGCCAAGAGGTGCCATATCCACATCCAGGATCCGAACCAGCAAACCCTAGGCCACCGAGAAGCAGAATGAGCGAACATAACCACTGTGCCACCGGGCTGGCTCCTATATTTTTTTTTCACAGAGGTAAGCCCACTCTTTTTTTTTTCTTTTTATATATGCTTTTTTTTCGGTTAGGAAGATTGTCCCTGAAGTAGTATCTGTTGTCAATCTTCCTCTTTTTTTTCTCCCCAAAGCCCTGGTACATAGTTGTATATCCTAGTTGTAAGTCCTTCTGGTTCTTCTGTGTGGGACACTGCCACAGCATGGCTTGATGAGAGGTGTATAGGTCCACACCCAGGATCCAAACGGGTGAACGCCAGGTCACCAAAGTGGAGTGTGTGAACTTAACCACTATGCCACCCAGCTGGCCCCTGTAGTATATTTTGAAGTCAGGGATTGTGATGCCTCCAGCTTTGTTCTTTTTTCTCAGCATTGCTTTAGCTATCTGGGGTCTTTTGTTGTTCCATATGAGATTTAGGATTCTTTTTTCTATAACTGTGAGGAATATCATTGGATTCTGATTGGGATTGCATTGAATCTGGAGATTGCTTTAGGTAATATGGACATTTTAACTATGTTTATTTTTCCAATCCATGAGCATGGAATATCTTTCTATTTCTTTACATCATCTTCAATTTCTTTCAATAATGTCTTATAGTTTTCAGTCATAGTCTTTCAGTACAGTTTCGGTTGTAGGTCTTTCACCTCCTTGGTTAAATTTATCCTTAGATATTTTATTCTTTATGTTGTCATTGTAAGTGGGATTGTATTCTTGAGTTCTCTTTCTGCTAGTTTGTTGTTAGTGTATAGAAAAGCAGCTGATTTTTGTAAGTTGATTTTGTACCCTAGTTTTCTGGTGGACTCTTTAGGGTTTTCTTTAGGTTTGTGTATATATATATATATATAGGGTTTTCTATCATGTCATCTGCAAACAGCAAGAGCTTCACTTCTTCCTTTCCAATTTGGATACCTTTTATTTCTTTTTCTTGCCTAATTGTTCTGGGCTTAACCTCTACGTTGAATAGGAGTGGCAAGAGTGAGTACCCTTATCTTGTTCCTGTTCTCAGAGGGATGGCTTTCAGTTTTTACCGTTAAGTATGATGTTGGCTGTGGGTTTATCATATATAGCCTTTGTTATGTTGAGGTACTTTCCTTCTATACCCATTTTATTGAGCATTTTTATCATAAATGGATGTTGGATCTTGTCAAATGCTATCTCTGCATCTATTGAGATAATCATGTGATTTTTATTCCTCATTTTGTCAATGTGGTGTATGTATCACATTGATTGATTTGTGGATGTTGAACCATCCCTGTGTCCCTGGTATAAATACCACTTGATCATGGTGTATGATCCTTTTAATGTATTGCTGTATTCGGTTTGCCAATATTTTGTTGAGGATTTTTCATCCGTGATCATCAGCGATATTGTCTTGTAATTGTCCTTCTTTGTGTTGTCCTTGTCTGGTTTTGGTGTCAGGGTGATGTTGGCCTCATAGAACGAGTTAGGAAGCATTCCGTCTTCTTCAGTTTTTTGGAATAGTTTGAGAAGGATAGGTATTAAATCTTCTTTGAATGTTTGGTAAAATTCTCCACAGAAGCCATCTGGTCCTGGACTTTTGTTTTTTGAGAAGTTTTGATTACTGTTTCAGTCTCTTTACTTGTGATCAGTCTATTCAGATTCTCTATTTCTTCTTGATTCAGTTTTGGGAGGTTGTATGAGTTTAAGAATTTATCCATTTCTTCTAGGGTATCCAATTTGTTGGCATGTAGTTTTTCATAGAATTCTCTCATAATCCTTTGTATTTCTGAGGTATCCCTTTTAATTTCTTCTCTTTCATTTCTAATTTTATTTATTTGAGCCTTTTCTCTTTTTTTCTTAGTGAGTCTGGCTAAGGGTTTGTCAATTTTGTTTATCTTCTCAAAGAACCAGCCCTTAGTTTCACTGATCCTTTCTACTGGTTTTGG
Organism: Equus caballus; assembly: GCF_041296265.1. Taxonomy (NCBI): domain Eukaryota; kingdom Metazoa; phylum Chordata; class Mammalia; order Perissodactyla; family Equidae; genus Equus; species Equus caballus. Next base: position 18,347,799 of record NC_091686.1, on the reverse strand, counting down.
GTTTTTTTGTTTGTTTGGCTGGAGGGTTTTGGGGGTTGTTTTGTCTCTATTTCACTTATTTCTGCTCTAATTTTTATTATTTCCTTCTTTCTGCTCACTTTGGGCTTTGTTCTTCTTCTTCTAGATCTGTTAGGTGTAGTTTAAGATTACTCATTTGATGGGGGCCAGCCCCCTGGCCGAGTGGTTGGGTTCACGTGCTCCACTTTGGTGGCCCAGGGTTTTGCCAGTTCGGATCCTGGGCGCGGACATGGCACCACTCATCAAGCCATGCTGAGGCGGCATCCCATGTGCCACAACTAGAAGGACCCACAACTGAAAATATACAACTATGTACCAGGGGACTTTGGGGAGAAAACGGAAAAATAAAATCTTTTAAATAAATAAATAAAATGAAAGATTACTCATTTGAGATTTTTCTTGTTTGTTCAGGTGAGCCTTTATTGCTATGAATTTCCCTTTTAGAACTGCTTTCGCTGCATCCCATAAGAGTTGGTATGAGGGCCAGCCTGGTGGTGCAGCAGTTAAGTTTGCACATTCCACTTTGGTGGCCCAGGGTTTGCTGGTCGGATCCCAGGTGTGGACCTACCACCACTTGTCAAGCCATGCTGTGGCAGGCATCCCACATATAAAGTAGAGTAAGATGGGCACAGATGTTAGCTCAGGACTAATCTTCCTCAAAAAAAAAAGCCGATATGATGTATTTTCATTTTCATTTGTCTCCAGGTACTTTTTGATTTCTCATTTGATTTCTTCATTGATCCAATGGTCTTTCAGTAGAATGTTGTTTAGTCTCCAAAGATGTGTGACTTTCTCAGCTATTTTATTATAGTTGATTTCTAGTTTCATAGTATTGTAGTCAGAAAAGATGCTTGATATGATTTCAGTCTTCTTACTTTTATTGAGGCTTGCCTTGTTTCCCAACATGTGGTCTATCTTTGAGGATGTTCCATGTGCACTTGAGGAGAATATGTATTTGGCTGCTTTTGGATGGAATCTTATATATATATACATATATATCTCCATTTGGTGTAGGTTTTCATTTAAGTCCACTATTTCCTTGTTGGCTTTCTATCTGGATGATCTATCCATTGATGTAAGTGGGGTGTTGAGGTCCCCTACTATTATTGTGTTGCTGTTAATTTCTCTCTTTAGGTTTGTTCATAGTTGCTTTATATACTTTGCTGCTCCTGTGTTAGGAGCATGTATATTCATAAGTGTTATGTCCTCTTGATGGAGTGTCCCTTTTATCATTAAATACTGCCCCTCTTTGTCTCTCATTGCCTTTTTTATCTCAAAGTCTGCTTTGTCTGAGATAAGTTTGGAACACCTGCTTTCTTTTGCTTGCCATTTGCTTGGAGTATCATCTTGCATTCCTTCACTCTGAGCCTGTGTTGGTCTTTAGAGCTAAGATGTGTTTCCTGGGGGCAACATAATGTTGGGTCTTGTTTTTTAATCCATTGAGCCACTCTGTGTCTTTTGATTGGAGAATTCAATCAATTTCCATTTAGAGTGATTATTGATATATGAGGGCTTAATACTGCCATTTTGTATCTTGTTTTCTGCTTGTTCTATATTTCCCTTTTTTCTCTTCCTTTGTATTTCTGACTGCCATTTCACTGTGTTGGTTTCCTTTGATGTTTTTTCAGTTTTCTCTTTATGATTTGTGTCACTGCTCTGATTTTCTGTTTAGTGGTTACCATGAGGTTTATATGAAAGATCTCATAGATTATATAGTCCATTTTCTGATAGCCTCTTTTCTCTATTAGCCTAAGCAGGTTCCATCCCTTTCCTCTTCCTCTTCTAAGTTATTGTTGTCAAAAATTATTCTGTTTTGTGTTGTGAGTTTGTGATCAAAATGAAGTGTTTATAGTCATTTTTATGCTTTCCTTCCCTTTATCTTTTATGTTATAATTGTTTGCTAACCTGTTCTGATAGAGGGGGCAATTTTCTGATTTTGTCTATTTATCTCCTTGGTCAAGGCTTTGTAAACCTTTGCCTTCTTGTTTCAGGTATGAGGGCATCCTTGATCATTTCTTGTAAGGGAGGTCTAGTGGTGATGAACTTGCCCAGATGTTGCTTATCTGGGAAAGTTTTTATTTCTCTGTCATATTTGAAGGATGGTTTCACTGGATAGAATATTTTTGGCTGAAAGTCTTTGTCTTTCAGTATTTTGAATATATCATTCCAATCTCTCCTAGACTGTAAGGTTTCTTATGAGAAATCCATTGAAAGCCTGCTTGGGGTTCCTTTGTAGATTATTCTCTGCTTCCTTGCTGCCCTTAATATTTTTTCCATATCATTGACTTTTGCCAGTTTTACTCTTACATGCCTTGAAGAAGGTCTTTTTGCATTGGTGTAATTAGGAGTTCTGTTGGCTTTATATACTTGTAAGTCCAGTTCCTTCCCCAGGTTTGGAAAGTTCTCAGCTATTATTTCTTTAAATAAGCTCTCTCCTCCTTTGTCCCTCTAGAATACTTACAATCCTTATGTTTTATTTCCTAATTGAGTTGGACAATTCTCGAAGAGTTTCTTCATTTTTTTTAAGTCTTAGTTCTCTCTCCTCCTCCACTTGAAGCATTTCTATATTTCTGTCCTCTAAATTACTAATTCTGTCCTCCATAATGTCAGTTCTGTGGTTGTTTTTTTTTTTTTTACAGTTTCTAGATTTTTTTTTTTTAAGATTTAATTTTTCCTTTTTCTCCCCAAAGTCCCCCGGTACACAGCTGTGTATTTTCAGTTGTGGATCCTTTTAGTTGTGGCATGTGGGACGCTGACTCAGCATGGCCTAATGAGTAGTGCCATGTCTGCACCCAGGATCCAAACTGGCGAAACGCTGGGCCACTGAAGCAGAGTGCACAAACTTAACCACTCAGCCACAGGGCCAGCCCCTCTAGATTTTTTTTTTTAATCTCATTCATTATGTTCTTCATCTCCAGAATTCTTGTTTGTTTTTTGTTAGAGTTTCAATCTCTTTGGTGAAGAATTCCTTCTGCTCATTAATTTTATTCTTGAGTTCATTGAACTGTCTTTCTGAGTTTTCTTGTAACTTGTTGAGTTTCTTTATGACAACTATTTTGAATTCTCTGTCATTTAGATTGGAAATTTCTGTGAGTTCAGCAGAGGTTTCTGGGGACTTGTCAATTTTCTTCTGCCCTGGGGTGTTAATGTAGTTCTTCATGGTGTTTGATGAAGTGATCTTTTGCCTGCGCATAGTGATAGTATCAGGTCTCAGATTCCACCTGCCACTTCTAGGGGAGGGCAATAGCTTTGTTTTCTGAACCCTTTGTGCTGATAGGGTTCATCTGTGTTTGCCCACTGGGCCCAGCTTCTTGGTGGGTCACACACATATGCGCACAGACACTCTGATGCAGAACCTCTGCCTTGGCTGGGGACTGGCTGAGCTGTTGCACTAGGCAGGGTGCAGGGGAGCTTTCTTTTGTGTGCATGAGCCTATTCTGTGCTCACAAGTGGCTCGCCTGAGCTGCTGCACTTGGTGGGGGCACCCACGTGGTGGCTGAGCTGCACCAGCCAGAGTGGAGCATTCCCACAGGCTGGGCTGCACTCCAAAAGAGAAAGCATTCCTGCACAGGTCTGCCTGCTCCCCGACATCCTCTTACAGTCACACACTGGCTGCTGCTTGAGGACTTGTGACCTACATTTCTGTTGCTTGGGAGTTGGAGGGAATCCACTCACCTCCTTCCACTGCTTCCCAGGAATCCAGTACCCCCACCTTCAGATGTGTGGTTGCATGGATCTCTCAGATGTCACATTGTGCTTTGTAAGGAATCCTTTATTGGTTAATGAATGTGCATTTGGTTGTAACTTAGGAGACTAAGAGACTAAGGGAACAGCTCACTGTGCCATGATGCTCAGAAATCTGAAGTTTTAGAAGCTTCCCATAACTACCAGTCTATAGGAAATACAAGGGACAGAGGAACATATGAAATGACAACATGGAATGAAATCAGCAAATTCCAAAACATAGAAAACTCTAAAGCTCAAAGGATATGATTTTTTTCAACAAATAAATTTCAAGGAAGAAAAAAGAAGGAAGAAGAACCCATGGATTAAGAGAGATAAGAACCAAATGTAATGTGAGGGTCTTATCTTTCAAATCAATTGTTTAAAAATTAGGCAATCAGGGAAATTTGAACATGATAGATAATTTATGATATTAGGGAAATATTTTTTACTTTTTTAAGTGCCGTAATAGTATGGTAGTGAAGTGATCTGTCTTTGATTAATTAATTAATTATATTTTATTTAGGTATAATGGACATATAACATTATGTGAGTTTCAGGTGTACAACACAATGATTCAGTATTTGTATATACTGTGAAATTATCACCAAAATAAGTGTAGTTAACACTTGTCATCATATATAGTTATAAAATTTTTTTTCTTGTGATGAGAACTTTTAAGATTTACTCTCAGCAACTTTCAACTATCCAATATAGTATTATTAACTATAGTAACCATGCTTTACATTACATCCCATGATTTATTTATTTTATGACTGGAATTTTATACTTTTTGACCCCCTTAACCTATTTTGCCCACCCACTACCCCCCACCTCTAACAACAACCAATCTGTTCTTTGTATCTATAAGCTCCTTTTTTGTTGGATTCCATATATAAGTGAAATCATGCTGTATTCGTCTTTCTCTGTCTGACTTATTTCATTTAGCGTAATGCCTTTCAGGTCCATCCATGTTTTTGCAAATTGAAAGATTTTCTTCTTTTTATGGCTGACTAATATTCTATGGTATATATACCATTTTCTTTATCCATTCATCCATTGATGGGCACTTAGGTTGATTCCATATCTTGGCTATTGTAAGTAATGCTGCAATGAATGTGGGGATATCTTTTCAAGTTAGTGTTTTCATTTTCTTTGGATAAATACCTAGAAGTGGAATTGCTTAATCACATGAAAGTTTTATTTTTAACTTTTTGAGGAACCTCCAAATTACTTTCCATAGTGGCTACATCCTTTACTTTCCCACCAACAGTGCACAGGGTTCCCTTTTCTTTACATCCTCACCAACACTTGTTACTTCTTGTTTTATTTATTTTTTTTATAATAGCCATTCTAACAGGTGTGAGGTGATCTTATTGTGGTTTTGATTTGCATTTCCCTGTTGATTAGTGATGTTGAGCACTTTTTCATGTACCTGTTGGCCATCTGTATGTCTTCTTCAGAAAAATGTCTATTCAGAGCCTCTGCCATGATCAGACTTTTAAAAAGAGCCCTTATCTTTCAGAGATACAAACTTAAATATTGATGAAATAAATGTCTAATTTGCTTTAAAATATTCTGTAGGGCCAGCCCGGTGGCACAGGGGTTAAGTTTATACATTCTGCTTTGGCGGCCCGGGGTTCACCAGTTCGGACCCCGGGTGTGGACATGGCACTGCTTGGCAAGCCATGCTTTGGTAGACGTCCCACATATAAAGTAGAGGAAGATTGGCATGGATGTTAGCTCAGGGCCAGTCTTCCTCAGCAAAAAAAAAGGAGGATTGGCAGCAGATGTTAGCTCAGGACTAATCTTCCTGAAAAAAAAAAATTCTGTAGAAAGGGATGGGTAAGATATAAATGAAACAATATGGGCCATCAGTTGATAATTGTTGAAGCTGGGGGATGGGTACATAGGAGTTCAATATACTCTTCGCTCTGCTTTTTTATATGTCTGAAATTTTCCCTAATAAGTTAAAAGAAATAAAAATAAAGGTTTCTCATGTGAATCTTGATGTTCAGTCATGTTTGGAATCAGTGAGGGCTCATGTAGTCAGTTTCACAGGGCAAAATAGCTTGTGGGAGCCGTGGAAGCCAGGCAGAGGAGGGCAGTCTTCCTGCATGAAAACAGGAAGCATGGAGGGCTCTGGGGCAGGGTGTGCTGTGCACAGCATGTGATTGCAGAAGACAGATCCCATAGACCTGGGAAATGAGCAGGCCAGGATGAGCAAAGAGACAGCAAGTCTGAACTTGAGGCTAAAAGAGAAATCACATATGCTGTGGAATAAACGTTTGTTTGGTCAGGTCTGACTCCCAGTACCTGGTGCCCCCACAGCCCATACTTCTGTGTATTTATGCCAGCACGTCCAGATAACTGGAGACTTATACAGCCCCCTCACTGCAGACCCCAGCAAAGGGCCAGCACCAGTGGGTGATCAGTAAATGATATTTGGACAAACAGATGGATGTAAGGGGTTGGAGGCCTCTTCTGGTGAGAGAAGCAGCAGCTGGAAGTCAAGAAGTCCAAGGAACCCCTGTCTGACTTAGCTAGGAAGGCATCTCTGTGATCATTTGCCTGTGCAGCAGCTGGTCTCCCCACACCTGTCCTCCCCCTCAGCCAGGTTCGAGGAAGGTACTGTCCCAGGGCCAGTGAGCTAGTTTCCCTACCACTGCTGGCTTCCCCAGATGGCTTCCTTATGTCCCATGAACCCTTACTGAAGATAGGGCCAGTTTAGCCCAATCCTGGAGACCCTGGCAGAAGTGAACAGAAGGTGAGGGGGCACATGCAGAAGCAGACAGGGCAGGCCTTACCAAGTGGCTGGTAGCCATTTTCCAAAATTCTGTCCCCTCAGGGCCTGGACCACTCACAGAGGAGGAGGCAAAAGAGACAAAGACTCTGGTGTGTCCGTCCTGGGGTCCCAGAGAGCCCTAGATCACTGAAGATTAGGTACATTTCTCCTCCACAAACTCTCCCATTGTCCTCACAAGCTGCCCTCAAATTCAGGAATTCCCCTGCCCGGCATTCCAGATTTGGATTCAGGGAGGCCTCCAGACAGAGAGGTACAGAGGCCAAGAAAGGGCATTCATATAGCTGGGGCAACTGCTTTGTACCTGGAGTGGTCACAGAGGGCAAACAGAATTAGAGGGAGCAAAGCTCAAAAAATCTGGGGATAAGGGAATTTTCATTTCAGATTCCAGCTCCTCCTGCCAGCTCTTGGTTAAGAAAGTTAAGTTCATCTAGCTGAACCTCAATTTCCTCACATAGAAAATGAGGTTGGTAGAAACCTGCCTTGTGGGCTATTATGAGGATTGAATGGACTATGTGCTACTAACTGGCAGCACAGCTCCGGACACACCATAACTTTGGCTGCTCTCATGTGTCGTCACTGTCGTCACATGCTCTTGTTCTGTGAAGGAAGGGAAGGCAGCAGCCTCCTGAGCTCCTATGATTCACTCTTCAATGAATACCAGTTGAGTACTCGCTGTGTGCAGGTGTGGTGCCAGGTGCTGGAATACGGTGGTCATGGTCTCATTGAGTTCCCTTGCCAGCTTTAGCAGGGGCAACCACTAAAGACTGCTGCCAGAAGCAGGAGGGGGAGGGGGAAGAAGAGGTCCCAGAAAAACCTGAACCTGGATAATCCAAGAGGCTCACTGATGTCCTTGTTTTTAGAGAGGGTAAATCACCAAGGAGGCTTTGGATTTGGCAGAGTTATTCATGATATACCCCCCACCAGGCAACTGAATATCACAGTTCAAGAGGTGCCATCTGAATCCCAGGGACTCCCTGGAAGGCCTTCCTGGGTTGAGCTCCTGTGCCCCAGGCTCTCTAGCTTCCCCCTGGCTGATGGCACTACCTCAAGGACATGGGACAGCATGCAAACCAACTTCAGGACAAGAGGCCCAAGTCCTGTGGGCTTCACATCTAAGTCACCAGAACATCTGATCCCCAAAAGCAGCCTAGTCAGACACTTCAAGCCTGTCAGACACCACATTTGACTTTGCTCTGGGGATCTTGCATACTGGATCCTCCAAACCGCCTAAAATCAGGCAGAGCCCTGCTGCAAGAGGACCCAAGTCATCAGTCCTCTCCATCAAAAAGCAGCCCCAGGAATGTTGGATGGAGAGGCTGGCAAGGATGTGGAAGAGGAAGGTGGGGATTAGGGAGAAGTCTGGGTGGAAGCAGGAGACAAAGATGCCTTAGTGGTTACTGCACTTCTGCTAGCAAGATCAACCATGGCTGCCTCTTGAGGAAGGATAATGCGCTAGTTGTTTGCGACTTCAAGAAGGGTAGCCTCAGATTTGTGATTGGAGGATGTGTGTCCATGGTGGCCAGGCTGTCTTCTGGCTGGGGAGATTGTTGTTTCTTGGGAATTTACTTATGTCAGTCATCATGGCAGTAGAACCAGAACAACACCCAGAAAGAAGCAGGGGCAGCATGAGTCTCCAGGACCAAGGACCCCTGAATGCAGATGACTATCACCTGGATGATGCTGGATACTGAAGCCGCTGCCTCTGCCCCACCTCTGCACTCTGAGCATGTGAGGTGGCCTGTGTGGCTCTCTCTCAGCCTGACTTCTTCTCCGCGTTTTCTTGCAATACACTGGAGATCGGGGGCGTGGGCGGTGGGGAGGACTCTGCCACTAGAGTAAGCTTGGTCCCACGAGAAGCCTGTTTCTGCCACTGCCTCCTCTGCAGGTCTTGATTTATGTAAACACCACATAGGTGAGGGATTAGAAGAGAAGGGGCTCATTCATGTACCCCTCCCTGGTGGCAAGATTTCCATACTGGCCCTGCCTCAGCAGCCCCACCAGCTGGAGGCTGAAAGGACAGCATGTGCCAAAGCCCTATGGCAGCAGGAAGCATGGCTTGTGTGGCCAGAATTTAGAGGGCAAGGGGGTTTGTGGTATTTGCTAAGACTGGAGAGGCTGGCGGGAGCAGACTCCCCAGGACTTGAAAGGCAAATAAAGGAATCTTGATATATCCTAAGAGCAATGAGAAGCCACAGAAGAACTTTAGGCAAGAGGATGACATCAGAGTTTTCAAAGAGGGATAGGTATGGCTGCTCTGTGGGGAATGGACTGGAGGAGGGGAGAGTAGGAGGAGGTGAGAGATGAAGGTGGCCTGTACAGGGGAAAAGGCGGTGGGAACAGAGATGAGATATGTCTGGGAGATGTTTTGAGGTTAAACCAGCAGGATTTGGAGATGCCCTGAAAGGAGAGGGATGGGCAGAGGGCAGGAGGCATCACAGATGACATTAAGGTCAGCTCTGGAGCCAGGCCCTGGGCTTCCCTGCCTCCACCCTGTTTCCACTTCTGCCCACTGCCAACAACATCTGGATAACTTTTGTCATAACCTCTACCCCAAAATTGTCCTTATGTCCAAGTCTGTCTGATACTGAGGCTCCTAGAGGACAAGACTTCCCCAGTGTGTGCTTGTTTCCCCTTGCACAGAGCAGGGCACAGAGATGACCTCATATGAGTTTAAGGGAGGACAGGCCACTCTGTTAGCTAACATCTGCTTGCCACTTGGGTGTGAGTGCTCACATGCCCCTGGGTGAATAAGGGTCTGGATGTTTGTGTTTTTGTGATTGGCTTTGTGTGGTCACCTCAAGGCCATGGCTAGCAGTGCTGGCCTATTTAATGACCGAAAACAAACGCTAAAGAAAATTTTCTGCCTAGCTAATCTTCTACAGAGATAGTGTCCACCTTCTCTGGTTCAACGCAGCCTGGCTCTGCTGGGGTAGAGTTTCCCCCTGGGGTGTTAGACATCTGGGCCCTGGAGAAAAGCTGAAAAACCTCAAAAAGCTAAATTCTCCCTTCTCATTTCGCTGTCAGCAGCTGTTATTTGTCTGGGCTTCCCGCCCACCTCTTTCCTATTCTTTATATCCACCACTTCCTGGGGGCCATCAAGAGTGGAACAGACAGGTTGTTTATCCCCTAAACCCACATTTTTGGGCTGGAAACAAGCAGATCCAAGAGTTTCTCTTCCCTCTCCCTACTCCGCAGAGACAGTGGGTGTGGGGTCTGCTGACAAGTAGCAGGGGGAGGTGGGGCAGGGGAGGGAAGGGAGCCATGCCTGAGTTTGGGCACCCAAACCATCGGGGCAGGGATACAGCCTGCTACTCTCTGAAGCAGAGCCTTAAGGGGTTCACGCTTTGCAGTGGGGCTGCCTAGAGAACCCTTCAGCTACAGCAGACAGGGAGTAGACCCACCTCCAGCACAGAACCATTGGTTTGCCCTTCTTCCTGGCCTGCAGGCTAGGGGCAACATCAAATGCACCATCCCTCAAATATACACAAGCTGGGACTCTTCTCCTCCTGGGTAGCCCAGGACCTCTAGTGCCTCTGGCAGAGTTTTACTTATTTCCTTTTTAGGAAGGTATCTAGGGTTTCCAGTCCTCAGACTTAGGTTATTACCCCTGTGCCAGTCACTCCTGCCACCTGGGAAATGTTCTAAAGGTGGAGCAGCTCCAAGAGGTGCAAAGGTTTACTGTAGAACCTTGAGAGGGTGGGGGTGAAGGAGTTTAGGCACAGACCATGACGCCTCTCAGTGGTGGAGCTTTGGTGAGAAAGCACATCCTGTGTGCGTGTGTGCGTGCGTGCGTATGTGCGTATGTCTGTGTGTGTGTGTGTGTGTGTGTGTGTGTGTGGTTGGGGGGGGGGGGTTCCTGGAGGAGGAGCTAGGGTGAGGGCCTGAGGCTGGGAATGGGGTGGGGCTTGCAGAGCAAGGACAGGAACTCAGTCCTCAAGTTTTCTGGGAAAGCTAGAGCCCCAGGAGCCACAAGATAAGGCGGGTGCAGCTGCAGAACCCATGTGCCAGGCCCTCCTTAGGACCCATAGATCTGACCTCAGCGAGGCAGGGGATTCCACACTAAGGTAGGAGGGATCCTGACCAGCAGGAAAGGCTGCTGGCATGGGGGCTTTGTTACCCTGGAAATTACTTCATTTCCTTCCACTCAAATAGCCTGGTGTCTGGGTTCCTGCTCTGTTGGGTAGGAACCAACCCAGGTGGTTGCTCAGTTCACATCCCCAAGGTCCCTCCATTCAGGCCTTGGAGAGATGTAGCATCTCCTTAGGAGAGAGCACTTTTCCAAAACTGACTGGGGAAGATGGGAGAGGGGGGCTCCTGATGGTTGCCAGTTCCTGGCTGGAGTCCCCAGAGAATGGACAAGGAGGCAGAAGGTAGGGGAGAGAGAAGCTCAGGGACAGAGGCCTCCTTCCTGAATCCAGAGTCCACAAGGTTAACCCCTCAATCCAGAGACTATATCCTCCCCCACACTCACCCCACATGGCCCAGCACCAGAAAACCAGGAGCCCCAAGAACTGAAGCCACAGAGATATCTGCATCGGCTCTAAGGGTGGCTGGGGGAGACTGCAGGCAGATGGGGACATGACGTGGTTGGGAGAGGCCACAGGGCAGAGGGCCACTCTCTGGGAGAGGCACCCCAGGCCCTCTCTCTTGGACAGCAAGGCTGGGGGCAGGGGGAGAACAACCCGGGTTTGCCCCCTCGGAGCAGTGGGGGTGGGGAGAGGGGCAGGGGCGGAGAGAGCCTGCGGTGGGAGGCGATTGGGCACACACAGCAGAGGCCGGCCCCGTCCCCCAGGGAGGCTTAGGGGCTGGGGACGGGAGGGCCGAGGGCCGTGGTCCGCCCCGCCCTCCGGCAGCCACGCGGCATCGCGGCCGTCCCCGTACGAGTCATAAGGTCCTGTGACTCCATCTCTCTCCCGCGAGGCTGCGCCGCCAGGTGGCCTGAGACGACGGTCGGGACCCCAACGTCGCCATCAGCCCCTCGCCCGCCCCTCTCAGGCTCTCGAGACCGGTCCCTGCTGGCCTGCCCGACTCTGCACAGCATGCCGCCCGCGGGCCTCGAGGGTCCCCGCGCGCTCAGCTGGCGGCCTCTGCTGCGTCTCCTGCTCTTGCTGTCGCTCCTGCCAAGGCCAGTAACCTGCGCTCAGACGTCGCCGGGCGCCCCCAGCGCCCCAAGTCTGCGGGAGCGCGCACGGGCCCTGATGAGGAACTTCCCACTCGTGGACGGGTGCGTAGGTTGGGTCGGGGGACCTGAGCTCACCCCTGGGCAGGAGGTCCTGAGCTTGGAGGCCTAGTGAAGATGCTCCCTCACACCAGCCCTGGATGGCTTCTCTCATCATCCATGGGTGCCCTTTCCCTTTTTCTGTCACCCCCTCCCTGATAAGAACCCCCTCAGCCAAGGCCTCAGGGGATCCTAGTATAGTCTGTGTGACAGTGTGGGGTGGGGCACCCCCCAGCTTCCCCAGGCCAGGCAACATATCCTGCCTGACCTTAAGGCCTAAGGAGCCCACCCATTTGCCCCTGACCTGACCCCACCTTGATCTCCCTCCAGCCACAACGATATGCCCTTGATCCTGAGACGGTTTTACCACAACGGACTGCAGGATGTTAATCTGCACAATTTCAGCCATGGCCAGACCAGCTTGGACAGGCTTAGAGATGGTCTCGTGGGTGCCCAGGTACCACAGGGACCCATAGGTTGCCACAGCATGGCTGCTGAGAAATGTGGGGGAATGTGGGGGCCCTAGAGACCACAACATTAGTCGTATGGAAACTCAGTTACCATAGTGACCCAAAAAGTGCCATGATATGGGCCCTGGGGGCTGCAGGAGCCACAGTAAGCCAGCTTGGTGGGCATCCAGCTACCATGGAACAAGCTGAGCATTACATGTGACTTCTGGGCCACTGGGTGCTGTGCCAGCTGTGGGGACTATGAAAGGAGGGGCTCCAAAGCAGCCCCTGCCCAAGCCAACCGCTGTCCTTTCCCAAGTTCTGGTCAGCCTACGTCCCATGCGAGACCCAGGAAAAAGATGCAGTGCGCCTCACCCTGGAGCAAATTGACCTCATCCGCCGTATGTGTGCCTCCTATTCTGAGCTGGAGCTGGTGACCTCGGCTAGAGGTAGACGGGCTGGCGGGAGGTATTAGGGACTTGACTGAGCTACCCTAGCCCCTGAAAGTGATCACCTGACCTACCTGCTCCCAGGTCTGAACAGTACCCGAAAGTTGGCTTGCCTCATTGGTGTGGAGGGGGGCCACTCACTGGATAGTAGCCTCTCCATCTTGCGTACCTTCTATCTGCTGGGTGTGCGCTACCTGACACTCACCCACACCTGCAACACGCCCTGGTGAGCACAGTGCAGGTGGTATGGGCCCACTGATGCAGGGTTCTGCCCAGGATCACACTGGGGCTCAGACCAAGCTTTACCCCTAGGATCTGGCACTGACCCTGGAGTGGGGAGGGGAGCTGGGTTTGCAGAGCAAGACTGGATCCCCAGGAGGGCCTTCCTACTGCCAGGCACAGCCCAGCTTGGGGCTCTGCTCTTGCTCCAGGGGGTTGTAGGGATAGACAATTTGGTAGGGCCTCTAGGCTCTTGTGGCCAAATCATGGCCACCAGTCAGACTGCCTCCTGGCCATCCTGCAGGGCAGAGAGCTCAGCTAAGGGCATCCACTCCTTCTACAACAATGTCACCGGGCTGACCAGCTTTGGTGAGGTGAGGACTCTGGTTTCATACCCTGCCCTACATGAATGTACATGTTCCACCTCTTCCCTACAGATAGATGCTCATACATGTGCACCCCTGATGCCCTCTCCCCAACCTGTTCTTGCAGAAGGTGGTGGTGGAAATGAACCGCCTGGGCATGATGGTAGACTTGTCCCATGTCTCAGACGCTGTGGCACTGCGTGCTCTGAAAGTGTCAAAGGCACCTGTGATCTTCTCTCACTCAGCTGCCCGAGGTGTGTGCAAGAACGCTCGGAACGTTCCCGATGATATCCTCCAGCTTCTGGTGAGAGACTGCCCAGGCTCTTGAACCCAAAGCAAGAGGTTTGAACCAGGAGCGCTTGAATCTGAGCCCTAGCTCCTTCAACTGCCTCACACCCCAGGCTAAACATCTGCCCCACAACCCGCAGTTAGAGATGGTCTAACAGCCCCTGAACTCTTGAACCCTAGCTGGGGTTCTAGGTGGTAAATACTCCTCTAAACCCTCAAGCCCAGGGCCAAGACACCACCCAAACCAGCGCTGAGAAGCCTCCATTCACACAAACCCAGAGGTGAAGTCTCTTCTGACCACAAAGCCAGGGATGAACACCTTCCTCACAGGGGCCCAGAGGGTGAAAAGGCAGGTAGTTGAACTAGGGGGCCAAGCTGAGTGTCCATTTGTCCACTCTTGCAGAAGGAGAATGGTGGCATTGTGATGGTGTCCCTGTCTGTGGGGGTGCTACAGTGCAACCTGCAAGCTAATGTGTCCACTGTGGCAGGTAAACCCCACCCTGGGCTCTCTGAACTGCTCTGATTTGGACCTGAAGCCCTGTGGGAGGACCTCAGAACAGCTCCAGTGGTTTGACCCATCCATTGGCAGTAGGCACAGCTCCCCCAAACCCAATAACGGGTGGTACACAGCACCTTGGTGCCACGTGGAACTGGAGCCGGAGAGTCAATACTACAATACTGATGAGTATAAGGGAGGCAGTCAGACATAGAGCCTGGGGGCCGACCATCTGCGTGTCTGCCGGAGCTTCCAAAGCACCCTGCCCCTGCCTCTGGCCAAGGGACTGGGCAGCCCCTTAGGTCTCTGGGGTCTTTGTCAGTTGTACTCTTTGTCCCTCTCTCATCCTCCACAGCCATGGAAAGGAACTCCCATGGGTTTTCAAGGAAACTGGAGACAGGGTGAATCCTGGATGAGAAATGGTCCAAATGGGTCGCTCTGGGGTCCACTGCAAATCTGAAGTCCCATCCAGAGCCAGCTGGGATCACCTGAGGTTAAACCTCAGGGCTCTCAAGTTGGCACACTGGGTGCCAGGCTATGAAGGAATTGCCTTACATGGCCTACAGGCTGCAAGAAAGGGAGTCAGCAGAGCCCTGTCCCCACTCTTACCCCTCCCTGCCCTGCAAGCCCCACACTGCAAACTCTCCATCTCCCAGATCACTTCGACCACATCAGGGGAGTCATTGGATCCAAGTTCATTGGGATTGGCGGAGATTATGATGGGACCAGCCAGTAAGTGCTTCTCCTTGTGGCTTGTCTGGAGCTGGCTGTGCAGCAGTGGGACCTTCACAGTCACTATGCCCACCACATTGTGATCCTCATGGCCTTTAGGCCTTGACCACAGCCTCGGGTCTACTGGCCCACCTGGCATCTCCCCACTCCCAGAGTCCATTTCCTGGGCTCTCCCGTCTGTCTGTGGCCCATTGGCCCCACTCTAGATCATCATATTTGGCTAAACCATCAGACAGAGCTCATCTGCCCAGCAGGTACACCCACCCCCAGTGCCAGCAGATCCACTGCCTCTGAGCAGACTCTTCAAGGTCTAGTGTGGGGTGACTGTCTTTTCTGCCTGCAACTGGGTCTGTGCATGAAGGGGTCAACTCAGTTCTTAAAAAGCATTTCCTCTTTTTATAAATGGAGGAATATTTTTCATTCTGTGAAAACAATAGATTTTAAGGCATAATTCAATGAGTTTTGACAAATATTCAAGGAGGTGTTGGGGCCTCCTTCTGAAGGATGAAGAGCCTTCAGAATCATTTATTTATTCTCTCCAAGTCTCCACTTCCCACATCTGACCAGTGCTGGGGTTCAGTGGACCCTGGACACCTAGAGCTGTGGTTCTGAGTCAGGACCAAGGAACAGGTCTGAGGCCTAACAGCTGGCTGGCTGGTGGCCACACAGTTTCCCTCAGGGGCTGGAGGATGTGTCCACATACCCGGTACTGATAGAAGAGTTGCTGAGTCGGGGCTGGAGTGAGGAAGAGCTTCAGGGTGTCCTTCGTGGAAATCTGCTGCGGGTCTTCAGACAGGTGGAACAGGTATGCTGGGCTGGGCAAAACAGTAGCTCAGGCATCTGAGCAGGTGTGTTGGGGGGAGCTGTGAGAGCTGCTGACCACCAACTGCCACCTCCAGGTGCGGGAGGAAAACAAGGGGCAAAGGCCCTTGGAGGACGAGTTCCCAGATGAGCAGCTGAACAGCTCTTGCCGCTCGCGTCTGCATCAGAGACAGCATCTGACTCCAGACCAGATACTAACCGAGGCTCCGACGCATTGGACACCCAAGTCATTACCTAAGTGGTCATTCTCAAAATCCTCCGCCAACATGGCCCCAGGCCTCACAGTTATTGCTGCCTTCTCAGTCTTTATCCTGTGCCTCTGGTGACCCATTTAATCCTGCCAGATGTCACTTTAGCAGCCATGGACACCCCACAAATTTCCCCTGTTGTGCAGGCATGAACATTACCTAAAAATAAATATTTTAGACCTGGAACCAGGCATGAGTGTCCTTCTCCATGGTGGGGTCTGGTGGTGCAGGCTCACAATGCTGGGGTTGGTGGGGGACCCTGAAATTCAGTCACCAGTTACTCAAGAAGACCTGTTGGCAGTGGTCTGAGGAAGACCAGGTGGTTGGGCCTAGCAGTGGAAGAAGACAGTGGATAGCTCTGGCTGCAGGAAGATGGACCCTGCTCTGGGTTCCCTCTGAGTAGCTTACCTCAATCCATATCCTGACCCACTGACTACCACCTGGGGATCTTTCAGGGAATTCTGGTTCAAATTCCCAAGAAGGGAATCGTCCTGGATCACAAATGATCTCTGTTCCTGTTTGGACAGAGCCCAGAATGTCAGGCCACATAGTGGACCCTGGGCCTCCAATGGCTAGACTGCCCTGGATGTGGGCCCAATCCCTCTGTGGGACTTCCTCTCTGAGAGGCACAGGCTACTTAGACAATCACTCCATTTTACCCCCAGGCCATTAACAGTAATAGCAACTGTACTAATAATAGCCAATATTAAGAATTAATACATTGAGTTAATAATGATAGCCAATAATAACAAATAACATGATAAAAATAGATAATGGCTAATAAAAATAATAGTTAATACTAATAGTCTTTGCAAATCCATGACTGAGCAATTTCACCCCAGTATATATCCAAGAGAAATGCATACATACGTTCCCTAAAAGGCATAGGAAATAATATTTTTAGCAGCACTGTTCATAATTACCCCAAACTGCGCATTTCAAAATCAAACTTAGGGGCTGGCCCCGTAGCCGAGTGGTTAAGTTCGCGCGCTCTGCTGCTGGCGGCCCAGTGTTTCGTTGGTTCGAATCCTGGGCGCGGACATGGCACTGCTCATCAAACCATGCTGAGGCGGCATCCCACATGCCACAACTAGAAGGACCCACAGCGAAGAATATATAACTATGCACTGGGGGGCTTGGGGAGAAAAAGGAAAAAAATAAAATCTTTAAAAAAAAAATCAAACTTAAAGGAGCCCAAGACAAAAAGTTGTCTTAAAAGTAGTTGTGTTTTTAAAAATCACATTAACTTGAGGAACAACAATAAAACTGACAACGGAATTTTCAATAGAAATAATGGAAATCTGCATGCAGTGAAATATCTTTAACCTAATAAATGAAAGTAACTACCAATGTTGAATTTGGTGCACAGTGAAAACATTTTTCAAAAATGAAGGAAAATAAATCATTTTCAGACCAATAAAAGCAGAAGAAATTGGAAATATACAAATCACCTAATGAGAATATCAATTACTATGGAGAAAGTGCATATCAAATAGAAATTAAGGGGATTATAGACCTCTTAATTTCACATTTGAAATGGAGGTATGAAAATTTAAACAAAGAGTCCGGATGTTGAATTTTTAAAATTTTTTATTAATTTTTTTGGTGAGGAAGACTGGCCCTGAGCTAACATCTGTGTAAGTCTTCCTCTATTTTTTGTATGTGGGATGCCGCCACAGCACGACTTGACAAGCAGTGTGTAGGTCCATGCCAGGGATCTGATCCTGTGAACCCCAGGCCGCTGAAGTGGAGCACAAAACTTAATCACTACACCACCAGCTGGCCCCTAGATGTTGAATTTTTAACTGGAGAAAAGTTATGATCTATGAATATATCTGATTTGTCAAAAGGAGCTACTGACTTTGCTCTTACATATTCTGAAACTTTAAGTCCTGTAGAAATTCCATCTGAAATAGTTTTAAGAAACAGGCAATATTGATGCTTTGTAATATAAAATCAGCATTGTGTTTGGATCCTCTAAAATTGGTTCATGAATTTTACTTAGTGGAATCTTACCCAGTTTGGAAATAGCCTTGAAAAACAATTTAACTATGCCAGTCACGTGGCATCCTGTAAAACAGTTTTCAGTAAGTTGCAGTTATTTAAAAATTATTTAAGATCACTTGCTCAAGAGAAATTGTCAAACATGCAATCTCTCAATAGAAAATGAGCTAAGCAAAGAAGTAGGTTTTGAAAATATTGTTCATGAGTTTGCTTCCATCAAAGCAGGAAAGTAAAATTATAATTCTGGTTTGAGTATAAATAAAATATGAAAGCATAAAATAATGTGAGTTTTAATACACCTGCTTTTCAGGTCTTTAATATTCTTCAGCTATTTTAATGTTCTAGAAAAGTTAACCATTAAAAATACATTAAAAATGTATATAGGAGCACACATTTTTCCCCTTGCCTCAGGCTCCAAGTTGGCTGGGCTCGGCATAGTTACTCAGAAAGTTCTAATGTTGCTTTTTATTCATTTCACCTCTTCCCTCCTTTCTTGACTCCTTCTGATCGATTTAGAAGCACTCTGAGATCACCTTAATCCCACTTCAGATCCTTCCAAGGTGAGCTGATCCAGTTCAGGGTCCATTTAGGAAAAAATGGGAAGAGGAAGGGGTTACTACAACATAGGAGCCGAGAGGAAGGCCCTGTGTTGCTGAGGCTCAGACTTCTGAGAACAGGGCTCTGCTCAGCCGGTGCAGGTGTTCTAAATGGCCATGACAAGGCCTCTCTATGACAGCCAGAAGAAGTTAGAGAAGTTAGCCAACTGCCACTATGGAGCAGCACTGATAAGAACAAGAAAAACACGGAGGCGGCCAGATGGCGGAGCAGTTAAGCTCAGGCGCTCTGCTTTGGCCTGGGGTTCGTGGTTTGGAACACAGGGTGGATCTATGCAGTGCTTATCAAGCCATGCTGTGGCAGGTGTGCCACATATAAAATAGAGGAAGATGGGCACAGATGTTAGCTCAGGGCCTATCTTCCTCAGCAAAAAGAGGAGGTTTGGCAGCGGATGTTAACTCAGGGCTAGTCTTCCTCAAAAAACAAAACAAAAACAGGAAAAACACTCCTCTTTTCTCCTCTTGCTTTTCAGTTTCCCTCTAGCAACTCTTATTGGCAGAATGTAACAGGAAGCCAGCTAGGCATCTAGGAAATGGAGTTTCAAGAATTCGAGCCCCAGCCTCACAAAGCAGAGACTGGAAGGCTGGGGATCTGGAGTTGAGAGACAATTGCTTAATAACCAGGATTGCTGCAGGCTTAATTCACTCTTTCTCCTAGGGTGTATTCTTTTCTGTTCCAACTCAAAACTAAGTTCATCAGGTTTTTCCCTTACCTTGGTGGGCCCTGGACGCTAATCTGTCTCCCTAGCTCCACAAGCCCCTAGGGGAAGAAATAGCCCAAAGGCCAGGCCCATCTCTGGGTTTCCACCCTCCCTGGATCCTTGGGAAGTAATTTTTCGGTATCTTGTTAATTCCCTGATGCCTTCAAGAAGATCCTTTTTATATTTTGCCCAACTTTTCTGGTTGTTGTCAGGAGGACTATAACTTTGATTTATTTAGTCAACCAAAACCAGATATTTGAAACTAGGTTTATGTATTATAGGATAATATTTTAAAAATTAACTACAAACATTATGCCCTCTCCTTTCATCTAAGACTAATACGAAAAATAGCTGTATGTGCAATGCTTCTGCACTTTTGATAAACTATTAGCGAAGTCACCATTCATTATGTTATTTAACATCACTTAAATGAAGAACTCCATGGCAGGTTGGCTCAGATATATAAGAGACCGGAATAAACATTCTCTCCTCCCTCTCCCTCCCTCTCTCTCTCTCTGTGCCATTCCTGAGAAAGCCAAAGCTGGAGGCAGCTGGTTCAGACTTGGTCCTTAATCCCAAGGCATGAGAAGGGGGCATCAGTGGACAGGGGGCAGGGGTCACCAGAGACCAAGGCCCTTGTTCTGGTGTTCAGAGGGGAGGCCCACTTATCAAGGAGCCTAGGAGACAGATGGAGATGCCAAAGGGAGACAACTCAGATTTCAGCCTGTGTTGTTGGCCCCTCTCAGCCTAGTAGGACCTGGTGCAGACCCAGAAGGCTCAGATGCCACCCAAATGCAGTTCTGAGATCAGTTATCCCTAAATCAGGGCTTTTTCTGCAGAAAAACCATGAATTATACCATCCAGACCTCTCATCAGCCTGGAAACCATCTTGTCTTGAAGGAAGACTTCTACCCCAGGTGAAGTCCTATGTCAAACAAGGCCCCTCATGCTCTTAGCCCCAGGGATCCTAACCTGACCTTGTCCCCCTACTCTATTCCTAAAAGGATCTTCCAGCTCCTCCCCCACAGTACAGTTGTACTGCCCAAACCTTGCCGTATTGGCCAACCTGGGATCCCTTCTCCACTCCCCTGCCCAATCCAGGTCCCATCCTCCCAAGCCTCAGCTACTGCTCTGGTGCCTTCACTAATCTCTTAGCACTGTGGCCAGCCCTCACTAGCACTACCCACAACTTCCCTCAGCCAGGATGATCATATTACAGAAAGAGACATTGACCAGGTAGTAGGTAACCCCCTTCCCAAGATGGCTACTATTAACTAATGTTAGTATGTATATCCCTCTAGTCTTTTTTTGTGGGTATATCAACATATGTACAGAAGGAAATTTCAATACTACATGCTAAAATAAAATAGTCTCCCATAAATATTTTTCTTAAATTTCATTTTATTTTTTTTAAAGATTGGCACCTGAGCTAACATCTGTTGCCAATCTTCTTTTTCTTCTTCCTCTTCTTCTCCCCAAAGCCCCCCACTACATAGTTGTATATTGTAGTTGTAGGTCCTTCTAGTTGTGCTGGTGGGACGCCACCTCAGCATGGCTTGATCAGCCGTGCCAGATCTGTGCTCAGGATCCAAACTGGTGAAACTCTGGGCTCTGGAAGCTGAGCACACGAACTTAACCACTCGGCCACGGGGCAGCCCTTTAAATTTCATTTTTCTTAAAAAATAGAGAAAGAATCTTTTTTCTGTCAGTCAAAACATACACTAAGATCTAATTCACTCTTCTGAGTCGGGGCTTAGAATTTCATGGAACATTTGACCAGTTGGAAGGCGGGGCACATCCCTGTAAGTAAAACCCCACATGGACCTGCGACCTGTCTGGCTAGGCGTGAGATTAAAAAGCTTCCTACACAACTAGAAGGACCCACAAGTAAAAAAAATATACCACTATATACTGGGGGGATTTGGGGAGAAAAAAAAGAAGCAGCAGCAGCTTTCTGGGTCCCTCCCGGTTCCCCCAGTGCCCTCCTTCCCCAGGCTGTCTGTCGGTCTACGGAGCCCGGAGGAGCGGTAGGTGCAGGGCTAGGAGCAGGGACAGAGGGAGCCGGTGATGCGTCGCTAGCGCTTCCCGCAGAGGCCGGCTCAGCACACTGGGGCGCCCTCCTGTTGGGGGGCGGGAGGGCTGTGTCGCCTCCTGGCGGCCGTGCTGCGCCGCGGCGTTGCGGATCCCTGCTGGTCTGTCGCAGCGTCCTGCCTCCAGCTGCCTCACGAGGCTGCGCCTCTAGGTCACCTAAATCGACTGTCGGAACCCCATCGTCCCACTCTGCCCCTTGCCCGCCCCTCTCAGGCCCTCGAGACTGACCCCTCTAGCCGGCTGCCCAGCCCTGTGAAGCATGCGGCCAGAGGGCCTCGAGGGTCCCCGCGCGCTCGGCCAGCGGCCTCTGCTGCGTCTGCTGCTCCTGCTCCCCCTGCTGCCCTGGCCCGTAACCCGCGCTCAGACCACGCCGGGCGCTCCCGGCGCCCCGACAGCGCCGGGAGCCCCTAGTGCCCCAACAGCGCTGGACTCCCCTAGCGCCCCAACCACACCAGGCTCCCCCAGCGCCCGGACCACGCCAGGCACTCCCAGCGCCCCGAGTCTGTGGGAGCGCGCGTGTGCCCTGATGCAGGACTTCCCGCTCGTGGATGGGTACGTCGGTGCGGTGTGGGGGCCGGTGGGGGCCGAACTCAGCCCTAGGTAGGGAAGGGGGTCCTGAGTGTGCAGGGCTAGTGAGGAGACACCCTCATATCACCCCTCGATGCACTCTCTCCTCCATAGGCCCCTTCCTCCCATTACCCCATTCCTGGTGGACCCCACCCCTCAAAGCTGTGCCTCAGGAGGTCACCATACTGTCTGTGTGATGAGGGGAGGTGGGGTGGGACAGGACAGGCTCAGGCATGTTGACATGTCCTGCCTGACCTGGAGGCTGTGTACCCACTCTAACCTTGTCTTGACACCCCCAGCCACAACCACCTGCCCCTGCTCCTGAAACAGCTCTTCCAGAACAGGCTACAAGATGTTAACCTGCGTAATTTCAGTCGCAGCCAGACCAGCCTGGACAAGCTTAAGGATGGCGTCGTGGGTGCTCAGGTACCACAGGGACACATAGGGTGCCACAGCATGGCTGCTGAGAAATGTTGGGGCCACAGAAACCTGGGTAGGCAGGCCTCTGGGTGACTAGGTATCGCAGGACATAAAATGTGCCATCCTGTGGCTGCTGGAGCGTGGGGTGTTGGAGGCCAAGACAGGCCAGCCACATGGGTGCCCAGGTTCTGTGGAGACACACACAAAGTGACCAGAAGATCCCTGGTGAGTGTGGGGGCTGCTTGAACCACAAAGAACATGGTGGACTGGCCTTGGGGCATTCATATAGCAGCACATGGACAAACAGCAGGGGATGACCTGTCATGAGTCCACAGATTGGCTGCTGGCAGCAAGCTTAATAGTCATCAAGATACCCCAATGACCCCAAGTCATGGGGTCTTGCAGTGCCTCACCTGGGGCTAGTGACACAAATGAGTACCTTGGGCGCTGAGGAGGAGTGGCAGGTCAAGGGCTTTGGAGACTACCCTGATCTCATTCTGGACCCTGGGTTTACCTCTAGTTCTGGACAGCTTACGTTCCATGCCAGACCCAGGGCCAGGATGCCCTGCGCCTCACACTCGAACAGATTGACCTCATTCATCGCATGTGTGCCTCCTACTCTGAACTGGAGCTTGTGACTTCAACCAAAGGTGGGCTGGTGAATGGGGGGATAGTCAGGGACTCACTCTGGTAGTTCTGGCCCTAGGCTCTGACCACTTGATTATCTACCCTCTTCTAGGTCTGAGTAGCACTCAAAAGCTGGCTTGCCTCATTGGCGTGGAGGGCGGTCATTCACTGGACAGCAGCCTCTCTGTGCTGCGCAGTTTCTATCTGCTGGGAGTGCGCTACCTGACACTCACCCACACCTGCAGCACACCCTGGTGAGCATAGCACCTGGCCAGGGTGGAATGCTAGATGGCATGGTGGGGAAACTGCCAGAGAGGTGAGGACAGAGGGGTCCAGAGAGGGAGGCTGGACTCCCAGTAGGTCTCACACTCCTAGAGAGCAGCTGACCTGGGCCCAGTGGAGGTAGGCTGGATGGACAGAGGGACTGAGAGCACCCAGGCTCTGATGGCCAAGGTATGGCCCACTAGATTGCCCTCCCATGGCCATCCTGCAGGGCAGAGAGCTCCACCAAGTTTAAATACCATGTCTACACCAACGTCAGCGGGTTGACAAGCTTTGGTGAGGTGAGGACTCCTGTTCCATCCCCTACCCTGCCCATTCCCTGTAGATATGCGCACACACGTGTCCCTGACACCCTGCCAAAAAAAAAACCCCAAAACTGTCCCTGCAGAAGGTGGTAGGGGAAATGAACCGCTTGGGCATGATGGTGGACTTGTCCTATGGGTCAGACACCTTGGTGCGACAAGCCCTGAAGGTGTCAAGGGCTCCTGTGATCTTCTCCCACTCGGCTGCCAGAGCTGTGTGTGACACTTTGCTGAATGTTCCCGATGACATCCTGCAACTTCTGGTGAGTGGCCACCCCAGCCATCAAACCCAGGGCTTTGCGTGCTTCATACAAAGATCCTTGCTCCTGTACAAAGTTACTAGCCCAGACCTCACTCAACCTTGGATCTAAGGCTGAGTAACCCTCCCTATCTCTGAAACTCAAGGCCAAATCAGTTCCACCTAGGAACCCACAAACCCAGAGACATAAAGCCTCTTCCAACCCCTGAAACCAGGACTGAGCACTGTCCTACCAGGACCCCCAGGACACAGGAGGCAGGCCCTCAGGCCAGAAGGGCCAAGCTGAGTGTCCATTTGTTTATCCCTGTAGAAAAAGAATGGTGGCATTGTGATGGTGACACTGTCCATGGGGGTGCTGCAGTGCAATCTGTTTGCTAACGTGTCCACCGTGGCAGGTGAGCCCTACTTCGACTCCTTGTGCGGTTCTAGGTTGGGCCTGTGGCCCCTGGGGCCCTCGGGACAACTCCAGCGGTCCAGCACACCTGTTGGGCAATGGGCAGACCTCCCAACAACCCAGGGGAGCAACCACAGGTCTCCATTGCCACCCAGATCTGGGACCACATTCAATGCTAATGGGTTTGAGGGAGGCAACTGCTTCTGCCTCTGAGTCTCACTTTTGCTCCCACATTTCTGGACAGGACAGGCATATTCCCCAGCAGGCTTTCAAGGAACCCGGAGGCAGTGTGGCTCCTGGGCAGGAAAAGGTCCAAAGGGGTGGCTCTGAAGTCTACTCTAGGTCCAGTGTCCAGCCTGTAGCCGCTTCAGAACTCACAAATGGCTAGGAACTCTGTGGAGTCACCTACCATGGCCTGGAGTGCTGTGAGCAGGAGAATTGGGGCCAGGGCTGAGCTTCCCCAGACCCTGGCTGATCCCAGGGTCTAACTACAGTCTAGAGTTGTCATTAATCCCCACCTCCTAGATCATTTTGACCACATCAGGGCAGTCATTGGATCAGAGTTCATCGGGATTGGTGGAAATTATGATGGGTCTGGCCAGTGAGTATTGCCCTGGGGTTTGTCCTGTCAAGTACAGTGGGGGGTGGGGGCGGGGTGCAATCCTTTAGTCACAGTTCCTTATCCTGTGGTCCTCCCATCCTTCAGGCCTAGACTACAGGCTCTGGTCTTCCATCCCACATGACATTTCCCCACTCCCAGGGCCTGTATCCTGGGCTTTCCCTGTCCCTCCTGTGGCCCAGTGCTCCCACTCCCACTCCATGTCATCATACTCGTTAAGTAATCCCCTTCCCCAGGGCAGAGCTCATCTGCCCAGCACATGCTCCACTCCCAGCCCAGCAGATCTGTTGTGGGCTGATCATCTGCTCAGCAGGTAGATGCTGCAGAAGCCCAGTCTTCCAAAGTTGCATTCAGTAGCCTGAAGAACATGGCCTTCAATTTGCCATATGTGGTTGGGGCTCATGGGAAGTGGGCCTTAGACTAGGATCAGGGCTGAAGTCTCACAGTAGGCTGGCTACACAGCTTCCCTCAGGGGCTGGAGGATGTGTCCACATACCCGGTACTGATAGAGGAGTTGCTGAGGCGTGGATGGAGTGAGGAAGAGCTCCAGGGTGTCCTTCGTGGAAATCTGCTGCGGGTCTTCAGACAGGTGGAACAGGTATTATGCTGGGCTGGGTAAAAGGATGGTTCAGTCATTTGAGCAGGTGTGGGGGGCTCTGTGGGAGCCACTGATGGCTGAATCTCATCTCCAGGTGAGAGAGGAAAACAGTGGGCAGAGTCCTGTGGAAGATGAGTTTCCAGACAGGCAGGTGGACAGGTCCTGCCACTCCCACCTCCTATCTCAGCCTCAGAGTGAACACCTAACCACACACAAGGAGGTGACCAAGAGGCCAACCAATCAGGTTCTCCAGAGACCCTTGAAAGCCTCCCCACAGCTCCTTCTAGGCCTCACGGTTGCTGCCACCTTCTCAGTCCTCACTCTGTGAGTCTGGTGACCCGGCCAGTCCTCCAGAGATCACTGTGGCAAAGTCTCACAAAGTCACGCTCCTAGTCTTCCTGGAACAAGCGTATGCTGAGAATAAACATTTTGAGCATGGAGCCAGGTGTGAGTGTCCTTCCTTCTTCACAGAGGGAGTGGGCTCCGGTGGGCTCTTGGTTGGTGAGGTGTCTTGTGGTCTAGCCCTATTTGCTTAAGGTGAGTGGTTCCCATTGGCCTCCAGCTTTGTTTCTCTCCAGAAGGGCAGAGGCACATCACCATATTCTTATGCTAAAAGCCTGAGCCCACAGAAGAACACAAAGGAATCCAATTCAGTGTCTATCCCATCACGGAGTATGACGGTGGGTGCCTTCCCAGTCTCTCTCTGAAAGGTTAAACAAATTTTTTTTTAATTGAGGTAACATTGAGGGTATTATGCTAAGTGAAATAAATTTGTTTTTTTGAGAAGCTGATATCACTTATAGAATAAATAGTAACTTTGGAAATATCGAGAAAGAAAGTTTGTAAAGATTTTGGATTTTTCAGATAAGGTTTTCTGATTTTTTGTTAAATTGATTTTTTAATGGAGGGGGAAAATAAAGTCTGAAAGAGAAAAAAAGAACTTGAATAAAAAGGAAAGTAGTGCCATCTTCTTGGCTTACGACAGGCCCTCCATCTTTGGCCACTTTCATCTCCCAATCCACACGGGTGTGCTAGAGCCAGATCTAAGTTCCTTCCACGGGAACTTGAAATTGGGAGAAAGAGGGACTACAGTGCCACCTTTGTTATAAATCGTGTCCATATATGTGTGGGTCTATTTTCAAATTCTGTTCCATTTATTTGGACCATTTGTTTATTGTAGTATCAATGCCACAGTGTCTTAATTATAGCAACTTTAAAACAAGTCTTGATATTTGGTAGAGTGAGTCTTCCCACTTTAAGAGTTATCATACCAGTCAGTGTTTGATCCGATAAGTAAATCTACTATGAATGATATAAAATAAGAGATTTATTATAGGGATTAGACCTTATACATATGTAGGAGCCAAAGGAAAAATCTATGCAAGGCTCTTTGTTACCTGTGTCTCTGGTGTTGGTACAGGTAAGTGGGCCAGAAGTTAGGAAAGAGAGCTAGATGTGAGGTGGAGGACAATGAGGATGAACCCATAAGGACAAACTGGGGCAACTGGATATCCATTTGGGAAAAAATAAAAAAGAATATTGACCCCTAGCTCACACCATAGGGAATACAAGATTCAAAATAAAATTAATTTGAATATGTTATTGATCCAAATGCAAACGGCAAAAGAATAAAACTCATAGAAGGTAGTGTAAGAAAATATATTTGTTACATCAGCATAGAAACACTGAACATAAAAAGCATTGATGACAAAGGAAAAGGTGGATAAATTGGATTACACTAAAATTAATAGCTATGTTTACCACAAAATACAATTAAAAAGAGTGAAAAAGCAAGCCATGGTTGGGGGGGGGGGTGGATTTTCAACATGTATAATAGAAAAAAGGCTTGTATCTAGAGACAGACAATCCAATATAAAAATGGGCAAGACATTTAAATAGGAACCTTACAAGAAAGGATATCCAAATGGCCAATAAGAATATGAAAAGGTAGTTGACCTTATTACACACGAAGGAAAGGCAAAATAAACTCATAATGAAGATATCTGAAATTCAGCAGATAAACTATACCGAGTATTAGTGAGGATGTGGAAGAGCAGGCATTCTCACACCACGCTGGTGATAGTGTAAACTGATAAAAACTACTTTCAAAAACTGTTTGACATTATTCACTAAAGTTGAAGACATGTATATCCAAGGACTTAGCAGTTTCCCTAAAGACCCAGCAGAAATGCCTGCACGCATGTGCACCAAAAGACATGAACAAGTATGTTCAGAGAGGCACTATTTTTAATAATTCCAAGCTGAAGATAACCAACAGTAAAGAAATCCATTATGCTATATTAACTCCATGGAATAGTACATGGCAATGAAAAAGAACAAATTACAGTTACACATAACAACTTGTAAAAACGTCACAAAAAAAAAAAGCCAGGCACAAAATAATACGTATCATATTTTTCCATTTATAAAAAAGTACAAAAACAGGGGCCAGCCAAGTGGTGCAGCGGTTAAGTGTGCATGTTCCACTTCAGCGGCCCAGGGTTCGCCAGTTCAGATCCCGGGTACAGACATGGCACCTCTTGGCAAGCCATGCTGTGGTAGGCGTCCCACATATAAAGTAGAGGAATATGGGCACGGATGTTAGCTCAGGGCCAGTCTTCCTCAAAAAAAAAACACACACACACACGAAAAAAAAAAAAAAAAACAGGCAAAACTGATCTATGCTGTGAAAGTCAGTTTAGGGTTAAAGTCAGCGTAGGGTTATCCTTGGGAGAGGTACTGACTGGAAGAGGGGCATGAGGAAGGGCTTCTGTGTTGCTGGTAAAGTGCTGTATCTTGATCTGGGTGCTGGTTACATCAATGTGTTCATTTTGTGAACATTTAGCATGCTATATACACTTATGGTATGTGGACTTTCCTGTATTGATATTTTTCTTCAATAAAAAGTTTTTAAAAATAACAGAAAAGGCTAAACTTAATGTTCAGGAATACAAGCTCAGGTCATGTCTTTATACAGGAAAACAAGAAAGTGATTGTCATCAAATTTGGGTCATTATCTGAAAAGTGCCTGTGTCATACAATGTTAATATATATCAATTATATCTCAATTTTTTTTTTTTTTTGAGGAAGATTAGCCCTGAGCTAACATCTGCTATCAATCCTCCTCTTTTTTGCTGAGGAAGCCTGGCTCTGAGATAATATCCGTGACCATCTTCCTCTACTTTATATGTGGGACGCCTACCACAGCATGGCTTGCCAAGCGGTGCCATGTCTGCACCCGGGATCCAAACCGGAGAACCCTGGGCTGCCAAAGTGGAATGTGCGCACTTAACCAGTGCGCCACTGGGCTGGCCCCTATATCTCAAATTTTTAAAAAAAGACCTAAGAAAAAGTGCCTGCATTTGGTGGGGAGACATACTGTGGCAATTGGAGGAGGCATGAAGGAGCTTCTGGGGTCCTGGCAAAATCTGTACCTTGACTTGGGGGGTGATTATTTAGATGTTTACTTTGTGATAATACGTTGAATTGTCACATAGTGTAAACAGCCCTTCCCCGACCCCTCCCAACACTCCCCAATCTCCAGTTCTGTTCTCCCAGCCACCACTTTCAACACTTTTAACTGTTAGTATTTACTGGTATTTTCTTCCATATTTCTAAATAATATATCTAACTGCCAGCTCTTTAGTCATAAATTTTAGATATCATTTATTGACTTAGTAATTTGAAAAATGAGGATTTTTAGTTCTCTTATTCTCCTCTTCTCCTCCTACCATTCTCTAAATATTAGAATTATTTGGTTAATTACGTAATGGGTTTTTTGTTTGTTTTTAAACAGTTTTATTGAGATATAATTCATACCATACAGTACACCGATTTAAATTGTAGAGTTCACTGGTTTTTGTTTACTACATTTTTTCTTTTAATGTTTCTCTACCCTCTTGGAGTGCGTGTAGCCTTATCAGCCTTGACATCTGAACCAAATTTTCGGGAGAGTGAGTTTATCTCGCTTCTACAAGGTGACCTCAATGCTTTGTCAGGACAATTGTTATTTTGTCTGGGGCTAATCTAGCCTGACTGCTAAGGCAATGCCCTTCTGAGGATTCTAGCTAATGTCCCATATATTAAAAGGTCTTTCACTTTAGCTACTGGGAACATAAACTATGTGAGCTCCAGGAATTGTTTAGCCTACTTCTTTCCAGTGGTTCTTTCTCCAGTCTTGAGTAGCTTCCTCTCATGTATGTAGGTATCAATCCTCTGGCCGACTCAAGGGGACCCTCTCCAGATCTCAGGACCTCTCTCTTTGTGCAGCTTCCTCCTCTATCATGTTCTGCCCTGCAAATTCTAGCTGCTTTGGCTTTCCCAAATACTGATATTTTTTTCTCCTCAATTCAGCAAGACCGTTGGGTTCTGTTTAGATTCTCCATTCTTCCTCCCACTCCCACACTGTGGCCTGGAAATTATCTCTAGGCAATAAGCTAGTGCAATACAGGGCTCACTTCATTTATTTCCCTTTCATCTGGGATCACAGTCCTGTACCACCTATTGTCTAATGTCTGCAAATCATTGTCCTACATTTTGTCAAGAGGTCTATTTTTTTTCCACAGAAAGGTATATTTGGCCCGTTATGCCATCATGGTTGGAAACAGAAAACAACCAATAATCAGTTTTTGTAAATGTTCCAAGTATACTTGATAAAAATATGGAATTTTCCAATTGTTGGATGTAGAACTATATGTATGTCCATTCGGTCAAGTTCATTAATTGTATTATTAAAATCTTTTACATCTTTGCTGTTTTCTTCTTGACCTATTTGTAACCACGACAGTTGTGTCGACATCTTCGATTGTGATGGTGTATTTATCAGTTTCTCCCTATAGTTCCAGCAAGTTCTTTTTATTAAAGTGAAATTCACATACTACAAAATTAACCATTTTAAAGTGAATAGTTCAGGGGTCGGCCCCATGGCTGAGTGGTTAAGTTTGCGTGCTCTGCTTTGGTGGCCCAGGGTTTCACTGGTTCAGATCCTGGGCATGGACCTAACGCTGATCATCAAGCCATGCTGAGGTGGCGTCCCACATGCCACAACAAGAAGGACCCACAACCAAAATATACAACTATGTCCTGGGGAGAAGAAGGAAAAATAAAATCTTAAAAACATAAATAAAGTGAATAACTCAGCGGCATTTAGTACATCCATGATATTTGCAACCACCACCTCTATCTAGTTCCAAAACATTTTAATCATTCTAAAAGGAAACCCTACACCCATTAAGCAGTCACTCCCCATCCTCTTTGTTCCCCCAACCACCAATCTGCTTTCTGTCTCTACAGATTTACTTATTCTGGATATTTCTTACAAATGGAATCAAACAACATGTGACCTCTTGTGCCTGGCTTCTTACATTGAGCATAACGTTTTCATTCCTGTTGTACTTTTCCTCCACTTTTATTTTAGTCTTTTTCTGGGATTCCCATTGTGCAGATATTAGAACTTCTATTTCTATCCTCCATATCTCTTTTCTACTTTTTATTTCTTTGTTTTTTCTTTCTTCTCTTGGGAGGAGTCCTTAATTTGGTCTTTCTAATTTATTAACTCATTCTCAGTTATAACTTTCTGCTATTAGATCACCTATTGTGTTCTTTGTTTCAAATATTGTGGTAATTTTAATACATGGTCCTGTATTTCTTTGATATTTCTCCCATCCGGAGATGGCTTCTATGCCTCCCTACCCGCTCTTGAATCTGGGCTTTGTAACTGCTTGACTAGTAAAATGTGGCAGAAGTGATGTTGTGCCAGTTTCTAGGCCGAGGCCTTAAGAAACTGTCAGCTTCTACTCCCTGCTTCTCGGGATGCTTATTCATGGACTGCAGCCACTACACCATGAGGAAGGCAAGCAGCCCATGGAGAGGGCCACACATGCAGAGGACCCAATGCCCTGGTCCACGGCCCTACTCAGCTCTTAGCCTATAACCAGTAACAACTTGTTAGTAATGTGAGCGAGTCGTCTTAGAAGTAGATCCTCCAGCCCCAACTGATGCCATGTGGAGTCGAGACAAGCTTTACTCAACTTGCAGATGTGTAAGCAAATAAATGTTTTTGTTGACTGTTGTTGTAAGCCACTATATTTTGGGGCAATTTGTTATGTAGCAATAGATCACTGGAACAATTATATTTTTGACACTTTATATTTCTGCTTATTCTTTTTTATATTTTCTTATTTCATATTGCTAATGTTCTCTCTTATCTTTTGTAATATGTTTAGTTGGCTAATTTTGAATTTTTGATCCATATGTTCTAATAGTTTTCCTGATAGATGCTTTCTTTTGAAATGTCTGTGCTCCTCAAAGGTCTTTTTCTTTTTGCTTGGGAGGTTATTTTTGCCTGTGAGTACCCTGATGTTACAGGCTACTTGGTCAGTCAATGGTATGGGGAAAGTTGTATCCTAGCCACAGAGCCCCCCGGAGTCTAAGGTTGTCAGTTGGGCTGTAGTGGCCTATCTCCCCTAGATAGCACCTGACCCCACCCCTGAGTAGAGAGGCCATATGGGAGGAGGGAGCCACGGGGAATCTCTGTGGAGCATTGGGGAAGACCAGGGCGGGGCACATGTTCATTCTTTACTAAAAAACGTGTCAGGGCCAGGGACTGATACTGTGGAGACAAGACCAAAAGGGTCCCACCCTTGTGAAGTCCACAGTCTAGTGGGCACGAAAAACATTAATCAAAGATCCCTACCAACATATTTCTCCCTGCAGTGGGTAGTATGAAGGGAAAGTGCCCCACAGGAACCCATCCAGGGGAGAGTGGTGGGGTGGTAAGGTGTGTGTCAGAGAAGTCTTCTGGGGAGGAGATGGTGCTCTAGGCTGAGACCACTTCCATTGGGAGGAGTTTGGTAAGTGAGGGTGGGGGCAGAGGGTAGAAAAGCACTCTGTCAGAGTGAACAACAGGTGATGTGCAGAAACTCTGAGTTTGAGGAAGTGAAAGAGGCCAGAAGGACTGAGGCTGGGGAGGAGCACGCAGAGAGATGCAGCTGGAGAGGTTGGAGGACCAGATGGAGCAGGGCCTCGTGGACGGAGAGCAGAACTTGAGCTTTCTCTTCAGAAGAGGTGGCTCTACCACGAGCAGGCGGAGAGAGCAGACCTCTAGCATTTAGGAGGTTGCTACTGTGGGTGGCTAAAGGTGGCATGAAGGAGGGAGAGGCCAAGTTGACAAATCCTGGCCAGGTTGACTATGAAGTAGGGCCAGAATGGTGGTCATCTGGGAGGTCCTCTGGCAGGGCCCAGAGACTCTGATTCCTGATTCTGCCCCAGAGCTGGAGGCTGGGTGGAGACCGCAGTCAGAGGGTGCAGTGTCTGAGGCGGGTGGGGAAGATACCACTGATGCTGATGTTCTAAAGCCCTCTCAGCCATAAAAGGGAGAAAAATGGAGAGAGACAAGTAAGATGGGCCCTGGGGTTTTCTGATAGGGAAACAAATAGCTGAAAGGACAGCCTAGAAAGATAAAGATGTTAAAGTAAAGCCAACCAGATAAGTTATCTGAAGCAATGGAGTAGAAAGTGAATGAAAAGAAAAGTTAAGAGCAAATAAGTAGACGATTGGATAAAGGAACCCCCAGGAGGTGAGACAGTAAAAGAGAAAATCAAGATGAAAACTTGGCTAAAGAATCCAGTGTAGCATCCCAAAGGGGCAAACGGGGCCGGGCGAGGGTGATGGGTGTCCTTCCTACCCAGGAGGCAGCAGCCTCTGGGGAAGGAGGCAGGAATCCCTAGCCGCCTCCAACACGGAGAGACTGCAGTAAGGGGCCGCGGGGAAGGGACGGGACTTTTATGGGGGTTCAGTTTCCAGGGACGCGGTGGAGAGGTGAGAGACAGAGATGATGGAAATGGGGAGGGGATACCCAGGAATGCTGAGAGGCCCTGGGCAGGACTGGGATGGCTTCTGCGATCCTGGACCGGTCCTCCCTACCATTCCCCGCCCCTGAGTAACAGAAATGTCGCTGAGCGCTTACTAGGCACAGAGCGCAGAGCCAGCGCACCCCGCGCCCCATCTCACGGAGCCCTCAGGTAGCCCCAAGAGATGGAAGAGCATTTTCCCATTTTACAAGTACCGCCGCTGAGGCTCAGAGAGGGCAGCCCCTCACCCAAGTTCACACAGGAATCGGGCACTCCCCAGGGCGTGGAGTCGCTAGTAGTCCTCCGGCCCTGGGGGCTTCACTCAGCCAGGGCCCCCTCGGGGAGGAGCCGGCCCCAGCCCCTCCTGCTCCCCGCCCCCGAGGGGCGGCCCGGGGGGCGGGCGAAGGAAGTGAGCGCAGCGGGGAGGAATGCGAGCGGGCGGGGCGCGCCGACCCGGGGCGGCGGGGACAGCGGGACAGACGGCCGGGGCGGCGGGGCCGAGCGCGCGCGATGCCTCACTTCACCGTGGTGCCGGTGGACGGGCCGCGGCGCGGCGACTATGACAACCTCGAGGGGCTCAGTTGGGTGGACTACGGGGAGCGCGCCGAGCGGGAGGACTCGGACGGTGAGGGCGCGCCCAGAGGGGCCCTTGGCGGGGACGAGGGAGCCGACCACGCGGGGCCCGCGCTCACACAGGCACCCGGATCGTGCGTGCACACGTCGATGCCGGCCCAACTTTTCTTAGTCTGCCCAGCCGCCACTAATCCCTCGCTCCGCGCGCGCAGACAGGATTTCCCCGGGCCCCAGGCGCCCGCGGTCGGGCCGCTCTCCCCGCCCCAGCTCCTCCCTTGCGGGCGGCGGGCGGGGGCTGCAGACGTGGCTGACGGAGGAGGCCAGGCCAGCGGGGCCGCCCGGCGCTTAAACTGCGCCGAGCCCCCACCTCTGGCCTCTCCGGGCTGGGAGCACAGCCGCAGCCCGGACCCCAGCCCCTTCACCTTCTGTAAACTGCTCTCAGCCCCTTCTCTCCTCGCCTACCCATTTGCGCGTCGGCGTCTCTGCCACTGAGACTACCCTGTCGCCCCTCCCCTCCCCCGTCCATGTGCCTCCCTCCACTGGCCGGCAGGAGAGAAGGGTGTGTCTGCCTGAGGGGGTGTATGGGGAACTGCCTGTGAGTGCCCTTGTGTTGCTCCCAGCTTAGATCTGTTGGTACAGTGGGCATCTGTGGAGCGCTCATGCGGAACTAGGCTTGTCTAGGCGCTTTACACGGGCTCACTCATTTAATCCTCCCCATTTCCCCCATGGGATAGGTCCTGTTACTCACACTTAGGAAGGAGTGAACTGAGGCATGGAACAGTTATATAACTTGCCCCAGGGGATTCAAATCCAGCTCCCTAACTCAATCTAGGTGTTAGGGCTGGGCATGAGGGTAAGCCCTTCCTCCCTTCTCCCAGGTGGCTGCCTTTCCTTATTCGCCTTTCTCCATCTCCTGCTCCAGGAGATTCCAAGGGACTGTCCAGGGCCCACTCTTGGAGTGTGAACCCTGCTGAGAACATGTGTCTGTATGTGTAGTGGCATATGCATGTGTAATTGTGCTTGTGCAAGTGTGTAGCTATGGGTATCACAGGGTGAAGGTGGGGTCAGGGTAGCACATTCTCATGACCACTGTTTCCTGCAGGGTTGTCAATGATGAGGATGGTGATATGTCTGATGACAAATGCCTGTGTCTGTGACTGACCAGGATGGAGATATGCAGGGAACATGTATGTTAGTGGCATGTGTCAGGTGGTGTGATCTTGACCTGTATGGTCTGTCTGTGATGGTGACATGACTGAGGTGATCAATGCCTGATGTGGGTGATTGGCTGTATGTGTCACCTGACTGTGTGGACAGATGTCACAAGACGGTGGTATGGATTCTGGACATTGTGGAGGTTTTAGACTTGACAGCCGTGTGTGTGCACACACCCCAATCCCCACCCAATGCCCTCACCTGCCCCAGCCTTGTTCTAGTGGTCAGAGCAAGAGCCAGCATCCTTGCTCCCCCGTTAGCCCTGGGAGGCTCTCTCTTCCCAGAGGCTGGTCTGGGCTGCATCCCCAGGATCAGTCTGGACCAGTGAGTGAGCAGGCAGAGCTGAGCCCAGGCCCTGGCCCCGCCTTGGCCTCTCACAGGGTGACTGGAGAGACCTGGAGCCACATTGGCTAAGTCTTGCCAGGTCCCTCCAGTCTGGGCCAGCTCCTCCCACTATCTTCCCTCCTCCTCCTCTCCTTTTCAGCCAGACCTTGGCTGCGCCTGCGGTATGGGGGACACTCTGTGCCCTGGTGAGTGATTATGATTCTTCTTGGTGGGGACTGCAAAGGGTCAGGGGGCACAAAAAAAGTGAGCCTCAGGTCTACCTCGTGGGGCACCCCCAGCCAGGTCCCTGAATCTCTGAAGGCCCACACCTCTGCTCCAAGGGGCATAGATGGGCCTGCTCATCAAGTCCACTGTGACCTGTGTAGAGGGGCTGGGGAGGTTCTAGAGGGGTACCCCAGGCAGATGCCTGTGAGTACAGGGATCAGGAGTGTCACCTGGATACCCACCTGCAGCTGGTGTGTTCACAGCTGCTGGGAGGAATACACATATATGTGTACCTCAAGGCAGGCCCCAGGACTAGGCCATGCTCCAGTTCACTGGGTGTCTCAGGTGGTATCTGAGCAGCTTTGGCCTGGCAGGCATGCCCAGACCTGCCCTGGGATTTTTGAAATAGCTGAGGGCAGTACAGACATCCAAGAACTGCTTAGACCTCCCACATTCCCACAATCCCATGGGAGCTGTCCTTAAAAGAGGGTTTGGGGAACTCCAAGGAGTACCTGCTGGGTGTTTGATACCAGATTGTCCCTTTTCTGGGGCACCTGGGCAACTGGAAGAGTAGGTATTGCTATCGACTTCATAGAAGAGGAACCAAGGCAACACAGAGAGGGTAAGCAGGTTGCCCTGGGTCACACAGAGAGAGGGTCAGGAATCCAAGCCAGGCTGCCAGCCATCTGAGCACCAAGAGCCTTGGGTATGCACACCCTGGCCAAATCGCAAACTCCAGACACTTTTCTCGAGTTAAAGGCTTGTACTGCACCCTGGGATGGACTGGGGCTCACAGTAGGAGTGGGGAACCTGTAGCTCGGCTCCCACCTGGCTCTGGTGGATCCTAGGACCCAGGTTTGGGCCTTCTCACTAGATAACCTTGCCTCTGAATCTCTCTTGAGCCTTA
The DNA here is from genome assembly GCF_041296265.1 of Equus caballus. NCBI lineage: Eukaryota > Metazoa > Chordata > Mammalia > Perissodactyla > Equidae > Equus > Equus caballus. Next base: position 18,311,394 of record NC_091686.1, on the reverse strand, counting down.
CTTTCCTTGTTACTAAAAAGGAGTAAGTGATATCTACTGGAATGTTGCTGTGAGGACTAGAGCAACCCTTGGAAGGGTCCTGGAATCATGGCTAAAGGGACAAGGGATGAACTAGGTCTTGGAGGACCATCCACAGGCATTTTGGGGGAACTGCTGTGTGCTCAGCTCTACATTTTGTGGATACTAGTGGTCTCCTCAGAGAGACAAGGCAACAATGGTGGGGCAGGCTGCAGTGCATAAGCTTAGAATAATTTATTTCCAACCTATTTCCACAAAAGAATCAGAAGAGATAATGCAACAAAAATAGCCTCCAAAAATGACTGTTACTGTCAGAAACATCAAAACCATGCAGAGGAAGGGGGCAAGGATTCTGAGTTGAGGCAGATGATGACTATAAATTTAGCTTGGAGATTACTGGCAGCCAAGGCAGAAAAGGAAATAAGATCAACTCTATAGCTGCCATTTTCTGACAAATTGAAGCATCAGACTTATTCAGGAGAGACATTCTTTTGTCACAAAAATCCAAGAGTACTTTTCAGAGGCTTCTTACTGAAGGGCCAGCAATGTAATGTGCGGTTTTCAGATTTCTCTTGTTGCTCTTTATCCCGATCCTAAACATGGGCATCAAGGGCACGGCAAATGTCACAGGTATCTGAGGAGCCACATGACCTCATGAGGCTTTAACATGGCTCAGTGGGCTGGCTTGACCTGCTACCTTTGTACACTATACTGTTGGCACTGACCTACACACAGTTGTGTGGCTTGTGGGACTGAATTGCTTGGCTCTCTTAGCTAGTCCAAGTTTCTAGATGCGGCAATGTACCGCTTTCAGATGCTGTGGGAAGGAAGAGCCGACTTTTTCCCAGGAATTGTCATCAGCACGCTTTACCTGTCAGTTTCCTTGAGTAATAAAGAATCCACAGTGCAGGACCTGCTGAGTGATTGTTGGCTCAGAGAAGGCAAGTCTTATACCGACGGCAAGAGGATATTTCAGATGGAGGATGGATCATTCAGCATTCTTAGCGGCAAACAAAAGAAATGAGTTGTGGCCTATTTAGCCAGAGAAGGTTGGCAGTTGGCTCTCACAAAACCCAAACACAGCCAGTGCATGGCTGGAATATTCTACTAGCCTGGTGAGATGATGACACACTTATGTTGCCACCTCCATCACTGGACCCCGGGCCAGCACTGCTGCCACAATCATTGCCATCCAACACCAATGTGGCTTCTTTGAACCAAGATGTCAGCTTCCCATTTGCTGTGAGGCCTCCAGCCACTGCCACAACTGCCAGACTGCCTGGAGGGGAAAAAATAGTGACTAGAAAAGGACTACTACTTGGGGTCTTCTGCCTGTTTGATGGAAAGTTGGGAATGTCACCCACTGAGACGCACAAGAGACAAAGTTTGGAAAAGGGGAAAGAGTATGAATGCTGGGTGGCCAGAAAAAGCAGCCAAGCTTTGAGAATTAAGGCAGGCTTATAAAAAAAAAGTGCATCTAGCTCCTTTCTGCAAGGTTTCGTTGGAGGCTGAAGCACTGTTTCACCAGCCTGGGGGGTAGGCGGCTGGGATCTGGAGCAGAGAGGCCAACAAGCGGCTCCTGACAGCAACGCCTAACCGCCCCTACTCTCGAAGACGACCCTTACTGGCTCCTTGACCCACTTCCGCCCTCTGGACAGTCTTGCTTGCCCCCCCTCCCAGCATGCCTCGGGCTGCCCTCCAGGACGCCCCCGCGCGGTGCATGGTCGGGTAGCTGCCGCGTGCTAGCCATGACGGCAGAAGGTGCCCTGTGTGGCTTTGTCTATCTGGAGGGGAGCACCCGGGAGGGCCCAGAGGACACGGAGCCTCAGGCGCCCAGCACACTGGGTATTCCAGATGGGCCGGGAAAATGGGAGAGTCGGGGGCGGTCTGAAGGTGCTCCAGGGCCGGTCCACGCCCCTCCTGGCTGGCTCCGCCCCTCGGTGTTAACACGTGGGTGAGCTAGGGTGTCTGGGGCCTTCGCACGGGTGTCTTCTGCAAAAGGAAATGGTGTGCTGGGTTTTGGTCACTGGCCACTCTGCCAATTCTGGCCCTTCAAGGAAGCTGGCAGGGTATGATGGGGAAACTGAGGCCCAGCCTGGTAACACTGGCCCCCAAAGTGCTCCAGAGAGATGATGTTTTGTGGGCTGGCCTGCTGGGCAGGGGTCCAGGCTAGGGGTTCAGGATGCAGCCCCTGACTGGGATTCTGTCCCTCTCTCTCCACAGGACATGGCAACCACAAAGAGAACAGTCCTTTCCTTTGTCCTGTGGAGGCTTCCAGAGGAAGTGACTACTATGACAGGAACCTGGCACTATTTGAGGTAGCTGCGGAGCCATTCTGGGCTGCAGGTGTGGCAGGCAGGTGGGCGGGCAGGGGCCTGTCAGGACCCAAGTCTTAGCTAAGCAGGCAGCCTGGACAGTTGTGCCTCCTTGTGTCTCGGCTCCTCCTCCAGTCTCCGCTTGTCTATCTCACTCCCTGGGCAGCCAGGCTGCAGTTCCCTTGGCCCTTTGAACTGAAACTGATTTCCCAGAGGCAGTCACAACCCCATCCCATGGGGTATTGACTTTGACTTACATGCAGCCCCTCAGCAAGGTGACCACCCCTCACGATTTCCTGTCTTCCCTCTACTCCTAGGACTTCTCCCAGTCCATGATTTCTCTCTCCTGTGAACTCTTCTCTCTATTTCTCTGAGGCCTGGTCCTTCTCTGTGGATCTAGCCCTTCTCTCCACATCTGCAGCCTCAGTGGACACCTCTGTGGAAACATTACCAATTTTGTGCCTCTGAACTTGAACTTTATCCTTTTCAGACTCAAGCTCAGAAGTTGGATTTAAGGCATGGTTTAGGCCCCTAAACTCTGACCCACACGTTCAGCTGCCCCATGCAAGTCTTGTGGGCTCCTCAATCTCCACATGCCCCCAAAGACCTGCATCTTCACTTGTGACTCCAAACCAGCTTCTCCTTGTGTATAGGATCAGAAAGGAGCTGAGGGACAGGAGAAGACTAAATGTGGGCAAGAGGCAGGTTGAGGCACAGTGCTGGGGAGGCCGCAGGGGCAGGGAAAGCCTAGACTCGGGTGGAGGTTGGAGAACCTGAGCCCTGGGAGGCCTCCTGACGCGAGAAAGCAGCAAGTTTCTGCAGCAAAGGCCTTGACTTGGCTCCACCTGAGGATGGGCTCAGGGGCCAGGATCCCACCTTGGGAATTGAGGTGGGTTATTTACAGAGCCTGTGGCAGTGGGGAAGACCACTCAGGAGGATCAGGGTTTAGGCAGATACGAGAGACCACTTGTTCCAAATATTCTTCTTTTGACTTCTTTGGTTCCCTGAGGTAACTGGGTGGCTTTTTTTGTGGGAGAGTTGAGAGCAGATAAGTCCCAGAGGCCCACTCATAGCTGGGAGGTAGCCAGCCAGAACAGGCATGATGAAGTATACCATACACTTGTCTGCCAGCTGTGTGCCCTGCCCTCTCCCCTGAGGCAGGTAGTTTTCACAAATGGACTAGTAGTGATTGTAGCCAAGGTGGGGCAGGGAGAAGCAGCCGCTGGGCTAAGCCTTTGAGTGCTGTGTGCTGGGGTGTGGTGCCCACACCTGCTCAGTTGGAGGATTTGGGCTTCCCCAGGCAAAAAAAAAGCTGGGATCAGGTCCAGGCCTGCTTCAGGGCTTGGCAAGGGGCCAGAGGCCAGGCTGCTGGCTACACACAGGTAGCCTGGCACCAGCCGGGCCCCTTGCCAGATTGCCCTGTGGCTCTGTTTACAGGAAGAGCTGGACATCCGCCCAAAGGTATCATCTCTTCTGGGCAAGCTCGTCAGCTACACCAACCTCACACAGGGTGCCAAGGAGCATGAGGAGGCTGAAAGTGGGGAGGGCACCCGCCGAAGAGTAGCCAAGGTAAGCTGGTCAGGGGTAGCAGAGGGGCCACTCCTGGGAAGACAGACTCCATACCATGGAACTGGCAATTTCCCCAGATGGTGGTGAACATTGAAGGATGGGCATTGAGAGCATTGGGCTCAAAGAGGCTTTGAGGAGTGGGCCAAGGAGGAGCCCCTTAGGGGGACAGAAGGCTAGAGGGGGTAGAGGGCCAGAGAGGCCCTCAGAAATGACAAAGTGACAGCTGCCTTTACTCAGCCCTCTCTGTGTGGGGAGTACCACGCTAAACGGTGGGTCATGTTCACAACAAAGCTGTGAGGTAGGTGCTGTTATCACCCCCATTTTACAGATGAGGAAACTGAGTGTCAGGGGTGTTAACTTGCCTACTATGACTTAGCTAGATTAGATCAATGGATAACACTGGGAGACAGATTTGTGGATTTACTGTGAGATATGTGACTATGTATAATGCCTGATCACTGGCATCTCATCAAGATGGATAAGGATGTTACCATTGGAACCAAGAACCAGGTTGTCCCGTAGGGCTGTGTGACCTAGAGCAAGTGACCAAACCCTTCTGCCTCTCACTGTGTTGGCTCCACTGGCAAACTCCTCCAGTGGCCCATGGGTTCTTTGAGTGCCAGGGTGGGGACGTGATAGGAGCATAACACTGCCTCTTGGGGCTTCCCTCTTCCTTTCCTGGTCCCATCTCTGGTTGCTGTCCAGGCCTCTGGCCCTTCAGCTTTCCTCTCTCTTTAGATGACTTTGCACATCTTTGCTCAGCTCCCCTGTGTGACGGGGCTTAGTTTAACTGAGGGGAGGGGTTTCTTCTACATTTTCTGTTTGGAAGAAAAGAGTCCTCCCTCTCCACCTACTGACTCCCTGAGGTTTGGGAAGCAGCTGTGATTTGGAAGGAGCTTGGGTCTGGCACTGGCTGTAGTACTCTTGCTGGAGGTCAGCACAGGCAGAAGGAGCTCTTGGTTGGGATAAGCTGGGACCCCAGCCTCAGACCTGCTTGTGAGATTTGGGCCCTGCTGGGGTGGGCCAAGGAAAGAGGGTAGATCAGGCTGTGTACATCTCTCACCTTGCCCCTCCAGGTCGCAAACCAGCCCACACTTTAGAGAGGGCAGCTGAGATCTTGAGGTCACACAGACCTGACCCCCACCCTATCCTGCTGGTTGTGATTTTGCTGACATTTTCTGCACTGCAGATAACAGAGAACCCTGACTATCTCTGGCTATCCCTATTCAGCCCTGCAGTGGGGGTCTCAGCCTCTGAGAGTGTTGCCTGTGGTGGGTGATAGGATCCTTGGGTAAGAGTGTCCTCCCTGTCCCTTTGGGCCAAGTCCAGGGAGCTGGTGGCTGGGAGTAAGAAGGTCCCTAAGAAAGGCTAGTGCACATCTCAACAAGAGTGTCGGAAGGAAGCTTGGGTTGGTGAAGGGCCATGGTCCCTTGGCCTTCTGAGGAGCTAGTGAGGATGCTGGGGTCCAGCCTCAGCTTACCTGCCCAGCTCACCTGGCCCTAGAGTAAGGATATGAGAGAATGGCTGAGTATCCTGGCTCCAATGGCTTTTCCATGGAGGAAGGAAGAGCCTGGTCAAGTCCATAGTGAATTGGTAGAAAGCTACGGAGCTGGGAACACTGAGCTGTGGTCCTCAGCCAGGGCGGGTCTGAGCAGGGGCCTCAGAAAAAGAAGGTTTAAAGCAGGAAGGGCAGGCCTCCAACCACACCACGCCAAGACCCAAACCTCTCCATAGCAGCTGCTCTGGCTCCGGCCTGGTGACCTTCTGAGGCTGCCAAAGGTTATTTGGGGATGCAGAAAGCATTTCCGGCCCTACCCTTTCCCACACTGCCCTTTTTTAAGAGTGACTCAGCCTAAAGTGGAGGTGGGGCTGGGAGCTGCCACTATCCAATGGGTGGTCCAGGGCCTCTGAGTAAGGCTCAGACAGAGCCAGATGAGGTATATCTGTCACCTGTGCTGTGCAGGACAGTTAAAGGACCATTCATTCTTACTTGGGCCCTTCCAGGCTTTCTGAGGTCCCGTAGGCTGTACACAGAACCTGCCCCAGGCCTGGACCCTTCAGAAGAGTTGCTGGGGCTCTGGTGGTAGTGCCCCACTACCCTGGGCTGCACTCATGGGAGCTTAGTTCTTCAAGAAGGCGCCAGCCCTGCCTCTGTGCTTCCGCCTCTGCCCGCCTCCTGGCTGGCCCCTGCTCTGCCCTTTGAGTGTTGAGAAATCTTGTCTGGATATGCCCATCAGACCTTCCTCATCTTCCCTTCAGCCTGAAGCTCTACTCTCTATGCAGGATTTTCCCAACAGGTTATCCCAGGGGCCTTCCAAGGCAACACTCTCTGGGCTCAGGAGCACCTTTTGGGTACCTGCAGTGCTTGATGGTGATAGAACAGTGAACAAGCCGAGTCTACCCCAGGGTAGTCATGAGACATTCGAGTGAACAGTTACCATGACCTGAAGGGACCACTGTGATGGAAGGGTATATCAGATGCTGAGGGGATGTAAGAGAAAGTACCAACTCCACCTAAGGCAACTTGGGGGAACTTCCTGGAAGAGGCAACAGTTAAGCCTCCTGCAGATTTAACTGAAGAAGAGTTTGCCAGGCAGTAAGGTGGGGCTGACCTGCCCAGGCAGAGCCCAGCACATGCACTGGTTCAGAGGCTCTGAGGAACCGATGTCATCAGGGGCTAGGGCTGACAATGAAGGTTATAGGGCACACCTGGTGGCCCAAGCCAAGGAGTCTGGCCCACACTGTGGATTACAGGATAGACAATGCAAAGCATTCTCAGCAGGCATAATGAGACTGAATTTGGTTTTCAGAGACCTGCTCTGGCAGCAGAATGGGCTAGAGAGTGGAGAGGTTGAGGGGCACAGGAGGACACCATCCAGGTGCCCCAGGTGTAGTGCCCCATTTTCAAGGGACTAAGGCTGAGGCAAGGCAGGCTGATCGCATGGCAGCTTGAGAGGCAGACTGGACAGGACTCAGTGTCCACCTGGACTGGAGTTGGGGGTTGGAGAGAGGGAGGGCCAGGAACAACTTCTTGGACTCTGGCTTGGGTGACATGGGGACTGCTGGGTGAGAAGGTGGGGATCAGAGACAGACCTCTCTTTCTAGAAGTTTAATGAAAGAAAAGAAAGGAAGGGGGCAGTACCTTGAGGGTGAGGTGAGGCTTAAAATCTCACACATGGGGTTTTGAAAAGAATCAGGTTTTATACCTTCTCAGTCCCAAACCATCTTCACATATGAAAGTCAACATAGATATCCTAGCTGTCACCCTACCCTGTGTGCTCCCCAGGACTCCATTCAGGATGCCCCTCTCCATCCTGTTCTCTGGCAGAACACCCTGGGGGTCGGGGACTGCTGTGTGACTAGGGGCTGGCCTTCCATGGTGCATCTGGGCCCCTTTGATGCTCTGTGCCCCCCACCCCCTTCTGCTCCATAGGCGCCCAGCATGGGCACCCTCATGGGAGTGTACCTGCCCTGCCTGCAGAATATCTTCGGGGTTATCCTCTTCCTGCGGCTGACCTGGATGGTGGGCACAGCTGGTGTGCTGCAGGCCCTCCTCATTGTGCTCATCTGCTGCTGCTGTGTGAGTATCCTAGCTGGGGCAGGGGCCATGGTTGCCCCACAGAGCCTGCCCAGCTGAGCTGCTCACCCAGGCCTTCCTTCCCACAGACCCTGCTGACGGCCATCTCCATGAGCGCCATCGCCACCAATGGCGTGGTTCCAGGTGGGTGAGTAGCGCCACCACAGGCCTGATGGGGGGAATGGGCCCAGAATCCACCTTGACATGACCGGTAACTCTCACGGCCACCCCTAACCAAGCCGTTCTCTGATGGGGTCCTAGTTCCTGACTCCCTGACAGTGCCATCACTTAGGAGCATCCTTATTTGACAGAGTTTGGGATTGCTCTAGTGTTTTGTGTTTTGTTTGCTTTAGTGTAAAAGTAATTTTTAAAAAGGGGGCCTAGAGCTGACAAAGAAGGTGATGGGGCATACCTCGTAGCCCAAGCCAAGGATTCAGAGACCCCATTTATTTATTTATTCAACTATGTATTTATATCAGTATGGACTCCTGGATATTTATTTTATTCCTTGGATCAAAATCTAGTACTATCATTATTTATTTTGTTGTTCAAACTGTTTCAGTTTAGCTATTTAGCTATTCAGGTTGGCTCCTGTGTCTGGATCCTTTTATTTATTTATTTATTTATTTTATTTATTTATTTTTTTTGAGGAAGACTAGCCCTGAGTTAACTGCTGCCAATCCTCTTCTTTTTGCTGAGGAAGACTGGCCCTGAGCTAACATCTGTACCCATCTTCCTCTACTTTCTATGTGGGACGCCTACCACAGTGTGGCTTGCCAAGCGGTGTCGTGTCCACACGTGGCATCCAAACCAGCAACCCCCAGGCTGCCGAAGCGGAACGTGCGCACTTAACCGCTGCATCACTGGGCCAGCCCTTTTTTTTTTTTAATGACAGCTTTATTAGTATAAAAGTAATAGGGGAAAAAAAGGTAATATATCTTTGCCATAAGAGGATTTGAAAGTGCAGAAAAATGTAAAGGGGAATATTGAAAGTACCCATAACCCTACCAACTTGGGTTTATAACTCTTAGCCTTTTGGCATATGGTCTTAGGGTCTTGTAAAGTATTGACATATTTTTTTCCTCAAACTGTATGTGTATGTGTGTGTGTGTGTATTTCCCAAATGTTTTGAACAGTATATTTGTTTTTTAAACAGGATTGATAGGATATTACTTGATTTATGTGATTATTCTCCTACTCTTGGGTTCTGCTTTTTCACCATTGTAAACAGTGTTGTCATGAACAGCCTTGCTCATGGATCTCTGTTCACACCCCTGGCAGTTCTCTTAGGAGAGGATCCTAGAGGTGGGGTTACAGCATGAAAAGGATTAGCCATGTTAAAGTTTATTGATCCTTGTTCCAGATTTTTCAGCAGAGAAGTTTTATCAGGAGCAGATTCAACCAGCAACATGGGATCACTCTTGTCCCCTGCACCCTTGCTGGCCCTGGGGCCCAGTGTTGACTCTGTCAGTCTTGCCAGGGGTGTTAGACTCTAATGGAAGCACAGACTCAGGACAGGAGGGTCAACCATGGATACTCACCTGGTGGCAGGCCCTGTGCTGGGCTCCAGGGACAAAAAACCGGACCAGATACAGTCCTTACCCTGGTCAGGAGGGGTGAGGCATGCTGAGATAGGATGCACCTAGACAGTAGAGGCTGTGGGGACTGGCCTGAGTGCAGGGAGTTGGGAGACAGTGGGCCACTTAGGCACTGCTGCAGACCTAGAGCTGCCCCAGAAAAGCAGCCATTTCACTGGCCCCGTGCTGGGCATTGCAGTCAGATGGGAATGGGGTCCAACCCCAGCCTGGTCACTGACTAATAATGCAGCCTTGGGCAAGTCTCCCTACCCATCTGCTCATCTGTAAATGGGAAAAGCAATCCCTGTCCCTCTGGGTGGTTGTGAGGGGTTCTCATGGAGGAGACCCCTTGAAGAAGAACCAGCCTTGACCTGTGTGTACTTTCTCTGTTGTAGCTGGGGGCTCCTATTTCATGATCTCCCGCTCACTGGGACCAGAATTTGGAGGTGCTGTGGGCCTGTGCTTCTATCTGGGAACAACATTTGCAGCGGCCATGTACATCCTGGGGGCCATTGAGATCTTGCTGGTGAGTTAGGCTAATCCCTGGCCAACTCTGGTCTTGTGCAAACAGTCCCTTTCGCATAGGCCCAGGCTGCTCGTGCTCTCCTCACCTCTGGCCAGGGTCTGGGGATTATAATATGGGAGGGCTCCTCGAGAAAGAAAGGTCTTTGCTCAAGCCAGTCTCCCCTTCAACTCCTAGTTTGGGCCAATCAGGGAAGGGCCCTTGCTGCCTTCACCTTGGCCCTGGATGTTCCATCCACCCAGGGACCATTTCAGCCATGGCAGGTGGTCTGTGAACTATTGCATTTAGCTCAGTGACGGATCTTGGTGGTGACGCAGAGCCTGCCTCCTGGACTTATGTGGGCTCTGGCCAGTTCTGTCTCCCCCAGGACTCTGTGCCAGTACCCTTTAGAGCCAGCTTCTCCGTGTCCCTGTATCAGGGTGAGCAGCCAAAGGACCCTATCTGGAGGTCAGTGCCTCCTCCGTGAGCCCCATGTGTGCTCTGACTCAGCTTTCACTCCCCACTGAACTGCCCCAGGCAGTAGGAGAAGAGGTGGAGGGACAGTGGGGAGCACAGGATAACAAGTGCCTACCCCTGGGGATCCAGACAGTAGGAGATTTTTAGAGGAACTGCCTCCAGATCCTCTGCCTGTAGTGTGAACCCCATTCCTGGATCTTCTGGGTCTTTTGTTTGTTTTTCTATTTCTTACATTCTTACATTTTTTGTTTGGATTTCTTCTGTATGGAAAATTTGTCCTTTTCCCCATTTATTTATTTATTCAACCATGTATTTATATCAGAATGGACTTCCTGATATTTATTTTATTCTTTGGGTCGCAATTCAATAGTATCATTATTTATTTGTTGCTCAAACTGTTCCATTTTGGCTATTTAGGTATTTGGGTTGGCTCTTGTGTCTTTTTTTTTTTTAATAATAGCTTTATTAAGATATAATTCACATATCATACAATTCACTGCTCATTTAAAGTATACAGCATATGCTTTATATTCACAGAGTTGTACAACCATCACCACAATCAATTTTAGAACATTTTCATCACCTTGAGAAGAGATCGCATACTCATTAGTGGTCACTCCATTCTCCCCAGCCCTAAGCAGCAATTGATCTGCTTTCTGTCTTTAATCAGATTTAATCAGATTTGCCTATTCTGGACATCATATAAATGTACCCATACAATATGTGGTCTTTTGTGACTGGGTTTTTCTGGATACTCTTTTAAAAATACAACCAAAATGACAGGATTCACTCTTCAAATAGGAAGATTGAAGCTTCCTTATCGGTCTTCTTGTTTCAGACCTACATTGCCCCACCGGCCGCCATTTTTTACCCAACAGGCACTCACGACACATCGAGTGCCACCTTGAACAATATGCGGGTGTATGGGACCATTTTTCTGACCTTCATGACACTGGTGGTGTTTGTTGGTGTCAAGTATGTAAACAAATTTGCCTCGCTCTTCCTGGCCTGTGTGATCATCTCCATCCTCTCCATCTACGCTGGTGGCATCAAGTCTATTTTTGACCCTCCTGTGTTTCCGTAAGTAATCCAGGGATACATCCAGGCATTGCACTAACATCCCTCCCAAGTAGATGGCCTTTGATGCCCTGAGTTCCCAAGGCTGCTGGGTGAGAACAGGTTGGGGCCTTCAGCTAAGCAGGTGCTGATGCTTCTGCCCACAGGGTATGCATGCTGGGCAACAGGACCCTGTCCCGGGACCAGTTTGACGTCTGTGCCAAGACAGCCATGGTAGACAATGAGACAGTGGCCACCCAGCTATGGACCCTCTTCTGCCACAGCCCCAACCTCACCACTGAC